>NC_060120.1:13212500-14435500 GCF_021461395.2 Schistocerca americana
TTTTTCTGTGCCACAGCTTCCCACTTTCTATCCTAAAAAACTGAGTAAGCATCTCCCCCCCCCCTCCCCCATGAGAGATGTTGAGCTCAGAAACAGGAAGAGGTGTTATTATTGTGCTATGCTTAGCTTTGTAGGTGTTTCTAGATAGAAAAAAAGGAAAAAACATAGTGTGAAGTTATTATATGGAATGTTGGACCTTTTATAATAAAAACTTTTCATTTGTGTACTTTTTTTAATCAAACCCTTACTCTGTTTTATCTAAGCAATCCTTCAATGTCTAAAATGTATTTACTAACAGGTACTTTATAGCTGCCTCAATTAAATAAGTATTTTTGCAATTTATTTAATCTCTTCTGATAATTTATTGGACAGTTTTATTCCTTGGTAGAAAATGCTGTTCTGAGTTTTATGTTTATTTTTCCCTGGTAAATGTAAGTTGAGTCTAGCTCTTGTTGCATGGTCATGGACAGAGCTGTTTGTGCAGTAATTACCAATGTTATTTTTGATGTGTACCACTGACTGGTAAATGTACTCACATGGAGCAGCTAAAATCCCCAGTGTTTTGAAGAGATCTTTATAGTGAGCTCAACTACTATTTTTGGTTATTATTCTTTTGGCTCTTTCCTGGATTTTGAAATTTGTGTTTATATTTTGTGCGTTTGTTCCCCAAAAAAGAATGCCATAGCTAAGAACCGAGTGTACATATGAATAATATGTAACTAAAACACACTGCACGTTACACACTGAGCAATCTGTGATTGCTTTTGAAGCAAGTTTTGGATACTGGTATTGAGCGACGTGGACTCTTTCCATTCCTTATAATCTTGCTCATCTTACATGTTTCTGAAGTTAACTGCCCAATATATTTGACTTATACTCCCTGATACTGCGTATTTCGTTCTGTTAGGTGAATGTTTGACGTTCATTGCTCTGGAAGTCACCGGACTGTTTCCTTTCAGACAGAATATATGCCTCCTGCAGTCAATGTGTAACAGACGCCTTTGCTCCCTTGCCTTACCTAACCAACAGATCTAAAGGTCCATTCGCGATTTGATTTTCTAATTGCTCATGGTAATTACCGGAAGTCCTTTCGGAGGATGGAGTCGTGCTTCTGGAAGTCATTTACTTTAGGAAGACTTGCAGTATTGGCACCTGTGTAACACAAATAATTTAGAGGAGATAAACGTCAATTGGTCTCCTGGTTAAATGGTAAGAGGAGTAAAAAATTAGTTCCTTAAGTTATTTCAGTTTATTTGACGTAAAGAATTGTTATACCACTTTCTACAGACAAAACGTGGAAAAATTTACGAAAAATATCCTTTCGCCACAGAAAGATGCTCACCTGATGAAATCTTGTACAGCTGGCTCATTGAGTTGAAAGTGAGCCCTCTCATATCCCACATCTCTGAGATCTGGAAGAGTTTCCTCAGGTGATTTGTCAGCCAAACCAACAAAGTCGTTTTTCAGTTTGGTGGTTTGAGATATGTCAACCTCTGTTAGGTTTTGCTGGGAAGTCTGTGAAAGAAAATTTTAATGAAACAATAGTAGAGAGATCTGAACAGTCATACACAGATTATTATGTCCAATAGGCAGCTGATAACGTTACGTTTAACAGTCATCCAGAGACGAAAATACTAACACAAGAAAGAGGAAACAGTATCATCAAACCAGACGAAATGGTGACAAAAATCAAGACCAGCTGAAATACCTGACCTGCAGTCCGGGGGAAACAGGGATTAATGACTTGCTGCAGCCAGATCTGCATCTACATTTATACCCCGCAAGCCACCCAACGGCGTGTGGCGGAGGGCACTTTACGTGCCACTGTCATTACCTCCCTTTCCTGTTCCAGTCGCGTATGGTTCGCGGGAAGAACGACTGCCGGAAAGCCTCCGTGCGCGCTCGAATCTCTCTGATTTTACATTCGTGATCTCCTCGGGAGCTATAAGTAATGGAAGCAATATATTCGACACCTCATCCAGAAACGCACCCCCTCGAAACCTGGACAGCAAGCTACACCACGATGCAGAGCCCCTCTCTTGCAGAATCTTCCACTTGAGTTTGCTAAAAATCTCCGTAACGGCTATCACGCTTACCAAATAACCCTCTTCTTTGGATCTTCTCTATCTCCTCCGTCAACCCGACCTGGTACGGATCCCACACTGATGAGCAATACTCAAGTATAGGTCGAATGACTGTTTTGTAAGCCACCTCCTTTGTTGATGGACTACATTTTCTAAGGACTCTCCCAGTGAATCTCAACCTGGCACCCACCTTACCAACAATTAATTTTATATGAGCATTCCACTTCAAATCGTTCCGCACGGCTACTCCCAGATATTTTACAGAAGTAACTGCTACCAGTGTTTGTTCCGCTATCATATAATCATACAACAAAGGATCCTTCTTTCTATGTATTCGCAATACATTACATTTGTCTATGTTAAGGGTCAGTTGCCACTCCCTGCACCAAGTGCCTATCCGCTGCAGATCTTCCTGCATTTCGCTGCAATTTTCTAATGCTCCAACTTCTCTGTATACTACAGCATCATCCGCGAAAAGCCGCATGGAACTTCCGACACTATCTTCCCATAGCACTCCCATGTGGCACGCCAGAGGTTTCTTGAACGTCTGTAGACGTCTCGCCATTGTGAACAACATGCTGTGTTCTGTTTGCTAAAAACTCTTCAATCCAGCCACACATCTGGTCTGATATTCCGTAGGCTCTTAGTTTGTTTATCAGGTGACAGTGCGGAACTGTATCGAACGCCTTCCGTAAGTCAAGGAAAATGGTATCTACCTGGGAGCCTGTATATAATATTTTGTGGGTCTCATGAACAAATAAACCGAGTTGGGTCTGACACGATCGCTGTTTCCGGAATCCATGTTGATTCGTACAGAGTAGATTCTGGGTTTCCAGAAATGACATGGTACTCGATCAGAAAACATGTTCTAAGATTCTACAACAAATCGATGTAAGAGATATAGGCCTATAGTTTTGCGCATCTGCTCTACGACCCTTCCTGAAAACTGGAACTACCTGTGCTCTTCTCCAATCATTTGGAACCTTCCGTTCCTCTAGAGACTTGCGGTACCTGGCCATAAAATATAGCTCTGTGCACACTAGAACCGTTTCATTCACGACTTTATAACAGTTTTTCTTGACATCTTGTATAATGTGGTTGTTGTGAATATTCTCCCACATGCCAGGCAAATTATATAAGGGTATTGAGCTTCCATTCTGTTAGGACTGGACTTTTATTAGCAAGGTGCTATTACTTCTTTCGCCTGTACCTTATTCCTCGCTGCCGGTAGTTGTTCTCCACTATGGCTGTGCTGAGGCAAGTGAGCTTTCAATTTATTTTGCTAACACTAACGGTTGGTACTTGGCTTTCAGTTTGAACTGCTTTTATTCGTTGTTTCCTCAGGTTGGGAGAGCTGAATTTTGATCTGTTAAGGACTTTATGTACTAGTAATGTTTGTATTCAGCTTCACTCTCCGTTAATCCCATTTCACCTCGTTCAGAGGGTAATGTTAGTGTACTCTGCCATACTTTGGATATTGTAACGGCATAAATACCCGATAGCTCACAGTTGAATTTTGGCCAATGGCGTTGGTGCAAGCGAAATGAACACTATATCATACACTTTAGACAAGATGAACTGGTCCAATAGTTTTACATCCTGGATCATACTGGCGCTCGTCTTTGGGTGTAGTTGTATCCTCGACCTCATTTCGTTCAACATTGACTGCCAGTTTTAATCTGTTCCGTTTGTGCGTGTGACACCAGATCAAGACCATAGACTTCGTATTTTTGTTCTTCTGGATCTAAGCGGTTCCCTAAGTTCATCACCTCGGATTTGTTGCAGTTGATGTGTGTGAAATCTTCTGGGACTCAACTGCTAAGGTCGTCAGTCCCTAAGCTTACACACTACTTAAGGGGAGCAGGAGGTGGTCAAATCCAAAAATCACGATTTCTTTTTTGCTACCGAAAATTATTTGGGACATTCCTCTTTAATGTAAACTTTGAATTATTGTTCTACTCGCCCTAGAAGTGGAGTTATTACCATTTTCCCCCACGCCTGCAGAGGAAATGGGCGGCCGCTGAACGCATCTAACACCCTCTCGTGACTTCCTGGCGAACTGCTTGGGATTTTCTCGGCCTGTTACGCATACAGACCCTTATGTTACGCATACAGCGAGAGTGCAAGGGTTGGCTACATTGTTTTCTGTGACAAATGAAGCGCTAAGAGCGCGGAACATCGTCTCTTTGCTGTTTACCGTTTCGAATTAGTTCAGTGTTGCGCCTGTTGTTGGTAGTATTATACTTCTTGTGTAAAGCGTTGTTCTGGTTACGATGCCATGTTTTTGTAAGCGTGCATATAAGAAGAGGAAGAACGTAGGGAAAAGAGAATTAACACTAATACCAAGTTGCGATACTACAATTACTGAAACAGTGCGTTCTTCTGCTAAGCAACACATGGCCAGCCATAGCCCTGTGACATCTTCTAGCAAATACTATGTTGGGGTTTGTGACTCCAAAGGTTTCAAGACTATAGAGGAACTGAAACCATATGGAAATGAATTTTTAGTTGAAAAGTTGGAATGGATTGGGCATGTGCAAAAGCGTATGGGTGCACGGTTTCGAAGGCTCAAACAAACTTTGGGTTCAAGTAAGCTCAGTGATGGAAAGACAATAGGAGGGAGAGGCAAGGCTTACTGAAGAGGTGATTGAACGTCTACAGAGATACTATGGGTATGCTATAAGGCAAAATACTAGTAATGTTAGTGACATGCGAAAAGCAGTGTGGGCATTGTTCCTTCATCCTGCCTCTTCCAGTGAATACCCTCTACACAGCCTGTGCCCAAAAATTTCTGGTGAAAATATAGTGCAAAAAAGGGCTATGATCACAAACGTGGTTTTCCAGCAGCTGTGATAAATGCAATAAAACCAATTTTTCAGGACGTAGCACAGCCAGAATTGTTATACAAATGTCTACACGGAAAGACGCAGAATCCTAATGAGACCATAAACAATTTGATTTGGAAAGTGATTCCTAAAAGGGTTTTTGTAAGCATAAAAACACTGCACTTTGGCATTTATGATGCAATAGCAACCTACAACCAAGGTAACAGGGTGAAGTGTGAAGTTCTGAAGGCATTAGGATTTACAGCTGGGGTGAACACTGTACGAGCACTAAGAAATATTGACAGAGGAAGAATAAGAGGAGCAGAAAAAAGAGAAAGGCATATGAAGTATGATGGAACAACAGACCAGAAAAGAAGACAGAGGAGGAAGCTTTTGGAGGATGAAGAAGACCCTGATAATCCATCCTATAGTGCAGGAATGTATTGAGAAACTTTGACAGCCATTTCCCATAAATTAGAATTTTTCGAATATAAGGAACATTTTCTCAAAATCCACTCAAGCTAGAGAGATGAAATTTTTATACAGCACTCCTAGTGGTCAAACTTACATTGTAACACAGCCATTTGGCAATATGTTCAGTAGTTTCATTTCAGTTTAATTATAAAGCAATTATTTGTAAAAAAATTTGGGTCATTAACAAAAAAAATAATTGGAAGGAAACTAGAAAAGATACTCCAAAATCCCTCTGTCATAACTGCAATACTAAACCACTCTATATGTAAAAAAAATTCAAATTTTTCTATTTGGTAGTTTATTCACAAATGTTCCTCAAACTTAGTGATTTTAACATGGGCAGCATAGGCACCTCCGGCTCCCCTTAACCTAAATTATCCTAAGGACAAACACACACACACACACACACACACACACACACACACACACACACACACACACACACACACACGCCCGAGGGAGGACTCGAACCTCCGCCGGGACCAGCGGCACAGGCCATGACTGCAGTGCCCGAGACCGCTCGGCTAATCCCGCGCGGCTGCAGTAAATCGCGGCCGCCGTTGCTTCATAGTAAGTGTAGGGTAAATGTCTTAGGGCGAACGTTATCTGGTCTTGAGCTGACATATATGGTCAGATCATCTGTGAGTACTCAACTTACGATTTTCTTTCTTAATAATATCGAGCCTGGAACAACGAGCTGTTAGTTTCCCTGAAGAGAGGTCCGTCAATAGGCAGCAACCATGACGGAATGACCGTTGCACGTTGAATGGCCCAGTTAACTGGCCATTGATCATGATTTTGGACTGGGCTCCTTGCCAAATTACACTGACAGGATTCTTAATTTATGCGTTTCTTGCAGTAGAAACCTGTGAGCGAACTGACCGAAAGCTTTAAAAAATCTGTAGATCTTACAGAGCCTATCTTAACGGTACTCTTAATTGCTATTATGCCATGATAGTCAGGGAGTCGATTATACTGCGACCAGGGACGGCGCGTGTTTGGGAATTTCCTTCCATGTTTTTCATTACGTCTCTTAAGCCTGCATTTACGTTCGAGCTTGTTTGTATTCATCAACTTCATAGGCCTGTAGGATTCGATGTTTGTTGACGGGTATTTCTTTGGTTCCACTACGATCAGCCCCTCGTGAAAGCTAGGAGGGAGCTGTTGGACATACTATGAGTCATTTAATCTGTTAATTAGCTCTTCGCTTAGTGTATCAACGTGAGTGAGATTATTGTTAACTGCTTCTGCCACTTTACGAAGTACATAACTTTTATTTGCGCTGATCTTCCTCTATCTCTCAAAAGTCCCTGTTTTTGCCTGTTGAATACCGTATTTTGCAAACCTGATTGTACCTGCAATTTCAGAGCTGTTGAAACTTACATCGTGTCGTGCATTGTTAGTTTCAACTTCCTACAATAACGCACTTCTATTTAACTGGTTTAAGACAAAGCATTGGGTTGTATATATGACACGAACGAAACGAATTTTGTTGCCGAGAGAGCAATGTGTGAAGCCTTCGACGATTACCGAACTAGATTACTGCCGAAAGATCTTTCACAAAATCCAAAGAAATTGCGGCCGTATGTAAACTCTGACAAGAAAGTTACTGTCCAGTCACTCAGACAAGATAGGAAGTGAAAGAGTAGCAAAGCAGAACCAGAGAGGCTTTCCTCTACAATGGAAACACCCCAGGATTATTGCCCAAATTTAACCCTCGTACCACCGAAAAGGTAAGTGAATTAGATGTTACTGTCACCGCTGGAATTTTTAAACCTAAACTAATCCCAAGCACCCGATGGAATCCCTATGGTATTCGATAGCCAACTTGTGGCTGAGTTACATCCTCGTATAATCTACCGTAGATGCCTCTAACATAAAACCGTGTCCAGTAGTCGGAAGAAAGCGCAGGTCACACCTGTCTACAAGAAGGGTAACAGAAGTAATCCACAAAACTACTATCCAATATCCTTGACATCCATTTGCTGTAAACTCTTAGAACATATTTTGAGCTGAAACGTAATGAGGATTTCGAAGAGATCGATCACATGAAATCCAAACAAACACTTTTCTCACACGACATACTGAAAAGCATGGATCAGGGCTATCATATAGATTCAGTGTTTCCCTGTTTGGAAAAAGAATTTAAAAGAGTACCACGTATGTGCTTATTATCTAAAGGACGATCCTATGGGTTATCAAGTGAAATTTGTGATTGGACTGAGGAGTTTTTGACAGGGACGACGCGGTATGTTATCTTGGATGGAGAGTCATCAGCAGATGATGAAAAATAGCTCTGAGCACTATGGGACTCAACTGCTGAGGTCATTAGTCCCCTAGAACTTAGAACTAGTTAAACCTAACTAACCTAAGGGCATCACAAACAACCATGCCCGAGGCAGGATTCGAACCTGCGACCGTAGCGGTCTTGCGGTTCCAGACTGCAGCGCCTTTAACCTCACGGCCACTTCGGCCGGCAGCAGATGATGAAACTAAACTTTTCGTGTCGCCCACAGAAATGCATTGGGTCCCTTTCAGTTCATACTGTATGTTAACGATCTAGCGGACAACATTATAGTTAACCGAGACTTACAGATGATACAGCTGTCTACAATAAACTACTGTCTGAACAAAGCTGCACAAATATTCAGACGTTGATAATTTCCAAATCTCTGCGCAGAGACTGGCAAGTTGATTTAAGTGGTGCACTTCACGAAACGAAGAAAAGTAGTTTCATATGACTGTAATATCAGTGTGTTACAGCTGGAATCGGTTAACTGATCTGAATATCTGGGTGTACAGGTATTCGAGACATGAAATGGAATGAGCACATAGGCTCAGTCGTACATAAAGCATGTAGCACACTTCAGTTTATTGGTATAATACTACGGAAATGGGATCAGTCTAAAAAAGGATTGCTTACAAATCACCCGTACGACCGCTCAAGTGTGTGAAACCCATATCAAATAGGACTAGGAGGTGACATGAGCATATACAGAAAAGGACAGCACGAATGTTAACAGGTTTGTTGACCCACAGGAGGGTGTCACAGAGACGTTGAAAGAACTTAACTGGCAGACTCTCTTCAAGAGACGGAAACTATTCTGAGGAAGTCTACTAAGAAAGGTTCAAGGACCGTATTTAAATCGTGACTAGGAACACACAATAACCACCATCGTACGGCTCCCATAAGGATCGTAAGGAAAAGTATACGTTAAATATAGTACGTACAGACGGACTCGAACAATCATTCCTCCAGCGCTCCAAACGTGAGCGGAATGGGAAGGAAGCTTAATAACTCGTACTGCGGGACGTAGCCTTTTCCATGCAATTTACAGTGGCTCAATTCAGTCAACAGATGCAGAATGTAAATACTATGTCGATTTCAGCCACGTATGAAACGGAAGATGAAAATTTAATTGCAATAGGGGACTGGAATTCGACAGTAGAAGGATAAAGAGAAGCAGAAACTATATGTGAATATGGACTTGGGGGAAAGGTATGAGGGAGGAATCCACCTGGTAGAATGTTGCAGAGAGCATAGTTTAATCATTGCTAACACTTTTTTTAAGAATCGTGAAATAAAGTTGTATTCCTGGAAGAGACCTGGACACAGTGGGAGGTTTCATATTGTTGTATAATGCTAAGAAAGTGATTTCTGAAGCAGATTTTAAATTTTGAAGGATTTCCAGGGGCAGAAGTGGACCCAGGCCATAATTTATCTGTTATGAAACGTAGATTGAAACTGAAGACATTGCAAGAAGGAACTTAAGGAAATGGACCTCTTAAGCTGAAAGAACCGGAGCTTGTTGAGAGTTTCAGAGGGAGCACGAGGCAACGGTTCACAAGAAAAAGTGGAAAGAATACAGTCGAAGTAGTTTCGAGCCGGGACCCATTTTCAAATCATCGTAACGTAGTCAAAAATAATATTTCCTAAAACGCAAAAACCATGTCAAAAATGTGCAAACGAACGTTACAGCCCGTCTGTAAGCCCTGTACTGTTCGTAGGTACACTTCTGACATCGGTTTTGCATTTTCGAAAATACCATTTTTGACTATGTTACTATGATTTTAAAATGAGCCCTGGCCAGCAACTACTCACCGACTGAATATAAAGTGAATTTTTCAACTTTGTTTGGTTTTTCGCTGTACTGATTAAAGGAAATTGCTGACCTATTCGAGCGTGCTGGAATTACGAATGGGAACCTTGCAGACATGAAATAGTGAAGACAGCAGAGAATAAAATAGATAAAAAGACAAGGCCAAGTAGAAATCCTTGGATAACACGGAGATATTAGATTTAACCGATGAAAGGAGAAAATGACAAAAAACCAGAAAATGAAGCAGGTGAAAGTTAATACAAACGTCTGAAGAATGAGACTGACAGGAAGTGCGAAACGGCTAATTAGGAATGGCTAGAAGACAAGTATAAGGATTTTGGAGCATATATCACTGGGGTTGCACCAAACCAGTCTCAGGAGTGAAGACAACAACAACACCAGGGGAAAGATAGATACAGCCTGCGGAAAATTAAAGATGCCATGGGACTAAATACAAACAACCGTATGAATATCAAGTGCTCAGATGGAGAATCACTGCAAAGAAAAGAAGGGAAAGCTGAAAGGTGGAAGGAGTCTATAGAGGGTCTATGTAAGGGAGATGAACTTTAAGCCAGTATTACAGAAATTGAAGAGGACGAAGATGATATACTGTGAGAAAAATTCGACACAGCACTGAATGAGTTTAGTCGAAACAAGGCCTTGGGCGTAGACGTCATTCCTTCAGAACTATTGATAGCCTTTGAAGAGCCAACCATGAAAAAACTCTTCCATCCGACGTACAAGATGTATGAGGCAAGCGAAATACCAGCAGACTTTACGAAGAATTCCAATTCCAAAGAAAGCAGTTGCTGACAAGTGTGTAAATTACCGAACTACCACTTTAATAACTCACGGCTGCAAAATACTAAGTCGAATTTTTTACTGAAGTATGGGAAAACTGGTAGTATGCGGCATAGGAAATGATCAGTTTGGACTGCAGCGAAATGTAGCAACACACGAGGCAGTAATGACTCTCTGACTTACCTTAGAAGACAGGTTAAGGAACTGCAAACCTATTTTTATAGAATTTGTAGCCTTGGAAAATGATTTTAACAATGCTGCCTGGAATTCTCTTTGAAATTCTGAAAGAGGAGACAAAATACAGGGAGTAAAAGGACATTTACAACTTGTACAGAAACCAGATGGTAGTTATAACTCTAGAGGCATGAAAGGGAAGCAATAGTTGAGAAGGGAGTTAGACAAGTTGTAAGTAGGCTGTTTATGTTTTCTTTATGTAAGTAGGCTGTTTATGTTTTCTTTATGTAAGTAGGCTGTTTATGTTTTCTTTATGTAAGTAGGCTGTTTATGTTCTTATATTGGTAATGCCGCCGCCACGTAGCGCTCTCTGTATGAAAATGAAATCACTGGCTGTGCTGTGTGCAGTCTGTTGCTAGTTTGCATTGTTGTCTGCCATTGTAGAGGGGCAGCTGCATGTTAACAGCGCGTAGCGTTGCGCAGTTGGAGGTGAGCCGCCAGCAGTGGTGGATGTGGGGAGAGAGATGGCGGAGTTTTGAAATTTGTCATGAACTGCTATATTTATATATGATGATATCAAGGTAAATACATTGTTCTCTATTAATATCTCATTTGCTAACTATCCCTATCAGTAGTTAGTGCCTTCCATAGTTTGAATCTTTTATTTAGCTGGCAGTAGTGGCGCTCGCTGTATTGCAGTAGCTTGAGCAGCGAAGATGTTTGTGAGGTAAGTGATTTGTGAAAGGTATAGTTTAATGTTAGTCAGGGCCATTCCTTTGTAGGGAATTTTGAAAGTCAGATTGCGTTGCGCTAACAAAATATTGTGTGTCAGTTTAAGCACAGTCATGTATAATTGTTAAAAAGGGGACGTTTCATATGGCGACCCTGCCAGGATACCTCACTGGAATCTTCTGATTTTTTCTTGTCGTTTGTGTAATTAGTGTAGATTTTGTTTATTGCTAGCGTGTAATTATAGAGAGAATTTCCTTTGTAGTTGTAGTTTTTCATTATTGTACAGTAAAACAGTTGTGGCATGCATGTAGATTTGCAGCAAGTTTTTCGCAGCTGCGCTTGCAATTAACTAAATATTATTTTCAGTGCTATGTTAATGTGTTCTCTTATTTTTGCTCTTCAAATTGTGCTTTTCTGTGTTATCGTGTGAAATATTGTGACAATTATGGCGTGTGAAAAACGTAATACTAGGCTCCAAAGTTAACTGAGAAATGACAGTGAAGACGAAAGCAGTGTGATAGCGCCGCAGAGTAATGAATTAACAGACATTCAAAGTAGTAATTTGGTAACTGTGCATAGGGAAATGGAGCAGGCGGCAAACAATGGCGTGGACAGTGAAACAATTAGTGAAGAGGGACGCATTATCGATGGATCGGTCGCCAACAGCTTGCCTCAGGAATCGGGAATGACAGGACACAATTTTGCAAATACTGTAGACTCAGGTTTTGGGTTCTCACCGTTTTCTCAAATGAGTCAAGACACATTTTCTGCTTGTCAAAATGTGAATGTTGCCGGTGCAACTTCACAGCCGAAAAGCACTGAGGAACATGTTTCAGACACCAGTGCATTGTTATTACAATTAATGCAACAAATGGGACAAAAGCTTGAAAAGTTAGACACAATGGAACAACACCAGAGACAAACACAGCAACAGTTAGACACAGTGGAACAAAATCTCAAAAAGTTAGACACAGTGGAACAAAATCTCAAAAAGTTAGACACTACACTTGAACAAACACGTGAAGATTTAACCACTGAGTTACATAACATCGAATCGAAATGTCAAAAGGTCTGTAATGACGTAAAAACACAAATCTGTGAGCATTTCCAACCTATTTTTTCGCGTCATGAAAATGTATTACAGAATCACGAAGCAGCCATAAAAGAACTGCAGACTATTGTTCATGAAAATCATGAGACCTTGCAAGCTAAAATTAACTCAGTTGCATCTACCGATTCGGTTACGCAACTTGCAAGAACTCAGGAAAACTTAAAGGACACAGTAGATACCCTGAAAATTGGTTCAGAAAGACACATGAAGGAAATAAGTACACTATCGGAGAAAGTAGCCGAACTTTCGGATCAGGTCACTAACTTATCTACAAAGGTAGATGATGATCTGAATTACACAAGACCCGTAGCCTTCACTGACACAGAAGAGTATGAACAAATAAGAAAATTCAAACAAAATCAAAATCAAAATCAAATCAATACACAGTACAAAAGAGAAATCCGGGAAGTACAAGATCAGTTGACGCAGGTAATACAAGAATCATGTATTTCAGAGGACACTCGCGCTCCAATACGGGAAGAGGGACATAGAAATACGGAACAACCACAAAATAATAACATAGGACACTTCGGAAATTATGAAAGAAATTGGCAAGGCGCATTGGATTTTGAGATGGAACCGCCGAAACGAAGTAACAATGACCGACATACGACTCGCCGACATAATGATTTTGACTATAAGCTGTTCATTACTACACGTATATTCAAAACATTTAAGAATTCTGGCAACGACATTCATCCACAAGCATGGCTCCATCAATTCTCTGTTTTCCTCCCAACTGGCCGTTAGAACACAGATTAGAATTTATGTGTGGCTACTTAGAGAATGAACAAGCTGTAAGAATGCGATTGGTCATTCACGATTGCCACAGTGAAGGAGAATTTTACCATGCCGTCCTCTCAGCATATTGGTCTCAAGCCACACAAGACCGAGTAAAACATGGCATCATAATGATGAAACATTTCGAACAATCTGAATTTTCCAGTCTTGTGAAATATTTTGAAGACATGTTGCATAAGAATCAGTATCTTTCAAACCCATACAGCCCCTCAGAACTCATCCGCATTTGCTTACTCAAATTGCCCGAACATTTACGACATATTATTTTAGCAGGACGTTGCAAAGACGACATTGAAGCTTTTCAGGGACTCTTACAAGAATTAGAAATTGACACAGACAGTCGCCGGATGCGAAAACAGGAAAATAATCACTACAGGTCACATACATCACAATTCCGTGACGACAGAAACAATAACTGGACACGACAAGGCTATTCTTACAACGCAAATGGTGACCAAAACAGACACCACCCATATGACAACCACTGGCAGAGTAATAATAGTTACAGAGAAAGATCGCATTTCCGTAGTAATGAATATGATAGAGATAGCCATGGAAACAGACAATATGGGAACCAAAACAATTATTATCAAGGGAGACAGAATAACTTGAGACGCAACAGTTCAACGCGCAGTTACGATTCAGGAAGAAATTCTCCACCACGTGACCGACACGAAAGAAACTGTGTAAACTACCGACAAAACGACAGACCTGAATTCCATCAGAACTGGCGACCTTTAAACAGAGCTGGGCCCTCTCGGCAAGGCGAATTTGTGGAAGTTAGGCCTCCTAATCCCAGTAACGACGCACGGCAACAAAGAGACAGACAATGACTCGCACCGCAGGCATACACGTGCGCCGGCTGGCTCCGAGAAAAATAACATGATATCTGGTACTGCTAATGAGATTTTAATGCAACATTTTGGTTCACTTGAAAATACATTCTGGATTTAAAGTACTTTCTGTGAGATACCAGATGACACAGTGGTTAGTTTACGTGACAGCTACACGATTTTATCATGACGCAACTAATGAGTGACAATATACAATGTTGCTTTTGCGGTGTTTCTGTTTTATATCTGCACAGTTTTTCTGTTTTATTCTGGAAAGTAAAACATGTTTTAGTAGTAACTTTTGTAGTATAGCTACAATGAGACCGGGTTTTCCGTAGCACAACAATACGTTACAGCACAGTAATTTCTTCATCACAACAATAAGCTTAATAACTAAGATATCTATACGCAAAGCATTTCACTTTTGTTTATCATGAGGTAAGTGCATTGACTTCTGCAGAACTTAGCTTTCGGAGGACGATAACTACGACACTTCCACAGAGATTATCTTACAGCAAGACGCACATTTAGCGCTACAGGACACGCATTTGAGTGATTAATTTTGTACTTAAGTCATTTATTTTTAAAGATATTTGAAGTACAATGATACAAAGGTTTTCCGTAATACATTTCATTCCATTCTTGTAATCTGTAACACCTGAGGTTATAATTACATTAATCCTCAGGGGGGTACACGCTTACTTTGTGTACCATGTGTATGGCAAGCACAAGGATCCTTAGCTAATATGGTATTTTCTTATACAACTTTACACATGGGTACCATATTTCTCTAAGACAGAATTACACAGCTATCTGATCATTTAACTGAGAGAAATATTTTTTTTACTACGTCAGTGACAGATGTTTACGTAATTACACAGTTGGATAACTTCACACTTACGAAATTTTATTTTGTCTGTACTTTGTGAACTGTTCATATTTTTTCGGAACCGTTATGATACTACGAGAGCTTTGAATGATGTATTTGGTATGGGATCATGATTTTTAAAGTACGTTTGAGGTAGATGACACTGTTGAAAAGAGCAGAGAATTTTTTTTAGGTTTTAAAATATTCAGAAAGCTACGAGGATGTTGAGATGTGATTGATCTGTTATGATATTATTACGATGACGATGTGTATTATGTTGTTGAGGAATGTTTATTATGCTATGTATTTCTCATGATGAAATATTGAAGAAGTGTCGATGAATATGTATATGTATAATGAGGTAAGGAATAATGAATAGTGGTTAGGGACTCTGATTTGTGGAAAAGGATGTTGGAAACCAAGAATCGTACTTTAAGAGTTATGAAATGTGTGTAAATGGGCGAATGTATCACAATGCCGACGAAAACTTTTTGAACACTGTTATATTCACAGGATTTTGTTTCTACACATTTACAACGCAAATTCTCGACCGGTGAATTTTTTTATATGAGACTGTCACTGTAGTGCAAACTGTCGTAAATATTTCCGTAAGAAAGTTAAGTGACCACCTGCACGTAATGCGTCGCGGGCACCCACCTGGGCGACAGCCACCCGAAAAAAAGCCATTAGCCTTTCAGCGGCACAGGTAGAAAAAAAAGGGGAGGCCATTATACTCGCTATTGACATTTCCTTGTTGAAAGCATACGGTGGAGCTCGTAATTTATGATATTTACTGAAATGCCTAATGAAATGACGAGAAATATTTTTACATCTGCACACCTGATTACGACAAGCGTCTTTCTACGGGAGTTGAGAGAATTTCTACTAACTTATGAAATGTCACATGACTATTGAATGATATTTTTATGCTTTGGTTTGCGTAATTGCTTATTTCATTTGATACCTGTTTTCCAGCTGTGTTACAGCATTAGTTTTATAAAATAAACTTAGATGCATTTGCTAATGTGAACACTTTCTGTCAACAGATCTATTAAATGATAATTTTGTAATCCACATTCTTTAAAAAAAAAGGAGCACTTGGAAAGGAAAGAACAATAAGAAGGGACTAGTATCAGTAACTGGACACACAATTTTCTTTTCAAGTACACGGTAATATTTTTTTTTTTACAATAAGTTGTTGTGGTGCACCAATTTAATTACTTAGACATTAAGATGTGATTATACATTTCCCTTATCTGCATTGTTATCTTTAGTGTACTATTTTTTCTGCTTGAGCTATGACATGTTTAGATATAAGCTGCTGTTTGCCAGGCATAGTGCTACTGAACTTTAATTTGTGTTACTCTGCTAAGCCAGATTTATTTTTTTTGTTTGCTGCACATTGGCTCATATTAGTTGTAATGTTGCATTGCTTGGTAATTTATATTTACTGTAGCTTGCTTTGCAATTTTCCATTATTTTTGCATTGCTGTTTGTGTTAATTTGTTATGTGCTGCTGCATTGCCTCGTCCCTTAGTTTAGTATCTGAGCTCAGTAGATTTAAGTTAGCTTAAGAGGAGGCTATATAAGAAACTAACTATTATGAATTTATAAGAAATGCATTGAGAAGCTATCAGAAAATGGTCTGGTAAAATAAAAAGGATACTGTACAGTGGAGAAAAACTATTATTGACAGAGGATGTGAACAGAATACAGAAAGCAGAGAGAAAAACTATTTTTGACAGAGGATGTGAACAAAATACAGAAGGCAGGCTTAGATAGCACTTTTGGGAATAATGATGAACAAAGGGAGATCTCCATGCAAAATACTGCAGTAAAACAAACCCTGTCCTTTCCTTTTGTGTCATCCCTCTATATGTTTGTGTACCCTTGTGTATTTGTGTTTTTCCTGTCTTTATGTGTTTATCTGATAAGAATTGTAGAATTTTTCTAGTACTAAGCTACATTCACTATGATGAGGAATACTGTTATCCTCAAATATAATTGGCATTAATAATATGTTATTTACCTTATAAATATGCTTACACATTATTTATTCTGTTTTGTTTTAATGCTCATGTGTGAAGTTGATGTTTCGAAAGTGATTCTGATCTTTTATTTTTATACTCATGTCATAATTCCTGTAACACTGATGTACATGTTTATTTCTATTCTTTTGTAACGCCTCTTTTACTACAAATGTTGTCTGTATTGTTATGTTATGTTCTTTAATGATGTATTTTGTGCCTTTGTAATTGTATTCTTATGTTATAAAATTGTAGTTGTCACCAGTTCATGATATTATTAACTTGTTAGTTACAGTTCACGGCACACGTTTCTGTTGGTCATAGTATATGGACAATATGTGAGAAGTAGGGACCTGCACAATCGCAACAGATAGCTGCTGGACATTTCTACAAGGACTACAGTGGGTCTGCACCTCTGGTGGCCCACCAATACCATTATTTCTACAAGGACTACAGTGGGTCTGCACCTCTGGTGGCCCACCAGTACCATTATCTCTACAAGGACTACAGTGGGTCTACATCTTTGATGATCCATCAATACCATTATTTCTACTAGGACTGCAGTGGGTCTGCACCTCTGGTGGCCCACCAATACCGTAATCTCTACCAGGACTGCAGTGGGTCTACTCTGTGGTGACCTACCTACCAATGTGCTTCAAAACGTCGAATGACTCTGCTGTGGGTTTGCTATGTTGTGGCCCACTACCTGTCAGCATGTCAAGAGTCAGCACTGTCTTTCCGACGGAAGGACACTACTACTTCAAGACTGCATGGAAATCCACTACTTCTTTGTGCATTCTATTTTACTGTTCAGACTTCGAAAAAAAAAAAGAAAAACACTGTAATTTTACTGTGATGAATCAGGACTGTCTTTATAGACTGTGAGAAAATTTTAGCTTTTGACCAACATTGTATCAATAAGTGTGTGCATTTGATTTCTTTGTTACTGTAATTGTGAAAAATTTTTGTCAAATCTGTATTGGCCAGTGCCCAACACCATTTGTAAAAATTTTTTGTGGGGAGCATGGGGGCTATGTAAGTAGGCTGTTTATGTTTTCTTTATGTAAGTAGGCTGTTTATGTTTTCTTTATGTAAGTAGGCTGTTTATGTTCTTATATTGGTAATGCCGCCGCCACGTAGCGCTCTCTGTATGAAAATGAAATCACTGGCTGTGCTGTGTGCAGTCTGTGGCTAGTTTGCATTGTTGTCTGCCATTGTAGAGGGGCAGCTGCATGTTAACAGCGCGTAGCGTTGCGCAGTTGGAGGTGAGCCGCCAGCAGTGGTGGATGTGGGGAGAGAGATGGCGGAGTTTTGAAATTTGTCATGAACTGTTATATTTACATATGATGATATCAAGGTAAATACATTGTTTGTTCTCTATTAATATCTTTCATTTGCTAACTATCCCTATCAGTAGTTAGTGCCTTCCATAGTTTGAATCTTTTATTTAGCTGGCAGTAGTGGCGCTCGCTGTATTGCAGTAGCTTGAGCAGCGAAGATTTTTGTGAGGTAAGTGATTTGTGAAAGGTATAGTTTAATGTTAGTCAGGGCCATTCTTTTGTAGGGAATTTTGAAAGTCAGATTGCGTTGCGCTAACAAAATATTGTGTGTCAGTTTAAGCACAGTCATGTATAATTGTTAAAAAGGGGACGTTTCAAAGTTTGTACCCTATCCCCAATGTTATTTATTCTGTATATTGAACTAGCGATAAAGGAAACCAAACAAAAATTTGTATTATGAATTAAAGACAAGGAGAACAAATAAAACAGATTATCCGATTATGCTATAGTGCTGAGACAGAAATGACTTAAAGGGCAACTGAACGGATTACATTGTCGTCAAAGGAGAATCTAAGATGTTCCCATGTTGTTCCTGATCTTTTAATGTGTCCAGAATTCGGACTGAGAATAATTCTCTTTTCTTTATATTCCCGCTTCGTTGTATTTGACCCTACAATCCCCAGATTCTTCACTACCTTTCCTCCCATACGATTTTCCGCAGAGAACTGAATCAGCTTCCGAGTTAGGCACTTATACATTCTATCTCGCTTTCCCATGGGTCAATATTGGAAGATTTTGAGAGCTCTTTGTTTATATTGTTTTGCCCCTCTTCTTTACTATTCGGCACAAATTTTCTTCTTAGACTATTCAAAATTTTGCATTTCTATACTAGCACAGCCAATTTTGTCCATCTGTGAGTCTCCTCGTGTTTCTAATGGCGAATCAGCAGTTGTTCAGCTGGAGTTCCAGGGCACCGTCAATCGCGCCGCCCTCAGTGACCCCTATCGCGGATGTTTGAGATTTTTGTTGAAAACAGTTCGACCACAACTGCAATGTTCTTTGCAGGTCTGGGTGTTTGCCGTTTGTTATCTTTTTTCATTAATGCCAGCTGATCTATAATCAGCAACTGTGAGGTGATGGATAAGTATTTGGCGCTCCTTAGTCGTTCTAACTCTTACTCCTAAAGAAGAAACGAACGTCCGTTTCAAACATCTGTAATATTACTGTTGTGTTCAGGCTCACTCTTTAAACGTTCGGCGTCATTCATACCAAATGAATTACTTTCAACTTATATGGCACCGTTTGCTACCAATTCGGCATTTATTCCTGCAAGGAACTCCGAAATTAAAGGTTATTGTGCAGTTAGGTGGTGGTCTAGATAGAATTTTCAACCGAAATAGTCCTGTTTAACGCGATCTGTTTCATTTCATATGAAGCAAGCTGGTAATTGCTCCATTTGTGAAATATGTGCTTGACAGCCATCAGTATTCATTCCGGACGAGGTCTTGTTCCGTTTTGGGTGGGAAACATACACTCCTGGAAATGGAAAAAAGAACACATTGACACCGGTGTGTCAGACCCACCATACTTGCTCCGGACACTGCGAGAGGGCTGTACAAGCAATGATCACACGCACGGCACAGCGGACACACCAGGAACGGCGGTGTTGGCCGTCGAATGGCGCTAGCTGCGCAGCATTTGTGCACCGCCGCCGTCAGTGTCAGCCAGTTTGCCGTGGCATACGGAGCTCCATCGCAGTCTTTAACACTGGTAGCATGCCGCGACAGCGTGGACGTGAACCGTATGTGCAGTTGACGGACTTTGAGCGAGGGCGTAGAGTGTGCATGCGGGAGGCCGGGTTGACGTACCGCCGAATTGCTCAACACGTGGGGCGTGAGGTCTCCACAGTACATCGATGTTGTCGCCAGTGGTCGGCGGAGGGTGCACGTGCCCGTCGACCTGGGACCGGACCGCAGCGACGCACGGATGCACGCCAAGACCTTAGGATCCTACGCAGTGCCGTAGGGGACCGCACCGCCACTTCCCAGCAAATTAGGGACACTGTTGCTCCTGGGGTATCGGCGAGGACCATTCGCAACCGTCTCCATGAAGCTGGGCTACGGTCCCGCACACCGTTAGGCCGTCTTCCGCTCACGCCCCAACATCGTGCAGCCCGCCTCCAGTGGTGTCGCGACAGGCGTGAATGGAGAGACGAATGGAGACGTGTCGTCTTCAGCGATGAGAGTCGCTTCTGCCTTGGTGCCAATGATGGTCGTATGCGTGTTTGGCGCCGTGCAGGTGAGCGCCACAATCAGGACTGCATACGACCGAGGCACACAGGGCCAACACCCGGCATCATGGTGTGGGGAGCGATCTCCTACACTGGCCGTACACCACTGGTGATCGTCGAGGGGACACTGAATAGTGCACGGTACATCCAAACCGTCATCGAACCCATCGTCCTACCATTCCTAGACCGGCAAGGGAACTTGCTGTTCCAACAGGACAATGCACGTCCGCATGTATCCCGTGCCACCCAACGTGCTCTAGAAGGTGTAAGTCAACTACGCTGGCCAGCAAGATCTCCGGATCTGTCCCCCATTGAGCATATTTGGGACTGGATGAAGCGTCGTCTCACGCGGTCTGCACGTCCAGCACGAACGCTGGTCCAACTGAGGCGCCAGGTGGAAATGGCATGGCAAGCCGTTCCACAGGACTACATCCAGCATCTCTACGATCGTCTCCATGGGAGAATAGCAGCCTGCATTGCTGCAAAAGGTGGATATACGCTGTACTAGTGCCGACATTGTGCATGCTCTGTTGCATGTGTCTATGTGCCTGTGGTTCTGTCAGTGTGATCATGTGATGTATCTGACCCCAGGAATGTGTCAATAAAGTTTCCCCTTCCTGGGACAATGAATTCACGGTGTTCTTATTTCAATTTCCAGGAGTGTATACAAATTTGCCCATACCTCGTTCAGGACTGCACAAACGTTGACATAAGTCAGCAAATTTAGTTTTATTACTTTGTGTGGAACTTTCATAGTACGTTAGAGACTATCACATTTGTCAAGTTGACTTCGACTGGATTAACAGCAAACTTAGAGACTGAGCATGTTGCTAATGTTAGCTTACAGTTGCCAAGAAACTCACGCATTATTCGCTCATACACTAAGTTGGAGCAAATTAAGGAATAGTAGAAGACCTTGTCATTGTTAAGTGGCGTACTGTGTACTTCATCTCTTGTAAGTTTCATGTAGGTAACTACCTATTTCTTAATTTCTGGAGCTATTGGTCGCTCGTTGTCCTTGTCACATTTCACAGTACATGTCGGGGGGAGGGGGGGAGGGGGAGCAGGATTCCATTGCTGTTTACACTTTTTCACCATTTAGGAATGGGTAAGATCTATAATTTTCCGCTTAATGGGGCTGCGTAATACACATTAAACGAGACGGGTGGACTAGCATTAGCACTGGCTGCAGCGTACTCAAGTCAACACGATGTGACCGACCGCTACGACCGTTCAAGAGGAACTGCCCCAGACCAACTTCAGAGCTCCATACTCTAACAACACTGCTATGTTCAATAACTTCGACCAGCTCTCTCATTTTCGTTCGTCATTACAACTGAAGATTCATATCAAGTAAGAGATTTCGGTAACATTAAGAAGATTCCGTCTACTACCCTACCGCAAGTTTTGTACTTTACAACTAGAACCAATCCGTTTATAAACTTACCTTTAGAGGTCTTGCAGTAAATAAAGTGACCTCGTGGCCCTTTGCAAGTAAAGCATTCGTTAATATGCGGAACTGCGTCTGATGACTGTGAGATGGCGTTGGGACCACCACCAGTATCTTCGAGCCAAAGGTTTCTAGTGCCAACACCAACAACAGAGTAACTACTCGGAAGAAGCTTCCTGAAACGAGAGAAAATCAACATGGTTACAGACTTATTCGATAGTGTTTTGAAGACACAGACAGCAATGGACTAAAACTGACAAGGGAACCAACAGACCTATTAACCACGGATATTAATGAGTCTTAGGTATGTTGTAAAGGGACGTGTCATGAATATGACTTTTCGTGTGATAGCCCCTAGTTTTCGAGAAAACCAATGTTGAAGTTTTACGCATACCTCCAAAACCTGTAGCGTTAGTTACAGGCAGTTTTTTACGTATTGATAAGAGAAGGAAAAAGTAAATAAGATTTTTTGATGCACTTGACATCAGAGCATCACCGGCTTGTAGAGATATAAGATTATCGAATAAAATATACGAACGTTCTGAAGAGAGCCTTTGTGTACACTTGTATTTTTACCAGTCACTCTTACCTTTAAAATTTTATTTTCATTTATTTACGCATTACATTTAAACATTTTACTTTAAGTTGTAAAGATACTGCTTTGGCGTACTTTGAGAATTGTGTCGCATGCCGACGAAGGCAAACTGTGTTACTGTAGGTTCAAATCTTTTTGCGCTTCTTTTGCATTATTTTAACAAAAGCAGTAGAAGGAATTTTTCATGTACAAGAAAATTCGAGCTTATGGGAATGGAAGCAATTTTAGTTTGTTTTACAACATGCGCGCAGGAAACGCCAATTAAAACAGAAAAAGAAAAAGCGGCTGAGATTAACGCCAACCATGCATGCAGTAAGGGTTCAAATCCTGCCCGACTATTTTTTCTTCTATTTTGTTGTAAGGAATTAGTTTTCCAATACTAGACTATCGATATTCAAAAGTAGTCATTTTCACTGTAGTAATTTCTTCAAAAGAGTATTTCATTTGTTACAGAATAAATTACAGAATTATTTTACTTGCGAACACTTGCTTTACTAGAACAGTATTCCGGATGCTATTTCTTCCAGAAGAAACCGAAACGCAAATTCGTAGGACAGCACGTAAATTTAATGAAAGCTTCTGTCTTGCAGATACCCTGATTTATAGAAGCGGCACCGGAAAGACAGTTCTTTGACATTCAAAATAATTTTTCTTTATTCAGTCAACTTTGAGGAGAACCGCGCGCATTTGATCACTCCTGTGAATGTAGGTGCACTGAATTAATGCAGAATCAAAGAATGTTCCCTCGATGATGTGCAACTGAAAATAAGAAAAAATACATAGGTAGCGTTTGAACCGGTAACGCCAGCTTGATAGACTGGAATCTTCGCTGCTGCACTACGCTCGCTAGTCTGAAATATGACTAACGTTATAGGTTTACGTCATACGCACAAAACTTCAGCATAGATTTTCTCGGAAAGTAGGAGCAGTCGCATGAAAACCCGGTGGCCAGGTACTCAGGATAGCTCCCTCTACAACAAACCGAAGGCTCAGTAGAATTCTACGTTAACAGGTCTCATCGTCCCCTTGTGAGGAAATTTTGTATCCAAATGGCCTGTAAGACCACACCGACTAATTTGTTCTACTGGTTCAAATGGCTCCGAGCACTATGGGACTTGACATCTGAGGTCATCAGTCCCCTAGACTTAGAACTACTTAAACCTAACTAACCTAAGGACATCACACACATCCCGAGGCAGGAATCGAACCTGCGACCGTAGCAGCAGCGCGGTTCCGGACTGAAGCGCCTAGAACCGGACTAATTTGTGAAAGAAGGAATGGCAAACATGTAGATAACAGATTATTAACCGTTCCGTTACTTGTTTATAATACACGGTTGGCACATACGTTTTCGTCATATCATGAATTTTCGAAGTTTATACCGATCTTAGACTAACGGCATTTACGTTGTATGACTGATGTGCAAGTGGTAATTTCATTCATTCATGCACAGCACATATAGCGAGTTTTATGTGGTAGTTTCCAAGTCTCCAATAACATACCATTCTAGTTCTGCCAGAATTAAAAACACACAAAATTTACACCAGACAACATTATACAAAAAATTCAGCGTACTGAAAACTTTTATGAACGGGAAGAACGGTTTGCTGGTGGCACTAAGAGTCCATCTAGGTGGTAAGTGCCAGTTTAGGTGCTCATGTATAGCTAAGATGCTTTGTCTTATTTGAAAAATGATACGATATGCCTGCTCCACGGCTTCGAAGCGATAACTAGCGTCTCACACTGTTCAGGTGTAGGTGTCAAGTTTGATATTTATGTGGTCTCAATTAAGTTTGAAACTTCTATTTCGATGTTAGAGGTAATCGACATTTATTGTACGACAGACATTTCATTCACGATGACCCTTCAAGAAAGTATGTAGACGCTGCGCCTACCGACTTCAACCAATAAATGAAACACATTTTGATTCCCGATAATTACGATGGACGGCTTACTCGGCACTCAAATCTGTGATGAATTTGTCAGTGTATACAGACATGTCGAGAGCGATTTGGCTGATTCATTGGTTTTCTGGCGGCAGGCGTCCTGCGAGATACTGCAGGAAAGAAACGTAGATGCCCATGATCAGGCTGTAGATTCCTGTAGCTACTTGTCGATACCGATGTGAGACCAGGAGTATCATGTGTCGTCCGTGCATTTGGATGCAAATCTCCACTTGTCTCTGCAGTGTACTACAGATTCATTCAAGCAACTCTGGATCACCTAGTAAATCACGACAGTTAGTTGCTCCAGGGCTTCAGCCGTATCAGCGATGATGCGGTACTTTTCACTTTTGAGATTACCCCTGACAGCAAAATGCAGAGGACTGAAAATCGGTGATCTGGGACCTATTCATCTTGGACTGGTGCAGTAGATGCCTCAGATCAACTGAAAATTATGGATAGTCAACATTCGTGTCAAGAGAAATAGCAACCGTATTGATATATATACACACAGGGTGTCCCAGCTATCTTGTCCACCCAAAATATCTCTGGAACAATAACAGCTATTGGAAAACGACTTTCACCGGTATCAATGTAGGGCTGGGGCCCATGAATGTACGTATTTGGAAACATTCTAAAACCAAAGCACATGTGTCTGCAGCACCACGATGGTCGGATTCGAGTGTGGAGACACCGTGGAGAGAGGATGCTGGACAGCTGCATTATGCACCGCCACACTGGTCTTGCACCGCGTATTATGGTATGGGGCGGTATTGGATATTACTCTCGCACGCCTCTAGTACGCATTGCCGGTACTTTGAATATTTCAACAGGATAATGCGCGACCACACGTGGCACGCATTGTCCAAAGGTTCTTCGTCAATAACCAGATTGAAGTGCTTCCCTGGCCGGCTCGCTCTCCGGATCTTTCGCCGATAGAAAACATGTAGTCCATGGTTGCTCAACGAGTGACACAGATTACATCCCCAGCTGCCACACCAGATGATCTTTGGCAACGTGTGGAAGCTGCTTGGGCTGCTGTACCCCAGGAACACATCCAACGTCTCTTTGACTCAATGCCGAGACGTTTGGCAGCGGTGATCTTCAACAATGGCGGCTACTCTGGCTACTGATTCTGGCAGGAACCACATGTCACAGACGTCTGTAAACGTAATCATTTGACACTTGGTCAACATGTTATCTACAAAATAAATTTTGTTGTGCTACCTCTTGCCTTTCTTGGTGTTGCATTTACGGTGGCCAGCAGTGTAAAATATATGTTTCAGTATTTTTGGAATTTTGAGACCTACGAGAGATAAGTAGTGCAGAGAGTTATTTTTGAAAACAAATTATTAAATAACCACTAAACTATTTTTAAAGCTCGGTTACAAATAGTTTCTCAGTGTTTTTCGGAATTCAACCCCTAAAAGGGTCAAGTAGGTCCAGACTGATTTAGTGACTCATCACCGTAGAGGCCAAACCGCTAAGGATAGAAACTTTAAATTTTGAGCGGGTGTTCATCCTATTCTGTGGGCAGCGTTTAAGATATTCTGGCGTAACGTCAAGCGCCGGTACGACGATCCAGAACGGAAGAGCAGAGAGGGGGGTGAGGCGACGTCAGCCAGTAGTAGGGTGACGGGCCCTCCAGGACGACATCCAGACAGGAGCCGCCTCTACATGGAGAGAATACAGGCGCCGCAGAGCTTAGCCGGGGCCCGAGTTGAAGACGAGCCGTCCTCCGAACGCTACAGCAGTGACCTATGAACTGTATTGTTTTGTCTGCATTGGAATTGTGTAAACCGCATGACGCTATTTCCAAGTCGCAATTTGCTTGCGACACACCTTTGTGAATACGAAAACTTTTGTCATTTACCTTACTGTGATAAACTTCATTAATGTGATTTGCTTTGTTTTCTAGTGATCCGAGAAAGCAAGTTTCCTAGGCACCCTATATTAGAAGAGTGGGCAGAAAACAACAGATGATATTGCTCGAAATTCCGCTTCTAAGGGGGTGAAACAAGAGGATGGAAAGATTTTTGAAAAGCTGTTGCTATGAACGCAATTTTGTAACTAGACCTACGAAAATTGATATTTTCAGTCAGAAATTAAAAAGGCAAGAATTTCATCATTTTTGGAAATTCAACCCCTAAGGGAACAAAACTGTGGCAATATTTTCAAAAAACTAAATTATTAAAAAACTACTAGACCATTTTTAAATCCATATCTATGAAAATTGGTATTTGACTTCTCGGTTTGAAAACTTTTTTTCAACTGAACCCCTAAGGGCGTGCAACACAGGAAGGAAGTTCTTAACAAAACATTTCCTTATACACTGGCATAAAAATGTCGTAACACCAGGAAGGAGTGGTCTGAAAGGTGATGTGTAATCAAGTTTGTTGCCAGTCACGTAACAAAAAAAAAAAATGGTTCAAATGGTTCTGAGCACTATGGGACTCAACTTCTGAGGTCATTAATCCCCTAGAACTTAGAACTAGTTAAACCTAACTAACCTAAGGAGATCACAAACATCCATGCCCGAGGCAGGATTCGAACCTGCGACCGTAGCGGTCTTGCGGTTCCAGACTGTAGCGCCTTTAACCGTACGGCCACTTCGGCCGACCAGTCACGTAACAGTGGCGCTAAAAGTGCCACTACGAGGATGCAAATCAAGTTTACGAACCTCCATCATGCTGGAATAATTGTAGGTCAGCAACTTCTGATAATCAGTACAACGAAAAACCAAGCAAAGTCGCAAAAAAAAAAAAAGATGAAATTTGCAGCTTTGGCTGGTGTTTCGTTGTATAAATCAGGTTTGTTAAACATCAGCTGTAATGGCCGTGAGCGTTAGTTACCTTTGAGATTGCACGTGAGCAGTTGATGTTAACCAAGAATGCCTCTAAGATGCCATCATCAATATCTCATTGGGTTTGAACGAGGTCGTGTAATAAGGTTACGAGAAGTTGGATGTTCATTCTGCGATACTGAAGAAAGACTTGGCAGGAATTTATTTACTTGTATGAATACACACCGTATCCATATAAGTATAGCTGGCCGGGGTAGCCGATCGGTTCTGGGCGCTACAGTCTTGAAACGCGCGTCCGCTACGGTCGCAGGTTCGAATCCTGCCTCGGGCATGGATGTGTGTGATGTCCTTAGGTTAGTTAGGTTTAAGTAGTTCTTAGTTCTAGGTGACTGATGACCTCGGATGTTAAGTCCCATAGTGTTCAGAGCCATTTGAACCATGTAAGTATATAGTTCTGGCAATACCGGCCATAATCTCCTGTGCGGATGCACACATATTACGCGAACTCTCACGAGACTTGTTAAGAATGTCTTCCACGAGTAATGAGGGTGTTGGGTAGGGACACTACGAATGTAGTGTGTGGACATATCAGGTGAGAATGTGCGTCTCGCACTATTCTCTGTGCCCCTGGTGGCTAAGATGGGTAGAGCGGCCGCCATGTAAGCAGGACATCCCGGGTTCGAGTCTAGGCCGGGGCACACAATTTTACCCGTCACCGTTGAAAGATATCAACGCCCGTCAGCAGCTGAAGCTATTAATATATAGTTCTAATTTGACAGGAATGTAGTCGCTGTTAGCGACTGCTGTCATCGGTGGCCACAAGAATATACTGTAGCAAGCAGACCGGTCTCCGGACGGTCACGTTGCATTACCGATAGGGAAGACCGTCTTGTTCAGCGTAAGGCTCCGGCTTATCGTACTGCATCTGGAGCAGCAGTTTGAAGAGCAGTTTGCACCACAACCACACAATGAACTGTTACTAATCGGTCAGCTCAAGGACAGCTCCGAGAGAGACATCCTGCAGCGCCCATTCCATTGACCCCAAACCATTTGCGATTTCAGTTGTGTCAAGCTGGGGTTGATTGGATGAGAGAGTGGAGAGGTGTTTTCTGATGAAGGTTGGTTCTGCGTCGATGCCAGTGATGGCCGTGTGTTGGTTAGGAGACCAAATGAGGACTTCCACCTGTGTGTGTGCGCTAGATATACTATATCTGCACCTGGATTTATGGTTACTGGGTGCGATTTCGTGTGACAGCATGAGCACTCTCCTGGTTATCCCACTCATCCTGATTGCAGACCCGTGCTTCTGTCTGGTGATTCGACCTGTTCAACTGCCATTCGTTAACAGAATTCCAGGAGTTTTCCAACAGGATAACACTCGCTCAAATGTCGCTGTTGTAACCCAACATGCTCTTGACGGTGTCGACACGTTGCTTTGGACTGCTGTATTACCAGATCTGTATCCAGTCGAGCACATATAGGGGTCATCATCGAACGATCACTTCAGCGTCATCTACCAACTGCATTAACCATTCCTGTACTGACCGATCAATCGCAACAGGCATGGAACTACATCCGACAAACTGGCATCCCGCACCTGTGCAACACAATGAATGCACATTTACATGCTTCCATTTAAAATTCTGTGCAGGGAGGAGACCCCCAAGAGGGAACATTGCCGACAAAATTTTATTAAATAAATTTTTTTGCATAATGTTCGGCCGTAGCCGGCTTGGGGTGGCCGGAGGGTGCTGGCCGGAAGGCCACGGTCGGCACATTCCTGCCATGTGCTCCTCGGTCAGACTCGAGTCCCACGGGTTGGTTGCGCTGACGAGGGTACGCTACTAGCAAGGCGCGTTGGCGGAATCAATCCTCCAATCAGAGACTAATCGTGTGATCACGTGGGGACGCGGCCGGAAGCGGCGAGGGCGACTTGGAAACAGCTCCGCGCTCTCTCTGCTTCAGACCTCGGCCCCGAGTAGTCGCTCCTCTAGCCTCTGCCTCTCTGATGAGCAGACGGCAACCTCTCTTGGGGCTGCTCGGCCCTACGTAGGCACCACTGTACCATCATTACAAGAATAAACTGGGTCCATTCCACTTAATTTTCATTTCACAACGCCCTCCGCTCCTGACCTCTATCCTGACAAACAATTCTAACGCTTACACCGATTACTAATGTACAAGCATTTCACGTTTACAACGGCTTATCTCGCAATTACAATAACCGTTGAATCTGAAATATTAATCATTTAAACATGTTATCCAGACAATTGTGTTCCCGAAATTTCATTATTCTACATTAACTATTTGTAGTGTTGCTTTTTCCGTCAGGGTATTGAAAAAAATTTAAAGCTAAATATAAGAAAATTGAATGTAAAGAAATGTGTTAGGGGATGAATATTTCTACTGAAATATCACCATGAAAACGCTGCGTGATTAACAAAAACTTCAGCTAAGAGACTCGCTTTTTGGTCAGAAGTACAACCGAAGAAGACCGTGCTTCTAGGGCCTTAATTAACAAAAAAGTATAGAAGGTGCCGCAATTTGAGAACATAAAACGTCTATTAAGGAAAAACAAAATGTCTGTGCAGATCATACAGCCTAGTGAGCGATGCAGCGGCCGCAAAGCCGGTTCAAAATAATCATTTATTCTTCAGTCTCAGTTACACACGACATGTTTCTAACGCTCTGGATCATCGGAGTATTCTGAGTTTCTCAGGGGAAACTGGTAGGATCTGAAGATGATCCAGAGTGTTCTGAATGTCTCATGTAACGAGAAATGTTCAGCTGAGAGTAAAGACTAAATGGGAATTATTTTGAGAAAATAATGCATCTCCAAATTTCCCCAACTGTGGATCGTGGGTAAGATGCGAACCCAATCAAATGGGGACTTAATCAAAAGTTTAACATTCGAATAACGTTTCTACCAACTACGAAACTATTTCACACTGAAGTCAGCAGCGGCTCATAACCATAAATTCGCAACCACCGCGAAAACGGATCGTGATGGAACCATGTCTAATGGAACCTTTTAGTTTCCATTTTCGTGCATTTGCACCCCTGTCACTTTTCACTATTATTTATGGTACACCCTGCATATTACAAAGGCTGCCTTCCAGCCTATTAGAATGTTGTTGTGGTCTTCAGCCCCGAGACTGGTTAGATGCAGCTCTCCATGCTACTCTATCCTGTGAAAGCTTCATCTCCCAGTACCTACTGCAACCTATAACAATGAAATAAAAATTTCGCGTATCAAATACCGCTTCTTTAAAATTTATGTACTCTCATTCATTTTAAAGACTTCTAGAAACATTTTTTTCCACTCTGATTTTGGTAACTGAAAAATATCGTTTAATAATGGTTCAACAACTTTTTATGAAGATGAAGATCCTTGTTCGAGCATTTCTTGCCTGAAATTGGAAAAAGAAATCGTCAGTTATTTGACATAAACTGTATGCATTAGTCGTTAAAATAATCCGCTGTTCAGCGTGTTTTTTACATTTGGAATTATGATGCAAGATGATAGGGCGTTTCCAATTGCTTTCCATGACTTCGTCGACGACCTGAGGAAAACAGTTTGGCTGCCTTAAAATATTCAGGAAGATTGAAAGCGTGTTCCGGACCTTGACTCGAAACTGGGATATTGCCCTCCGGGGACAAGTGCTTTGCCGACTGAGCTAAGCATACACGATTCACGACTCGCCCTCGGAGCTTGCATTCCAATAGTACCTTCCCTCCTACCTTCCAAATTGCACAGGAAGCCTTAGGATTAGTTTCCCGTTCCGATCTATACTTTTTATGTGCCAGGAAGATGCAGGTCAGCATACGTTCCACTGCAGAATGAAAATTAATTCTGTAAACAATTCGCTGTGCTGAGGCCAGGTCATTTCTCTTTACCATCCTTCTTTGCACGAGTGACAGTAACGCAACCTTTGAAGGAGAATTTCTGCGATATTTGGAATGTAGAAGGAAACACAGCTGTGAGGGGAGGTCGTGTGTCGTGCCGCGATAGCCGGAACACTGTTCATGAGAGCTAAGTACCATATTCCAGTCCCAGTCCGGCACAAGTTGTTATCTCCCAGGAATTTCCAGCAGCGCTCGCCTCGTTTCCTGTCAACACCACAGGCCATTGATTGAGCTAAACAGAAGACTGTGTATATTCGTTGATTCTGACTTGAAGCAGCAATGGGAAAAATTACTTTCGAATTTATTTATTTCTAATTTCTGCTACCAGTCAGTTTTTTATTTATGTTTCGAAAATTTTCTGTTCATCTTCAGGCGTTTATACATACATACAGTGAAGTGTTACTTAAAAATAAACATTGTTAAACTAGATTGATCTAGAACTCTTTGTCCATTGTTTGTTGCTGTAGCGGCTGGTGTGGCATTTGGGGACGAGGAGGGGGCAGTGGACAGCTAGAACTCGAAATCAGTGATGTCTTCTGCTGGTTTTCTTCCTTGGTTGACTATGTATGATATCACAGCCTGTATAGGATGCTGATAGATTTGCATCAGGCTGTGATATCATACATGACCAACCACAAGGAAGAAAACCAGCAGCAGACATCACTGATTTCGATTTCTAGCCTTCCACTGCCCCCTCCTCGCCCCCAAATGCCACACCAGCCGCTACAGCAACAAACAATGGACAAAGAGTTCTAGATCAATCTAGTTTAACAATGTTTATTTTTAAGTAACATATCACTGTATGTATTTATGTATGTACAAACGCCTGAAGATGAACAGTACATGTTCGAAACGTGTTGTATTACGTTAGCTTAAACATAAAATAAAAAAACTGGTTGGTAGACATTAGAAATCAATAATTATCCCGCATAGCCATTATGGCTGAGAATACTTTCGAATTTGCTTTTCCATTTAAAACCCCGATACGAAATAGTGGATGTGGGTATTTGGCTATATGTTGCGACAGGTTTGAGAGACGGCGATGTACTAGTTCTACAATACGATTTCATTTCAGCTGCACTGTACGTGTGAAGCTACAAGAAGTGAAAATCTCTAACAATCAAATAAACAGCCGGAGACTAATATATATTATTAAGTAGTGAAATCATAGTCGCTGATATTTATTGATTCGAATTAGAACTCACAGCAGTACGTGTAGGTAATACACCATATTCACGAGATCCAAATGTACAGGCCCACCTTCTTGACGCGTGGGTCTTAGGATTATTTAAAAGCAACTTCTGCTCGTAAAAAGATGTGGAAAAGTACACAGAGCATAACAATAACGAAAAACAACGGAAGTTAAGCTCCTGTTATATGCAGCGTGGTCAGAGAAGTCTGCGAAGGTTGTTAGAGTATTGTTGGGTAGGTTGTGCTGGGAAATAACTGAAGAAAAATATTCGATGCGTTGCACCGTCTCCAATTTAGTTAGCATTAATGTTAGCCGATCACGTCGTCGTGCGTGCAAATTCAAGTAGCCTGTTTGTTTGGCTTCCTAAACCCAAACAAGCGAGCGAAACAAAAACTTGACAATGGGCGGTAGCAAGGCTCGAACTAGCAGCTGTCCATTGGTTTCCCATTTCTTCTTTTTTCGGTTTCAGCTTACCAAATTAAGAACATGTATCGCAACACCACCTCTTCCATGCCGCTTGGATTTGGGTGCACGATGACATAATTGGCTAACTTCGATGCCAATACTAAATCAGAGACGCCATAACGTATCGAATTTTTTTTTTAACAATTATTACTCAGCACAATTTAACGTGCAACCCGTTCAAATTTTTCCGGACTGTATATACCTGGCTTTTTTATGACTGTCTTCCTTTTCCCTTCTCAACTTCCAGTTTCCTATCTGTCCAATCTTCTTCCTGAAGGCTCCTTTAATTCATCGCATTTTTAATACTTAGCATTCCTTTTTCTGGGTGGTCTGCCATGTTTTCTTCGCTCAGCTGGTGTTCATTCATAGATTATTTTTGGCTGTCTGTAATTATCCATTCGTTGGAGGACTGAGAGGAGATAGAGAAGATCCAAAGAAGAGCGGCGCGTTTCGTCACGGGATCGTTTAGCCGGGACAGGGCGTTGCGGAGACGCTAAACACCACTGGCAGACGTTACAAGAGACATTGTGCATCACGGAGAGACTTACTCTCGAAATTTCGAGACAGCACTTTTCACGAGGAGTCGGACAACGTATTACTTACCCCCACATACATCTCGCGGATTGACCACTAGGAGAAAATTCGAGAAATTAGAGCCAATACAGAGGCTTACCGACAATCATTCGTCCCATGCACTATTCAGAAGTGGAACAGGGTTGGAGGGATCAGATAGTTGTACCGAAAGTACCCTCCACCATACGCAATTAGGTGGCTTGTGGAGTATGATGTAGATGTAGAGATGGCCATGGTCAATATTTCGCTTTCTATGGCATCGAGAAGCGTCATTCCCATTTCTAGTCTCTTTTCAGTGAGGTGTTTAAGAGTAGAAATGCCATCTGTACATGAGCGTTCGGCTGCAATCACATTTTGCTCCTCACCTCCACTACTTGTGCTTCCATTTTACATCTTATTACCTTACACTTCACTAATTCCTTTATAATTTGCACAGTCGTGTTGGTTTCCAATTTTATGTATGGATAGAGTAACTGCTTTTTTCCATTCATTTGATGGTTCCTCGCCACTTTAACATGTGTGAGATATTTCCATCAGAATTTATAAAACTGCTTGGTGGGTAGGGGCTGCCGTTACGAATCCACAGGTACGTTTCTCAACCTGTAGTTCTTTCCGTTCCTTATTTCTTGGAAAGCTTTACTCACGTCTTCTGAATCTACTAGTACTTATTGTTCGGTTTATGTTGAATTAACATAATGTTTTTCATAATTGGGTTTGAATTCTGACCTGTTATCCGTTGGAGGTTTTAATATTCACGCATATATTTTATTCAGAAAAATATTTACGACGTCGTTGTGTGCGGAATCTGAACATTCTCGAGATATTAATAAAAAAACTTATTTGTTACTAAAGTAATAAATAACTTGTCAGTGACAATTTAATATTCTGTAAAAACATATCTGACAACACCTACGGAAAAAGATAATGAAAATATCCATCTTTTGCTACCTATGATCCTTTCAGAATAATCCTTGTTCGAACTGTTGTAGTGATCGGATGTGATTGATGTCTTGCAGCACTTAAGTCTGTAAAAACTGTATTATGTTGTTAAGTAATATTTGAAAAATAGAGTTTCTGTGTCATTGAAATCAGTGTGTGTGTGTGTGTGTGTGTGTGTGTGTGTGTGTGTGTGTGTGTGTGTGTGTGTGTGTGTGTGTGTATTTATTTTAATACGATTTTCGTCATATACAAATTTTAAGTTTTCTGTTCAGCTACAATGGAACACAGGCATTAGTGCTATTGATGCACAGCGCGGTTTATTGGTAAAATGCTGAATAATAAGTGATTAATATTGAGAAATCCTTTTAAATGTTAATGCATATAGTAAAGGTGTATATATAATTTGCTAATAGTAAGACATTGCCTGAACCAGATTCGATAAGAAATTGTCTAATGTTAACCGCCATCTTCGTGAAAAATTGCAGCGGCAGTTTTTAATTGAATTTTTAAACAGACATAAATCTTGATAGTTATTGTGACAATTATTGTGTATTCGAGGCCCAGAACCCACTCAGAGATAATAAATGCCACTTACATTGTGAATAATCTTTAAATAGGGTGCTAACAGTATCTTACGTGATAAAAATTGTTTTCTGTTAATGTACGAACCCTGAGTATTTCGTAAGAACTTTTATGAAATATTTTTGACAGGAAAGAATACATTCGTTTTGTGCGCATGTGGTATTGCGTGTAATAACTATTCATTGTGTCTAAACAAAAGTGTTGCCACCTCGAATAACAGTAGCGGTAAATTTTGTTACATCACTTTCGTGCATGAAGTTAGTGCCGTTTACACTGCTTAACAGACAACACTGCTACACGCTGCCAGGTGGAGATTTCTGTAACAAAATAAGGACCATTAGCCGAGAGAGAGAGTGATTAAATAGAACCTCATGTTACGCTAATAATAACTGGTTCTGTTTTAGTCCTGCCCAAAATTGCGAAACACCGATAGCAACGCACGCCCCCAAGGTTTTCGGCCATGAAGACAAGACTCATTCCTGTTACAACTTTATGTTTTGTTAGTATTTATTTTTTGACTTTCCATGCTTTATTTACTTTTGTGTTGTATGTTTTAATATCTCGGCTTATTCCTAACCTTTGTCGTTTCTGTGCTCTTCTTTTGTCATTGTAATTTAGTCTAACCCGAGTGTTCTGTGTAGATAACCGTTTGTCATAAGCAGCTGTCTTCTCATCTACAATCTTTTCTATCTCTTCACTCTAGCATGGTGTGTCTTTCCCGTAGTTTTCAGGGACTGTTTTCCTGCTAGGATTTCATTTACAGCGCCATGTATGCATGTATTCAGATTTACCGCTCCGTATGTTATTCTTCCAGATTTTGTGGCTAGTCTCTTCTGGTACAAGAAGTTAGCTAAGTATTTTCCTAGATTCTGGATATTGTAGTTGACCTTACTCATTACTTGCATCCAGCAATTACCAAATGCGAGCGCACACAAAACAATTTAACAACCGAAGCCGTTTCAAGTAGAGTATCGAAAATTTGGTCAAATAACTCGCTAGACACCAAACCAGTGGAGACAAACGATTTAGCTCACCGTCTGGAACAGTAAAGAAAACCTACCAAACGGTACACCGCATTAGTGAGCCATATTAACAGAACCCATCCGCGACAATCTGTAGTAATGTGCGTTTTCTATACAATATCCAAGAGAGAGGGTGTTCATAGCTGGATTGTCTCTTGGTCCTGCACTGCAAATCTTTGAGTGTAAAAAATAATTTCTTAAAGGGGAATACCTAGAACAAAGAATATTTCAGATAGGAAGAGGAATGCTATGAGAACCATGTCGTAAGGAAAGGCAACACTTTTGCTAGCTAAGGTTGAGCGACTCAAAACGCGTCAAGAGGGTTGACGTAGTCACCTTGAAGACGGAAGTGATACATAGTTAGAGTGTACGTGGGAACCGAAGCATTCTTCGATTGCAGATTTCTTATATGTAGTGTGCCGACGGGGGGCCTACGTCGCGGCCCACGAGTGTTCAACGCAGCTGTATCCTGTTTTTATATTACGTGTGGATACCAACAACAGCTGTCTATTTTATTTGCTGTTTTTTCTCTGTTTAAGGAGATAAATCAATTTGATGATGATACTTACAACGATTCCGCTTACTAAACTGAATAAAATGAATCTGCGGTCAAAGATTGCTTTGGTTCCCACGTATTCACAAAACTTCGTTGATTACACTGATTTTAGTTATAAAATGAAGAATTGATCTTACTTTTGAAGAACAGTTGGTCCTAAGTTATAGATATCTTATTTCTTCGTTCGTAACATGTACAAAGGCGAAGAATGCCACTCCAAGAAGGTACCTTCGGCATGAGTAAGAACGGGCTAAATGGGAGGTAGGAGACATTCCCTCCCTTGCCCTCCCCTCCCACACACACACACACACACACACACACACACACACACACACGTAAAAAAAAATATAGAAGCAGAATCGGAAATAAAGATCACTTACTTGGCAGAACACTTCCTCCCGAAAGGAAAAGTTCAGGAAGGTTCCAGCAAGTTCACACAGTACGCTGCAGAGTGAAAACTGATTCTGAGCAATTCAGCATTAACTGCTTTTCGACACCGTGAAGTATTTGTCGCACCGTGTCCGGCGTAACAAAAGAAATGAGTGATGGTTTTCCTGGAAGTGCTCCGAGGATGAAATGCCGTTGCTGGTGTCGATTAATCTCAGAATAAACAAACACTTGTATGAAAATATTCAGGTATTATCGACATGGCTACGTTTCCTTACACCATTCAACACCAGCCTATTTGCCATCTTCGCTCAAGATGCGCAGAATACGCTGCAAAAATAACATACAACAGAATACAATGTAATGCAACCTTCGATACATCTGTCTTACTTTAAATTAGATTCCGATACTCTTCAGTCTTATAGCATGCGATATCGATATTTTTGGAGGAGCAGTCGTCTTTAGTTGACCTTCATTAGGTTTGTCGTTGTCGAAAGCAAACCAGTTTAAAAACTTTTCTGAAGGTGATCATCAAAAATTAAACGAAACGACTTACGCCTTTACAAAAATCGTAAAATAGCACGGAGCAGCGCGAGCACGCTACCCCCACTACCGGACCAGAGTGTAGAGTGGGGAGAGTCACGTGGGGCACACAACAGCTGCCGCCAGTCAATGTAAATCCGCGGCCACCTGCAGGGATATCACTCACGAATTACTGCGACAAATGAAACAAATAAAGGAGAATGTATACGTGCCACACAATTTTATTAGCTTAGTGTATGCCTCTACATTCGTATTAATTTGTGAACTGTTACACAATAAAAGGTGTCACTTTTTGCCCTTTACAATCGCGTCTATGTTCGGAGTAATTGTTCTTGTGCATTGTAGACGCAGCGTGCAGTTTAAATTTCGATCATACAATGCGTTTCTCAGGCGCATCTTGTTACATTTCATTGCAGAGAACAGTTGTTCACAAACATACGTGGAACCGAACATTGATATTATTGTAGCCGCCAGTTTGTGCAAACGAGGAAATCTATCCTGAGGGAAGTGTCTTAGAATTACAAAATGTTTTTCTTGATCTGAAATTTGTCTCTGCATTCTCTGTCACACTGCAGGTCAGTAATTTCTAGTTGCAGCTCAGGACGAATCTCTTCAGTAATCGCTGAATATGGAGAGGACAACAGATCAAAATCACTGTCTAGAGCTGTCAGATCTTGAAACCGTTGATCAAATTCTTCCTTAAGGGCAACTTAACTATGTGAATAACGTTCACAGTCTTTGTGAACATCTTGCATGGATGATAATTTAGGTAAATGAGCAAGATTTCCTGTTTCCAGTTGACTCACCCAAAGTGTGAATTTCATTTTAAAAGCTCGTATTCGATCAATGAAATGAGTAATTAGCAGAGCTTTACCTTGTAGTGAAATGTTCAAAGCATTCAGATGGCTAGTTAAATTGCTAAGAACGCGAGATCACATTTCCATGAAGGCTCTTTCAATTCAGGAACACACGTTATTTCCATGAACATATTTATCTCATCTAATAGGCAAAAAAATCGATTTAATAATTCGCGACGAGTAAGCCAGCGGACCTCGCTGTAATAAGGCAGGCTACTATACTGGCTTTCTACATCGTCAAGATAGCTTTTAAATTGCCTGTGTTGTAGCCCTTGCTTCTTTATATAATTGGTTGGTTCAAATGGCTCTGAGCACTACGGGACTCAACTTCTGAGGTCATTAGTCCCCTAGAACTTAAAACTAGTTAAACCTAACTAACCTAAGGACATCACACACATCCATGCCAAAGGTAGGATTCGAACCTGCGACCGTAGCGGTCTCGCGGTTCCACACTGCAGCGCCTAGAACCGCACGGCCACTTCGGCCGGCTATAATTGGCTGTACGAACAACAACTCTCATCACATTTTTTAGAGTGATACTCTTTGCACATAAGTTTTCCTGGTGGATCACACAGTGAACGCCCGTTATTTCATTCGGCACGGTCAGTTTTTTCCATTATCTCCTTCAACAGCGCAACGATACCCGATTTTTTCCCTGTCATCGCTGGTGCACCGTCTGTAGACACTGACACTAAAGAATTCCACGACAATCATATTTTCAACACTTTCTTCAACACTACTTAAAATATCACCTCCGGTTGTAGTGTTCTTTATGGCTACTACATCGAGGAGCTCCTCCCTCACCTGAAAATCTCTATTAACACCTCTAATAAATATGGCAAGCTGCGGTGTTCCAGTGATATCAACGCTTTCGTTCAGAGCTAGAGAATACGCCATAAAATCTTTACAGATATTTGCAAGCTGGCTCTGGACATCGTCTGCCATGTCCTGCATGCGACGCGTAATGGTCATGTTAGATAATGGCACAATCCGAAACTGTTCAATTTGAGATGGACACAAATGTTCCGCTGCAACTACCCAACATTCTTTTATTAAATCGCCATCACTGAAGGGGCGCAGGGATTTTGCTAAAAGCAAAGCAATTTTGTAACTCACTCTGACAGCTGCCTCAGTTGATTTTTCTTCGTCGTCCAGATCTTCTTCGGATGGCTTCCTTTTAAGTTTAATAACTTCCTGTGCACGATCTGGTCCATCACATTTTCCACTTCCGTAGTCTTTCGCGTGGTACGACATATAACATCGCTGCAAAAAAGATTTCCTAAAAGAATTCAGCGTTTTGTGATATACTTAACATTTTGCAACACCATCTTTTTCTGTAAACAGATACAATTCCTCCCAATGGGGGTTGAATTGCGAAAGCATGGTTGGGGTTACACAACGGCGATTTGAGATGATTCTTAACCAGCGAAGTGACTGTTAGAGCTGATCGTAGTACTTTAAACGTTACACAGACTAGTATGATAAGAAAAATTATTAGGTTAAATACATTTCAATTCTTTCAATTTAAATCTGTGTTTCATACTAGAATGTCGTGTTCCCAGTTTGGCACAGCTTTGCCACAGGAGACACGAAAGCGGTCGAAGATGTCCGTCTTCTCGTCGGCTCCTGAACGTTGTGAGAAGGAGGCTAGTTTTTGATTACGCAAAGACTTCTATTATTTGGAAAAGAACAACCCGGATTTCTTTACGTAATCAGTATGAATTTCATAATTACCTAAGGGACCTTTAACAATGAACAGTAAAAAAAAATTGCAAATGAAATCCTTAATAAATGGGGCAGCTATGAGTTGTATAGAGGACAAGGGGCGGCCTTCTGTACACGACCAGGATGCCGCAGTGTTCTCTGCTGTAGTAAAGGCTGTTTGACATTTATAAAAATAATATGGCATGGAGGTTTAAAAAGTATAAAGGAAAAGAACAGAATAAGAAATCTGGTAAACACTAAATATATTCAAACAATTCTCACTATCAAATTAGGGCTTATTTATAAACAATATAGCTTACATAAGTACTTTTCTAACTGTATGGTGCGATCAGATTTCAGCCTGCCCTGTGCTGTCTCCTTGGTTTACGTTTTTGTCACAAATTACAGTCATTACTTTTCTCCTTCGTTAAAGACAATTCTTGCACTGTTCAACACCTTCATAACAATAACTTGCCGATTTACAGTTTCGAACATTAATTACTTGAATTTTATTAACTAATAATGTCTGCACGCTGGCAAGACCGCTCACTTTTCTAGCTTAAAGTCGACCATCTTTAAGTTTTCACATTACAAGCAGAAGTACATTAAAATCTGAAGATCTACGAAAGTTTTTTTTACTGTCATCTTTTATTTAGATCGAAGCGGAACGTCAGTTCAGCTTCTGTTAAAATGTTTCCTTGACTACGCAATCGATGTATTAGCGTCCGCGCTAGATGCGCATCTTTACAGTTACGTAAATTATATAAAACAAATGTCTTTCAAAGAATAGGTCTCATCTCATAAGTTGATCATTTAATATAAAGATAGGTGAATGCCTTTCCAAGGGTACTCACAGCTTTCATACTGCGGAAATCCCAATAATATTACAACACTCGGCGCGAATTCAATAGGCACGCTGCGGCCCGATTCAAACGTGCGCGCGCATTCCCTCCCGCCCCTCCCTCCCAACTCAGCGACCTTGCACCTGCTCGCGAGCACGTGCCTGAGCAGACGAGAGTACTCGCGCTCAAAACCGGCCAGTTGTTAAGCCCTGATCTTCAGTATTCAAAATGGAGAAAGGTATGTAGTAGTGGGAGAAAATACCGCAGACGTGTGAGCATTTATGTGATCCCAACTGGGAAGGCCTTCGCCATAATTTAATATACTAAGCGAAGACGGATATTTACAGCATGCCTCATTCCTCCCTCGTGTCAGCTTTCACACACGACTCCTCCTATTGGCACAGGAGCAAGCTCGCAGTAAAATGTTCGTGCTGTTTCACTAGGTTGATTGACTATATTGAAACCTGTGACACTACACATCCGAGGTCGAAACACAGGGGCACACCGATAAGCCCCGAGAAAATAGTTCTTAGTAATGTCATCACCTTTCACTTTTCAGTGAAGATAGTAGCAGTTATTCATTCATTACCGATACCAAACATTTGACTGTGCCTTATTACACTCTTTTGCATTGAACCCAATCACTGAATACAATTTACAAGCAACGTTAGTCTTTGCTTTCGCATCCATATTTAACAATAATTACAATATGAAAATCGATGTTACCAGTACACAGACGGCCTTCGTATTATGTTGTGCAAGTGCAGTATGACCACTAAAAGTTGTCAAATCTTCTAAAGAAACGACTCCTGTTTTTAGATACCCTTTGGAGGAAAGCAACGAATATTTCACGGCTATATGGTCAATGGTCGCACCAATCTTTTGCGGTGCACTTCACATAAACGAACATCTATTATCCCACTGAAATATGGTACAATCAAGCTGATAATAGAACCTTCACTCAATGAAATTACCTGAACGACGATGACCACTCTCCCAAAATATGGTCCGCTTCTTTGACACAAATTAGAATTATAGAGCATTATTAATCTTTAGTTACCCAGACTGATATCTTAAAGGCATTTCGTTCCTGTTTCTCATAAACTACGTGGTTGTTTGTAGGCTATGCAACCGTGAAACACTCCGGTCTACGTAACATAAAGCCACACTACAGCGATGTCCTATTCTCATATGGAAAACATTGCAGAGCCGTAACGTGGTACTTACCGGTCATCGTAGCTGAAGATCGCCGTTACAGCGCGCTGAACCTCTCTCGTAAGCTGCGCTGCAGCACTGACTCACTCTTCCTACTGCTACGCTATTTCTGCTGCAGGTGACGTCACATGCACGTACTTGTTGACGACACAGGCAAGCGACTGCGCCAGAGGCAGAGCGGCAGAGGATTTTATGTAAGTCTCCGTTATCTACGTGTCTGATACGCCTGCCACTATCGCGTGACGTAACGTGACTGATAAGCTCGGCGATATTTCATTTCATTCTGTTGAGCGTGTGAAAGCAAAACAGTGAGACAACTTCATTGCGCTGTTATTAGGTACCAGCTTAGCGCCCTCTGCTTCGCTGGCTGGGGACATTGTAGTACAGTCTTTACCCTGCTTTTCTGTTCGGGTATATATTACCCGAAATGCTTATAAATTCGTTACTTATTATTTAAATATCAATACAACTTAACCAAATTTGATGACTTTGTCTGGAAATGCAAGGACAGTGCGTGTTTAAAAAAGTTTTAAAATATTTTACGCCATTTAGTCATAAACTTTGGTAGTTAAGTAACATTCGGGTCATGGTGACGCGACATTAATAAAATTACTCTAACGTCAAATACTTTCTGACTGCCTGTTATACATTTTAGCAGTAATGACACTCACTAGTCATATTTACTCTGAACATCCAACAAATCAACAACATACTCCGAACATCGTCAAGAGTACCCCGGGAGTTACCAAGTATACAGGCAGCAGAATGAGTGATGTAAAAAGTTCATCTGAAGTGGTATTTTGTACATCACTTCGGAGTGAAATAACAGAGATGTCAAATATTGAGTGACGACGGGTTTATGGTCAACAATGGACAAACACTGATGATTTTTTTTTGTCATCAGTCTACTGACTGGTCTGATGCGGCCCGCCACGAATTCCTTTCCTGTGCTAACCTCTTCATCTCAGAGTAGCACTTGCAACCTACGTCCTCAATTATTTGCTTGACGTATTCCAATCTCTGTCTTCCTCTACAGTTTTTGCCCTCTACAGTTCCCTCTGGTACCATGGAAGTCATTCCCTCACGTCTTAGCAGATGTCCTATCATCCTGTCCCTTCTCCTTATCAGTGTTTTCCACATATTCCTTTCCTCTCCGATTCTGCGTAGAACCTCCAAATTTTCAACATTCGTCTATAGTACCACATCTCAAATGCTTCGATTCTCTTCTGTTCCGGTTTTCCCACAGTCCATGTTTCACTACCATACAATGCTGTACTTCAGACGTACGTCCTCAGAAATTTCTTTCTCAAATTAAGGCCGTTATTTGATATTAGTAGACTTCTCTTGGCCAGAAATGCTTTTTTTTTCCATAGCGAGTCATCTTTTGATGTCCTCCTTGCTTCGTCTGTCATTGGTTATTTTACTGCCTAGGTAGCAGAATTCCTTAACTTCATTGACTTCGTGACCATCAATCCTGATGTTAAGTTTCTCGCTGTTCTCATTTCTACTACTTCTCATTACCTTCGTCTTTCTCCGATTTACTCTCAAACCATACTGTGTACTCATTAGACTGTTCATTCCGTTCAGCAGATCATTTAATTCTTCTTCACTTCCACTCAGGATAGAAATGTCATCAGCGAATCGTATCATTGATATCCTTTCACCTTGTATTTTAATTCCACTCCTGAACCTTTCTTTTATTTCCATCATTGCTTCCTCGATGTACAGATTTAAGAGTAGGGGCGAAAGGCTACAGCCTTGTCTTACACCCTTCTTAATACGAGCACTTCGTTCTTGATCGTCCACTCTTATTATTCCCTCTTGGATGTTGTACATATCGTATATGACCCGTCTCTCCCTATAGCTTACCCCTACTTTTTCCAGAATCTCGAACAGCTTGCACCATTTTATATTGTCGAACGCTTTTTCCAGGTCGACAAACCCTGTGAAAGTGTCTTGATTTTTCTTTAGCCTTGCATCCATTATTAGCCGTATCGTCAGAATTGCCTCTCTCGTCCCTTTACTTTTCCTAAAGCCAAACTGATCGTCACCTAGCGCATTCTCAATTTGCTTTTCCATTCTTCTGTATATTATTCTTGTAAGCAGCTTCGATGCATGAGCTGTTAAGCTGATTGTGCGATAATTCTCGCACTTGTCAGCTCTTGCCGTCTTCGGAATTGTGTGGATGATGCTTTTCCGAAAGTCAGATGGTATATCGCCAGACTCATATATTCTACACACCAACGTGAATAGTCGTTTTGTTGCCACTTCCCCCAATGATTTTAGAAATTCTGATGGAATGTTATGTATCCCTTCTGCCTTATTTGACCGTAAGTCCTCCAAAGCTCTTTTAAATTCAGATTCTAATACTGGATCTCCTATCTGTTCTAATATTTTTTTACGTATGCTTAAAACACTTACTCCTTGCAGGGGTATGTCTATAATATGGGGAAGCTATAAGAAGTTTGCGGGATAAGGATACTGGAAGGAACATACTTCAGGCAAACATGTTCCTTGAAACATTCTACGAAAATTCGCGTGTGTTGCGATTTGATAAGAAATTCAAGAAATTCACAAGGGAAGAGAGACGTCGTACAGATAAACTTGCGGCAGTTCGTAGTATCTGGGAGAAGTGTGTAGAGGTCTTTCCAGTCCTTCCTGGGGCGCATATGGTTCAAAAGGCTCTGAGCACTATGGGACTTACCTTCTGAGGTCATCAGTCCCCTAGAACGTAGAACTACTTAAACCTAACTAACCTAAGGACATCACACACATCCATGCCCGAGGCAGGATTCGAACCTGCGACCGTAGCGGTCGCGCGGTTCCAGACTGTAGCGCCTAGAACCGCTCGGCCAATCCGGCCGACCTGGAGTGTATAATCCAGGAGAAAATGGGATCAAGATGTGGACTCTTGTGACATAAAATTTTTATATGTACTGAAAGCCCAAATCTATACAGGAAAGGAGACCGGAGCGGCACCAGAAAAAAGATCAGGAACCAAGAGTAGCTCAATTGGAGATCATTTACTTGTAAAAAGCAAAGACTGCGGGTTGTAAACACAGACTGGTACACAGCTTGAATCTGCCAGGAAGTTTCAAATCAGCGTACACATCGTTACTCTTTGAAAATTTATTCTAGAAGTTCTGGTTTCCATTTGCCATTGTACACTGTAATATCCGAGACTTTAGCATCTCATTCATGTGCCACCTTATTATTATTATTATTATTTCATGTATTCTTTGTGTTCGACAATGCATGTGTCACGTTACACAGAAAAAGTGTATAGCCAAATTGTTGTTGTTGTTGTTGTTGTTGTTGTGGCCTTCAGTCGAGAGACTGCTTTGATGCTACTCTATTCTGAGGAAGCCTCTTCATTACTGAGTAACAACTAAAACCTACAGCCTAGCGAATCTTTGTACTGTATACCACTTATAGTCTCCCTCTGCGATTTTTGCCCCCGATACTTCCCTCTAATACAAATTGGTGATACGCTGTTGCCTCAAAATGTGTCCTACCGAACTATCCCTTCTTCTAGTCAGGTTGTGCCACATTTTTTTTTTTTTTTTTTTTTTGTTTCTGCAGTAGTATTCTGTTGCAGCAGGTCTCAAAAGCTTATATTCTCTTCTTGTCTGACTGTTTATCTTCCATGTTTCACTTCCATACATGACTACTTTCCGACAAATACTTCCACAAAAAGGCTTCCTAATACTCAAATCCCATGTTAACAAATGCCTTTCTTGTCATTGCCAACCCTCATTTTATATCCTCTCTGCTTCGGCCATCATCAGTTATTTTGCTGCCCAAAGAAAAACCTCATTAAGTGCCTGTTTTCATAATGTGATTCCCTCAGAGTCACCTGATTTAATTCGGCCGTATTCCATTATGCTTGTTTCGTTTTCGCTGATGTTTATGTTGCATCCTTCTATCAAGATACTGTCCATTCCGTTCAACTACTCTGCCAAGTCCTTTGCTGTCTCTGACAGAATTACAGTACCAACGGCCAACCTCAAAGTTTTTATTTCTTCTCCCTGAAGTTTAGTTCCTACTACAAATTTTTCTTTACTTTCTCTACTGCTTGCTCAATTTACAGATTGAGTAACATCAGAGATGAGTTGCCACCCTGACTTATTCACTTCTCAACCACTGCTTTCCTTTTATGCTCCTCGACTCATATAACTGCCGTCTGGTTTCTCTATAAATTACAGCTGATGAATTAGCATTTTCTGTATTTCCTTTTTTATCATCAGTCTCTCGACCGCTTTCATGCGAAACTTTAATTGTTATGATAAATTTATCGATATTTTCATTGCTGCAACATTTCATTAGATTCATCTTTCTTTCTTTCTGTTCTCGTTAACCTGTTCACATCATTCAACATGTCTGATAATTGTTCTTCATTTTTACTGGGGACAGAAATTGTAAGTAGGCTGTTTAGGTTTTTTTATTGGTAACGCCACCTCTGTATAAAAATCACTGGCTGTGCTGTGTGCAGTCGGTGTCTAGTTTGCATTGTTGTCTGCCATTGTAGTGTTGGGCAGCGGCAGCTGGATGTGAACAGCACGTAGCGTTGTGCAGTTGGAGGTGAGCCGCCAGCAGTGGTGGATGTGGGGAGAGAGATGGCGGAGTTTTGTAATTTGTCATGAACTGCTATATATATATATTATGACTATTAAGGTTAATACATTGTTTGTTCTCTATTAAAACCTTTCATTTGCTAACTATGCCTATCAGTAGTTAGTGCCTTCCATAGTTTGAATCTTTTATTTAGTTGGCAGTAGTGGCGCTCGCTGTATTGCAGTAGTTCGAGTAACAAAGATTTTTGTGAGGTAAGCTATTTGTGAAATGCATAGTTTAATGTTAGTCAGGGCCATTCTTTTGTAGGGATTTCTGAAAGTCAGATTGCGTTGCACTAAAAATATTGTATGTCAGTTTAAGCACAGTCATGTATAAATTGATCTTCAAAGGGGACGTTTCATATGGCGACCCTGCCAGGATTCGAACCTGGAATCTTCTGATTTTTTTCTTGTGGTTTGTGTAATTAGTGTAGAATTCGTTTATTGCTAGTGCGTAATTGTAGAGAGAATCTCCTTTGTAGTTGCAGTCTTTCATTGTTGTACAGTAAAACAGTTGTGGCATGCATGTAGATTTGCACCAAGTATTTCGCAGCTGCGCTTGCAATTAACGAGATATTATTTTCAGTGCTATGTTAATGTGTTCTCTTATTGTTGCTCTTCAAATTGTGTTTTTCTGTGTCGTCGTGTGAAATATTGTGACAATGATGGCGTGTGAAAAACGTAATACTAGGCTCCAAAGTAAACCAAGAAATGACAGTGAAAACGAAAGTAGTGTGTTAGCGCCACCGTGTAATGAATTAACTAATGTTCAGCATAGTAATTTGGTAACTGTGCATAAGAAAATGGAGTGGGCGGCAAACAATGGCGTAGGCAGTGAAACAATTAGTGAAGAGGGAAGCATTATCGATCGATCGGTCAGCAACAGCTCGCCTCAGAAATCCGAAATGACAGGACACAATCTTGCAAATACTGTAGATTCAGGTTTTGCATCCTCACCATTTTCTCAAATAAGTCAAGACACATTTTCTGCTTGTCAAAATGTGAATATTGCCGGTTCAAATGCATTGCCGAATAGCACTAAGGAACATGTATAGACACCAGTGCATTGTTATTACAATTAATGCAACAAATGGGACAAAAGCTTCAAAAGTTAGACACCACACTTGAACAAACACGTGAATATTTAATTACTGAGTTACATAAAATCGAATCGAAATGTCAAAAAGTCTGTAACGACGTAAAAACACAAATTTGTGAGCATTTTCAACCTATTTTTTCGTGGCATGAAAATGCATTACAGAATCACGAAGCAGCCATAAAAGAACTGCAAATTATTGTTCATGAAAATCATGAGACCTTGCAAGCTAAAATTGACTCAGTTGCATCTACCGATTCGGTTACGCAACTTGCAAAAACTCAGGAAAACTTAAAGGACACAGTAGAAAGACACATGGAGGAAATTAGTATTTTATCAGAGAAAGTAGTTGAACTTTCAGATCAGGTCACTAACTTATCTACAAAGGTAGATGATGATCTGAATGACACAAGACCTGTAGCCTTCACTGACACTGAAGAGTATGAACAAATTAGAAAATTCAAACAAAATCAAAATCAAATCAATACACAGTACAAAAGAGAAATCCGGGAAGTACAAGATCAGTTGATGCAGGTAATAAAAGAATTACATATTTCAGAGGACACTCGCGCTCCAACACGGGAAGAGGGACTTAGAAATACAGAAAAGCCGCAAAATAATAACACATTGCATTTTGGAAGTTATGAAAGAAATTGGCAATGTGCACCGAATTTTGAGATGGAACGGCCGACACGACCTAACAATGACTGATATGCGACTCGCTGACATGATGATTTTGACTATAAGCTGTTCATTACTACACGTAAATTCAAAACATTTAAGAATTCTGGCAACGACATTCTTCCACAAGCATGGCTCCATCAATTCTCTCATTGTTTTCCTCCCAACTGGTCGTTAGAACACAGATTAGAATTTATGTGTGGCTACTTAGAGAATGAACCAGCTGTAAGAATGCGATCGGTCATTCACGATTGCCACAGTGAAGAAGAATTTTACCATGCCTTCCTCTCAGCATATTGGTCTCAAGCTACACAAGACCAAGTAAAACATAGCATCATGATGATGAAACACTTTGAACAATCTGAATTTTCCAGTCTTGTCAAATATTTTGAAGACATGTTGCATAAGAGTCAGTATCTTTCAAACCCATACAGCCCCTCAGAACTCATCCGCATTTGCTTACTCAAATTGCCTGAACATTTATGACATATTATTTTAGCAGGACGTTGCAAAGACGACATTGAAGCTTTTCAGGGACTCTTACAAGAATTAGAAATTGACACAGACAGTCGCGGGATGCGAAAACAGGAAAACAATCACTACAGGTCACACCCGTCACAATTCCGTGACGACAGAAACAATAACTGGACACGACAAGTCTATTCTTACAACGCAAATCGTGACCAAAACAGACACCATCCATATGACAACCACTGGCAGAGTAATAATAGTTACAGAGAAAGATCGCATTTCCGAAGTAGTGAAAATGACAGAGATTACCTTAGAAACGGACAATATGGGGACCAAAACAATTATTATCAAGGGAGACAGAATAACTTCAGACACAACAGTTCAGCGCGCAGTTATGATTCAGAAAGAAATTCTCCACCACATGACTGACAAGAAAGAAATTATGAAATCTACTGACATGACGACAGACGAGATAATCATAACGACAGACCTGAATTTCATCAGAACTTGCGGGATTCAAACAGAGCAGGGCACTTTCGACAAAGTGAATTTGTAGAAGTTCGGTCTTCTAATCCCAATAACGGCGCGCGCCAACAAAGAAACAGACAGTGACTCGCACCGCAGGCAGCCACCTGCGCCGGCTGGCTCAGGAAAAAATAGCATACACGCTAACCTTGAGAAAAATTTTAGCATTCCTTACCGACGTATACAACATGATAATTGCATTCAAATCAAACTGTGAGTACTAGGATGAGTAAAGGTTTACACCACATTCCACATGTAAAACCGTTTATTGAAAGATAATCCGTTTTTTTTACTTAGTCTTTGCCATAAAACTTTTCACTTCACGCTACTAGTACAATTAGTCACACTGAGAAACTGTTAACATGCAACAATGTTTTGAAGTTAACTATCCACCCTAGAACCTAGGGAACATTTTTAAACAGAAATTACGAATGCATTGTTATTGTGATCAGACAACACAGTGTTATTGTGTGTGTACATTCTTGCTTGTTAGTTGCACGATTACATAACGACTATAAGGCTCACATACTTAGAACATTTACCAGTACTGCTAATGAGATTTTAATGCAACATTTTGGTTTACTTGAAATTTGGTGTATTATGAGGTAAGTACATTGGCTTCTGCAGAACTTAGCTTTCGGAGGACAATAACTACGACACTTCCACAGAGATTATCTTACAGCAAGACGCACATTTAGCGCTACAGGACACGTACTTGAGTGATTAATTTTGTACTTAAATCATTTATTTTTAAAGATATTACGATACGAAGTTTTTCCGTGATACATTTCATTCCATTGCAATAATCTGTAACACCTGAGGGTATAATTACATTAATTCTCGGGGGGGGTACACGCTTACTTTGTGTATCATGTGTTTGGCAAGCACAAGGAGCCCTAGCTAATATGGTATTTGCTTATACAACTTTACACATCGGTACCATATTTCTCTAACACACAAATTACACAGCTATCTGATCATTTAACTGAGAGATAAACATTTTTTTTTTTACTACATCAGTGACACATGTTTACATAATTACACAGTTGGATAACTTCACACTTATGAAATTGTATTTTGTCTGTACTTTGTGAAATGCTCATATTTTTCGGAACCATTGTGATACTATGAGAGCTTTGAATGATGTATTTGGTATGGGATTATGATTTTTGAAGTGCGTTTGAGGCAGATGACACTTTTGACATGAGCAGAGAATTTTTGTAGGGTTTGAAATTATTGCAAAAAGCTACGACGTTTTTGAGAGTTGACTGAGGTGTTATGATATTATTACGACGACGATGTGTATTATGCTGCTGAGATATGTTTATGATCAATAAGCTGATGCTATATGAGGAATTTGATTATGCTACATATTTATTATGATGAAATATTGAAGAGGTGTCTATGAATATGTATACGTGTTATAAAGCAAGGAATAATGGGTAGTGGTTAGGGACACTGGTTTGTGGAAAAGGATGTTGGAAACCGAGAATCGTACTTTAAGAGTTATGAAATGTGTGTAAATGTGTGAATGTATCACAATGCCGACGAAAACTTTTTGAACAATGTTATATTCATAGGATTTTGTTTCTACACATTTGCAACCCAAATTCTTGACCTGTGAAATATTTTTATATGAGACTGTCACTGTAGCGGAAACTGGTGTCGTAAATATTTCGGTAAGAAAGTTAAGTGACCACCTGCACGTAATGCGTCGTGGGCACCCAGCTGGGCGACAGTCACCTGAAAAAAAAAAAAGCCATTAGCGTGTGCCTTTCAGAGGTACAGGTGAAAAAAAAAAGGGAGGCCATTATCCTTGCTATTGACATTCCTTTGTAGAAAGCATCGCAAATACGACACGCTCATAACTTGGAAACATTCTTAATTTGTACACCTGATTAGGACAAGTGTCTATCTATGAGAATTGAGAGAATTTCTACTAACTTATGAAATTCTCATGACTACTGAATGATTATTTTATGCTTTACTTTGTACATAGTTGCTTATTTCATTTGATATCTGGTTTCCAGCTGTCTTGCAGCATTGGTTTCATAAAATAAAATTACATGCATTTGCTAATGTGAACACTTTCTGTCAACAGATCTATTAAATAATAATTTTGTGATCCACATTCTTCAAAAAAGGAGCACTTGGAAAGGAAATAACAATAAGAAGGGACTAGTAACAGTAACTGCATACATAATATTCTTTTCAAGTACATGGTAATATTTTTTTTACAATAAGTTGTTGTGGTGCACCACTTTAATTACATAGTCATTAAGATGTGAATAGACATTTCCCTTATATGCATTGTTGTCTTTAGTGCACTATTTTTTCTGCTTGAGCTATGTCATGTTTAGGTATAAGTTATTTCATTTTCTGCTATTGTCTGCCAGGCATAGTGCTACTAAATTTCACTATACATTACTCTGTTAAGCTAGTTTTACTACTGATTTATGTTTCTTGTTGCTGCACATTGGCTCATATTAGTTGTAGTGTTGCATCGCTTGGTAATTTAGATTTACTATAGCTTGCTTTGCAATTTTCCATTTTTTTGTCATTGCTGTTTGTGTTAATATGTTATGTGCTGCTGCATTGCCTCGTCCCTTAGTTTAGCATCTGAGCTCAGTAGATTTAAGTTAGCTTAAAATGGGGTAGGCTATATAAGAGAACGAGTTGTGATGAATTGGAAGAAATGCATTGAGCAGCTATAAGAAACAGATTTGGCAAAAATGAGCATTGTGCACTGAGAAATAATTATTTTGAAAGAAATATGAATAGAATACAGGAAGGAGGTATAGGTAGGACTTTTTGGGAATAATGATGAATGAAGGGAGATCTCCAAGAAGTAAAGAAAGTTTTGCTTGCAAGATACTGCAGTAAAACAAACCCTGTCCTTTCCCTTTCTGTTATTCCGCTGTGTTTGTGTACCCTTGTGTATTTCTTTTCTTCCTGTCTCTGTGTACTGTTTCATAGAAATTTTTTTCTGTTCTAGTACTAACAAGGGAACCTCCCCATCGCACCCCCCTCAGATTTAGTTATAAGTTGGCACATTGGATAGGCCTTGAAAAACTGAACACAGATCAATTGAGAAAACAGGAAGAAGTTGTGTGGAACTGTGAAAAAATAAGCAAAATATACAAACTGAGTAGTTTATGGGATGATAGGCAACATCAAGGAAACTGGGTTTGCAGGAGCGCTGTGGTCTCGTGGTAACGTGAGCAGCTGCGGAACGAAAGGTCTTTGGTTCAAATCTTCCATCGAGTGAAAACTTTAATTTGTTATTTTCAGTTTATGTGACAAACTCTTATGTTTTCATCACTTTTTTGGGAGTGATTATCACATCCACAAGAAAACCTAAATCGGGCAAGGTAGAAGATTCTTTTTACCCATTCGCCAAGTGTACAAATTAGGTGGGTCGACAACATATTCCTGTCATGTGACGCACATGCCGTCACCAGTGTCGTATAGAATATATCAGATGTGTTTTCCTGTGGAGGAATCGGTTGACCTATGACCTTTCGATCAAATGTTTTCGGTTCCGATTGGAGAGGCACGTCCTTTCGTCTACTAATCGCACGGTTTTGCGATGCGGTCGCAAAACACAGACACTAAACTTATTACAGTGAACAGAGACGTCAATGAACGAACGGACAGATAATAACTATGCAAAAATAAAGAAATTAAAATTTTCACTTGTGCGAAGACTTGAACCAAGGACCTCTCCTTCTGCAGCTGCTCACGCTACCACGAGACCACGGCGTTCCTGAGCTCACGTGCTCCTTGATGTTGCCTATGTCGCCCATGGACTACTCAGTTTGTATATTTTGCTTATTTTTTCACGGTTTCACACAACTTCTTCCTGTTTTCTCAATTGGTCTGTGTTCGGTTCATCAAGGCCAATCCACTGTGCCAAGTTATAACTAAATCTGAGGGGGGTGCGATGGGGAGGTTCCCTTGTAAGCTACATTCACTATGATGAGAAATACTGTTATCCTCAAACATAATTTGCATTTATAATATGTTATTTCCTTTGTAAAGATATTTAGACATTATTTATTCTGTTCTGTTTTAATGCTTAGGTGTGAAGTTGATGTTTCAAAAGTTATTCTGATCTTTTATGTAGGTACTCATAATTCCTGTAAAAATGATGTATATGTTTATTTTTATTCTTTTGTAAAGCCTGTATTACTACAAATGTTATCTGTATTGCTATGTTTTTAATGATGTTTTCTGTATCTTTGTAATTGTATTCTCATGTTATAAAATTGTAATTGACACCAGTTCATCATATTATTAACTTGGAAGTTACATTTCACTGCACACATTTCTGTTGGTCATAGTATATGGACAATATGTGAGAAGTAGAGACTGTTAGTGTTTGCACGTGTGTTAATAATTCAGCAAGGGACTGGATAACAGCATTGCTGGTTCTAAGGACATTTCAAAAAAAAAAAATTTATGTGCGTGCACAAGTGGTGGTTTATGGACTTGCTATATTCTCCGCAAGACTCTTCGATGGTGATTGTGCACCTGCACAGTCGCAGCAGATGGCTGCTGGCCATCTCTACAAGGACTACATTGGGGCTGCATCTTTGATGGCCGACCAATACTATTATTTCTACAAGGACTACAGTGAGTCTACACCTTTGCTGACCCACCAGTACTGTAATCTCTACAAGGACTACAGTGGGTCTACACCTTTGGTGATCCACCAATACCATACTCTCTACCAGGACTACAATGGGTATGCTCTGTGATGACCCACCTACCAATATTCTTCAAAACTTCGACTGACTCTGATGTGGGTTTGCTCTGTTGTGGCCCATTACTTGTCTGCATGTCAAGAGTCAGCACTGTCTTTCCGTTGGAAGGACACTACTTCTTCAAGACTGCATGGAAATCCACTACTTCTGTGTGCATTCTCTTTTACTGTTCAGATTTTGAAAAAAAAAAGAAAAACACTGTAATTTTACTGCGATGAATCAGGACTGTCTTTATAGACTGTGAGAAAATTTTAGCTTTTGACCAACATTGCATCAATAGGTGTGTGCATTTGATATCTTTGTTATTGTAATTATGAAACATTTTATCAAATCATTATTGGCCACTGCCCAAAACAATTTGTAAATTTTTTTGTGGGGAGTATGGGCGCTATGTAAGTAGGCTGTTTGGATTTTTTTATTGGTAACGCCACCTCTGTATAAAAATCACTGGCTGTGCTGTGTGCAGTCTATGTCTAGTTTGCATTGTTGTCTGCCATTGTAGTGTTGGGCAGCGGCAGCTGGATGTGAACAGCGCGTAGCGTTGCGCAGTTGGAGGTGAGCCGCCAGCAGTGGTGGATGTGGGGAGAGAGATGGCGGAGTTTTGTAATTTGTCATGAACTGCTATATATGACTATTAAGGTAAATACATTGTTTGTTCTCTATTAAAATCTTTCATTTGCTAACTATGCCTATCAGTAGTTAGTGCCTTCCATAGTTTGAATCTTTTATTTAGCTGGCAGTAGTGGCGCTCGCTGTATTGCAGTAGTTCGAGTAACCAAGATTTTTGTGAGGTAAGCGATTTGTGAAATGCATAGGTTGGTGTTAGTCAGGGCCATTCTTTTGTAGGGACTTCTGAAAGTCAGATTGCGTTGCGCTAAAAATATTGTATGTCAGTTTAAGCACAGTCATGTATAAATTGTTCTTCAAAGGGGACGTTTCAAAATGTCATCATCCCCTAAACTTGCTACCGATATCCTTTCACTCTGAATGTTAGTCCAACTCTTAAACCGTGGGTAAAATGATAAATGTCACCAAAACTAAATAAAAAATACATGACAGTACAAAACGTACAGCACCAGCCGCGTTCAGTGCATGTAGTGTAACAAGTATTCCTCATCAGATATGTCTCATCGAAGTGATTTCAGTTTCGTCGTGAGGGTATATTGTTAAACAGGAAGGAAAATCAAATTATTCTTGGGCTATGTCTTTACCGACCGTGTTACAACTAAAAGATAGGAAATGATTGTTATCTTTCCTCAACCACATTAATGAAATCTTGTAATTATCATACAACTGAGATGTACCTTTGAAATCAGGATAATGCTTTCTTGCTTGCAGCCATTTCACGTTATCAAACATTCCTATTCGGGAGTAAAAATTTCAGTTTTGTAGCAAGGACCACACAAAACACAAGCAAAGGAAATAAAGTAAGAACAGAAAGTTTGTCGACACCGTAGATGCACAGGCTCGCTTGCATACAAGAACTTTATGTTTTAATATTCATTGTTGTTGTTGTGGTCTTCAGTCCTGAGACTGGTTTGATGCAGCTCTCCATCCTACTCTATCCTGTGCAAGCCTCTTCATCTCCCAGTACCTACCGCAACCTACATCCTTCTGAATCTGCTTAGAATATTCATCTCTTGGTCTCCGATTTTTACCCTCCACGCTGCCCTCCAATACTAAATTGTATCCCAGATACATGTTTCCAGAGGCATAAATCTACGCAGAATGTGACCACAATTGTTTGACAAACAGACATGTCGCCTGCACAGACCCATCAGGATCGATCTGTGGTCTATTATGAGCCGTATCGCCGCCTTTCTGAACGCGGGGCGAGAAATGCACGCTTGAACTTAAATGCAGTCGGTAGCCAAGCCTGCTGGTAGTACAGTGACTTTTGAACTCGAGAGGCACCGTTACAATGACCTCAATGTGTTTCAAGGGTCAGTCGTGGTCAACAGTGTTTTCTGCAGTTTTGTGCACATCATGTTGGAGCTAATTTGAATTCGAACTTGGTTTACTTGTTCAATCTCGTATGATGAGGGTTTCGTATACAAGCTAGCTAAAATGTTCGCTACGGTCGCAGGTTCGAATCCTGCCTCGGGGATGGATGTGTGTGATGTCCTTATGTTAGGTTTAAGTAGTTCTAAGTTCTATGGGGTTGATGACCTCAGAAGTTAAGTCCCATACTGCTCAGATCCATTTGAACCATTTGAAATGTTTATTGCTTCAAAAGGCTCTCTACCGAAATCTTACGCAGCATGCAGGGGAAGCGCAAAAACATTGCCCCTTGAATCACAGCACAAGCAAAAGTGTGTATTGAGTGATCGTGACGGATGGTCATTCAAGAGGGTTGTGACGAAAAATAAAATGGCGACAGTTGCACAAGTCACTGCGGAAGCGAATGTTGTCCTCGCGAACGATGTCAGCACCAAAACAAGACGAAGGGAGCTCCATAAGCTGGGAATTTTCTGGGCAAGCTGGAATTCCAGGAACACAAATCAGTGATGCAAACTGCCGTAACTGAAGCCATAAAACCTCGACGATGGAGCAATGGAAGGAATTCATTTGGTCTGATGAGTCTCATTTCACAATGCTTACATCTTCTGGCCGAGTTTAATTCTGGCATACGTCGACCCAAGCCTACTGTGCAAGCTGCTTACTGCCAAGACTGAAACTTAGGGGCTTGGGGGAGGGGGTAGGGAGGTTCGGTGAATTTTAGCGAGGGTTCCTGTCAAGGATTATGTGACCATTTTGCCTGATCAGATTCATCCATTGGTGCACTATTCCTTCCCCAAAGCTGATGCTCCAAGACGACAGGGCCCATGTATATAGGACAGGATTTGTGAGCACGACGATGAATTGTCGCAGATCCCCTGGCCACCAGGATCTCCAGATGTTACTCAGATTTTGTGCTCTCTTGTGAAGGGGATAGCGCGCAATACCTATCCACATCGTTATCTGAACTTGCAACTACTTTTTTAGAAATAATGCTCTACAATTCCCTTAAAAACCGTACAAGATCTGCTTTTTATCCATTTCCAGGCGACTGGAAGCTGTTTTGAAGACCGACGGTTTTTCTACACCGTATTAGGCTTGGTTATGTTTTGTGTTTCTGTTGTTTCCAAATTATTGTCCAACCGTTGCAGGTACCACAGAGGCTTCAATAGCTGACGACCGCCTTGCGTCACCCTACCGTCCCATGACTTTCGGCCACGCAGTTTATTTCCAGTGCCTCACGACCCCATCACATTCGTCTGTGTACAGCCTAATCTCCTTGTGTGTCCTCTGGTTACACTCTGTACACATTAGTGATCTTCGTTCTATGTATCAGTGTATCACGAACTGCTCAAAGAATTAGAACCCTGGACAGATTCTACAAGAATAAATGGTCATTTGCAGAAAGTCTTACATTAGTTAGAACTACGAATTCTTCTCGTTGTGATATTGACGTGTTACTTCCCTCTTCGTTAGTTTTGTCATAATCAATGTTGATACTTCATTATGGTAGCTGGCGAAAATCGCGTGAAACTTTAGTTTATAGGGTGACAGATCATCTGTTTTAATCGTTATTGCTGTAAACCACTTGACACCACTTACTATGCACGACCATACAAACAGTAGTGTGCAGTTACTTTAATTTCGTTGGGTTACTAGTTGTTTGGTCCAAGACATTGTTGTCGCTCTTACAGTATTTAGCTTACTGACAAACTGCCTATTGGCTTCTGTCTCGGGTTCTTCGGCCGACGTTCATATAACGATTTTTCTGACGTTTCGCCAGCACGAGTGGCTGGCATTGTCAAAGCTTCACCCTCCACTGCCGATGATGAAGTGGAGCCGAGCATTTTTTTTTTTTTATAGAGATGGGGCCCCTCCACGCCCGCACCAACGTGGTGACCAAACCAAAAGTCCTACTGTCACCTCCGTAAACATGTTAGTTGTCTAGTGAGTGGATCACAGGATGCTGGGCTGTGATGTTGTCCGTGCGTCTGGGTAAGGCTACGCATTAACACGGTCCATCAGGTGATAGATAGTGGACGAAACGCGAGTGAGGGTAGCGATTTGAAGGGCAGAGGGAAAAAAGTGCCATGGCTCGTGCCGTGGGAAAAAAACCTCTGCGACAGTGGGATGGGTAGTAAGAGCAGTAGTGGCTTACTAGCTGCGATAGCTCATGCAAGGTTGGATTTGTTAGTATAGGTATCATGCATCATTACCGTGACAAGCGATGGCGATGTGTCCCAGTTGCTGCAGCTGCTACATTCCTGGAACAATCAAGATAGTTATACAGTAGTGGGAGATCGACCATAGATCATCTCACTGTGTGGGGGATGTGTGGAGCTTGTTTGCATGCAGTGTACGGTACGGCTTCCCTGTGTGGTGCCAGTTATTCGGCAGTGTATTTCAGCTGGATAGCCGGCCGAAGTGGCCGTGCGGTTAAAGGCGCTGCAGTCTGGAACCGCAAGACCGCTACGGTCGCAGGTTCGAATCCTGCCTCGGGCATGGATGTTTGTGATGTCCTTAGGTTAGTTAGGTTTAACTAGTTCTAAGTTCTAGGGGACTAATGACCTCAGCAGTTGAGTCACATAGTGCTCAGAGCCATTTGAACCAGCCATTTCAGCTGGATATCCAGTAATGGCGTCTGATTAACAGGGTCTCGCCTGTGCCGTTATGTTTGCGTATGCTTGGCCATAGATGTTATGTCCTTGCAAGTATGTCTTTTGGTCTTTTATGTTTCCATCTATGGTTGTGGTCGTAGTTCCCCAGATTCAGAATAAACGGGTTCTGCGAATGTCTGGAGTTTCTGTATAGTCTTGTGGTGAGTTTGTGCATTACCTCCGTGAGAGTCTCAAGTCGGTATTCCCGGTGAAGGTCCGCGATGCGTGTGTATCGTGGAGCATTGCTTACGATTTTGAGTACTTTGTTTTGTATGAGCTGCAGACGGAGCAGGCGTGTAGGCGCAGCGTATCCCCAGACGGAAGCTGCGTACGTTATCAGGGGTCGGATAAGTGTCATGTACATGGACCTCGACACCCTTCTGTTCAGTGTGCTACGCCTGTTGAGCATAGGATAGAGCTGTTTGAGCCTCGCGCTAGCTCGGTTGGTCATGTGTTGAATGTGGTCCCCCCAGAGTAATTTCCGGTCCAGCCAAACACCGAGGTATTTGACTTTCTCGCGGAAACGTATTGGACGTGCATGTAGAGTTCTTGGTCTGCAGTAGCGGTGTTTGCGCAGTTGCTTCGGTCTTTTAGTGTACAGAACTGCTTCGCACTTGTCGACATTTACTCTAACACGCCCTTTCTCCAACCAAGGCTCGGCCACTCTGAGTGCAGTCTGTAGGCGTGACGTAATGTTTGATGGTTTCCAATCTTGCGCAAGGATGGCTGTGTCATCCGCGTAGATTCCCATCATTGTGTTGTGTGTGGTTGGGAGATCGTTTATGTAGAGGTTAAATAGTAGGGGCCCTAGGATGCTTCCCTGGGGTACTCCCGCGTGTATACCGTGACGTGTTGATTGTTTTCCCTGCACGTCAGTGTTGAAATGTCTGTGAGGTATGAGTGTATTAGACGCAGCAGCTCGTCGGGGAACCCCGCGTCGCTAAGTTTGCGGATGAGGCCGTTGTGCCATAGACGGTCGAAAGCCTTTTCGATGTCCAGGAACACTGCCCCTGTAGCTTTGTTTATGTTGAAGCCATGTGTTATATGTTCAACGACCCGTAAGAGTTGTTGTGTTGTGGAGTAGTGATTCCTGAAGCCGAATTGCTCCGGTCTCAGGATGTCATTTGTTATGCAGTGCCTAGTGATGCGTTTGAGAATCACCTTCACAACAACCTTACTGAGCGAGCTCAGAAGGCTGATGGGTCGGTAATTTTGTGGGAGGCTGTGGTCTTTCCCCGGCTTCCTGAACATCAGGACCTTGGCCGTCTTCCAAAGGGCGGGGAAGTGTTGGTGTTTTAGTACGGCATTCGTTATGTGTGTTAGGCACTCAGTTGCTTTATCCGTGACCTCCTGGAGGACACGGTTTTGAATGCCATCATGACCAGGGGCTTTCCTAGCAGCGGAAAGCTCGCGGGCGCAGACTACAGTATATGTACCTGGCGCGCCAACGTCCGAGGGCTTCTCTGTGGTCATTTCCGGTGCGGTTCTCCTCTTGCTACCTGCGACAGTCGTTCGCTGCAGTACGGGAAGCCAGGATCCGTTTACCTTAAGGCTTTCCTCTTTCTTGTTCAAACTGTTCGCGTGTTTTTGTATTTCTACAGGTTCTCTGAACAAGCGCGTGTGATAGTGCTTCTCTACAGCCAGAACTTTCGTGTCGGCGAATTTTATTACGTGGTCGGTCTCATTCAATGCGTGCTCTGCCACGGCCGATTTCTCCACCTGCCCCAACCTGCAATTTCGCTTATGCTCTTTGATCCTGGTGTTGATGGATCATCCAGTCATTCCGACATAAACGTTTCCGCATGTGCATGGTATACGGTATATTCCCGACATTGCAAGTGGGTCTCTTTTCTCCTTCGCCGATCTAAGACACTCTTTGATCTTCCTTCTCGGTTTGAAAATCGTCTTTACGCCATGTTTGCGCAATATACGGCCTATTCTGTCCGTCACTCTGGGAATGTATGGCAGAAAGGCCGTAGCCGACATTTCTTTTTCTGGTTCCTTACTTCGCCGAGTGTTTGGCTCTGTTACACTTCTAATATAATTTGTGGAGTACCCATTGCTCCTCAGGACAGTTTCCAGGTGTTGCATTTCTCGTTTGAGATGTTGCGGCTCACATATTCGTCCTGCTCTCGTTACGAGCGTACTAATCATGCCTTTTTTCTGGCTCGGGTGGTGGTTTGACTGTTTGTTCAGGTATCGGTCCGTGTGTGTCGGTTTTCGATACACGCTGTGTCCCAGGTTTTCGCCGTCCCTTGTGACCAGCACATCTAGAAATGGCAGTTTCTTGTCCTTTTCTACTTCCATGGTAAATGTTATGTTGGAATGGAGGCTGTTCAAGTGTCTTAGGAAGTCAGCGATCTGTTCTTCACCATGGCTCCACACCACGAAAGTATCATCGACGTACCTGTACCACACCTTAGGTTTGCAAGTCACCGAGTCCAGTGCCTGTGCTTCGAATTTTTCCATGAAGACGTTGGCCACCACTGGACTGAGAGGACTACCCATGGCGACGACTTCCAGCTGTTCGTAGAAATCTCCATTCCACGTGAAATAGCTCGTGGTGAGACATGCATGGAAGAGCTTTCTGATGTCCTGCTGCAAAATGGAACCTATATGCTCCAGAGCGTCACTGAGTGGCACTTTCGTAAATAACGAAAGAACATCAAAGCTGACCAAGATGTCGTTCGGTGCAAGTTTCAGTTTCTTCAGCTTCTCAATGAAATGTCCTGAGTCCTTAATGTATGTGTCGGTCATCCCCACGTGTGGCTGGAGCAGAGAGGCCAAGTGTTTTGCCAGTTTATATGTCGGTGATCCAGTAGCGCTAACGATCGGTCTCAGTGGAACGTTGTTCTTATGGATCTTCGCTAATCCATACAGTCGAGGTGGTAGGGCTTCTGTGTAGCGCTGGCGAAACGTCAGAAAAATCATTATATGAACGTCGGCCGAAGAACCCGAGAGAGAAGCCAATAGGGAGTTTGTCAACAAGTGGCCACGAAAGCCTTAACAATTTTGTATTACGCCTCTACGGGGAGGAGATTTGCAGATTGTACCGACGCCTTGACCAACGACGGAACAAGAAGGCGCGATTGATGTCCTCTCTCGCCTTTCTGTCACGGTGCCGAGATGAATGTGCTACACCGAAGTTCTTGAAATGTAAGCGCCTGTGCAGCACCGCCCAAGCACATCGTATCTACGACAGAATGGAACGAGCTTTTCTTCGTGAGCGAATACATACAACACGGAGAGACTTGGCAAGAACGGATCAGGAACTTCTGGACATTTTCTATCAACTAAGTAGCAGAATGCATCGAGACGACTGGGACAAGATCGACAGCATCACTCACAGGAGCGTGCAGAACGAACTCGAGCGCTGCACCGAGCGACAGAAGAAATAGTTTGAAAGATGCCGGAAGCAGACCGACAAGGCGATTCCCGACATGTCACACACAGTGGTCAACCTCACTGAACGACAATTGACCGAGGAGGAAGTGTCTGTTCTTCAAAAAGGAGGGAATTTCGCTATCATCCCGAGATCTATACCTATGGAGGATATCATTGCCAACACTTAAGCAGCCATTCGGATCCTTCCTTGTGAAAGGGCAGAAGAAATACGCACGGAAACAGCCAGGATACTGCGCCGAGCAAAACCACCAGCTTGCAACCTGAAGAAAGAAGAGGTACAAGCCATTAAGAATCTCAACGCCGACAAGAGTATATTGGTACTGCCTGCCGATAAGGGGAATGCGACCGTCGTAATGAAGACCGAAGATTATGAGCAAAAGATCCGAGACCTATTAGATCCGACGACGTACCGAAAACTAAGCGCAGATCCGACGCAGCGTATCACACGGAATGTTGTTGTTGTTGTTGTTGTTGTGGTCTTCAGTCCTGAGACTGGTTTGATGCAGCTCTCCATGCTACTCTATCCTGTGCAAGCTTCTTCATCTCCCAGTACCTACTGCAACCTACATCCATCTGAATCTGCTTAGTGTATTGATCTCTTGGTCTCCCTCTACGATTTTTACCCTCCACGCTGCCCTCCAATGCTAAATTTGTGATCCCTTGATGCCTCAAAACATGTCCTACCAACCGATCCCATCTTCTACTCAAGTTGTGCCACAAACTTCTCTTCTCCCCAATCCTATTCAATACCTCCTCATTAGTTACGTGATCTACCCACCTTATCTTCAGCATTCTTCTGTAGCACCACATTTCGAAAGCTTCTATTCTCTTCTTGTCCAAACTGGTTATTGTCCATATTTCACTTCCATACATGGCTACACTCCATACAAATACTTTCAGAAACGACTTCCTGACACCTAAATCTATACTCGATGTTAACAAATTTCTCTTCTTCAGAAACGATTTCCTTGCCATTGCCAGTCTACATTTTATATCCTCTCTACTTCGACCATCATCAGTTATTTTACTCCCTAAATAGCAAAACTCCTTTACTACTTTAAGTGTCTCATTTCCTAATCTAATCCCCTCAGCATCACCCGATTTAATAATTTGACTACATTCCATTATCCTCGTTTTGCTTTTGTTGATGTTCATCTTATATCCTCCTTTCAAGACACTGTCCATTCCGTTCAACTGCTCTTCCAAGTCCTTTGCTGTCCTGACAGAATTACAATGTCATCGGCGAACCTCAAAGTTTTTACTTCTTCTCCATGAATTTTAATACCTACTCCGAATTTTTCTTTTGTTTCCTTTACTGCTTGCTCAATATACAGATTGAATAACATCGGGGAGAGGCCTCCATTCCAACATAACATCAGGGAGAGGCTACAACCCTGTCTCACTCCTTTCCCAACCACTGCTTCCCTTTCATGCCCCTCGACTCTTATAACTGCCATCTGATTTCTGTACAAATTGTAAATAGCCTTTCGCTCCCTGTATTTTACCCCTGCCACCTTCAGCATTTGAAAGAGTGTATTCCAGTCAACGTTGTCAAAAGCTTTCTCTAAGTCTACAAATGCTAGAAACGTAGGTTTGCCTTTTCTTAATCTTTCTTCTAAGGTAAGTCGTAAGGTTAGTATTGCCTCACGTGTTCCAACATTTCTACGGAATCCAAACTGATCTTCCCCGAGGTTCTCTTCTACCAGTTTCTCCATTCGTCTGTAAAGAATTCGCGTTAGTATTTTGCAGCTGTGACTTATTAAACTGATAGTTCGGTAATTTTCACATCTGTCAACACCTGCTTTCTTTGGGATTGGAATTATTATATTCTTCTTGAAGTCTGTGGGTATTTCGCCTGTGTCATACATCTTGCTCACCAGATGGTAGAGTTTTGTCATGACTGGCTCTCCCAAGGCCATCAGTAGTTCTAATGGAATGTTGTCTACTCCCGGGGCCTTGTTTCGACTCAGGTCTTTCAGTGCTCTGTCAAACTCTTCACGCAGTATCTTATCTCCCATTTCATCTTTATCTACATCCTCTTCCATTTCCATAATATTGTCCTCAAGTACATCGCCCTTGTATAAACCCTCTATATACTCCTTCCACCTTTCTGCCTTCCCTTCTTTGCTTAGAACTGGGTTGCCATCTGAGCTCTTGATATTCATACAAGTGGTTCTCTTCTCTCCAAAGGTTTCTTTAATTTTCCTCTAGGCAGTATCTATCTTACCCCTAGTGAGACAAGCCTCTACATCCTTACATTTGTCCTCTAGCCATTCCTGCTTAGCCATTTTGCACTTCCTGTCGATCTCATTTTTGAGACGTTTGTATTCCTTTTTGCCTACTTCATTTACTGCATTTTTATATTTTCCCCTTTCATCGGTTAAATTCAATATTTCTTCTGTTACCCAAGGATTTCTATTAGCCCTCGTCTTTTTACCTACTTGATCCTCTGCTGCCTTCACTACTTCATCCCTCAGAGCTACCCATTCTTCTTCTACTGTATTTCTTTCCCCCATTCCTGTCAATTGTTCTCTTATGCTCTCCCTGAAACTCTCTACAACCTCTGGTTCTTTCAGTTTATCCAGGTCCCATCTCCTTAAATTCCCGGCTTTTTTCAATTTCTTCAGTTTCAATCTGCAGTTCATAACCAATAGATTGTGGTCAGAATCCACATCTGCCCCTGGAAATGTCTTACAATTTAAAACCTGGTTCCTAAATCTCTGTCTTACCATTATGTAATCAATCTGATACCTTTTAGTATCTCCAGGATTCTTCCAGGTACACAACCTTCTTTCATGATTCTTGAACCAAGTGTTAGCTATGATTAAGTTATGCTCTGTGCAAAATTCTACAAGGCGGCTTCCTCTTTCATTTCTTCCCCCCAATCCATATCCACCTACTATGTTTCCTTCTCTCCCTTTTCCTACTGACGAATTCCAGTCACCCATGATTATTAAATTTTCGTCTCCCTTCACTACCCGAATAATTTCTTTTATCTCGTCATACATTTCATCAATTTCTTCATCATCTGCAGAGCTAGTTGGCATATAAACTTGTACTACTGTAATAGGCATGGGCTTTGTGTCTATCTTGGCCACAATAATGCGTTCACTATGCTGTTTGTAGTAGCTAACCCGCACTCCTATTTTTTTATTTATTATTAAACCTACTCCTGCATTACCCCTATTTGATTTTGTATTTATGACCCTGTAATCACCTGACCAAAAGTCTTGTTCCTCCTGCCACCGAACTTCACTAATTCCCACTATATCTAACTTTAACCTATCCATTTCCCTTTTAAAGTTTTCTAACCTACCAGCCCGATTAAGGGATCTGACATTCCATGCTCCGATCTGTAGAATGCCAGTTTTCTTTCTCCTGATAACGACGTCCTCTTGAGTAGTCCCCGCCCGGAGATCCGAATGGGGGACTATTTTACCTCCGGAATATTTACCCAAGAGGACGCCAACATCATTTAATCATACAGTAAAGCTGCATGTCCTCGGGAAAAATTACGGCTGTAGTTTCCCCTTGCTTTCAGCCGTTCGCAGTACCAGCACAGCAAGGCCGTTTTGGTTAATGTTACAAGGCCAGATCAGTCAATCATCCAGACTGTTGCCCCTGCAACTAGTGAAAAGGCTGCTGCCCCTCTTCAGGAACCACATGTTTGTCTGGCCTCTCAACAGATACCCCTTCGTTGTGGTTGCACCTACGGTACGGCCCTCTGTATCGCTGAGGCACGCAAGCCTCCCCACCAACGGCAAGGTCCATGGTTCATGGGGGGAGGATCACACGGAATACGAATCGATTAATCAAGGCGTCTTCTCTGCCGACGGACATACAGAGAAACCTGCGCAACACAGAAGCCCTACCACCTCGGCTGTATGGAGTACCCAAGATCCATAAGAACAACGTTCCACTGAGACCGACTGTTTGCGCTTCTGGATCACCGACATATAAACTGGCAAAACACTTGGCCTCTCTGCTCCAGCCACACGTGGGGATGACCGACACATACATTAAGGACTCAGGACATTTCATTGAGAAGCTGAAGAAACTGAAACTTGCACCGAACGACATCTTGGTCAGCTTTGATGTTCTTTCGTTATTTACGAAAGTGCCACTCAGTGACGCTCTGGAGCACATCGGTTCCATGCTCCCGCAGGACATCAGAAAGCTCTTCCATGCATGTCTCACCACGAGCTATTTCACGTGGAATGGTGATTTCTACGAACAGCTGGAAGGCGTAGCCATGGGTAGTCCTCTCAGTCCAGTGGTGTTCAACTTCTTCATGGAACAATTCGAAGTACAGGCACTGGACTCGGTGACTTGCGAACCTAAGGTGTGGTACAGGTACGTCGATGATACTTTCGTGGTGTGGAGCCATGGTGAAGAACAGCTCGCTGACTTCCTAAGATACTTGAACAGCCTCCATTCCAACATAACATTTACCATGGAAGTAGAAAAGGACAAGAAACTGCCATTTCTAGATGTGCTGGTCACAAGGGACGGCGAAAACCTGGGACACAGCGTGTATCGAAAACCGACACACACGGACCGATACCTGCACAAACTGTCAAACCACCACCCGAGCCAGAAAAGGGGCATGATCAGTACGCTCGTAACGAGAGCAGGACGAATATGTGAGCCGCAACATCTCAAACGAGAAATGCAACACCTGGAAACTGTCCTGAGGAGCAATGGGTACTCCACAAATTATATTAGAAGTGTAACAGAGCCAAACACTCGGCGAAGTAAGGAACCAGAAAAAGAAATGTCGGCTACGGCCTTTCTGCCATACATTCCCAGAGTGACGGACAGAATCGGCCTTATATTGCGCAAACATGGCGTAAAGACGATTTTCAAACCGACAAGGAAGATCAAAGAGTGTCTTAGATCGGCGAAGGAGAAAAGAGACCTACTTGCAGTGTCGGGAATATACCGTATACCATGCACATGCGGAAAAGTTTATGTCGGAATGACTGGACGATTCATCAACACCAGGATCAAAGAGCATAAGCGACATTGCAGGTTGGGGCAGGTGGAGAAATCGGCCGTGGCAGAGCACGCACTGAATGAGACTGACCACGTAATAAAATTCGCCGACACGGAAGTTCTGGCTGTAGAGAAGCACTATCACACGCGCTTGTTCAGAGAAGCTGTAGAAATACAAAAACACGCGAACATTTTGAACAAGAAAGAGGAAAGCCTTAAGGTAAACGGATCCTGGCTTCCCGTACTGCAGCGAACGACCGTCGCAGGTAGCAAGAGGAGAACCGCACCGGAAATGACCGCAGAGAAGCCCTCGGACGTTGGCGCGCCTGGTACATATAGTCTGCGCCCGCGAGCTCGGCTCCACTTCACCACCGGCAGTGGAGGGTGAAGCTTTGACAATGCCTGCCACTCGTGCTGGCGAAACGTCAGAAAAATCATTATATGAACGTCGGCCGAAGAACCCGAGACAGAAGCCAATAGGCAGTTTGTCAGCAAGTTGCCACGAAAGCCTTAACAATTTTGTATGTAGCTTACTCTTACCTCTTGAGTGAGGGGCAATGTTTCATATGCAGTTTCTCTTAATTACTATCAGAATGTGAAAAAAATCTTGAACGTACAATGGACAAAAATATCGCCACACTACATTTCAATAAGTCCACAGACGCCGTGCAACGTCTTGTGAAAATTGCAGTCGTTTAAGATTGAATCAGAGAACCTTCTACTTTAGTGAAGAAAACTTTACTACCATTCGTAAAACTATAAATGTGATTACGATGTAATTCATCGTTATACGTAAGTATTATAGTATTTTAAATATTTAAATTAGTGCACCGTATTTCACTGAAATAGAACGTGCATTTTTACTTATTTGCACTTCCCAGTAACTCCTCTCCATGGAATCTGTTCAGTGTGAATCCTGCAGCGCAGTGTACAGTGGAGAAATTTACTGATGTAACGATCACTAACAGTCAACAGAGTTACCTCCAACGAACATTGCCAAACGCTTTATTTTTGTTTGAACCCTCAACTTTCTACATCGTTCAAGATGTTCTGAGGCGAAAAGCAAACTCACGCAAATCATACCTATCAGCATGCACTCTGAAAACATGTTGTATGTGAAACGTAACTCCTCCTTTTCTCACGTGCACAGCTTGAAACTAAAGATAAGGAGAATGGACTGGCTGTGTTACTGAGACTTTTCATTCCATTCAACAGATTACTCGATATCGCTTACACTCAGAATAGCAGTGTCATTACCACTAAATCTTATCATCGATATTCTTTCACGTGGAATCTTCATCTCACTTCTGAAACGTTCTTTTCTTCGACGTACAGCTTGAACGGGAACGGAAAAAGGCTGCACCCTTGCCATTTACTCTTTCTAAACAGGGCACTTCTCTCCCGGTCATTTTATTGTTCGATCGTTGCTTTTGCACAGAGTCTATATTATCCACCATTTCCTGTTGTCAGAAGCTTTTTCTAGTAAAATCATACGAATGTTTCTTAATCAAACCGCCGTTATGAACAACATCACCTGAAGTGACTCTGTTTCGTTCACCACCTTTCATACACTGACTGTAACCCAGAAGAGCCTCAGTTTTCTTTTTCCATTCATCTGCACGTTATTCCTGTCAGCATATTGAATGTGTGAGCTGTAAAGCTGTTTGTGAGACAATTATCGCATTGATTTGTTATTATTCCCTTCGGTTTTATTTGGACGAAATTAATCTCGACAGTCCACCTGCTTAGCTGGGTAGTAACTTGCTCGCCTCTCATGCAAGCGGACCCGGCTTCGATTCCCGGCATGGTTAGAGATTTTCTCAAATTCTGGAGTGGGTGTTGTGTTGTCCTTATCATCATTTCATTCTCATCACCGGCGTGCAATTCTCCCAACGTGGCGTCGAATGAAAGAAGACTTGCACTCGTCAGCCGAACTTCCCTTCCGGCCAACGATGTCATACGCTCATTTCATTTGATCTCCTCTCGACAGACTAACTAACATACTCGTTTGGTTTCCACTAACCTCAATCACTACAGAAATTCTGAAGGAAAAAATGGTTCAAATGGCTCTGAGCACTATGGGACTTAACTTCTGTGGTCATCAGTCCCCTAGAACTTAGAACTACTTAAACCTAACTGACCTAAGGACATCACACACATTCATGCCCGAGGGAGGATTCGAACCTGCGACCGTAGTGGTCGCGCCGTTCCAGACTGTAGCGTCTAGAACCACTCGGCCATATCGGCCGGCCATTATGAGCACCTTCACTCTCGACGTCCATGGCGAGGTCCAGCTTTGCAACCACGACACCACTCTGCGCGGTACAGATGGGTCCAACAACATGACGAATGGACCGCTGAGGATTGGCATCACGTTCTCTTCACCGATGAGTGCCGCATATGCCTTCAACCACACAATCGTCGGAAACGTATCTGGAGGCAAACCGATTAGGTTCAAGGCCTTACACACAGTGCGGCGAGGTGGAGATTCCCGGTTGTCTTGGGATGGCATTATGTGGGGCCGACCTACGCCGCTGGTGGTTATGCAAGGCGCCGAAACGGCTGTATGATACCTAAATGCCATCCTCCGACCGATAGTGCAAACATATCGGCAGCATGGACGACAATTTGCGACCCCATCGGCAACATCTTGTGAATCACTTCCTCATTTCATTTCATTTTCTCTCGACAGACTAACTTACATACTAGTTTGGTTTCCACTAACCTCACTCATTACAGAAATTCTGAAGGAAAAAATGGTTCAAATGACTCTGAGCACTATGGGACTTAACTTCTGAGGTCATCAGTCCCCTAGAACTTAGAACTACTTAAACCTAACTAACCTAAGGGCATCACACACATCCATGCCCGAGGCAGGATTCGAACCTGCGACCGTAGCGGTCGCTCGGTTCCAGACTGTAGCGCCTAGAGCCGCTCGGCCACTCCGGCCGGCTCTGAAGGAAAATTCTTATATCTTCTGTCTTGTTTGATCTAAAGTCTTGTTTAGCTCTTTCACTCTCCAATACTGGGACAACTGCGTCTTCTAAATTGACACCCATTTCTTCTCCAACAGACGATCCTCGTTCCTTTATAGAGACCGTCAATGCTCTTTTTCCACTTATCAGCTTCCTCCTTTGCACTTAAGAGGCGAATTCCTTTGTGTTCCTCCTGTTGACGCCCTTGACTGACTGTTATGTCGGCGTGACATATACTCAAACTTCCTTTCCAGTTATTTCAATTAGCACTCTCCAAATGGGTACTAGTATGTCGTAGAAGACTATGAACTAATAGAAAGGAAAAGAGCGAACTAGCTTTCACACTGAGTACTGTACTGCACTCCACAATCTAAACAGAGCAGCATTTCCTTTCAGAATAGTAATTTAAAAGTTATCGTGATATAATGTATAATATAGCACACAAATACGTTATTTTGATTCCAAGGTAGCAGAAATCCGTCATTCTTTCTACCTCGTTGACACCAATTTTTATCTTATGTTTGTCGCTAATCTCTTTTCATTTCCTCATTGCTATCGTCTTCCTTCAGTTTATTCTCAACCCATGGTGGGTGCCTTTCACACGCTTCATTCCATTCAGCACGTCGTGCAACTGTTCCTTTCCTTCGCTGAGGACAGCAATATCATCAGCGAAGCTTATCATTGATATTCTTTCACACCGAATTTTAATCTCAATCCTGACTATCTCTTGTTTCCAGCACTGCTTCTTCGATGTCCAGATTTACCAGTGGGGCGAAATAATGGATACAACTGTTACAGCCTTTTTAATCCGAGCACTTCATTCCCTGGTCTTCCATTCATCTTCAACATCTTGCATATTACCCGTCTTTTGAACCATAGCTCACACCTACTTTCGTGAGAATTTCACTAGACTAGCAAGGAACATAAAGAAATTAAGTAGTGACAGCTATAAAATGAATTATTTGCAAGGTACTTGACAATAATTTACTAACTATAAGCTGCCAGATTTTAAACAAACGCAACGGAAATGGAAGAAGCGCACTCAAAACGTGTAAGGCTGCAATAGAATTGGAAATATATATTTTACTAACAAACCGGTTCGAAAGAATACAAGTCGCATAACAAACAATTTCGTGTCGGAAGCTGAGTGTGAACGTGTCACTTTACGCAACCGTTTATGAACTGAATTTGTCTTCTTGATATTGTCTGAACTGTAAAATTTGTTAAACTAATTTAACACAAAACGAAGTGTCTAAGTGTCAAATTACGAATCGTAGGCTCTAGCGTTATATCCTTGATTGGTCTATTTTTTTCTGTTACCAATTCTTCACTTTGAGCAATGATTTCGGGTGAAAACGGATTCGCCTTTTTCATGTCAGGACAAAGGTCATGTGTGTGCAGCAGTTATTTTTAAAAGAAGTGCAAAAATGAAAAGTTTTATTTTTTTTATTTATGCGTGAACGACGAGTATTTTAGTCTGCCAAGTGCAATGGAAATATAACGTTCTCCTTCAATGTGACTATCCATAGACAATAACATTTTTCATTATACATATTTTCTTCTTAACTTATTTTTCCTGCTTTCCATCTCAAAAGAAATAATATCCTTGTTACTTTAGATTCAGTCGTTAACGTCAAATCCTCCCTTGCTCTTCTGACAGTTTTATCCTCTCAGAAAGCAACTTATATCTTACCAAACACAGAGCAAGATTTATATACAGATAAAAGTTTTGCATGACTCTTTATTCAGAAATTAATGGCACAAAAGGCAAAAATTCGCTCTGAAGAATGCGTGTATATTCATATGCAATATGTTCTGGCTACGAAATAAAAGAGTAACAACAAAATCGTGTGTTTGTCATGGAGAGTTTTTCACAGCGTTCCTGAGAACATCAATGCATTGCGGAACGTCCGCATGGAAACTAGCCACATGTTCGCTCAGTGAGAACCTATGCAGAAAGCAAAAGATACGAATGTGATGCTTTGATGCCAATGCATGCAAGAGATCCAACATTAATTAGTACATGGCCGTCCGCAATCTTAATTTGACCCTGGTGATCTGCAGCGTGGGGTCGGGGGAGAGCGGGGTGGGGACTAGCTTTGGCCGGCCGAAGTGGCCGTGCGGTTAAAGGCGCTGCAGTCTGGAACCGCAAGACCGCTACGGTCGCAGGTTCGAATCCTGCCTCGGGCATGGATGTTTGTGATGTCTTTAGGTTAGTTAGGTTTAACTAGTTCTAAGTTCTAGGGGACTAATGACCTCAGCAGTTGAGTCCCATAGTGCTCAGAGCCATTTGAACCATTTTTGACTAGCTTTGGATTTTATTGACATTGACAATTACTAATAATTCCTGGGAATGCGCATCGATCGGTCTCTAGTACAGAGGCTACCGCTCTGCTGCACAGGCGACTTCACCTAGCAGTCGCCGTCAAAAAGGCGCAGAAAAGTGCAGTGTTTGGTCGGTAACATACAGGGTGACGCACGGAATGTGTTACCAATTGTTTCTTTCATAATTTACGATGCACGTTAGATATCCGGCTGGGATCTCTACAGCAGTACCACCACAGCTTGGAAAAACAAATGAGTTACGAAATGACGTGTAATTCACGATACTGCCGCTAGGAGACTAGCAAGCAGCAATGGCTGACAATGGAAGACTGACGACACAGCAACGATCGGCAATTGTGTTACTTTTACATGAAACGAAAAGCCCTGTTGTGACTCAGAGGCGTTTTCGACAGCAGTACTTAGCTCCGGCATGTGGTGTTCTGATCTGTTGTTAGAGCTCCCAGAGTAGCAGTTGAGTGTTTTTACGTGTTGCATACAACACACCACTTCACCTTCACAGTTAGTAGCAGGGTACAGTACCCGATTTACGCTTGCTTAAATCAGTCCATCATTTAATTTACATTTTTTTCTCCCCCATATTCGCACTAGCGGATTTTGTGCAGTATCCAAACATAGAGTGAAAGGTCTCTGTTGGATTCCTTTCATGTTAATTTTTTAAAACTGTTGTCATTTACGACATACATTCCACTTCTAAATTTACAGTGGTGTTTCTGACTATCTGGGAAGAGACTGAGCAGTGGAACGTGTTATTTTTACACATAATCAAGAACGATCTGTCACACTACTACACTTTAAAACACAGTTTATATGTAATTCATGTCACACAGTCCCATAAGGAACCTACATCCACTCTCTTTTATATACTGTGTATGATAAGATACCGTCATCCCCCTTCCCTTCTGTGTGAAAAGATGAATGAGCAAATGTATTTCTAGTTGCATGCTTGATGGTAGCAGACAAGCCTGTCTGCTAGAGAACAGTAGGACCAACGTCGGAACAGGTAGCTACCCTTTCTAAAAGCAAAGACGTTTCTATTCTTAGTATGGTCCTGTGCGTCCCTTGTCATGTTGGTATAGGAAGCTGCCCCTCTGGTCACTTCCGTTTTGTATCTGGAAGCACCCTTGGTAGGGTCCCACGGGCAGTCTGTCCGCGGCGAGCGTCTGAAGTGGTAAGATCTCTGGCTAAGCACATCTCTGCTAAGTCCGTAGGACAATGGATCTCTTAAGTTCAGCCTAACTGAAAATTTAATCACCTTTATTTCAGGTTTAGCTCTAAAATATCTTATATTATCTTAAATTGCAACGCAGTGTAATTCGAGTGTGAAGTTCAGAATATCTTCCAGTAGTTGCTTTATCACTACTTTGTGAGTAAAGCGAAACCACGTGTTGATGATACGTAACTCTAACTAAGATCATCAATCTTAAATGCGAATGTGCGTGAGATTATAACGTCTCCTCTTGACTATATTTTTCAATATAGCAACTTTTCTTTACGTTCAACCCACGTGGGGTGTACTTTGTGAGACCAGTACCACGTGCTTATACAATTGTTTGACCCATCAGGTTAATAGTAAGACGATAGTAACCAGTTCGAGGTTTTTCTTTTGTAATTTGTGTTTCGATGTAATTTATTTTAATTATCAAAATTATTGTGGAGTTACAGTCTTTGTGTAAACCAAGTTGACCACGTGAAGCATGTAGTGTAATAATCAAAGCAGCCCTCAGCTATTCTTTTCGGGAAGATTTCACAGAGGGTTAGTATGAATTTAGTATACCAGTGTGTGGTAATTTCATGACGGATAGGATTGCGCTACGAACGTAACTTCTTTGGGTGAAAATTGAATCGGTTGGTTGTGGTTAATTTCCTCTTGCATATGTTTCAACGTTCTTTGTGTGTTATTTTGTGAATGCAATGTTGTATGCAGTCTCCAAATCTTGGCTCCATATTTGATGTGTTCCCTAAGATTACAAACTCACATTTTCACAATCCTAAATAAGGCACCAGTTTAGTTATGTACCATGTTCAGTATGCTGAAATTTTAACGGCTCAATGATCAATGTTAAAATAAATGTCCAAATATAAACTGATTTATTTCTTTTTATTTAAATTGTCTTTTTATACATATAGCACCGGTTATTGTAAGATGAGTACTAAAAGATTATAATTAATGTTAGTCTGGTTGGGAATTTGGTAAGCTGGACTGGATACCTGGTGAAACAGTTGCTCAGTAATGCAAGGTTAACTTCCCCAGATAGCTCACAGCTTTTAACCCGCTTTTATTGTCTTGAATATCAGCACCGCTTTCAGAACAAATTAGTGCATCAACATTTAAAGAGTGATTGGCTGACTGCTCAATCACTCATTCTCTGTGTACAGGTTGATTTGTTCTTTTGTTTTGGCGTTTGATTATGCCATCTTCAGACCCCATACGGTTATATCCAAATAAATTTATGGGGCCAGGAGATGGCATAATGAAATGCTGAAACCGGTTTCTTTCAGAATAAATAACATAATATCTTAAAGTATACGGCTGTTGGTGGATTTTATTGACACTGACAAGTACTTACCAGCAGATGACTGTTGGCCATGATGGACCACGAAAGATTGTTAGTACTGTCTAGATGACCGGGAAATAAACTTTCAGAAATTCTGTGGCCCTGCGGTTCTAGGCGCTACAGTCTGGAACCGCGCGATCGCTACGGTCGCAGGTTCGAATCCTGCCTCGGGCATGGATGTGTGTGATGTCCTTAGGTTTAAGTAGTTCTAAGTTCTAGGGGACTGATGACCTCAGATGTTAAGTCCCATAGTCCTCAGAGCCATTTGAACCATTTTTTTTTTTCAGAAATTCTCTGGAGAGGCAACTACAAAGTGACACAACAGTCAAAAAGCAGCACCAAGAGAGTTTCGGCTCCACTGCGTGAGAAACTGGCCATTGGTGGCCGTTCAAAAAAACACCAACCCTAGTACTTTAAAGGTACTCTAAGATCCCCACTATCATGCTCTGTTAATTTTCGTGCGAATGAATGACCTTCTCTCTAATTCTTCCGAAGGCGGGAATCTTCACAGCTAACATCACTGACGTTTAGCTAATCTCTTCAGCCATGAGGAGCTTATTGACCAAGTTTCTCGGCGGTTCTGGCGCTAACAGAGTCAGTTAAGAGAATTGTGTGCGTGCGGCGCTGCGTTGGCGATTCGCCCGGAGTTGGCTGGCCGTTTCCGCGAATTGTTACCGAAAGGGCCCACAGTCTGTGGCGGCGAGCTATGCCTTCACGACATGAGCCTCTCGCCGAAAAGCAGTTTTCTGCCGTCATTACGAATGCGAGGGTTGATTGCCCAGCACTCTAAATTCCGAGATCAAGGAGGTTTCCACCGGTGGCAGGTGAGCAACGAGGCCGAAGCCCAGCGTTGTGCCTGGTCAGCAGCCACCGTTTTGTAGGCCCGGGAGCCCCATCCCCTCCGGCCCCTGCGACTTCTATTGCCTATGGCAGGTGAACTTTGCTTCAGTGACGCTGCTGGCTGGAAGAATCTTCTGCAAACACAGGTAAACTTAACCTTTTCAGACTCTCTGTTATAATTGCGTGTATTAGTTTTTTACCGTGTCTTAGCTGAAGCAGAATATTTATTTCTCAATGGGAATCTGATGTATACAATTGCAAATTTTGAACCCTTTCGTCATCCGTAAGTACTGCCAGCTGCTGGGCATCACTATGAAAATACGAGGGTTGGAACTTTGCTGGTGGCAACTATTTATTTACAGCTCGTACAAGACAGATACATGTTTCAGAGTTTTACTGATCTTCAAAGTAGTCACTACCATTGTGTATAATCCGCTGCCAGCGATGTGGATACTCTTAGCAGTGCCTGTTGTGTTGACAGTTCGAATGGGCGCGGTCTGTTACCCGACGAATTTGTGGCAGTTCTGAAGCGAATACCGCGAAGTGTTTCCCTCAGTTTAGAAATCGAGTTGAACTCAGGAGGGCTTACGTGGGGGGAGTGCAGTAGGTGGTATAGCACTTAGCAGCCCCATCAGTCAAACAAATCAGTAAACCTTGCACTGTACGTGCTTGAGCGTTGTCCTGCAAGATGATGGTCAGGTCCTGCAGAAAGTGTCATCACTTCTGTCTCTAAGCTGGTGGTAGGTTGTGTTTTAAAAATGAACAGCATAGAGACAGAAGTGATGCCACTTTGAAGGTCAGTAAAGCTTTGAAATACTTATCTATTTTGTATGAGGTGTAAATAAATAGTGGCCACTATTAAAGTTCCAACCCTCGAATAAGTAAGTCACAGTAGCAATACGCAGCAGCTGATGAACACCAGAACACACGGATGTGGCTCGTTAGCTGTGTTCACTGTGTAACTGAATATTGTTATTCTGTATGGCAATTATTCATATGATCACTTTACTTTTTATTACAATAGAGAATATTACGTAATTAGTTATTTTAGACCGTGAAATGAAGACATGTACGTAAAAGTATGTTTTGAAAACCGGCACATATTTTTATATAAATCTTGCATCTCATATCTTTGAAAAGTCATCTAGGAGCATTACGACATAAATAATAATTTGCCTTCTTCCAGAAAAATTTCACGTCTGGAAGGGTTAAAACTTACTTAGTTGCTTCCACAGAATATTACTTCTCTCGATACGTTGCACTCAATTACAGACTGTATGCGACAGACGAGTTAGCGTCAGAATGTTATCCGCGTGTTCATATCAAAGAATGACTCGAGTAACTGCAAATATAGAAAAAAATGAAAGATTAGCAGGTGATTTGGGCCTTTCAATCTGTGCAGAAGAGTCAAAGGCCTACCATCTCACACGCTCGCTCATGTGCTGCCTTGAATCCGTCGTGGCATACCTTCGAAGAGATCATCAAGCCAGCCCTGGCCCAAATTATCCCACTCTTCAGTGGCAGTTCTGTGTAAGTAACACAGGGGTTGTGGTCGCGATTGGGTTCATGTCTGAGGAATAGGCTGGTCACTCCATTCTGGTGATTCTAAAATGCGGAAGGAACGTGTTCAAGAAAAAAGAACGATGAGCACTGAAATTACCAGCATGAAATTGTCGCGAAAATGTAAACGACAGAGAATCTCGTCCCTGTACCATAGAGGTGTGAGACTGGCCTCAAGAAACTCTAGAGGTGTATAGTGACCCGAGAAAATCATCCCACCATCACTTCTACACTGAAGAGCCAAAGAAACTCGTTCAAGTGCCTAATATCGTGTAGCGCCCCCGCAAACACACAGAAGTGCCCCAGAAAGCGGTAGCATTGACTCGACTACAGTCTGAAGCAGTGCTGGAGGGAACTGACACCAAGAATCATGCAGGGCAGTCCATAAATCCGTTAGAGTACGAGGAGGTGGAGATCTCTTTTGAATAGCACGTTGCAAGGCATCCCAGATATGCTGAATAACGTTCATGTCTGGAGAGTTTGGTAGCCAGCGGAAGTGTTTAAACTCAGAAGAGGGTTCCTGGAGCCACTCTGTAACAATTCTGGATGTGTGGAGTGTCGCATTGTCCTGCTTGAATTGCCCATCGGAATGCACAATGAACATGAATGGCTGTAGGGGATCAGACAGGATGCTTACGTCCGTGACACCTGTCACAGTGGTATCTAGACGTATCAGGGGTCTCGTATCACTCCAACTGCACACGCCTCAAACCATTACAGAGCCTCCACCAGCGTGAATAGTCCCCTGCTGTCATGCAGGGTCCATGTATTCTTGAGATTGTCTCCATACCCTTACACGTCCACCCGCTCGATACAACTTGAAACGGAACCCGTCCAACCAGGCAACATGTTTCCAGTCATCAACAGTCCAGTGTCGGTGTTGACGGGCCCAGGGGAGGCATTCAGCTTTGTGTTGTGCAGTCACGAAGGGTACACGAGTGGGTCTTCGGCACCGAAAGCCCATGTCGATGATGTTTCCTTGAATGGTTCTCACGCTGAAACTTGTTGATGGCCCAGCATTGAAATCTGCAGCAATTTGCGGAAGGATTCTCTCATGTTGAACGATTCTCTTCATTCGTCGTTGGTCCCGTTTTTGCAGGATCTCTTTCCGGCACCAGCGAGGTCGGAGATTTGATGTTTTACCGGTTTTTGGATATTCGCGTTACACTCATGAAATGGTCGTGCGGGAAAATCCCCGCTTCATCGCCACCTCGGAGATGCTGTGTCCCGTCGCTCGTGCGCTGACTATAACACCGCGTTCAAACTCACTTAAATCTTGATAGCCTGCCACTGTAGCAGCAGTTATCGATCCAACAACTGCGCAGCCACTTGTTTTATATGGGCGTTACCGACAGCAGCGCCGTGTTCTGGCTGTTTCCATATCTTTGTATTTGAATACCCATTCCTGTACCAGTTTCTTTGGCAATTCAGTGTATATTCATCAGGAAATCAGACATTCTACCAGGGACATATCCATTTTTGATCACTCGAGAAACTAGATATAGCAGCAACAAAGTCGGACCTGTTTGCGCTTTCTTCCTAATACAGTGAAAGCCCGGTATGAAGAACTTTTATAGAATATGGACACTAACGAAGATGCTGATTCTGAGAACTCTGAGGTATATGACCTGGAGTAAAAATAAAAATCAGGGATCAAGTGATGTGGAAAAAACTGTACAGCTTATTTGTATTGTGACGTATTATGTACTTTATAATCCATAACTAATTCCTAGTTTAGATGATACATTAATTAAAAATAAAAGCAAGGTTTCAACTGGCACAGCGTTATTTGTTAAGATTTTTTTGGTTTGATGAAAAATTGCATAGACTGTTCATCATCGTTTGACACAATTAAATAATGATTTGTCATATTGGGAATTTTTTCTGACTTACCATAGCAAGTTAATGAACCATTATTAGTTTTCAGTTAGACAATACACGTTCAAATATTAAAGTCACTTTTATCAGTAAAGGACTTTCTTGACTTACGCTCTTATCCCGCAACCTCTTCAATTGTTCACAGCCGTTTTTCGGTAAATTGTGTCCGATATTATTTATGTAGCGACGACCTTTGCAAGTGCAATGGAAAATTCTCTAGAGCATCAGAAGGAACCAACTGTACTGGTATCTGATAAAGGCTTCGCAGATTAAAGAAATGGATTTCGTATAGTACATTACAACTCGGAACATTACTTATGTACAGCTATTAATCTCTGAATACAACACGAACTTTTACATGAGCGATTGGTGAGAGCTGCTCTGTAGCAAGTGGTAACTGTGCTGTTGCCGTTACCATTAGTCTTCTTTATGAGTAAATACCTGAAAATGCTGAAAATCACGCAGTTTATACCCTTGAACTAACACGTCTAATATTTCTCACATAACTAACATGCTGCTGTCTGTAAGGCCACGGAAGCATATTTCAAGTAAATATGAACCATCCTTGCTGAAAATTCTTTTATTTCCAAAAGTAGTTATTATCAAGAATAAATATTACACATTGCGAAAAAACGGGGGCTTTAAACTTTAGACCGAAGTTGGTGACTTTCTGAGTAAAAACAGTTCTTTTTTCAAAGCATATTTTTCTCATTTTTCATGCTCAGTCAGGACATGCTGCACATCTACACTGTTAACAAGGATATTTAGCCTTCCTCTTCTGCTTCGGAGGGCGAAAGATACAGGTTTTACTTTTTTCAAAAGTGTCCTCAAGAGTGTGAAGTTATGGATGTTCTTCATCTGGTATCTGCAATATGTGTCTGACTGAAACAGTAAGAAGACTTCTTATCTGCAGTGGGCGAGTCATAAGGGGATATGTTGGAGCCTTTGCTAACAAGCCAAGACGTGTTACGCTTTGAGTTTTCTTGAAAGCTTAGTATAGGCGATAAGCGTTTACTCTGCAGGCAAAATCTACCAATGCAAAAAAAAAAAAAAAAAAAAAAAAAAAAAAATGCTGCAGGCTATCTTCTTGTTCTTCGGCTTGCCGGCTTGCAGTTTAAGCTGCACATTCTTGATCCAGGGAATCCACACCGCCTTTGTTGCGTTACAGAAAGATATAATTTCTGGTTTACCATTCTCTGAATCTAAGCTCTCAGAATGATGCGTACTGGAAACCAATTGTATACCTTTATCCTTCTTCGGAACATAAGAGAACAGTGACATATCTTCCGGGAAGCTGTAAACGGCAGTTCCTTTTAAGGAAGAAAGTTGTTAGGGATTTCTTGTTTATTCTTCTTTAGTGTGCCCACAAATGTCAGTCCTTTCTTAAGAAGTTGTTGAACGAGTTCTATGGATCCAAACCAATTACCCGCCGTCACATTTCTATGTGTTCCTTGTGTTGATTTCCTCAGTCCCACCACAGCTTGAGTTTGTATTTTCAGCCTGTTGTCTTCATTTGATTCTCTCGTCCACACTGTCATTCTCTCTTCCACAGCAGATGTATGCATTATAGAGATACTGAGTTCTTGCATCAGCCGGACACATTTCTTTTATGCCATACTTTGCCGGTTTCTTTCGGATGTACACAAGGAAGCTGCAACGCCGTCTGAACGGTACCAGCATGTCATTAGCAGTCACTGTAGCTCACAAAGTAATACCCTTTCAACCGTTTTAAATAAATCTTTGAAACTGCTGCAGCAGGATCTTTCTTTCTATCTTTCTTTCTTTCTTTCTTTTTTTCTTTCCTCATTGTCTTCTGGGTTATCAAACCTATGAGCAACCAAAAAGAACAACAGCCTACATTTTTGTCATGGTACATAGAAAAATGTCGCGTCCTGTCCTATCATCTGTAGAGAGGAAGTCTAGGGATTCATTTACTGATTTCAAAATCGCCGTATACACAAGAAGACCAGTGAATGATCTCAGTTCGGTCATGTCAAGTTTTGCATTTGTCCGTGTGATCATTTCTGACCGAATATTTTTAGAAAACTGAAACTCCCATACGGATTCTGTTTCTGTATTTTCTCCCAAAGTTCTAGTCAGTGGCCGAAGTCCAGGGAGTTGAACAATTGTGTTATAGAGCCTTGTCCTTGCATTCAATGGAATTTATTCCTTCCTCCACTTGAAACAATTACTTTTTCCGTAGAAATATTTGTGAGAGTTACCATTTCTAATATAACTCTCAGTATTTTCATCATCGCTGCCATGATCACTGCCATCGGTAGGCCTATATTCCATGTCTGGCACGTTATCTAACTCTTACTGCGCTGTGACTTCAATTTGTTAAGATTTTTCCATTTCACTATTATCATCTAGACACTCAGCAAGCCAAACCTGAAGACGAACCTCAAAATTAGGGTCATCTCCCCTTACAATTCTCGATGTACGAGGGTGAGTCAAATGAAAACCTTAAATTTGCAATAACAAATCGAAATTTTACGCCGTTATCCTGTAAATTGGTAATCGTGCTACAAACAGCGTGCAGAATGGCCTGTAGGTGGCAGCACAGTGCAAATTCACACATACCGTCGCAGTACCAGTATAGAGATGGCCGCCCCACTTTTACTTACACCAGGGAAGAACAGCGTTCTCTTATTCGGATTTTGCGTAGTGAAGGTGTGAAACCTACTGAAATTCATCGACGAATGAAGGTTCAGTACGGTGATGCATGTTTGTCACAGCAGCAATTCTACGAATGGAGTAGCAAGTTCCCAATTGGTGTGACTTCTGTGGAAGATGCTCCTCGTCCAGGTCAGGCACAACGAGTTGTGACTTCACAGAACATTGCAGCAGTTGAAGCCATAATGAAAGAAAACGGCCGAGTGACACTGGATGACATTGCAGCATGTTTACAGATTAGTCAAGGGTCAGCACACCACATTGTGCATGATGTGCTCCAGTTTCACAAAGTGTTTGCAAGATAGGTGCCACGGCAGCTGGCTCCTGAAATGAAAGAACGACGTGCTGATGCTTGTGAAGAACTTCTTCGGCGCTTTGAACGAGAAGGTGATGGCTCCCTTTCAAGAATCGTTACTGGGGACGAAACATCGGTTCACTTCCACCAACCGGAAACGAAGAGCGCGAGCAAGTAATGGCGCCATTCCTAATCACCAAAAGCAAAGGAGTTTCGAACAGAACCATCAGCAGGGAAGGTTATGCTGACTCTCTGTTGGGACGAAAAAGGCGTCATTTTGGAGCATTGCATGCCTAGAGGGACCACTGTCACCAGTGCATCATACACAGATCTCCTAAAAAATCATCTGCCGCCTGCAATCAACTCAAAGCGACGTGGATTGCTGTCAGCAGGTGTCCTTTTGCAACATGACAATGCAAGGCCCTACACTGCCCGTACAACAGTTGCAACAATCACAGACTTGCATTTTGAGTGTCTTCCTCATCCACCATACTCACCAGACCTGGTCCCAAGTGATTTCCACGTGTTTGGACCACTCAAAGACCAAATGGGAGGAAAGAAGTTCAGTTCTGATGAAGAGGTACGCCACGCGATGCATGAGTGGTTGCGCGGACTACGAAAAGAATTTTTTTCCAAAGGAATTTATGCACTTTGTAAGCGCTGGAGGACTTTCATTGAGCGTGAGGAGATTATGTTGGAAAGTGATACAGCTTTGTACCACTTCTGCACAATAGATAATATTTAAAAAAGATATTTAAGGTTTTCATTGACTCACCCTCGTAGATAGTTTTTCTGCCGCCATCTCTGTACCTGGAGGTAAGTTTCCTTATTACATGACATTTGAAGCCAAAGAAACAAAAACGGACTTAAATATCTAGAAAACATTTTTCCTGAGGAAAGTTACGCTACTGCTACGCCCCGGTCTCACAGACCATTCCACGCAACAATGAGGGAACTGACAATGGTAGAAACACAAGCTCTTCACTGCACGGTCTCCCTGCTCAAACTGAAACGTAGATAGAGGGTGGAGGCTGTAGCTCGAATACTTCAACATAGGGAAGCGATAAGAAAATGGTGCCGGTCTACGAGACCGCTCCATGTCAGTTAGGGGATAATAATGCTCGTGGTGTTGAGAGATATGATAGATATTAGTGAAGGACAGTACATTCAAGCACTTGGTTTTAGGAAAACAAAAAAAAATCTGAAAAATTGGAGTAAGATATTGGAATACAGCTGATTATATCCGCAGTGCGCTGCCTGAGCTAAAAGCGTGTAGTGATCTCAACAACAGATTTAAGCAGTGTGAAATAAACCAACCAACAGGGACCCAAGGATAACAGGACGCACACCACGCCTCAGATAAAACTGAATTCTCGCAACATGTGTTTGATTGGCTCCCGCAAGCCACAGAGCCTCCTGTGAGACGTGTCACACGTTTAGCTATGTGCGAGACCAAAGAGCAGCGCCGGGCAGTGCACCATCAACACCACACAACCTATGTGCGTGCCTCTTTGGATATGACTGGCTAGTGTTACGTAGTAATGTATCAACAAAATGAGTCGAGGGGAAAAAACAGACAGATTCACCAGTTACAATGCATTACATCTCATTTTACCAGTTATTAGGGTTTCTTCCCGTCCCATTCGCGTAAGGAGAGCGGGATGAATGATTGTTTGATGCCTCTGTGTGTGCGGTAATTATTCTAATCTTATCCCTATGTCAGAAATGTGTAAAGGATTGTAGGATATTCATAGAGTTGTCATTTAAAATCTCCTGTTCGTGATAAATTGTTAATAGATTCTTTCGGGGTAATTTACATCTATCTAAGAGTCTTCAGTTACTTCAGTGTATCTGCGACACTCTCCCATCGATTAAACAAACCTGTAACTATTCGTGCTTCTCTGTATAAGTTCAACATCCCCTGTTGGTCCTATTTGGTATGGATCCCACATACGTGAGCCGTATCCCAGAACTGGTTGCATGACTGATTTGTAATCAATGTGCTTTGTAGACTGATTTCACTTCCCTAGTATTCTACCGTTGAACCGATTTCTAACACCTGCTTTACCCATTTCGTATTCCTAGGAAGTGTTACACCTAGGTATTTGTATGAACTGGACAATTCCAATAGTGAATAATTGATATTATAGTCATAAGATACGACATTTTTTTCGTTTTTGAAGTGCACAAATCTATATTTCGGAACACTGAAAGCAAATTGCCAATATTTTGCACCAAGCTGAAATCTTATCAAGATCTGACTGAATGTTTATGCAGATTCTTTCAGACAGTACTTCAATTTAGATAACCGCATCGTCTGCAAAAAGCCTGAGGTTATCATTAATGGTCATTAATACACAACATGAATAGCAAGTGTCCCAACGCACTTCGCTAGGGCACACCTAATGTTACTTCTACATCTGACGATGACTCTCTGTCCAAGATAACATGCTTCATTCTTCCTACCAAAAGGTCCTCAGTCCAGTCAAAAATATCACGTGATAGCCCCTGTGATCGTACTTCTGACAAAAAGCGTAGGTCTGGTTTGGAGTCAAATGCTTTTCTGAAGTCAAGAAATGCTGCTTCTGCCTCAATGCCTTGATCCAAAGCTTTCAGTACGTCGTGTGAGAAAAGTGCGAATTGCGTTTCACATCATCGATGTTCATATCGTCAAGGATAAGCCGAGAAGTATTGAAAACTACAACTTGCTTTCATACAATATGTCATAATTTAAATTCTGCTGGCTTTCCCCTGAAATTCACAACGTATCGAGATCGGAGCATTAAACCGTTGCTCTTAGCTAATTGATTACAACTCGTTCGTTATTTCGTCATTAGTGGATCGTTCACATAATGGCTATACGGTAAGAAATAAAACACACATCCATGGAAACTAACGGGCAATTATTGTCTGTGTTAAGTAACCTTCATTCGAATTGTACGTCGCTTGTGATAATCGGAGCCTCTGTACTTCAATACTCCAACGTTCTTGTAACAACTTGTCATCGCGTGCACACTTAGAACGTAAATTCCAATTAATTTGTTCGGCAGTGTGGCGCTGCACTTGCTGGAAGATAACGTCAGCTGTGGTGCAGAGAGGAACACAGGCGAGCAACAGCTAGAGGAAACTCGTGTTATTGTTCCTTTGAGACGCGGCGGTGCGGAATGAGACAATTTAGGAAGCGCGGAACAGAGACGAAATGCGTTTTCTCGCATTTCCGCAGATTTAAACTGTCGACAGTTACATTTCTCGGGTAATGCATTCTCACTATCTAGTGTACGTCAACGCTTTGCAGAAGCGCTTGTTCATTTCGCAACCATTCTTCATGTAAAACAATGAGAACTGGTATTCTCTTTTTAGTCAACACCTTTACAATGGTTTGAATGTGTTTTAGTACCAATCTGATTATGCATCGAATAGTTCATGAAAGGGACCTGTATCCGGGATTACGAATAATTCTATTTTCTTTTTTAACTTACAGCTCGCAGATCACACGGAAAAGCATGATGGAGGGAGATTTAATCTGTATACATGTTACTCATATACCTTTCGCGAACCATGTGCATACGAAGAACCGCTGAACTCTATAATACTTTAACAACAATTTATTAGCATTGAACGTCATCAAATAAACAAATAGTAAACACATAACGCGGAAGCCCCTATAGCACTCAAAGATGTGCCTTCCAAGGCAGAATATATAAACATTCTAGTTCTCTACTAAAAAAGTAATTTAGAAAGTTGCTGTTCTTATGGTTCTTCTACATCTACATCTACATCTACATCTACGTGATTACTCTGCTATTCACAATAAAGTGCCTGGCAGAGGTTTCAATGAACCACGTTCAAGCTGTCTCTACCGTTCCACTCACGAATGGCACGCGGGAAAAACGAGTACTTAAATTTTTCTGTGTGATCCCTCATTTCTCTTATTTTATCGTGATGATCATTTCTCCCTATGTAGGTGGGTGGAAACAGAATGTTTTCGCAATCAGAGGAGAAAACTGAAATTTCATGAGATGATCCCGTCGCAACGAAAAACGCCTTTGTTTTAATGATTGCCACTCCAATTCACGTATCATGTCTGTGACTCTATCTCCCCTATTTCGCGATAATACAAAACGAGCTGACATTCTTGGTACTTTTTCGATGTCATCCATCAGTCCCACCTGATGTGGATCCCACACCGCACACCAATACTTCAGGATAGAGCGGACAAGTGTGGTGTAAGCACTCTCTTTAGTAGACCTATTGCACCTCCTAAGTGTTCTTTTAGTACCTCAGACAAAAAGAACCTTAATAACAACCTGAAAGGTTCACGGAAATATTAAAAAGATATGGAATTCCAAAATTTTGAAAATGATCAAGGCCTTCTGGCAAATAAATAAATAATAATCAAAGAAAACAATATTTATGGTCAATGGCCAATTATAAGGTTACTGTAAGTGTAATGCCTAAAAATTTTACTTAGCATGTACAGAACGCCAGGCTTGAATTGCAGTGAGGCCCACTGACGATTGGAAAAATAATTTTGAGTCAAAATTCGCCGACAACTGTCAGTTACAAGTTATTTACAAGTTAGATACAAGGAAATATTTATCTCAGTTTCTTCCACGGAAAGGAACCGCCAGCAACGGTCACGAGCAGATAGCTTGAAAACAATCGCCTCAAGAGCAATAATAAGCAAAAATACCTGCCACTAAGGGGATCTTACAACCTAGATATATATGTGAAACACCTTCTGGCACCAAATTAATAAATAATAAACGCCTTGTGGCTACAACCAAATTAATCTTTTTTAAAATAAAATGAAATCCTTGATAGTCAGTTTAAGAGGGATTAACAGTTAACGCCATTGAATGGCCAGGAATAGAAATAACACAAAATCGTAAAATTATCTCTCGCCCAATGGGGCAGCAGAGGGAGGCAGAACAACAGATAAGAAAAAAAAATGGCGGCAATATCACGAATGGTCGATTTCACCGAAAATGTGGACGAAGCGTTCAAAAATTGCAACAGAAGCATAAAAATTTAACTACCTGGCGAGCTGTTTTAATAAAAGGAAACAGACACTTTTAGTAGCCATTACATTCTGGAATCAAACAGTTCATTAAGCTGTCCCTTTGTTTTGAATTAATTGCCATTTGAGGCACGTAGGACTACACAGCGAGGCAGGCTTCCAGGCATCTTTACCATGTACCTGTAATAACAACAATAATAATTCTGTACTCTCCTACAACATACGAAAACACTTTAATATGTATATGGTAACGGGTAGAAATGGTAAAAAATTTCATTGTATTCTACTTCCATAATTTTGACCTAGCATCAGACAGTGGCTTCAGCAGTTACGTAAACTACCCCGCTGTACTTGTGGCCGGCTCCCACCCTATTACGCTCAGCTAGGGACGCCACCGCGGTATTGCTGAGTGAGGGACGCCAACTTTCTGCCACAAACCCGCCAATAGGAGGTACGCAAGAGGGTCGGTGAAGTAGCGACCCCAACAGCGGGTCGCTCTCTAGCCTGGCAGCTCCCTTAACCTCTGGACGTGTCCACCAGTCCCTTATATTGAGGGCGAATTGCACTTTCCATACCATATGAGGAACACGCCGCGGCCTCAGTCAGTTTTCTTGAACATTGTATCAATTAGTGGTAATTCTTGGGAATAAAACCCTTTTTTCCCCTGAATTCCAGCATTTATTGACATGCACAAATAAAAATCCTATTAACACAGGCACACGCTTGGTATCATAGACAAGGACTTAAAATGCAAACCAACAACAAATTTATAAGATAAATCTCTTAAGATCACATCTGACTCTAGGAATAATAATAAAACACGTGAAGCTTGAGTGAGCATCACTGAGTTACGCTTCTTTAGTTACTCGCCTTGTGCAGTTAACAAGGAAATTCAGTAAACAATATGTACACAAAACAATTCGCATTGCATGCTCAAAATGGCCTAGGACAATTAACTGACAATCACACCCTCTGCCCGTTGCACTCATAGCACAAAGTACACTTGCAAGGTGCAACGTAACCAGGATGATGTGGCCTCGGTACACCTCTTTAACAAGTTTAAATATCTACCCAATGACGGATGGAGATGCTCACCACTAATATTCCAACAGGTTAAGCTTGGTACACACATTCGAAATAAGTGTCCTGAGACAAGGCCTCTTTTGTTCAAATGAATCCCGAGGACGTGTGCAGCGACGATCGTATCAAGTAACATGTACCTGGAAACTATAAGGCGCAGGCACATGTGTTTTAGTGTACACGGATCATGAGTGTAGTGCATGTCATCATGGCTGAGGAATTTCATGATGAAAAGACGTCTTTACATAGTATCTGCTCAACAGTATTCGGAAACCCCTATGTAATTCGAGATTGACCACTAATCACGAGAGGTGGAGTCGCCAGTACAAAAGGATGTGGGGAGTATTGTCGTATCACCAGAGAAACAGCAACAGCAAATTAGCCCGTCAGGAGACCGACTCTGAATGTGGACCAGTCATAGAATTTCACCCCACAAATCCGTCACGGACATTTCAGGCCACTGGGTCTGGCGACTGCCAGGGAGCATTACCTGCCACAATGTGTAGTGCCAACTGTGACTATGGAGGACGCACTTTTTTGGTATGCAAGCGTTTCTCGTGGTCCCCTTATTTCACTCCAGGAAACAATAAGAGAGAAATTATATCAATGTTTTTCAAAGACTTGTGTGCCGCTTACAGAAGAAGAATAGTTCGGAGATGATTATTGTCTTAGCATAATAAATCACAGTGCCATAAGTCAGCATATGTGAGGCAAATGGCCTTTAGAGAACAACATTACTGAAATGGACTAGCCTGCTCAGGTTCCTACCCAAAACCAATGGAAAATCTTTGGGTCGAGTTAGATTGTCGACTTCTCTCCACACATCATCTTTCAACATCACTAACTACCCTGGTTTTGGTTGCTAAGAAAGAGTGGACAGCCATTCCTTCACAGACATTCTGGCACCTCATCTGAAGTAGAGTTAAAGTCATCATAAAGGTGAACAGTGGACCTGTGCCATGTTAACGTTCACTTGTAGATGGATACTTTAGATGAAATAGCGCATACTTACATCATCAGACGTTTAAATTTCTAAAACGGGTCATATTCTCAAGCAGTCCGATCATTCGTTGATCAGTAATAATTCAAGAGCACACTATCGAGGTCAGCTTCTTTTTAAAAAGAAGTAGTATGCTGATGGGCCAGAGTTTGTGGCGACATGATGGGGTAATAACAGCAGATTCTCAAGCGTGCTGGAAGAATACAGGTAGGGCACATATCAAGGAGATGAATTTCAAGAGAATGAAGGACTTCACACGAAACAGTGCTGAGTGATATGTCACTCGGAAGCAGAATACCGAATAACTGATAACAACAAGGATAAAACAAGTACAACTGACGTGGACCTGTGGCCGAGCGGTTCTAGACGCTTCCGTCCGGAACCGCTCTGCTGCTACGGTCGCAGGTTCGAATCCTGCCTCGCGCATGTCCTTAGGTTGGTTAGGTTTAAGTAGTTCTAACTCTAGGGGACTGCTGACCTCAGATGTTAAGTCCCATAGTACTTAGAGCCATTTTTTGACATGGACTCTGTTGTTCAGAAGTGTACGAACACTTCGACTGAAATGTGCAGGAGCTCCATCGTGCATGAACCACATGTTGTGTCGTACTTGTAAAGGCACATGTTCTAGCAGCACAGGTAGAGTATCCCGTATGAAATCATGATAACGTGCTCCATTGAGCGTAGGTGGACGAAACAAAAATGAGCTCTAACATGGAAATTAAGCGTTTCCGGACACATGTCCACATAACATCTTTTCTTTATTTGTGTGTGAGGAATGTTTCCTGATAGTTTGGCCGTACCTTTTTGTAACACCCTGTATAACAATGAAGAATCATTTTCAACTTGCCCACCACGACAAAATTGTAGCACATCGCCACGAGCGAAGAGAATGATTACATAACGGAATCAACAACATAATTTACTTAAACCTTTAACTGCAAGACACGTGACACGACGGCCAACAAAAAGAATGCCGTCAATAAGAAACCCGTCAAATAATGGGCAAGCGAAAGCTTACTCCCACTGCCAGACGAAAAGTTTTCGAGCTCTTTTCTGTTAGCCGACCGGTGTGGCCGTGCGGTTAAAGGCTCTTCAGTCTGGAACCGCGTGACCGCTACGGTCGCAGGTTCGAATCCTGCCTCGGGCATGAATGTGTGTGATGTCCTTAGGTTAGTTAGGTTTAAGTAGTTCTAAGTTCTAGGGGAGTGATGATCTCAGAAGTTAAGTCCCATAGTGCTCAGGGCCATTTGTACCATTTTGAATATTTTCTGTTATCAGAGTGAATTCGTGAAAAGGAACCGAGCCACTTAAAGTTTCCGTTCTTTCCTTCCATTATTTCTTCACTTTTTGACGCAAGACATGTGACACGACAACAAAAAGCCTGGCGTCACTAAGAAGCCGTCAAATGAAGGGCAAGTGAACGAGATGTTACGAGACGAGATGTTTCCTACTATCAGAGTAAAGTTGTAAAAAATAACTTAGCCAATCAAAGTTTCAGTTCTTTTCTTCCATATTTCTCCACTTTTTGACGATGTTTTGAGTGAAGCAACATGTTAAGTCGCATTTATTATATTTCAGGGAAAAACAGGCGATGATTGTTAGGACATGAACGGCCGGACACTCTCGGTGTTCGTTCGTTAATTGATTTTTTAAATTAAGAAACAGAACGCACAGATATATTTAATCTGGAATGAGATTTTCACTCTGCAGCTGAGTGTGCGCTTATATAAAACTTCCTGGTAGATTAAAACTTTGTGCCGCACCGAGACTCGAACTCGGGACCTTCGCCTTTCGCAGGAGAGCTTCTGTGAAATTTGGGAAGGTAAGAGACGAGGTACTGGCAGAAGTAAAACTGTGAGGACAGAGCATGAATCCTGCTTAGGTAGCTCAGATGGTAGAGTACTTGCCCGGGAAAGGCAAAGGTCCCGAGTACGTGTTTCGGTCCGGCACACCGTCTTAATCTTCCAGGAAGTTTCATCTTTAATCTGATCATTTTCCTGTCGCACGGAATATTTTATGGAGAGAATCAGGCTGGTCTGGTTACTGTTTCTGAACAATGATGCCTGCCAAACTGTTCATTGGCGTAATTCAGCGGATATGAGTGTGAAAAATTACGACGATTGTATACAATAATTTGGTCATTAGATTCACAGTTACTTCGATATGCTGCGGTGCTGTGAGTCATTCATGCAGAAACTAACCATCCTCCATGGGTGTTTCCGCCGTATTGCAATTGTCTGATATACTAAATTGCAGCCGGCCAGGGTGACCGAGCGGTTCTAGGCGCCACAGTCTGGAACCGCGCGACGCTACGATCGCAGGTTCGAATCCTACCTCGAGCATGGATGTTTATGATGTCCTTAGGTTACTTAGGTATACGTAGTTCTAAGTTATAGGGGACTGAAGACCTCAGAAGTTAAGTCCCATAGTGCTCAGAGCCATTTGAACCATTTTGAACTAAATTGCATCATTTACAGATTGATAAGTTAATGTCATACATTGGCAAATATGTACAGTAAACCTGTCATTGTGAGACAGGAAATGAAGCCACAATCTCTTATGGACGTGACACAACGATAAATTAGATGAGCTTTTCGACCAACTTGTGGAACACCGACTAAAGTTGCAACCGGACAGGCGTGATATTTTTTCGGAAGGAAGTAATATCTTTAGGACACAAAGCTTTATAGACAGGCGAGCGGAACGTAGACAAGGCAACTAGATACCCAGTGCGGAAGGTAAAGAAAGGATGGAAGGATATTTGGGTTTAGTAGGACACTATAAAAGATTTCCAAAAGGTTTCAGTAAAATTGCAGCCACTCTGCATAAGTTGCTAAAGATCAAAGAAACTGATGAATAGGTGAGACAACAGCAAAAGACATTTCAATACTTAAAAGTTAAGCAGTCCTCCCTTACTACGAAACCGTGAATTTGAGAAATCTTTTATTATTACAAAAGTGGTGGGACGCTTGTTTCTTTTTTATCACAAGGGTAGGTACACCCATCTACGTTACTGAATAAAGCATAGATAAACTGCTCAGCCACCGACCTGGAATGTCTAGAATTAGGCTGCGCAACGAACACACCTCCAAATGAATGGAGAATTAGAAAGGATACATCGGACGCTAGTGGAGTATTCGAAACATTTTCTGTATTCCACGCACCTTTCTGCTGCCCCCCCCCCCCCCCCCCGATAGAGTCAACTTGAATGTTACATGATAATCATTTTTTTCCTGTTTCATTCATCTTTTTCTCTTTCCAAAAGTACTTAATTCATTGGATGTGTTACTGTTCATAATTAGGCAAACCAACGTTTCTAGCATTTGTTGACGTACAGGAAGCTTTTGACACTGTTGACTGGAATACTCTCTCTCAAATTCTAAAGGTGGCAGGGGTAAAATACAGGGAGCGAAAGGCTATTTACAAATTGTACAGAAACCAAACGGCAGCTATAAGAGTCGAGGGGCATGAAAGGGAAGCAGTGGTTGGGAAGGGAGTGAGACAGGGTTGTAGTCTTTCCCCGATGTTATTCGATCTGTATATTGAGCAAGCAGTAAAGGAAACAAAAGAAAAATTCGAGTAGGAACTAAAATCCATGGAGAAGAAATAGAAACTTTGAGGTTCGCCGATGACACTGTAATTCTATCAGAGACAGCCAAGAACCTGGAAGAGCAGCTGAACGGAATGGACAGTGTCTTGAAAGGAGGATATAAGACGAACATCAAAAAAAGCAAAACGAGGATAGTAGAATGTACTCGAATTAAATCGGGTGATGCTGCGGGAGTTACACTACTGGCCATTAAAATTGACGTGCCACAGACGCGAAATTTAACCGACAGGAAGAAGATGCTGTGATAAGCAAATGATTAGCTTTTCAGAGCATTCACACAAGGTTGGCGCCGCTGGCGACACCTAGAACGTGCTGACATGAGGAAAGTTTCCAAACGATTTCTCATACACAAACAGCGTTGCCTGGTGAAACGTTGTTGTGATGCCTCGTGTAAGGAGGAGAAATGCGTACCATCACGTTTCCAACTGATAAAGGTAGCATTGTAGCCTATCGCGATTGCGGTTTATCGTATCGCGACATTGCTGCTCACGTTGGTCGAGATCCAAAGACTGATAGCAGAATATGGAATCGGTGGTTTCAGGAGGGTAATACGGAACGCCGTGCTGGATCCCAACGGCCTCGTATCACTAGCAGTCGAGATGATAGGCATCTTATCCGCATGGCTGTAACGGATCGTGCAGCCACGTCTCGATCCCTGAGTCAACAGATGGGGACGTTTGCAACACAACAACCACCTGCACAACAGTTCGACGACGTTTGCAGCAGCATGGACTATCAGCTCGGAGACCATGACTGCGGTTACCCTCGACACTGCATCACAGATAGGAGCGCCTGCGATGGTGTACTCAACGACGAACCTGGCTGCACGAATGGCAAAACGTCATTTTTTCGGATGAATCCATGTTCTGTTTACAGCATCATGATGGTCGCATTCGTGTTTGGCGACATCGCGGTGAACGCACATTGTAACCGTGTATTCGTCATCGCCTTACTGGCGTATCACCCGGCGTGATGGTTTGGGATGCCATTGGTTACACGTCTCAGTCACCTCTTGTTCGCATTGACGGTACTTTGAACAGTGGACGTTAAATTTCAGATGTGTTATGACCCGTGACTCTACACTTCATTCGATCCCTGCGAAACCCTACATTTTAGCAGGATAATGCACGACCGCACGTTGCAGTTGATGTATCCTTTCTGGATACAGAAAATGGTCCACTGCTGTCCTGGCCGGCACATTCTCCAGATCTCTCACCAATTGAAAACGTCTGGTCAATGGTAACCGAGCACCTGGCTCGTCACAATACGCCAGTCACTACTCTTGATGAACTGCGGTATCGTGTTGAAGCTGCAAGGGGAGCTGTACCTGTACATGCCATCCAAGCTCTGTTTGACTCAATGCCCAGGCTTATCAAGGCCGTTTTTACGGCCAGAGGTGGTTGTTCTGGGTACTGATTTCTCAGGATCTATGCACCCAAATTGCGTGAAAATGTAAACACATGTCAGTTCTAGTATAATATATTTGTCCAATGAATAGCCGTTTATTATCTGCATTTCTTCTTGGTGTAGCAATTTTAATAGCCAGCAGTGTAGATTATGAAATGATACGCTTAAACTAGTAAATGAGTTGTGCTGTTTGGGGAGCAAAATAACTGATGATGGTCGAAGTAGAGAGGATATAAAATGTAGACTGGCAATGGCAAGGAAAGCGTTTCTGAAGAAGAGAAATTTGTTAACATCGAGTATAGATTTAAGTGTCAGGAAGTAGTTTCTGAAAGTTATTTGTATGGAGTGTAGACATCTATGGAAGTGAAACGTGTACGATAAATAGGTTAGACTAGAAGAGAATAGAAGCTTTTGAAATGTCGTGAAACAGAAGAATGCTGAATATTAGATGGGTAATCACATAACTAATGAGGAGGTATTGAACAGAATTGGGGAGAAGAGAAATATGTCGCACAACTTGGCTGGGAGAAGGGATAGCTTAGTAGGACATATTCTTAGGCATCAAGGGATCACAAATTTAGTATTGGAGGGCAGCGTGGAGGGTAAGTATCGTAGAGGGAGACCAAGAGATGAATACACTAACAGATTCAGAAGAATGTAGGTTGCAGAATGTACTGGGTGATGAAGAAGCTTGCACAGGATAGAGTAGCATGGAGAGCTGCATCAAACCAGTCTCTGGACTGAAAACCACAACAACAAGAAAAAATTGTTTCCGAATATGTCTCTTTCATTTATCATTTCAATACTAACCTCTGCTATATTTAGGCCTTCTTTTATTTCCTGAAACCAATTGTTTTCCTTCATTGAACACCTTACAATACCAAAAATCCTGTTTGTGGCTCCGCTGTTTTTCATTCTATGTATGTGGTGTGTGCGTGCACGAAGTTAGATTGATATCTCCTCATCTCATATCTTCTGGGTGTTTCATTTTACTTTCAAGCCGTATGTAAAATGATAATAAAGTTGTTTACTTTCTGGACGACCGTTGCAGAACTGAAACACATATTGCTGTATCTCCGTTCTCAAAAGAAACTATTTCTTAATAGTGACTGAACCACCGCTCAGATGACATGGATAAGCATTTTCTTTCAGTTGTTGAACACAGGTGGATGTTTCTTTTGAGAACGGAGATACAGCAGTATGTGTTTCAGTTCTGTAAGGGTCGTCCAGAAAGTAAACAACATTTTCATAGAACTAAATCAAAACGAAAGATATCAAAAGAAAACTTTATTTACAAAGATACAGTACTCTATCTTTCAACCTAGTCGCCGTAACTGTCAAGGCACCTATCGTAACAAGAGATGAATTGATCAATTCCTATGTTGTACTACACTATCCCCAAAGAACTGAGCCACGATGTCACTGCTGGTTTGAGGTAGTCATCGTTTGAGAACTGTTTTCCACCCAAAAATGCCTTTAATTTCCAGAATAACTTCAAAATCTTTGGTGCCAAGTCAGGACTCTAAGGTGGTTGTCCAAAAGTTTTCCACTTAAGACGTTGAAGTTGCAGTGTTCGAGTTGATGCGACAGGCTGCGCATTGTCATGGATCAAGAACACCTTTGCTGATAACATTCCATGTCACTGAAGCCTCGTTCGTTGTTCTTTCATCATAAACAATCTTTATTGGTCTATAACTTCTGATAGATCGAACATTTTGTGTATTCAGAAAACTAATGACGCTATCCGCTACTTATTCGATGCTATTTTCAACGGGGACCGCTATATCGAAAGGCTACGGCACAAAGACGCATTACTGTCGGACAGTAATTACTGCTCGGACACGAAACCTGGCTCACACTGAGACAGGGAAAGGAGCAAACTGGAATGCTTGAGATCACTGTGGGAGGAAAACGTTGCCATGTGTGGTACACAATCGCTCGTTACTTTGTGGATGACCTTCTTATATTTCTTGTGAAGAGTAATTAAATGCTATAACAATAATTGAATTAAAAAAAAAAACAATTATATCTAAGCCAGTCCCAGTTCCAAGGTAGCGTCCAAAACAAGATTGCGAAGTTTGTATTTTTTGGCGTCTGGTCCCGTGTCATGCGATTGCTAGTTAAAACGAAAGTCATTTGGAAAGTAAGGAACGATCGATCGCGAAATGGAAACCACAGTTAAAATCCGCTGAAGTTTTGCAAAGGTGTGTTGGGCTGTGTCTCTAGTATGCCCGTCGATCGCGTTACGTCGTTGTTTTTAGTTCTGAGCAGAGTGGGAGCACGTGAAAATACCTAGAACAATAGTGTCTCCCGCCAAGTACGAGGGCCTGGTGAAAAATTTCGCCTGAAGCTATGCAGCCAACATTACATAACTGTTGTGCGTTTCCTTCTTGAAGAGAAATCTCAGCTGCATTCTGCAGGGGCAATGAAGATGCTCCTGCATCGTTTACAATTGGAAATGTGTGATTACCCACAATAGAGCCCGTAATTGTCTCCCTCTGAGTTTCATATCTGTTCATATGAACCGCTGGCTATGAAGACATTTTGGCACAGACAACGAGCTGTTGGTCAGCGTAGAGAATTGTCGGAAAGCACTGGTGACTGCCTTCTATAACGAGGGTGTTGGGAAGTTGGTACAAAGCTACGACAAACGTCTAAGTGGGATCGGCGACTATGGAGACAAGTAGCCGGAAGCTGGAGCTAAATATTGCGAACAAAACTGTGGTTTCCATTTCACGACCTGTCGTTTCTTACTTTCCGAATAGCCCTCGTATTTCACTTCAGTGTAGAGCGAAGATCACTCTCGTGGACAATTCCTCTCGCAGATGATTCCGTACCACGTTTATTCCACACAGTGTGGCCCTCCCCGACATTCGAGTATAAAGTAATTGTACGGTGCTTTAACTGCGACTGCCTTCGCACCTGAAACACTCAACAACTCTTCTGCAGACTACGGAAATGCCGGTGTTACGAAGCAGCTGCCAGGCTGCGTCCACAGCAGAGGCGCCGGCGTGTCGTGTTCACCAGGCAGCAGAGTGGGTGGGGTTCAGGGGCGGCGGTCGCTGCGCGGTGCACCCTGACGGCGTCGTGTCGGCGCCCGAGGACCCCCCAGGGAACCATTACGGCCTGCCCGGGGGCGGCGGCGGCGGCAGCGGCTTGCTTGTTGGCTCACGGCTACACCACGCCGTTGCTTCACGTTGCTTCCTCTACCTCAAAGAGCGCCGTATTCTCTTAAGCATTCACGCAGATGCACTTATCCGGAACTTGGAAAGGTCATTTCTTATCTAAGTTGTCTTTTTCAGCAGAATATTCCGGTTGTAGCTTGATTGGGAAATATCTCCAACAATTCAAGCTCCAACCATGAAACTTGGTCTTAGTAGCCAGTACTTTTCTGCACTCTTTAGTGTGACAAATTTCTCCTAACGACGCCGGCCGCGGTGGCCGTGCGGTTCTAGGCGCTGCAGTCCGGAACCGTGGGACTGCTACGGTCGCAGGTTCGAATCCTGTCTCGGGCATGGATGTGTGTGATGTTCTTAGGTTAGTTAGGTTTAAGTAGTTCTAAGTTCTAGGGGACTGATGACCTAAGATGTTAAGTCCCATAGTGCTCAGAGCCATTTGAACCATTTTTTTCCTAACGATGGATTACTAGGTGGAAACCTCGACTGTATGAATCAGCATTTGGACTGTCCAGCAAACGTACCACCCTCAAAATTACCTCGTCATCAGTCTATAAATAACTCTATCGCTTAAGCTTTGTCCCGCAGTTAAGCAGGGTCAGCCACCGTTAATTGGATTTGGGATGTTAATGTTTAAGGGGTGGCCGGATGTCCTTCCTGCCGCTACCCTGTACCCCCCAAGGACGGAATGAGTCTACCCCAATGAATCGAATGTAAGACATGGAATGGTGCGAATGTGTTCAGATGTCTGCGAGCCGTGTAACTGAGGCGGATCATTGGGATCAGCCTGGTATTCATCTAGCGGGATGTGGAAAACCGCCTAAAAACCACACCCAGGCTAGCCGCACATCGGCCCTCGTCGGTAATCCGCCGGACGGATTCGATCCGGGGTCGGCGCGCCTACCCGAGTCCAGGAAGCAGCGCGTTAGCGCTCTCGGCTACCCTGGAGGGTATTAGTCCAGAAATAACTGCCAGGCAATTTGGCTTCATTCGAGGAAAGTGGGATAAGACACATAAAATAAGGTGACGAGCGGGATAGTGCGGTGGGTAGCATGGTAGAGTCGCATTCGGGAGCACTACGATTCAGACCCGCGTCCGGCCATCCGGATTAAGGTTTTCCGCGGTCGCTTAAGGCAAATAGCAGAACGATTCCTTCTAAAGCGCACGACTGCTTTCCTTCTCCGCCCTCCCCTAATCCGAGAGTGTGCTCCGTCTCTAATTACCTTGTTGTTGACGAGGCGCTAAACACTAATCTCATCCACCGCCTTCTCGCCAAGTCAAAACGCCCTCTAGCGACATCTTCTCGCTTTCATTTGTCTTGGCAGCTTCTCGTAACTTCCTCAGGATTTTTCGTAATATACTCCTTAGGAGCATAATCTTTTAGCACCAAAGTATGGCAGTCCCCAAAAAAATAGGATAAATTTGATTCCGACTCACGCTCTGAGAGCTCCAAACAAACTTAATCTATATCTATATAAGTCTTTGTTTAATGTTGTTACCAAGAATCTCGAACAGTTCTTGACCAATTTACTTAAAATTTCTCCATGATTTTCTAATAAACTTTCGGACGATCACAGATTATACAGGGTGTAAATTTTAAGTTGACAAACGAGAATAACTCGAAAAATAAGCTTCACAGGAAAAATATGTAGAATCCAAAGTTGATTATTTTCGAGGGGGACATCTGCTGGTGCTAAAATTAGCTCGCCACCAGAGCCCCCTGGGGGTGGGGCGGAAGGAATCGTTAAAACTTCAAATGGGAATCTCCATTTTTTATTGCAGAATCAGATTCTGCATAAAAAAAACTTCGTACATTTTGTCTTAAACATTTGTTTTGATTCTTGGTAGTTGGCGCTGTAAATCAAGAAAATCCATGTTCTCATTTTTGAGTGGAAAATGGTTACGGATAAATGAAATACACTTATTTACTTCGTAAATTGTGATTCAATAAAAGTAAAACTCTCCCTCTCTCCCCATAGGATGGGGTTTGAGAAAGAGGAATTAGAGTTTTACAAATGTTGACCCAAATATTAATTCTTTCCGTAGATTCGGATAAGTTTTGTTTGTTTCGTGGTCATGAGGTACACAACTTTTAATTATCAAACAAATCATCTGACTAGATAACTAACTAACCAAACATCCTACTAACTAACGAGTGAACTCATTAATTCACATTGTAAACGAACTAAAAGACTAACTGAGGAAAAGACTAACCCACACGCTAACTAAAGATGAACGTATTTCCCTTTAAGATTTTCTTGAATTACAGCGCCAACTACCAAGAATCAAAACAAATGTTTAAAACAAAACGTACCTCATTTGAAAAGCGAATCACTAAGCGTATTGAAGTTGTAGCTCCTCCCTCCTTCAGTAGGCAACAAGCATCTATCCGAGAATGTTTTTTATGAAGAATCTGATTCTTCAATAAAAAATGGGGATTCGCATTTGAAATTTTAAAGTTGCATCCCACTCCACCCCCAAGGGGCTAATTTTAGCACCAGCAAATGTCTCCCTCGAAAATAATCTACTTTGGGTTCTACACATTTTTTCGTGTGAAGCTTATTTCTTGATTTATTTTGGTTTGTCAACTTAAAATTTACACCCTGTATATTTTAATATATATAATATACAACTGTTTATAAATGGTGTTCATTTTAACTGCAGACATTGAAATATCTCGAAAACTACACACGGGATTAAAAAATGTTAAATTCCAACATATTTGTTTCGGGGGAGAACACTGAATAATAGCATACTTCAACCTGCACCCCAGCAAGTGCATGGATCCCAGGGGGGTCCACTTTGAAATCTTTGATGGGAACCCCGCTTTTCTATTGCAGATTACGATTCTACGGCAAAGTCTACATACGTTTTGTCACAATCATGTTCTTCTTTACGCCACAGGTGGCACTGTATTCGGAGGAATAGGAATCGGTATACAGTCGTAATTTTGCTGCTCAATGGCCGTTGAAAGTCCAACGACACGCTGCACTTCAGTTCTATGCTGCGAGGGTAGAACTGGCCACTATTTTATAACTTCTAATTAGGAACCCCATTCGCAGCGTTGTTTTCCTCCGACATATCGAACAGCGGACTACTCTACACCGTACTGTAGCTGTAGCTCGATGCGAGTGCTTCCCTACAACTTTATTTATTTATTTATTTAGAGTATGGCATCTACAGAGTAAAACTGCACACATACTATTAAATAATATAATAAACGAATTACAAATATATTATTGAATGATTGACTGCAAACAAAAAAATGGTTCAAATGGCTCTGAGCGCTATGGGACTTGACATCTGAGGTCATCAGTCCCCTAGAACTTAGAACTACTTAAACCTAACTAACCTAAGGACATCACACACATCAATGCCCGAGACAGGATTCGAACCTGCGACCGTAGCGGTCGCGCGGTTCCAGACTGTGGCGCCTGGAGCCGCACGGCCACCCCGGCCGGCAATTGCAAACAACAATATGCGAAAGATTAGGGAGACAGCCACTGCAGCTATTACATGTCCACATCTAAGCAGGTCACCCACTGAACAGCACGTGGAGAAGCATTCATGATATCCCTCCATTCTTCTTCAGACCTCCTCGCATGACATTCGAAGATCAGCTGAGGGATTGTTTGTTCTTCTGCACCAGAGTCTCATCGTGGGTCATCAGTGAGTTTCCATTTGTGGAGAATGGCCTTACACCTGCCGTAGTTAGTCCTCACACGATCAAGTCCGCACCAAGTTCTTCTGGGCATTTGCCTTCCTTCCACCGGTATCGAAGGATCAAAATCAGTGATGAGAGGATGGTGATTATTCAGCGACCAGTATTGCCTCCATTCCATTGCTATGTCGTACCTTTCTGGGAGTTTGAGGACTTCGTCTTCCCATTCAGGTTTCCTGGATTTTAGGCGGATAGTTGGTAGATGGTCCAATATTTTTCGGATAGGTATATCTTCAGAGACGGAGGGGTCATTCTCTGATAGATGCTTGTTGCCTACTGAGGGAGGGAGGAGCTACAACTTCAATACACTTAGTGATTCGCTTTTCAAATGAGAGTACACAGGACAGAAGCATATCTCAGGGAGTGCCAGCACAGGCGTTACTGATGCGGTCGACCATATCTTCACGGCCTATTGCCACTTGCTGGTACACCTCAACTTTTAAACAAGCCCACAGAAACCAATCCAGTGACGCCAAATCTGGCAAGCTGAGGGTTAATTAAGAGGGCCAGCTCTGCCGATCCACCATCAAGTCTAAATACGGTGTAATACTCCCCGTGTTTCAATTGTGTAATCGCTGGGCAACCGTCATGCTGAAACCACATACGTTGTCGAACGTCCAGGGCAACATCCTTCAGTAGTACCGGTAGTTCCAGTTCCACAAATGTTGGATATTCGCGTCCATTCAACGGACCAGTGACGTTGTTCCCCGTGATGCCACGCCATTACGTTAACCGACCAAGGACGTTGATGGTCAACTTGCCGTAAACAATGGGAACTGTCTGCACTCCAGTAATGCATGTTATGCCGGTTGCCGCTACCATGGGTTGTAAACGCAGACTCGTCGGAAAATACGTAGTACCTCAGCAAAGAACGTGGGGGTCGTTTTCATTTGTTGACGTGACCGTTCACAAAACGCCACCCAGTTATAGAAATAGGTGCCATTATGTTTTACGTAGTGACACGTGGCATGGATGATATGATGAAGCAGTATAATAACAATACTCTCTTCGGACATACATCGTTTCCGCCGGCCGGTGTGACTGAGCGGTTCCAGGCGCTACAGTCTGGAACCGTGCGACCGCTACGGTCACAGATTCGAATCCTGTCTCGGGCATGGATGTGTGTGATGTCCTTAGGTTAGTTAGGATTAAGTAGTTCTAAGTTGTAGGGGACTGATGACCTCAGATGTTAAGTCCCATAGTGCTCAGACCCATTTGAACCATTTGAACATTGTCATCTTGGATATTCGGGAATCCAGCCGGATGTTCGCGTCGTTGTCGCACGATATTTCAACAGCGTGCCTCGCTGTCTTCTTCAGGTGCTACCTGAGACTGGTCCTTGGCTCGATCGAGTACAGTATTTATGCCTGGGAGGAGCTGGGCGTTCCCTAATCGGTCCGCGCCGGGTCGAGTGTTCCATCTGTGGTTCGCGCCCGCCAGACTCAGCTTCAATGGACCCCTCCAGTCGCAGATGTTCCGACTGCCGTCGGCGCCCGTTCTGGCCGTCCTCAACGGATGTGGTTATCATCTGAGGTGTGTCAGACCTGGTCTGAGATGTTGGGTACTCTATCTCCTGACTGTTACTATGATTTCCACTTCTGTTTCGTGCTAGGCGCTCCCTAATCGGTCCACGCCACGTCGTGTGTTCCGTCTGAGGTCCGCGCCCGAAATATCGTGCGACAACGACGCGAACATCCGGCTGGATTCCCGAATATCCAAGATGACAACAGATCGCCGGGAAAGCATAAAGAATTACATCAGAAGACTCTACGGGAAGGAGATGTACCGTAACATCAAGAAGCTGGACAAGCTTTGACAAAGGAAAGGGAGGATGCTGTGTTCTCTCAGTTTCCTGCTGAGATGCCGAGAGGGGGAGGTAGTTCCGGTTTTCGCCAGGATCAAGCATCATGTTAACTCGAGAGCGGCAAACAGGATAAAACACCGAGCTAGTCTCGCTCTGGTTAGAGAGAGAGTGCGCGACCTGCGCCACCGCCTGGATGTTTTGTCTAGGGAGTTGCTGTATCTTCATCTAACTACAGCAGCTTCCTTGACCACTCAAGACTGGGACCAGGTTGACGGTGCCTCCTGGTCTCTAGCAGAATGCACCAGCAAGAAGTCAATGGCACGCCAACTAGCCAAGTTTGAGCGCCTCAACAACAAGGCGCAACAGACTGGGGACACACACACGGTGGTCAATCTAAGTGACAAGCAGCTCGATGAGACCACCTTAAAAGTACTTAGCAAGGGCCTCAATTTCGCAGTGACCCCTAGAAATGTGCCTGTCACAGCTTTCATCAGTGCAGTTGAGCAAGTGGCCAACACCCGAAGAGATCCGAAGAGAGACCTGCAGGGCGCTCACCAAGACCAAGCCACCCAAATCCAACATTTCAGGTGATGAAAGGGTGGCCCTGAGGCGTCTCCGGGAGGATGACAGCATTGTGGTGTTGCCCACAGACAAGGGGAACTCCACAGTCATCCTAAAGAAAACAGAATATGACAGAAAGGTGCAACAACTTCTGGAGGATCCTGCATACAGGTCAATAGCAAGCGACCCTACAGAGAAAGTGGACAAAAAGACCAGGGCTCTGTTGAAGGAGATGGGCCTGCCTGAACAAGTCATCAAGAAGCTGCGTCCCAAAGCGCCAGCACCACCTAGACTTTATGGACTCCCCAAGGTTCATAAGGATGGGGTTCCACTGAGACCTATTGTCAGCAATATTGGCGCAGCAACTTACCCTACTGCGAAATACCTGAAGACGATGTTGACACCACATGTGGGTAAATGTGCACATCACATCCGGAACTCAGAGGATTTCCTGCAACGACTGGGCCAGCAACACATCAGACACAGGCGTCATGGTTAGTTTCGATGTGGTGTCTCTCTTCACACAGGTACCACTGAAGGAGTCACTTGAGCTTATTGGAGAGAAGTTCGATGGGGCTCTCCTTGATCTATTCAGGCATGTACTCACCTCGACGTACTTCCTATATGGGGGTCAATTTTACGAACAAACAGAAGGGGTGGCTATGGGCAGCCCTCTATCACCAGTGGTGGCCAACCTATTTATGGAAAGGTTTGAAGAGGAGGCACTATCTTCAGCCACATATCAACCCAAGTGCTTTTTTCGGTATGTGGATGATACCTTTGTCATCTGGCCCCATGGTAGAGAGAAGTTAGATGAGTTCCTGCTACATCTGAACTCTTGCCATCCGAACATTCAGTTCACAATGGAAATGGAGAAGGATGGACTACTTCCTTTCTTGGATGTTCTGGTGAAGAGAAAGGCAGATGGCACATTTGGACACAGTGTGTACCGCAAACCTACGCACACTGACTTATACCTACAAGCCAGCAGTTGCCACCATCCAGCACAGAAGAATGGAGTGCTCAAAACACTGGTCCACAGAGCACAAACTCTGTGAGATACTGATAGTCTGGCCACAGAAATAGAACACTTACAATCAGTGTTCAGCAGGAATGGGTACTCCCCTAGAGATATCCAGAAGGCACTTCAACCTGCTAACTGGCCAAAGGATCAAGAAGAAGAACCAGAAGAGGCAAAGAAGATGGCATACCTGCCATATGCCGGACCTATCTCTGCCAAGATCAGCAGGATTCTCCAGAAATATGACATCAAGAGCATATTTTGCCCACCCACCAAAATTGGGGCTATGCTGGGGAATGTAAAAGATGACCTGGGGCTACGCAAGCCAGGTATTTACAACATACCATGCCAGTGTGGGATGTCATACATTGGCCAGACCACCAGAACTGTGAACATCAGGTGTAAAGAACACCAGAGACATACCAGACTCAGGCAGGCAACTAAATCGGCCATAGCAGAGCATTGTCTGGAACTTGGTCATTCAATGGATTACAATGACACCAAGATTGTGACACAGACCTCAAGATTTTGGGACAGTGTCATTAAAGAAGCCATTGAGATTAAGGTCACAGACAATCTAATCAACCGTGACTCGGGATACCAAATCAGCACTGCCTGGAATCCAGCACTTGAGCTTGTGAAAACTCAGCGCAGGACACTCCGGGATTCTACAAGAAATAGAAGTGGAGACCGAGAGAACAGCCGTGAGATAAGGTGTCTGACATTGGAGACCAGATCTGACACACCCCAGATCATGAACTCGACTTCAGAAGACAGCCAGGCCGGGCGCGGACGGCGGAGGGAACACCAGCGACCAGAGAGGGACAATGTAGCCGCGTCTGACGGGTGCGGACCTCAGACGGAACACACGACGCGGCGTGGACCGATTAGGGAGCGCCTAGCACGAAACAGAAGTGGAAATCATAGTAACAGTCAGGAGATAGAGTACCCAACATCTCAGACCAGGTCTGACACACCTCAGATGATAACCACATCCGTTGAGGACGGCCAGAACGGGCGCCGACGGCAGTCGGAACATCTGCGACTGGAGGGGTCCATTGAAGCTGAATCTGGCGGGCGCGGACCACAGATGGAACACTCGACCCGGCGCGGACCGATTAGGGAACGCCCAGCTCCTCCCAGGCATAAATACTGGACTCGATCGAGCCAAGGACCAGTCTCAGGTAGCACCTGAAGAAGACAGCGAGGCACGCTGTTGAAATATCGTGCGACAACGACGCGAACATCCGGCTGGATTCCCCAATATCCAAGATGACAACAGATCGCCGGGAAAGCATAAAGAATTACATTTGAACATTGCTTCCTTTTGCCTGTCTTTACGCTGCCATCAGGGCGTAAAGGCGTTTACAACCTTGTAAAAGAAAGAACAATAATGGGTTTTCACTGCAAAACGCTCGGCATTCAAGGTAACAGCAGCCTCCATATTTCTTCTACATCCTGCGTAAATCAGGATCATTTCAGGTTTTCCTCCTTTCCGGTTGCAGTGTACTGCCTGTCACGATACGCCCTAGTTTGCTACATGGCCACGGTAGCACGTCGAGTAATCCCTGTTCGATATGTCGGAGGAATACAACGTTACCAATTAGAAGTTATGAAATATCAGCGTGTCCTACCCTCGCAGTATGGAGCTGAGGTCCCACGTGCCATTAGATATGCAAGGGCCATTCAGTAGCTTGTCGTAAATAACGATTGTGTACCGACTGCTATTCCTCCGATACAGTGCCATTTGTGGCGAAATGAAGAAAATATTTCAGACAAAACATATGTAGATCGTAGAATCGTCATACTCAATCAAAAAACGGGTGTTCCCATTTGAGATTTCAAAGTTGCCCTACACCAACCACGCACTTGGTGGGATGGCGCGTCGAGTGTGGTATTGTTGGATGTCACCTCTGAGACAAACAAATCAGAGTTTTAACTGTTTCTTGATCCAATGTGTAGTTTTCCAGATATTTCAATGTCTTCTATTGAACACCCTGTATATGACAGGGAAACGTTATCTTAAAGAATCACGTAAATTTCTCACTGATGTACTTCAAAGTGGAAGAAATGGACAAGAAGTGGAGTAGAAAGCGATGGAGAAAGAGTGAGCAAGAGGATGTGAGGATGCATATCCAATTTCTACACATATTTAGCAATTTCGAAGCTTTGCCGGGTTCGCTAGTTAAGTATATAGATAGTTCACCTATAGGTTTTGGTTTGTGAGTTGTGGCCGGACCTTTTGACTGTACTGACTGAGAAGCTTAAATTTTTTACATCGCCAGGGGCGCTAGACGTAAGTATTTGATCAACTTGATTGCTCTACCCGTTCCTGAGAAATAGGGATTTTAAAGGACAGACAGACAGACTAACACCGAACGGCGAAAAAGTAATGTTTTATGTGGCATAATTACAAATCAGCAATTTTCGAATTTTTCCGTTAATTGTACTGTGTAGCATTGATTCTTGCGAAATTTCATCATTCTACATCAGCGGGAAGTACCCCATTGGTTCTGACGTGTGAGTTTGCGAGTATCCAAATACGTGATGTAAATGGGCGAATCTCCTGATTGCATAAACTTAGAACCTTAAATTTTCCTCATCGGCAAGGACCATAGACCTTAGAAATTGATACAAATTGCTACTTCAAACGGTACGAGTTCCTGAGAAAAAAAGGGGTGTTAACAGACGGACCGACGGAGGGATGGTCAACAAAGGGATCCTATAAGGATTCCGTTTTTACAGCATTCCGTTCTACAGATTGACGTACAGAATCCTAGAACCAACATCTAGGCCGATTATGATTGGTTCACCCTTCCTCATACTGTCTGGTTTGGCCGCACTTAAGCGTCCGCGCCTTCTAACCACTGTGTCATTTGGCAATACATCCTTGCTGTACACCAACTCAGCATGAACTTTGACGGTTTAGCCGTGTTATATTCGAAATTGTTCGTAGTTCTCAGGATTATTTCATGGGCTATTAGAGGCATATTGTTAAAATTCCATTGAGGACGGATGTGCAGTTTTCAGAGGTTAAAGTGGAATGTGCTGATATAGGGGCTGCGACAAACCGTGTTTTTCAAGGATGAGGCATACAGAGCTGCGTCGATTCTCAGGTTTACAAGAGACATAGGACAGACAAGGCTTTCTACTCTGGAAGGTATGGAAAAAATGCTGTGGTTTATTCCGAATATTAGATGAAGTATACAATTACACAAGTGATAAAACACATTCAGATTCAGATTCTGTTCTACTATTACCATTGTAATTCAATGTTATTTCACTTCAGAGAACACACGTCCTCAATATAGTGCACTCGTCACATGTACAAATTATTCAGGCAAGGTGTATATTTCAAAGCTTACATGAAGACCATTAGTCGGTAAAGTGGCACAGCAGGCGCCAGAATACAGAGTCGTAACGTTATCCGATTACATAACGCAGATTTTGGAAAGTCGATCCGCTGTCTAGTAATAATGACTGCTTTGTTTCGTACCGTTCTTTTCATGCCCTCGTTTTCGTACATAATCTGAGCACTTCGAGTGACTGCCATTGAGCATGGTTCCAAATGCAAACATACAAAACGCAACGATGAAGGCCATACAGTGCACATTTTCCACAGTTCCCATACCATTACAAGACAGGTTCAACATGAGTGTAGAATTAATTAACGTTGGCGTCAGGAATTACTACATTGCAGTGGATATCTGAAGTAATACATTTCAGTTCATGACCTTTCCGCCAGTAAAGATTTTTCAATAATTGAAAACTTAATGCGTGACTAGTCCGAAGCATCAAATTTCGTTTCACTAAAACACCATGACTAGGGACGTATAGCGATCGAGTCACTGCGAGAATAGTTCGTGTATTTTACCATTAGTACAGACTGTTATTAACGTTTCGTTCTGTAATGACTGTCACTTATATTACGGATTTGTGTTCAAGGCGTTTAAATGCCTCACTAGCCGGAGTTTGAAGACCTCGCAGGCAATAGTTCACGAGTTTTTGACATTTCATCGATGATTCATTGAAATTAAGTTCCGCTGTAGACTAAGGCTGTGATCACCAAATTTTGTGTGAGGATTTATTTCTATATTATATTCATGGGTTTAGTGTCGTGTTGTGATCGAAGTATCAATTTTTGTGTAATTCGAGTTTATTTCCGTTTTTCCGTTATTTATATCGCTGGAGATTACCCAGTACCAGTTGTGGTCGGGGTAGGGGAGAGGGGGTTGAATTATTAACGTCATTTTTTAAGTAAAGGTCTTCCTTTAAAAAAAAAGGCGCCACTACCAGTCACAAGCTTTGCCAACTCTTGTATTACCTATTTATTTAGCGACATGTTGCGAGGGTTAAACCTCATCTTCAAGCTAAATGGCATTACAAAAACAACTTTACAAGGTCATACAGATGTCAAGGTCATACAGATGTTACGGAAGACCAAAGATGACCACAACTTTTACGAAAAGGCTATGTAACATTTGTATGACCTTACTGTAAAGTTGTTTTTGTAATGCTATTTAGCCTGAAGATGAGGTTTAATCCTCGAAACACGTCGGTGATAAAAAAATAAATAAAGAAATAAAAAAACTGTACCTCACTCTTGAGATAGTCACGGTCGAAAAATAGTCAAAATGGCTACAAATTCAATTTTTAAGTGAATTATAGTGATGAAGCTGTCCTAAAGCTGGCGTCCTTCAGTGGGATAACGTCGGGTGTTGGAATATCAGATACATGTCGTAAAAGCTACAATTTGGCAGTGAGAAAAATTCCGACGGGTACAGCTTTTGTGGCTGGGTCCACGGGAAGAGTTTAAGAAGTCCTTAGCTGCACGAATGGTGCAGCGGGTGAGCCGTGGCGGTTCGTTTCATGTTCTACTTCTTCGCCTACTGGCGCGATCCGTCTTTGTCTGGTCATCGGGTGGCACTTCAGCGATAAGGTACTCGTTACCACGACACATCCGCTTCCGTGTTGAAGTTACTCCAGCTACACTGGATTGCCCGTGGTCCTCCATCACTCTGTCTCAAGTGTTAAATTTACCTTTAGTGTGTCTGTCTGAAATTATCTGAGTGCCGTATTTGCGTGTTATAAAATTTCCTTTAATCGCAACTTCCTCAGTGTTTGCCTATCTCGTCACTCGGGGCTGAAATTAATTGTGTCATATGGTCTAGGCCGCCATGTGTATTGGTGTCCACTGAGGTCGAGATTGAGTCATATTTGTACTGGAAGTTGTTACTTCCCTGACTGATGTAGCGACTATAAAATTGCTTACAGCCGAAGTAAACAAACTCTAGCGGCCCAGTGAACCTTGGCGCATTTGATGATTACGTTCCATAACTCTGGTGAGTTTTTACCTGTTTCAACAAAATTAGTATTTATTGTTTTTAATATACACTACTGGCCATTAAAATTGCTACAGTAAGAAGAAATGCATGTGATAAACGGGTATTCATTGGACAAATATATTATACTAGAACTGACATGTGATTACATTTTCACACAATTTCGGTGCATAGATCCTGAGAACTCAGTACCCAGTACAACCACCTCTCGCCGTAATAACGGCCTCGATACGCCTGGGCATTGAGTCAAACGGAGCTTGGATGGCGTGTACAGGTACAGCTGCCCATGCAGCTTCAACACGATACCACAGTTCATCAACAGTTGTGACTGGCGCATTGTGACGAGCCAGGTGCTCGGCCACCATTGACCAGACGTTTTCAACTGGTGAGAGATCTGGAGAATGTGCTGGCCGGGGCAGCAGTAGAACATTTCCTGTATCCAGAAAGGCCAGTACAGGACCTGTAACAGGCGGTCATGCGTTATCCTGCTGAAATGTAGGGTTTCGCTGGGATCGAATAAAGCGTAGAGCCACGGGTCGTAACACATCTGAAATGTTACATCCACTGTTCAAAGTGGCATCAATGAGAACAAGACGTGACCGAGACGTGTAACCAATGTTACCCCATACCATCACGCCGGGTGATACGCCAGTATGGCGATGACGAATACACGCTTCCAATGTGCGTTCACCAATGTGAGCCAAACACGGAAGCTACCGTCATGATGCTATAAACAGAACCTGGATTCATCCGAAAAAATGACGTTTTGCCATTCGCGTTCCCAGGTTCGTCGTTGAGTACACCGTCGCAGGCGCTCCTCTCTGTGATGCAGCGTCAAGGGTAACCGCAGCCATGGTCTCCAACCTGATAGTCCATGCTGCTGCAAACGTCGTCGAACTGTTCGTGCAGGTGGTTGTTGTGTTGCAAACGTCCCCATCTGTTGACTCAGGGGTCGAGACGTGGCTGCACGATCCGTTACAGCCATGCGGATAAGATGCCTGTCATCTCGACTGCTAATGATACGAGGCCGTTGGGATCCAGCACGGCGTTCCGTATTACCCTCCTGAAACCACCGATTCCATATTCTGCTAACAGTCATTGGATCTCGACCAATGCGAGCAGCAATGTCGCGATACGATAAACTGCAATCGCGATGGGCTAAAACCCAACCTTTATCAAAGTCGGAAACGTGACGGTACGCATTTCTCCTCCTTACACGAGGCATCACAACAGCATTTCACCAGGCAACGCCAGTCAACTGCTGTTTGTGTATGAGAAATCGGTTGTAAACTTCCCTCATGTCAGCACGTTGTAGGTGTCGCCACCGGCGCCAACCTTGTGTGAATGCTCTGAAAAGCTAATCATTTGCACATCACAGTAACTTCTTCCTGTCGGTTAAATTTCGCGTCCGTAGCACGTCATCTGCGTGGTGTAGCAATTTTAATGGCTAGTAATGTAGTTACTATTGCAGTTGTTTGAGCGTTAACCCTCGAGATTTTTGTGCTATATTTTAAGTCACTCAAGTTAATGTGTTTCAATGCCCTGTGATTTTTTTGGTTATAACATTAACTTGTTTATTTCTTATTGTAGTAAGTAAAGTGTGTGTTTGCTTGTTTCCTCTCTGCTTTCCGAGCTGCTCGTAGCGTTGGAGGCGCAGCCCAGGGTTGTCATCTGCACGCGCCGTTTCATCGGGCGTGGCCCGTAAGCATCGGTTGCATACGTGCGTGCTGGCGCGCTGCTTCCTGATCACCGTAGCCTCTGAGACGTTAGGGCCTCCTGGCTTGCTACGGCATCCCTCATAAGCTGAGTATCTGTGTCGTAGCAATCGGGCATTAATTCAACCAGTAGTGGCTGTTATTCTAAACCGTCTTATTCAGACCTGACCTTCCGTACCTGCCGCTTCCATGTTTTCCCTGTCTGAAGTTTGGTGTTAACGTAATAGTTTTAATACCGGTGTAATGCTCAATTTGTTAAATGTTATTTTATTATTTTTCCACGTCAGTATCTTGAATATACCCAAGGAGTTTCACTGATTAAGCAAGCACTGAATATTTGTCTTCTTACCAACTTGTGTAATTTTATGTTACTGCGCTGCTTGTAAGTTATATTTATTAATATCAAGCACCTCTTTGGCCAGCCGAATGTTGTAATGTAATCTATAGCATAATTGCTGTCACTGTTTGCAGCGTGCTTAAGTTACATTTGATTGTACTGCTTGTTTGTTAGTTCTTCTTAAATTGGTGCTTGTCATTCTTTTAAATTGACTACTAGTTGGTTCAATTGAAAAACATTCTGTGTAACTGCATGAAACATTTGTATTTCATCAGTGTTTTTGGTACCTGTGCAATAAAATATTCTTGGGCCTTGCGAAGTAACAAAAGACTTGTGATAAACGGCTTGCACCTTCCCCATGCCCGTTTAGTTGTTTCCTTGTCCTGGGGGAGTCCAGTGACATTTCAGCAGGAAGAAGTTTAATGCTTCACTGTGTAAACCCTTGACTATTATCCGGTCTCGACCAGTGGTGAAATTCAGCTAGCGTTCTGTGCAAGGCCCGCTTTCGATGTATCTATGGGCAGCGGAATACAGGGTCAGAGAGTTCGCCGGAGTACACCTACTACGAAACATCACATCACTCGTTTTCTTATCTAGTCAAAGTGATGAAGTTGTATACATGGAATATTTTCGGCTAATCAGTGAGGTGTTGGAAAAATACTTAAATAAATTGTTGATGGTGAACAGCAACTAGCCAAAAATTGGTCTTAGGCGTTACCGTTGCCTGTTTCGAATTGTTTAGAATTCATCATCAGATGGTTTTTTCATGCTTTCATCAATACACATTGTAACTCACCAGAAATGTCCATTTGGCACAATTCTATAAGCAGTGTTCTTGCAATGAAATACATTCTCAAGGATGTTTGTATTTTGACCATCACAAACGTTGCACTTCATTTTAATCGACTTTCGTTGACTCAGAAAAGGACTTTTCAATTTGCACCGCATGTGTTGATTTTTGTACACAGTTTGCAAAGTGCATGAGTGAAATATGCCAAAATGCAATTATGCAGAGATGTGGCATTTGTGGGGGAGAGAGAAGGAATCGTAAATTATTGTTATGTTAGATTGAAATAGTGTTTTACATTAAATCGGGGGCATTAAATGCAGACGGAAACGATAACTACATGGGATTTTTTTAATTACAGCACTACGAACTTGGTTTATACAACTATAGAAATACAGGGTGAGTCACCTGACGTTACCGCTGGATATATTTCGTAAACCACATCAAATACTGACGAATCGATTCCACAGAACGAACGTGATGATAGGAGCTAGTGCAATTGGTTAATACAAACCATAAAAGAATGCACGGAAGTATGTTTTTTAACACAAACCTACGTTTCTTTAAATGTAAACCCGTTAGTTTTGTTAGCACATCTGAACATATAAACACGCCGCAGTACATCTGCACACAATTGCAATCTCTGGCGTAGTACATCTGGTACTGCGGCGTGTACGACATTCATTACGCCAGAGATTGCAATTGTGTGCAGCAAATGATGGCCACCACATTGAACATCTATTGGCCTGACATGTCGGGAGACACTCTATTCCACTCTGTAATTGAAAACGGAAACCACGTGTGTACGTGTACCTCACCCCTCATGCTAATGTACATGTGCGTCAGTGAAAAAGACTAATAAAACGGTGTTAGCATGTGGACGTAATGTGCTGTTCTAGTCTCTTCTGTACCTAAGGTCCATCACCGTTCCCTTTGGATCCCTACGTAATTTGGTGCTCTCCGATACACACGATCGAACAGCGGAGGAGTGGTACTCAAGCGTCAACTTTAGGTTACAATATCTCCGGATGTAATTAACATTTTACAATGCAACAAACGGCACTGATTACGTATTTGTTTATATGCTCAGATGTGCTAACAAAACTAACGGGGTTCCATTTAAAAAAACGTAGGTTTGTGTTAAAAAACATACTTCCGTGCATTTTTTATGGTTTGTATTAACCAATTACACTAGCCCCTCTCCTCACGTTCGGTCTGTGGAATCGATTCGTCAGTATTTGATGTGGTTTACGAAATACACTCCTGGAAATGGAAAAAAGAACACATTGACACCGGTGTGTCAGACCCACCATACTTGCTCCGGACACTGCGAGAGGGCTGTACAAGCAATGATCACACGCACGGCACAGCGGACACACCAGGAACCGCGGTGTTGGCCGTCGAATGGCGCTAGCTGCGCAGCATTTGTGCACCGCCGCCGTCAGTGTCAGCCAGTTTGCCGTGGCATACGGAGCTCCATCGCAGTCTTTAACACTGGTAGCATGCCGCGACAGCGTGGATGTGAACCGTATGTGCAGTTGACGGACTTTGAGCGAGGGCGTATAGTGGGCATGCGGAAGGCCGGGTGGACGTACCGCCGAATTGCTCAACACGTGGGGCGTGAGGTCTCCACAGTACATCGACGTTGTCGCCAGTGGTCGGCGGAAGGTGCACGTGCCCGTCGACCTGGGACCGGACCGCAGCGACGCACGGATGCACGCCAAGACCGTAGGATCCTACGCAGTGCCGTACGGGACCGCACCGCCACTTCCCAGCAAATTAGGGACACTGTTGCTCCTGGGGTATCGGCGAGGACCATTCGCAACCGTCTCCATGAAGCTGGGCTAAGGTCCCACACACCGTTAGGCCGTCTTCCGCTCACGCCCCAACATCGTGCAGCCCGCCTCCAGTGGTGTCGCGACAGGCGTGAATGGAGGGACGAATGGAAACGTGTCGTCTTCAGCGATGAGAGTCGCTTCTGCCTTGGTGCCAATGATGGTCGTATGCGTGTTTGGCGCCGTGCAGGTGAGCGCCACAATCAGGACTGCATACGACCGAGGCACACAGGACCAACACCCGGCATCATGGTGTGGGGAGCGATCTCCTACACTGGCCGTACACCACTGGTGATCGTCGAGGGGACACTGAATAGTGCACGGTACATCCAAACCGTCATCGAACCCATCGTTCTACCATTCATAGACCGGCAAGGGAACTTGCTGTTCCAACAGGACAATGCACGTCCGCCTGTATCCCGTGCCACCCAACGTGCTCTAGAAGGTGTAAGTCAACTACCCTGGCTAGCAAGATCTCCGGATCTGTCCCCCATTGAGCATGTATGGGACTGGATGAAGCGTCGTCTCACGCGGTCTGCACGTCCAGCACGAACGCTGGTCCAACTGAGGCGCCAGGTGGAAATGGCATGGCAAGCCGTTCCACAGGACTACATCCAGCATCTCTACGATCGTCTCCATGGGAGAATAGCAGCCTGCATTGCTGCGAAAGGTGGATATACACTGTACTAGTGCTGACATTGTGCATGCTCTGTTGCCTGTGTCTATGTGCCTGTGGTTCTGTCAGTGTGATCATGTGATGTATCTGACCCCAGGAATGTGTCAATAAAGTTTCCCCTTCCTGGGATAATGAATTCACAGTGTTCTTATTTCAATTTCCAGGAGTGTATATCCAGCGGTAATGTTAGGTGACTCACCCTGTATAGGTATGGGCAAGAAGTGTGTGAATTCTTATGTGCTATTTGAACATCTGTGATGACAATACATTGCAATCTATTAGCTTTTGGTGAAATAAATGATACTGACTGTGGTAGGTACATGCAAATTATAAGGTTGGTTACTTGATTTTCAAATAGCTGTACAAATATTACTTATATTGTAGTACAGAGAGTTCTTTCTGAAAGTTTTTCGGAAAAGAAGTGTTAGCTAATTCAGTCTGCTCACTTTAGCGATATTATCAGGGGAAGTGCTTTTGTGTGTATGTATTCCTATTTCCTCTAATATATTCATAGAGGCTCCCTTCTCCGCTAAATGTAATATTTTCGTATTGCTTTCAGTGTTAGTCACTGAATGGCTTTCTTCTAAAATGTGGGCTGAAAATGTAGATTTATTAAATATTCCAAGCCTTAAGGCACTGAGCTGTTGTTTGTACCTAATCTCAAAACTTCTGCCTGTCTGATCAATGTAGAATTTTGGGCATGAATCACAATGGAGCTAGTATATTCTGATTTACTGTAAGCGGCCTTGGAAAGATTTAGGTCATGGATCACTCTTTGCTCGTCATCATCATCATCATCATCATTTAGGACTGATTATGCCTTTCAGCGTTCAGTCTGGAGCATAGTCCCCGTTGTAAAATTCCTCCATGATCCCCTATTCAGTGCTAACATTGGTGCCTCCTCCTATTACTTCAAAATCATTCTTAACCGAATCCAGGTACCTTCTCCTTGGTCTGCCCCGACTTCTCCTACCCTCTACTGCTGAACCCATGAGTCTTTTGGGTAACCTTGCTTCCCCCATGCGTGTAACATGACCCCACCATCTAAGCCTGTTCGCCATGACTGCTACATCTATAGAGTTCATTCCCAGTTTTTCTTTGATTTCCTCATTGTGGACACCCTCCTGCCATTGTTCCCATGTACTAGTATCTGCCATCATCCTAGCTACTTTCATATCCGTAACCTCAACCTTTTTGATAAGGTAACCTGAATCCACCCAGCTTTCGCTCCCATACAACAAAGTTGGTCGAAAGATTGAACGGTGCACAGATAACTTAGTCTTGGTACTGACTTCCTTCTTGCAGAAGAGAGTAGATCGTAGCTGAGCGCTCACTGCATTAGCTTTGCTACATCTCGCTTCCAGTTCTTTCACTATGTTGCCATCCTGTGAGAATATGCATCCTAAGTACTTGAAACTGTCCACCTGTTCTAACTTTGTTCCTCCTATTTGGCAGTCAATTCGTTTATATCTCTTTCCCACTGACATTACTTTCGTTTTGGAGATGCTAATCTTGATACCATAGTCCTTACATTTTTGATCTAGCTCTGAAATATTACTTTGCAAACTTTCAATCGAATCTGCCATTACAACTAAGTCATCCGCATATGCAAGACTGCTTATTTTGTGTTCACATATCTTAATCTCACCCCGCCAGTCTATTGTTTTCAACATATGATCCATAAATAATATGAACAACAGTGGAGACAGGTTGGAGCATTGTCTTACCCCTGAAACTACTCTGAACCATGAACTCAATTTACCGTCAACTCTAACTACTGCCTGACTATCCATGTAAAGACCTTTAATTGCTTGCAAAAGTTTGCCTCCTATTCCATAATCTCGTAGTACAGACAATAACTTCCTCCTAGGAACCCGGTCATATGCCTTTTCTAGATCTATAAAGCACAGATACAATCCCCTGTTCCACTCATTACACTTCTCCATTATTTGCCGTAAGCTAAAGATCTGGTCCTGACAACCTCTAAGAGGCCTAAACCCACACTGATTTTCATCCAATTGGTCCTCAGCTAATACTCGCACTTTCCTTTCAACAATACCTGAGAAGATTTTACCCACAACGCTGATTAAAGAGATGCCTCTGTAGTTGTTACAATCTTTTCTGTTTCCATGTTTAAAGATTGGTGTGATTACTGCTTTTGTCCAGTCTGATGGAACCTGTCCTGACTCCCAGACCATTTCAATTATCCTGTGTAGCCATTTAAGACCTGACATTCCACTGTATTTGATGAGTTATGACTTAATTTCATCCACCCTAGCTGCTTTATTGCACTGAAATCTATTGACAATTTTCTCCACTTCATCAAATGTGATCCTACTTGCATCATCATTCCTATCCCATTGTACATCGAAATCTGAAACATTACTGATCGTATTTTCACCTACATTGAGCACAGGCGAATATTGGACGGTATGGCTCCAGTGAGATGTCAAAATTTTGAGAATGCTTTGGATATAATGATAGGAGTGCTTTCTATATTTCGTTAAGAAAGAGAAGAACATCTCACCGTATGGTACATTAGTAAAGGGGTTCAAAATGTTGACCTCTAGCTTGTTTCCAGAGCCAGAACGTACATCGGCGCTGTAGAGATTGATGCTCAGGTGAAATAGTTGTTTAGTGCGGCTGTGAGTTCAGATAGCTATTCGTACGATAAGTCTTCCTCAGACGCTACATGAGTGATAATATAGCAGAGTTTTGATAGGACACCGAAAGTAGTCATTAGCTGCTGGATTGGTTCACGGGAGTCGCGTCGGATAATGTAGAAGCTACACAATATTTCAACGAGACAGCTGCTCGTCATCTTCAGGCTCTTACTGACGTGTTACTGCAGTCGCTCGCCAAAAAGTACGCTGACTCGCTAGGGAAGCGCAGGTGCCAAGGGGTGAGATGAACGTCATCGTAGACGAATCATAGAGCATGGTGACATCCAGTGCCCCCTGCCGGAGAGATGGGCCACGATCTTCGTATCAGCGACACGGGAAAAGCGCGCCGCAATAGGTGTTAAGATTTCGTGATTGTGGTGGCCACGAAACAATTTCTTCTATTCCGTCGACCTGTACACGTGGCGTCAAGATGTTCCCATAGATGTACATCTACGTCTACATGGATACTCTGCAAATTACATTTAAGTGTCTGGCAGAGGGTTCATCGAACCACCTTCACAATTCTCTATTATTCCAATCCCGTATAGCGCGGAAAGGATGAACACCTATCTTTCCGTACGAGCTCTGATTTCCCTCATTTTATCGTGGTGATCGTTCCTGCCTATGTAGGTCGGCGTCAACAAATTTTTTTCGGATTCGGAGGAGAAAGTTGTTGATTGGAAATTCGTGAGAAGATTCCGTCGCAATGAAAGACGCCTTTGTTTTAATGATGTCCAGCCCAAATACTGTATCATTTCTGTGACACACTCATCCATATTTCGCGATAATACAGAACGTGCTGCCTTTCTTTGAACTTTTTCGATGTACTCCGTCAGTCCTATCTGGTAAGGATCCCACACCGCGCAGCAGTATTCTAATAGAGGACGGACAAGCGTAGTGTAGGCAGTCTCCTTAGTAGATCTGTTACATTTTCTAAGTGTCCTGCCAATAAAACGCAGTCTTTGGTTAGCGTTCTCCACAACATTTTCTTTGTGTTCTTTCCAATTTAAGTTGTTCGTAATTGTAATACTTAGGTATTTAGTTGAATTTACGGCTCTTAGATTAGACTGATTTGTCGTGTAACCGAAGATTAAGGAGTTCCTATAAGCACTCATGTGGATGACCTCACACTTTTCGTTATATAGGGTCATCTGCCACTTTTACAACCATTCAGATATCTTTTCTAAATCATTTTGCAGATTTTATCTTCTGATGACTTTATTAGTCGATAATCGACGGCGTTATCTGCAACCAACCGAAGACTGCTGCTCAGATTGTCTCCCAAATCGTTTATATAGATAAGGAACAGCAAAGGGCTTATAACACTACCTTGGGGAACGTCAGAAATCACTTCTGTTTTATTCATGACTTTCGGTCAATTACTACGAACTGTGACCTCTCTGGCAGGAAATAGCAAATCCAGCCACATAACTGAGACGATATTCCATAATCACCCAATTTCACTACGAGCCGCTTGTGTGGTACAGTGTCAAAAGCCTTCCGGAAATCCAGAAATACGGGATCGATCTGAAATCCCCTGTCAATAGCACTCAGCACTTCACGTGAATAAAGAGCTAGTTGTGTTTCAAAGGAATGATGTTTTCTAAACCCATATTGACTTTGTGTCAATAGACCGTTTTCTTCGAGGTACTTCATAACGTTCGAACACAATATATGTTCCAAAATCCTGCTGCACATCGTCGTTGACGATATGGACCTGATATCAATGTGAGTTGGATTTCCGTCCTTTTAGAGCCTGAACATGAAATAAATTAGGTTCATTTTTGGCAAATAAAAATTTCATAGAGATAATCTGTAGCCCTACTAAGGTCATCTACTGAAGCGTTAAAGTACAGAGTGAGAGTAGGAAAACCATCTAGATGACACGCCCCTGAATGTCACAAGATGTTCCTGGTTCTAATCTCTTTTTTTAAAATTTAGTATATTCTGTCTTTCAAAAATAAAACAATCTTCTGCGGCCGTCATTTATCTATTATACTCCTACGCATTTCAGTAGTTCTCGCCATCATCTTCAGATGGAGAATTACTTAGCCATATTGTTGGCATTGTTAATATTTGTACCCATTTTTCCAGTAACTTCGCTTCTGCTTTATCATAAACATAAGAAATTCCATCCTTTCCCACTGAAAGTTTTATATGTGTCTACCAAAAACATTGGCTTATTCACGGTAGGCGTCGACGGTGTTACATGACGTAGAGAAAATTAATTTTACAATTTTTTTATTCTATGTATTGGGAATGCACATCATAAGTAAAAGAAAGAAAGGCAACAATGTACAAACGGAAGCGAGAAATAAGAAATCTATGAAAACAGCAATCGATATTTTCCTGCAGACGAGAAATGAAATATTTTCGTCTGAATGAATGCGTAATTACCGTGCTTTTCTAATGAATGTCCCAACTGTGATTTTCAATGCCACATAACGCTTCACATCTGTGTTAATTAGTTCCCCATCGCCTTCCTGTACTTCACTTCCAGAGCTCCACATGCAGCAGTGTTTCTCACCTTACTTGATGACGAGCGACTCACGTGACGCTGCAGGGGCTCCGCCCATGCATATCGGAGAACTGTCGCGTGCGCACTCACATTATAAATTTTAATTAAATTTATCAGACGTCCCGCTGAGTGTCGTCGAGAGCGGTCGTTCATCAGCCGGTGAATGATATCAGGCGTGAAGAGGAGAGATGGAACAACGAACGGAAGCTGGAGGATGACTAGGGAGGCGCGTCGAGGCAGTTGAAGCTGCACGTAACATGTATGAAATGTGTTCTGTGCTTGCTTTGTCGCCTCAACAGTAAATCTCCTCTCTCTGTTCTTTATCGTTGTGCGTGACATTTTACACAGATGCGTAGGGGCAGCGCATGCAGTCACGTTCGCTAGACTATGTAGCAACAATTACTTGCTGTTTATAACGTTGAGACAGACATTCTTCGTATGTATCACTAGATGTAAGTAGTTAAATACTTTATTACTGGTGTTCACAAATTAATGTATCGTTCTTTTGGAGAGCACGTAATAAATAACAGTGGATAGGAATTACGTCACTGTGTAACATATAAGCAAATGAAAAACAGCAACAGCTTCTTCAGAAAGAACATTCATAAACTCCCTTGGAGTGCAATGTACCGTAAACCGTTCATCGTCTATGTCATAGTAAACAGGAAACTCGGAGTACTAGTACAAAACGTAAGAGCACACAAAGTTAGCGACATTACATCGTATTGTTTCCTGTTGATCGTCAAGGTAAACATGGTAACCAGATCTAAAAAACGAACTACACTGAGGGTCGGCCTGGGGAGCCGAGCGGTTCTAGGCGCTACAGTCTGTAACCGCGCGACCGGTACGGTCGCAGGTTCGAATCCTGCCTCGGGAATGGATGTGTGTGATCTCCTTAGGTTAGTTAGGTTTAAGTAGTTCTAAGTTCTATGGGACTGATGACCTCAGCAGTCAAGTCCCATCGTGCTCAGAGCGATTTTTGAGCTACAGTGAGCTGACAAATCCCATAGAATACATCCTAATACAGTGTGGGACCTACTTTTGCGGCGTAACGCAGTAACTAGACCAGGCACGGACTCAACAAGTCGTTGGCACTGCCTTGCACAGATATTGAGCTATGCTGCCTCTATAGTCGTCCATATAGCGAAAGTCTTGCCGGTACGGGATGTTGCGCACGAACTGACCTCTCGAATATTTCACATAAATGTTCGATGGAATTCATGTAGGGCGATCTGGGTGAAAAAAAATCATTCACTCTAATTGTCCGGAATGTTCTTCAAACCAGTCGCGGCCAACTTGGGTATATGTCTTCGTGGGGTATGAGCCACGTCTGAACCCTACCATCAGCTCTTACGAACTGAGATTGGAGCTCATCTGGCCAAGCCATGATTTCCAGTTGACTAGGGACCAACTCATATGGTCACGAGCCCGGGAGAGCCACTGCAGGCCATGTCGTGCTGTTAGCAACGCACTCGCGTCTGCTGTCATAGCCCATTAACGTCAAATTTCGAAGCAGTATCCTAACGGATGCGTTCGTTGTACATGTTACATTGATTTCTGCGATTATTTCACACAGTACTGCTCGGATGTTACTACTGCCAACTCTAAGCAAACGCCGCTTCTCTCGCTCTTCAATTGAATGGTGGTGACAGTAATGTTTCTGTTAAGTCTAATGGTGTTGTGGAATCTTCAGAAATTGCCCATGTTACGCATTGCCAGTTCTTAAGATTTGATCTCAGTAAAAATGTTCATCCAAAGGAATTTTGAAGTGACTTTGAGTATATTCCGCCAAAAGTGTGGAATGATAAACAAAAGAATAGATTCGTTACTTCAAATTTGATGGGAGAAGCAAGAATTTGGGGAAACTTGGCCTCAGATAAATACGATAAATTAGCGGAATTTAAGCAAGCATTTTTTCAAGTGTACTGGGGAAAACGGAAACAAATGGTTTTAAATAAATTTTGGTCAGGGGAAAAGTATGATCTAAAGAGAGAGGGTATTAGAAGATTTACGCATAAATGGGTAACTACTTTGTCATATTTAGCTGCCAAGATTGAAACAGAGTAAATGATTATGCGGATTGAAAATAAATTGCCGTTGTGTTGGAGAAATAAGTTTATTTCAGCACCTAGGTGTGATATTGACCGGTTTATTCATTATCTTGAGCGTGTAGTAAACATCTTAAAGGAAGAGGAAAATAACCGAAGAGATCACAGGCCTCCTGTTCGGTCTAATGACCGTAGAACCGAAGTCAATGTGAATAGGCGTACAAAGACGTAATGGTTACCGTGGTAGATACAGATGGAGAGGAGGTACTGCTGGAAGCAGGTTCATTAACCCGGACCGGCGTGCCAGCTACTGTCAGCTGAGAGACGATAACGTGACGGGTAAACGCAGCCCGGCAGGTGACTGAAATGACAGAGGCAGTGACCTCACACAGGAGGAAAACTGTTATCAGTCTGTAATGACTGAAATCACGAAGTTTAAACCCGCTAGCAACACTCTTTATTAAGAAGGTGCCGATTGGACAGCATGGGGATAGCATGAAAGAAAATAGCAGGGTAGAGGAGAATGACACTGCAAAACAGTTTGATTATTCAGTAAATGCAGTAGATTTTTGTGAAAGGAAGAGCTTAAATGAAGGGTGGAAGAACCATATTAAGAAGGAACTACTAAGTACAGGAAGTGAATACTCAGATCAGGAGTTGGGGGTTAAGTAGCAGTGCACAGCCAACATGAGACTACCTGTAAACTGTGGAAGTAATGCTAGAGGGATACAAGAGGAGGTTGTGAATTGACTGAATCGAGTAATTTCGAAGAGTGAGGATGAAGGGACGGAATACCTTGTATAGCGTTGCAGATATGGAGAATAGTATGGAGGGGGAGAAGTTAGAAAGATGCTTCGATTTGTCTATAGTGGAACGGATAATGAAAGCCGCCACTAATAATGAAGTGAAAGGGGGGCCAGTTAAAGTAAATGTGCTTTCCACAGAAGCGGTAGGTTTTGACAGGCGTGAAGTGGTGCAGGGTTGGAGGGGTTGTTTGGAGGAAGAGACCAAACATCGAGGTCACCGGTCTCATCGGATTAGGGAAGAAGGGGGAAGGAAGTCGGCCGTGCCCTTTCAGGGGAACCATCCCGGCATTTGCCTGGAGAAGTGGTGCAGGTTTACTAGATGGACCCGAGTCTGTAGTCAGAAAAGAATATCTTGGACAACCCATAATTGAGGTGACAGTGTTTAAAGAAAATGTTCTTTGTTTAGTAGATACTGGTTCGGAGGTGTGTGTAGTGTTCAGAATTTGGGGAATTCTCTCCCTAAAAGTAAGCAAATTGTTATAATGCCTGTGAGTGGGATGAAAATTGTGGTGGCCATAGTAAGTGGAGTACAAATAACCCACTCACAGGCACATTATCAGGTAACAATTATGCACATGAAATATCTCATTGCCGTTCTCCGTATTCGCAATTTGCGACTCAGTCGTGCCCTGTTTAGAGGGGCGCAGGGGGGGGGGGGGAGGGGGCATATCTCTATCGATATTTCGTTGCTCTGCAGATACGCTTTCAGTGTTTAGTTGACGAGCAACTCTTACATTCGAGCACTTCTAGTATCGTCTGGGCTTGGACACGATCATGTTGAGTTTGAACTGGCTCTTTCGGTTTCTGTTGTTTCCAAATCACCTACTATTTCTTTTCTGAGATGTGATTTTTGACTAGGTTGCGACTTGACTTCCTGAGATAATTGCTTAATTTCGCTTTCTATGTTTTGCTTACATTGTGAAACCTTATTTGGCGCAATTTCTGTGTTTTGCAGGTGCGTTGTTTCTACATGTTTCAAGCGCCTCTGCAACTTCGTTAATGCACCTCTACCTATCTTTGTCGTATTGTCTGTCTTCTCGAATGTTTCAAGAGCAATCCGCTTTGCGCCACTCTCTAGTAATCGCGCCTCGTTCGCGTTCTTCTGACCTTTACAATCTCTCGTTTTAGTTTTGTTTAGAGCGTCAATACTTCATTTTTCACTTCCATCGTTTCATGTTTTATCGACTAAATTTCGACACTAACATTTGGAATTTTACTTTCCATTTCAGCACTAACGTTTTTAACTTTACTTCCCATTTCAGCATTAACGTTTTGAATTTTACTTCCCATTTCAAAGCGTACTAGTGCTCTGTTGTTCTACTAAGAGCGCTTTCGACCTAGTTATCATGGACTGTTCCCTGATAACAGTTCTCTCTTAAAAGTACACACAATTTACAGTACATATTTATTGTGTAATTAGCACGTAACATAAAATATCTACAAGAAACAAGCTAAACTAATGGTAACGTCATGAACGAGCAGTGTCCTTACAATACAAACAAAATACGACGACAAATGACCACACAGATATCAATAAATTTCATGCAGCACGCTGTAACGTAATGGTTCAAATGGCTCTGAGCACTATGGGACTTAATACCTGAGGTCATGAGTCCCCTAGACTTATAACTACTTAAAACTAACTAACCTAAGGACATCACACACATCCATATCCGAGGCAGGATTCGAACCTGCGACCGTAGCAGCAGGTCGGCTCCGGACTCAAGCGCCTAGAACCGCTCTGCCACAACGGCCGGCGTAACGTAATGCCTCTGAAAAGAAATACAATAAAATACACAACTATTATTTTAATGTTATCGTGTGACTTCATGACTGCAAACTATACGCGCGAGCTGGTGATCACTATCAATCACACCTAAACATTGTAAATGGGAAAATTTTTTTTTGAAAATTTCCGAGGTTTCAAACCACTTTATCACTACTATCAGAAGACTCTAAGTAAGATACTGCCAGGGTCGCCATATCCAAGATTCTACTCCAGGCAGGTGTAAAATGAATGCGTGCAACGGAATATACTGAAAGGGAAAATGAGGATTTGGCCCTGCCTGAATACCCCCTGAAGCAGATCTTAGGATCTCTTAATGATGATATTATCTCCTCGTTGCTCTTTAACATATAAATTACAACATAAACAAATGAATGATGAAGGGAACTAGTAACTACAAATGATGAATGCTGTTTCTTCTTATACTTTTCTCTCTTTCTCTCTCTATTCGTTTAGTCGGTTCCGACTCTTCGTGACCCCATGAACCAAATCACGCCACTTTTTCCTGTCTTACACTTTCTCCCGTAGACCTTCCCGGTTGGAACACATTGCTTCTGTGATGCCATCGATCCATCTCATCCTCTGACGTCCTCTTCTTCTAGTTCCTTCAATCTTCCCCAGCATTAATGATTTTTCCAGCGTGGCATGCCTTCGCATTGTGTGTCCAAAGTAGGTCAGCTTTTGTTTTAACATTAGACCTTCCAGGGAGAAATCTGGTTTTATTTGCTCCAATATTGATCTGTTGGTTCTCTTTGCAGTCCATGGAACTCTAAGAAGTTTCCTCCAACACCACAATTCGAAGGAGTCAATTCTTCGCCGTTCAGCCTTTCTAATGGTCCAGGTCTCACATCCATACATCACAACTGGAAAGACCATAGCCCTCACAATACGGATCTTTGTTGCTAGTGTTATACCTCTGGACCTTATAACCTTGTCAAGATTTGACATCGCCTGTCTACCGAGCAACAGGCGTCTCCGGATTTCGTGGCTGCAGTCACCGTCAGCAGAGATCTGGGAACCGAGGTAACTGAGTGTGGTCACTACCTCCATGGTTTCTCCTGCTATATCCCACGAATTGGTAGGTGTAGTTGCCATACTATTCGTTTTCTTCACATTCAGCATTAGACCAGCCTTTTCACTTCCGCCTTTCACCTTCAGTAAGAGTGTTCTCAATTCTTCTTCACTTTCTGCCAACAGGATCGTATCATCCGCGTACCTGAGGTTGTTTACATTTATTCCAACTATTTTAATTCCTGTTTCTCCTTCATCTAGCCTCGCATTCCTCGTAACATGTTCTGCATACAGAATGAATAAGTACGGTGACAGTTTGCAGCTTTGACGGACCCCTTTCTGAATATTTATCCATTTCGTTGTTCCATACATAGTTCTCACCGTGGCTTCTTGGTCAAGGTATAAACTCCGTATCAGGTGAATGAGGTGATCTGGTACACCCATGTTTTTCAGTACGTTCCATGCTTTTACTGTACTTTGAAACCCCTTTATATACTACAAATGTTTATATATTAGTGCCCAATGGACATAGAGAGATACAAATGGATTTCCTAACTAATATGACTGATCAATAGCCCAAATCTGCCCCATTCTATAGTTATGCTATATAATATAAATAAACCGAGATGACTGACATCATCTGCGTACCAAACACTAGAAGACACTACTTATAAAGATGATGTACAGTGGTGTGCAGCCTTAGTGGAAATAAAATTTACGTGATCACTGCTGTTTAGCTTTATAGCCCTAATAAGACGAAACAATTAGCGTTATCACCGTAAGTACTGCCTCTGGTGCGTCAGAGGGATGGTTCTCGCACACGTCTGCAACGACGGAAGAACTCCAGCCACAAAATATTAAAAAAAACCCATTCAGACACTAGTATAATCTAATACTGTCTTCTCTTCTCTGTGTTCTACAGATGAGAAACGCGAACTTCCAGCCACAAGGATGGAGTTCAGATAACGTCTCAACGTGAGTACAGGCAGAAGAAGTGCTCTCAATCACTGAACGCTGCTTACTCAACGAAGACTCCCTACCTGTAGGCGAAGTTCAGAATCGTATAAGTTCACAACAGTACAGTGCCTAACCGTTCTAACTATAAAATCTCCTGAGACCAAGACAGCAGGTCCGTCTGTAGCAACAAAGCTGATACTGAGCGACCGTCAGACATGGGCGCTCAAAACGGAAGACCTTTTCTCTCCACCACTGCGTTCCCAGCAAATCTCGGCTCGGCTCCCTCGTAACTGCAGAAGGCGAATCATATTCTCGAAACCACGGAATATTCGCCCTCTCTATAGATTCTTCCGAACGCCGACCAACCATATTTCAGTCTTTTGTCGTCCAGCGCGGAAAGTTTGCAAGAAAATACCTATCCTCGTTAATTAGGAATACATACAATGGTACTCTTCTCAGTGTAAAATCCCTTGCAAATAACCCAGCCTGCATGATTTCCGAGGTAACGCATCCCCGTTCCTCTCTGTGGCGTCCAAGATTTTCAGGGTTTCCGAAGTATTATCCAGTTATCCTTGCGGCCCCACTACAATACCAGCTAGCAGCCGCTGTATTGTGCTTCATCGCTCAGGTGCCCTGACCGTCCGTTTTGGGTTAGTTCCTGCGTTAAGCAGGACCAACACCTGTGCGAGCTTTTCCACCCAGGGCCTGAGTTATGCCTGCCGTTTCATTTCCACTGGCATTCCAACCTCTACTAGTATAGGCAATCATTCATTACGCCGTTTTGATAATAAAGACACTCCATCACCTTTCATCCAATAAGCGTTAGCAACTACACTCCAGGAAATTGAAATAAGAACACCGTGAATTCATTGTCCTAGGAAGGGGAAACTTTATTGACACATTCCTGGGGTCAGATACATCACATGATCACACTGACAGAACCACAGGCACATAGACACAGGCAACAGAGCATGCACAATGTCGGCACTAGTACAGTGTATATCCACCTTTCGCAGCAATGCAGGCTGCTATTCTCCCATGGAGACGATCGTAGAGATGCTGGATGTAGTCCTGTGGAACGGCTTGCCATGCCATTTCCACCTGGCGCCTCAGTTGGACCAGCGTTCGTGCTGGACGTGCAGACCGCGTGAGACGAATCTTCCTCCAGTCCCAAACATGCTCAATGGGGGACAGATCCGGAGATCTTGCTGGCCAGGGTAGTTGACTTACACCTTCTAGAGCACGTTGGGTGGCACGGGATACATGCGGACGTGCATTGTCCTGTTGGAACAGCAAGTTCCCTTGCCGGTCTAGGAATGGTAGAACGATGGGTTCGATGACGGTTTGGATGTACCGTGCACTATTCAGTGTCCCCTCGACGATCACCAGTGGTGTACGGCCAGTGTAGGAGATCGCTCCCCACACCATGATGCCGGGTGTTGGCCCTGTGTGCCTCGGTGGTATGCAGTCCTGATTGTGGCGCTCACCTGCACGGCGCCAAACACGCATACGACCATCATTGGCACCAAGGCAGAAGCGACTCTCATTGCTGAAGACGACACGTCTCCATTCGTCCCTCCATTCACGCCTGTCGCGACACCACTGGAGGCGGGCTGCACGATGTTGGGGCGTGAGCGGAAGACGGCCTAACGGTGTGCGGGACCGTAGCCCAGCTTCATGGAGGCGGTTGCGAATGGTCCTCGCCGATACCCCAGGAGCAACAGTGTCCCTAATTTGCTGGGAAGTGGCGGTGCGGTCCCGTACGGCACTGCGTAGGATCCTACGGTCTTGGCGTGCATCCGTGCGTCGCTGCGGTCCGGTCCCAGGTCGACGGGCACGTGCACCTTCCGCCGACCACTGGCGACAACATCGATGTACTGTGGAGACCTCACGCCCCACGTGTTGAGCAACTCGGCGGTACGTCCACCCGGCCTCCCGCATGCCCACTATACGCCCTCGCTCAAAGTCCGTCAACTGCACATGCGGTTCACGTCCACGCTGTCGCGGCATGCTACCAGTGTTAAAGACTGCGATGGAGCTCCGTATGCCACGGCAAACTGGCTGACACTGACGGCGGCGGTGCACAAATGCTGCGCAGCTAGCGCCATTCGACGGCCAACACCGCGGTTCCTGGTGTGTCCGCTGTGCCATGCGTGTGATCATTGGTTGTACAGCCCTCTCGCAGTGTCCGGAGCAAGTATGGTGGGTCTGACACACCGGTGTCAATGTGTTCTTTTTTCCATTTCCAGGAGTGTATTTTCAAGATATGTGTGACAATGTCAATCTTCTTCAAATATTCATATATACGATGTACAACCTATCAAATGATACCTGATTCCGATTGTAAATCACGGCAAAGTATGTAGATGAGTGCTTGTAAGATCCGGAATTATAGCCACCCTACACCCTCGAAGAGAATCCCGAGCCTCTACAATCAGTGCTGCCACTGTGCGGCAAGATAAGGAGTGAACCTTTAAGCCTAATATAGTGGGAAAATTTGAGAAATCATTATGTATTTTTTAGGTAATCCCGTAACTCCGGACATTATTAGAGAGAGATATGCCAAGTAACTAGTTAACTGCCCTAATCCATTCTGAATAGTAACACCAGCCAAAAATGACAACATCCCGCAATCCACCCAAACATTTGTGAACGATGGCATTTAGAAATCTGGACAGTGGGCCTTAGCGTCTTAAAAATAGTTCTGAGCTGTTATAAAAACTTGCATATAACGGATTAAACCTGGGGACATTTTCATATGAAAAATACTGATATCTCCCTGACAAAGGTCAACATCGACCTATACACAAATTAAAAATTATTATACCTTCCAGTTCCGATCATGAATTACGGATAGTTTCACCTTACTAATGCATAAGATGAAAACCGAGACTGGAGATCCCCCATTTTTCATTCCTGAAACATTATACTCCACTCTCATTTTTTCAAGAGTTAGCTGAAAATGACGGCGTTGTCTATCAGCTCTTCTTAAGTTCGTGCTGATGGGATGGGCATGAAAACTAAAACCAAAAATAAAAAAAACGAAACACATTCTCTGAAGTTATAATTAACCAAATACTTTTAATCTGTATCATCCTGATTCTATTTGCGAACTCACGATAAATTTATTTTATTTAACCAATTTCTTAGTAACATATAGTATAGAATGAGTTCGAGTCTCGGTCCGGCACACACTTTTAATCTGCCAGGAAGTTTCAACATATAGTATAGTCCAAACTTCACGATGAAAAATTTAAAGTGGCAAATCTACATCTCATCTTCAATGCAACATACGAGGTATCGTCGTAATGGAATCAGTTCCAGTGAATGTCATGAAAAAGTATCTATACTGTTAACCTGTGCGTAGATGAAGATGACCTTATGAAAAGTAAAAGCACCAGAAAGGCAGTTCTGACGCTGCAGTTGATAAGAGAATAGAAAACGAAGTAAAATCTAGACACGTTCATAGGATTTGTCGGCCTAGAAAAGTGTTCGACAATGTAAATTAGCGCAAGATATTTGAAATTCTGAGAAAAATAGTGGTAAGCTATAGTAGAAAGACGAGGGAGATTCAATATGTGCAAGAACCAATAGGGAACAAGAAGACTGGAAGGCCAAGAATGAAAGATTAGAAAGATTGTAAGACTGGTTCAAAAATGGCTCTGAGCACTATGGGGCTTAACTTTTGAGGTCATCAGTCCCCTAGAACTTAGAACTACTTAAACCTAACTAACCTAAGGACGTCATACACATTCATGCCCGAGGCAGGATTCGAACCTGCGACCGTATCGGTCTCGCGGTTCCAGACTGTAGCGCCTAGAACCGCTGGGCCACACCGGCCGGCTGCAAGACAGGGATTCAACCTTTCGTCCCTACTGTTCAAACGAATAAACTGAAGAAACAACTACGAAAATAAAAGAAAGGTTCAAGAATGGGATTATAACTCAAGGTGAAAGAATATCAATGATAAGATTCGCCCATGACACTGCTGTAGTCAACGAAATTGAAGATGAATTACAGGATCTGTTGCATGAAACAATCACTGACAAAAGATGTTAACAAAGACTGATCGTCAGGTTCAAAATTTTTTTCATCAATTCTATCTTTGACTTCAGTGCACCCGAATTCTTTTGACAACACCACGTATAGCGTTTCTGAGGGAGAGTTCTTTTATGATGTCAGTACCATTCATAATGCGAACAATCAATTAGTTTCTTGTGTTTCCTTTTTCTTTATAGACTTCGCCATTCAGCCAACCCACAGGCAAAAATCTGAAGGTGTGTGGCCTGGGGAGCGTTGACGGTCAAGGTACGTAACCTTATCTGCCCATCCATCTTCCGAGGAACCTTAGATTTAGATGACTTGTTACTTGGCGACTAGACTATGCGGCGGCCGGTCATGCTGCAATGGACCTCAACGTGACGCTAAAGAAACTCTTTAAATAATGTGAAACCCTATTTTCAAAAATAGGTAATAAGTCCCTGTAAGGCAACGTGGTAAATAAAACAGACCCAATCAGCTGACTGTCTATCATAACAAACCACACAGTTACAGAGAAGTATTCTGAGAGCTATGTTTCCACAGAGGCACTTCCGTTTTCGTAGGACCACCATAAGACGGAAGGGATAGGCAAGATGTTTGAAATTCTGTCAGAAAATGGGTGAAGACGGGTAATGTAGAATATGTACAAGATCCAAGAGGGAATAACAAGCGTGGAAGACCAAGTACGAAATGCTCGGATTAAGATGCGTGTAAGACGAAGATGTAGTCTTTCGTCCCAGCTGTTCAGTCCATACATCGGAGAAGCAGTGACGGATACAAAACAAAGGTTCAAGAGAGGGACTAAATTCAAGTTGAAAGGGTATCAGTGATAAACCTCCATGATGACATTATTGTCCTCAGTGAAAGTGAAGAACAATTACAGGATCTGTTGAATAAAGTGAACAGTCTAATGAATAGAGAATATAGACTGAAAGTAAATCGAAGAAAGGCGAAGGTAATGATGAAGTAGCAGAAATGAGGATAGCGAGAAACTTAAGATCAGAATTTTGGTTCACGAAGTAGATGAAGTTAAGGAACTCTGCTACCTGGGCAGCAAAAAACCCACGACCGACGGAGCAAGGAGGACATAAAAGAAAAGACAGTGTTTTTAATATGAAGTAGAAATTTCTGAGAATGTATGTTTGGTGCCCAGTGTTTTATGGTAGTGATACGCGGACTGTGAAAACACTGGAACAGAAGAGAGTAGAAGCATTTTAGATGTGGTGCAAGGGAGAGTTTTGAAAACGAGGTAGATTGATAAGATATGGAATGATGCGGTTCTCCACAAAATCGGACAGCAATGGAATAATAGAAAACACTCAGGAGGAAAAGAAAACACAGGATGATGGGAACTCTTTTCTGTTAAGACATCAAGGAATGACTTCATTGGTTGCAGAGGGAGCTGTAGGGGTTAAAAACTGTAGGGGAAGGCAGAGACTGGAATACATCCAGCAAATAACTGAGGACATAAGTTGTAATTGCTACTGTGAGATGAGAAGTTGCCGATATATCTTCACCAGTGAACGAGGCATTACCAGTGAAAACTACTAATGAGATTTCTGTGCACTCTGCTAATAGCCAGAGACAAAATTCCCCTGGTCGATCTCCATCTTCTTCCCTCAACGTGTTGAATGCTTTGGTAGGAATAGATGCCATACATATGTGGAACACCGATACAGTAGAACTTAAGGTGTGCTTGTTGAAGGACTACGTTCAACCAAACAAATAATGTCTTCTACTTCATACAAGCTCTGTTAATTTGCGTGTTCAGGTGAAATGCGGCTGCTAGATACTCGACCAGTTAAGTGAAAACACGAAAATACGCTCTTCAACCTGGCACTCTACAATTATGGACTCTTCTACTTCATTCTCTGCAACTAGCAGCAGATTGAGCATCACAAAAGCAGTAATCAAATACTATAGCGCGATATTCAGCATTTATAAATACGTGCGGCAAGCTTGAATAATACAGTGGAATTGACCAACAGATATCACTGCTGAAAATTTCTATTTTATAAACTCAGGCACAATTTCACAGCTTGAACTTCAAACAAGAATAACAAGAGACCCACAGCAAATTGAGTATCAGCACTCGCAATGAAAACTGTTCTCTGTAAACAGCTGTATCTCTGCAGCTTATAAAAAACAAGCTTGGTGCCCGCAGCTTCGCTGGTATAGACTTTATGTTCTACACAGATTTCTTTTTTCGTTAATCCAATTTTTATGTCGTTCACAAACTGCTACACCTTCTAGACTTTTCAGGCTATTTATGGCCGCAAGGCGTGGTCTTTTCCGAACGAACTTCTGACCAAAAAGCGGTTCTGGTAGTTGGAGTCAGCTTTTGTTAATCCTGTCTTTGAGTCCTTGTGGTGACACTTCAGTAGATACTTTAATCCCCTAACACGTATTTCTTTGAAGCCATATACTAGTTTTCATAGATTTGGCTTCAAAAATGTTTTAATACACGCATCAAAAAAAGTTTTGCATCACCTCGGTTCCGAGAGATCCGGAACACGTACAGAAAATTGGAATAGAGGTCAACGTAAACATCATTTATGCCCTCTTTATTGCTCATGGAAACAACACCATGTTGTACCACCGTACACCTTTATAGGTGGTGGTCCATATTGCTGTACATACCGGTACCTTTCATACCCAGTAGGACGTCCTCTTGCACTGATGCATGCCTGTATTCGTCGTGGCATACTATCCACGAGTTCATCAAGGCACTGTTGGTCCAAAGTGTTACACTCCTCAACGGCGATTCGGCGTAGATCCCTCAGGGTGGTTGGTGGTTCACGCCGTCCATGAACAGCCTTTTTCATCTATCCCAGGCATGTTCGATAGGGCGCATATCTGGAGAACATGCTGGCCACTCTACTCGAGCTATGTAGTTATGCTGAAGTAAGTCATTCACAACAGGTGCACGAAGGGGGCGAAAATTGTCGTCCATGAAGACGATTGCCTCGCCAATATGCTGCCGATATGGAGGATAGCATTCACGTATCGTACAGTCGTTAGGGTGCCTTCCATGACCACCAGCGGAGTACGTCGGCCCCGCATAATGCCAACCCAAAAACAGCAGGGAACCTCCACCTTGCTGCACTCGCTGGACAGTGTGTCTAAGGCGTTCAGCCTGACCAGGTTGCCTCCAAAGACGTCTGCGACGATTGTCTGGTTGAAGGCATGTGTGACACTCATCATTGAAGAGAACGTGATGCCAATCCCGAGCGGTGCATTCGGCATGTTGTTAGGCCCATCTGTACCTCGCTGCAAGGTGTCGTGGTTGCAAAGATGGACCTCGCCATGGACGTCGGGAGTGAAGTTGGGCATCATGCAGCCTATTGCGCACAGTTTCAGTCGTAAAACGACGTCCTCTGGCTGCACGAAAAGCATTGTTCAACATGGTGGCGTTACTTTCAGGGTTCCTCCGAGCCATAATCCGTAGGTAGGGGTCACCCACTGCAGTAGTAGGCCATGGGTGGCCTGACGTAGGCTTGTAATCGACAGTTCCTGTCTCTCTGTATTCTTCCGTGTCCGAACAACATCGATTTGGTTCACTCAGCGACCCCTGGACACTTCCCTCGTCGAGAGCCCTTCCTGGCACAAAGTAACAATGCGGACTCGATCGAACCGCGGTACTGAACGTCTAGGCATGGTTAAACTACAGACAACACGAGCCGTGTACCTCCTTCCCGGTGGAATAACTGGCACTGATCGGCTGCCGGACCCCCTCCATCCGAAGAAAGAGTGATTTCAGGTGTGCCGCAGGGAAGTGTCATAGGACCGTTGCCATTCACAATATACATAAATGACCTTGTGGATAACATCGGAAATTCACTGAGGCTTTTTGCGGATGATGCTGTGGTGTCTCGAGAGGTTGTAACATTGGAAAATTGTACTGAAATGCAGGAGCATCTGCAGCGAATTGACGCATGGTGCAGGGAATGGCAATTGAATCTCAATGTAGACAAGTGTACGGTGCTGCGAATACATAGAAAGATAGATCCCTTATCATTTAGCTACAAAGTAGCAGGTCAGCAACTGGAAGCAGTTAATTCCATAAATTATGTGGGAGTACGCATTAGGATTGATTTAAAATGGAATGATCATATAAAGTTGATCGTTGGTAAAGCAGATGCCAGACTGAGATTCATTGGAAGAATCCTAAGGACATGCAATCCGAAAACAGAGGAAGTAGGCTACAGTACGCTTGTTCGTCCACTGCTTGAATACTGCTCAGCAGTGTGGGATCCGTACCAGATAGGGTTGATAGAAGAGACAGAGAAGATCCAACGGAGAGCAGCGCACTTCGTTACAGGATCATTTAGTAATTGCGAAAGCGTTACGGAGATGATAGATAAACTCCAGTGGAAGACTCTGCAGGAGAGACGCTCAGTAGCACGGTACGGGCTTTTGTTAAAGTTTCGAAAACATACCTTCGCCGAAGAGTAAAGCAGTATATTGCTCCCTCCTACGTATACCTCGCGAAGAGACCATGAGGATAAAATCAGAGAGATTAGAGCCCATACAGAAGCATACCGCCAATCCTTCTTTCCACGTATAATACGAGACTGGAATATAAGGGAGAACCGATAGAGGTACTCAAGGTACCCTCCGCCACACACCGTCAGGTGGCTTGCGGAGTATGGATGTAGATGTAGATGTAGATATGCGCTGTTCATGCGTGATTGTTCACATCTCTGAACAGTCAAAGGGACTGTGTCTTTGATACAATATACACAGTCAAAGTCTATCTTCAGGAGTTCTGGGAACCGGAGTACCGCAACAGTTTTTTGATTTGTGTATAAGGAAATAATTTTGTAACCATTTTTATGCACTGTTTTGCTCCCTTAGGGAATGAATTTCCAAAAAAATACTGAAACTTTCTTTTTGTTTCCAAGCGAGAAGTAAAATACTTCTTCTCAAGGATGCAGCTTTACAAATGGTTTTGTAATACTTTAGTTATGATATATTTTCAAAAAAATCCGTGCATTATTTTACCCCAATAGTGGTTAAATTTTCAAAAATTTGGAGTACGTAATTCTGTATTTCTGACCGAGAAACAGAATACCACTTTTTGTAGTTCTAGCTTCAAATTTGCCTTGATGGCGACAATCTTCCAGAGAAATCTTTCATCCCCGGCTTCACTCCCTTAGGAGTGGAATGTCGAACAATCCCTTATGAAATAATGGCTAAGCTATGTGATCAACGCCTTCTCCAAATTTTCTATGCTTAGCGGTTTAGAACGATGGATGACAGTCAGAGAATCAGTGAGTCTTTCCCCCCCCCCCCCCCCCCCCCTGTTTATTGAATTTCCAAAGACGGTAACACACGTAATTTTTTCCTTCCAACCGAGAAGCCAAATTCAAAGTTTCGTAGGTTTAACTTTAAAAATATCTTAATAATGAAATACTGTTATAAAACTTTTTTAATTTAATACTAAAGCAAACACTAATTTTCGTAGATGTAGCTTTAAAATTGATTTGGTAGTTCTTTAATGATGATTAATTTTTAAAAAATGTCACCCCATTTTACCCTCATGATACAGTTTCTTAACATGCCGAAACACGTATTTCTTTATTTCTATATCCCTTCTTAAGTGACGTAAGTGATGTGCCTGCAGTATAAGATCACCGAAGATTAACACCTTCTCCAAATGTCAATTTTCTATCCGAAGCGGTGTGGGCTGAACGCTGATGAATCAATCAGTAAATTTCTATATATGAGTGTTTTATTCGGATTAGTTAATACTACCAACTTCTAAAATTACTATTCTCCCTAAAACACACTGCACATGGAGAGCAGCAAAACGAGAAATCCATATATTACTTCGGTTTCACTGTTTTTTTCCCGTCGGTGGGCCTATGTATTGTGATCTTCCGGATCAGAATTCGTTAATCCAGTCGCATAATTGACAGTACTTAATTCGAAACTGGTGATCACAAACCGCTGATGAAATAACGCTTGGAGAATTTGCTGATATGAGCCAGCTATTTATTCACGAGAGATTTACCATGGTGAAAGATAAAGTATGCAAGGTTTGGTTGCGGAATGATGCGTGTTAAGTTAGTGTGACTCTCAAAAATCGAACAATTCTTTCCGTTTCATACTGTGAAGTTGTCAGGCAATAATTATGACTGTTTAGAAACTACACATAAGTACTGTTCATTAGAATACATGGTTGGATAGTTACAGTGCTCTCGAACCTGTAAACATATATTTCTTATGTACTGTTATTCGAATGCTTAGTCTGCAGACGTGTAACATCCAACGTTGATGCAGAGCAGAGCAGTTATTCTTCTGTAGTAGCAGTGAAACAGTCTTTGTATCGAGGAATGTGGTGGCAATGGTTTACAGTTGTTCATGTAACTCTCAGTTTCTTGAACAGTTTAAGCATTAAAGAGTAAAAAGTCTGCCAACCGTGTGAAAATCACCTTAGATGAGTAAGTTTGGAAAACCGATGGTTTCAAATGCACTTCTTGAATTAAAAAGATGCGATAATATCAAAGATTCAGTGTGTTACAATTACTGCGCTTTTTTACGTGTGTTGACGCGAGCAATAAGGTAATCAGATTGTTCTTATTCACATCAGGATAGCGGTACATCGATTATTATTCAATAAGTTATGTACCCCAAAATAAACGTTTTGTGAACAATTTGTTCGCAGTTATTACAATACCGGTAGGTGAGAGCCAGAGAAAAGGCACAGTACGCATGTTGAGAGCCAGCAAGTGATATGTATCTAATCAATTGATTGGATTCGTTGAAGTAGTAACCCAATGAATTAACGGTATTCTTTGAAGTAGTAATTCTACATCTACATCTACATTTATATACCGCAAGCCACCCAACGGTGTGTGGCGGAGGGCACTTTGCGTGCCACTGTCATTTCCTCCCTTTCCTGTTCCAGTCGTGTATGGTTCGCGGGAAGAACGACTGTCTGAAAGCCTCCGTGCGCGCTCTAATCTCTCTAATTTTACATTCGTGATCTCCTCGGGAGGTATAAGTAGGGGGAAGCAACATATCCGATACCTCATCCAGAAACGCACCCTCTCGAAACCTGGCGAGCAAGCTACACCGCGATGCAGAGCGCCTCTCTTGCAGAGTCTGCCACTTGAGTTTATTAAACATCTCCGTAACGCTATCACGGTTACCAGATAACCCTGTGACGAAACGCGCCGCACTTCTTTGGATCTTCTCTATCTCCTCCGTCAACCCGATCTGGTACGGTTCCCACACTGATGAGCAATACTCAAGTATAGGTCGAACGAGTGTTTTGTAAGCCACCTCCTTTGTTGATGGACTACATTTTATATGGACTCTCCCAATGAATCTCAACCTGATACCCGCCTTACTAACAATTAATTTTATATGATCATTCCACTTCAAATCGTTCCGAACGCATACTCCCAGATATTTTACAGAAGTAACTGCTACCAGTGTTTGTTCCACTATCATATAATCATACAATAAAGGATCCTTCTTTCTATGTATTCGCAATACATTACATTTGTCTATGTTAAGGGTCAGTTGCCACTCCCTGCACCAAGTGCCTATCCACTGCAGATCTTCCTGCATTTCGCTACAATTTTCTGATGCTGCAACTTCTCTGTATACTACAGCATCGGCCGCGAAAAGCCGCATGGAACTTCCGACACTATCTACTAGGTCATTTATATATATATATTGTGAAAAGCAATGGTCCCATAACACTCCCCTGTGGCGCGCCAGAATTTACTTTAACGTCTGTAGACGTCTCTCCATTGAGAACAACATGCCGTGTTCTGTTTGCTAAAAACTCTTCAAATCGGCCACACAGCTGGTCTGATATTCCGTAGGCTCTTACTTTATCAGGCGACAGTGCGGAACTGTATCGAACGCCTTCCGGAAGTCAAGAAAAATAGCATCTACCTGGGAGCCTGTATCTAATATTTTCTTGGTCTCATGAACAAATAATACGAGTTGGGTCTCACACGATCGCTGTTTCCGGAATCCATGTTGATTCCTACAGAGTAGATTCTGGGTTCCCAAAAACGACATGATACTCGAGCAAAAAACATGTTCTAAAATTCTACAACAGATCGACGTCAGAGATATAGGTCTATAGTTTTGCGCATCTGCTCGACGACCCTTCTTGAAGACTGGGACTACCTGTGCTCTTTTCCAATCATTTGGAAACTTCCGTTCTTCTAGAGACTTGCGGTACACGGCTGTTAGAAGGGGGGCAAGTTCTTTCGCGAACTCTGTGTAGACTCGAATTGGTATCCCGTCAGGTCCAGTGGACTTTCCTCTGTTGAGTGATTCCAGTTGTTTTTCTATTCCTTGAACACTTATTTCGATGTCAGCCAATTTTTCGTTAGTGCGAGAATTTAGAGAAGGAACTGCAGTGCGGTCTTCCTCTGTGAAACAGCTTTGGAAAAAGGTGTTTAGTATTTCAGCATTACGCGTGTCATCCTCTGTTTCAATGCCATCATCATCCCGGAGTGTCTGGATATGCTGTTTCGACCCACTTACTGATTTAACGTAAGATCAGAACTTCCTAGGATTTTCTGTCAAGTCGGTACATAGAATTTTACTTTTGAATTCACTGAACGCTTCACGCATAGCCCTCCTTACGCTAACTTTGACATCGTTTAGCTTCTGTTTGTCTGAGAGGTTTTGGCTGCGTTTACACTCGGAGTGAAGCTCTCCTTGCTTTCGCAGTAGTTTCCTAACTTTGTTGTTGAACCACGGTGGGTTTTTCCCGTCCCTCACAGTTTTACTCGGCACGTACCTGTCTAAAACGCATTTTACGATTGCCTTGAACTTTTTCCAAAAACACTGAACATTGTCAGTGTCGGAACAGAAATTTTCGTTTTGATCTGTTAGGTAGTCTGAAATCTGTCTTCTATTACTCTTGCTAAACAGATAAACCTTCCTCCCTTTTTTTATATTCCTATTAACTTCCATATTCAGGGATGCTGCAACGGCCTTATGATCACTGATTACCTTTTCTGCACATACAGAGTCGAAAAGTTCGGGTGTGCTTGTTATCAGTAGGTCCAAGATGTTATGTCCACAAGTCGGTTCTCTGTTTAATTGCTCGAGGTAATTTTCGGATAGTGCACTCAGTATAATGTCACTCGATGCTCTGTCCCTAGCACCCGTCCTAAACATCTGAGTGTCCCAGTCTATATCTGGTAAATTGAAATCTCCACATAAGACTATAACATGCTGAGAAAATTTATGTGAAATGTATTCCAAATTTTCTCTCAGTTGTTCAGCCACTAATGCTGCTGAGTCGGGAGGTCGGTAAAACCTAGCTCGGTTGTTGAGTGTAACCTCCACCCATAATAATTCACAGGAACTATCCACTTCTACTTCACTACAGGATAAACTACTAGTAACAGCGACGAACACTCCACCACCGGTTGCATGCAATGTATCCTTTCTAAACACTGTCTGTACCTTTGTAAAAATTTCGGCAGAATTTATCTCTGGCTTCAGCCAGCTTTCTGTACCTATAACGATTTCAGCTTCGGTGCTTTCTATCAGCGCTTGAAGTTCCGGTACTTTACCAACGCAGCTTCGACAGTTTACAATTACAATACCGATTGCTGCTTGGCCCCGGCGTGTCCTGACTTTGCCCCGCACCCGTTGAGGCTGTTGCCCTTTCTGTACTTGCCCAGGGCCATCTAACCTAAAAAAACGCCCAGTCCACGCCACACAACCCCTGCTACCCGTGTAGCCGCTTGCTGCGTGTAGTGGACTTCTGGCCTGTCCAGCGGAACCCGAAACCCCACCACCCTATGGCGCAAGTCGAGGAATCTGCAGCCCACACGGTCGCAGAACTGTCTCAGCCTCTGATTCAGACCCTCCACTCGGCTCTGTACCAAAGGTCCGCAGTCAGTCCTGTCGACGATGCTCCAGATGGTGAGCTCTGCTTGCATCCCGCTAGCGAGACTGACAGTCTTCACCAAATCAGATAGCCGCCGGAAGCCAGAGAGGATTTCCTCCGATCCATAGCGACACACATCATTGGTGCCGACATGAGCGACCACCTGCAGATGGGTGCACCCCGTAACCTTCTCCCCTCTCTTGCTGCCATTTCCCTAAGGGGCCCCATTACGCGCCTGACGTTGGAGCTCCCAACTACCAGTAAGCCCACCCTCTGTGACTGCCCGGATCTTGCAGACTGAGGGGCAACCTCTGGAACAGGACAAGCAGCCATGTCAGACCGAAGATCAGTATCAGCCTGAGACAGAGCCTGAAACCGGTTCGTCAGACAAACTGGAGAGGCCTTCCGTTCAGCCCTCTGGAATGCCTTTCGCCCCCTGCCACATCTTGAGACGAGCTCCCACTCTACCACAGGTGAGAGATCAGCCTCAATGCGGGCAGTATCCGGGCAACCACAGTCGTAGTCCGATCGGGGGGTGCGTGGGACGAGTTGGCCGTCCCCGACAAACCCCCATCTGGACCCCCACAGTGATGCCCATTGGCAACAGCCTCAAGCTGTGTGACCGAAGCCAACACTGCCTGAAGCTGGGCGCGAAGGGATGCCAACTCAGCCTGCATCCGAACACAGCTGTTGCAGTCCCTATCCATGCTAAAAACTGTTGTGCAAAGAACGTCTGAACTAATCTACAGAGAGCGCAAACAAATCGACACAAAATTTAAACGGTTATTAAAATACAAGATTGCCTAGTAAATGCGATAATGCTGCTACTTGCGCACTGCTGACACACTGTTTGGCGGCGGAAGGTGACTACGCGTTTTTACACTATTCAGGTACTAAAACGCGATGCTACAACTCTCAAATACTATAATACGCCCGAAATTTATGAATTAAACAATGCAAGTACCAAAAACACGCAAAGAAATTAAGAATTAAACTGTGTAACAAATGAGTGAGCCAGGAGTATACGACTTGCTGCTGCAGCTGCTTATCTAACGGCGACAGGGAGCACACTTCTTGTGTTTTTATCTGTTTTGTGTTTTATATGTTCAGGATACAAGTGCAGACATGTCTGTGAAGAGGATGCTGCACGGATCAGTAGTTACCTCCAACATAACTAAATGTGACGTACAATTGATAAATTGCAGAGGAGACGCATTACTGTATGAGTAAATGGATGCCGAATAATCATGTGAGAGTACATGAACGGAGTGGTTCGAAGTGGAATGACCACATAAGGCTAACCGAATGAAAAGTGGATACCAGATAGATATTATTGGAAGAATTCTCGGGAACTTTGGTCCGCCAATGAAGAAGGTAGTTTAAAAAACACTTTTTCGATCACTATTTCATCAGTCTGGTACAATTACCAGTTGAGATTGATAGATGAAATGGAGAAGACGCAAAGAATATCTAAGCCCACAGAGACATGTGTACACACCTCAGAGCCAATATCACTTAAATTAAATAAATCAAATTAATATCAAATCCACATTCATCAATAGTATTTTACCATCGAAGCCGTTATAAACAAAAATCTACATTACAGAGTGGTTTTCCGTTAAAATACCGGGAACGTACATTCCTGAAAGTATAATCCAATATATTGCTTCCTGCTACATATACCACGAGAAACGTCTACAAAGGTAAAATCAGGACGATTCGAGCGGAGACATACCCTCAATGGTTGCTCTACTCGCACCACAGGCGTCTGGAACAGGAAACTGAGGAACTGACAGTAGATCACAAACTACCCTCCGTCACCAACATAAGGAGACTCGAGAAGTTACCATACACATGTTGGAAAGGTCTTAAGGGATTAGGCTCCCATGCAGTTACCTTCCGTCGTTTTTGCCTTCCATGATCTCTTGTCATTAGTTACTTATTCCACGATGGCGAGTAATTATTCGTTATGATTTTGTCTCGTATGTGTCGAATTACCGGACGTGTGGATTAGCCGCTCCGTCTTAGGCGTCTTGTCACGGCCAGCGTGGCTCCCTCCGTCGGAGGTTCGAGTCCTCCCTCGGGCATGGGTGTGTGTGTTATCCTTAGCGTAAGTTACTTTAAGTAAGATTAAGTAGTGCGTAAGCTTAGGGACCGATGACCTCAGCAGTTTGGTCCCATAAGACCTTACCAAAAATTTCCAAATTTTGTCGAATTACCACTCCCGCCAAGTGACAGATTATCGCACGGGACACGGTCGTGCTAAGTTCAGTTTCTTAAGACGGTCCGATTCATTAATGTATTTGCAAGCAGTGGGAGACTCTTTCGTCCAAGCGACCTCTGTCCACTGGCAGCGTTCTTGAGGGTGTACTGTGGACTGTGACCAGTGAAATTTGTGACCAGTGTAATCTGCGCCCATAAAAGGCCCAAATTGCATTTAATCGGAGAAGGAACATACTCACCAGCAACAACATTAGTCTGAAAATAAGGAAACGTATCATGAAAGGTTTCGTTTGGAGTGTGGCCCTTTACGGATGTGAAACTTGGACAGTTGGAAGAGAAGAGAGAAGACGGCTAGAGGCCCTGGAGATGTGGTGCTATAGAAGGATGGTGAAGATCAGCTGGAGAGACAAAGTAGCAAATGAGGAGGTGCTTAGAAGAGTACAGGAAACCAGATTTCTGTGCAGGCACATCCAAACAAGAAGAGACAAACTTGTAGGGCACATCCTACGACACAACAACATCACTGGAACAATAGCAGAAGGAGCTACTGAGGGAAGGAATAGGCGGGGGCGACCAAGGATATCATACATGCAAGAGATCATGAATGACGTTTGATGTAACACATACGTGGAAATGAAGAGGAAGGCAGACAGAAGAGAGGAATCACGCTCTGCTGCAAACCAACATCAGGGGTGAACACTAAAAGAAGAAAAGAGAACAGGCCAAGAAACGGTCCCCTAACTTCGTTGTCCGAATTACTCAATGTCTCCGGTATTTAGAAAATTTGTGGTAAGTTCTATGGGACCAAACTGCTAAGGTCATCGATCCGTAGGCTAACACACTACTTAATCTAACTTAAACTAACTTACACTAACGACAACCCACGCACAGATGCCCAAGGGAGGACTCGAATATCCGACAGTGGGGGGGGGGGGGGGGGGGCGTGAACCGTGGTAAGGCGCCTAAGACCGCACGGCTACCCCGCGCGGCTCCTGTATTTAGAAGGGCCAAGGGCTCTCACATGGAGCCATGAAGGATATTGCAGACGTTCGAACAAGAAATATACTGAAAAAATTTTACAATTGGGTGTGTGAACAATTTTCTTAATTTTCCTTCGGACGCAACCAAAAAATATTTACATTGCCGAGTATTCAGGAACTGCAACGGATACATAAAAATCAAATTACAGACACAAAATGTAAAAATCATTTCTCTTCTACTTGGTCAAATATAGTTTACAATAAATTTAAAATACAATACGTCGATACCCGAGACTCACCGTATAATGCATGAAATATACATGCATACATGCATGCGTCATGATACTAACTGAAAGACAAGGCATATGCACAGATATAGGTGGCATAAGCTGTACATGGCTTCTTCTCCCACTCCTAGTGCCAAGTGTGCGCGTCTTCTGTATGTGACGTCAAAATGTGAAAACAGTCTCCTTTATAATTAAAATTCTGCGAATCAGTGTCATTATTTCCAAGTGGGAGACATATGAGCATTATAAAGTTGTATGTGTGATAAGTAATCCAGTGTTTAAAATGACAGAGTAGACATCATTGAATAAGTTAAGTAAAAGCAAACATTTTATAGCTGACATTGAAGAATAAGATTTTTACTATTAGGGCAAAGTAAACGTAATAAAAGAAGGAAAATCAGGATGTAAACGTTATAAGATCTAGACCGAGTGTAATATGCACATGTAGGACGGAATGTAGTACAACTTTATGTAGACCTTTGGCGGAGCTCTTCTCTCGGCAGCCAGGCCGTTTACGGTTCTGGTCATTTGTAGGGATTCGGAGCTATCCCCATTACTCACGTACCTACGCATACCCCGCAGCTTCGCACCAATTTTCCAGCTTTTTGAGGATATACTAAAAAGTTATCAATCGCACTTCTGCTTCCGCCAATTTTTTTTAGCATGGTTGAAAGTCGTACATATACAGAGAAAAAGTGAAAAAAATTTGGAAGAAAGGCAGCATTTTAAAACCTCATTAAAACCTAGCAACATCACAAATTATATGCAGTCTAACGATGCACATCAATTCTCTCCAGGAGAGCTAAGCCACGCTGACAATACTCTAAACATGTCTGAAGCATAATGTCAATACACAAACTAAAAAAAGCTTATAGTTGAGTCACAAAGCATCTCATACAAGAACACAGAAATGAAACAAGAAACGTAAGCATTGGTCTAACAGGGAATAGTAAACAATGACATTAGAACCATACTTACAGAAATGAAAGAAAACAATGGAAAACGAAATAATACAGACTCCGTAACACTGAGAAACCTCAGAAAGAAGCTGCAGAAACAACTCCATTATTACACAAGCAAGTTAAGGAAACACAGTGGTGCTCATGGATAAAAGAGTGATACATTAATATGAAACAAGTGTTCATCACAAAAAATAAACTTTTAAAACTAATCTCAGGCCCAAGTAACAGTTCCAGATCGACTTGATAAAGATTCTGAAAGACACTGAGTTTAAATCTGTAACAGACACCGCACTGTCTGCCATCTCGGATGTTTAAATTTCCTGCAATCTGCTATGTTGGTGACGCCATCTTGGATTGTTATATCACGTTCAAGGTCAAACTCAAGGTCACTTACGACTTCTTAAGAAAACGACGACAACAGGTCAGGAAGCCAGGACCTCTAGATCCAAAACCAGGGCTACAAAACTGGTGACTTTATGCCATTGTAGTCTGTAGTCGAATTAAGTCGGGTGATACTGAGAGATTAGGAAATGAGACACTTAAAGTAGTAAAGGAGTTTTATTATATGGGGAGCAAAATAACTGATGCTGGTCGAAGTAGAGAGGATATAAAATGTAGACTGGCAATGGCAAGGAAAGCGTTTCTGAAGAAAGGAAATTTGTTAACATCGAGTACTGATTTAAGTGTCAGGAAGTTCTGAAAGTATTTGTGTGGAGTGTAGCCATGTATGGAAGTGAAACATGAACGATAAATAGTTTGGACAAGAAGAGAATAGAATCTTCCGAAATGTGGTGCAACAGAAGAATGCTGGAGATCAGATATGTAGATCACATAACTAATGAGGAGGTATTGAATTGGGGAGAAGAGGAGTTTGTGGCACAACTTGACTAGAAGAAGGGATCGGTTGGTAGGACATGTTCTGAGGCATCAAGGGATCAGCAATTTAGCATTGGAGGGCAGCGTGGAGGGTAAAAGTCGTAGAGGGAGGCTAAGAGATGAATACACTAGATTCAGAAGGATGTAGGCTGCAGTAGGTACTGGGAGATGAAGAAGCTTGCACAGGATAGAGTAGCATGGAGAGCTGCATCAAACCAGTCTCAGGACTGAAGACCACAACAACAACACGCCATTGTCACGTTAGGGGTGACGTGTATGAGGACAAGTAGGCCACCACGCTGTCCAGCCATCACCCATTATGGTGGACGAACATAAAACTTCTGATAAGTTGTCGTACGTGAAGCAGGTAGAAGATCAGCTAAAAAGCAGTTGCAAAATGGAAAACACTGCACAATACGAGTCAGATGTTCTCATTTCTGTAATTGCTTTTCAACTGTTCTTGTACCGACTTTACACAAAACTACCTATCAGTTTTATGTTTTCCCTCTATATGCTGATGCCTGGACAGCTTCGTGGCACACCTGTCCTGGTGCACGACTGCTCCAACTCGGTAATCCGAAATTTTCCAATAATGGAAAATTAACTGTAATTAGAAATGATGGCGATACTGTTATATCAGAAATTCAGTACGCCTGCGGCACGTTCCCGGAGGAAAGCAATTTTAAATCACGTCACTTTCCTCGGCAATGTTTCGCTCTACCTGCACTGGACCGCTGACCTTTGCGAGGGCTGCGGCTGAGGTACCAGCCGCCCGCGGTCTCGGTGACAAATAGAACAGAGCAGGGCGGCGCGAGAGCCGTTCGGCTTTTCTCGGGAGCCGGCAGAGGACCCGCGCTTAATGCACAGCCACCCCGCGGGCGGGTGGATCCACCCATGCGAAGCGCACTGATGGATGGACTTTTAACACTGCGGCCTCACTCCTCAATATATCACGCGGAACCCACTCTCTTGTCTGCCAACTGCGTCAGCAGGAGCGTTCGTTATGGCCGCCGATCGATGGATTCACGGCTCATCTACTTGAAAGCATCAAGGGTGACCCGAAAATTACAAACGCCGTATGTTCAGTTTCCTGCCTTGACAGTGATGTGTGGTTTGAAATGATATATTGCTAACCCACTACTTTTTTTAAAAAATGAAATAGATGATCACGTGTTCGAATCAGTAAGCTACTCTCGTAAGTATCAGTATGCAGCATTCAGCACTATCCCAAACGCCGTATGTTCAGTTACTTGCCGTGACAGTGATGTGTGGTTTGAAATGACATATTGCTAACCCACTACTTTTTTGAAAAAAATAAAATAGATGATCGCTTGTTCGAATCAAATGGCTCTGAGCACTATGGGACTTAACATCTGTGGTCATCTGTCCCCTAGAACTTAGAACTACTTAAACCTAATTAACCTAAGGACATCACAAACATCCATGCCCGATGCAGGATTCGAACCTGCGACCGTAGCAGTCGCGCGGTTCCCGACTGAGCGCCTAGAACCGCTAGACCACCGCGGCCGGCGCGTGTTCGAATCAGTAAGCTACTCTCGCAAGTATTAGTATGCAACATGCAGCACTATCCTTCAAATATGCTAGTCTTAATTGAACTCCGACTTTCAAGAACCTTGTGTGCTGGCGCTCCGACCCTACAGTAACAAATAATATTTATTCAAGTTGGTCAACAGCGCTGCTCTTTAATCTGCAATTCACCACCATGGATTCATACATACAAGTAAATAATACAGTGAAAAATGTTAAGTACTGTATACAAGACAGATTCTCTGAAGATCAGAAAGTTGTAGAGAAGTACTGGCAGCGGTAAATCTGAGTATTGCCTCGATAGCCCACACGGTAAGCGCATTTGACAAAGAACGCAAGGCTCCGCGTTCCAGTTCTCGTGCAACACAAAGTTTTAATCCACCATGAAGCTTAAGAAAAAATTACTTTTCCTTATCTGCAGTTTTTCATAAACTACTTTACTCGCATTACAACCAGGTTTTTCAGCAACAAGATTGTTTGACTATAGAGTAAACACTGTGGGCCATTTCTATTACGGAACGTCAAAAGTAACTTCGATTAAACCATCAGTCTGGGTTATGCACATGAGTGCATCACATTGTTCGGGCTATCTCGTAAATACGTGTTCCTTGTGGTTTTATGCTTTCCGTGTGATTTTTTTGAAGTACATCGTTTTTCTGGTGTTCCTTGTAACGTTTCAGTCTTTTCATTTTCCATTACAGCTTGCAATTTTGGGTGTTCGGTCGTTGTCACGGGCTCGCCGTTGTCATGGGCTCGAAACGGTTCCTTAGCATAAGTCAAAAATATCCGGCCATTACAAAAACATAGCGATATTCGAGGCTGTTTTCGCGAAACTGTAGGTTCCATAATAATTTGACCACCAAACAAATATCTTATTGATTAGCTGTGCCATACAGTGTAGGCTTTTATGGCGGGAGTCTACTTCAGTTAAAACTTCCGGTCTGAGAAGCCCTGATCCATATATAAAACTATTCCCTGACTTTTAGTCTCCGACTGCGGAACAAACCTGCGGAGGTAAAACGACAACAGCCGTTTTACTTTCCATGATGTGTCCCACAGTCGGGGACGAAACGTCAAGGAATAATTTTATACATCGATCAGGGCCTCTCAGACCGGAAGTTTTATTTGAAGTAAACAAGCATATGTTATCATATCACAACCGTGTCCTTCAAAATATCCATTTTGACTGTGGACGCCAAGCACCAGTAATCATTCTCCAGTCGTTTACATTTGAGATCCTGATCCTAGCATGAACCATGTGTCACTGACATGCTATTGTGTTGCGGTGAGGTAATGGGAATTAGCCACGCAGAGTGGCCGCGCAGTTTGAGGCACCATGTCACGGATTGCGAGGCCCCTTCCGCTGGAGGTTCGAGTCCTCCCTCGGGCATGGGTGTGTGAGTCGTTCTTAGCATAAGTTAGTTTCAGTTACAATAGAAAAGATGTTCGTCGCATTTACGTGCGTATCTTTGTAATGTAAGGGGAAGGAATATTTACCAACGATCTCTAAAAGTTCTTTACCGATTTACATCAAATGCAGGCTAGAAAAGTCGGTCTTTCTTTCATTGACGCACACTGACATACTGGAAATACGCTACTGTTAAATATTTTGCTGGCTGAGATTTGCCAAAGAAGTGAAGTTGCCTTGACTATATCATCTTCGGCGTTTACAGCTTAACTGTTGGTTTTCGGTCAAGGAGCACATTCAGCTATGGAATTGCCGTTGAATCTGCAGGTTTTAGGACGGCCCATTTACAACGTAAATAAGGATTCGGTCAAGCTGAAATTCTCCAGCAGTGTAAACTGATAGTTCGGGACGAACGAACCATGTCTAACAATAGGACACGGGAAGCGCTTAATTGCACTTTTAAAGACATAAACGGAGATTGGCGGCTCATGGGTGGTCTCTTGCTGTTCTGCCTGCATTAAATCATCGACCTTATGGAGACAGGCGCGCAAAATGCATATCAGAACGAATATGAGGTTTCGCTTTTGAGCAGAAACGAATGCGGAACAGTTTGTACAGCAGTTACTGTCACTCGACAATGGAAAATTTTCTGCGACACCTCTACCGATCTAATTTAGTATCCCACAAATTTCTGCAATATGGTCAAGTCACTCAACGACCGAATAGCTGATGTGTTTCTGAACAAACGCAAAAATTGTAACTCTCGTCGATGGCTGTGGGAAAGGACCATTTTAGCCCCAAAAAATTACAGTATTAAATACTTTTTAAGCAGATCCAGAAAATGCTTCCCGGCAACAGTCACCTTTACGTCTATTGCATCAGTAATGGATACACAGCAAGCTGTGCATTACCCGAGTATATATGCTCTCCAACCTCAAGGATTACCGACACACAATCTCATTTTAAAAACAGGATCCTCTAGCATATTATTACCAAATATCGACCCATTTTCGCTGTGCAACAGAAACGGGCTGGCTGTCGAGAAGCTATTGCCGAACGTAATAGAGGCCACCATTATCAGGGGTATACCGCAGGTGAAGACGTATTCATTCCTCGCATTCCGTTCACACCCAATGATTCAGATACGCGCTTCGCTTTAAAGCGATTGAAGTTTTCCATGCAGCTTGCATCCGCTATATGTATCAACAAGGCACAGGGCCAACCACATTGTTTGGCAGATATCAAACATCCCTGATAACGAAGGACACGGCAGCGAGTTGGTTATATATGTATTTCTCACTCAGGACACCTTCATGTACACCCTTGCTCTTATTTGCACCGAAAGTCGTTTTTACTTTTCAACACGATAAACCATGACTCCACCGTCATACGCTCAGAGGTTTTTCAGGTATACCTTCTGGATATATTGGTATAAGGGACAGACGTCCCCGGTGGCTAAAAATGGTTCAAATGGCTCTGAACACTATGGGACTTAACTTCTGAGGTCATCAGTCCCCTAGAACTTAGAACTACTTAAACCTAACTGACCTAAGGACATCACACACATCCACGCCCGAGGCAGGATTCGAACCTGCGACCGTAGAGGTCGCGCGATTCCAGACCGTAGCGCCTAGAACCGCTCGGCCACTCCCGCCGGCCCCGGTGGCTCATTGCAAGCAATTACATAATTATGACGCATTCGCTCGGCACCGCAGTCACCTTTGTTTCTGTGAAACTACTTTCAAAACGGCGAAAGAGTCTGTAATATTCAATCATCAAAGCGTCCAACACACAATACAGAGTAATGCGATAACCGTAGGATGCAAACTAATGCAATGTTGCAACCGTCGGTGCAGGAACAACTCAACGTAGCGTCGTCGTGACCCTCTTTCATTGCATTCAGTGAAGTTAAACACAACGGCCAACTCGTCTCCAGTAAACATATCGCCAGTACTGCTATGTACCACTCTTAACTCATTAATAGCCTGCCGGAATGGCCGTGCGGTTCTAGGCGCTACAGTCTGGAGCCGAGGGACCGCTATGGTCGCAGGTTCAAATCCTGCCTCGGGCATGGATGTGTGTGATGTCCTTAGGTTTGTTAGGTTTACTTAGTTCTACGTTCTAGGCGACTGATGACCTCAGAAGTTAAGTCGCATACTGCTCAGAGCCATTTGAACCATTAATACCTCGCAAGACAAAATATATGGTTCAAATGTCTCTGAGCACTATGGGACTTAACTTCTGAGCTCATCAGTCCCCTAGAACGTAGAACTACTTAAACCTAACTAACCTAAGGACATCACAAACATCCATGCCCGAGGCAGGATTCGAAGCTGCGACCGTAGCGGTCACGCGGTTCCAGACTGTAGCGCCTACAGCCGCTTGGCCACTCCGGCCCGCCCATAATATATGAATGATTGGTGTCTGTTCATTTGGACACGTCCTAAAGAACAGGCACCACGTATTCTTGATTCGCCTATATGGGCGATGGATTCACCTTCTGCAGTGCTCATGCACAAGTACGTCCGACATCCTGGGGGAACCTCTTTGAGTCGCGAGAGTGGAAGAAATGGACAGGGACTTTGGATAGGCGGCACTCGGTGGAAATGTGGCAGGATCTTTGAGAGTTGCTTTCTGTTAGAACGTTCTAAACGGGGTACTAGGAGTAATAGGCAGCCCGTGTGGCTGACTAGTGGGATAAAGATATCTTGTAAAACAAAGCGGAAATTATATCAGAGTGTCCTCCTTAATGTCCTCCTTACCTCAACGAGGTAAGGTGGATATTACTATTGTCAACAGGAGGTGCCGCGAGCGAAAGGAAACTAGACACACAGCGCATGCAGCCGACATTTGAACTCTCGTGCTCTGTTTTCAGTGCAGAACAGATACAATTGTAACTGGAACAAGAAACGAAACGAAATGAAATATCTCTGTAACTAGCCGGTGGGGACTGTGCGTCCTTTACGTCGAAATACTAAGCGAAATTCCCCAAACACCATCTGAAAGTTTGTCGGAGGAGTTCTAGTTCACCATGATTATGGCAGTCAGACCGTTTTCCATTTCTTCACATTGTTACAGCAGCCAGCGCGCTATCCCTTTCCCGTACTTCCTGTTTGTTTCATTCCTGACTGATTTATATTTCTGTATTCCTGAATTTCTCCAAACACTTTCATACTTCCTTCCTTCATAGGTAAATTGAAGTATTTCTTCTATTACCTAAGGTTCCTTCGCAGTTACCTTCCTTGTATCTAAGTTAGTCTGCCCTTTTACAGATGTCCAATCCTCTTCAACTGGGCTACCTGCTATGATATTAATTATCTCAGTTTCTGTAGCATTAGAGTACTTCAAATGCATTTCATCGTACCATATTATTTCAGTAATCCACTTCTTCACCCGTTGATTGTTAGGGAAGAATGTCTTCACTTTCAACCTACAGTTCATCTTTATTAAGTAGTGATCCGAATCTATTTCTGCTTCTAACCCAATACCTTATTTTGGAATCTCTGTGTGACAGTAATTCAACGGGAATCTTTCCGTAGCTATAGGCCATTTCGAAGTGCACCCGTTCCTCTCATGATTTTTTAGTAGTGTGTTTGCTTTTACAAGATGAAATTTATTGCAGAGCTCACCTTTCTCATCCCTACTATCAAGTCCACATACCTCCAGAGTAACTCTTCCTTCTACTACTTCCTTGGTTATTCAATCGATACTGTAGCAGTCTTAAGGGCAGTTCACACTTTATAACACTTCTGTTTGCTACTGCTACACCATAACCTCGAAACTGGAGGCAGGTTGTGAAATAAAACAATCTTAAAGCAATTATGGTATAACACAACAGAACAGTGTTACCCTCTGAGAGGAATTTTGCTAGGTTGACCGTGTTGTACCTAACGGAAATGGCTTATCGGAAATGAAAGTCAGAATTACGTAAATGTTCGAACAGTAACAAACAAAATTTTTGCCTAGCTATACTGTTTAAAGAATAAGGAAAACGGTCGCCAGCCTAATTATGCAAGAGAAAGATTAACGTTCTCGTTTAAGCAAGTAGGTACAAGTAACTATGACGGACAAACACAACCTAGACTTGGCCACTCGCGAGTGCAATGAACTTTGACACATACATATGTTTTAAGGTAAGATTGAAACTAACAGTTAGAGCAGCACAAATTATTTGCAAAGTTATAACAGATACCGAAACACACTATTACTTTCAGGGTTTACACAAACTGAATGGTCTTTATAATGTTATTATTACTATTGATTGCAGAATAATTAATTGGATATAGGTTAAGTCTCTCTCAGTTAAATACTTTACTATTTAAAATGAAAGTCAATTGGAATCCACTAACAGGTTGCTTCTCACTATCATTCGAATAAAGAAATTATGGTTTTCATAATTAGCGGTCTTCCCATTACTTGTTACCCAGCATTAACACATTAGACAAACTGTGGATCCTGTTATATTATTAATATGCACTTCCAATATACAAGAGAGACAAACACTTAGCAAACATGAGTATATAACTTTTCACAACTGCAGTTTTCCACTTTTACTACATTGAGAGACAAAATTAACATATATGAGATACTGACTCACCTTCTGCGATTTACAACAGGCAGTAATGTGATCATTTACTAAGCAAAACTTTATAAGCCTCAGTCTTAAGAACTTTTAATTTGAAGTTGGCAACAACACATTAATAAGCAGTTTTACTAGGAAAATTATTTTCATCAAGCACCATTAACTTTAACTCACTCTCTTGCCACATTAACTTTAACTTTCTTTTTACTATGTTCAAGAGGAATCAATTAGCAAATCACTGGGCTTTAATATTCTTTCAGTAGGGATACTCGGTAATCACTTTAGTTCAAACGGAGAGGAACCTGAGAGGTGTTATGATGAGGAGAAAAATCAAGGTAGGTACATAAATTTAGATATAAATTACCCTATATTTGAGCACACTAACACATCCATTTAGCTGATCCTTCACTGTACATCATTGTAGCATTCCGATGCAATTATTGCAAAATGTGGTGGCAACTGCATGTTGGTAGGTGGAATTGCAGGTAGAATTGCTGGACTCTGTCATTTTTTGGTGGCGATGATAGATACAAATTCCAGAATAGTTCCAGCTATTTATCCATCCATCCGAGGCATTGGAAAGTAGCAGAAAAATCCTCTCTCGGAACCAGCACAATATGCATCTTTTACATGGCAGTGCACAGTTTGGTAGCTCGTCCCCGACTCGTAGCTCGTCCCCAACTGACTCTTGTTCCACCTTTTCTACCTAGGCCACCCACAATTTGCGCGCGCTACACAGTTGCGTTCCTCAGGGGAACCACACTATCTTTTACATACAAACTAACTAAGAACCCTAAGTGAGGATCAGCAGTTTACATAACAGCAACCAAATTCATTCAATAAAACAGAACATTTGCACATATTGACATTTCTACAAAAAAAATTTCACACAGATATTACAATTATATAGAGTAAGTTTTGTTCCCTCCAAATGGTACAAAGAATTTAAATGACAGATATGCTACACAGCATACAATCAAATCATGACATCAGAGTTTTAACAAAGAAAGGAGTATACAGTTTTGTGTTCTCTATTCTATCAAATACACTTACAGAAGCTCAATGATGTAACATTAAATGAAACAAAAGCAAAATAAATCCGTACAGCATTGGAGTTATAGTGTTACAACTTGACGGTGCGGAACAGAACGTCAAAATATTTTACGCACAAAGCTTTCAAATGACGACAGTCACACTGTCACCAGAACAGAACTGGAGGGAACGGAACGTCATTGTCAGGGTTTATCGTTAAGATTATGACGCGCACACTCGTTGTGTAATAGCGCATTTCCTGCGCTTGCACCCTTTTCACCTTCATCTGTACTCATTCGCTTTATTAAACAATGCAAAGGCTCCATGAAGAAATAGACTTTTTTTGCGTGTTTTCATCCACAGGAATCGGATATGAAATGCGAAAACTAATTTAGTGTTTAAAATACATCCACAAAAAAGTAACTTATCAAACAATATTCATTAAATCACCTTTTATTAGTAGTGAAAAGGTCAACTGCATTGTACCAGCAAAGTACAGATTTTTTAACATTATTTGGAATTTAGATATAAAAAAACAGCAAGAAACTAAGCGAAGTGGCGTTTACTGAAATTCCGCAGTTAGTTTTCGGGTCCCAGGAGACTGCTCTAAATATCGATCGCGTATGGAGAAACTGATGTCGTGGCCCAACAATCAAGATGATTCAACTCCACCACTTGCGTTCCGTTTGCATCCGATATGAACAGGTCCCTTTGACCATTGATTTACTCCTCTATTTTATTCAAACAGTTGGTTCGTGTCTTACTGGGCAAGCATATCATAAATGTAGTCTTCTTGAATCGATTCTGTCACTTCTCAAGCTAAAAAAAAGTGATAAAAAATAAAAATAAAAGAAGGTGTTAAGCAAACAGTGAGCTGTATGCGTGTGGTCTTCAGTCCAGAGACTGGTTTGATGCAGCTCTATATGCTACTCTATCCTGTGCAAGCTTCTTCATATCCCAGTACCTACTGCACCCTACATCCTCCTGAATCTGTTTAGTGTATTCATCTCTTGGTCTCCCTCTACGATTTTTACCCTCGACGCCGCCCTCCAATACTAAATTTGTGATCCCTTGAAGCCTCAGAATATGCCCTACCAACCGATCCCTTCTTCTTGTCAAGTTGTGCCACAAATTTCTCTTCTCTATTCAGTAATTCCTCATTAGTTATGTGATCTACCCATCTAATCTTCAGCATTCTGGTGTAAACGCTGAGCTATAATAATAAAAATAAGAAACGTCTCAACACCATGAGTAATTTGCGCGAGGTAAACGAAAGTTATTAGGTGTCTCTACATCTGAAAGATGACGTATATTCAAATGTCGCTCCAGTCGCATAAGAGTGGTGCTAGTAGTGCCACTATGAGCATGCAAATCAGGTTTGCGTTAAATACGCACTGTAAAGGTCCGTGAGCTCTAGTTACTTTTGACGTTGGACTTGGTGAGCTGATGTTAGTCAAGAATGCCTTTAAGGCGACAAAAGTAGCATTCTCAGCACCTCTGAGGGCTACGAGAAACTGGATGTTCCTTCTGCGATACTGCAGATAGACTGGGCAGCCACGGTACATGACTGCTGGCAGCGATGGCCACGGGAATGTACGATCGTAAGAAGACCGGGCTCCCGAATGCCAAGTGGCTCTACTGAGAGGGAAGACCACCGCGTTCGGAGTACGCTTCTGGCTCATCGTACTGCATCTGCAGCACCAATATGAGCAGCAGCTGGCATCACACTGCCACAAAGAACTACTACCAATCGGCTACATGAAGGGCAGCTCTGAGCCACACACCCTGTAGCGCGCATTCCAGTGACCACAAACCAGCTCCATTTGCAACTATAGAGGTATCAAGTGAAAACTCATTGGAGGGTAGGGTGGAGGCCTGTTCTGTTTTCTGTTGAAAGCTGGCCGAGCGCTTCCAGGCGCTTCAGTCCTGAACCGAGCTGCTGCTACTGTCGCAGGTTCGAATCCTGCCTCGGCCGTGGATGTGTGTGTGTTGTCCTTAGGTTAGTTAGGGTTAAGTAGTTCTAGGTCCAGGGGACTGATGACCTTAGATGGTAAGTCCCATAGTGCTTACAGCCATTTGAACCATTTTTTTCTGTTGAAAACTGGTTCGCCATGGTGTCAACGATGGCCGTGTGTTGGTTAGAAGGGGGCCAGTTGATGGCCTGTAAGCAACCTGTATACGTGCTGGACACACCGGATCTACACCTGGTGTTATAGTTTGGGGTACTATTTTGTCTGACAACAGGAGAAACTCCCGTGGTTATCCCACGCACCCTGACTGCGAATTTCCACGTCAACCTGGTGATTCCAACTGTGTGTAACCTCCCCCTCACTTATCGACCTTAATGACAGTGAAAAATTAAGCCTCGTGTACCTAATGGAAATTTGGGAAAAGCAATCGTCACCGAAGTTAATCTGTCGGTAAAGAGGGAGGAAAGGGTTACATCTAAATGTAAGGAAAAATGCAAATGAAATTGGTGAAAATTAATTTTGAGATAAGGGTAAAAGTAATAAAGAAAGTAAATGTGCGGTCGTTCCGTTAACAATTAATTGGCGTTAATTAGATATTTCAGATTTGGGGAAAATTGCGGTCGCCAGACCTATGGACCACAACTACACTCCTGGAAATGGAAAAAAGAACACATTGACACCGGTGTGTCAGACCCACCATACTTGCTCCGGACACTGCGAGAGGGCTGTACAAGCAATGATCACACGCACAGCACAGCGGACGCACCAGGAACCGCGGTGTTGGCCGTCGAATGGCGCTAGCTGCGCAGCATTTGTGCACCGCCGCCGTCAGTGTCAGCCAGTTTGCCGTGGCATACGGAGCTCCATCGCAGTCTTTAACACTGGTAGCATGCCGCGACAGCGTGGACGTGAACCGTATGTGCAGTTGACGGACTTTGAGCGAGGGCGTATAGTGGGCATGCGGGAGGCCGGGTGGACGTACCGCCGAATTGCTCAACACGTGGGGCGTGAGGTCTCCACAGTACATCGATGTTGTCGCCAGTAGTCGGCGGAAGGTGCACGTGCCCGTCGACCTGGGACCGGACCGCAGCGACGCACGGATGCACGCCAAGACCGTAGGATCCTACGCAGTGCCGTAGGGGACCGCACCGCCACTTCCCAGCAAATTAGGGACACTGTTGCTCCTGGGGTATCGGCGAGGACCATTCGCAACCGTCTCCATGAAGCTGGGCTACGGCCCCGCACACCGTTAGGCCGTCTTCCGCTCACGCCCCAACATCGTGCAGCCCGCCTCCAGTGGTGTCGCGACAGGCGTGAATGGAGGGACGAATGGAGATTTGTCGTCTTCAGCGATGAGAGTCGCTTCTGCCTTGGTGCCAATGATGGTCGTATGCGTGTTTGGCGCCGTGCAGGTGAGCACCACAATCAGGACTGCATACGACCGAGGCACACAGGGCCAACACCCGGCATCATGGTGTGGGGAGCGATCTCCTACACTGGCCGTACACCACTGGTGATCGTCGAGGGGACACTGAATAGTGCACGGTACATCCAAACCGTCATCGAACCCATCGTTCTACCATTCCTAGACCGGCAAGGGAACTTGCTGTTCCAACAGGACAATGCACGTCCGCATGTATCCCGTGCCACCCAACGTGCTCTAGAAGGTGTAAGTCAACTACCCTGGCCAGCAAGATCTCCGGATCTGTCCCCCATTGAGCATGTTTGGGACTGGATGAAGCGTCGTCTCACGCGGTCTGCACGTCCAGCACGAACGCTGGTCCATCTGAGGCGTCAGGTGGAAATGGCATGGCAAGCCGTTCCACAGGACTACATCCAGCATCTCTACGATCGTCTCCATGGGAGAATAGCAGCCTGCATTGCTGCGAAAGGTGGATATACACTGTACTAGTGCCGACATTGTGCATGCTCTGTTGCCTGTGTCTATGTGCCTGTGGTTCTGTCAGTGTGATCATGTGATGTATCTGACCCCAGGAATGTGTCAATAAAGTTTCCCCTTCCTGGGACAATGAATTCACGGTGTTCTTATTTCAATTTCCAGGAGTGTATAATAACTGAAAATGAAAGGTTAATGCACATATAATTAGCACTAAAAGCGTGGCAACTGAAGGTTAACACGTGCTGTGTGAAAACTGAATGTTTGTCAGAAGTAATAAATTTCGCCACACTCTGACTTAATCTAGCAAAAGAATTAATAAAACCAGAAAATTGAAAGTTAATTTAGTGACTGAAATTAATAGTGAACTTTGTTTCTGAAGCACTACGAAATTCAATAAAATAAGGTTAGTCTTGGGCTACCTCAACAATCATTTCAAAAGCTACTTGAATCTACGCAATTTAGAAATAAGAGATTTAACTTTGAACTTAAATGATTCTGAACAATTAACAATAGTAAAATTTAGTTCGTACCAAGCTGAGCTGCAGTCACAGGTAAGCTAAAATATGGTAACAAAACTCGCAATCTTAATTTGTGCTTGGGTAATCTAAATTTGTAGCCAGCTGTGAATACTTTAATTTAACTTTGAAATTAAAGCAGTGAAATGGAATGATATTACTTTAATGCTGGCGTTTGAATTTCACGACACTCGGGTTCATTCCGGAAAAGGAAGGGACCCTGCTTGGTAATGCAATTGGGACAATGAGCAACAAAGATTCATGCTACATTGCTGTAATTTAGTGAGACAAATTGAAGAGTTTCAAAAGCTGAGGTCTGCCATACAATTCTAAAACTTTACGTGCCTCCAGTTTTCCGTGTTGGTTGATTGAAGGTTTGAAGTCGCCGATCGAGGAGGTGGCGACAGTCACTGATTGTCGGCCGTCGTTGTTGCAGAAGCTGGATGTTGGCGCGCCTTCTTCTCGACACGGTCTCCAGCCGAAAAGGGCTGTTGATGTGCGCCAGCTAATGTTTCCCGTCCGCGACATCGTGTCATAAACTATCATAGCAAGTCGAGCGCAATTACATGCTGCCAAACCCCGAATGCGCGGCAACTCGCGGGAGCCTCACACAACACACCACTGCACTACCCCAGCCAGACCCTCTCTGCCCGCGCTCCACGCGACAGCGTTAACACTACCAAAGATCCTAAACACTTTGGTTCTCCACACGACCTATCGATGTAATCGTTCGATAGCATAGTTTTCCCTAGCCCAGACCCAGCGTAAAAATACAAATAATATTTACAAAACAAAACAAATTATACATCGACATAAACGCATATATATATATATATAGAAAACAATTACAATATACAAAGACTCAGAAATGTCATATCTTCAGGTAACTAAATAAGGAAAAAAAAATAGTACAATAGATGGAAATAGGAGGATATGCATTTCCGGCGTAACATGTGCCATTCATGAAAAGCATTCCTGGGGCTGTTTTCAAGCAGGATAACACTCGACCACATATCGCTGTTGCAATCCATATCGCCATGTTGACGGGTTGCTGTATCTTGAGATCGAGCACATATGTGATATTATCGGACGGCGTCCGCTTTCGTTAGATGAGTGGTCAACGCGACAGCATGTCAGTCGCAAGGGTCCGAATTCGGTTCCCGGATGGGTCATAGATTTTCTCCGCTCAGGGACTGGATATTGTGTTGTCCTAATCATCATCATTTCATCCCCATCGACGCGCAAGTCGCCGCAGTGACGTCAAATCAAAAGACCTGCACCCGGCGAACGGTCTACCAGTCGCGAGGCCTTAGTCACACGATATTTAAATCTATCGGATGACAACTGCAACATTAACCATTGCTGTATTGACCGACCTGGTGCACCACATATGCAACTCCATCCCACAAGCTGTGTAACACAATGCATACATGTTTGTATGCTTGCTTTCAATGGTTGGCGATAGACTAGTTATTAATGTAATAGCATTTCATATTTCCACTGGCTTCCGTCATGCCTACATTAACCTATGATCTTGCAATGATAATCACGTAAATGTGTTACCTATACAACTATATTTGAAAAACTTCGTTTCTGTACAATAATTACACTACAGCCCATTAAAATTGCTACACCACGAAGATGACGTGCTACAGACGCGAAATTTAACCGACAGGAAGAACATGCTGTGATATGCAAATGATTAGCTTTTCAGAACATTCACACAAGGTTGGCGCCGGTGGCGACACCTACAACGTGCTGACATGACGAAAGTATCCAACCGATTTCTCATACACAATCAGCAATTGACCGGCGTTGCCTGGTGAAACGTTACTGTGATGCCTCGTGTGAGGAGGAAAAATGCGTACCATCACGTTTCCGATTTTGCTAAGGGTTGGATTGTAGCCTATCGGGATTGCGGTTTATCGCATCGCGAAATTGCTGCTCGCGTTGGTCGAGATCCAATGACTGCTAGCAGAATATGGAATCGGTGAGGTCAGGAGGGTAATAGGGAACCCCGTGCTGGATCCCAACGGTCTCGTATCACTAGCAGTCGAGATGACAGGCATCTTATCCGCATGACTGTAACGGATCGTGTAGCCACGTCTCGATCCCTGAGTCAACAGATGGGGACGTTTGCAAGACAACAACAATGTGCACGAACAGTTCGACGACGTTTGCAGCAACATGGACTATCAGCTCGGAGACCGTGGCTGCGGTTACCATTGACGCTGCATCACAGACAGGAGCGCCTGCGATGGTGTACTCAACGACGAACCTGGGTGCACGAATGGCAAAACGTCATTTTTTCAGATGAATCCAGGTTGTGTTTACAGCATCATGATGGACATCGCTGTGAACGCACATTGGAAGCGTGTATTCGCATCACCATGCTGGCGTATCACCCGGCGTGACGGTTTGGGGTGCGATTTGTTACACGTCTCGGTCATCTCTTGTTCGGATTGACGGCTCTTTGAACAGTGGATATTACATTTCAGATGTGTTACGACCCGTGGCTCTACCATTCATTCGATCCCTGCGAAACGCTACATTTCATAAGGATAATGCACGACCGCATGTTGCACGTCTTGTACTGGCCTTTCTGGATACAGAAAATGTTCGACTGCTGCCCTAGCCAGCACATTCTCCAGATCTCTCACCGATTGAAAACGTCTGGTCAACGGTGGCCGAGCAGCTGGCTAGTCACAATACGCCAGTCACTACTCTTGATGAACTGTGGTATCGTGTTGAAGCTGCATGGGCAGCTGTACTGTTCACGCCATGCAAGCTCTGTTTGACTCAATGCCCAGGCGTATCAAGGCCGTTATTACGGCCAGAGGTGGTTGTTCTGGGTACTGATTTCTCAGGATCTATGCACCCAAATCGCGTGAAAACGTAATCACATGTAATTTCTAGTATAATATATTTGTCCAATGAATACCCGTTTATCATCTGCATTTCTTCTTGGTGTAGCTATTTTAATGGCCAGTCGTGTATTTTTTGGTGTTGTGATTTTTTTTCCGTTAGTGTACATTACAAAACTTCAGAATAATCTTATACGAATGTGTAACAAATGATGGATGATAATAAACGTCGAGCAGGGCGGGCCGAATAACTGTCGGGACGAGACGCTGCCGTGATTTCCGGTCGCGGCGGTCCGTTTTCTCGGGCGAATGGGCGCCGCTGCTCCGATCGCTCCTAATGCTGTTGCGTCGTCGTCTCGCGGAGCAGCGCGAATGCTCGCTGCTGGTCTGTGGGTGGGAGGCGGGCCGTTCCAATAAATCATTGCGGGCGCCGTCGCTATTCAGACGGCCATTCATCTCGCCGCGGGATCCATTACTGGCCTTACAGGCGGCCGGCCTCGGCGGCGACACAAATAACCAGCGCGCGCCCGACGAAACGCGACGCTGCGGAAAAATACGAGAACCAGTCGATACGGCGGCCCTTCCTCCGACAAGAGCGTCCGTCTGCGGGAGATCGTCGCCAAAGTCTCCGTCGGCAGCGAGACGTTCAGAGAGGGAAGTCGCACTTACATGACCTAACTAGGTATCCAGTGTTACCCCAAGGGTCGGTGCTGGGGCCTCTGCTGTTTCTTATTTATATAAGTGATATGCCTTCTAGTATTACAGGTGATTCAAAAATAGTTCTGTTTGCTGATGACACCAGCTTGGTAGTGAAGGATCTTGTGTGTAACATTCAAACAGTATCAAATAATGTAGTTCATTAAATAAGTTCGTGGCTTGTAGAAAATAAGTTGATGCTAAATCACAGTAAGACTCCGTTTTTACAGTTTCTAACTCACAATTCAACAAGACCCGATATTTTGATCAGACAGAATGGGCATATTATAAGCGAGACAGAACAGTTCAAGTTCCTAGGAGTTCGGATAGATAGTAAGCTCGTGTGGAAAGCCCATGTTCAGGATCTTGTTCAGAAACGACATGCTGCTTTATTTACCATTAGAACAGTATCTGAAATAAGTCACAGTTCAACACGCAAAGTAGTCTACTTCGCATATTTTCATACGCTTATGTCGTATGGTATTATTTTTTTGGGTAATTCTTCTGATTCAAAAAGGGTATTTTTTGCTCAAAAACGGGCTGTTCGAGCTATATGTGGTGTAAGTTGGAGAACCTCTTGTCGACCCCTATCCTCTTCAGTCCCGACGTACACATAAGTGCACATCAGGTCTTTGCAGTACCATTCTGCCAAGTTTCTTTTTCCCGAATTGAGACCTGATGTGCACGACTGTGCACTTCATACGGTTTCTGTTTTTGCCGCTAGGTCGCGCGCAAGTCAGTTTTAGCGGGTTTTCTCGAATCCTGAAACTTCCGATCTTAAAGATGGCGTCATCTGCGACACGCGAGAAAGGTAAATTCAGTTTCAATATTCGTTTTTGAATTCTGTTTCTGTTTTTATCGAGTCTTACTCGAAACAAGATATCAAGGAAGAGATATGTGCATGCAATTAAAACGATAGTTTCGTAGTTTTACAAACATCAACTGTTGACTTTGAAGTACACATTTGTGTACATCAGGTCTTAGCTCACAGAATGTAGTGGTGCTATCGCTAAGACTGATCTCACTGCGATATCGTAATTTAAAACGCAATCTAAATTAAAATCTGTAAGTTGAGCTACTAATAATGTAGAGTAGGAGCAAAATCGTTGTGGATGCTACTGGTAGCATGCTGGATATGTAATCCATGGGTCCTGGGTACCAATCTCAGTAAGAGCTCTAAAATTTTTAATTTTGTTATTAGGTTCACTTACATTTCTTTATTCAATTACTTCAACAGTTACCTTCACTTTATTAAATTTTCGCTTCTCAGTTCTGACAGGCATGAAATTATGAAACTACTTGAGACGAGTGACTTGAGTACATTGTCAGACGAAGACAAGGGTTCTGTTGATGAACTTCCAACTCCACCCGAACGTATTGGTGTGCTTGAAGCTGGAGCATGCAATGTGGATATCACTCCTGAGGCTCCTGCATCTGACAATGATGTACACAATCTTGAAACATCAGTTTGATTTTCTCACTGTTGTCCACTAAGATGGAGGCTATGGAAGTGAGCAAAACACTGGTGTCATTCTGTGTGTCATCTGACACGATTTAGATCAGTATTTTTCAGTGGTACTATTTGTTTGCAGGATGTGTAATCGACAGCCTTCTGGCGACAACTTTGAAGAACAGACAGACGGTGAGCTGAGAAATCCTTCACAGTTTTTCTTCGAGTTCTTCGATAAAAATTTCTGGAAAATAGCTGCAGGACAAACTAATTTACATCATTGCCAAAAGAACTCAAAAAATCTTGATACAAATACTAATGAAATTTTGTCCCTTGTCAGCACTGAGGTATTGATGGGTACATTGAAATTGCTCCAGGCACAACTTTACTGGAATATGGAACTTGATATTCCACTTGTATCATCAACCATGGCAAGAGATAGATACTACAAATTACAGAACAAACTGCATATTGTAAATAATTTCGAAGACCATGACGGAAATGACAAACTTTGGAAGGTTAGACCAGTAATTGCTGCTTTTAGAAATAAATGCATTAGTTTACCCAGGTCTCAACACCTGTCTGTGGATGAACAGATGATTCCATTCACGGGGAGGTGTAATATGCGGACATATGTGCCTAACAAACCTAATCCACTTGGCCTCAAAAATTTTATTTTGGCATCATCAGATGGACTTGTCCTTGATTTTGCTGTATACAATGGCAAAGGAACGATTCCTGAAAGCGACCAAAAAGAACATGGCCTGGGAGCGAGTATACTCAAACTGCTGGCAACAACTGTACCCAGTGATTACAGTCATGTAATTTACAGTGACAGATTTTTCACCAGTTCAAAATCTGTTCAGCTTTTACTAGACAGGAATATATTTCAAACAGGAACTTTGTTGGCCAATAGAATAAAAGAAGTAGTTTCTAAGTTCAAGAGACACCAGGAGCTACAGTGGGTCCAATGGGATGAGAACATAGGGGAGGACCAGAAAGTTTGTGCCCTCAAATGGAAGGGCAATAAACCCGTCACTTTGTTATCCTCGTGCATAGGGAGCGAACCAGAGGGTACCTGCAAACGGTGGTGTAATACAGAGAATGGCAGCAAGAGAGGGGAAGAAAACCAATGTGCACTCCGTGTGCATACCGGGGGGAGTCATTCCAGATGTGGAAAGGGTCCTTCCGGATGCCATGAAAGGTACAAGGTGCACCCATCTGCAGGTGGTCGCTCATGTCGGCACCAATGATGTGTGTCGCTATGGATCGGAGGAAATCCTCTCTGGCTTCCGGAAGCTATCTGATTTGGTGAAGACTGCCAGTCTCGCTAGCAGGATGAAAGCAGAGCTCGCCATCTGCAGCATCGTCGACAGGACTGACTGCGGACCTTTGGTACAGAGCCGAGTGGAGGGTCTGAAACAGAAGCTGAGACGGTTCTGCGACCGTGTGGGCTGCAGATTCCTCAACTTGCGCCATAGGGTGGTGGGGTTTCGGGTTCCGCTGGATAGGCCAGGAGTCCACTACACGCAACAAGCGGCTACACGGGTAGCAGGGGTTGTGTGGCGTGGGCTGGGCGGTTTTTTAGGTTAGATGGCCTTGGGCAGGTACAGAAAGGGCAACAGCCTCAACGGGTGCGGGGCAAAGTCAGGACATGCGGGGACCAAGCAGCAATCGGTATTGTAGTTGTAAACTGTCGAAGCTGCGATAGTAAAGTACAGGAACTTCAAGCGCTGATAGAAAGCACCGAAGCTGAGATCGTTATAGGTACAGAAAGCTGGCTGAAGCCAGAGATAAATTCTGCCGAAATTTTTACAAAGGTACAGACGGTGTTTAGAAAGGATAGATTGCATGCAACTGGTGGTGGAGTGTTCGTCGCTGTTAGTAGTAGTTTATACTGTAGTGAAGTAGAAGTGGATAGTTCCTGTGAATTATTATGGGTGGAGGTTTCACTCAACAACCGAGCTAGGTTAATAGTTGGCTCCTTTTACCGACCTCCCGACTCAGCAGCATTAGTGGTAGAACAACTGAAAGAAAATTTGGAATACATTTCACATAAATTTTCTCAGCATGTTATAGTCTTAGGTGGAGATTTCAATTTACCAGATATAGACTGGGACACTCAGATGTTTAGGACGGGTGGTAGGGACAGAGCATCGAGTGACATTATACTGAGTGCATTATCTGAAAATTACCTCCAGCAATTAAACAGAGAACCGACTCGTGGAGATAACATCGAAATAAGTGTCCAAGGAATAGAAAAGCAACTGGAATCACTCAACAGAGGAAAGTCCACTGGACCTGACGGGATACCAATTCGATTCTACACAGAGTACGCGAAAGAACTTGCCCCCCTTCTAACAGCCGTGTACCGCAAGTCTCTAGAGGAACGGAGGGTTCCAAATGATTGGAAAAGAGCACAGGTAGTCCCAGTCTTCAAGAAGGGTCGTCGAGCAGATGCGCAAAACTATAGACCTATATCTCTGACGTCGATCTGTTGTAGAATTTTAGAACATGTTTTTTGCTCGAGTATCATGTCGTGTTTGGAAATCCAGAATCTACTATGTAGGAATCAACATGGATTCCGGAAACAGCGATCGTGTGAGACCCAGCTCGCTTTATTTGTTCATGAGACCCAGAAAATATTAGATACAGGCTCCCAGGTAGATGCTATTTTTCTTGACTTCCGGAAGGCGTTCGATACAGTTCCGCACTGTCGCCTGATAAACAAAGTAAGAGCCTACGGAATATCAGAACAGCTGTGTGGCTGGATTGAAGAGTTTTTAGCAAACAGAACACAGCATGTTGTTATCAATGGAGAGACGTCTACAGACGTTAAAGTAACATCTGGCGTGCCACAGCGGAGTGTTATGGGACCATTGCTTTTCACAATATATATAAATTACCTAGTAGATAGTGTCGGAAGTTTCATGCGGCTTTTCGCGGATGATGCTGTAGTATACAGAGAAGTTGCAGCATTAGAAAATTGTATCGAAATGCAGGAAGATCTGCAGCGGATAGGCACTTGGTGCAGGGAGTGGCAACTGACCCTTAACATAGACAAATGAAATGTATTGCGAATACATAGAAAGAAGGATCCTTTATTGTATGATTATATGATAGTGGAACAAACACTGGTAGCAGTTACTTCTGTAAAATATCTGGGAGTATGCGTGCGGAACGATTTGAAGTTGAATGATCATATAAAATTAATTGTTGGTAAGGCGAGTACCAGGTTGAGATTCATTGGGAGAGTGCTTAGAAAATGTAGTCCATCAACAAAGGAGGTGGCTTACAAAACACTCGTTCGACCTATACTTGAGTATTGCTCATCAGTGTGGGATCCGTACCAGATCGGGTTGACGGAGGAGATAGAGAAGATCCAAAGAAGAGCGGCGCGTTTCGTTACAGGGTTATTTGGTAACCGTGATAGCGTTACGGAGATGTTTAACAAACTGAAGTGGCAGACTCTGCAAGAGAGGCGCTCTGCATCGCGGTGTAGCTTGCTCGCCAGGTTTCGAGAGGGTGCGTTTCTGGATGAGGTATCGAATATATTACTTCCCCCTACTTATACCTCCCGAGGAGATCACGAATGTAAAATTAGAGAGATTAGAGCGCGCACGGAGGCTTTCAGACAGTCGATCTTCCCGCGAACCATACGCGACTGGAACAGGAAAGGTAGGTAACGACAGTGGCACGTAAAGTACCCTCCGCCACACACCCTTGGGTGGCTTGCGGAGTATAAATGTAGATGTAGAAAGCAAAGGTTAATGTCAAACAGCCAGCCATCATCAAAAGCTATAATCGGAATATGAGTGGCATTGATCTTTGTGATAGATACATGGCATACTACAGGTCAAACATCAGGACAAAAAAATGGACTGTCAAGAGTATTCAACCACTTAACTGATTTAGCCATAATTAATTCATGGATTATGTACAAAAGGATACCAAAACAAAAGTGGATGTCTCTCATTAACTTCAGAATTCACTTGGCCCACGACGTAGTACAGTCTTCAAGAATTGTAGGCTCACTAGAACTGTCGAAACAAATTTCTCAGAGTGGAACACAGGAGTGTGTCAGCAGTTCTGATGAAGATGAGGAGCATCAAACCATACAAAACGTAGACGAATTATGCCAAAACCAACTAGAGAAAGCAAATGTGACAGGGCTGGCCACCTACCTGAATATATTGAGAGTATTTGGGGATATTGAGAGTATTTTTGCCTCAAGGTGTCGGTTACCACGGTGCAAATCACGTTCTCACTTAAAGTGTGAAAAGTGCAATGTTTATTTGTACGTATTAAAAAACAATTGTTTTGCTAAATTCCATAAACATGAGAAGTAATGTGTTCATAAAATGGAAAGTGTACATAAAAATGAGAAGTAATTTGAACATTTTTCATTGTAAATAAAAATATGAAAATACTACGAGATCGGCATTTTTTTCTCTGTTAAGACCCAATGCACCCATATGTGTACAGTCAGTTATTCAAACATTATTTAAAATAAAATTTCAAAATTAGTTTTTTGTGCTACTTTGAGATCAACTGCACCAAAAAAGGCGACTGAAGCATTCTTCCCTTCTTTGTTTATCTTCGGGACTGAAGAGGCTATTGAATAGTCTGGGAATTCTGACACTGCCCTCACAGTATATATTTTCTTTAATGTCGTTTGTTGTTAGCAATATTAGCTTATTTCCAAGAGTTAGCAGCTTTCACTCAGTTAATACTAGGCAGAAATCAAATCTGCATGTGGGATGCACTTCCTTGACTCTTGTTCAGAAAGGAGTGCAGTATTCTGCTGCATCCATTTTCAATAAGCTACCACAAGAACTCAAAAATCTTTGCAGTAGCCCAAACACTTTTAAGTCTAATCTGAAGAGTTTCCTCATGGCTCGCCTCTTCTATTCTGTCGAGGAGCTCCTGGAAGAGGTGAAAAATTAAGCAAATTCCAATGTTACATTATTGATTTTCTTTATTTAAACTTACGACTTGTCGCCTGAGTATGTTTCTTATACTTCATTTTATCTGTTTCTTCTAGTTATAATTTCATGTATTGACTCGTTCCATGACCATGGAGACTTCTCCTTAATTTGGTCCCACCGAACAATAAATAAAAATAAACCTGCCACAAAAATATAATTGTCCGTTGACTTAGGTTTCTACTTGGTTTGACCATCTACACTGCCGGAAAAGACGACGTCAGTTTTGATCCGATGCTGCCATGTGCCACCTTGGGGATAGTACATGTTCTGATAATGGTTTCAAGGTCCTCCACCAACAAATAGCGTAGTGGCATAGCTACCGGAGCGCCATCTGTGTCTACCCTTTCATAGAGTTCTGCGTCAAATGTCCAACGATGCTCGTGTCACTGGTCACGTGAACATTCTTACACCTGTAGACAAAGTGAGGCGTAGCGCCATATAACGATCCTGCCTTGGAGGCGGTTAAGTGGGAGATGTGTCTCAGAGCTGGAGAGTGACAGATGGTGACGCGAGACTGGACGCGCACGTAGTTTATGTATCAGCCGATAGAGAACAATATTTGATAGGGGACTGATTTAGCTTCTGTTGTGCCCACTAGAGTGCACTAAAGTAATAGAGTGTTTTCACAAACTGATCTAGTATTTTCATAAAGTGTTATTATGTCTTTTTGTGTATGTAAAGTGTTATAAACGTGTTTTAGCAATATGAATGATGCGTGAGTGTGGTTTAATGCTAATATGAAGATAATTGCTTAACGAGTTATGTAGTAGGATTTAGTGTGGGAACATTTCGAAGAAGTATGGGTATGGACAAAGGGGATTTTTGTAGAATAGATTTGTAAAGTAAGTTTATGGTAAAGGGAAAGTTAATTCAGGTATAAATAACAATAGTAAATAACTCTATGCATAAACAAAATTTCAGCATATTAGATAATTACGTCGGTAAAAAGTGCAGTCGTTAGGTCTACTATTTTGCGATTGGTTATTGATGAAAAGCGCGGACTGACGCGGGAGAATGTTGTTTTGCTATTGGCTGTTGAGTTAACTGACCAATGGTTAAGCAATATTTTTCGCGCGCCTTTCTCTGCTGGTAGAGAAGACTTAGAGTATTATAGAGAGGAGTCGGAGCCTAGCCATGAAACAGTTCGGACGTGTGCAGTAGTAGTAGATCCGATGGAAATGATAAGTTGCCGGATCTAGCAGTGTTTCATACATCAAAAGTGTGGTAAAGTGACGGCATAATTATTCTGATGGGTGTGTAGAATATATTCTGCGTGGCGTATTGAGTAGGTCGGTGGCTGAAAACTGTGACTGCATTTGGTACAGACAGACTTAATATTTGGCAAGCATTCTCAATCAAAAAACAATCCGTATTTTTGTTGCTATTACGTCTTCGGGAAACGCAACACCATAAATTTGCTAACGTGAGTGAAAGGGATTGTAAGTGACTGTGTTAAGACTAGCACGGGCTTGGCAGTGATACTGGTTCACCAAAGTTTCAGGACATATTAAGGTCAAAATTTCCAACCTTTCATTTCGTGTGAAAATTTCTCCCGAAACGAAGATTAGTGACTTTAATTGCAGCCTGGTTCACGTCGAAGTACAGTAGGTTTCACTCGGCTTTCCTACTGATGATATGCTGAGACAATGTTCACAGGTAGGTGCAGGTTCATCGTAAAAGGACGGAAGGAACCGCGCCGCCGCAAAAGTTCTGGACGTTCACCCAGCACAAACGCTCACGGGGAAGTGGCATTGAAAGGACAGCAGTGTTTAACGAAATTGCTATGAATTTATTTCGTTAAAGAACAATAAATTTTTGCTTTTAAGTTAATTTTCTTTTCTTTTCTGTACGTACGAACTTTGTTGTAGAGCCTGTCTCTTATTTACGTGTGGTAATAAAAATTTTCACTTTCAAAAGAATTACGTACATTTAAAATTTACGTGAACTCATATTAACTGATTAAGAATATTTAGTTGAAAATTAAATATTTTACATCATTCGGCCTTGGCACACATTTTCTGAATGCAGTGGATTTTTTTTTTTTTTTTTTTGTTAAATATTTACTGAATTCTATTCCGGCGTTAGCTTTTGAACACAAGATTATCACTATTAGCAGAAAATGGTTAATTATTACCAAGCCGACATTTAATTATCACTGATCAAACCTACTTCGCTATACATTGAAGTTATTTGAAAGAACCAAAATTGTTAGATTTCAACATTAACTATCCGTCTAAGAATGCACAAATGTGTAACTATTTTTAAAATCTCAGTCAGTCTCTGGATCGCTGTAAAAGAAGAACATTCTCTTAGTTCACTGTTAATGTTTATCTATCTGTTCCCGATTTACGGGTTTGGTTGATTTTTCCTTTAGCGGAACAATTTTTTAAATGTGCCGCCGCTGCAAATCGATCGGTCGCGGCACAGCCCAGCAACACCGCTAAAAAATGCTGAAAACTCTTTAAAGAAATATTATAGATGACATGGGCAAGCTAATTTACATTAATAATACACACTTTTTATAAATTTCAATATATTTTTACCACAACAAATATTCAACTCAAATTAGTTCGTAATTTCTCCTTCAATGGCGGCTAAATCTAGATACAGACAAATGACGTCTACCCATTCACCAAATACATCGACACAGCTTCCTACCGCTTTCAGCTCTAAACGAGGAAGACTAAAGAATACATAGTGCATTGTGCTTTTATAGAATTGCTGACTATTAACATTTCTTTGTAATTTCACGACATTATTTCCCTCTGGCTGAATTTCACGTCTCTGTTATCACAGATATTGAAACATTTCGCAATAACATTATTAATATAGAAATATTACCATCCTAAATACAGAGAGAATATTACTACAAAAAATATTACAATAATAACAAATGTCTTTTACGCAAAATTCAATAATATTTTTTGTTAAATAATTACATTATATACAAATGCTCAGAGCGGCGTATATGGTACAAATAAATTTTAGTTTGTTAATGTGTGAGTTTGCCAGGGAACGTTACAAGTGGCAGGTCGTGCAGCTGCCACAGAACACATGAGAGAACCCAGACGTGTCAAGAGGAACTGTGGCAGACCAGCGCTCAAATGGTTTAAATCACACCTAACTGGAAGAGAGCAGAAAGTTGAAATAAGCAGTTCACATAATATGCAAAAAACTGGTGATTTTTCAAACTTGGGAACAATCAAGAATGGGGTGCCACAAGGTTCGGTCTTGGGTCTTATGCTGTTCTTTATATATATTAATGACTTGCCATTCTATATTCACGAAGGTGCAAAGCAGGTACTTTTTACCAATGATACAAGTATAACTATCACACCCAACAGAAATGAATTAATGATGAAATTGTAAATATTGCTTTTCAGGAACTCATTAAGTGGTTCTCTGCAAATGGGTTCTCAATAAATTTTGACAACGCACAGTATATACAGTTCCACACAGTAAATGAAATTACACCACTAATACGAGTAAATATAGACTTCGATCATAAATCGATAGCTAAGGTAGAATATCCAAAATTTGTAGGTGTATGCATTGACGAGGGGTTGAACTGGAAAAAACCCACTGACGATCTGCTGAAACATTTGAATTCAGCTACTTATGCTATTAGGGTCATTGCAAATTTTGGGGGTATGCATCTCAGTAAATTAACTTACCACGCCTATTTTCATTCTCTGCTTTCGTATGGTATCATATTCTGGGGTAACTCATCATTGAGTAAAAGAGTGTTCATTGCACAAATGCGTGTAATCAGAATAATTGCTGGAGCTCATCCAAGATCATCCTGCAGACACTTATTTAAAGAACTACAGATCTTCACTGTAGCAAAAAAATGGTTCAAATGGCTCTAAGCACTATGGGACTTAACTTCTGAGGTCATCAGTCCCCTAGAACGTAGAACTACTTAAACCTAAGGACATCACACACATTCATGCCCGAGGCAGAATTCGAACCTGCGACAGTAGCGGTCGCGCGGTTCCAGACTGTAGCGCCTAGAACCGCTCGGCCACTCCGGCCGGCTTCACTGTAGCCTCACAATATATATGTTATGTGGACATGTGTCCGGAAACGCTTACTTTCCACGTTGGAGCTCATTTTATTACTTCTCTTCAAATCGCATTAAGCATGGAATGGAAACACACAGCAACAGAATGTACCAGCGTGACTTCGAACACCTTGTTACAGGAAATGTTCAAAATGTCCTCCGTTACCGAGGATACATGCATCCACCCTCCGTCGCACGGAATCCCTGATGCGCTGATGCAGCCCTGGAGAATGGCGTATTGTGTCACAGCCGTCCACAATACGAGCACGAAGAGTCTCTACATTTGGTACCGGGAGTGCGTAGACAAGAGCTTTCAAATGCCCCCATAAATGAAAGTCAAGAGGGTTGAGGTCAGGAGAGCGTGGAGGCCATGGAACTGGTCCGCCTCTACCAATCCATCGGTCACCGAATCTATTGTTGAGAAGCGTACTAACACTTCGACGGAAATGTGCGGGAGCTCCATCGCGCATGAACCACATGTTGTGTCGTGCTTGTAAAGGCACATGTTCTAGCAGCACAGGTAGAGTATCCCGTATGAAATCATGATAACGTCCTCCATTGAGCGTAGGTGAACGAAACTAAAATGAGCTCTAACATGGAAATTAAGCGTTTCCGGACACATGTCCACATAACATCTTTTCTTTATTTGTGAGTGAGGAATGTTTTCTAAAAGTTTGGCCGTACCTTTTTGTAACACCCTGTATATATATATATTCACTTACGAAATTTGTATGAACAACCCGAACGAATTCAAAAGTAATAGCAGTGTACGTGGCTACAACACTAGGAGAAAGGATGATCTTCACTGTTCAAGGTTAAATCTAACCTTGTCTCAGAAGGGGGTAAATTATGCTGCCACAAAAGCCTTCGGTCACTTACCTAATAGCATCAAAAGTCTGACAGATAGCCATATAGCATTTAAAAGGAAATTAAAAGAATTTCTGAATGGCAACTCCTTCTCATTAGATGACTTTTTGGATATAGTAAGTGGGTAATATCCCCCCCCCCCCCACCCAAAAAGAATCATTAAGTGTCATGTAATATTTTGTAAAATGTAATATCTTGTGTAGACACCTTTTATCAACCTGACACTTCCTACATCATTACGAAGTGTCGTATTCATGATCTATGGAACAAGTACTAGTCTAATATAACTAGCAGTGTAACTAGGGCCACGCACACCCCCAGCCCGTCTTCTACTCACGCCACAGCATCGAAGAGCACGGCTTGAATGGTGCCGTCAGAGGAACACTTGGAGGGTGAAATGTTGCACCGTGGTCTTCAGCGATGAAAGCACATTCTACCTGCACCACAAGTGATGGTCGTTCGCACGTACAACGTAGAGCTGGTCTCATTGAGTGCATTCGACCAAGATAAACTGGCTCCAACCGAGGTGTTATGGTCTGCGATGCGATGAGTTACAAGTCTCGCCCGGCTTTGGTGTTCCTGGAGGGGATAATAAACAGCGCAGAATGTTGTTAGACCGCAATTGGAAGGTCCCGTGCTCTGCAAGACATGCAGCATGTGACGGTACAAACCCCCGTTACTAGATGGATGTTTCTAGCTTGCAAGCATTGCTTCGTGGAGAGCGAGCGCGCTAAATGGTGCGCGATTCGCGGAAGCGCGTGGCACGCCCGCGCGAGATTTGCAACGGTCGATGGGATGTCTCCGCCCGGGGGACGGCCACGTGGCCCGAAGCTTGGGGCATTGTTTGGATCTTCGCGCGTTACGCAAAAACTATGTAACTTACGGTGAAGAGCGATGCGCCAGTGGATTGAGGTCAGCAATGTGCACTTTCTGAAAGATCGATCTTTATTTCAAGTCACGAGACGAAAAAGTTATAGCAGCCTCAAAATTGGTTAATATCAAGAATACTGAAAGATTAATAAAAATAGTAAACAACAACTTACAGAGATGAGCGAGCACTCATTAAAAACGTCTCGTCATAGCGGATCGAGTGCCGTAGTCATATGTTAACATTCATATATAATTAAGCCCGTAAAGAGCGATAAACAAAGTTTTTAGGGAAAATTGTTTATAAAATTCAATACAAAATTCATGACGTAAAGAACGGCACTATATAATATTTTGGGTGGCATCACGCGTATTTTAAACTAGTTAAGTTGTACTACACACTTAACTTGCAATAGTTTTCATTGTTGCAAATTATTATTAACATTTATCACCCATAATTAATTAATTATTATAGACATGAAGATTTTGAGCAGCGCAGTGTGTAGATAGCTACAGATTACGTCTAAAAACGGCGCTATATGCAGTTCTATGTTACAAATTTGCAGCCCAGATGTAAACAAACAAATTTGCGCTAAGTGGCGAAATTTTGCAAAAACTAAAACTTGATTTACGGGCGATAGATTAATCCTAGAATTTAATGTAAAATAGTAAATGAGATGAATTTTTAGCGCGCTTCCGATGGTGAACTTATTTTTGTCGAGGGCTGTATGTATCAAAATTTGTAACCTTAACTGGTGAGATTGGTACTTGCTTAACTAGGGAGGGGTTGACGTCCCAGCCTATATAAGCGAGCGGCCATCTTGGCCAGGGGTGAGTCGTTGGTCGGTCGTTTTGGAGGGTGGGTGGCGAGCAAGCCCCACTTGAGAGTGGCCCATGTGGTCGTTTGAGTAAGAATTTTTCGCGCCGATTTATTTCGACAAAGGGTATTGTTTAACAGTGCAAGTGTGCAAGCATATATTTTGTGAACTGGAAGTGCTACGATTATCTCTGTGAGTGCGATATACGAGATGTACATCTTCGTAAGTGAACATGTGGTGAACTGTGATTTCGCACGAAAACTGTTAGAACAAGGAGGACAGTGGGACTTGTGGTTCTGTTCGAATTGATTGAATAACTTTCGATTACAGCAGCCTACATTACTGCTATTGGGGGCACGGAGTCAAATTATTATTAAAGCAAAACTGTAAACCGTCTCACCAGTGCTAATTTCATTGTGTGAAAGAATGGGACAACGCCAATAAACAGTGATTGAACTGTGTGGTGAAAAAACTGATTTTAGTATAAAAATCGCCTAATTCTTGTTCCCTAGCATAAACTCTACTTACGTCTGAGTGAATAATTAATTAAAATACTATAACATATGCTCGGGTGTGGAAGTGTACTAATGTACCAAGTGTGGAAATCATCCTGTAAGACTTACGTGGGAGCCAAAATTTCCAATAACTTTTTTCGACCAACATTTTTATATGCACATTCGTGTGAACGCTGCAACAGCACTTCTTCTGTATTTTTACCACCCCGTCGCAAGCAACTTTCCTGGCCAGCATTATCTGCTGACATCTCTCTAATCTAGCACGTGTGGGATAGGATGGGACGAGAACTGACTCGTGTGGCTCGCGTATCAACAACTCTTACAGAATTACGTGAACAGGTCAAGCAGGCGTGGCAGAACGTATCCCAGGAGAGTATTCGCAATCTCTACGATCGACTGAATGTCCAAGTGCTTCAGCGTTGGTCGTTACCCCGTACCACTGAACCGCCTGGGCTACTGATCTTTAAATGTAATCATTTAGTGTACTCCATACGCACTACTGCAACAATAAATATTTACTGAATTCGAAGCCTCTGAAAGGTATACTACACTCCTGGAAATGGAAAAAAGAACACATTGACACCGGTGTGTCAGACCCACCATACTTGCTCCGGACACTGCGAGAGGGCTGTACAAGCAATGATCACACGCACAGCACAGCGGACACACCAGGAACCGCGGTGTTGGCCGTCGAATGGCGCTAGCTGCGCAGCATTTGTGCACCGCCGCCGTCAGTGTCAGCCAGTTTGCCGTGGCATACGGAGCTCCATCGCAGTCTTTAACACTGGTAGCATGCCGCGACAGCGTGGACGTGAACCGTATGTGCAGTTGACGGACTTTGAGCGAGGGCGTATAGTGAGCATGCGGGAGGCAGGGTGGACGTACCGCCGAATTGCTCAACACGTGGGGCGTGAGGCCTCCACAGTACATCGATGTTGTCGCCAGTGGTCGGCGGAAGGTGCACGTGCCCGTCAACCTGGGACCGGACCGCAGCGACGCACGGATGCACGCCAAGGCCGTAGGATCCTACGCAGTGCCGTAGGGGACCGCACCGCCACTTCCCAGCAAATTAGGGACACTGTTGCTCCTGGGGTATCGGCGAGGACCATTCGCAACCGTCTCCATGAAGCTGGGCTACGGTCCCGCACACCGTTAGGCCGTCTTCCGCTCACGCCCCAACATCGTGCAGCCCGCCTCCAGTGGTGTCGCGACAGGCGTGAATGGAGGGACGAATGGAGACGTGTCGTCTTCAGCGATGAGAGTCGCTTCTGCCTTGGTGCCAATGATGGTCGTATGCGTGTTTGGCGCCGTGCAGGTGAGCGCCACAATCAGGACTGCATACGACCGAGGCACACAGGGCCAACACCCGGCATCATGGTGTGGGGAGCGATCTCCTACACTGGCCGTACACCACTGGTGATCGTCGAGGGGACTCTGAATAGTGCACGGTACATCCAAACCGTCATCGAACCCATCGTTCTACCATTCCTAGACCGGCAAGGGAACTTGCTGTTCCAACAGGACAATGCACGTCCGCATGTATCCCGTGCCACCCAACGTGCTCTAGAAGGTGTAAGTCAACTACCCTGGCCAGCAAGATCTCCAGATCTGTCCCCCATTGAGCATGTTTGGGACTGGATGAAGCGTCGTCTCACGCGGTCTGCACGTCCAGCACGAACGCTGGTCCAACTGAGGCGCCAGGTGGAAATGGCATGGCAAGCCGTTCCACAGGACTACATCCAGCATCTCTACGATCGTCTCCATGGGAGAATAGCAGCCTGCATTGCTGCGAAAGGTGGATATACACTGTACTAGTGCCGCCATTGTGCATGTTCTGTTGCCTGTGTCTATGTGCCTGTGGTTCTGTCAGTGTGATCATGTGATGTATCTGACCCCAGGAATGTGTCAATAAAGTTTCCCCTTCCTGGGACAATGAATTCACGGTGTTCTTATTTCAATTTCCAGGAGTGTATTTTTCTTTCAGGCAGTGTATAAATCATCCTCAGATTTCCACTACTGTACCGATGCCTATGAAACAAATATACATTAAGCTCAATTTTTACAAGTTTTTGCATCATAAAAAGCACCATGCACCAAAGCACTTTATTTATGCCATGTAGGTGGATTTGGGAAGCCATTTAAGACGTGATGGATTTACTATACCATCTACCTTGGGAAACTGCCTTACATTAGTTACATTTTTAAACATCATTCAATTAAATGTGGCAAATTGTTGTAAGACAGCGTAATTTGAGCGTGGCGTCTTCAAGCTAATAGATTCGGAGCGTCGGCTACAACAGTGAAATTACATTACATTATATATTTTATATTTACATGAATTATCCACTTTCTTCTCCAGGTATCTTGATGTTATGTACCCTTGACAGTTCTTTTACAAATACCGTTCTCTGTGATGTGTAAACGAGAACAACTGATATTTTTAGATTACAAACTGTGATAGGCTTATCGGTTCAGGAAACAACTGGGAGTCACATTCATAGGTTTAACTTTTTAATCGCTTTCATTCAAATACAGCACTGGCAAGTGAATTTTCATTCGGTTGCTTTAGTGTATGTACTGGTATGCTGGCATTAGGAATTGTGTGGTGTAGTCTCCATCAACGTCATAATTCGTAATACTTAACTACGCAAAGAAACCATTACGTCATTTGCTAGCTAAAGAAGCTATGTAAAAAAATAAATCTTGGTATCTGGACGAGAAGCTCAACTACGATCAGAAAATTGGTGTACTACTGGGTTTTGCGTAGTTTGAAGACTGATGTTTAATGTGTAATGTCTGGGTTTTTAATCGTGACATTATTTATTTTACTAAACTGTTACTGCTTACTGTTGTCGCTGGGATTTATTTAACTTATTTGTGCTGTAACCTACAGGAGCATCTTTCAGCACAGAGCATCTTTGTGGTAAGTTGAAGAGTCAACGTGTTAACATAATCAGTAAAATTTTCTGCCCAAAGTGATCACCTCCCTTCTCTTCCTGTAATTTTAAGCTCCAAGACAAGTTGAACGACCAATGGTCGTGTCCATTATCTGTGAAAAGTAGATCTCGTTTTGAAGAACTAAAGTGATACATTTCGTGTCAGGCACACTATTTCAGCAGCCATCCTACGTTATACTTCTGGCAAATTTCTGTCTTAGATATTAGAAAATATCTCGAAGGAATTCATAAGCAAGCTGCATAGCAATAATAGAACAACGTAGGATGAAGTACAAGTAATACAAAAAAATCAGATTTTGTTTTATTGGAATAAAGCAGTGCATATCCAAATGAGACAGTATGCCAGTCTCACATGCTCCTCATTACTGCTATGGTCTGGAATCTTGACAAGTTGGTCTAAATTAAGAGGTCCAAAAATTCCAGAATTTACTGTTTTGGTCCTAATCTTTCAGTTTCCTGCTTGGGAAGGCAAAGAGATGTGTGCTCTTAGAAGGTTAAAATTAAGGTCCTTACCTTTTGAGGATGATGGTCTTACCTGCTAACATGACATCTGACAGTTCTCATAACTTCAAAATGCTGTAAATGAACTAGGGGTGCTGAGGAAGTACAGGGGATCAACCGTAAAGAGCAACCTTAACTGCACTATACACGAAAGATATTTATTATACTGTCTTTGGTGCAGGTAGTGCACGGTGGAATCATGTGCACATAGCATGGATCAGACAGGGTAGTAAATTACCCAACTTGCACAATAATCTGATTATTTAAAGACAAGACTTTTAGGAAGGATAGTGCAAATGCGGAAATGGCTACATAATAAGAACTAGCCGAGGTTCCATACACTATACGGTTCTTTAAGGCTACGAAACGAAGCGAACAGCCTCGACACCATTTTTTCACAAGACGTCTCTGAATAGTTAACTCCCAGTAAGGATAAGGTCTGTGGACAAATTCTACGAATATCATAACGATCGAAAGTTCCATAAATGAAGAGAAAACAGATTCCTTATGCGTGATTGTATCACAATCTATGAACACAAGTACACAAGTCAAAAGATCAAGTGAAAATGTAATGGTCTTTGGCCAGAAGTGTAAGTCAAAAATGTACCACAAGTGACTGTAACATTGTACTATAAATAAACTGAGAAATAAGGGAAAACAGGAGCAATGCTATGGTGTTGGTTAACCAGAAAATACCGTTAGTTCATCTGTCATTTACCGAGCTGGAGTTGCCCTAGCACGGCCCACTGCCCTTTTCATGTGAGTCTAAAAGACAGAACTTTCACGCGGTTCTCTTTGTCTGGCAAAAATCTCAAAGACAACATGTAACACGTGTATATTTCTATAGTCTATTGTCAAACCACAATTTATGAAAGGTGTTTATATTTTATTAATAGATTAAGTAGGAATAATTAATATTTGTCATGTTGGAAATAATTGTGGTAGCAGGGAATGTCTGCACCAAAGTATTGTTGGAAGGAGAGACCGCACTTTAGCCTTCGTAGGAAGTCAGTAGTAATCGAAATGTGAAGCGAGTCGGTAGCAGGTCTGAAGCGAGAGGTTGAGAGGAGCGGTGTGCCTGCCAGCCACCAGCTGTGATTTACAAGAGATTATAAACGAATGTACAGAGACATCAGCTAACTTTTATCATAAGAGGAACTAGTATTACTGAATTATTTTTTTGAGAAACTCAAGGCTACTGAAGGTATATTTGCGCAATGCTAGTCGTAAGATTATTGTAAAAAGCAAATCCCATTTAAACGTTTGTAAAATGATTTCATTCAGAATATAATTAATTTTTGCCAGCAATATTGCATAACTGATTATAATCCATCCCAAAAACCATCAACGTAAAACTTTGCAACATTTTATTGTTGTCAAGAAAAAGTTTAACTATGAATTCAAATTAATTAAAAAATAACGTCAGCTTTGCTATTGAAGAATAACGTCAGCTTTGGTAATAAATACAGCCACTTATGACAGCCCACCAGCAGCTAATAAAGTATAGTAAAACAGAGTAAGTATATTCACGTCGCAGTTCGATGTAGCAGTCAGATGGCGATCCAGTAACAGTAAAAAAAAAGGTAAGGAACAGTTCCGGGTTATTGCAAATAACGACTGAGGGCCACGACGACGACACATTCTATGTTTCGTCGAAATAATCAGAAAATCACTTTTAATAAGCAGCAATTAAATTTGTACACGAAGATTGAGAAAGAGAATAAATTTCCAAGAGAAGATTTCATTTGTTATTATTAAGCAAGAGAGAGAAATCCTAAGGGAAGGTTTCATAGGTTATTGTAGAAGGGAAGGTTGCACAACAAAAGAGATATAGAGGAGACGGGAAGGTTTCACAGCAAAAGAGATATAGAGGATACGGAAAGGTTTCAAACAGTACTATATGGTCCTTTCCAGTCGATCGAAGACTTCCCTCTATCACAGTCGATAACATTCTTAATATAGTTTAGAAGTAAAAAGAGGGAGAGAGAGTATTGTGACTATGAAGAAAATGAAACCCTTTCACTGTCATTCATACCTTAATTTATAAGAGAGGGTCTCCTTCATGTGTTCTTGTGTTAGTACTCTAGAAGCTGAGTATAATTAAATGAACGTGTGCGAATTGTGGGAGACGCTACGGTCGCAGGTTCGAATCCTGCCTCGGGCATGGATGTTTGTGATGTCCTTAGGTTAGTTAGGTTTAACTAGTTCTAAGTTCTAGGTGACTAATGACCTCAGCAGTTGAGTCCCATAGTGCTCAGAGCCATTTGAACCATTTTTGAATTGTGGGAGAAAGATGTTCTCTATAAACATCATTGTGTACTTTTATAGGAATGTTGTCTTCCACGAAATGATATGAAATTGTGCTGCTACTGTACAATGATACAATCAGGGTAAGAGAGACGAGTACATTAAAACGCTTAACAGGCAAATGCAACATACGAAAAACAGTTTTTTTGTGTGTATTGACCTCACCAATGTCAATTTATTGACACCAAAGTAAGTCTTCGAACACGACATGCTGAATAAGGGAATCACGTAGATGCATTATATCTTGATTTCCAAAAATAATTTGGCTCAGTACCAAACCTCCATTTATTTTGGAATATGGGGCGGACATTCTAACCACATTGATACTTTCTTGGCAGGGAGGACGCAGCATGTTCTCTTCGCTTGATAGTCGTCAGTAGATGTAGAAGTAACTTTAGGTGTGCCCAGGAAAGTGTTTTGTAACCCATGGTGTTCGTGTTGTATAGTAACGAACATACAGACTATTATCGACTGTGACCTCCGACCTTTCGTAGATGATGTAGTTATCTATAGTGAAGTTCTATACGAAAAAGCTGCACAAATAGTTAGACTGTAATATGATTTCTAAGTGATGCAAATAGTGGCAACTTTCTTTAAATGTACCGTAGTGAAAAACTGTGCACTTCACCAATCATAAAATTTAGTGTCGTTTGGGTGAAGTATCAATGAGACAACCCGTACAAACAACTATCTCTAACAGTCTGTAGGAATATGAAGTGCAACGATCACATAGACTCAGCACAGATGAAGAAGGTGGCTCAATTAGAAGAATACTAGGAAAATGCAATCAGTCTACAAGGAACGTTGCTAAAACACCACGTGTGCACCACCTCTTACAATAGTGCTCAAGTGTGTAAGACGTGCACCAAATAGGACTAACACAGGATACTGAACGTATTCAAAGAAGGGAAGGACGAATGACCACAGGTTTGTTTGGTTCATGGGAGATTATCACGACAATGTTGCAAAAAATGAGCCTGCAGACGTAAACTATCTCATGAACGCCTATTTATATAATTTCAGGAACCATTTTAAAGTGAGTAATATAAGAATAGACTACAATCCTCCGAGTCTACTGGATCAATAAGATAAGATTGCTCTTCTTATAGCGAGATAAAGAGGCGTTTATCCATTCCTGCATTCCATACACCATATCTCAACAGCAGGGCAAAAACCCCTATTTACTAGTATAGTGGAAAGTACCCTTTCGCTTGCACTTCACGGTGATTAGGTGAGTATAGGTGTAGATGCAGCTGTACATAAATATTCAATAGTCTTATCCGAAAAGTATAGGCTTAACAACTTTCGAAAATCCATAATAATTATGAAACTGTATATATGTCTGTTCCACATCTTTTTCCAAACCACCGGACCGATTTCACCTAAACCTTCTATACAGGGCACTTACTGTCTGAAAAGAAAGATTATAGGTATAAGAACCACCTACCTATCAAAGAGGTGGCAGTGGGGGTGAAAATAACAGGGCAGCCCACGACACGAGAATACTCTAACTTTATTCATCAAGTATTTGAGAACGAGAGCTCTTATTGACTAGCAGCGAACTTTGAACGTTATTTCAAACCATTACTAAACTTTTTCTCTCTGACAACCCACATAAAATTATGAAAGAGAAACTTTAATGGCTTACTACATCTTCGCTGTTCGTGCAGTAAAACTATCACATCACGCATGACGTTTCAATTTATTACTTTTTTACTTCTAACCACATTCGCTCTACATTTTGCAGACAGTGTTCACATTTGCCACTGAACGTAGCTGCAGGAGATACGACGTCATAAACACTGAGAGGTATCAAATACTGCCACATCATGCATGACGTTTAAATTTATTACTTCTTTGCTACTAACGTTATTCGCAAAAAATTTCGCAGATAATGTACCCACATTTGCCGTTGAATGAATGTACAAAATTATATCACTGTATGCCACATGCTTTAGGAAATATGACGCCGCAAAGATTGAGCTGGTCAGAAACGAAACTACAGGACGAAATTCACTATAGTTACAGGTGAAATATGTGTACAAATAGTCGTGGAATGTGTGAAATATATATGAAATTCATGTGTAATGTGTGTATTCTGGCAAACACGCCGATGAAATGCTCTCCTACAACCCTGGATCGATTTTATCGAAACTTGGTATACCTATTACTCCTTATCTAAAAAGAAATGTTGTAAGAACCACTAATTTGATATTGGGGTGTGGGTGATAACTTGGAGAGAAAAGTGGAAGGCCGAGATGGACAGAGAGGGGTAAGGAGGAGACGGAGAGATACAGTGAGGTGACGGGGAGGTGAATACAGTGAGGGGAAGAGGAAATGGGCACAGAAAGGGAATAGGCTTACATGGATGGAAAGACAGAGAGGAGGGGATTGAGAGAGAGAGGGGGCAGGAGAATGACTTACTTACAGGGTGCGAGGAGATGAACTTAGAAGGGATAAGAGTAGATGCACAAAGAGGAAGGAGCAGATGGACAAAGAGATGTGGGACGATAAGATGGAGTGATGCAGAAGGAAATGGAAAAAGGAAGAGATGGACAGAGAGAGGGTGAGGTGGAGATGGACTAAGAGGGGCTGAAGAAGAGGTGGGGGAAGGAGGTGATGTAGAGAAAGACGTGGGAAGAGCAGATGGACAGAGGGGGGAGGAGCAGATGGACAAAGAGAAAGGTGGGAGGAGATGTCAGATCATGGAGGGAGGAAGAGAGGGACAGAAGAAAAGGAATAGAACGTGGGAAGAAAAACATATCTGATCAATGCCTGATACTCAGCTAGTATTAAATTATTAGGACAAAATAGTTTCTGTTGAAATTAGATAAATAAAATACATCTCACGAATACAAAAGATCCCTACAATCAGTTGCTGAAAGCATGTTAACACTTGCAGACGTGCACTTCGATCTTTCTGTGTACATTCAGTCTTCGGTGTCCTCTACAGTACACCTTACCAGACGCTCATTTCCAAGTACGAGGGCTATTCGGAAAGTGAGGAACGATCGGTCTCGAATTGGAAACCACTGTGAAAATCCGACGAGGCAGTGTCTCTAGTATTCCCGTCGATCGCCTCAAGATGCTCTTTTCAGTTGTGAGCGCACTGTGAGCGAGTAAAGGTGCCTAGAACAACAATGTCTCCCACCAAGTAGGAGGGCCCGCTAAGAGGCTTCGCCTTAGTGGATGCAGCCCACCTAACACAACTGCCACGCACTTCCTTCTTCATTGCAATTCTGAGTCGCACTCTGCAGGGGCAGTGAAGACGCTCCTGCAGCCTTTTCGATGGTAAGTGTTCGATCACCCACAACACGGCCCTAATTGGCTCGTCCTGAGTATCATGTCTGTTTACATGAAACACTGGATACGAAGACAACACTTGGGCGCGGACTACACGCTATAGACTAGCGTAGAGAATTATCAGAAAACACAGGCGGCTGCCGTCTATGACGATGGTGTGGGAAATTTAGTATAACGCTCCAACAAATATCGAAGTCGGAGCAGCGACTATGTAGAGAAGTACTTGGAAGGTGTAGCTAAATGTGCAAAGAAAACAGTTTTGATTTTCACTGTGGTTTCCATTTCGTGACTAATCCTTACTTTCCGAACAACACTCGTACTTCACATTTTAGAATGTGAGTCCGTTTGTGAGCTATGCCTGAATAGCTCAGTCAACAGAGCATTTATCCGCTTACTTCAAAGGTTCCGGTTTCGTGCCGCTTTCAGACACTCAGTTTTAATCTGTCAGAAATTAGCATATTATCGCACACACTGCGGAGTCAAAATTGGTCCTGGAAACATTCCTGTAAGTCATGGCTAAAAAATTTCCTTACATTATGTTCCCTTCCGCAAAGTAAACGGCAGAAGTTTGGATAGTAGGAGGGGGTACTGGCGTAAGTGATGCTGCGCAGATCGGGAGGGGGGAGAGGGGGGGATGGGACCAAACGTCGTGCCTGGGCAGCGCAGTCGGTAGAGTAATTAACAGCGAAAGCGATTGGTTCTCGGACAGGCACAGTTTTAATCAGCCAGAAAATTGACTTCACATTTCATTTCGCTACGCTCAGAAGCTCAGGCGCAAAGCTTTAAAAACATCCTCCTCAAATTAGTGACGATGTTTGATACCAAGAGGAATCTGTCCCATTTTGTTTCTGGGTTACCTGTTTCTGACATTTTAATCAATGTTACTTCCTTGCAGGCATGTCTACTGAAAGGAAAAAAAAATTGTGGCACAGTGTGACTGCGATTTGTTTTGTAAGCCTCCAACGAAAGTGAAGTTTCACCCAATATAGCAGAAAAATTCAACTTTAGAGGTTCTTTCCACGCAGCTCCCGATCTGCGGTAGCAGTCTGGAGCGAGGCGTCTGCGGAACTGATACAATGTTCGCCAGCAGTGAGACTGCTGTCGGAAGTGGGAAGCAGGGAGAGGCAGTCAGCCGCAGAGCGAACAAACGGCTGCCACGCCGGAGCCGCCGCTGCCGGCTAATTAATTCATGCGACAGTGCGGCTCCCTGGCTCCCGGCGACAATAACGTCACTTTGCAACTAATATAGCGGCCTCCCGCGGTCCTACGTCGTGAGGGGAGCGCCCACTGCGTCACCCCCTGCCAGAGTTAGGGGGCGCGGTGCAGCCACGCAGCAGGGCGAACTCCGCAGCCCTGCGTCCGGTGCCTGGGGGCTGCGTTGGGAAGTCTAAGAGTTACATCATTCCTAACTGAGGTCTGATCTGAGAAGCTAAGAGGCAACACAGAAAAGAGTGTGAGGATTACTGCACCCAAACACAATCATCCTAATTAAGACAAGATATGGGAGAGAATAATTACACTACTGGCCATTCAAATTGCTACACCACGAAGATGACGTGCTACAGACGCGAAATTTAACCGAGAGCTGTGATATGCAAATGATTAGCTTTTCAGAGCATTCACACAAGGTTGGCGCCGGTGGTGACACCTACAACGTGCTGACATGAGGAAAGTTCTCATCCGATTTCTCATACACTAACAGCAGTTGACCGGCGTTGCCTGGTGAAACGTTGTTGTAATGCCTCGTTTATGGAGGAGAAATGCGTACCATGACGTTTCTAACTTTGATAAAGGTCGGATTGTAGCCTATCGCGATTGCGGTTTATCATATCGCGACATTGCTGCTCGCGTTGGTCGAGATCCAATGACTGTTAGCAGAATATGGAATCGGTGGGTTCAGGAGGGTAATACGGAACGCCGTGCTGGATCCCAACGGCCTCGTATCACTAGCTGCCGAGATGACAGGCATCTTATCCGCATGGATGTAACGGATCTTGCAGCCACTTCTCAATCCCTGAGTCAACAGATGGGGACGTTTGCAAGACAACAACAACCTGCAAGAAAGTTCGACGACGTTTGCAGCAGCATGGACTATCATCTCGGAGACCATGGCTGCGGTTACCCTTGAGGCTGCATCACAGACAGGCACGACTGCGATAGTGTACTCAGCGACGAACCTGGATGCACGAATGGCAAAACGTCATTTTTTCAGATGAATCCAGGTTCTGTTTACAGCATCGTGATGGTCGCATCCGTGTTTGGCGACATCGCGGTGAACGCACATTGGAAGCGTGTATTCGTCATCGCCATACTGGCGTATCACCCAGCGTGATGGAATGGGGTGCCATTGGTTACACGTCTCGGTCACCTCTTGTTCGTATTGACGGCACTTTGAACAGTGGACGTTACATTTCAGATGAGATACGACCCGTGGCTCTACCCTTCATCCGATCCCTGCGAAACCCTACATTTCAGCAGGATAATGCACGACCGTTAGTTGCAGGTCCTGTACGGGCCTTTCTGGATACAGAAAATGTTCGACTGCTCCCCTGGACAGCACATTCTTCAAATCTCTCACCAACTGAAAAGGTCTGATCAATGGTGGCCAAGTAACTGGCTCGTCACAATACGCCAGTCACTAATCTTGATGAACTGTGGTATCGTGTTGAAGCTGCATGGGCAACTGTACTCTGACTCAATGCCCAGCGTATCAAGGCCGTTATTACGGCCAGAGGTGGTTGTTCTGGGTACTGATTTCTCGGGATCTATGCACCCAAATTGCGTGAAAATGTAATCACATGTCAGTTCTAGTATAATATATTTGTCCAATGAATACCCGTTTATCATCTGCATTTCTTCTTGGTGTAGCAATTTTAATGGCCAGTAGTGTACACTCAGTGGAAACGTGAATTGAGCATGGCTAGCTGCAATTTCATTCCCTTCCTTTCATTCACAAATTTTCCTCCACACGTCGATGAAAGGTCATACAAAAGATTTACATCCCATTAACAAACAGTGTTCTTGATTATCATACTGTGTGATCCAGATGCCCCTGCCAATATCGTTTCTTGCAATCCACAATGTTATATATGACTTTCAAAACCCACGAGCGAGGTATTCGTATTCTTTCTCTCGCTATGAGCAAACTATTAGTCCTACAGAAAAAAATGAACAGCGCTTTTGTGTAGGAGATTTAAAATAGTTAAATTTTGTACTGGGATACGTTTTCGCTGGAGGCCACCGTTTCGAGTTATTCAAGAAACAAATGACACCTGCAAATGCACCTCCACCACCATACATATCTCTCACTAGTCAGCATTTCTAATATGGTGATAGTGTCTCTCCCCTCTACAACTGTACAAATATTTCCGACCACATAAACTATTCCCGATATTCGATGCTTTGTGATATTATGTCACCAGTACAGTCGGCTTAGTCATTTACATTATTAATTTAAACGTGCTCGTGAGGGTAATGAAAGAAAATCGGCTTTTGTTAACGTTGTGCTAAAACCAATTACGTTGCGAGCTCGATTCAGATTTAACCCTTACAAAAGCAGTAGCTTCATAGTCAGAAGGTCTGACGAATACAATGAAGTAAATGTGTAGTTATGCTGTTGAAATTCTCAAAACTGTTGAGTAAAATTTACACAAATGTTAGTGCTTGAGTTATCCAGTGGCGTAATAAGACTAGTGAGTGAAGATCAATCAATGTGGGAAACAATTCGTGCAGTAGCAAATTTTTGTGTAGTGGTGGTAGGGATTGTGACGAGTGGGGGCTGAATGTAGGAACCGGGGTTCTCTTTTGTACTTTTATCTTGAACAGCTCGAAAAAATACGGCCTCTAGCGAAACTGTATCCCCGGACAAAATTTATCTCCATCATATTTCCTACAAAAAATTTTCTTTTGGACTAAAGTTGCTCACATCGAGCGAGACAATATGAAAATCTCGCGCGTGCTTAGGCCGGATATAACATAGCGTTTCTCACAAAAACACATTGGTAGGGGCAGCTGAATCTCCCTATACATAATTTGGTACCCAAAACTTTTCCGAAATTGCACTCTTGATCACAATTGTTTATCAACCCACCGAAATACTGCTAGATGTCTCCCCACACAACCTCCTTAAAGCTAAGTGGTTGCAGACGAATAGTTTTGTTTGTTGGTGGTGAAAATATATCCATTGTGGTGTTTATGATCAAAAAATAGCAGCAAGTCTGTATAAAGTTTAGTTTCATACTTGAGAGAACTGGTACACAAAAGCATAAAAGAAAAAAAAAAGTGGAAGCAAGCTGCTGAAGATAATTCTGTACATGAGACACAGGCTAGCGACCTGTAAAAGAGGCTAAAATAAGGGTGATCATCGACTAACGATGACGACCGTTCTGGTCGGCCATTGAACTGATATCACACCAGGAAACGTTCACAGCGTGAAGGATCTCATACTGCAGCACCACCGCAATGACGTTCGGTACATACATACATACATACTCTGTCAAAATAACACACATCACACACACACACACACACATGATACAAAATATTCACAGACACCTCTGTAAGATTCAGAACAACCGCCAGGAACACCTTCAATTGTTCCACTGTCAGCCATCTTGTTTTTACACCTTCAACTGTCCCACTGCCCGCCATGTTTGTTTTTACAGCTGGTAAACAGTGAAATAGTGACAGTGGCAACTCAGTATATAGTGTTTGACAGTGATGCAGATGAGGCAAAAGAAAAGTGTAAGTGAAACATTATGTAAACACACACACACGTAGAATACATTAATTTCAGGAATTGAAATAACAATTTCAAATCGTAATTTTGGCTTAAAGAATTTATCTACTTTGAGGTGCAAGTGGTTGCAGATGACAAACTGTGGAATAAAATAGTCACTGTAGAAACACATCAGAAAATCACACCATGTGGTAAAAAGGTATGAATTCAAATATCTGTAATTACGATTAAAAACTAATAGTTACATGAATACAAACAGTAAAGAACATCCTTTATCTTTAACAGATGAAAAATAAAAGCCCACTGAAAGTGCTGCAACTGCAGTGAAACAGGTTTGGGTTAAAAAAGAAAATTGTGTTTTGGTAAAGGCGGACCCTATCCAAAAACATACGTATTGTTAAAGGAAACATGGAAAAAAGAGCTTTAACCCAAAGATATTTCTGTCAAAAGAGTTGAATATGAGAAGGATCGTTGGAAATTTTCTCCCACGACTGCATCTTCATTAGTTGGAAGACTGTAGAGATTTTAAACATCTACTTCAAGACGATTTACACTTAACTTTCAAAGTTATCTCTGGTGGCAAAAGCTGAGTAGAAAACTAGGCAGCAATCGTTGTAATGGAAGAGTACTTCACCGAGGCCAGAAACAGCTCCACAAGAATAGTATTACGTCCTCATTGAGTTTTTGAAAGTACTACACTTATATAGTTCGACCTGTTGGCCAGAAGGTTAATATATTGATCAGAAGGTCAATAAGCTGTATCGCAAAATTCTAAGATGTCTGAGGGAGGACGTGAGCAGAGAATGACGAGAGAGAAGGTTAATAAATTGTATCACGAAATTCCAAGACATCTGAGGGATGACGGAACAGAAAATGTCCACAGAATGGGCGTAGTAACCACTGCGTACTCCAACATGATAATCTCCGGCGTCATAGGACCTAAATTTTTCAGGAAACTTTAACTAAAACCAACATGAAATGATTCCTTATTCACTAAACTTGGGTGGTGTGACGTCATTATTTTCACCAATAGAAAACCCGAGTTGGGGGGGGGGGGGGGGGGGGTTAAAGATTTGACACAGGAGACTCGAGCGGATTCGTAGAGCGTACTAGATATCATTACAAAAACAATACATATTTTTCCAAATGACAGTTTATGTATTCTATGGAAGTGAATTTCCCCTAGGAAGTTGTGATTTTTTAGTCAACATTCGTAATAGTCACGTTTGCCCTTGGTAATTTTTGAGCAGTCAGACGGTACTAATTCAGTGCTGGGTTGCTATCGCGAGATGGTAAATAAACACGGGGACAATTACATATGGAGACATTCATGTGATTTCTCCCTTGGCCGATATCTCGTAGTTGGCACGCCTGTGCAGTTGGATGACAAAACAGATCACCCTGAGGATAGTAACAGCCAGAAGAACATAGGACAATCGCCACACCCAATGAGTTCCCATGAGGAAAAACTATATAACATATAGTAGGCTTTATTAGATATACAGATAGTAGTTACACGTACGCCACAGTATGTATCACCTTGGTCACTTGACTGACAGGTAACATAAGAAGCTTCTCTCAAGGAGTGAAAAACGTATTTGCTCTTGAATAAGCAGATACATCTTCATACATTTTCGAAAAACTGGTGACAGTGTACCACATTGGCGACTAACAATCAAGATTCACCTTCAACGTTTGATTGATGTAACTTAAAATTTTTACACAATGGCCGAGGTTCAGCAATAACTAAAACTCCAGCCGGTGTGCCACAAGGGTGAGTTAAAATACCACTTATATTGTCGTAACCGCAGTCAAGTCCAAATTCGAAAGCAAGGTCGTCAGTGATATGCAGCACTTAACACTGAAAACACATTCACTACGGACATCAGCGTACAGGCAGAATAGAAGAATAGCCTGCTGAATAGAGAGTAATACTATTTATAAAAACATCGATTATTCCAGAATATGCAAACATTACGAACATAAAGTTCGATAACTTCTCGGAAGGCTTAACACTAAATAGCAAATATGTGCAGGTAATCGGGTTTCATTTGACGACCAGCACCATGCCAGTCAACGATGCTTGTCGTTACACAGCATCGCGCGTAACATTTCGAATGGCAATACTTTCGGAGGAAATTAACGATTTATCAGCAATTAACAGCAGCACTAACACATTGTTTCATTATGATGCCGTTGTGTGCGGAGAAGTATCGTCGTTGGACTATAGTAAGAACATACGGGAAAACGAGGACAAAATTTCTGCTTGGTGTAACAAATCGTTGCTTTACCTAAACGTACATGAAAGTAACATAATGTCCAGCACGAAGGCCAAAAAAACTGGTAATACATTATGGAAAACTCCTGGAGCATCGCACATCCTTTGTTATTAGACCCGGTTCTAAGAAGCGATGTGACAGGACATATTAACTCAGTCGTACAATAAGCAAATGAAAACCTTAGTTCCAGGAGGAACAAGACTTTTGGTCAGGTGATTACAGATTTATAAATACAAAATCAAATACGGGTAATGGAGGAGTAGGTTTAATAATGAATAAAAAAATAGGAGTGTGGGTAAGCCACTACAAACAGCATAGTGAACGCATTATTGTGGCCAAGATAGACACAAAGCCCATGCCTACTACAGTAGTACAAGTTTATATGCTAACTAGCTCTGCAGATGATGAAGACATTGATGAAATGTATGTCGAGATAAAAGAAATTATTCAGGTAGTGAAGGGAGACGAAAATTTAATAGTCATGGGTGACTGGAATTCGTCAGTAGGAAAAGGGAGAGAAGGAAACATAGTAGGTGGATATGGATTGGGGGGAAGAAATGAAAGAGGAAGCTGCCTGGTAGAATTTTGCACAGAGCACAACTTAATCATAGCTAACACTTGGTTTAAGAATCATGATAGAAGGTTGTATACATGGAAGAACCCTGGAGATACTAAAAGGTATCAGATAGATTATATAATGGTAAGACAGAGATTTAGGAACCAGGTTTTAAATTTTAAGACATTTCCAGAGGCAGATGTGGACTCTGACCACAATCTATTGGTTATGACCTGTAGATTAAAACTGAAGAAACTGCAAAAAGGTGGGAATTTAAGGAGATGGGACCCGGATAAACTGAAAGAACCAGAGGATGTACAGAGTTTCAGGGAGAGCATAAGGGAACAATTGACAGGAATGGGGGAAATAAATACAGTAGAAGAAGAATGGGTAGCTCTGAGGGATGAAGTAGTGAAGGCAGCAGAGGATCAAGTAGGTAAAAAGACGAGCGCTAGTAGAAATCCTTGCGTAACAGAAGAAATATTGAATTTAATTGATGAAAGGAGAAAATATAAAAATGCAATAAATGAAGCAGGCAAAAAGGAATACAAACGTCTCAAAAATCAGATCGACAGGAAGTGCAAAATGGCTAAGCAGGGATGGCTAGAGGACAAATGTAAGGATGTAGAGGCTTGTCTCACTAGGGGTAAGATAGATACTGCCACAGGAAAATTAAAGAGACCTTTGGAGAGAAGATAACCACTTGTATGAATATCAAGAGCTCAGATGGCAACCCAGTTCTAAGCAAAGAAGGGAAGGCGGAAAGGTGGAAGGAGTATATAGAGGGTTTATAAAAGGGCGATGTACTTGACGACAATATTATGGAAATGGAAGAGGATGTAGATGAAGATGAAATGGGAGATACGATACTGCGTGAAGAGTTTGACAGAGCACTGAAAGACCTGGGTCGAAACAAGGCCCCGGGAGTAGACAACATTCCATTAGAACTACTGACGGCCTTGGGAGAGCCAGTCCTGACAAAACTCTACCATCTGGTGAGCAAGATGTATGAGACAGGCGAAATACCCACAGACTTCAAGAAGAATATAATAATTCCAATCCCAAAGAAAGCGGGTGTTGACAGATGTGAAAATTACCGAACTATCAGTTTAATAAGTCACAGCAGCAAAATACTAACGCGAATTCTTTACAGACGAATGGAAAAACTGGTAGAAGCGGACCTCGGGGAAGATCAGTTTGGATTCCGTAGAACGTGAGGCAATACTAACCTTACGACTTATCTTAGAAGAAAGATTAAGAAAAGGCAAACCTACGTTCCTAGGATTTGTAGACTTAGAGAAAGCTTTTGACAACGTTAACTGGAATACTCTCTTTCAAATTCTAAAGGTGGCAGGGGTAAAATACAAGGAGCGAAAGGCTATTTACAATTTGTACAGAAACCAGATGGCAGTTATAAGAGTCGAGGGGCGTGAAAGGGAAGCAGTGGCTGGGAAAGGAGTGAGACAGGGTTGTAGCCTCTCCCCGATGTTATTCAATCTGTATATTGAGCAAGTAGTAAAGGAAACAAAAGAAAAATTCGGAGTAGGTATTAAAATTCATGGAGAAGAAGTAAAAACTTTGAGGTTCGCCGATGACATTGTAATTCTGTCAGAGACAGCAAAGGACTTGGAAGAGCAGTGGAACGGAATGGACAGTGTCTTGAAAGGAGGATATAAGATGAACATGTGTAGTCAAATTAAATCGGGTGATGCTGAGGGGATTAGATTAGGAAATGAGACACTTAAAGTAGTAAAGGAGTTTTGCTATTTAGGGAGTTAAATAACTGATGATGGTCGAAGTAGAGAGGATATAAAATGTAAACTGGCAATGACAAGGAAATCGTTTCTGAAGAAGAGAAATTTGATAACATCGAGTATTGATTTAAGTGTCAGGAAGTCGTTTCTGAAAGTATTTGTATGGAGTGTAGCCATGTATGGAAGTGAAACATGAACGATAAATAGTTAGGACAAGAAGAGAATAGAAGCTTTCGAAATGTGGTGCTACAGAAGAATGCTGAAGATAAGGTGGGTAGATCACATAACTAATGAGGAGGTATTGAATAGGATTGGGGAGAAGAGAAGTTTGTGACACAACCTGACTAGAAGAAGGGATCGGTTGGTAGGACATGTTTTGAGGCATCAAGGGATCACAAATTTAGCATTGGAGGGCAGCGTGGAGGGTAAAAATCGTAGAGGGAGACCAAGAGATCAATACACTAAGCAGATTCAGAATGATGTAGGTTGCAGTAGGTACTGGGAGATGAAGAAGCTTGCACAGGATAGAGTAGCATGGAGAGCTGCATCAAACCAGTCTCATGACTGAAGACCACAACAACAACAACAGTCCCATTATGAGAGCAGACATTGAGCGAATTCAGCTGGGTGTGGGAATGTGTAAGATATGCTTTTGGAAATAAAATGGGAAGCTTTTGGTAAGTTCTGTGGTTGGGGAAAGCTTGTAACATCGGTAAAAATTGGGTATAGAGCCTCACGATTAATCTGTGAATCTACAAAGAATCAATACTGTGATGAAGAGTAGCTTTAGTGATTGTACTGTTGACTTACCCCCTTTTTTTATTTTTACATATTCGCGATTATTGTACGAATACCGGGTTTCTGTTTAGGGCAGCAGCTATGAGATCAGCGCCGAGAAAGTACAGCATGGACAGTTATGTATTACTTCTTACTAGGTTCTAGGTACACGTGTGACTTCGGCTGAAATAAGGTAGTTCTCGAATAGTAATTGATACTGCGCAAAAATTGAACACTTTACTTTCATGACTTAATGAACTGACATTATTGAGAATCCACAGGTGTACGAAATAATTCAAAATTTATTCGCTGACTGCGAATTCATTGACTTCAAGTGTATTACGTATGGATGTAGTAGTGATTTATGGATATATGAAAACTTCAGCCGGCTTCGAGACTTTATCCGGCACATAATGTTAAAGAATTCGCAGCCAGCGAATAAATTTCGTAAGTTTAAAAAGATGTAAGGATGCTATAACACTAACGTGAAGTAAGGTGAAGGAATCTGAGTTCGATCTAACAACAGTGTAAGGCAGAATTACACCATACGTTCACTGTAAATACGTACTTTTATATAAAAGAAGCGGAGTAGGAATTAAAACACAATTTCGAAAGATGAATCACAGTAAAGTAATTAAACAATTTGTTCACACAGCACGTATGGTCGTGGGACAGGAAAAATATATCTATTACAGGAAACAGACTTTATGTCTATCAGGCAGACCGAGCCAAGAATAAACAGATCAAGACTACAGTAGTAGAAAAGGGTATACAAGTTGCGTAAGAAGTGCTAAAAGTGGAAGTAAAAGAATTCTATCAAGAAGGCAAGATTATGAAGTACGAGAGAGGTAAGAAAATGTTGTTAGTAGGTCGGTACTTCACTTCAGAAAATGAGATTTGCTTTTATCGACTGACAAGGAATTCAGGAATAGTCCAAAGTTGTACGTTGAGACCACAGTACTCTATAACAGCGAATTTCTCAAACACTCCCAAGGAACCGACGTCATTTCGTAGTTGAATTCACATTTTACAGACTGATCAGTCACAAAGGACTACTACCACCGAATTACTTGCATTAATGCATAATTATGCAGAAATAACGCACAGTAATGGACCACATCTTTTGTCGGAAAAATTTCATACGGAGCTTGCGTGGTACGCTACGCAAAACGAATCACTTTACAACCACACAGTGCCTAAAACCATACTGTTACTCGCAGCCGGAGTGCCGAGCGGAGACTCTCCAAAGTACCGGAAGAGAACTAATGAACTCTCTGTGAATGCAAAAGCAATTTGTCGTAATAGCGATATGCCTGTCCTCTTAAAATTGGGGGCACAACTAGTTTCTCGTAACATGGTGATGCGCTGTGACGCAACCCAGTGACAACCAGACCGTCTCACAGTTTTAATTCATTACCTAACAACTGCACTTGATGGGATGATATTTTTACTATAAGTACATAAGTAAAGGGAGTACGGTTCTTTGTAGATTTTCCTGAGAGAAATTAATTACAAAGCGATATACAGATCAGATATAGTAGGATGGACGAACAATGTAGGATTGTTCGTGTACAGCATTCATCATAGGATAAAGTCAGTTATCGTGGAATACGTTCTGGCCACCTATAATCGTGATGTACAGATAGTGTTTTGTAATTAAATCATTTTAGCTCCTAACCTCAATTCCAGCCACTGCTGAATACATCTTTGAAACATCCCCTTAGAAAAATTTATGAATTACACTGCTGTAAAACCTCTTACGTTATTTGATTTTCAAACAGCTGAGCAGAACTAAACGTACTCAGACATTTCTCTCTTTACTTATTCTGATCATCACTAAACTGACACACAATATTTTTTTTAGCGCAACGCAATCTGACTTTCAATCATCCCTACAAAAGAATGGCCCTGACTAACAATAACCTATACCTTTCATGAATCACTTACCTCACAAAAATCTTCGTTACTCGAACTACTGCAATACAGCGAGCGTCAGTACTGCCAGGGAAATAAAAGATTCTAACTACTGAAGGCTCTAACTACTGCAGGCACTAACTACTGATAGGCATAGTTAGCAAATGAAAGGTTTTAAAAGAGAACAAACAATGTATTTACCTAAATAATGTTCGAAAGTCATCGTATATAAATATCAGTTCATTATGTACAGTATTACAAATTTACTCTTTGTGATGGACACTCGTCCAGATCGTCCGCTCTCAAAATTCTGCAATCTCTCTCCCCACATCCACCACTGCTGGCGGCTCACCTCCAACTGCGTAACGCTGCGCGCTGTTCACATCCAACTTCCCAACGCTTCAATAAGGAATATTCCAACGATGCAAACCAGCCACAGACTGCACACAGCACAGTCAGTGATTTTCATACAGAGCGCTACGTGGAGTTGCCAACATAAAAACCTAAACAGCCTACTTACATCATAACCAGACAGTGATTACGAAATCAGTTTTAGTAACCATAAAGAGTAGACAGAAGTCAAAGAGGAATGAACATCTGAAATAAAGGCAAACACGTGAGTTTGAAAGACATGTATAGGTACAAAGAAGTTAACTATGAAAAAATCATGAGAAACTTCCACTGATCGACGAAAGAAGTAGCTACGAAGTTTTTCTGCAGTATAAGTCCCTTAGACCGAAATAAATAGAAACTATTGGAAAGCCAAGGCAGAATGGCTGTAGGTAAAATACGACTTAATCAAAAAGAAAGTGGTCGTCTGAAGTCTGATTCAGCATACAGAAAAGTCAGAACACACTTTATGAAATTAAGGGCAAAGGTGTCGAGTGCAATGGGATACCTACTGTTAAACACAGAGGATAGGGAAGAGTACGCTGAAGGTCTCTACGAGGGAACGAAAATTGTCTGATGACGTGACAGAAGAAACGGGAGTGGATGTGAAAGGTATAGGGGACACATTACTGAAATTTAATAGAGAATTGGACGGCTCGAGATGAAATAATGTGTCACGTATATATAACGTACCTTCAGAATTTCTAAAATTATTGGTTAAAGGGCTAGTAAAACGACTATTCACGTTGGTTTGTAGAACCAAGGAGTCTGGAGAAATATCATCCATGCGGTCCAGAAGGCAGAAGTTGAAGGTATGTGTAGTACCTCTTGCACTATCAGTTTAACTGCTCATATATGCAAGTGCCTGACAAGAATGATACAAATAATAATGGAAAAATGATTGAGGGTCTGTTTAGATGACGGTCAGTTTAGCTTTTCTGAAGACAAGGGCACGACACGGGCATCTCTGGCGTTGCGCTTCGCAATGACTCAAAAAGAAAAAGAAATATCTGACAGAACAGAAGAAGTGAAAGAATTCTGTTAACTTGGAAGACACCGCGATAAAGAGCTATCTTGTAACAAAGCTCATATTCAATTTGAATATCATTTTTGGTTAGTGAAAGAAAAGAACAAGAATAAAATTACTGCATCGTAAAATATTAATATATTTTGAACAAATTGGCTTTAAACTACTAGACATTGGCAAATACACAATAAATTCATGACTTACATCTGATATTTCTTTTGTCTCTGTCAGTCCGTTCCTTCTTAAAATTAAAAGTCCTTGCACGTGCGTAAGTATATTGTATCCTCACCCGAGTTACGGAAACGTTTGTTCGTAGTTTCACATAGTTTTTACACAAAATAAAAATAAAACTTGCAGCAATACTATGTAGTACGTCTTAACATGTCGGCGACCAAAAGTACAAGAGATAATGAAGTCTCTAGAAACAAACAAAAGATGGATTCTTCTTTCCTCTGTTTCGCAGCTTCTTGCTATCAAGCGCTGCAGCAATGATGTTAAATATCTGCGCCCAGCTGGTCATAGTGTTTATTTAACGTATTTAAACGCTGGACGCGCGTCTTGGTATAGGCGCACATTAAAAAAAAAGTTTCTTCTCATTACTCTCACGCTGTGATGCTTAGAATTTTTACGAACTACAGCTCGTTGGCTATCCTTTTCTTTTATGGCAAATATCTCATAATGAAAGTATGTGAAATCCAATAATATTACAATAGCCTTACATCTTAGAAGTAGCTATAGAAATATATGATGGATCTGGAAGAGGATGAAATATGTGGTGAGAAAATGAAAGGACCAACAAAAAGTACGTTTCGGTAGTCATGTCAATGGGTGATGAAGCATTGACATGTTGTAACCTCCCAGCAGAAATTTAAGAGATATTATTTTAAATGCTAATGCACATTGAGCTAAGTGTAAGCTCCCCAGAGAAATTTTGAAACAATAGTTGAATGTTAACAAGAATACAACCTAGTGTAACCTCCCAGCAAATAAATTTAATGACAATGACAATTAAATAAAAATTAACAATCTGACCCAAGTATAAGTTCCTCACAAAAAATGAAAGTCAATTCAGTGATAATAAAATCTCAGTGACAATGAAAACACAAACAGATCGAAATATCGATCTTAGGCCCTGTTCATTAATTAAACTGAAATTCTTACCTTAGTAAAGCTGCATCTGCTCTTATTATTTTTGCCATAGCTTGGAGGAAATTGATTGCAAAATTTTGAATTTAAGGGAAACTTTTCTTTAAGGAATATCAAGGGAATATTTTTTTTTTTTTTATAGGATTCTTTGTTAAAAATTGCTTTGAAAACCAAATTTATTATTGGGGCGATTGTTGCACAAATTAGTTACAGTTAATTTACATTATTAGCTGAGCGCATTGCTGATTCATTACCTTGCTTAAAAAATAATATACCTCGTCCTGAATCTTGACCAGAGTGCCATGTCGACGCCCGCCGACTCCTCACACACAACTGTACTCGACTACTACTGCGGACCGACCACTCTGGCCTACTGCTACCGACAGACTGCACTGCTCACAGACTGCCCACTGACTACTGCTCGCAACTGTACTGTACGACTACTACTGACAGAGTACCGCTCGCAACTCTCGCGCGGTCAAGCGCAGACTAGCCACGATAAATGGCTCTCTGGTCAGAGACTCTGCAATGCCTCGCCATCGCCGCCACACAATATACGTGTTTCATAACCCTCCACTGGGGGGGCAAAAATTTGGCAGCGATGGTGAGTCATTTGGACTTGCCAAGAGCGGCAAAATTTTTCTTTAATTAATCAACTTCTACAATTTACAGAATATTTAGATACATGAATTAAATGTTGTGCACATGCACCGAGTACAAAACATTTCAAACAAAGACAAAATGTGAGTATAAAACATAGTAGCAAATCAGAAAACTGTATATATAAATTATTTGACAGATAACAAAGTGCACACGCACTGAAAAAATTCTGTAGCATTTTCAGAACAAATAAACAGAATGGCAGAAAATCATGTTGACAAGTGACATGAGTGCACATGCACTGCAGTTCAGAACATATCAGCAAATGACGAAATGTATATACAATGAGTAACAAATGACGTAAGTGCATACGCACTGAAGCATTGAACATACAGAATGAGTACAAATCATATTGAAAAATGAGAAAAGTGCACAGGCACTGAAGTTCAGTATAAAACATATTAACACATAACATAAGTGCACATGCACTGTAGTTCAGAACATATCATCAAAATAAAAATGTATATACAATATAAAAGACAAGAGTGCACATATACTGTACTTCAGAACAAATCGAAAAAATGTCTTTAGCATTTTCACAACAAATAAACATAATGGCAAAAAAAAAAAAATCATGTCGACAAGTGACATAAGTGTACTCGCACTGGAGTTCAGCAAAAGTTCGAAAAAAAAATGTATAGTCCATGAACATATGTGATGTTAGCAAAAAATGATCTTCACTATGTGACAAGAATTAGGATAGGAAAGGGAAGGATTGCATCATGGTTGTAGCACTTTAGATTGCACATAGCTGCTCTGAAAGTCCATATCTTTCCACAGAAGTACAACACCAAGTGACACAATTTGAAGTTCTTTTCCCATCAGAATTTATCAGCGTAGCCAATACACTGAACTGTCGTAGTAATATTCCATGTTTTCATTTTGGCAGTACATTAGGTACACCAAACAGTGGGACCACAATAACGTCTTCATCACTCACGGTAGTGGACAGCATGTCGTGTCAACACCACGCTCTTACAAGGCACACCAACGTAGAATTAGTGCAAAAACCAAATATAGTGCTCCATGATCATGAGGATGGACAGGACAAATGGACATTGCAGTAATTCAGGGTAGTTAGCTCCTAAAGTGAAGGACATTAAGTCACATACCAGTCTTCATTAGCCATTACATTAGTAGTTTGCGGCATTCGTAGCCCAGTTATTGAACATTTCTGTACCAAGTATGTAGTATTACAGAATAATGTTCATAAAATTAAATTATTGGCATCATGGGTAATCGTATTACAATAAACAGTGGCAGTCCTTGGCCAGTTACAAAGCATATTTAGTATGACAGAATAATGTTCATCAGAAGTCTTCATTGAAAAGGAGAGTCAATTATTGGCCTAGCATTAACATAATACATTGAGTGATACAAATTATTGGCACTCATTGGCCATTTACCAAAACATGAAAAGTCATAATTGAAAACAGGAGCTAATTAATGGCATAATTATTAACGTAATTCATTTAGTGACATTAATTATTGGCACTCAGTGGCCAGTTACCAAAACACGAAAGGTCATAATTGAAAACAGGAGCTAATTAATGGAATAATTAATAACATAATTCATTTAGTGACATTAATTATTGGCACTCAGTGGCCAGGTATAGAACATGAAAAATCATCATTGAAAACAGGAGCTAATTAATGGCATAATTAATAACATAATTCATTTAGTGACATTAATTATTGGCACTCAGTGGCCAGGTATAGAACATGAAAAATCATCATTGAAAACAGGAGCTAATTAATGGCATAATTAATAACAATTCATTTAGTGACATTAATTATTGGCACTCAGTGGCCAGCAAGTATTGAACAGTATAAAACATTGTTCATCATTCAGTGTTATTCAGATCATTAAGAAGTCATTATTAAAAATCAGTTAATTACAGTCATAGCATTAATAATCATGGGCATTATAAGTAGTCTCATTACAATAAACAGTGGCAGTTATTAGCCAGTTACAAAGCATTAGCCGGCCGAAGTGGCCGTGCGGTTAAAGGCGCTGCAGTCTGGAACCGCAAGACCGCTACGGTCGCAGGTTCGAATCCTGCCTCGGGCGTGGATGTTTGTGATGTCCTTAGGTTAGTTAGGTTTAACTAGTTCTAAGTTCTAGGGGACTAATGACCTCAGCAGTTGAGTCCCATAGTGCTCAGAGCCATTTGAACCATTTTTGAACAAAGCATTATTTTATATATTTTTTTTTGTATCATTAAGAAGTCATTACTGAAGTGACATACTATTCAGAGCTGATCAGTATTATTCAGAATTCTCTTAAACTAGTAACATTATTTGGGACTGGTAATACATTTTTTTTGTGTTTCTGTGCTAGATAGTTAGCAATGCATTGCTTTGGGTAATTATAAGGGAAAGCAAGAAGAAAAAAAGAAAAAAAATTGCTTCTAGGTTGTTCCTGTAAATGAAAAATGTGTAACGTCATTCGTCAAGTGGGTAAAAAAAAATGCAAGTACTAGTATAGGCTTAATAAGTAACAGGTTTAGTAAGTATCATGAAAGGCTTCTCCTGGAAAAAATACAAAATGGATTATTGAGCTGAAAGAAGAAACGCATACTATGCTGAAAAGTAGTGAACTTCGAACTGACAGGTAGTGAAATGTGTATAAAAAATGTGTTCCATAGCTGTCCTTTCCAAAACCTTCAGTCATTATACTATGCAATATAACACCTGCTGTCAAAACGAACTGCAACAAATACTTAAATAACTACATAGCATAAACATAATTTCAACATTATCCTCATCTGCGAAGAAAACTTCATTATCCATATCATCAAAACTCCATTATCATCATCACCTGTAAAGAAAAACTTCATTATTCATAGTAGCATATTCTTCATCATTATTCATCAGCATTCATTATCATCTGCAAAAAAATCACTTCATTACTCATTACACAACTATTCCTTATCTCTAGCATATTTCATCACTAAAACTAAGATGTGTAGTTCTGTCTGACAGCCTGCATCAATCACCTTGTATTCTGAAAGAAAAATTAGTTAAGACTGCTATTCTACGATGAGTATAGTATATTCTTGTTAATGCTTGTTAATCCTGATCCATTTACTCTTCCTCATAAAGTTATTGCATCTTCTTTCGTTTATTCCGTAGGTGAAATTCCCATTTCTGTTGAATTTATTTCTTACACGCATCATTTCTTTCTGAAATTGATGAACAGAGATTAATGTCTTACATTTAAATCATATACTCATTAAATAATGACTGGTTTATGGTAACATAATTAAGTATACAGCATAACATGACAGAAAACGTAATATGTCAAAGACATTGACAGTGTTCAGATGCAAAAATGTATACAGAATATCACAATGCAGTGGCAAAAAAAATGTAAAACAGTCACGATCTTGAGATGTCATAGGGCAACAAAAATGTCAAAGTCAACTGGTGTGTGTTATATCTTTCACAATGCATACAAACAAAATATGAAAAAATCGTATATCCATAAGAAAGAAAAAAAATGTGACGTTCGTTGTGTTCAGTTTGTATGTGGTGTAGTTAATAGAGGCGAGAATTAAAGCCTTTAATGGAGAAAAATGTAACAAAATTAATATGTCATTAGATAGCATTGCATAATTAGTCATAAAATACGTAAGTGTCTCTGGAAAAAAATGTGCACAGTCTGATATATAACGACAAGAGAAGCGACCTGCTAACCTTACCTTGCCGGGCACTTGCCAAGAAAAATACGATAATCATCAGTAGTTAACTATGTAATTATAATTGCATAAGTGCTCATAAAATGTGTAAATTCATCTGGAAAATATGCACGGTCTGATATGTAACGACAAGAAAAGCGACCTGCTAACCTTACCTTGCCGGGCACTTGCCAAGAAAAAAATACGATAATCATCAGTAATTAGTCATGTGAATATAATTGCATAAGTGGTCATAAAGATTAGTAAATGGCATCATAGCATGTTACATCATAAAGTGGTTTCATTCAATAAACGGTTTAATGTTTGAGATATGGTGATTGCCTTTCGATTTTCTGGTTCTCAAAGTTTCGACGTGTACAACATTGGGGTGAGGGATGCTGCGAATCCGATATGGACCTGCGTATAGAAGTTCAAATTTACTGCACTTACCTTTTAATTTGCTGGATAAATAGTGTGTACGTACTAATATCTTCTGTCCAATGTGAAAGTCTCGGCGTGTACAAACCTGTTTTTGCTGTCTTCTCCGGCGCTCTGCGGCACGTGTGATGTTGTTCAGCGCAATGTCAATTATTTCGTGGTGTCTTAGTCGACGACAGGTAGGGAAGTTTACTAATTCTTTAATTTTGTTTGGTGGTTCAATATTTTTCAGTATAACAGACGGAGATAGCATATTGGATTCATTTGGAATGGAATTAATTACATCTTGGAATGAGAATATGTGTGTGTCCCAATCAATATGTCTTTTGTGGCAGTATATTCTACACAGTTTACCAATTTCTTTCATTAATCTTTCACACGGGTTCGAAGAAGCATGGTACTTGGATATATAAATCGGAGAAATTTTTCTAGCTCGTAACATACGTGTCCATGTAGCAGAACGAAATTGTGATCCATTGTCAGAAATTACTTTCAACACATGCCCTACATGATATAGAAAATGTTTTACAAATGCTTTCGAGACAGTTTTAGCTGTAGCTTTGCGTAACGGAGTGAAAGTAACAAATTTTGAAGTGAGCTCAACAGCGACAAATATGTAGCAAAAACCTCTGTTAGTTCTCGGAATTGGACCAAAAATGTCTACTGCGGCCATATGTCTTAATTTAACAGGTATAATGGGATATAATGGAGGAATATGTGAAGTGGTGTCTGACTTAGCTTTCTGGCAAATTTTGCAAGACGCTAAAACTCGTCGTATACGTTTTTCCATGTTGGTAAAATAACAGTTCTGTCTCAGTATAAGAAAACATTTTCTTGCTCCGTAATGTGCGTAACTTAAATGAGTGTACCAAATTAATTTGTTAATCAGTTCGTCAGGAATGCATAATAACCAATTGTTGCTGTCAGGATGAGAGCGGCGAAACAGAATGTCATTGCGTACAGTGTAATGGTTCCTAATCGTAACATTATTCTTATCTTGCCAAAGGTGTTTAATTTCTTTCCACACATTGTCTTTACGTTGCTCTTCTGCTATGCCCTGTAATGACGATGAAATAAAATATTCAAATGCAACTTGCTGAATGTACATGACACTGAAATTTGCTTTGCAGAAGTTGGTTGCTACGTCTTGCTGATTGTTGCTGAGAGAACGCGATAGTGCGTCTGCTATAACATTTTGTGTGCCGGGAATGTGAACTATTGTAAAATTAAATTCTTGTAAATAAAGTTTCCATCTGCTTAACCTGTCGTGCGTAAATTTAGCTGAAAGTAAGAATTGTATCGCTCTGTGGTCTGTATAAACGGTGGTACGTCTGCCATAAAGAAAGTGTCTAAATCTCGTAAAAGCCCAAACAACACATAATGTTTCAAGTTCTGTAACAGAATAATTTCGCTCAGCAGGTGACAGAATGCGGCTTGCAAATGCGATGTTTTTAATTACTGTTGAACCATCTTCTTCAATTTCCTGGAAAATATGTACGCCTAAAGCGGTGTTAGAACTGTCGGTGGCAATAGAAAAATTTCTGGTAAGATCTGGGTGCGATAAAAGTGGAGCATTCAACAGAGCATGTTTCAGGTTCACGAATCCAGAGTGTGCTTGCTTATCCCAAGACCAAATACTGTTTTTACCTGTTAATTGGCATAATCTAGGTGTGTCTAAAGCAGAATGATGAATAAATTTACGAAAAAAGTTAATTAAGCCCAAAAACTGCGTAACTGTTTCTTCGTCGTAGTGTGGGGCGGCGGTTGTGTTTGTAAAAAGTCTAATTAATATCTGATTGCTGTATATATGCTTGCGTGTTGAATCAGTTTCTAGCTTTTAGAATGTTGTTATTGCTGTCTTTTGCCGTTCTCAACACTGGCTCTCTATTTACTCCGTGACCCCCAGAAAGTGATTTAATAAAACTTGGAGCCAGTAAATAGATATCCTAGTGCCCACTTTACCTGAGAATGTTCTTATAGCTGCAGCTTATAGCTCTGAGGAATTAGGAGATTGTCCGGGATTTCTAATCAAAAACGGTTTTCCAAAATAGTTGAGTATATTCTGAAATTCACTAATAAAAACCACAAGTATCCCTACAACCTAACTAACAGAACAGTTCAGAGTCTAATGCGCTGATGCAACTATAAATGTCCGAATCAAATGTTAAAAAGAATGCTCGCCATAATTTGATGAAAATATTTCATCAAACGCCACGCTAAATTTTTGGTAGAATGTCTGTCCCGCGACGGCACGTGAAAATACGACAATACGCAAACTGAAGCTAGTTAATGAAAATCATCCCAGAATTAACACTTCACATAAAATGTCTTCATGGTTCCGCGTATCTCTAGTAACTTAATACGGCACCCGAGGCTGTTTGTAGCAGATACACTGATGCGACGCGACTACCGACACAGATGGCGTGTCATTCAGCGTCTGGAGAGAACTGGGGCCTTGCTTCCTCGCGCAGTGTTCTTATATATAAAGCCGCGGTGCGGACGGCGAAGGGAACGCCTGATCTTTCCGGCTCTCCCGACTAGCCGCTGGGCTAGTAACGCACCACTTCAAGTTACATAATAATTTATAGCTTCTTTGGCTGATGGCCGAAGAAGCTCTTAATTTAAACGTGCATTCAGCACGCAGGTAAGTATTGATAATAAAATTTTGACGTGGCTAAGTTAAATACTTTAGGCGAGAGAATTAATTTAATTGCACTGCACGCAGCAGATGAGCTCTGAACTGTCCCTTTTGAGATCCGCTATCGCTATAATTTTATAGGTATTAAAAAGAAACTTTACACATCTTCATAATCATAGCGGACCTCCAACCTATTTAAATCTAAACATCCTAGCCTTATTTACTAGCCTACTTAATCTATCTTGCTTCCTTCAGTTTTGAGACGAAAACCAGAAAATCATGAATTTCCACTAAAATCTTAATATGTGAAATCCAAAGTACTGTTTTTATTAAATCATTATGAAAGATGAATCTAAATATAAATTTTGAAGTCTCTAGCTCTGTTCTGTTGCGCCAATGATTTTTCCAGAAAAACGTCCAAATCTCGGAAATGGCTGAAGTTATCGAACTGATTTTTAACACACATTAATTTAGTATTATTTCTGACCTGCTAGAAAAGTTTTAGTTCATTTGCTTGATTTTTAAGGTATTGCGCAACATTTATGACGTCAGAGCTAGTTACAGCAGACTGGCTGGCACACGATGGAAACTAATGTGAATTTACTACAGCGTGAGTAGGCTGCTTCCCTACAGTAGGAACAGTAATGTCACGTAGAGCTTGAAGTTTTTCCGGATCAGGAGCAATGCCTTCTGCTGAAATTACGTGTTCAAGAAATTTTATAGAACTTTTGCCAAAATGCGATTTACTGAGATTAACTGAAAGTCCTTGTGCATGAAAAGTTTGCAACAGTTGTTCTAAAATCACATTGTGTTCAGACCAGTTAGCTTCTGCAATAAGAATGTCGTCTACATACGTCGTAATTCTGTCTTTAATGCAAACGTGTGTCGGATGGCGTCAAAATTAATAACATTTTCGTGAACAAGATTCTGCGTGTCTAAATTATTGCTTACGTTACTGGAATATGCAACCTGTACTGTGTCTGGTCAAATTCTGTCGTACGTGCTATTATTTACGGGAGGATACTGTGGCATTTCGACTATTTGAACTGCTCTGTTATTTCTTACTGACGTGTTACGCTATAGATAACACCTATTGCCTGGTTCTTTCATGATTATTTGTTGTTGCTAATGTTCTTGCTGCTGATAAGATAGACTGTTATTAAATGTACGTGCTCATTATTTTTACGTTTGTCGTCATAGTCATTCCTATACGGTGCATTGCGATAGGAATTGAAATACTGAGTTTTCTGTACGTAGTTATTTCCTTGCTGCCGTGCGTTACTATTTGTTGGATCTGGGACTATTCGTGCACGCGGCGGAACATTAAAGCCTGGTTGACCTTGTGCATTCCATTGTTGATTAGGTATGCAAACCGGCTGGTGAAACACCTCTATTGTTACTAAAGTGTGGTTCCTGTTGCTGAAAATTTTGACGATATACTGATGATTACAATTTTATCTGTTATTAAAGTTCTCGTAGTTGTCATTTCTCGAGTGCCTAATGAAAATTGTCACATTCCGTAAAAATTTGTCTTATCGGGTTTTCATTACAACGTTTCTTAATCCTAGATAGAGCAATAGTTAAAGAGCAGTTTTGATAGATATAAAGGATAGTAGAAGAGAAGGCAGCAGTGCAGAAAACTAAAGATGAAACAGCACTACTACAGCTCGGGGCCCTATGCACGCTACGGCACATATTCATTAAAGCGTAATGAATCCCCTGAGGTCAATTACGTACTGCAAATAAATTTTAGCTTTTGCGTTGCAGGCAATAGCGGTATAAATTCAAAAGCAAATGGTTGTATCCATGTTAATTCCAATTTCTGAATTATAGGCAATGCTGATGAAAATACAATAGCAAATTGTCGCATCAGGTTCAAAGCTAGCTTCTGCATTACAGGTAATAGCGGTGAAAGTACAAAAATAAATTGTCTTATACAGTGCAAATCGTGTACCTGTGCTCTGTCATTATTAAATTCCTTAGATTTTCTTACAGATAAAAATTGCTCGTAATCTACGATCTTGTCTCTGAATTTGTGAACACGTTAGGTTTGTGTGTGAATCTGTTTGTCTGTGTCATTTCGGATTTCAAGTTGCGTAGCTTTACAGATTTTAAGTCGCGTGGCTTTTCGTATTTTAAGTCGCGTAGTCTCTGTAAATTGCTCACATTATACGCGCTGCGCGAGTCTGACAAATGTTCGCAAAGTGGCGTCTGTTGTGATGTGTTATTAACTGAAATATTTTTCACCTCTGTTACTTCTTGTTGTAAACTTGACAATTTTCTATGTAAGGTGTTATTAGGCGAATCGATCTCATTAATCGTCTGCTGTAAATTTTGAAATTCAGGTGTTTGGTTAAATGAAACCGGTGCAGTATCGTCTGATTTATTGTCATTAGTACTTTCAATAACATCAATACGACTGGCCAATTCATCATATTTTTCAGTCAGTATTTTTACCTGATCATCGGTTTTAGAATCAGAGGCATTAATCTGTTTTTGCAACTTACGTGTAGTTTCGTTCAGTTTTTTAACATCAGCTTGAATTACATCGGAATCCTGTGTTAGTTCTAATTGTTCGAGTCTGTCGGTCACTGTTTGGAAATCTGTTGTGTATGTGTCTTTTCTCGATTTAAGGTCACAAATCTCATCACGTAATTCGGTATTCAACTGTTCGATGGTATTAATTTTGTCGGACACTGTAGCGATATTGTTATCTACATATGTCTTAGCTTTCGCGAACAATTTACGTTTGTCTTCTTGTCTCTGTGCTGTGATTGTTTCCATTACTTGTCGTTTTACTTTGTTTTGATCCTGAATAAATTTACGGAAACACGTATCACTGTTTTGTATATGGTGATTAAAGCGTTCGTCAATCTGAGTGTTCTGTTGGTCGAATTTCGCCTCGATCTTTTCATCCATTGTGCGCGAAAGTTCTGCTGTCATTGCTTTAAACTCGTCCCGTAATTGTGTAGCTTTTTCAGAGCATTGTTTTGCGACTCCGTTAATTTCGACTCTAAGTGTTTCTGTTGCGGCTGTTTGCATTTCCCTTAATTCCTGAGCAACAGACCTAATTTCTTCGCTACTTTTTTTTGAACAAGCCTCAATTTCCACGCGCAGCTGTTCCTTAGTGTCATGGCACTGCGCGGCAACGGCTCTAATTTGTTCACTAAGCTGTCTGTGATGACCACAGTAGTTAAGTCCCAAAGTGCTCAGGGCCATTTGAACCATTTTGTCGTGTGACAAATTACATTCGTAATACGTACATTTGGTTTCAGAAACAATTTTATTACTTGCTTTGAGATAACTTTTAGCAATATGTTACCTATGTATTTTAACACGTTTCCTCTAGGTACAACCAATTTTAATATTTCGGTCACATGACGTAATTATTTACGGCACACTGTTCTCTATGGGCTGGATAATGAATATGGAGCTGAGACGAGAGTGACATTGTTAACTATACAGGAAGTGACACTATCCACAGTTATGGAAGTGCACTGCATTGTTTAAAATCATTTCTGGTAATGGTAGCTGAAAGTAGATTGTGTGTCGTATGCTGTACTACGCAATCATTATCTCATACAACTGAATGAAAGATTACCTGAAGCAAAATATTTTTGTGGAGCATTCTTCTACTGAACGTAATATCTATCGTAGTGCGGCTTCAGCTGTCTGTGATCATGAGTGAGTGAGTTGCGCTTGTGTGTGTGTGTGTGTGTGTGTGTGTGTGTGTGTGGTTTGTTTTCGACAAAGGCCTTGTTGACTGAAAGCTTGTTTGTTTTGTGCATATCTGCGACTCATCATCTCCGCTGTATGGTGAGTAACGACTATTGTTTTCATAATATTGCTACATTCCGTCTTTGGTCTTCCATTGTTTGAACGTAATATCAATACGTTGTACAGGTAGTTTATCTGAACAAAGCACAATTACATCACTTCCCTTTTTATCATCTACCATCGTTACAAATCTTCAGCTCATGTTTTTTATTACGGCTGTTACTACACATTTCAGGTAGTTTTCGGGACAGGCTCATGACGGTAGCAATAAAAACAGTAAGTGCAGTCTCTATGTATCGCTGAACTCGGTACTTCAGACTTGCTGTTAGTGTCAGTTTCATATTTTACCGCATTCCGTAAGAACAAATGTTAGAAAGTTTCGTAATTTTTTCAGCTATTTCTCTTGCTCGTTTTTCGTGCTCACACCGTATTGGATTCGAATTCAACAGTTCAGAAATATTGTCTGATAATACAGGCGATCATTTTTTCACAGCAGAATATTTCTACCTTTCTGGAAAGCCATCTTCATCTACAACTGTAATTTTATAGCATTATTTGATATTGTTTCACAGTTTTTGTTACTATTTTGTACTCCAGTACATGGTCAATATTTTCTTCATTGTGTAACGCACCCAGGGGTACAAATGGTGGGGACCCCTAAACTGGAATCACGCTTCGCTCTTCTTGACCGTTCGCCTGTGAACACTACGTACCTGATACTCGCGTGGCGGTCGTATTGTTCTGCTCCACACTGCTGCTGGTTTTCCTGAAATTATGTATCTAAATATGCAAGCGGGTTTAGGGGAGCCACTCAACATTAAGCGCAACATTGTCCTACGTCTGGTATGAACATCTATATTCTGAGACAATAAGAAAATAACAGGTTGCACTGAAACTTCCTGGCAGATTAAAACTATGTGCCCGAGCGAGACTCGAACTCGGGACCTTTGCCTTTCGCGGGCAAGTGCTCTACAATCTGAGCTACCGAAGCACAACTCACGCCCGGTCCTCACAGCTGTACTTCTAGCAGTATCCCGTCTCCTACCTTCCAAACTTTACAGACGCTCTCCTGCGAACCTTGCAGAACTAGCATTCCTGAAAGAAAGGATGCTGCGGAGTGAAAATCTCATTCTGGAAACAGGTTGCACTGTTTACACTGTAAGTCAGAAGTGTTGATGCCAATTAAGATATTGATGATTATCTGTCCACAGTATCACTTGGATGTGCGTACGCACGAGGAGGGTGATTGTTGATGAAGCGGATCGCGATGACAGAACGCACCTTCTCACGCTCACTGCAAGACACTGGCACTTGATTGCACTCTTTTGTGGAAAATAGTATTACTGATTCGCATTTGTTCCTTCTTGGAGACCGAACACGGCGCAGATGATCGATGCTATGCGACACGCAACGAGAGAATACTCAAATACGTTATCGGCGGCACAGCTCACATTTAATTAATTCTTTGCGCCCCTTTTCACTGAATTCACTTCCACATCTCATCACTTCACTGTAAGAGCACTTGTAGCAACACTAGAACTTCCATAACAATCCCTTTCACATTTAGAGCTACCCACAGCACAACACAATACCTCTGTGTCCCGTTCTCGACATTGCAGAAACGCTGCCCGCAAAGATACTCCGCAACCAAGCGAGCGATATGACAATACGATTACAATTTTTCTCGGCCTAGTTCTATTTCTCTTCATTCTTTAGCACACTATTTTCCATTCTTTCGTCCACAGTTCACTTAAAAATATGTTCGATAAAGAACTGCCGCGCGGGATTAGCCGAGCGGTCTAGGGCGCTGCAGTCATGGACTGTGCGGCTGGTCCCGGCGGAGGTCTGAGTTCTCCCTCGGGCATGGGTGTGTGTGTTTGTCCTTAGGATAATTTAGGTTAAGTAGTGTGTCAGCTTAGGGACTGATGACGTTAGCAGTTAAGTCCCATAAGATTTCACACACATTTGAACATTTTTGCGATAAAGAACTGCGAATATTGTTGAACCAATCTGAAATGAGTCACTTAGAAAATAGAAACGATTGCCCGTTCACCGTCTTTCTATATTACAAAATGTGTTTGATAGAGCTTGTAATGCATGTATTGTATTTTGTATCACAGAAAATAAATTTTGAAATTTTTGCCAAGAGTAATTGTATACACTTTTAATGTATGTATTCGAGAGAAGAAAAAAACCTTCGAAAATAAATAGTATGAGATGTTCCCGCTCAAATTTAAGACTTTAAACAAATTATATGTAAGCCTTGTTTTCAATTAATTACATTGAAATAGAGTGATGAACATGACACATATCATCATTCACACACTTAATTTGATCCTTATGTAATGTGATGTAATTACTTTTAGTAATGTGTCACCCTTGTCATGGTCGTGTTGCCCCGAGCTCTCCTGTGTGCCGGTCTTTCTGCCTCAAGACGATATCTTGTATGTGCCGCTGCCCCGTAGACCTAATAGCATCACGTTCGGAAGATAACCAGATTTTCCTTGGAGCGTCGGTTCCGGGGACAAAAAGACCGAAGCCTGCCCTTCCTAAGTGGAGAGAGCAGCGACTCCGGATGGGGATCCCTAGCCTTCCTCAGTTTCGCTCGTCTCCAGCGTTGACAGTTATTACGCACACACTCGCGATGCATCACACTTTTATCCAAAACCTTGCAGTTCTCCATAATTACGTTGCTTAATTGAAGAACATGGCTCCTGTCGAACCACTGCCGGAGGCAAACATCAGTTCAACCAGTTGATCACGGGGGCTCAGTCGTTCACCGAATATTTGCTATAGTAATGCAGTTGCTATAGTAATGCAGTTAGCCGATATCTAAGAAATATTACAGTTTCTGTGTGATTTTTTTCGTGGAACTGGATGCCTACTTGTAGACTGTAGTGAAAACTGCAGGAGAATAAATTGGGAGTCAGAGTGTTATTGAGACATTTTGACACAGAAGCTCTTATTAAAATACTGAAGAGCCAAAACATCATGACTACCTACTTGATGGAGTGCTGGTGCCCCCCCCCCCCCCCCTTGTAACTTGTAACGCAACACAGTGGCGATTCTGTGTACCGTCTGTTTGCCAAGTTCTTCGTAGGTTTCCAGAGATCTGTGACAGCACGTGTCACACAATTACAACAGATTACTGTTCTATGGTTCTTGAATGTCGCTGGCACCCGATAGCGCTGCAAACAATTATAATTAGTGCGATGCAACCTAATATTCGCAGAGAAACACGTAATAAACTATTTGATACTCTTGTAGATATGACATGTGTATGGAACAAAACAAGATTTTATTTTTATCGAACACAAGTTTCGCTTCTTTGTATTTAAGAAATGCCTTGTATCGAAAGCCATAAATGACACTTCGTAAATATGTTGTTGTGGTCTTCAGTCCAGAGACTGGTTTGATGCAGCTCTCCATGCTACTCCATCCTACGCAAGCTTCATCTCCCAGTACCTACTGCAAACTACATCTTTCTGAATCTGCTTTGTGTATTCACCTCTTGGTCACCCTCTACGATTTTTACCCTCCACGTTGCCCTCCAATACTAAATTGGTAATCCCTTGATGCCTCAGAATATGCCCTACTAACCGATCCCTTCTTCTAGTCAAGTTGTACCACAAATTTCTCTTCTCTCCAATCCTATTCCATACCTCCTCATTAGTTATGTGAGCTACCCATCTATTCTTCAGCATTCTTCTGTAGCACCACATTTCGAAAACTTCTATTCTCTTCTTGTCTAAACTATTTATCGTTCATGTTTCACTCCCATTGATGGCTACACTCCATACAAATAATTTCAGAAACGCCTTCCTGACACTTAAATCTATACTCGATGTTAACAAATATCTCTTCTTCAGAAACGCCAGTCTTCTTCGTAAATAAAAGGAAGTGAAATGTGTATGACAAAGACAAACGTCCTTTTATTGTGTCGCATAGACAGGAAAATAAAAATCTGGAAACTGAAGAATTACAGAAAAATAGAAATAATGGCACCATGACTTAAATTCCAACACATCACACTACGGCTTGTACGCTGTTGCTGCACTTTTCATAAAATGCATAAAGAAATCCAGCTTTTGAGAGTACCTGCTGCGCCCCAAGTATTGAAACAAGGAAACTGTCAAAAAGTTTTTTGCACTGTCTGGTGCCGTGCAGAGATCGCCGTATGGCCGACCAGGTGCCTTCGATACTATTAAAATGCGCACCCGTTTCGGGATCCTTAAATGTCACTTTATGGTTTTCTGTAAAATGCTTGAATCCGTCATCGTTCAAGCATTTATACGACGTGAAACAACCGGAAAATCCTGAAAGTGTGTACTCCTTTATAATACCGAACAGCACCTCCTTCGTACGTGTGGGAACAATTTTGAAAAAGCACTTGTGGGTTCGTCTTTCGATTCCTCCGAAAACCCACCCTCTCCCGTATTTTCTTCTCCCTAACAAAGCCTCCTCGATCTCGAGAGTGACTGCATCCCCACCAAGTCTCTCACTTTGGTTGACGCACATTTTTGTACATACTTCTCTGCAGTAGCCTTTCCAGTCCACTACTGTCTTCTCAAATAGCTCTAGTTCATCGGTAATAATAAAGTATCTGCACCTTTTGACCCAGAGACAAGGTAATTGCAGAATATTTGCGATACTTAGCTTGCTTCCCTCAAACCACCCATTCTTTCAAATGCTGCAACTAACTCTGTGATCAGTCTTTTTGCAGCACCATTGCACCCCATCTATACGTTTTGTATGGGAAATAAGCCTTATATCCTCATCGTACTTAGGACACTTTCTGCGACTGGCTACAAAACAATGCGACATACACCATTTCACTATTTTCCCTCCGTTTTCCATAAGGACAAGGTCTCTGTAGCGAACTCGTTTGGAGGCCACAGCTGAAAACATAATCGTGTCAAATCGAATCGTCCGCTCAAAAGAGGCTGAAGTCATCTGTTTCATTATTTTTCATTTGTTAGTTAAACGAACATAAAATGCAGCATTAATATCTACGGTTGTCACATAAGGGAAGGCAGATACATAACTGCATGGTTGACAAATATGCTCTTGCTCAACCGTGTTTGAGCAAGCATGCACAAATTTATGGCGCCTACACACGGTTTGACCATGGTTGTACAACATTAACTTGTTGAGTAGAAAATGTCGAGTGCAGACGACGAAGCACTCGCTTTGGCAACCTTTTTGCTAGTGTTACGGAAAGAAAATGAAACATAAAACGTCACAGTAGGAATAAAGAGTGGTGTTCTTTCACTTGACCTACAGTGCAGTACAATCCTTGTACAGAATGTAATCTAACATAATCGAAATTCTATCAACCATCAAGTTGTTTGTACAGTCCTGATGTTAGCGCAAAGCACGATTGCGCAAGGGTACTTGCAAAGCATGCAGTTACCTTGAGGTGATAAGAGACAAATAACCGTAGGTCAAAAAAATTAAAAGGTAGGATCACTGGAAATAAAAAAGCTTGAGTAAATTTTTCTTTTGATGTGGTCCAGTCAGAAGAATCTGTGCGACATAACAAAAAATATTAATGCGACTTACATTAGTATCTAATTATCACTGCCAGTACTGTTACAGGTTAAGAGACATCAAAGTTACATAGACCTTGGTCTACGCTACATATCACTCCGACAACATGAACAGTTTTTCAGCTTTCACGCTCGTTGCGTTCGAAAACTCACAAACAAACTGTTGCCTTCCAACCTAACCTAGGTGTCGGGCTACGCTACAGTTCAGACTGCCACCACAATCATTTTTTCTCCTTCCACACTCGGTGGCTTCGCCAACTCACAACCAAACTGTTACCTTCCAACCCAACCTTAGCTTCGGGCTACGCTGCATGTCAGCCTGTAACCACATCCAATTCTTCCGTTTCCTTATTCGTTGGCTTCGTCATCTCACAACCAAACTGTTGCCCTCCAACCTAACCTAGACCTCGGGCTACGCTACAGGTCAGTCTGCCACCACCACCACCAGTTTTCCTGCTTTCCTGCCATCTCATAGCCACATAGCTACATTCCAACTTAATCTAGACATTCCTAGACTAGATGTCATAATAAAAACACCAGTATGCTGTGACAGTAAAAACAAAAGAAACACAACGCATATAATTCATCTTCCATCGCAACCAGACGTATGTAGTAATAAATTTTACATAAGAACGCCAGACCACCTACATACATTGATACTCGTAATAGAAACGCCAAAATGTAGCAGAAGTAGAAAATTAATAATGGGCGTCCATAAAACGTGAATTATTTATAGCAGTCCGCACCGTATCAGACATTCCACATTGAATTGTTAATAATATTTCATCATAGAAAGTGCTGTATACATTAATAGTAGAAACGGCGATATACTGTAACAGGAGAAACGGAAGTAATTCGTCTTTCATCGAAACAAAAACTCTCTACTGTATACAAATTACTTGCGTTCAGACTTCAACATAAATTTCCTTGGGTTATACAAGCCAAGTAATGGCTGATTCAACACAAAAAACGCTGAACTGCCTAAAATATATACAACTATAATGGAAAGGCCAAATGCAGGGTAATAAAAAATTAATAATGGGCTGTCTGTAAAACACGAATAATCCGTTGCTGTCTGTAACCAGCCAACACAACACATCACTCCACATGTAAGAAAAAGAATCATTAGTAATATTTCACCACATAAATTGCTAAATATATTAATAATATAAACGTTAATATGCTGCAGTAGTAATTCATAAAGAAAGGGCCGTCTACACAACGTGAATATTCGTTGTACGCTCATCACCACAAGTGAAATATCTTTTTCTGATCTTTATTTACACCATAACTAATTATCTCTACATTAGCTTGCCTCCAACTGGCTGACACCAAGCACAGGCGTCGCCAACATTTGCACTATACCACGAACAAGAGCAGCGAAAAGTTGGCTCATACTTAAGTTTAGCCATGGTGTCCATGGCAGTCATAACAGATGGTGTCCCTGGATCTACAAGGGAATAAGCGCGTTTCATCTGATGCGGAATGCCATGTTCAACAATACGTGCTGAGCAGTTCGTAAGGAAAGTCTTTCGCTTGCACCAGCACTGTGCTCTTTCATCAGACCTGCCACAGAACGTCACCTATCCTGTTTTACAAAGTGGGTAAGCCTCAAACATCAAAGTACTGTGATGTGGCGTGGATCTCCAACACGCAGCCGCCTATCTGTGGCTTCAGCGTCCTTCAGCTACTTTCTACAGATGCTCACGACACTGGCAAAGTCACTTTCTATAGGAAATCCTACCATCTACGACTCGTATCACCGCTGGTATTCGCCTCTACTCCTCATACATTCTTTTCTTACCGCGTCACCCGCTCACAATGCCATTAGACAGAGTTGTCCTCGCGCTGAGTAGTGGTCAAAATATTTGACTCATCACTGTTCGAATTCGACACAGATCGGACGAAACTTTTCTTAGATAAGCACGTCGAAAATGAGTCTGTCGTAGCAGATGTATCAGTTTGCTGAGAGGAAAAATCGTCCTCTGAAATGGAGAGGAGCAAATTTTTTCTTTAAATTTGCAACTGCTAAACTTTGTCCCATATCTTGCTAAAGAAATGCTTATCTTTCCTACTGTCAGTATAACCATTCGCTTCCTTCTCTTTTAAAAGCTATTAGCCTCAATAAGACATTTTTTCCTCAGTATGCTCCCCTCAAACAGCATAGACGGTTCTCATTCATACAAGAAAACACTATGGAAGAACACTGAATAAACTTACAACAAACTGTAATCATTTGAAAACATAGGCAGTGAAACAGGTATGAACGCATAAATGAAGCTAACGTGTTTGATTTAGGTAACAAAGAACCATGGTATTATCTGAATTTGTTTCATAATTCTAATCTGCTCTGATGCACTCAATATAGCAAAATTAAGCAATGGAAACTAGTGTTTATCGGTAATTAGTACTATTCCAACACACATTTTCAAAATTACAGTGAGTACTCCTCAGATATTCCTTACACATCCAAACATTAACAGCAATGTCTTTGTAAGCACTACAACTGGTCATTTGTCACGCATGATAAATCTGATATTATTTTGTACCTTTTATCACCGATGTAATCTTATTACCTTATTGACGTCACTGGAGAACTTACAGTAATCAGCGTTGCAGATCGTTTTCACTACAAATGGTGCCCCTTAGCAATCATTTTTCAATAAATTACATTAAAAATGTTACGATGAAAACTTAGGCTCTAGACCGTCGTCGGACGCTAAATAAAACGTGTAAAGTAACCCACTGGAACCACTAGATGAGAAACCACAAATTGTTGTAACAAAGTATACGCTACAATATGAATATCTTTGTTTAGAGAGAAGCACATTTATTGGGGAAGTCACTACAATGAAGGTTCTTTCTTTGGTCTTTCAAATTACTTGATAGCACCAGTTGAGGGTTGGTTGGTTGGGTTGTTTGGAGGAAGAAACCAAACAGCGAGGTCATCGGTCTCATTGGATTTGGGAAGGATGGGGAAGGAAGTCGGCCTTGCCCTTTCAAAGGAACCATCCCGGCATTTGCCTGGAGCGATTTAGGAAAATCACGGAAAACCTAAATCAGGATAGCCGGACGAGAGATTCAACCGTCGTCCTCCCGAATGCGAGTCCAGTGTGCTAACCACTGTGCGACCAGTTGAGTTGTCAGTTCACGTCTCCGCTTAATGTTTTAGTCTATTTTGACTGTACAGTTCATTCACAGTCCACGATTTATAGACGTAATCTTCTTTCGCAGGCAATATTATTATTTGTCGAAATCAACAGTCTCTTCATAGTTGTAAGTAGGCTGTTTAGGTTTTTTTATTGGTAACGCCACCTCTGTATGTAAATCACTGGCTGTGCTGTGGGCAGTCTGTGTCTACTTTGCATTGTTGTAATACTCGCCATTGTAGTGTTGGGCAGCGGCAGCTGGATGTGAACAGCGCGTAGCGTTGCGCAGTTGGAGGTGAGCCGCCAGCAGTGGTGGATGTGGGGAGAGAGATGGCGGAGTTTTGAAATTTGTCATGAACTGCTATATTTATATATGATGATATCAAGGTAAATACATTGTTTGTTCTCTATTAATATCTTTCATTTGCTAACTATCCCTATCAGTAGTTAGTGCCTTCCATAGTTTGAATCTTTTATTTAGCTGGCAGTAGTGGCGCTCGCTGTATTGCAATAGCTTGAGCAGCGAAGATTTTTGTGAGGTAAGTGATTTGTGAAAGGTATAGTTTAATGTTAGTCAGGGCCATTCTTTTGTAGGGAATTTTGAAAGTCAGATTGCGTTGCGCTAACAAAATATTGTGTGTCAGGTTAAGCACAGTCTTGTATAATTGTTCAAAGGGGACGTTTCATATGTCGACCCTTAGCCGAGGATACCTCACTGGAATCTTCTGATTTTTTCCTGTAGTTTGTGTAATTAGTGTAGCTTTTGTTTATTGCTAGCGCGTAATTGTAGAGAAAATCTCCTTTGTAGTTGCAGTCTTTCATTGTTGTACAGTAAAACAGTTGTGGCATGCATGTAGATTTGCACCAAGTATTTCGCAGCTGCAATTAACTAGATATTATTTTCAGTGCTATGTTAATGTGTTCTCTTATTTTTGATCTTCAAATTGTGTTTTTCTGTGTTGTCGTGTGAAATACTGTGACAATAATGGCGTGTGAAAAACGTAATACTAGGCTCCAAAGTAAACTGAGAAATGACAGTGAAAATGAAAGCAGTGTGTTAGCGCCACGGAGTAATGAATTAACTGATGTTCAAAGTAGTAATTTGGTAACTGTGCACAGGGAAATGGAGCGGGCATCAAACAATGGCGTGGACAGTGAAACAATTAGTGAAGAGGGAAGCATTATCGATCGATCGGTCGGCAATAGCTCGCCTCAGGAAGCCGAAATGACACGACACGATCTCGCAAATACTGTAGATTCAGGTTTTGGATCCTCACCGTTTTCTCAAATAAGTCAAGACACATTTTCTGCTTGTCAAAATGGGAATGTTTCCGGTGTAAATTCACTGCCGAAAAGCACTGAGGAACATGTTTCAGACACCAATGCATTGTTATTACAATTAATACAACAAATGGGACAAACACAGCAAAAGCTTCAAAAGTTAGACACAGTGGTTAGTTTATGTGACAGCTACACGATGTTATCACGACGCTACTAATGAGTGACAATTTACAATGTTGCTTTTGCAGTGTATCTGTTTTATATCTACACAGTTTTCTGAATTCTTCTAGGAAGAAAAACATGTTTTAGTAGTAACTTTTGTGGTATAGCAACAATGAGCCAGCCTTTTTCGTGGCGTAACAATACGTTACTGTACAGTACTTTCTTCATCACGCCAATAAGCATAATAACTACGATATCTGTACGCAAAGCATTTCACTTTTGTTTATCATGTGGTAAGTACATTGACTTCTGCAGAACTTAGCTTTCGGAGGACGATAACTACGACACTTCCACAGAGATTATGTTGTGACAAGATGCACAGTTTAGCGCTACAGTACACGCATTTGAGTGATTAATCTTATACTTAAAACACTTATTTTTAAATATTTTTTTAATTACAAAGAAAGTTTTCCGTGATACATTTCATTCCATTGCTGTAATTTGTAACACCTGGGAGTATAATTACATTTATCCTCAGGGGGGTACACGCCTACTTTGTGTACCGTGTGTTTGGCGAGCACAAGGAGCCCTAGCTAATATGGTATTTGCTTATACAACTTTACACATCGGTACCATATTTCTCTAACACAGAATTACACAGCTATCTGATCATTTAACTGAGAGATAAACATGTTTTTTACTACGTCAGTGACACATGTTTACGTAATTACACCGTTGGATAACTTCACACTTACGAAATTGTATTTTGTCTGTACTGTGTGAACTCTTCATATTTTTCGGAATCACTGTGATACTATGAGAGCTTTGAATGATGTATTTGGTATGGATTCATGATTTTTAAAGTACGTTTGAGGCAGATGACACTTTTGACATGAGCAGAGAATTTTTTTAATTATTGGAGGAAGCTACGACGATTTTGAGATTTGACTGAGGTGTTATGGTGTTATTTTTATGACGACGATGTGTATTATGCTGCTGAGGTATGTTTATGATTAATAGGCTGAGGCTATATGAGTTATTTGATTATGCTTCATATTTATAATGACGAAATATTGACGAGTGTCGATGGATACGTATATGTGTAATAAGGTAAGGAGTAATGAATAGTGGGTAGGGACTCTTGACTTGTGAAACAGGATGTTGGAAACCAAGAATCGTACTTTAAGAGTTATGAAATGTGTGCAAATGCGTGAATGTATCACAATGCCGGCGAAAATTTTTTTGGACACTTATATTTATAGGATTTTGTTTCTACAGATTTGCAACGCTAATTCTTGACCTGTGAAATATTTTTATGTGAGACTGTCACTGTAGCGGAAACTGCTGTCGTAAATATTTCCGTAAGAAAGTTAAGTGACCACCTGCACGTAATGCGTCGCGGGCACCCACCTGGGCGACAGCCGCCCGAAAAAAAAAAAAAAAAGCCATTAGCCTTTCAGCGGCACAGGTAGAAAAAAAAAGGGGAGGCCATTGTCCGCGCTACTGACATTTCCTTGTTGAAAGCATACCGTGGAGCTCGTAATTTATGATATTTACTGAAATGCCTCATAAAATGACAAGAAATATTTTTACATCTGCACACCTGATTAGGACAAGTGTCTTTCTACGAGAGTTGAGAGCTACTGACTTACGAAATGCCACATAGCTATTGAATGATGTTTTTATGCTTTGGTTTGCGTAATTGCTTATTTCATTTGACATCTGTTTTCCAGCTGTGTTGCAGCATTGGTTTCATAAAATAAAATTAAATGCATTTGCTAATGTGAACACTTTCTGTCAACAGATCTATTAAATAATAATTTTGTGATCCACATTCTTCAAAAAAGGAGCACTTGGAAAGGAAAGAACAATAAGAAGGGACTAGTAACAGTAACTGCATACATAATATTCTTTTCAAGTACATGGTAATATTTCTTTTACAATAAGTTGTTGTGGTGCACCACTTTAATTACTTAAACATTAAGATGTGATTATACATTTCCCTTATCTGCATTGTTATCTTTAGTGTACTATTTTTTCTGCTTGAGCTATGTCATGTTTAGATATAAGCTGCTGTTTGCCAGGCATAGTGCTACTGAACTTTAATTTGTGTTACTCTGCTAAGCCAGATTTATTTTTTTGTTGCTGCACATTGGCTCATATTAGTTGTAATGTTGCATTGCTTGGTAATTTAGATTTACTGTAGCTTGCTTTGCAATTTTCCAATTTTTTGGTCATTACTGTTTGTGTTACTTATTTTGTGCTGCTGCATTGCCTCGTCCCTTAGTTTAGCATCTGAGCTCAGTAGATTTAAGTTAGCTTAAGAGGGGGTAGCCTCTAAGAGAATGAGTTGCGATGAATTGGAAGAAATGCATTGAGAAAACAGGTTTAGGTAGGATTTTCTTGGAAATAAATGTTGAGGTAAGAAATGTGTGAACATATAAATACAGAAAGCATGCTTAGATAGAATTTTTTTGGTGGAAACAAAGGATGAAATAAGAGGAAAGATATATGAAGTTTTGGGTTGGACTGCAGCACCAAATGTTACACTGAAAACGAACCCTGTCCTTTCCTATTGGTGTTATCCCACTATGTGTTTGTGTACCCTTGTGTATTTGTTTTCTTCCTGTCTCTGTGTAGTTTCATAGAATTTTTTCTTCTTTTAATATTAAGCTACATTCACTATGATGAGGAATACTGTTATCCTCGAATATAATTGGCATTAATAATATGTTATTTACTTTGTAAAGATGTTAGACATTATTAATTCTGTTCTGTTCAATGCTCATGTGTGAAGTTGATGTTTCAAAAGTTATTGTGATCCTTTATGTATGTACTCATGTCATAATTCCACTGATGTATATGTTTATTTCTATTCTTTTGTAAAGCCTGTGTTACTACAAATGTTACCTGTATTGTTATGTTCTTTAATGATGTATTTTGTACCTTTGTAATTGTATTTTCATGTTGTAAATTTATAATTGTACAGACACCAGTTCTTCAAATTAAGTTACATTTCACTGCACACGTTTCTGTTGGTCATAGTATATGGACAATATGTGAGAAGTAGGGACTGTTAGTATTTGCACGTGTGTTAATAATTCAGCAAGGGACTGGATAACAGCATTGCTGGTTCTAAGGACAGTTCCGAAAACTTTGTGAGTGCACAAGTGGTGGTTTATGGACTTGCTATATTATCCGCAAGACTCTTCAGTGGTGATTGTGCACCTGCACAGTCACAACAGATGGCTGCTGGCCATCTCTTCAAGGACTACAGTGGGTCTACATCTTTGATGACTCACCAATACCATTATTTTTACAAGGACTGCAGTGGGTCTGCACCTTTGATGGCCCACCAATACCGTAATCTCTACCAGGACTACAGTGGGTCTGCTCTGTGATGACCTACCCACCAATATTCTTCAAAACTTCGACTGACTCTGCTGTGGGTTTGCTCTGTTGTGACCCATTACTTGTCTGCATGTCGAGAGTCAGCACTGTCTTTCCGTTGGAAGGACAACACTACTTCTTCAAGACTGCATGGAAATCCACTACTTCCGCGTGCATTTTCTTTTACTGCTCAGACTTTGAGAAAAACACTGCTATTCTACTGTTATGTACGATTAGGACTGTCTTTATGGACTGTGAGAAAATTTCAGCTTTTCACCAACATTGTATCAATAAGTGTGTGCATTTGATTTCTTTGTTATTGTAATTATGAAAAATTTTTTCAAATCTGTATTGGCCACTGCCCAATCCAATTTGTAAAATTTTTTGTGGGGAGCATGGGGGCTATGTAAGTAGGCTGTTTAGGTTTTTTTATTGGTAACGCCACCTCTGTATGTAAATCACTGGCTGTGCTGTGGGCAGTCTGTGTCTACTTTGCATTGTTGTAATACTCGCCATTGTAGTGTTGGGCAGCGGCAGCTGGATGTGAACAGCGCGTAGCGTTGCGCAGTTGGAGGTGAGCCGCCAGCAGTGGTGGATGTGGGGAGAGAGATGGCGGAGTTTTGAAATTTGTCATGAACTGCTATATTTATATATGATGATATCAAGGTAAATACATTGTTTGTTCTCTATTAATATCTTTCATTTGCTAACTATCCCTATCAGTAGTTAGTGCCTTCCATAGTTTGAATCTTTTATTTAGCTGGCAGTAGTGGCGCTCGCTGTATTGCAATAGCTTGAGCAGCGAAGATTTTTGTGAGGTAAGTGATTTGTGAAAGGTATAGTTTAATGTTAGTCAGGGCCATTCTTTTGTAGGGAATTTTGAAAGTCAGATTGCGTTGCGCTAACAAAATATTGTGTGTCAGGTTAAGCACAGTCTTGTATAATTGTTCAAAGGGGACGTTTCATAAGTCTCTTCATAGTTCTCTCATCCGATTTGTTGCAAAGTCCTTAAGTTATAAAGTTTAATGAATAGCACGTAAATGCTGTTTGCCATTAGATTTCTTCTGAATATACTTTATTCTTCCTCTATCTCTCGAATTTTTGCCAGAAGCACACATCATTCCACTCTTCATTTCTCATTCTATTATATCTTCCTTGAGTACATCTTCTATCCCCCAGTACATTAGATCACTGAAGGCTCACTTTAGCGTTCAACATATAGTTGTAGAACACCATTGCCATTATGCTCCGATACAATGACAGCATAAATTTATATCTGTAGACTGAAGCGACTCTAAAGATTTTATACCAAGATCCGGATTCAAACCCAGACCTCCTGCTCACTAGGCAGATGCGCTAGCCGCTACTCTACCGTGGTACAGTGGCTTCGCACGCCTCCCGCCTCACTTCAGATTCCCATTCCTCCCTCAAACCACTCGGTATTTCCCCTAAACTCGAACAAAATTGCAGAGCTTTTCCAGCTGTGTTGGAATAGCGCCTTAGTATCGAATGAAATAGGGGATCCTGCCTGAAACCCAGGCATAGGTGCTTTGGTCAAACGAAACTGTAAGATTCTAGAGAACATTTCAAGTCTCAAGTGTTTTTGATGGGTGTTTGTAGACTGCTTAGGGTGCTGGGGACCCTGATTTGAATCCCGGCCTGAGATCAAAATTTTCATTTGTTATTTCAGTCTTTCGTTCGTTGTTAAATCAGATATTTTCATAGCAAAACATTATAAAAGACAGGACTATACATAATTAAATAATTCATACACGTATTACAGTGAAATTGGTCGATAAAATACAAATAATTTACACCTGAAACAGAAAACAACAAATTAAACAATTAATGTCAACTAGAATGAGGTTTTCAAAAATGGTTCAAATGGCTCTGAGCACTATGGGACTCAACTGCTGAGGTCATTAGTCCCCTAGAACTTAGAACTAGTTAAACCTAACTAACCTAAGGACATCACAAACATCCATGCCCGAGGCTGGATTCGAACCTGCGACCGTAGCGGTCTTGCGGTGCCAGACTGCAGCGCCTTTAACCGCACGGCCACTTCGGCCGGCAATGAGGTTTTCACTCTGCAGCGGAGTGTGCGCTGATATGAAACTTCCTGGCAGATTAAAACCGTGTGCCGCACCGAGACTCGAACTCGGGACCTTTGCCTTTCGCGGGCAAGTGCTCTACCATCTTTTTTTTTTTTTTTTCATGGGAGATGGGTCGGGTAGTGGGGTGGCGGAGGCAAGGTGGGCAGGGGTCGCAACCCGAGGCCTGGCCACGACGTCTCCTCCCTCCCATCCTGGGGATGTGGTAGAAAGGATGCAGTTGGTGCATTATTGTGGATTTTTTTTATTTTTTTATTTATTTTTTATTTTTTTATTTTTCTTGTAATTTTTTTATTTTTTTTTTAACAGTAAGTCACTGAAAACTAGCAAGTACACTCGTTGCGTCGAGTTGGGCACGCACATAACTGAAAACATTCTTACAGTTGTAGCAAAAGGCACAAAGAAAGAGAGCAAAGTGTGGGGTTAAGGGAGCCATGAAACAAAACCTAAGGGTGGAATCCATACCACCATTAACCGGTGCTACATTTTGCACCGAATGGGAAACATAAACTGCGAAGACTTTTTCGCCCCAGGGACAAAAAGAGGAAATGGGGTAAATCCTGCTATAAGCTATAGAGTGCGAGGGTTCACGACGATACTCTCCATCTGGTGTATCATCCAGGTATGGCTTCTCGTAATGACCAAGGTAGATCCCACGTTGTACCGTGTAGTGTTCTATCATCGTTTTGTAATTTTAGCTTCTCTTACCCGTGATGTTCCAGCTACGTGGAGGGTCGTGGAACGCACTCCACAAATAATTGGAAAAATACTATCGATACTTTGGGTCACGGAGGATCTTGCAATGTCGTTCCTGTAGATAGTGTCCTTAGTGCCGTCTTGAAACAAATAATGCACTGCATGTCCACGAAGCTACGTCATGGCATTGGTTTTCGTGCGTGGGTAATACGTCTCATGCGGGAATAAGATAGTCTTAGGGTCGATATGTTTTGGCGTTACTCGAAGGAAGTATGCTGACATTTGCCTCACTAAGTGCCACACTGCCGCAGACTCGCCACAGCTAAGACGGTGTTCATCGTTGCCTTGAACACCACAGCTCGTGCACGTGGGTGAGTCTACCACGTGGATCGCATGTAGCCTTGATCTGGTCACCTGCTTACCGTTGACAGTGATATACCACATCGCCGTGACGTCAGTGTCCAGTGTTACGTGGTGAATTGTCCCCCACACTACTCGCCAGTTGACGTTCGGGTGCTTCCTCTCCACGACGTTATCGGGTCGTCCACGTTGTAGGACCCGATAAACCGTCTTTGCCATCGCCAGTTGAGTCGTTGGTAAGGCAAGTCGAACGTAACTGAGTTCGAGGTAAAAGACACCGATGTAGAAGAGCGAGGAGGGGACGTGGTGTATCGGCACAGGCGGCAACAGGGAGGGCGGTGCTAGTTCTTCTATTAACAAACTCGTCAGACTGTCCGGACGGCGGTGCCATACTTTGACTAATGTGCTCACAAATAGGGCGACCGCTCTGTCATGAACGTGATACTGAAAAGCATTCCTGAACTCACGAATGACCCAAAAGCCGCAAGTATACGGTGAGATAACACCACCGGTATAGGTAATACCTGGGCGATGTGCGGAACACGTGACGCTAAATGTGTGTTGACATACTGGGTCCGTTGGACGATGTTCAGGGCTCGTAGGCGGTTGTTGGCAATTCCATTCCGAACATTTCGTAAAAGCCGTCGAAAGTTGTGAGCAGCGGTTCTTCGAATATCGTCTGTAAAATCGATGCCGAGACATTTCAAAGTATCTCTGAGCTGTAAGGGGGCGACACTGTTCTCAGACAATCCGACCCCGATGTTCATCGCCACCGATTTTGCGACGTTGATACGACCACCAGTGGCCATGCTATATGTCGCTATCCAATTCAGTGCGCTAGCGGTGTCGTCACCGTTGCGGATGATAATCACCAGTTCGTCAGCGTACGCTTTACATCGGAAAGTGTGGCCTCGTAACGTCATGCCCGTTAGTCGTTGGCGCAGGCCGCAGAGGAGTGGTTCCATGGCCACAACGTAAAGTCTACAGAGGGCAGCCTTGGCGTATCGATCGAGAAATGGTGAGGGGCTGCATAGGTCGGCCGTTGACGGTCACCTTGGACGTCGCGCCACGGAGTAGTCGCATGACGCAAGTGACGAATGGCTGTGGGTACCGCATATGTTGGAGGACCGCTTCCAAATAGTCGTGGTCCACTCGGTCGAAAGCTTGGCTGAAATCGATTGCAACCAGTGCACCCTTCAGACGACATGCCCTCGCCAGTGAGATCAAGTCACGATATTTACTGAGTGCTGTTTGAATATTATTGTCGCCTCCTAGTGACGCTTGATCGGGTGAGATAACGTTTTGTAAGGTCTGGTGTATCCGCGCCGCTAACAGTCGAGTAAAGATCTTGAAGTCGCAGTTCAATAGCGTCAACAGGCGGCAGTCCTGCAGTCGTGAGCCACCGGACGGTTTGTGAATAGGGATAATCATCCCTTCCACATGGGCCGAAGGGAGCGGCAGTTCCGGGGATAGTAGTTCGCGACAGATGTCCGTCCATCGGGTGGCTAATAAATATTGAAAAGTCCGGCAAAATTCCAAGGGGAGGCCATCAGGACCCGGAGACTTGTTGACAGCTCCTTTTTTAATTGCGTCGATCACTTCCTCTTCCGTAATTTCGTCCATCAAGGCCGCTTCCATTGCCGGGGTGACGGTGCCGCAAATTGTCTGAGAGACGTCCTCCAGTGCTGTCGGATCAGGGGTCTGAGCGGAATAGAGCTGGGAATAATGATCGTAGAACACTGTGTTTATGTCTTGTTGCGTGGTGAGGCGGCGACCGTCCTCCGTGTCGATGAAGCGTATCAGCGCTCGTTGGCGTCGTTTACGTTCACGAAGGACGTGCAACATCGACGGGCGTTCGCTCGGTATCCGATCCTGCGTCCTCGAGCGGATGACCGCCCCCTCTAGGTGGCGCCGCATTTTAGCGAGGATCTGAGCCTTAGCACGGTGGACCGCCGTTTGTCGTTCCGGAGACGGCGCCATAGCACCGCAGTCGCGCTGTACCCTGAAGTGAAAGTCGAGTGTATGTCTACGCCAAGTAGCGTGGTCGCGACCGTAGGTTATCAACGTTCGCCTCAGTGCCGGTTTGGCGCAGTCCAGCCACCAGCGGATCGTTGTGGGATACGCACGGAGGCGATTTTCACACGAGCGGCGAGCGAGCGTGAGACATAAATACGGTCGATGCGACTGGAAGAGTGACTCGTGAAGTGGGTGGATCCCGGTCGGTGGCCGTGAAGATGTTCCCAAGTGTCCACCATCTGCAGGTCTCGAATTAGCGTCTCGAGTTCCGGGCACGGATTATGTCGTAGGAGTTGGTCTCTGGGCGCCAGTACGCAATTGTGAAATGGCTCTGAGCACTATGCGACTTAACTTCTGAGGTCATTAGTCCCCTATAACTTAGAACTAATTAAACCTAACTAACATCGCAAACATCCATGGCCAAGGCAGGATTCGAACCTGGGACCGTAACAGCAGCTCGGCTCCAGACTGTAGCGCCTAGAACCGCACGGCCACTCCGGCCGGCACGCAATTGTAGTCACCTCCAGATGGTCGTGGCGGCCTTGGAAGAGCGGGGCGACATCTTCCGCAAAGAAACGTGAACGTTCACGACGCTTGTCTGTCCTGGAAGGTGCGTAGATATTGATAAGGCGGACACGTAGTACTGTGAGTGCCATTTCTCTTGCCCCAGGCAGAAAAAGGATATCGTCCGCCACGATCCCTTCCCGGAGAAGTACAGCGACACCGCTGCCTGTGGGGGAAGCTGGAGAGACGCAAGCATCGTAACCGTACATGGCTGGGTCGACGTACACTTCGTGGAGAAGGGCTATATCGATGGAAGCAGAATTCAACATATCCTGAAGCAAGGCTAACTTAGAGCGCGTCCGTATAGTGTTGATGTTTATAGTCGCAACGCGATAAGTTTGAGGTCTATCCCTAGCACCCGTGTTGGCCATCAATACCCTTGTAAGGCTGTCTCGTCAGTGTATCTGATGGCGGGAAAGGATCAGCACTGGTGGGGTAAATTCCCCCGCGTGTCGTCCGACACGATGGGCAAGGAGTGTTCCTCACAGTCGTCCGCCCAGTCGCCATGAAATCCCATTGGCTGTTGGTGGCTGTTTTTGGCTGCTCCGGCACTCTGCGCTGGCTCCATCAGCTCTACTGGCTGGAAATCGGCACCGGCTGTCTGCTTGTGATCCTGCTGTTCTGTAGGGTCGGACGGACTGAAGCCGTCACCACGGCGATCTGTTGAGTTTGATGTTACAGCGGCCTCTGTACCGCCGGTACCGTCGTCGGAGTGTCCACAGTCCATGTCAGACGATCGCAGCAAACATTCGTCCGATGGAGCGCGCCGCCGTCTCTTGTGTTTCCGAGGGGAACGCTGTTTACGGACGTGTGTTTCAGTATCCGAATATGGGTGAATTTCTGCAGCTTCTCCTGTGTCTGGAAGAAAAGCCGCTGTCGGCACAACCCGTGGGTCAATGTCCAACCTGGTATCCATGCCTTCTTGCAAGGTCGGCCGGTGATTGTCGTCAGGTGGGGGCGCCGTTGTAGAGGCAGGATCCGGTACTGAAGAATCCATCATGGTCTCGTTATCGGGGGCGGCTATCGGACTAATGTGGTCAGCATCGGAAAGGGTTGCTGCCCGTGTAACCTCGGCATAATTGAGAGGAAGGATCGTCACCGTAGAAGGATTCATAGATTCACCTGTCGGGATTTGAGTAAGCCGTCGTCGGAGGCAATCCGACCGGACATGCCCTTCTTGGCCACAACCAGAGAAAGTGCGTGGCTGACCGTCATACATAATGATAGCCCTACATCCGCCGATGACCAGATATCATGGTACATGTTTGGTCAGTTCAGTTTTGATCCGTCGTACTACGTTAAGAACCGGGTACGTTGTAAAGATGGTCCATTTTTCGGCCATATGGCTGACCACTTGTAACCTCCCCCTCACTTATCGACCTTAATGACAGTGAAAAATTAAACCGCGTGTACCTAATGGAGATTTGGGAAAAGCAATCGTCACCGAAGTTAATCTGTCGGTAAAGAGGGAGGAAAGGGTTACATCTGAATGAAAGGAAAAATGCAAATGAAACTGGTGGAAATTAATTTTGGAAAAGGGTAAAGTTAAAGAAGAAAGTAAACGTGCGGCCGTTACGTTAACAATTAACTAGCGGTAATTAGATATTTGAGATTTGGGGGAAATTACTGTCGCCAGTCCTAAGGACAGTTACTATAGTAACTGAAAAAGAAAGGTAATTACACATATAATTAGCACTAGAAGCGTGGCAACTGAAGGTTGACACGTGTAGTGTGAAAACTGAAAGTTTGTCAGAAGTAATAAATTTCGCTACACTCTGACTTAATTTAGCAAAAGAATTAATAAAACCGGAAAATCGAAAGTTAATTTAGTGACTGAAGTTAATAGTGAGCTTTCTTTCTGAAGCACATCGAAATCCAGTAAAATACGGTTAGTCTTGGACTACCTCAACAATCATTTCAAAAGCAACTTGACTCTACGCAATTTAGAAATAAGAGATTTAACTTTGAACTTGAATTAAATGATTCTGAACAATTAACAATAGTAAAATTTAGTACGTACCAAGCTGAGCTGCAGTCACAGGTAAGCTAAAATATGCTAACAAAACTCGCACTCTTAATTTGTGCTCGTGTAACCTAAATATTTTAGCCAGCTATGAATACTTTAACTGGACTTTAAAATTAAAGCAGTGAAATCTAATTATATTATTTTAATGCTGGCGTTTGAATTTCAACGACACTCGGGTTCATTTCGGAAAAGGAAGGGACCCTGCTTGGCAATGCAATTGGGACAATGAGCAACAAAGGTTCATGCTAAGTAGCTGTAATTTTGTGATGCAACAATTTTAAAAGTTTGAAAAGCTGAGGTCTGCCATACAGTTCTAAAACTTTACGTGCTTCCAGTCTTCCTTGTTGGTTGATTGAAGGTTTGAAGCCGTCGATCGAGGATGTGGTGACAGTCACTCATTGTCGGCCGTCGCTGTTGCAGAAGCTGGATGTTGGCGCGCCTTCTTCTCGACACGGTCACCAGACGAAACGGGCTCTTGATGTGCGCCAGCTAATGCTTCCCGTCCGCGACACCATGTCAGAAACTATCATCGCAAGTCGAGCGCAATTACATGCTGCCAAACCCCGAAAGCGCGGCAACTCGCGGGAGCTTCACACCACACAGCTGCTCCACTCGCTACTCCAGCCAGACTCCCTCTGCCCGCGCTCCACGCGGCAGAGTTAACACTCCCAAAGATCCTACACACTTTGATTCTTCACACGACCTATCGATGTAATCGTTCGATAGAAGTTTTCCCTAGGCAAGACCCAGCGTAAAAATAGAAATAATATTTACGAAACAAACCAATTATACATCGACATAAATGCATAAATATACACTCCTGGAAATTGAAATAAGAACACCGTGAATTCATTGTCCCAGGAAGGGGAAACTTTATTGACACATTCCTGGGCTCAGATACATCACATGATCACACTGACAGAACCACAGGCACATAGACACAGGCAACAGAGCATGCACAATGTCGGCACTAGTACAGTGTATATCCACCTTTCGCAGCAATGCAGGCTGCTATTCTCCCATGGAGACGATCGTAGAGATGCTGGATGTAGTCCTGTGGAACGGCTTGCCATGCCATTTCCACCTGGCGCCTCAGTTGGACCAGCGTTCGTGCTGGACGTGCAGACCGCGTGAGACGACGCTTCATCCAGTCCCAAGCATGCTCAATGGGGGACAGATCCGGAGATCTTGCTGGCCAGGGTAGTTGACTTACACCTTCTAGAGCATGTTGGGTGGCACGGGATACATGCGGACGTGCATTGTCCTGTTGGAACAGCAAGTTCCCTTGCCGGTCTAGGAATGGTAGAACGATGGGTTCGATGACGGTTTGGATGTACCGTGCACTATTCAGTGTCCCCTCGACGATCACCAGTGGTGTATGGCCAGTGTAGGAGATCGCTCCCCACACCATGATGCCGGGTGTTGGCCCTGTGTGCCTCGGTCGTATGCAGTCCTGATTGTGGCGCTCACCTGCACGGCGCCAAACACGCATACGACCATCATTGGCACCAAGGCAGAAGCGACTCTCATCGCTGAAGACGACACGTCTCCATTCGTCCCTCCATTCACGCCTGTCGCGACACCACTGGAGGCGGGCTGCACGATGTTGGGGCGTGAGCGGAAGACGGCCTAACGGTGTGCGGGACCGTAGCCCAGCTTCATGGAGACGGTTGCGAATGGTCTTCGCCGATACCCCAGGAGCAACAGTGTCCCTAATTTGCTGGGAAGTGGCGGTGCGGTCCCCTACGGCACTGCGTAGGATCCTACGGTCTTGGCGTGCATCCGTGCGTCGCTGCGGTCCGGTCCCAGGTCGACGGGCACGTGCACCTTCCGCCGACCACTGGCGACAACATCGATGTACTGTGGAGACCTCACGCCCCACGTGTTGAGCAATTCGGCGGTACGTCCACCCGGCCTCCCGCATGCCCACTATACGCCCTCGCTCAAAGTCCGTCAACTGCACATACGGTTCACGTCCACGCTGTCGCGGCATGCTACCAGTGTTAAGACTGCGATGGAGCTCCGTATGCCACGGCAAACTGGCTGACACTGACGGCGGCGGTGCACAAATGCTGCGCAGCTAGCGCCATTCGACGGCCAACACCGCGGTTCCTGGTGTGTCCGCTGTGCCGTGCGTGTGATCATTGCTTGTACAGCCCTCTCGCAGTGTCCGGAGCAAGTATGGTGGGTCTGACACACCGGTGTCAATGTGTTCTTTTTTCCATTTCCAGGAGTGTATATATACAAATACTAAAACAATTACAATATGCAAAGACACAGAAATGTCATGTATTGAGGTAACAAAACAAGGAAAAAAATTATAGTACAATAGATGGAAATAGGAGGATACGCATTTCCGGCGTTACACACTCTGCCGTAAGGCCGGAAAGCGGCGGTGACTACGTCCGGTGGTACTTCGAAAGGGAGTTCGAAGACGCGTATCGTACGGAGGCCAAGCCCCGCGTGATCGATAGAGACCGCCCCACTATGGCCATCAGAATGTTTGAATTCAAGATCGTTCGCATGTGAGCGCACGATTCTGTTGCACACCTCGTCACTTACTAACTTGACGTAGACAACACTGATAGAGAGATGAATACCAATTATGTCCCGCGGTTCAATTTTAACGTCGTCACGTAGAAAACGTTCCACTTCAAAAGCTCGCGGTCGTGCATGATCGGGTTGAAAACTAATCTTGATGGTGGTTTGTCTGTATGAATGTGCCATGTTGCGTCGGTAGTGATGGACTCTAAACTAGTTGCGACGAAGTAGTATACAACTACGGGCACTCGCGACCGCGCGGACGGGACGGGACGTAAACAAGACGTCCTCGCCGCAGCTCAGCGGAAAGCAGACTTACCATCTGAGCTACCCAAGCACGACTCACGCCCCGTCCTCACAGCTTTACTGGAGGAATTTTCTGTCGCCAAACCATTACAGTGATGCAGCTATCTGCGCTCATATTCATGTGGAAGATGCGTGTTATTCATCCTATTCATCTCCTCCTCTTACAAAAATCTCTGAAGTGTCTGTATAACCGCTAGTTGTTAAGATGTTCTATAATTTTTCTAAGCATTTGGCCATATTTCTCTGTAGTCGGAGTCGGAGTCGAGGAGGTAAACGTAGCGATTTTATGCACAACATACTTACTAGAACTCACTAGAACTTCTTACGGAGGGAGAGTATTATTATTTTTGACATTATTAAGGCTTTCCATTTTCAAGTGCCCGATAGCTAAATCACATTCGAATTTCTGTATAGACATAAAATAAATTAGCAACAGCTCGGTGTGAAGCACCTTAATCTTTTACTTTCAGGAATACCTTACGGTTATAACGCAGTATCTTTTCGAATGAATAATAATTTACGTTTTCGTAGGTTCATGTGGAGAAACACCTTTTGCATTGTACACTTATTATCAAGTCAAAACTAACACTTTCTTTAAATGGGAAAATCTCGTCAATTAAACCAAAAAAAGCCGTGAAACTTTCTTGATATTGATATGACCTTTAGCAAAATAAATGGCATTAACTTGACTTTAGTATGTTTACTCAAGAAATTAATTGTATCACATCTCCTTTTATCTTTGTGCTACGTAATATTGGGGTAATTTGAAAAAGAATCTGGCGTCTTGCAGTGGCGGCCAACAATACTAACTACAGCTCGCGCTGCATCTCACTTTATTAATCTCTGATAAAATGCGCAAGTAATCTTTCATACATGTAGGGATGCTACCGCTACTGAAATAAGTGGGTATATTTGCCAGAAATACATTACAATATACATACGTCTCCATCCACGACTTTCTCGTAAGAAGATTCGAACCAGTGTGTCAAGCTCGCGAAAATCTGTTTCTCTTGTTTTCATTGTTCTCAGTTCTTTTACTACAAAACGCAGATTATCATGAACTACCGATACTGCTTTTCATATGCACTACTGTGAGATAGTTAATATTTTTACATACTCTTTTGCACACAGAGTAACAGTTCGTTTAAACATCTCACGTCAACCATAAATAAATGTTTCTCGTAACCACAGCACCATTAAAACAGCCTTTAATCCGCGTTTGCACAAAACGGAAGCACATCGCATAATTCAGTTTGTGAGGAATATAAAAGTAAGAAAAATGTAAACTACTTTTGAAACGTACAGTCAAAAGAGACGGTAAGACACGGACATTTACATGGTGAATTTTAATCGCACATCGAAGCTACAGAGAATTAGCCTTTTTAAGAAACGTTTTCGTGTATAACTAACACTAGTCTTCTGGAAAATTAACGGCTGCAGATGGTATGGAACCAAATTAAATTAAGCTGAGCAAAAGTAGCTGGTCGTTCAAGGAACTGAAATTACTGGATTAGATCGTCGTTTCCACATTACCATCATGATAACTCTAATGTAATGACGTTTATATCCTGCAGGCTTAACAAATTCTTTAAACATGAAAATCCAACGGGCTTAAATTTTTAATGCCTTTCTCCAGTGCTCCAGTTTTATATTCCCGCCGCTCTGTCTCCAAATCCTCGTATCCTATTGTTGTTGGTTGCTTCACACTTGTTTTCAGTGTTCTGTGGCGGAAGAAGAGCAGAAAAGGTCGGAATGAACGTGTATTTTCTGTGTTTACATTACATGTGGTAGTACCCTAACATATGTGAGTTTATGTCGGCCAAAAGCATTTTCCCACTTTACCTTTAGCAGTTGTTCAGTGGCATGTTCAAGACACGTTTGTAGGTACTGTCGACCATTCAGAACTATGGGAGGTGACTGTCAATGTGGAGATGGCCTCGAGAAAAATATTTAATAGCTAACGAAAAGATAACGTTCTTCGAATCGTGGAGTGGAAAATCTGAAGTTTGAACGTAGTAGGGAAGCTAGAAAATTTGAAACGGGGAAATGCTAAAGCCCAATCTAGATATTTTGCGGGTCAGATAAGTGAAATGGAAAGAATACAAGGATTTCTGGTCAGATGAGTACAGGGTAGCGGCAGCAAATAATACAACGTAACTACGATTTGTTATGAATGGGAAGGTAGGACAGATATGGTATTACTGTGAATAGTTCAGTGACAGTGTGGTTCTCATCAGCATCGACAGAAAACTAACACCAACAACGACAGTTCAGGTATACACGTCGAAGTCGCAAGCCGAAGATGAAGAGATAGAAGTATATGGGGATACTGAACAGGAAATTCGGTTCGTGAAGGCAGATGAAAATCGAATAATAATGTGGGACTGGACAGCGGTCGTAGGGGAATGAGTAGAAAATGTTACGGGAGAATATGGGCTTGGTACTAGGAATGAGAGCGAAGATAATTTGAGTTCTGCCAATAAATTTCAGCTTTTAATAGCAAATACTCGTTTCAAGAATCACAGGAGGAGAAGATATACTTGGATAAGCCCGAGATACACAGATACAGTTTAGCTAGATTACATCATGGGCAGGCTGAGACTGTAAGCCGTACACAGGAGCAGATATAGGCTCAGATCACAAGTTAGTAGTGATGAAGCTGAAGCTTAAGAGACTAAATAGGTAGAATCAATGCGCAAAGAAGTGGAATACGGAAGTCCTAAAGAAAGATGAGGTATGTTTGAAGTTCTCTGAGGGAATAGATTCTGCGATAAAGAATATCTCAATAGGCAGTTCAGTTAAAAAGGAATGGAGACACCTAGTAAGGGCAATTACAGAAGTTAGAGAAAACAGCGTAGGTACAAGAAACCATGGGTAGCAGAAGGAATACTTCATCTGATCGACAAAAGAAGAAAGTGAAGTATGTCCAGGGAAATTCAGGTGTACAGGAATACACGACACTTAGGAATGCAGGGAAGCTAATGCGAAATATCTACATGAAAAATGTGAAGAAATCGAGTAAGTAATGATTGTCGGAAAGAGTGACTCAGAGTATAGAAAAGTCAAACCAGCCTTGGGTAAAATTAAAAGCAAGGGTGGTAACATTAAGATCACGTTAAGAATGAAACGGTAATCCCACTGATAAACTCACAGAAGAGAGCGGATAGGTGAAAAGAGTACATCGACGGTCTCTACGAGCACTTATATCATGATGTGACAGAAGAAGAAACAGGTGTCTGTTTGGAAGAGAAAGGGGATCTAGAATTAGAATCAGGATTTGAAAGAGGTCTGTAAGTCTTACGATAAAAGAAGGCAAAAGGGATATTCCATGAGAATTTCTAAAATCAGTGGAGAGGGGGAATGGGGGAGGCGGACTGCAATGAAACGACTGTTCACGTTGTTGTGTAGAATGAGCCTGGCGATATACCATCATACTATCAGAAAAATATCATCCACACAATTCCGAAAACTGCAAGAGACACAAGTGTAAAAGGTGTCGAGCATCATCTTAACACCTGATGCATCGAAGTTGCTGACAAGAATAACCTGTAGAAGAATGAGAAACTTAATTTAGGATGTATTACATGACGATCACTTAGGCTTCAGAAAAGATAAAGGCACCAGAGTTGCATTTCTGATGGTGCGGTTGATAATGGAAGCAGGACTAAAGAAAAATCAAGTTCATAGTCTTGGTCGGAACAGAAAAAGCAACGCACAATGAAAAATCGTGCAAGATGTTCGAAATTCTGAGGAAAATTTGGGTAATATACATTATGCACAGGAATCAAGAAGGAATAACAAGAGTGGATGACCAAGTACGAAGTGCTTGGATTAAGAAGGGTGTAAGACAGGGACGTAGTCTTTCGCCCGTACTGTTCTATTTAAACATCGAAGAAGCAATGACGGAAATAAGAGAGGTTCAGGAGTGGAATTAAAATTCGAAGTGGAAGTATGACAACATAAGTTGATGAAAGTGTTATCCTGTGTGAAAGTGAAGAAGAATGCTGAATGGAATGAACATTCTAATGAGTACAAAATCGGGATTGAAAGTAAATCGAAGAAATACGAAAGTAATTAGAAGTAGCAGAAATGAGAACAGTGAGAAACTAAACATCGGAATTGGTGCTTACGAAGTAGATGAAGTTAAGGAATTCTGTTTCGCTAGGCAGCAATAAATCAATGACGGACAGAGCAAAGAGGATATCAAAAGCAGACTAGCAGTGGCAAAAGGTCATTCCTGGTCAAGAGAAGTCTACTAGTATGAAACCCAGACCTTAAACTGAGTAAGAAATTTCTGAGAATGTACGTTTCGAGCACGGTATTGTATGGTAATGGATTGTGGGAAAACCAGAAAGTAAGGAAATCGAAACATTTGAGTTGTGGTGAAACAGAAGAATGTTCAAAATTAAGTGGATTGATAACGTAAGCAATAAGGAGGTCTCCGCAGAATCAGTGAGGAAAGGAATATATGGAAAACACTGACAAGGAATAGCTTCCATGGTACTAGAGGTAGCTGTAGAAGTTTAAAATTATAGAGGAGAACAGAGATTAGAAAACATCCAGCAAATAATTGAGGAAATAGGTTGCAAGTGCTAGTCCGAGATGAAGAGGCTGGCTCAAGAGATGAATTCGTAGCGGGCAACATCAAACCAATCAGAACACTGATGAATCAGAAAAAACGTAAATACACAGTTTTTACCCTCAGTACTTCAATTTGTACCTGGAACAAACTATAACAGAAAAAGAAAAACAAAAGTATTTCAGAGTGCATATATTATCCCTTCCTTTCTGTGGTTATTAATTATTATTATTATTATTAAGTGAAACACAAGAAAGGGATAATATAAGAAATATATATATTGATTTGTAGGTGACCAAAGATAAACATTAAATTATGTTTCAAATGAGCGCCAGCCTCCCAACATATTATTTCAAATGCTTTCGGCGAAATGTAACGCGGGCTAAGTTCACTGCGTAAAAATGGCTTCATTCCAATCGCTCGTTTTATCAGATCTGTCTTTACCAATGAATCAGTACTTACTCTAGGGCTCAATACTTTGAGCGCTGGTAACATCACGCTGACGGTATGTTTCTTGTGGCTTATGTTTCACTGCAAGCAGCCGACACACTGTAGAAGCTGCAAGTACATATCCTAGTTGAACTGTCATTTCAGAAATTTAATAAGTTTTATAGAAGTGCGTGAAATTTTGCCGTGCTTAAATGAACTGGAAGCGGACTCTAAGATTCCATGTACATTATCCGACGACAGGTGTTCGGACACAACTGTTATTGTGGAAACGAGCTATAATTGTCACGAGAGGCGAATCTGATAGTACAAAAGGAGGCGGGGAGTACTTTGTTGTTTAGTAGAGAAACAGTTACAGCGGATTGTATCTGTCAGCAAAAAAATGGTTCAATTGGCTCTGAGCACTATGGGACTTAACATCTATGGTCATCAGTCCCCTAGAACTTAGAACTACTTAAACCTAACTAACCTAAGGACATCACACAACACCCAGCCATCACGAGGCAGAGAAAATCCCTCACCCCGCCGGGAATCGAACCCGGGAACCCGGGCGTGGGAAGCGAGAACGCTACCGCACGACCACGAGCTGCGGGCGTATCTGTCAGCACAGCGTCGTGACTTCGAACAGGTCGATCATCGATATTTAAACCACTGTCGACTGTTGGTAACTCAACTGTGAAGCGAAAACGAGAAGGTACGACCACAACTAAACCAGGATCAGGTAGTCTTCAGAGCATTGAATGATAAGGAGCGTCGATTTATGCAGAAGGTGGTTGTAAGAATTACCCTGGATGAGGCTTGCATGTCCCAGGTGCAGACGCTCGTAAATATTGACGAAAGATAGCAGTTTATTCTTTACTTGTTATCGAGCCTGTTCAATAACTCCTTAACAACTAAAATACCGTATTGAGAAAGTTGCTAGTATACACATTTCCAGCAAACGGAGTGCGAACGCTGAAACGGTACGAGCGTCGGATTTTCACACTACCCTTTTTTAGCGAGAGTTACATCGCCTAGCGGACGGATGAGGAAAGTTAATTTGTGCGGAGGCCCGGTGTGTCAGCAGGCTAATCTCACTGAAAAGTTTTATTTCGTTAGCTGAGTATTAGATCAGCGAATTTTTAAAACGTAATCCTCCGGCGGGAATTGGTAAGATGAGAAGTTTAAATTAAATATTCTTATCAAGCTGGGCTCATCTCGCTAATGGCGACCCCACGCCGGCGGACGGCTTTATTAGTCCCTGGGCTCATTCTGGTTGCCACGGCAACCAGCACTGTTGCCGATGTGACGGGCAACCCACTCTGTGTATGTTCACGATGTGTTGCCTACGCACCGGTGACGGTGCAGCAGTTTGAATTGTTACGGCAGTGGACGCATATTGATCGAGCAGAAGCGTTACCCGCCAACGCTCACTGCATTGTTTATGTAGACTTCCCTCATGCTGTTCCACACACATCCTCTTCCCTAAAAGTACCGTCACCGAGCGCTCGGAGCATTGATCATGTTTCGTCCGAAGACTGGCGATGCACGTGCTTCAGGCAGGCCTACCTTCTGCAGGGATCTTCATCTCTGGTTGGTCTGTAGACTAAAGCGATTAAACTGCACGGTTATCAGTCTTCGTCTCTGTATCACCACTGCAACCTGCCTTGTCTACCTCTGCAGTTGTTATCCCCAAGACTTAATCAACAAATTGAAGTTTCCTCGGCGCCTCGGGATGTGTCCTTTTTCGAGTCATCAGTCTCCTGAGTGGTGTGATGATGCAGCCCGCCACGAACGCATCTCCTGCGCCAACATCTTCATCTCAGAGCAGCACTTGCTACGTACACTCATTTTCAGAAAAAAACAGAACACCTTGAACGACTAGAGATAGGACGTTCATATTCACAGGACATGTACATTAGTATGTCTTGCAGTCACCTAGGTTCAGCATGTGTCATGTTGCCTAGTAGGCATAGGGTCCTGATAACTTGTTCCACGTGTCATGGATCGGTGCGTATAAGGCGCGAATAGTGTCATGAGGTATAGCCATCTACGCTGCGTTCACCTGGTTCAAAATTCATCTGTGGTGGTTGGATCAGGTGCTATAACAATTCACACTGCATTCACTTGGTTCATAACTTCATCAGTAGTGGTTGGCACTGTGTCACAGCGCTGCACCAATTGTTACGCCATATCCCACACATTTTCGATTGGCGACAAATCAAGTGATGTGGCGAGCCAAGGCAAACGCTGACATCCTGTAACGCCAAGAAGGCAGGTGTTCGTGCAGCAACATGTGGTCGTGCATTGTCTTGCTGAAAAATGGCGTCTGGGGTTTGTTTAGAAAAAGTGTGGCTACAGGTCACAGGATGTCACCTACATAGGAGGTCACACTGGTCACAAGTGCCCTGGACCCGCACCAACAGTGACTTGTGGTTGTATCGAGTAACACCACAGACCACAAGGACTTCAACTGCCACTGTATATCTTGCACGAATTCAGTTACTATGATGCCGCTTCCCTGCCTGCGACTAACCAAAATGTGGTCATCGTTTTCTAACAAACAGAACTCGGAATCGTGTGAAAACGCTATACGATGCCATTTCTTTCTCTAGTGACGCCGTTCTATGTGCCATTGCTATCTAGCATGTTTCTGCGCTTTGGTCAGAGACAGAGAAGTGGACGACGCACACGTATCCATGTTATAATAAATGGCGACGACCTGTCACCCTTTATATTCTACGATGTTTTGCACTGTTCCATTGTTGCGCCAGAGCCGAGGAGGACGCAGATGTATTCTGCAGTGCCAGTAAGCAGAGGCGTCGGTATTCCCGGGGAGTAGTCTCAACGGTGCCGCCACCTGACCCACTCGTCGAGTTCTACGGCCTCCTGTGATCTATTCTGCACACACCCCTCGCACTGCCCAAACACATCGTCCCACACGAGCATCGTGTTCAGAGATGGACGCATCACATTCTCTCACGCCAATAATGCGCCCTCTTTCAAACTCACTTATTTGATGGTACATTTCGCGCATACATCTGCGGCACATTCTGCACGTCTGCAAGTCACTTTGATCCATCGCCTTTGATTTATAGCTCGGCAGGCACGTATTACCGGTAGGTGGTATTGCGATATCGACACTGACCTCGAACTCGCGATCCGACATGGTTCAAATGCTAGTCATTCCTGCAGAACTATTGCCCTACATGCCCGTGTGAACGTGAACGTCCTATCTCCAGTCGTTCAAAGTGTTCTGGTTTTTTTCGGAACATGAGTGTACATCCACAATTATTTGCTGGATGTACTTCTATCTCTGTCGTTCTCTGCAGATTTTTACCCTCTGCAGCTCTCTCTAGGACCACAGAAGTTATTTCCCGATGTCTTAACAGATTATATTCCTCTGCGATCATGCGGAGAACGTTCTTGTTCCTTATCTTATCTGTCAACCTAATTTTCAACATTGTTCTGTAGCAACGCATCTGAAATGCTTCGATTATCTTCTACCACGGTTTCTCTACAGTCCAAGTTTCAGTACGATACAATGTTGCCCTCCAAACATACATTCTCAGAAGTTTATTTCCCAAATTAAAGCTTATATTTGATATTGGTATAGTTCTCTCGAACCGGAACGCGAATTTTCAATTACAGTCCGCCGGCTCATGTGTCCGAGCAGTTCTACGCACTTCAGTCTGGAACCGCGCTACGGTCGCAGGTTCGAATCCTGCCTCGGGCATGGATGTGTGTGATGTCCTTAGGTTAGTTAGGTTCAAGTAGTTCTAAGTTCTAGGGGACTGATGATCTCAGATGTTAAGTCCCATAATGCTCAGAGCCATTTCAATTACAGTCCGCTTTTGATGCTCTACTTGCTCTGTCCATCATGGGTTATTTTGCTGCCTAGGTAGTAGAATTACTTAAATTCATCTGCTTCGTGATCATCAATACTAATGTTTGGTCTCTCACTGTTCTCATCTCTGCTACTTCTCATTGCGTTCGTCTTCATCCGATCTCTCAGTCCATATTCTGTACCCATTAGGCCATTCCATTCAACAGATCCCGTAATTTTTTTTTTTTTTCACTTTCGCTGAAGATGGCTATGTCGTCAGCGAATCTGATTGTTGACATCCTTTCACCTTGAATTTTAATTCCACCCTTGAGCCTTTCCTTTATTTCCAACATTGCTCCTTCGATGTACACATTGAACAGTAGGAGCGAAAGACTAGATGCCTGTACTGCACCAGTTTTAATCCTGGCACTTCGTTCTTGGTCTTCCGTTCTTATTTTTCTCTTTTGTCTCTTGTACGTATTGTCCATGATCCCTTATAGCTTACCCCGTTACTCCTCAGAATTTCGGACATTTTACACCATTTGACATTGCGTACGCGCTTTCCATGTCGACAAATACTGTGATTTTTCTTTAGTCTTGCTTCCATTATCAACCGCAACGTCAGAACTACCTCTCTAGTGCCTTTACCTTTCCTAAAAGCAAACTGATCGTCATCTAACACATCGTCAATTTTCTTTTCTATTCTTCCTGTAAGAAATTTGCATACAAGAGTTGTTAAGATGATTGTGCGAAAAATCTCCCACCTGTCAGCTCTTGAAGTCTGCGGAGTTGTCGTTTCCATACCACTTCCCCAGTGATTTTGGAACTTCTAATAGAATATTACCTATCCTTCTGCCTTATTTACTCTTATGTCTTCCACAGTTCTTTTAAATTCTGACTCTAATAATGGATCCCCTACCTCTTGTATATCGACTCCCGTTTCTTCTTCTATCACATCAGACAATTCTTCGCCGTCATAGAGGCTTTCAGTATACTCCTTCCTGCTATCCACCCTCTCCTCTGCATTTAACACTGGAATTACCATTGCAATCTTTATTCTACCACCTTTGCTTTTCAAATTCACTTAAGGTTATTTTGACTTTCTTATATGCTGATTCAGTTCTTCCAACAATCATTTCTTTTTCGATTTCTCCAAATTTCCCACGCAATCATTTCGCCCTTGCTTCCCTGCACGTCCTATTTATTTCATTCCTAAGTGCGTTGTATTTCTGTATGCCTGTATTTCTCTGAACATGTTTTGTTCTTCTTCCTTTAATCGATCAGCTGAATTATTTCTTCTGTTATTCATGGTTTCTTGTACATTCTTTATAAGTATGTTTTTTCTTTGGAGCTTCTGTGATTGCCCTTTTTAGCGGTGTCGATTCCTCTTCAACTGAACTGCCTGCTGAATATTCCTTATTGTAGTATCTACAGCCTTGAAGAACGTCAAGCGCATCTCATCATTCCCTACTACCGCTGTATCTCACACTGCGTTTTCCTGACTAATCTCGTAAACTTCAGCCTACTCTTCACACTGCTAAATTGTGATCTGAGTCATATCTGCTTTTAGGAACTGATGTCTTCTTTTAGTCAATTTGCTCTATAAACTCTTTTTCTCCTGACTTCGATTCAGTACTTCCTTATTAATTATCTGCTTCAGTCATCCAACCCTGAGCAGTCCCCTGTAGCTTCCCATATTGAAAGCATATATTCTCTTCTTGTCTGAATTATTTGTTGTCCATTTTTCACTTCTGTAAATTCCAGTATTAGAAAATAGTTCCTAACATTTGAATTTATATTCAGTATTAAAAAAATCACCTGTCTTGTTATTGCTAGTCTACTTTTTCTCTACTCTTGTCATCGCCTCTTGTTGTATTTCTCAAACAGCACCACTACTCAGAGCGTCTTATTTCCCAGTTTAACATTTTCGTTGACACATAGTTTAATTCGAATACATTTCATTATCTCTTTCGACGCACTGCCAATTCAGTATGACTGCTATTGAAAATCCTTTGCTATCTCTGACACAATTAGAATGCCACAGAAAAATCTCAAAGATTTGCTTTCTTCTTCTAGAAATTTAACTCATTTTCCAAATTTCTGCAATGTTTTCTTCACAGCTTGCTCAATGTACAGATTGAATAACGTCGCATGTAAACTATAGACTAGTCTTTCTTCTCTCTCAGTTATTGCTTCGCGCTTATTATAGATAGGGGCTGTGATTGTTGCGTGTGGATGCGAGCTAAGTTGGTGACACTTCGCTCTCAGCTCCAGGCTGTGATGGCTTCGGTTACACAGCTTGAAGGTGCAGTGGATGGGCATCACTGTTGTGGGCCAGCCTTAGGGATCGAACAGACGTCCAGCACGTCAGAGTCTGAGAATTGGTCCGCACTGGTGGTCAGCTCAGTTACTGCTCACACTGAGGTTGACCCCTGACCTTTGGTCGAATGGGAGATCGCTTCATGGCGTGGCAGGAGGCGAAGGCTTCCCACAGGGACTGACGAAAAGACTCCCCAGTTAGTCTGACAGGGAGATTCCAGATGCTGTCTGTGGATGAAACTGCCACTCAGCCAGTTGCAGTCGTTTGTCCTGTTTCAGAAGAAACCCTTCACCCTACAAGATCTGGGCAATCGCAGAGGGTGGGATTACTGGTAGTTGGGAGCTCCAGTGTTAGGCGCATTATGGGCCCTTCGGGACATGGCTCCCGAGGAGCAGAAGAAACCTGACGTGCACTCCATATGCATACCGGGAGGATTCATTCTAAACGTGGAATGGATCCTTCCAAATACCATAAAGAGCACAGGCTGCAGCCAACTGCAGGTAGTGGCCAGTGATCAGCGACCAGTGACGTGTATCGCTTTGGATCAGAAGAGATGCTCTCTGGTTTCGAGGGGCTATCAGAAGTGGTAAAGACTGCTAGTTTTGCTTGCGAGATGAAAGCAGAGTTCACAATTTGCGGCGTAGTCGGCAGGACCAATTGTGGACCTCACGTACAGAGCCGAGTGGAGGCTCTGAATCAGAGGCCCAGACAGTTCTGCGACCATGCATGTTGCAGATTCCTCGACTTGCGCCATAGGATGGTTTTGGTTTCGGGTTCTGCAAAGTAAGTCAGGAGCCCACTACACTCAGAAGGCAGCAAGGGGTGTGTGACGGGGACTGGATGGTTTTTTGGGGTTAGAGGGACTCAAGAAAATACAAAAACTCCTTCATCCTCGAAGTGTGCAGCTCAAACACAGGAATAACGTAGGTTCGGGAATAATCGGTGTAACAGTTGAAAATTATTGCAGCTGTGATGGAAAAATACTAGAGCTCCACGTACTAATAGAAAGCACTGGTGCTCAAATCGTTATAGACACTGAAAGCTGGCTAAAGCCGGAGATAAGTTCAACCGAAATTTTTGTGAAGAACCTAACGTTGCTCAGAAAGGACAGGCTAAACACAATTGGCGGTGGTTTGTTTGTTCTTGCTCAAAATAGTTTATCTCCCAGCGAATTAGAAGTACACAGTTCCTGTAACTTACTGTGGGTAGAAGTCATTCTTGGCAACTGGAATAAACTAATATTTAGAGCCTTTTACCGGCCTCCCAACTCATATGAAAAATTACTGAAAAGTTTACAGAAAACTTGAGATAATTTCAAACACCTACCCGACTCATACAATTGTAGTTCGTTATGGGTTCAGTTTACCCAAGATATATTCACGAAAATACATGTTTAAATCCGGAAATAAGCATCAAACATCGTCCCAAATCGTACTAAACGCATTCCCTGAAAATCATTTCAAGCAATTAGTTCATGAGCCCACTCGAATGTTAAACGGTTGTGAAAACACACTTGACCTCTTAGCAACAAATAATCCTGAGCTAAAACGAGCATCGAAATGGATATATGGATTAGTGAACGCACGGTTATCGTAGCGTGATTGACTATTGTAACTCACAAGTCCTCCAAAAAATAAACGAGAAATATACCTACCCAGAAAACATATAAAAATTCGCTTGACACATTTCTGAGAGAAAATTCCCAGTCCTTCCAAATTAACAATTTACCGGTAAGTGTAGACCAGACGCAGCTTGAGTTCAAAGAAATAACATCGACAGGAGTCGAGAGATTTATACCAAATAAATTAATAAACACTCAGGCTGATCCCTCTTGGTGCACAAAACGGGTCGGAAGACTGTTGCAGAAACAACGAAAAAAGCAAGCCACATTCAAACGAACGCAAAATCTCCAATATTGGCTATCTTTTATAGAAACTCGACATGTAGCGCGGACTTAAGTGCGAGGTGCTTACAGTAGATTCCACAGCGAAACTTTGTCTCCAAAACTAGCAGAGAATCCAAAGAGATTCTGGTCATATGTGAAGACACAATCAGTGCTTCTGTGCGAGATAGCAACGGAAATAATGTCAATGACAGTGCTGCTAAAGCTGAGTTACTAAACACAGCCTTCCTAAATCCCTTCACAAAAGAAGACGAAGTAAATATTCCAGAATTCGAATCGAGAACAGCTGCCAATATGAGTAACTTAGAAGTAGATATCCTTGGAGTAATGAACCAACTTAAATCACTTAACAAAGTGTTCCGGTCCAGACAGTGTACCAATTAATTCCTTTCATAGTATGCTGATAGCTCCTTTGTTACCAATCATAAACAACCGCTCGCTGGACGAAATATCCGTACCCAAAGACTGGAACGTTGCGCAGGTGACACCAATATTTAGGAAAGACCCATATCATTAATGTCGGTGTCTGTAGGATTATGAAAAATATATTTTGTTGGAACGTTATAAACTGCCTCGAAGCGAACGGTCTATTGAGACATAGTCATCAAGAATTTAGAAAACAACGTTCTTGTCCAACGTAATTATCTCTACTCACACGAAGTGTTGAGTACTATTGACAAGGAATTTCAAATTGATTCTGTATTTCTCTATTTCCAGAATGTTTTTGACACTGTACTTCACAAGCGGCTTGTTGTCAAGTTCCGTGCTTATGCAACATCGTCTCCGTTATGTGACTGGATTCGTGATTTCATGTCAGAGAGGTCATAGAGCTAAACAGAAGTTATTTCTAGTGTTCCCCAAGATAGTACAATACTGGCCACTAAAATTGCTACACAAAGAATAAATGCAGATGATAAACAGGTAGTCATTGGACAAATATATTATACTAGAACTGACATGTGATTACATTTTCAAGCAATTTCGGTGCATAGATCCTGAGAAATCAGTACCGAGAACAACCACCTCTGGCCGTAATAACGACCTTGATACTCCTGGGCATTGACTCAAACAGAGCTTGGATGGCGTGTACAGGTACACCTGCCCATGCAGCTTCAACAAGATACCACAGTTCATCAAGAATAGTGACTTTCGTATTGTGACGAGCCAGTTGCTCGGCAACCATTGACCAGACGTTTCCAATTGGTGAGAGATCTGGAGAATGTGCTGGTCAGGACAGCAGTCGAACATTTTCTGTATCCATAAAGGCCCCTACAGGATCTGCAACATGCGATCGTGCATTATCCTGATGAAATGTAGGGTTTCGCAAGGACTGAATGAAGGATAGAGCCACGGGTCCTAACACATCTGAAATGTAACGTCCACTGTTCAAAGTGCCGTCAATGCGAACAAGAGGTGACCCTATACCATCACTCTCCGTGATAGGGCTGTATGGCGATGACGAATATACGCTTCAAAAGTGCGTTCACCGCGATGTCACCAAACACGGATGCGACCATCACGATGCTGTAAACAGAATCTGGATTCATTCCAAAAAATTACGTTTTGCCATTCCTGCACCCAGGTTCGTCGCTGAGTACACCATCGCAGGCGCTCCAGTCTATGATGCAGCGTCAAGGGTAACCGCAGCCATGGTCTCCGAGCTGATAGTCCATGCTGCTGCAAACGTCGTCGAACTGTTCGTGCATATGGTTGTTGTCTGCCAAACGTCCCCATCTGTTGGCTCAGGAATCGAGAAGTGGCTGCACGATCCGTTTCAGCCATGCGGATAAGATGCCTATCATCTCGACTGCTAGTGATACGAGGCCGTTGGGATCCAGCACGGCGTTCCGTATTACCCTCCTGAACCCACCGATTCCACATTCTCCAAGCAGTCATTGAATCTCGTCCAACGCGAGCAGCAATGTCGCGATACGATGAACCGCAATCGCGATAGGCTACAATCCGACCTTCAACAAAGTCGGAAACGTGATGGTACGCATTTCTCCTCCTTACACGAGGCATCACGACAGCGTTTCACCAGGCAACGCCGGTCAACTGCTGTTTGTGTATGAGAAATCGGTTGGAAACTTTACTCATGTCAGAACGTTGTAGGTGTCGCCACCGGCGCCAACCTTGTGTGAATGCTCTGAAAAGTTAATCATTTGCATGTCACAGCATCTTCTTTCTGTCGGTTAAATTTCGCGCCGACCGAAGTGGCCGAGCGGTTCTAGGCGCTTCAGTCTGGAACCGTGCGACCGCTACGATCGCAGGTTCGAATCCTGCCTCGGGCATGGATGTGTGTGATGTCCTTAGGTTAGTTAGATTTAATTAGTTCTAAGTTCTAGGCGACTGATGACCTCAGAAGTAAAGTCGCATAGTGCTCAGAGCCATTTGAACCATTTTTTTTTTTTTTTTTTTTTTGTTAAATTTCGCGTCTGTAGCGCGTCATCTTCGTGGTGTAGCAATTTTAATGTCCAGTAGTTTATTATAGGCCCTCTGCTGTTCCTTATGTGTATAAACGATTTAGGAGACAATCTGGGGAGCCGTTAGGTTGTTTGGAGATGATGTCGTTTATCGTCTAGTAAAGCCATCAGAAGATCAAACAAATTGCAAAACGATTTATAAAATATCTGCATGGTGCGAGAACTGACAATTGACCCTAAATAACGAAAAGTGAGTGGTGATCTACATGAGTGCTGAAAGGAACCCGTTAATCTTCGGTTATGTTAATAAGTCAATTCTAAAAACCGTAAATTCAACTAAATACCTAAGAATTACAATTACAAACAACTTAGATTTGGGGGGAAGGCAAACCAAAGATTGCGCTTTATTGGCACAATACTTAAAAGATTCAACAGATCTACTAAAGAGACTACCTACACTACGCTTGTCCGTCCCCTTATCGAGTACTGGTGAGAGGTGTGGGATACTTACGAGATAGGATTAACGGGGTACCTCGAGAAATCCAACTGGCGCGTTAGATCGTCGAAATCCTGAGCCCTTTGGAGGGCTCTGCCGTTAATGCTCCAAACATTCCCAGCTGTGGAGAGATCCGGAGGACTCGCTGGCCAAAGTAGGATTTGACAAGCACGAAAACAGGCAGTAGGAACTCTCGCAGTATGCAGGTGGTCATTATCTTGCTGAAATGTAATCCCAGGATGGATTGTCATGAGGGGCATGAAAAGGGGACGTAGAAAATCGTCGACAGACCGCTGTGCTGCAAGTGTGCTGCACATGGTATGAAGAGAAATGGCATCTCAGACCATCACTCCTGATTGTCGGTGTGTATGGCGGGCGACAGTGAGATGGTATCTCCGGGGGGTCTCTAGACGCTTCGGCCCAGAATCGGATTGACTGAACTAGAATTGTCCTCAGTGACAAGTCCCGCTTCGAACTGAGTCCCGATCACCAATGACGGAGCGCATGCAAACGCCCCAGGGAGTGGTGGGGTAGCAACTGGACAGTCTCCGTCATACGACCCGATAACCAACAGTAACGGTCTGGGGTGCGATTTCTTTTCATATCAGGATCGTATCGGTTTGCTTCCATAAGGGAAAGAGGTGGACCAACACATTGCTGATCTGCTCAATTTGTGAAATTCTTTCTCTTGAATAAATCATCCAATTTTTTCTGAAATTGCAATCATTTGTTCATTATATCTACTGATTTCCATCCCATTTGGATATCTCCTTTTTAGTGTGTCGTTTTTTTAGAGTGTGTTACACTCGCAATTACAGACAGGCCTCTATCCCCATTTCACATCACTCGACTACGCTTTGGTCACTACTACACTACATAATTTCGGCAGGCTCTTACGAGTGATGTTCCTGTTCATGTTGTGCCTGGCCGGCCGAAGTGGCCGTGCGGTTAAAGGCGCTGCAGTCCGGAACCGCAAGGCCGCTAAGGTCGCAGGTTCGAATCCTGCCTCGGGCATGGATGTTTGTGATGTCCTTAGGTTAGTTAGGTTTAACTAGTTCTAAGTTCTAGGGGACTAATAACCTCAGCAGTTGAGTCCCATAGTGCTCAGAGCCATTTGAACCATTTGTTGTGTCTGCCATTCACTAAACTGTGCAGTTTACATACCTGTGAGATATTCTTGTGAGGCAACGACAACAAAACATATAATTAGACCATTCTTCAAACTTTTCTTGCTTATGTCACTACTGTGATAATCAAAAAGTAACTTGTAGATAGTGCTTGTAAAATTCTGTTATTTTCTTTCGTCTTAAATAGCTGAAACTTTTATTACTATGTATAAATGCACAATGCGAATACCATGTAATAATAACGTAACAAATAATAAAAACACCTACAGCCGTCCTTATGATTTTAATTTCTCTTGTCGCTACCAGTTTCAACACTTCATTGCGTCATCTTCAGGCCTGTATGCATAAAACATTAAATATACCATTATCAACTAATCAATCAAGTTACATAGAATTTCTGTCAAATGTTGGGTGTACATTCATTTGTAGAGCCTTGCCATTGTTATCATTCTCTTTTAATCTCTTTCTATGAAACTTGATTGATAAGTTGATAATGCCATCTTTAACGTTTTATGCATACAGGCCTGAAGATGACGCAACGAAGCGTTGAAACTGGTAGCGACAAAATAAAATCACAAGGATGGCTGTAGGTGTTTTTATATTTTGTCACGATACTAAACGGCCGTCGTATCAGCATGGACATACAAATGTAATAATAAGGTGCAAGTTTTTAGCAAGCACGGAAATAAGAAGACCTGCAATATTCACAAGATGACTAATAAGTTGTTAATTGTAAATGACTGTAGAACTCTCATAACAGTTTTGTTATGTTGAATTCGTGTTTGCAATAGTCACTCAAGTAAGCAGGGCAACTACATTGTCATCTTTAAATGCTTTCTTCGATGACCTTTGCGTAAGTTTAGAAAATGTGTATGGTTGATCGTGACAGATGGTTATTAAAGAGGATTGTAATGAAACGTAAGATGATAGCAACTGCAAAAGTCACTGCAAAACTGTATGCACCACTTGCGAACCCTGTCAGCACCAAAACAACATGAATGGAGCTCCATATGCAAGGAAATTGCAGGACGAGCTAGAATCCCAAAACCACTCATCAGTGCAAATGGCCGTAACTGTGAAACATCCTGCCAAATCCAAAATCCATAGTACCTGCACAATGGAGCAATGGAAGGAAGCCGTTTGAGCGGATGAGTCTTGTTTCACAATGTTTCCGGCTTCTGATGGAGTTTGTGTCTCAAGAGTGGAACATGGCGGGGGTCTGGTGATGATATGGGAAGCCATATCGTGGTATTCCACGGGCACCCCTGGTATTCTCCAAGTTCACATCATTGCCAAGAATTTTGTGACTATTCTTGCTGATCAGGTCCATCCCATGGTACAATGTTTGTTGCCCAGTGGTCATGCTGTGTTCCAAGACAACAGGGCCCCTCATCACGTGGCTCGCGTCATCCAAGACTGGTTTTGTGAATCTGAGATGAGTGGGCACACTTCTTCTGGCCGCCACGGTCACCAGATCTCAGTTTCACTCAGCTTCTGCGGTCTAGTTTGGACAGAAGTCTGCGTGATCGCTACACACCACAATCATCACAGCCTGAATTTCCCAACAGTTTGCACAAATAATAGAGTAAGATTCCTTGAAATCCATACAGAATCTGTATTTATCCATTCTGAGACGACTGCAAGCTGCTCTGAATTTCAACAGGTTTTATGCACCTAGTTGGGCACGGTAATGTGTTTCTATGTTTACGTCCACCACCTGTATCTCTGACTAATGCTGCTGCCGAGATGTAGCATACGGCAGGTGACACATCTGCAAAGTGGTAAATCGCACTTTTCTCTTTTCGTTTATATTTGATAAATAATTCGACTGGATATGAGCTTAGTTAGATAGTCTCTGACATTATAAAACTTAGATGGATTAATGAGATTACAGTGGTGCGTTGATTTAATATAGTCATTTTAAAATTCTATAATTTAACCTGGTGCTGGCTATTTAGTTGCTTTTCCTGGTGAGCTTTGCAGCTGAGTAGTGCTGAGAAAATGGGACAGGACAGTCGCAAGTGTGGCACGCTGAAACCAGTCCCTGTGGACTGACGGAATGCGACCTTCACAGAACTGCTACTGGTGTCATCGACAAGTAGAAGCAGCCCTCGTGTTGTCTTGAGAATTCTCGTCAGGTAGCATCATACTGGTGCCTGGTCTATTGTACGGTCTGTTGCAAGTCTCCAGTTTGGGCGACTCAGCTGAAATCATTCGTTCTGCACGACAGAACTCTCCCGACAGGAGGAAGGCGACCGTGCCGTCCGATGAAAAATTCGTTCAGCTTATAAACATCTCCCAGCTGTCCAGAGAACATGACAAAACAGCTCTGTGTGCACACAGTCGACAGATAGCCTATAGCACTGTTTTTTAGTTTTTCCTTGGCCTATGACGATAGGCCAACTCCTGCTTGAGAGAGCACCAATTGGTGAAAGTGATGTCATGTCAGAATGACGTAACATGCAGCACGAAGATGTCCAGAAAAGTGGAGAGGAAATCGAGATTAATGGTTTTTAACGTTTCGTCTCTTCTGTTGGGAAGTTTTGCTACAAGGAAACAATCACGCCATTGGTGGACAGATATAACTTAATGAGGACTGGTTCCGGATATTCTCGGCGGGAATGAGGATGCAGTCAGTTCTTTCCTGACTACAAAGGAGGACTTCGTCTCTGAACTTGGCACTGAGCACAGTGGTAATCCGCAGGCTTCGCTCTCAACTGGAACAGCAGATACAATAGCAGAGTGAGGTCCAATGTTCGACTCCTCAGTACTACTCGGTACTAGTAACATACTTGATCGTAACTAGACATGGTATCACCGATCAGCTTATATCGCACTGCCGATAATGATAAGCATAACTTGCAGCTTTGACACGAGAGGATCATCAAGAACTAGAGCTTCAGATTCGTATTAGGATTTACTTTTCAGCGTTCGTTGGTGTATTCTCAGATGCATGAGCTTCTTCGCTTCTTCTTTCAATCAGACAATCACGGTAACTGATGCGTAGTGCGATGGGGCGGAAAATACACTCCTGGAAATTGAAATAAGAACACCGTGAATTCATTGTCCCAGGAAGGGGAAACTTTATTGACACATTCCTGGGGTCAGATACATCACATGATCACACTGACAGAACCACAGGCACATAGACACAGGCAACAGAGCATGCACAATGTCGGCACTAGTACAGTGTATATCCACCTTTCGCAGCAATGCAGGCTGCTATTCTCCCATGGAGACGATCGTAGAGATGCTGGATGTAGTCCTGTGGAACGGCTTGCCATGCCATTTCCACCTGGCGCCTCAGTTGGACCAGCGTTCGTGCTGGACGTGCAGACCGCGTGAGACGACGCTTCATCCAGTCCCAAACATGCTCAATGGGGGACAGATCCAGAGATCTTGCTGGCCAGGGTAGTTGACTTACACCTTCTAGAGCACGTTGGGTGGCACGGGATACATGCGGACGTGCATTGTCCTGTTGGAACAGCAAGTTCCCTTGCCGGTCTAGGAATGGTAGAACGATGGGTTCGATGACGGTTTGGATGTACCGTGCACTATTCAGTGTCCCCTCGACGACCACCAGTGGTGTACGGCCAGTGTAGGAGATCGCTCCCCACACCATGATGCCGGGTGTTGGCCCTGTGTGCCTCGGTCGTATGCAGTCCTGATTGAGGCGCTCACCTGCACGGCGCCAAACACGCATACGACCATCATTGGCACCAAGGCAGAAGCGACTCTCATCGCTGAAGACGACACTTCTCCATTCGTCCCTCCATTCACGCCTGTCGCGACACCACTGGAGGCGGGCTGCACTATGTTGGGGCGTGAGCGGAAGACGGCCTAACGGTGTGCGGGACCGTAGCCCAGCTTCATGGAGACGGTTGCGAATGGTCCTCGCCGATACCCCAGGAGCAACAGTGTCCCTAATTTGCTGGGAAGTGGCGGTGCGGTCCCCTACGGCACTGCGTAGGATCCTACGGTCTTGGCGTGCATCCGTGCGTCGCTGCGGTCCGGTCCCAGGTCGACGGGCACGTGCACCTTCCGCCGACCACTGGCGACAACATCGATGTACTGTGGAGACCTCACGCTCCACGTGTTGAGCAATTCGGCGGTACGTCCACCCGGCCTCCCGCATGCCCACTATACGCCCTCGCTCAAAGTCCGTCAACTGCACATACGGTTCACGTCCACGCTGTCGCGGCATGCTACCAGTGTTAAAGACTGCGATGGAGCTCCTTATGCCACGGCAAACTGGCTGACACTGACGGCGGCGGTGCACAAATGCTGCGCAGCTAGCGCCATTCGACGGCCAACACCGCGGTTCCTGGTGTGTCCGCTGTGCCGTGCGTGTGATCATTGCTTGTACAGCCCTCTCGCAGTGTCCGGAGCAAGTATGGTGGGTCTGACACACCGGTGTCAATGTGTTCTTTTTTCCATTTCCAGGAGTGTAAGTGTGGCTCCAGAGTTCACACGAATGTGCACATACAAATGTTCGTTAAAAAATGTTAGTGCAAATTTTGGCTCTCGCGTAACTCTCAGGGGATGATTTCTACACTTGCTGCATTAGTTTACTGTTCCACACCGGTGCATTAGCTACAGTTTTTGAATTAATATTCACTCAGACATGAGTACAGTTCATGCTAGGGAACAAAAATTAGGCGATTATTATAACAAAATCATTTTTCATTACACAGTTCAATTAAGTTTTTATCATCACTATTTATTGGCGTCATCCTTTTCTTTCCCACAATGAAATTAGCACTGGTGAGACCGTTTACAGTTTTACTTTAATAATAATTTGACTCCGAGCCCCCAATAGCAATAATGTAGGCTGCTATAATCGAAAGTCACTCAGTCAACTCGAACAGAACCACAAGTCCCACTGTCCTCTTTGTTCAAGCAGTTTTGGCGCGAAATCACAGATCGCCACATGTTCTCTTACGTCGATGTATACCTCGTAATTCGTACTCACACAAATAATCGTAGCACTTCCAGTTCACCAAATGTATGCTTGCACACTTGCACTATTAAACAATACTCTTTGTCGAAATAAATAGGCGCGAAAAATTCTTGCTCAAAAGACCACATGGGCCACACCTAGGTGGGACTCACACGCTACCCACCGGCCAACCCCACCACCCACACGCTTACTGACTGCCGAATGACCACCCGCGACTGACCAACGACTGCCCAACGACTGGCCCCCCTGGCCAAGATGGCCGCTCGCTTACATAGATTGACTCGGATATCTACTCCTCCTGGCTATGCAAGTACCAATCTCAGCAGTTGAGGTTACAAATTTTGACACATACATCCCTCAACAGAAATAAGTATACCGCGCTAAAAAGTATATCATATTTACTATTTTACATTAATTTCTATGATTATTCTATCGCCCGTAAATCAAGTTTTAGTTTTTTGCAAAACTTCGCCACTTACCGCAAATTTGTTTGTTTACATCTGTGCTGCAAAGTTTTAACGTAGAACTGCATATAGCACTGTTTTTAGACGTAATCTATAGCAATCTACACACTGCGCATCTCAAAATCTTCACATCTATAATAATTAATTAATTATGGGCGATAAATGTTAATAATAATTTTCAAACAATGAAAACTATTGCAAGTTAAGTGTATAGTATAACGTAACTAGTTTAAAATACGTGTGATGCCATCTAAAATATTATATAGTGCCGTTCTTTACGTCACGAATTTTCTATTGAATTTTATAAACAATTTCCCATCAAACTTTGTTTATTGCTCTTTACGAGCTTAATAATTTATGAATCTTAGCATATGACTACGGCACTCGATCCGCTATGACGAGGCGTTTTTCATGAGCGCTAGCTCATCTCTTGAAGTTGTTATTTACTATTTTTATTAATTTTTCAGTATTCATGATATTAAACAATTTGCAAGTTACTATAACTCTTGCGTCTCGTGACTTAAAATAAAGATCGAGCATTCAGAAGGTGCATATTGCTGACCACAATCCAGTGCTGCATCGTTCTTCACCGTAAGTTACATGGTTTTCGCGTAATGTGTGAAAAACCAAACAATGCCCCAAGTTGCAGGCCACGTGGCCGCCCGGCGGCGGAGACCATGCCACCGACTCGTTGCAAATCTTGCGCGGACGCGCCACGCGATTCTTCGAATGGCGCACCATGTTGCGCGTTCGCTCTTCACAAAGCAATCCTTGCATACTAGACCTTTTCATCTAGTAACGGGGGTTTGTACCGTCACAATACCCCCACTTGCTAGTGCATGCACACAGTAAATATGGTAGCATGTAGCAGAAACAAAAAAAAACGCATAAAGAGTGATTGACCAATCATGTTAAATTAATCTTAGAATGTTAACAGTTTACTTGGCAATCTAGTCGGCGGTGGCATCACTCTAAACTAAGTCTGTAAATAAACCCAATTCAAAAAATGTCTATTTCATTAACTATGATTCTAAATTCGTGTCTTCTATGTGTGTGTGTGTGTGTGTGTGTGTGTGTGTGTGTGTGTGTGTGTGTGTGTGTAGTACAACAGGCCTAGCAAAGCAAAACAAACACCAAATTTAACGAAATCACAATAATTTTTATCAATTTTTTTGACACTTTGTCAGACCAGAAAATAATTCCTTATTTTGTGCAGCATATTATGCACACCACATTGTTTCCAATCAATCTATTCACTTTGGAACATGTATCATTTATTAATTTGTTTCACAAGCACTATCACTTCTCACTGCCTAAAATGTCTTCCAGGGATGCCCCAGGCTAGATGTAGTGTCACAGCTCCGTACTCTGGCGCTATTTCCTGTCCTCCAACTAGCCAGTTTATGGAGCACTACCAGGGAACACACAAAATCTCCAATGAAAATCTCATATACGTGAAAGTTTTTCCTGTCTACCATAGAGTGGTCCAGCTATAGTTCCCCTTTAGAAATATTCAAGCTGGTATATTTGAGGTAGATATTAAAAGGACTCTGAACAATATTATAAGGACATAAACGACAAATTAATTATGAAAATGTATTAAATTAGCTTCAAAGAAAGACTATATCGATTGCAATGTTATAAAAAGACATTATTTATATTAGATGAGATAGTAGTGCATAACGTTCTCGAAACTAACATTAGTATCTTTGTAATTATATACAAGAGAAAAAAGATATTTAAAATCACTTCGAGTCGGATTATTTCTTCTGCTGTATGTAAGGTACGCTTGACAGATGATTATTGTTAATGAACTAAAGATCCACGCAGTGGACACCAAATGAAAAACCTACTCCTTATGTTTCTGATCTATACTGCCATAAAAATGCGAAGTAACTGTTAATCAGAACTCAGGGAGAAGTTGTAGTCTAATTCACAATCGATTTATTGATCTTAAACATGACAAGACACCACTATTATTAAAGAAACATCAAACAAAAAATATCTATTTACCAAAAGCCTTACTAAAATGGGATCTATGGTGGACAAAATGATCTGCTGGGGATCGACACACGACACTAACCAGAACACTACTCACTCTCTCTCACTTCATAGACGTTAGTGCAGGTTATGGCAACGAACTACACCACCACCAAGCATCTATATTCTACCATACAAAAAAAAGGGGAAAACATGATTCGAAAGAACGGGTGCTGAGAAGTATATATTATAGCTCTACATCGCAGCAGTGAATACTATACCGTCCTGCTGGTCAAGGTGGCACATCACGATGCGTTTGGTGACTGTAGTCATGGACGGCGGCAATCTGTTGTTTAAATGCGTGTTCCCAAAAAATGCAAGTACTTGGTCTCGCGTTCGGTTAATTTAGAATGCAGGTACTTCCCTAAGAGCCTCTGAAACCCCGATGGATTCCAGTGTGCTGGTGGACTCGTTTGCTGGTCTGCCAAACCAATTTGATTCCGTGCCACGACTGTGCATGTCGGAATACGTCAAATGTTTGGACGGCTGACTCATGACAAATAAGTACTCGCACGCGTCACTCACTGTGATGACATAAGCAGTACCTCTGATGGTTCAGAAGGTGACTGGCACAGGCTCTAAGTCGCACACTAGCAAAGGACACCAGTCTCACCATTTAGGCAGAGATCTGCAGCTCTATACTAGCGAAGCGCCAGTACAAGAGACTTCCACAAAGAGTGCTAATCTTCCTTTCTCTGTGTTTCATCCTCAGCTCGGTTCCAAAAGCACATTTCTCTTTTCTGACTTGCCCCCACTTTTGCACAAGCCAATCACGAGCTGAAGCCCAGCATTCTAAGCTCGAAGAATGGTCTTCGCACTGAAAACCGATCTGACCAATCAGAGACTTTAAAGTTAATTGGCAAAAAACGAAAAAAAAATTCAGTTTCACGGCCTCTTTCCCACATGTTTGCCATGTCTTTTGCTAACACAATACAGGGTGGAAGCACAGCCCTCCATAAACAGCTTGTTATCTCCCCTGTCCCCCCCATGAACCATGGACCTTGCCGTTGGTGGGGAGGCTTGCGTGCCTCAGCGATACAGATAGCCGTACCGTAGGTGCAACCACAACGGAGGGGTATCTGTTGAGAGGCCAGACAAACGTGTGGTTCCTGAACAGGGGCAGCAGCCTTTTCAGTAGTTGCAAGGGCAACAGTCTGGATGATTGACTGATCTGGCCTTGTAACAATAACCAAAACGGCCTTGCTGTGCTGGTACTGCGAACGGCTCAAAGCAAGGGGAAACTACAGCCGTAATTTTTCCCGAGGGCATGCAGCTTTACTGTATGATTACATGATGATGGCGTCCTCTTGGGTAAAATATTCCGGAGGTAAAATAGTCCCCCATTCGGATCTCCGGGCGGGGACTACTCAAGAGGATGTCGTTATCAGGAGAAAGAAAACTGGCGTTCTACGGATCGGAGCGTGGAATGTCAGATCCCTTACTCGGGCAGGTAGGTTAGAAAATTTAAAAAGGGAAATGGATAGGTTGAAGTTAGATATAGTGGGAATTAGTGAAGTTCGGTGGCAGGAGGAACAAGACTTCTGGTCAGGTGACTACAGGGTTATAAACACAAAATCAAATAGGGGTAATGCAGGAGTAGGTTTAATAATGAATAGGAAAATAGGAATGCGGGTAAGCTACTACAAACAACATAGTGAACGCATTATTGTGGCCAAGATAGATACGAAGCCCACACCTACTACAGTAGTACAAGTTTATATGCCAACTAGCTCTGCAGATGACGAAGAAATTGAAGAAATGTATGATGAAATAAAAGAAATTATTAAGATTGTGAAGGGAGACGAAAATTTAATAGTCATGGGTGACTGGAATTCGAGTGTAGGTAAAGGGAGAGAAGGAAACATAGTAGGTGAATATGTATTGGGGGACAGAAATGAAAGAGGAAGCCGCCTGGTAGAATTTTGCACAGAGCACAACATAATCATAGCTAACACTTGGTTTAAGAATCATGAAAGAAGGCTGTATACATGGAAGAACCCTGGAGATACTAAAAGGTATCAGATAGATTATATAATGGTAAGACAGAGATTTAGGAACCAGGTTTTAAATTGTAAGACATTTCCAGGGGCAGATGCGGACTCTGACCACAATCTATTGGTTATGACCTGTAGATTAAAACTGAAGAAACTGCAAAAGGTGGGAATTTAAGGAGATGGGACCTGGAAAAACTAAAAGAACCAGAGGTTGTACAGAGATTCAGGGAGAGCATAAGGGAGCAATTGACAGGAATGGGGGAAATAAATACAGTAGAAGAAGAATGGGTAGCTTTGAGGCATGAAGTAGTGAAGGCAGCAGAGGATCAAGTAGGTAAAAAGACGAGGGCTAGTAGAAATCCTTGTGTAACAGAAGAAATATTGAATTTAATTGAGGAAAGGAGAAAATATAAAAATGCAGTAAGTGAAACAGGCAAAAAGGAATACAAACGTCTCAAAAATGAGATCGACAGGAAGTGCAAAATGGCTAAGCAGGGATGGCTAGAGGACAAATGTAAGGATGTAGAGGCCTATCTCACTAGGGGTAAGATAGATACCCCCTACAGGAAAATTAAAGAGACCTTTGGAGATAAGAGAACGACTTGTATGAATATAAAGAGCTCAGATGGAAACCCAGTTCTAAGCAAAGAAGGGAAAGCAGAAAGGTGGAAGGAGTATATAGAGGGTCTATACAAGGGCGATGTACTCGAGGAAAAAATATTATGGAAATGGAAGAGGATGTAAATGAAGATGAAATGGGAGATATGATACTGCGTGAAGAGTTTGACAGAGCACTGAAAGACCTGAGTCGAAACAAGGCCCCCGGAGTAGACAATATTCCATTGGAACTACTGACGGCCGTGGGAGTGCCAGTCCTGACAAAACTCTACCATCTGGTGAGCAAGATGTATGAAACAGGCGAAATACCCTCAGACTTCAAGAAGAATATAATAATTCCAATCCCAAAGAAAGCAGGTGTTGACAGATGTGAAAATTACCGAACTATCAGCTTAATAAGTCACAGCTGCAAAATACTAACACGAATTCTTTACAGACGAATGGAAAAACTAGTAGAAGCCAACCTCGGGGAAGATCAGTTTGGATTCCGTAGAAACACTGGAACACGTGAGGCAATACTGACCTTACGACTTATCTTAGAAGAAAGATTAAGGAAAGGCAAACCTACGTTTCTAGCATTTGTAGACTTAGAGAAAGCTTTTGACAATGTTGACTGGAATACTCTCTTTCAAATTCTAAAGGTGGCAGGGGTAAAATACAGGGAGCGAAAGGCTATTTACAATTTGTACAGAAACCAGATGGCAGTTATAAGAGTCGAGGGACATGAAAGGGAAGCAGTGGTTGGGAAGGGAGTAAGACAGGGTTGTAGCCTCTCCCCGATGTTGTTCAATCTGTATATTGAGCAAGCAGTAAAGGAAACAAAAGAAAAATTCGGAGTAGGTATTAAAATTCATGGAGAAGAAATAAAAACTTTGAGGTTCGCCGATGACATTGTAATTCTGTCAGAGACAGCAAAGGACTTGGAAGAGCATTTGAATGGAATGGACAGTGTCTTGAAAGGAGGATATAAGATGAATATCAACAAAAGCAAAACAAGGATAATGGAATGTAGTCTAATTAAGTCGGGTGATGCTGAGGGAATTAGATTAGGAAATGAGGCACTTAAAGTAGTAAACGAGTTTTGCTATTTGGGGAGCAAAATAACTGATGATGGTCGAAGTAGAGAGGATATAAAATGTAGGCTGGCAATGGCAAGGAAAGCGTTTCTGAAGAAGAGAAATTTGTTAACATCGGGTATAGATTTAAGTGTCAAAAAGTAATTTCTGAAAGTATTTGTATGGAGTGTAGCCATGTATGGAAGTGAAACATGGACGATAAATAGTTTAGACAAGAAGAGAATAGAAGCTTTCGAAATGTGGTGCTACAGAAGAATGCTGAAGATTAGATGGGTAGATCACATAACTAATGAGGAAGTATTGAATAGGATTGGGGAGAAGAGAAGTTTGTGGCACAACTTGACCAGAAGAAGGGATCGGTTGGTAGGACATGTTCTGAGGCATCAAGGGATCACCAGTTTAGTATTGGAGGGCAGCGTGGAGGGTAAAAATCGTAGAGGGAGACCAAGAGATGAATACACTAAGCAGATTCAGAAGGATGTAGGTTGCAGTAGGTACTGGGAGATGAAAAAGCTTGCACAGGACAGAGTAGCATGGAGAGCTGCATCAAACCAGTCTCAGGACTGAAGACCACAACAACAACAACAACATCTCCCCTGTTGTGTCCATTTCAAAGTTTGCAAAGAACAGCCATAAACACGCAAACAGCTTCATGCATTGACAAAACCTGTTTTGAAACATAGTATGGACATCTCGGCGCCAGTTTCCCTGTCCCACGGACGTTTGCAGAACGTTTACATTTCTTGTGCCAGCTTGCTCGCTAACAGGGACTACAATGCGCTGATGGTGACTTTTCGGCGCTAGGCCGTATACCTGGACGTCTGCCCCCTGTCTGGCGCCAAGTTAATGTGTCTTCCACATTGCCACCGCTGTTGGCCCACCAACACCGTGCTTTTGCTGCAGTCGTTTAATCGGCACCCTGTTCCTTTGAACGCAGGTAAAGCTTACCATATTTCTTTCCATAGAGCATGCAAACAAGACCATAAACTGCTGCCCACCATTTCATCACAATGTATGAAGTCAAATCGCCGTAGATCGTATTCCCTACACCGAATCGGAAGTGAGAGGGCCCTGAAATCTCTCACACTTGTGGTAGCTTTTGTTCTTTTTATTCTCGTACGTAGCGAATAGTTCAAGTGTGTATTCTGTCCTTTGTGGAAATATATTTATAAAAAGTGATGGCATTGTGTTACTTAAAGAACCCATGCAAACTATTCTTCCTGAATTAATAATTCCAAGACGTTATGTAGCATTTTTTTCAGTCTCTGTGAAGCGAGCATCGGTGATCTTTGACTGGCAACAATTGGCCACCATTACATGGCGTATTTAAATTTATTTTTCTGTGTAATATACTAATGTGCAAAGTTTCAATAATTTTATTTCATCAAAAAATGTATACTTTCAAAGATATTATTTATTCCAGGTCAGTGAACATAGCCTGCATTACATTTTGCCAAGAGCATTGTAAATAATTTGTAGGGAGCCTGGTGCTCATTTGAAACATAATTTAATATTTATATTTGGCCACCTACAAATCAATATATATATATATATATATATATATATATATATATATATATATATATATATATATTATCCATTACTTGTCTTTCACTGAATAATAATTATTATTATTAATAACCACAGAAAAGAAGGGAGAAGGGATAATATACAGCCTACACCCATCCTCATGCAATCCAGAGCTGACATAGCTAAGAGAGAATTTCAGGGCAAACCATCACTAAGAAACAGGTTAGAGCAACAGCTGGGTAGTTGTGCCTAAGAATCTGTTCAGTACTAAATTAGTAATGTGCACGCCATTGAGGCAGTGCTGCTTGGCAACAAAGCCTCCTTAATCAAAATGATACTGATAATGCGGCAGGAATCAAACAGACTTTAAATAATATCTGACTGTTGTCATGGCTTGACAGCAGAAACTCAAGAAAAAACCTTATTGATTATTACAGACCATGCATTAAACTCCAGCGTTTGACAATGTTTCCTGAGAAAAATGACTTAATCCACTTTTAAAAATCTCTATTAAAATTCAACTATACACTTTGTTAAAATTATCCTCTATTCATATCATCTAGCCCAGAATGAGATTACAAGCAGCAAAATGAACTAACTTTAATTATACAATCCCCATGCTGTGTTGCTTAACCTAATATTCAGTCCGCCAACTTGACCCCCACACACCATAGAAAGTGTGGTGTGTCTACATACAGAACCCAGCGCAAATTATGTTCAAGTTAACAATTACGCCCCCAAATTTCTCAAACAACATAAAACCCTGTGCTCGATCCCCCATGCACCAAAAATTAAACAGATTATACATATAATCCCAACAGTTATTTAGATACCATATGTTTACTTCTCCAAAAATTGTTATTTCTAACGTATCTAAGAGCTCTTCAAGTATATGTACATTTAATTTTATCTTAAAATGCCAGTGCCCATACGTTTCTCATAGCGGTTGTTTATACACCCGCAGCTCAGTTACATTTCTAAGCCCTAGTGTCTTTCTTGATTTTTGGTACTCCAACCGGTATGCATTTGGGTGTGAGCAGCTTGCTACCACAAATGGCCCATGGTACAATTCAAATAGTTTCTTTTTTCCCCATCAATGTCGCTTCACCGTTCCTTCGTCTTCACGAACACAAGGTCATTTACCTTGTACCTAACTGGCTTGTACCGACTATCTTGCCTGCGCTTCCTTTGCGTAGCTGCCCTGGCCTGCCATTCTACAATCAGCATTTGCCGTTCTTTAAGACACAAATTTTCTGTTGAATTTTATAAACAATTTCTCATGAAACTTTGTTTATTGCTCTTTACGAGCTTAATAATTTATGAATCTTAACGTATGACTACGGCACTCGATCCGCTATGACGAGACATTTTTAATGAGCGCTGGCTCATCTCTAAGTTATTTACTATTTTTATTAATTTTTCAGTATTCATGATATTAAACAATTTTTAAGTTACTATAACTTTTGCATCTCGTGACTTAATATAAAGATCAATCTTTCAGAAGGTGCATATTGCTGACCACAATCCACTGCCGCATCGCTCTTCACCGTAAGTTACATAGTTTTCGCGTATTGCGCGGAAAACCAAACAATGCCCCAAGCTGCGGGCCACGTGACCGCCCAGCGGCAGACACATCCCACCGTTAAGTTGCAAATCTCGCGCGGGCGCGCCACGCGCTTCCATGAATGGCGCACGATGTTGCGCACTCGCTCTCCACAAAGCAATCCTTGCACACTAGACCTATTCATCTAGTAACGGGGGCTTGTACTGTCTCAGTAGGAAGGTCGAGGTAAATTTCAGGAAGCGTGGAATATTATTATGAACTAATGCTTCCCCCAGGGTAACTTTGTCAACCGATAGTTAACTTACCTATATCTCATAGTTAATATTCTATGTTCCTAATTCTCGGGATTTCGTGACTGATCTAGAGGTTTGTTTATTCTCATGACTTCTTGTAATCAAGAGAGTTCGCTAAATCAGAGGTTCCCAACCTGACAGTAATTACCCACTGAGGGGTAAAATGTAATTTACTGAGGGGTAAAAGCAAAATGGGTCGATTGTGTCTCTGTCACGAAATTAAGTTGTTATTAAAATATTGTTACTAATATGACTAATTCATTGGGCTACAATACTGGTGCTTTGAAACATTAACAGTACAGTGTGGTAGAGGTTACATCTATTGAAACGAAAGTATGGCTCAAAATGGCTCTGAGCACTATGGGACTTAACATCTATCGTCATCAGTCCCCTAGAACTTAGAACTACTTAAACCTAACTAACCTAAGGACATCACACAACACCCAGTCATCACGAGGCAGAGAAAATCCCTGACCCCGCCGGGAATCAAATCCGGGAACAACGAAAGTATGAACATCATCATCTTAACATAGTCCACCCGCTACACACATGTTTTGTTCTTTGTATCTTATATATACGAGAGTAAATTGAGACATATACATCACATATATTTATATACCTCACAAAAATGCCTTCTCAAAGTTGCACATAGTTTCCACAATTGACTAGAAATTGTTTCATGATTCACTTCGCAACAAATAAAACGAACTGACACTAGAACCAACAGCGAACTATATAATGGCTACTACACTCCTGTAGTACCTATAATGTATCACTATTATTATTATTATTATTATTAGTGGTAGTAGTAGTAGTAGTAGTAGTAGTAGTAGTGGCAGTAGTAGTAGTAGTAGAAATAGTGATCAGACATGAAACATTGCAGCTTGAGATCTTCCAAATTGTCTTAGCTCAGAAGTATAAAGACCAAGAACAGTAACAGTAGCGTATCTGGTCAGTAACCAAACGACCACGGTCCAGGGTTCGAAACCGCCAATGATTAAATTTTGATTAATAATCAGCATTCGCTGCCGAAAACTTCCGGCATAAGAAGTCATCCTCATTCTGACAACGGCCTTGTCAAAGACGCCGTAGGAGCGGACAGAGGTTAAGGCCACTCTCTTGTGCTGGGGTGGGAAACTACCACCTAAACGCGGCTGCATCAGCAATGGTCAAGGGCATGGGAATGCAGAAGTCAATGGAAACTGCTGTGTTGAAGACACGTAACGTAACGCACAGGACATGTGTCCTGAAATTGAAAAAGTATTGTAATGATCTCACCATTGGCAAAATATTCAGAATATTCCCCGATTCAGACCACCGGGAGGGGAGTGCCAAGGGTGAGGTGACTATGAGAAAAAGATTGAATAATCAACGAAAGTATAACGTTCTGCGTGTCGGGCCGTAGGGTATCAGAAGCTTCAACGTGATAAGGAAACTAGAGAATCTGAAAAGGGAAACGCATAGGCTCACTCCAGATATAAGAGGGGTCAGTGACGTGAAATGGAAAGAAGACAAGGATTTCTGGTTATATGAGTATAGGGTAATATCAACAACACCAGAAGATGGTAAAATGGGAGTAGAATTCGTTATGAAAGGAAGTTAGGGCAGAGAGTGTGTAACTGTGAACAGTTTAGTGACAGGGTTGTTCGTATCAGAATCGACAGCAAACAGACTGTCAACGATAGTTCATTATACAAGCCGACGTCGCAAGCTAAATATGAAGAGATAGAGGAAGTATATGAGAATATGAAAAGGATAATACAGTACGTAAAAAGATATTAAAATCTAACAGTCATGGGAGACTGGAATACAATCGTAGGGGAAGGAGTAGAAGAAATGATTACAGGAGAATATTAGCGTGGGAAAAGGAGTGAAGAGGCGAAAGACTAACTGAGTTCTGTTATAAAATTCAGCTAGTAATAGTGAGTGTTCTGTTCAACAATGACAAGAGGAGGAGGTTTACTTTGAAAAGACCGGGTTAAACTGGAAGATTTCAGTTAGATTAAATCATGGTCAGACAGTGATTACGAAATCAGGTACTGGATTGTACGGTTCACCCAGGACAAGACATAGACTCAGATTAAAATTTAGTAGTGATGAAGAGTAGGCTGAAATTTAAGAGATTAGTCAGGAAGAATCGATATGCAAAGAAGTTGGAACATAAATACTAAGGAATGATGAGATATGCTTGAACTTCTCAAAGGCTATAGATACAGATGTAAGGAATAGCTCAGTAGGCAGTACAGTTGAAGAGGAATGGACATCTCTAAATAGATCAGTGACAGAAGTTGGAAAGAAAAACATAGGTATAAAGAAGGTAACTGAGAAGTAACCGTGGTTAACAGAAGAAATACATCTCTCGACGAAGGAAGAAGGAAATACAAAACTGAGCATGGGAATTCAGGAATACAGAAATACAAGTCACTGAGGAATGAAAGAAACAGGAAGTGCAGGTAAGAGTATGAAAAACGTGCAGAAATCGAAAATGCTTGTCAGAAGGACTAACACAGCATATCGGAAGGTCAAAATAACCTTCGCTGAAATTAAAAGCTAGGGTGGTAAGACTAATAACGCAATGGGAATTCCATGGTTAAGTGCAGAGAAGAAAGCGTTTAGGCAAGAGAACATTGAATGCCTCTATGAGATGTGTTAGATGAAGATCACTAGGTAAAGGCACCAGTCAGACAATTCCAACGTTTTGGTTCATAATTTATGCAAAACTAAAGATAAACCAAGACACGCTCACAGGAACTGTCGACCTGGAAAAGACGTTAGACAGTTCAAAATGTTTCAAGATGTTCGAAATTCTGAGAAAAATAGGGTTAATCTATAGGGAGGAACTGATAATATACAATATGTGCAAACTCCAGGAGGTAATAATAGGAGTGGACGACCAAGTACAATGTGCTCGGATTAAAAACGGTGTAAGACAGGGATGTGGTCTTTCGCCCCAACTGTTCAATCTGTACAGAGGAAAAGCAATGATGGAAATAAAAGAAAGATTCAGGAATGGAAATAATTCAGTATAAAATGGTATCAACGATAAGATTCGCTGATAACATGGCTATCCTGAATGGAAGTGAACGAGAATTACACGATCTGCTGAAAGGTATGAACAGTCTAATGAATACGGAAGATAGACTTATACTAAATCGAAGAAAGACGAAAGTAATCAGAAATAACAGAGATCCGAACAGCGAGAAACTTAACACCAGGATTGACGGCCACGATGTACATGAAGTTAAGGAATACTGCTAGCTTGACAGCAAAATAATCAATGGCGGCGGAGCAGGAAAGACATCAAAAGCAGACTAGTACTGGCAAAAAGGATATTCCTCGCCAAGAGGCGTCTACTCGTATCAAACATTCGCCTCAATTTGAAGTAGGAGTTATTGAGAATGTACGTTTGGAGCACAGCATTCTATGGTAGTGAAACATGGACTGCGGGAAAACTAGAGCGGAAGAGAATCGAAGCATTTGAGATGTGGTGCTGCAGACGAATGTTGAAAATTAAGTGGACTCATAAGGTGAGGAATGAGGAGGTTCTGCACAGAATCGGAGAGGAACAAATATGTGGAAAACACTGACAGAGAGAAGGGACAAGATAGTAGGACATCTGTTAAGATATCAGAGAATAACTTCCATGGTACTAGAGTAAGCTGTAGAGGGCAAAAACTGTAGAGGACGACAGAGATTGGAATACATCCAGCAAATAATTAAGGACGTAGGTTGCAAGTGCTACTCTGAGACGAATAGGTTGCCACAGGAGAGGAATTCGTGGCGGGCCGCATCAAACCAGTCAGAAGACTGATGACCCAGAAAAGAAAAAAAAGCTTACCAATTGACTCATTAGTTCGTAGTTTAGAGCATCTTCATAAACTAAGTATTATTCATCTTTCTTAGAAATTAAAGTTTCTAGATATAATTATTTTTCGTTCTGGAATTCAGAAGGTGCTAATGTTGATGATGGTAGGTTTGCTAGCTGATATCTGACTCCACTCGGGGGAAGTGGTGTCGTAAACGTTGGAAACCACTGTCATAAACCACGTCTTCGAGTAGTTAATGCATCCCTGTTCGTGTTTAATATTTTTCAGTGATAAATTAATTCCCCACCTTTAGATTCACTGTTAGTTCCACGATCTTTCATAGCGTTCCGTTTCGTACATTTATTCCATCGTTAGGTGTGTGTGCATCACGATTAATTCTGATTCAGTTTACTTCACTCACACACACAGGGGAAGGGAGGGGGGGGGGGGGGGGTTTGCTCGTTTATCTACGTACCGATGTCATTGGCACAACTGTTTGAGTTGTGCAGTCAGGTCAATCACACACAGAGCGAAAATTTTTTTCAAGCTACAACTGGCTCATAATCTTTATATTGACAGAAGTAACGCCTGTGCAGTGAGTTACAGGAACTGACTGAAAATTATTACTGATTATTTATTTCAGTCACAAATCCCATTTTAATATAAGCTGTTACCAGTACTATTGTTATAGGTCGTCTCAGTTTCATTTCAGGTAAGTTCTCTTTATCTCAGTTACAGTGTAACACGTGAGCTTAGTGGCCGTATACGTATCCGTCAGACATACAGGTTGACGAAGTTGACTTGTTAACTTTCTCGACTGGACTGTGCTAACCTCTTCATGTCAAATTATAAATGACACCCAATTTTCTCAGTATTAGTTGAATATACTCCAGTCTTTGTGTTCCCATACGGTTTTCACCATCTACAGCATCCTCAAATTACGATGAAAATTATTGCCTGATCTCTTAACAAATGTTGTATCGTTTTATCCATTATGTTTATCAATGTTCTCAACATATCCCTTTCCTGACTATGCGGAGGACCGCATTTAATATCTTATCAATCCACATTTCAACACTTCATCCACGTAGATTCTGGACTTTTACGGCAGTGGTTAGCACACCTGACTCGCATTCGGGAGGACGACGGTTCAATCCCGTCTCCGGCCATCCTGATTTAGGTTTTCCGTGATTTCCCTAAATCGCTTCAGGCAAATGCCGGGATGGTTCCTTTGAAAGGGCACGGCCGATTTCCTTCCCCATCCTTCCCTCACCCGAGCTTGTGCTCCGTCTCTAATGACCTCGTTGTCGACGGGCCGTTAAACACTAATATCCTCCTCCTCCTCTGGACTTTTACGTTTTTCCCACAGTGTATGATTCACTTCCACATAATGCCTTGCGTCAAACTATGTTGAAAATATCAGAACACTGTCCTTAACATAATTCTAAACATGCTGCATTGAATTTTGAAGTATCTTACGCTCTATTATCCGCCGACGGATGTCCCGTAAGTTTGGAACTAAATGTACACTAGAAAATAGATAACAACTGGGGAAGTGCTGAAGGCGTGAACTCACTAAGGTACCTCAAAAAACATTTTTAAATGTAAGTAAAACACAGAAAAAAGATGACCGCGAAAGGCGATGAGATATACAGTCTACATAGCGTAGTTTCGAATATATATATATATATATATATATATATATATATATATATATATATATATACATATATGCCTTCTAGTATTACAGGTGATTCAAAAATATTTGTTTGCTGATGACACCAGCGTGGTAGTGAAGGATCTTGTGTGTAATACTGAAACACTATCAAATAATGTACTTCATGAAATAAGTTCGTGGCTTGTGGAAAATAATTTGATGCTAAATCACAGTAAGAATCAGTTTTTACAGTTTCTAACTCACAATTTAACAAGAACCGATATTTTCATCAGACAGAATGGGCATATTATAAGCGAGGCGGAACAGTTCAAGTTCCTAGGTGTTCGGATAGATAGTAAGCTGTTGTGGAAAGCCCATGTTCATGATCTTGTTCAGAAACTAAATATTGCTTTATTTACCATTAGAACAGTATCTGAAATAAGTGACAGTTCAACGCGAAAAGAAGTCTACTACGCATATTTTCATACGATTATGTCGTATGGTATTATTTTTTGGGTTAATTCTTCTGATTCAAAAAGGGTATTTTTGGCTCAAAAGCTGGCTGTTCGAGCTATATGTGGTGTAAGTTCGAGAACCTCTTGTCGACCCCTATTCAAAAATCTGGGAATTCTGACATTGCCCTCACAGTATATATTTTCTTTAATGTCGTTTGTTGTTAGCAATATTAGCCTATTCCCAAGGGTTAGCAGGTTTCACTCAGTTAATACTAGGCAGAAATCAAATTTGCATGTGGAATGCACTTCCTTGACTCTTACGCAGAATGTAGTGCAGTATTCTGTTGCAACCATTTTCAATAAGCTACCACAAGAACTCAAAAATCGTAGCAGTAGTCCAAACACTTTTAAGTCTAAACTGAAGAGTTTCCTCATGGCTCACTCCTTCTATTCTGTCGAGGAACTCCTGGAAGAGCTGAAAAACTTAGCAAATTCCAGTGTTACATTGTTGATTTTCTTTACTTAAACTTACGAATTGTCGCCTGAATATGTTACTTATATTTCATTTTATCAGTTTCTACTATCGTGTTATAATTTCTTGTATTGACTCATTCCATGAGCATGGAGACTTCTCCTTAATTTGGTCCCACGGAACAATAAATAAATAAATAAATAAATGAAATTGATGTGGTGACGTATTATATTGACACATAGTCTGTTTTGGCAAAATAAGCCTCGTGTATTGTGCGTGTGAGCATGGGTTTTGTTATAATGTGTGTGTGTGTGTGTGTGTGTGTGTGCGTTTGTGTGTATGTGTGTGTGCGCCTTTTGATAGTGAGGTGCGCTGGAAATGCCAGTGGTACCACAGAGTCACGGCGGCGGAGGGACCACAGCCTCAGAAAATTCGAACTCCTGGTCGATGTTTATTCATTGGAAAATCCAATCTCTAAATTTATTGCCGAAGCTTTGGTGTTGGCAAAGTTTATCCCCAGGGAGGAGACATTAATCTATTAAACAAACTGCCGAGAGGAAACGGCTACAGGCCTTCGGCACTGGGGGGATTAGCGCAGGCGCAGGTGTTCCCCGCTACACGGAATTCCTTCCGCCTGCCCGTCCTTGGAGAGCCTACGGTTGCGTCCGCCCCAGCGCTGTCTCCGATGCGTTTACTGGATTACTCGCGAAAAACCAGCCGGGATGTATTTCTACAGCGTTTGGAAAGACGAAAGGTAAATCGCCATTTACTCAATAAATAAATAAGTTTCCAGCGATGAGTCGTCGAGGCAAGCTCTTCTCCTAACGAGAAAGAAAGGGAGACACTTCTTCACAAATCGTGAATAACATCCACATTGACGCCTCCGGGTACTTGAGAATCACTTGCAACACGTTTAGCGTTAGTCGGAGGAATCAAGTGTACGACGAAATAACAAAACTGAAACGCACATAAGACCTGTATTAGACGGGAGGCCCATGTCGAACAAATGAGCAGACTGTTGTGATCAGAAGAGCTCCGACGCATCTGAAACGACGTCGTTTATTCCTCTCTGCATTGTGACGTAGGTTTCCCTATTTCACGGAAGTTTCTTGTTCGTGTACAGCGATTCAGAGAAAAAGTTTTAAACGAACGCGAAGATTACATCAATCAGAGCACGACAAATTCCTTTCTCTAAAAGAACTTGAGCTACTTTTATAATAATATCGTTAATAATATCATTGTCGAAGGGGCTTTTATTTTTATTTCACTTACTTGCCTTAAAATCTCTTGCAATGATTGCATATCATCACTGAAATATGAATGTGAACGCCCTACATCTTCATCTACATCTACATACGATGGTGTGGAAAATTTAAGTACGAAAGTAATTTCCGTGTGATGTATCATGTCAAGTAACGTAGCTCGATGAAACTTGGAGCATCCTTAGAAAGAACTACTATAGTATAGAAAGTAACAGAAAAAATTACACAGTGACACGAACAGATATGTCAGTTTTATTCAGAGACAATAATTAGGCTGAAGTCACCGCGATTCTTAATGGTAACCTGGACATTAGAAACTGTGGGACATGGTCCTTAACAGTGTGTGTGTTCATCTTGAACGGAAATGCATGCTCTGCAACGTGCTTCCGTGATGTCCATAAGCTTGGTAAGAAGTTACTGCCGTGGAGAGTTCCATTCTGCTGGATCGTCCTTGGTACATTTGAGCACGTTCCAATATGCCTGCCCAACGCATCCCACAATTGCTCAACGCTGTTTAAATCGGGGTAACGGGCAGGCCAGTACATTTGCCAAATATCCTATCTTTCCGAGAGCTCCTCCACAGGTACTGTTTGATACAGTCATGTATTATCATCCATAAAAATGAAGTCAGGACCCAATACACTCCTGAAAGGACGCACATTACGGAGGAGAATGGTGTACAGACACAATGAATCACATGACCACTGAATTTTGCTGTATGCCTCTTATTGTTGCCTCTCGCAAATAATGCAGTAGCTATAATCTTATGAAGAAGGGTACTAAGTGCCCGAAACCGGTAAAGAAATTAAATTTTTTTATGCAACTGGTTGCTTATTACTTTGTTACATGTCACAATAACGTTAACTAGTCAGTGCACAATGTTCAGCGATTTGGAGCAATACAGCTGTACAACATTATTATTCCCCACAGCATAACACCCAGGCCACATAAAATGCTCGATGTAATTCTGGGCGTACTCTTATGTGGCGAAAGATGCAAATACCCTTCTAGTTGTCAGCATTCCCCTCCTGGGTAACCACCATTTCCCTTCCCGGCCACCATTCCTCTGCATTGTAATGGGTGGGTCAGCGAATAGACCGCCATTACAATATATAATTAAAATCATTAATGCATTGGGAATAATTTTCTATAACATTATAAAGCAGCACACATCCTCTAAGAGTGTACTCAAGTGAAGATAGCGTGAGGGAAACTGGTGGAGATAAGAAATTCTTTAGGGGAGTCTCTTCTGCCTCCCACCATTTGCTTGACTTAGCTGCTGAATACTATCACATACAGTATTTCCATATCTGTGTCATTCTTCACAAATATCTCTCTGCTTTCTACATCATGTCAAATTTCCATGTAACAACACATTGCAGAGGGAATACTTTTACCTTGAAGCATTTACTTGTTAAGTTTCAGCCTGCTTTTGCCCCTGACAGCATGTCCAAACATACCTCACGATAAGACTCACTGACATCTGTACTTGCGTATTGACGCGGTCTATAAGCATGCAGTGTTTCGTTCGCCAAGTATGGGAAAGTGCCTGTCTGTAACTGGATATAAATAATCGCATTTAATTACCCATTATGAAGTTCAACATATGATGCGGGAGATATCCTTAACAATGATGAAGGCACCCGGGTTCTAGAGCTAGCGTCCATGATTAATAATCAGAACAGTCTCGGTCCCGGGTCAGAAACCTGCCACCTCTTAAATTTTGAATAATAATTAGCGTTGACGGCCGAAGACTTCCTGCATAAGAAGTAGCCCTCATTCTGCCAACGACCTTGTCAAAGAGGGCGGAGGAGCGGATAGAGGTTCAGGGCACTCTCTTGTCCTTGGGGTGGGAAATTGCCCCTAAAGGCGGAAGAATCAGCAATGATCAACGACATGAGGATGCAGAAGGCAGTGGAAACCACTGCACTAAAGACACGTAACGTGTATCCACAGGACATGTGGCCTGTAATTGAGGAAGTGTCATGATGATCTCTCCATTGGCAAAAGATTACGGAATAGTTCTCCATTCGGATCTCTGGGAGGAGACTGCCAACAGCGAGGTGACCTTGAGAAAAATATTTAATAATCGATGAAAGGATAACGTTCTACGAGTCGGGCCGTGGAATCTCAGAAGCTTGAACGTGGTAGGGAAGCTAGAAAATCTGAAAAGGAAATGCAAAGTCTCAATCTAGATATAGTACGAGTCAGTTAAGTTAAATGGAAAGAAGACAAAATTTTCTGGTCAGATGAGTATAGGGTAATATCAACAGCAGCAGAAGACGGTATAACGGAAGTATGGTTCGTTATGAATAGGGAGGTAGGCCAGAGTGTGCTACTGTGAGCAGTTTAGTGATAGGGTTGTTCTTACCAGAATCGACAACAGACCAACACCGACAACGATAGTTCAGATATACGAGTCGACGTCACAAGCTGAAGATGAAGAGATAGACAAAGTATATGAAGATGTTGAGAGCGTAATACAGTACGTAAAAAGAAATGAAAATCTAATAGTCATGGGCGACGGGAGTGCAATTGTAGGGCAAGGAGTAGAACAAATGGTCACAGGAGAATATGAGTTTGGGACAAGGAAAGTGCGAGACGAAAGACTAATTGAGTTCTGTAATAAAATTCAGCTAGTCATAATGAGTACGCTGTTCAAGAGTGACAAGTGAAGGAGGTATGTTTGGAAACGGCAGGGTGATAACGTAAGATTTCAGTTAGATTACATTATGGTCAGACAGTGTTTCCGACACCAGGTACTGGATTTTAAGGTGTATCCATGAGCAAATACAGACTCACATCAAAATTTCGTAGTGATGAAGAGTAGGTTGGCGTTTAAGAGATTAGTCAGGAATAATGAATACACAAAGAAGTGGGAACCAGAAACACTAAGGAACGACGAGATTTGCTTGAAGTTCTCTGAGGCTGTAGATAGAGCAACAAGAAATAGTTCAGTACAGTTGAACAGGAACGGAAATCTCTAGAAAGGGCAATCAAAGAAGCTGGAAAGAAAAACATAGGTACATTGAAGGCAACTGCAAAGAAACAAAAGGTAGCAGAAGAAATACTTCAGTTGATCGATGAAAGGAGGAAGAACAAAAATATTCAGGAACATTCAGGAACACAGAAATACAAGTCGCTGAAGAAAGAAACAAGTAGGAAGTGAAGGCAAGCTAAGACGAAATTGCTGCGTGAAAAATGTGAAGAAATCCTAAAAGAAATGATTTTCGGTAGGACTGACTCAGCAAACAGGAAAGTGAAAACAACCTTCGGTGAAATTAAAAGCAATGGTGGTAACAAGGGTGCAACAGGAATTCCACTGCCAAATGCAGAGGTGAGAGCGAATAGGTGGGAAGAATACATTGAAGACCTCTGAGTGGGAAGATTTGTTTGATGTGATAGAAGAAGAAACAGGAGACGACTTAGAAGAGAGAGGGAAATCAGAATTTAAGAGAGCTTTGTAGCACTTAAAATCAAATAAGGCACAAGGGACAGATGACATTCCACCAGAATTACTAAAGCCTTTGGGGATAATAGCAACATTTTGCCTATTCACTTAGGTTTGTAGAATGCATGAGTCTGGCGACATACCAATTGATTTTCGGAAAAATATCATCCACACAATTCTGAAGACTGAAAGAACTGCAAGTGGGAGAATTATCTCACAATCAGCTTAACAGCTCATGAGTCCAAGTATCTGACACGAATAATATACAGAAGAATGGGAAAGAAAACTGAGTATGCGTTAGATGACGATCAGTTTGGTTTGAGGAAAGATAAAGGCACCACAGAGGCAATTTTGACGTGGCGGTTGATAATGTAAGCAAGACTAAAGAAAAAACAAGACAAGTTTATAGGATTTGTCGATCTGGAAAAAGGGTTCGACAATGTAAAATGACGCAAGATGTTAGACATCCTAAGAATGACGGGGGTAAGCTGTAGTGAGAGATGGCTAATATACGGTACGTACAAGAGTCATTAGAGAATAATAAGTGTGGTCGACCAAGAACGAAGTACTCGGATTACGGTTTCCCACGTCGGAGGTTCGAGTAATCCCTCGGTCATGGGTGTGTTGTGTGTCGTCCTCAGCGTAAGTTAGTTTAAGTTAGATTAAGTTTTGCGTTAGCTTAGGGACCGATGACCTCAGCAGTATGGTCACATAAATCCATACCACAACTTTCCAAAATTTTGCTCGGATTGAAAAGGGAGTAAGACAGGGATGTATTCTTTCGTCCCTACTGCTTAATCTGTACACTGAAGAAGCAATGATGGAAATAAAAGTAAGGTTCAGCAGCGGAATTAAAATGAAAGATGAAAGGGTATCAATGATACGATTCACATTGCTATCGCGAATGAAAGTGAAGAAGAATTACACGATCTGCTGAATGGATTGAACAGTCTAATGAGTACAGAATATGGACTGAGAGTAAATCGAACAAAGACGACGGTAATGAGAAGTAGGAAAATTGAGAACGGCAAGAAAATTAACATCAGGATTTGTGGTCACGAAGTAGATGAAATTAAGGTATTCTACTACCTAGACAGCAAAATAACCAATGACAGACGGAGAAAGGAGGACACCAAAAGCAGACTACCTCCGGCCAAAAGGACATGCTGGCCAAGAGGGGTCTACTAGTATCTAGCATAGGCATTAATTTGAGGAACAAATGTACGTTTGGAGCACGGCATTGTATGGTAGTGAAACATGGACTGTAGGAAAACTGGAACAGAAGAGAATCAAAGCATGTCATATGTGGTGCTACGGAAAAATGTTGAAAATTAAGTGGATTGATAAGATAAGGAATGAGGAGGTTCTGCGCAATATTGGAGAGGAAAGGAATACGTGGAAAACACTAACAAGGAGAAGGGACAGGATGACAGGACATCAGTTAAGAGATCTGGAATTGAGTTCCATGGTACTATATGGAGTTAAAAAGGGCAAAAACTTTAGAGGAAGACAGAGACTGGAGTACTTTCATCAGATAACTGAGGACGTAGGATGCAAGTGCTACTCTGAGATGAAGAGATTGGCACAGGAGAGGAATTCGTGGTGAGTCGCGTCGACCCAGTCAGAAGACTGATGACTCAAAAAAAGGAAAGAATGGAATCGTCATCAGTCCTCTCACTGGTTTGATGTCGTCCGCCACGAATTTCTCTCCTGTGCCATCCTCTTTACCTCGGAGTAGCACTTGCAACCTACTTCCTCAATTAGTTGTTGGATATATTCCAATCTCTGTCTCCTTCAACGGGTTTTACCTTCTACAGCTGCCTGTAGTGCCATGGAAGTTATTCCTTGATGTATTGACAGATGTCCTACCATACTGTCCTTTCTTCTTTTCAGTGTTTTCCGTATATTCCTTACCTCGCTGATTCCACAGCAACTTCCTCATTCCCTACATTATCAGCCCACCTAATTTTTAACGTTCTTAGGTAATTTCATATCTCAAACGCTTAGATTATCTTTTTGTCTGGTTTTCCCACCGTTTGTGTTCCACCATCATACAATGGTGTGGTGCAAACGTAATTTATTGACTTTCTCGAGCATGTGTTCCCCATATTAAGGCCTATGTTTGATACTAGTGCTCTTCTCTTGATCAGGAATGCCCTTTTGTCACTGTTACTCTACTTTTTATGTCCTCCTTGCTCCGTCCGTCATGGGTTACTTTGCTCCCTAGATAGCAGAATTTCTTAACTGTATCTACTTCGTGATCAGTAACCTCTCGTTAAGTTTCTCGCACTCTCATTTCTTCTACTTCTAATTACTTTCATCATTTTTCGAATTACTCTCAATCCATATTCTGTGCCCAATACAAATTTCATTCCATTCAACACAGCCTGCGATTTTTCTTCACTTTCATCATCTAATCTTGATATCCTTTTCCCTTTTATTTTAATACCTCTCTTGAGCCTTTCTTTCATTTTCGTCATTGTTTCTTCGAGGTACAGATTGAACAATAGAGGCAAAAGACTACATCCCTGTCTTACACCCCATCGTTAGCTTATTCTAAATACATGACATGTTACACGAGACGCATCATGTAGCGATTTATCAGTAGCTATTAAGCAGCTTGCAGACAAACTCAGAATATAAGCTGAATGTTTTATATTGGTAATACGGATCATACTGTTTGTTTCCATTGTGGAGAAGGCTTGAGATGGTGAGAAAAATCACACGATCCATGGGTTGACAATACCTTGAGATTTCCCAAGTGTTTGTTTGTGGTTTTGTGAAGGGTAAGGATAGGGTAAATACTGCATGTCAGAACAATGACTTATCTGTTAGAGCAAAGTATGCAACTAATACTGGACTTCCTTCAAATCTCCACGAAGCTGTAACGGTTGTTAAACGAAAAACAGGAAGTCCTTCCTCATCCAAACCACAACTGAGGTGTGGGGTCTACCAACAACCCATACCTGGGTAAATTTGTTTCCATCATGATATGGGAGTGCTGTTCTTTCCATGCAGGCACATTGTAATTTCTGTTAAATGTACTCCTTCCCTATCCTCATGTGCTGTGTATGAGAATCATTTTACAGCTACAGTAAGAGCATATTTGTCATTATAATTTCAGCACCAATGACCAGTTTTGATACGTAAAATGGATTGCTAATATACATTGTTGTACTTTGTTAAGTAGCACATCTCTCTGTTACCATCTTTGGCTGTGTCGTGAGTACGTATAAACAATGCACGTTATGCTATAATTAAGTGATACATCGTAATAAAACAACTTCTTCCTTCTTAAAACCAAACATCCTCTTTCTTGATGCCTTAAAAATCGGGTAGTGCATGTGGTGGTACTTTTAGCAGATGTTGGTATAGTTGAGTGCCGGTCTTTAGCGCGCCATAGTTCCGAATGCAGCTGTTCGTTCAATCATTTGTATTACTTTTCATTGACATGTATCATTTTTCCTAGTAACACATGATCTCCGCTCCCATCTTAACCTGGCGATGAAAAGAAGTGTCGACAATACACATTATCAAACTGAGTACACTTTATGCGTTTGGATAGTGTTGCAAAGTAAACATTACAGTTTCTCACATTGTTGAATCGTTTTACAATATTGTGGCATTTGGCAAGCATCATAGAGGACATGAAATAATTAATTTGAGTCTTATAACCTTTGTACTTAACCTCAACTATATACCAAATATTTTCAAGGACTGCTATGAACTATATTTTTCTAGTGAGACATTTCCATGCCTCTTTCCCCTGACACATGTTTCACAGATGATTATGCATGGAAAATATGTGTTATCCTGCTCAGTAATCTCTTATAGGGTGCCTAGGAAGCTGTTTTCTCGAATAACTAGAAAGCACACAAGGAAATCGTATTAATGGAGTTCATTATAGCAACTGAATTGACAATAGTTAACTTCAATTTACAATGTCGTGTCGCGAGCTATTGGCGACATGCAAATAATAAGCGTCTTCCGCTATATACAATGCCCATACAAGTAATGGATATGGATCACAAGTCACGACTGTCGAAAATATCAGTGCAGCTCTTTAGTGCGCGTCTTCTACTGTCCAGGTGTACTAGTGCGCCTCTCCTAGTCCTCTCTTCTAGTGCGGCCGTGTCTAGGCGGCGAGTCTCTTTCATTCTCTTCGTGTAGAGGCCGCTCCCGTCGTGCTGAAGTCCTACTCAGCGGGCTATTGGCTGACGTCGCCTCACGGCCCTCTCTGCCGTTAGTTAGTTAGTTACGTGTTCCATTGATCAATAGCACGAAAAACCGTTATGATGTGGAACGTGTCAAACGCACAAGAAATGCGCACAGGAAACAAGTTTCTTTTGTTTACATTATAGTGTTATACCTAAATATATCTAGTATCTATCCCATTCCCTTAAATGGCACAAGATGCGTATATTATACCTCCAGATTTATTTAGTCATATTCAAGAATTCATCTATGGTATAGAAAGAGAAATATAATAATTCCAATCCCAAAGAAAGCAGGTGTTGACAGATGTGAAAATTACCGGACTATCAGTTTAATAAGTCACAGCTGCGAAATACTAACACGAATTCGTTACAGACGAATGGAAAAACTGGTAGAAGCCGACCTCGGGGATGATCAGCTTGAATTCCGTAGAAATGTTGGAACACGTGAGGCAATACTGACCCTACGACTTATCCTAGAAAATAGATTAAGGAAAGGCAAACCTACGTTTCTAGCATTTGTAGACTTAGAGAAAGCTTGCGACAATGTTGACTGGAATACTCTCTTTCAAATTCTAAAGATGGCAGGGGTAAAATACAGGGAGCGAAAGGCTATTTACAATTTGTACAGAAACCAGATGGCAGTTATAAGAGTCGAGGGCCATGAAAGGGAAGCAGTGGTTGGGAAGGGAGTGAGACAGGGTTGTAGCCTGTCCCCGATGTTATTCAATCTGTATATTGAGCAAGCGGTAAAGGAAACAAAAGAAAAATTCGGAGTAGGTATTAAAGTCCATGGAGAAGAAATAAAAACGTTGAGATTCACCGATGACATTGTAATTTTGTCAGATATCGGAAAGGACTTGGAAGAGCAGTTGAACGGAATGGACAGTGTCTTGAAAGGAGGATATGAGATGATCATCAACAAAAGCAAAACGAGGATAATGGAATGTAGTCGAATTAAGTCGGGTGATGCTGAGGGAATTTGATTAGGAAATGAGACACTTAAAGTAGTAAAGGAGTTTTGTTATTTGGGGAGCAAAATAACTGATGATGGTCGAAGTAGAGAGGATATAAAATGTAGACTGCCAATGGCAAGGAAAGCGTTTCTGAAGAAGAGAAATTTGTTAACATCGGGTATAGATTTAAGTGTCAGGAAGTAATTTCTGAAAGTATTTGTATGGAGTGTAGCCATGTATGGAAGTGAAATATGGACGATAAATAGTTTGGACAAGAAGAGAATAGAAGCTTTCGAAATGTGGTGCTACAGAAGAATGCTGAAGATTAGATGGGTAGATCACATAACGAATGAGGAGGTATTGAATAGAGTTGGGGAGAAGAGGAGTTTGTGGCACACCTTGACGAGAAGAAGTGACCGATTCGTAGGTCATGCTCTGAGGCATCAAGGGATCACAAATTTAGCATTGGAGGGCAGCGTGGAGGGTAAAAATCGTAGAGGGAGACCAAGAGATGAATACACTAAGCAGATTCAGAAGGATGTAGGTTGCAGTAAGTATTGGGAGATGAAGAACCTTGCACAGGATAGAGTAGCATGGAGAGCTGCATCAAACCAGACTCAGGACTGAAGACAACAACAACAACATAGAAGGAGTTGTCAAGGAGGTATGATTTCAATTTGTTTTTGAAACTATTACTGCTGTCTGTCAGACATCTTATTTCATCTGGCAATTTATCAAAAAGTTTTATAGCAGCATATTTTATCCCTTTCTGTGCCAAAGATAGGTTAGGTAAAGGATAGTGTAGGTATTTCTTTTTTCTGGTATGGTAATCATGAATGTCGCAGTTGATTTTTAACTGGCCCATGTTGCTGAGAAAAAATTTCGTTACTGCGTAAATGCACTGTGAAGCAGTTGTAAGAATTCCTAACCTCTTAAACAGATGCCTACAAAATGTCCGACTAAGAACCCCACACATTACTCTAACTACTTTCTTTTGAGCAGCGAATACCTTTTGCCGAAGTGTTGAGTTAACCCAGAATATTATTCAATATGACATCAGAGAGTTTAAGTATGCAAAGTATGTTAGCTTACTAATTTCTACATCCACAAAATTGGCAATTATTCTGCTTGCAAAAGTTGCTGAATCTAGTCGCTTTAGGAGATCCAAAATACGAGTTTTCCAAATAAGATTCTCATCTACATGTACACCCAAAAACTTAGTATGCTCTACCTTGGCGACTGACTTCTTTTGATGTGTTATGTTTATTGAAGGAATTATACTTTTTGCAGCAGAAAATTGGTTGTACTGTGTTTCTTCAAAGTTCAGAGCAAGTCCATTCGCAGAAAACGAATTAATAACTTTTCCAAAGACCGTATTTGTATCATTTTCTATCGGATTTCCTTTTACTGGATTAATAATTATGCTTGTGTCATCAGCAAACAGTGTCAGTTCAGCATCTTGTTTGACATAAGAAGGGAGGTCATTCACATATATCAAGAACAGGAAGGCACCCATGATCGAACCTAATGGAACACCTAATGTAATTTCACCCCAGTTAGATGAAGTGGCAAACTCCTTGATGATATGACTTAACCACTCATGTGCTGTTGCATTTATACCATAGAACTGTAATTTCTCTAACATAATGTCATGGTTCCCACAGTAAAATGCTTTGGATAAGTCACAGAATATTCCTACTGGTGACAGTTTACTATTTAAAGACTCTATAATGTGGACAGTGAAATTGTATATTGCTGTCTCAGTGGATATGATTTACTAAGTATTGCATTACTGTTGAGATGGGTAACCACTCTTGAGTACATTACTTTCTCAAAGATTTTTGAAAATGTTGTAAGCAAGGATACCGGCCAGTAATTGACATCTGTGGTTTCCCCCTTTTTGTAGAGAGGTCTGACAAGGGCATATTTTAACCTGTCTGGAAAAATACCCCAAATCAGTGATGCATTACATATGTGACTAAAAACATCAGCTGTAATTGCCCCACATTGTTTTAATAACTTGTTAGAGATGTCATCTACTCCAACAGAACATTTATTTTTCAAAGATTTAATAATTTACTTATTTCAAAGAGGTTGTTAGACGAAACTTAATCTGACTAAAATTTTTCAAAACTGACTCTTCCATGTACTGTCTGGTTTTTTCTTATGAACTATTATCACCAATTTTTTCTCCTATACTTAATAAGTGATTGTTAAATACATTGGCTACTTGTGTACTGTTGGTTAAGATGGTCTCATTCTCTTTAACAGTAATACTACCTACCCAAGTGGTTACTTTTCCTGTCTCTCTTCTAACAACATCGCATATTGATTTGATTTTATTGCTAGAGTTGTTAATTTCTTCTCTAAGACACATATTTCTTGATTTCCTTACAACTTTTCTCAGTATGTTAGAATAATTTCTGTAGTGTAAAACTACTTCTGGATCTTTACTAGTTATTGCTGTCTCATACAGTTTTCTTTTTCTTTATGAAGAGACTTTAATACCTGTAGTAATCCAAGGTTTCTTTGAAAACTTTGAGGTGTTACATTTAGTAATTTTCTTTTGAAAACAATGTTCAAAAAGGGATATAAATTTATCAAGAAATATGCTGCATTTATCATTAGCATTTGGCTCATCATATACATCTTCCCAGTTTACATTTCCTAAACTTTCTCTGAAGTGATCTATAGACACTGGATTGAGTACCCTCACACTTTTACTTAATGGTTTCTTAAGTGTACGCCCTGTTAGGTTTTGTAAGTTAATCAGTTGTGCATCATGGTCAGATTATCCATTTACCACAGTGATATCTTCGTGCCGGCGGTTGTCGCTACGCCAGAACAAAATAACTTCATATAAACATTGTGATAATTGACATAAACAAAGGACTTTCTGCAATGCCGATATATTTTGCAGACTTTTAGAATATTGTGACGTTTGACAAGCATTACAGATGTGGAATATAATTTAAGGTTCTGTTGTGTCTAAAATCAAGCATTGTACAAGGGTAGAACATTTGACGTTTTTTGATTGCAGACATCTGTTGGTGATAATGATCGACTTTTGGTATATAGAACGAATATTTGACGTTTCTAACAGTGCAGCCATTTGTTGGTAACAATAAGGAACTTGGAGATAAAGCAGCAGTTGGTTTTATTTCATAGTTCTCAGTGTTTAGGGAATAATATTTTAAGAAAAACTCATGTTCAGCATCACCATATTACTAATTTGCTAATTACATTTTGTAAGCTAACAATGTTTTTATTTGTTTTTCTTTAGCACAAGTGGGTTAGTCCATCATTTTGGATTTTTGTAATACTTCATTATGATTGTCTGGTGATAGGGGAGGAGGGGGGGGGGAAGGGAAGTGTTCTTTTAAATTTTCATCACTACAATTGGGCTATTTCCGCCATCCTTAATTTTTCATTGACTCTTTCATATTGCACGCTTTGCTATGATTTGTTGGAGATAAGGTGGGGGAGGGAGGAAAAAGGGTTGTCGCTCTCCACTCATAAGGATGATGATGTCACTAAGATGGATGGTGACATCATGAGTTCAAGGTCATTGACGAGGTCATGCATGTCCTCCATTACCATTTGACCACCTTCAGGGTCATTTCAAGGTCAAAGTCTGCCGGAATGCCCATGAAGTGACACCATACCGTTTTCTCCTGTGCCTGCTTTCCCTTCCCATTACAATTGTTGGCGCATGTATACGTACTGCAGTACATTCCACCAACGCATCCCATACATGCTCATTGGTATACAAATCAGGTAATGGGCAGGACAGTCCATTCGCCATACATCTTATCGTTATAAGAGCTCCTACAACTGCGCTCTCTGATTCAGTTGAAATAACAGACACCACGAATAATCTGCACCCATGATACACATTACGTCAATTGAAGGAGGAGGCAGGAGAAAGAAAAGGAGGGGGAGGGAACTCGTTATGTATGATGTAGCTGAATCAGGACTTTATGCAGATACAGCGGCACTGAGTAAAAATATGTACTGGACCACCTTTCTTACCTGGTATTTCCGGCTTACTAGGCAGCTGCGTTAACCGCTGTGACACCTGGACACAGTGTTTATGGCAACTGCACAGACTACCTCAGTGCGCCCCTCGGCCGGCCCACATTTTCACATAGTGCCACCTATCCATAGTCCCCGTCCATGTCCTCCGTGCTCACTACCTTGAGGTCCTCGCAGGAGGTCGAACGTTACGGTGCAGTCGCAGTGAAGTTGGTGGATTCGTAGTCTATCATCACAACACAGGCATGTCTAAAAGAAGAGACGCCACAAGGAATTTGCAGCTATGATACACATTATGTAAATTGACGATGGAAGGAGGAGAGATCCACATAAAGTCCTGATGCAGCTGACATCAATAGTTCCTTCCCTCTCCTTACGTTTCTCCCCCCTCCACCTTCAGTTTACGTAAAAGAAGTACAGTGTCACAATAATGCTGAATGGTGAGTGTACCATGTTCCAAGGTTTGGATGTCAGAACACATATGCAACACTGTGCCTCACATAATAACACCTGCGCCACCAAAATGATGTTTGACAAAGTTCCTGAGCGCGTTATGTGTTCCCACCTTTGCCATGTGAGGGTACATTCATAATCATGTCGAACATGATCGTTTTGGAGGTTCAGGTGTTGTCATGTGGGGAGGTATGATATGGCACCGGTACGTAACTTCAGATTTTTGAATGCGGTCTTGTCCACGTTATTGTGACAGTCTTTTCCTCCACAGTGAGCATCTTTTCAGGAAAGCACTCGGCCATGACTCGACTTTTGTGAGTGATAGTGTGTGACTGCATCGATCAGTGCTGCTGGGGGAGATTTTGTAACGGTAGGATACAATCAAGCACAAGTGGGGTGCATCAGGGAGACATTACAGCATGCCCACACGCTCCAGTGACCATCCACCTGTTGTCAACAGCATTGGTGGAGGAATGGAACTCCGTAACACAAGAACTCTGTATCAGTCTTGTGTGTAGCTTGGGAGCATGATGCAGAGCATACGTTTCTGACAGAGAAGATGACACACCTTATTATGAACGGTGTCCCACCATTTCGAATGTCCACAAGATCATCATGAATCGCAGTGACTTCAGCATAATTATTATCTTTGAATAAAGTTACACATCTGTTCGTCTCATTTGCTACATCCTTCAGGTAGCTTCTCTACTATATTGTAGCAGTTCTTTCTCAGATAGTCCCGAGTTTCATCGAGCTACGTTACTCGGCATTTACTCTTAATGCGAAAGCCACTTTCGTCCTTATGTTTAGCACGCCAGTGTGCATACTTCTCAACTACAGTATGGTGTATGGCGGAGGATACCTTGTACCACTACTAGTGACGGTTCGAGGGAGAGACGAATGTCTGTTTGCCTATATATGAACTCCAGTTTCTCCTGTCTTGTCTTCGCGGTCCGGACGCAAGATGTACGTTGGTGGTAGTATAATCTTTTGGAGGCAACTGCAAAAGCCGGTTTTCTAATTTTTCTCAATAGTGTTTCGCGAAATGAACGTTGTCTTCCCTATGGGGTTTCTCAACTGAGTTCACAAATCACCTCGACAAGACTCGCGTGCTGTTCCAACCTACCGGTAAAGCAGTACACAGCGGAATTACTTCGATGTCTTCCTTTAATCCGACCTGCTGCTGATCTATACGCTGTCAGCGTATTTGAAGATTACAGGTACTTTTTTATATTGATCTGCACAACTTAATTTTTTTCTTGTGACATGCACCTATTGCAACCTCCAAACTAACAGTTAGTTTAATAATAAATAATATTACTCGTAGAGCGAATGTCAATTACAACGACACGACATAAGGAATGTACCCCACTTCGTAACCATTCAGTACATTTTATGTATGTGCTTTGGACTTATCTTAAGATACATATTTTTAACTAGGCAAACAAGTTATCGCCTGACGTCTTGGCGTTTTTATATAGGAATTTTTTCTTTTACGATTATTTGTAGTAACGCAGGCAGCTTTATTTTCTGATATTATTCGATAAAATGTGCCAAGGATCTGGACTGTGAACCATTGCTTAGTTTCACGTTTTCGTATACATGTATTCTAAGTTGTGTACTTCCACGTAAGGCACGCTACGTTGTGGCGCTCGGCACACACATCTGTCCTCCAACACCCTCCGAAGGATGCCATGTCTCCTTCTGCCGTGGAGACAGTTCGGCCTGACACTAGAGTTCTGTCATCATGCCCATCAGGGTTCTTGTTGGCATTAATATTTTAATCAATAAACGTAAGCTTCAATTGATGATAAACGATTAGTATATCAAAATCGTGATGTAAGTATGTATTCTAAGGTATTATTGATTGGCGACTCCATGTTGTCTTGTGCACTACGACCAGATAACAGGTATACTTGAAAAAAGAGACAGCATTGGTCGTATATTTTTTACTATTGCAAAATCGATTTTCTGTCACTGAGTGACCATCTTCAGTGCTATATTGTACAACTTAAATTGGGATGCACTGTTGTCACTAAGCTTACGGCAATCACATTGCCGTAAGCTTAGTGACAACAGTGCTTCCCAATTTAAGTTGTACAATATAGCACCGAAGATGGTCACTCAGTGACAGAAAATCGTTTTTGCAATAGTAAAAAATATACGACTAATGTTGTCTCTTTTTTCAAGTATTCTAAGGTATGCATGGGAGGTTCACATTTTATTTCCCGTACTTGCTGCTTTATTGTAATGAGCGTTATAAGACTCTCGTAATATCTACCATATATAAAGAGAAAATTTTTCTTTATTAGTTCATCAGATAATGAGGTAATCTCGAAACGCAATAATAAAATTCACATAAAACCAGTTAATGTATCAGGGTAACCTTACAGCTTTTTAAAGTCTGTTTCGTAACTACTGTGATAATGTTTGCATTCCTACTTTATGATTTTCAATTCAGTTTGGACTTAACAGACAACCTCGCCATTGTCTAAAAATGTATCAATTAACAAATCGAATACAGGAGAATCAATGAAGATAAGCTTCTGCCCTTTGGGGCGAGGTAAAGGATAGTAGTGAAAAATGAGGCAGTTAACACGCTAGAACAAGTGATCCAAAGATATGTTAAAATAGTGTTGGTATAGTGAAGAAATGATGTAGTGGACAGTCAGATTTATCACGTGTAACTCATCGTTTCCTGGCAAAGCTTGTGTGCTCCTCAAGTGGTCAAGTCTGTTGTGTGTGCCAGAGGCAATGTCAGGGACAGATGATGTTCAAAATTTGTTTTTTTTTTAATTGCATTTGATCAGGAAGAACTGTCGTCAGATTATCGATTTTGATCAATAGCGACAATACTGAGATTTAATAAAAGCATTCTAAGCTATATATATTGTCCTAATATGGTCAATCCATTAATCATATTACGACAGTATAAGACTTAGTTTGTTTTAATGAAATCTTAAGGCGGTCATTGTGAGGTGAAATCGTTGGTATGGCAACTTTTTTTGTGATCGTGGACTATAATTAAAGATACAAATTCTGTAATTCCTAGTTTATCCTTTCTAATCGCTACAGTTTCGTAGCTAGTAAAAGGATGGGTTCTCCATCCTAGAGGTGATTTTTCTGTCTTTTTCTAATCCTGCTAAATGCGTTGAGGCTGGAGCCTATATGGCTGTCATTCAGGTTTGTGATTTCCCACGACGGCCGGTGTTTTTCGACATACGTCGTAGAGGGAAATCATGCAGGAGCTACGTGTATAAACGGGAGAAGAAAGTGGTAACTGAAAACAGCTGTGTTCTGCTCTTGATTCTGACTGGCTGGAATACCCAAATACTAACTTCTTGCGTGGAGGGTTTTGGGAGCATGCGGTTTCGGGGCAGACAGCGTTCGTAGGCGTAGCAGTCGTGCGCCTTGTGTGTTTCTGTAGTGTTTTCTTTTTCTTTCTTTTTTAAGTCAGAAGTTGGTGATCAACAAAGTTAGTTTTCCAATACAGAAGATCAACAAACATTCAAATTTCATTCACGTATGCCAATGTGAAATTCCCTTAAGAAACGTTTCGGTTCTGTAGGTGAATGTTACCTTTAAGTGACCATGCACGTGACTAGCGACAGAGGACAGTTGCGCCTAAGGAACTACTGTTGCAAAATTGCTCCAGTGCACAGCCAATGGGCCAGCAAATACAATTAATTAGTTGAGAAGCCCCTTAAAACAATCGGTTTCGGATGTTCGCTGTTCCACAGCCGGTGAATGGTATGTCTGCTTAAGACAAATGTTATCTGTATTTAAATTGCTAAGATTCATTCGCCTATTCAGCGTCACAACAGTGTTGTCTTGCTCTGTTTGTGTTTACACTGTAAACTGTAAAGTTGCAAATCACTGCCGCTGGACCTGACATAGGAATGTTAGCCCTATTGTATGTATTATACAGGGTGTTCCAAAAGTCTCTCCGCAATGCCATATGATTGTTAGCCGCGCGTGCCGTATGCCGCAGTGAATACACCGAAATGAAACTCAGTGAAATACAAGTTATTAATTTATTGAATATTCATTTTTACTTACAAATTTTCACAGTAAATGTTGAGTCCCCCCTGTTGTTGAATACACAATTCAATTCGTCTAATCATGTTTCGTAACACAAGCTGTAACATTTCTTGTGCAACAGAAGCAGTGAAAGTGGATATTGCAGTTTTCAATTCATCGATGGATTCTGGACGGTTTTTATAGACAGTTGCTTTCGCTGCACCCCAGAAGAAAGAGTCAGGCCAAAGACCCAGTGAAATTATGCGATCACCAAAAACATCAGCAAGCAGTGACAATCAAACGCGAGCTGTATGCGCGGTTGTACCATCTAGTTGAAAATAACCGTTCAGTATTTCACTTAACACAAGTTCTTCTACGAATGGGTACAGAATATCACTGCAGTATCGTTGTGCGTTTATTGTTTCATTGAAAAATATGGGACCCACATTCCGACGTCTAGAAACTGCACAGAATGAAGTGGTTCCTCATGAATATACAATCGATTTTCAGTACTCCACATACGAGAATTTTGCGAGTTCGTATACCCGGATGAATGAAACCACGCCTAATCAGTGAAAAACATTTCATTAAGAATATCCCTTCCATTTTGTTGAACGAAATAATTGAACCATTGACATTAATGCAGTCTCTTGCCATCATCAGTATTTTCCAGTTCTTGCAAGACTGTCACTTTGTATGGGAAAAGTTCTAATTTTTTCCTTACAGCAGTGTGGGCCGTTCCGACACTAACGTCGATTTGCTGGGCGAGTTTTCTTACTGATTTGTTCGGACTCATGGACATTTTATCGGAAATATCGAGTAGTTTATCCTCAGTCAAAACGCTAGGACGACCACTTCTTGGTGCATCTGTCACTGAACCCGTACTTCGAAATTTTTTAACCAACTCTCGCACAGTATCGCGATGTGGAAGTGTTGTCTGAGAGAGGACTGAATTAAATGTTTGAAGAACTGAAACTGTGTATTTACCGACAGATTTGAACACTTGTTCGACTAAAACACACGTTCTTTAGTAGTTAGCATTTTAACAGTGACAAAAACGAAACAAACGAACAAAGGAACTAAACTTAAACGTTCACGTCAACACGTAACGACACACACACCAACGATACTACTGACGCTGGCTGAGGTAAATGGTTCAAATGGCTCTGAGCACTATGGGACTCAACTGCTGAGGTCATTAGTCCCCTAGAACTTAGAACCAGTTAAACCTAACTAACCTAAGGACATCACAAACATCCATGCCCGAGGCAGGATTCGAACCTGCGACTGAGGTAAATGAAACAGTGGAATGTCCACTTGAAAGGAAGTAACACAGGCAGGTGAACAATCATACAGTACGCGTGGCTAATAATCATATGGCACAGCGGGGAGACTTTTTGAACACCCCGTACTACTTATTATCTGATGTTGGCCTATCCTATGGTTTTCGTAAGTGTGTAGTTCTTTTACATCAAATTTTTTGAAGATTTATTAAGGAAATTTTGGGTTCACATGTTCTATGAGTGCTCTGGTTTTCCCCGTTTTCATGTTTTCCTTATTGTGTACCTTTCTTTCTTGTCACTCTTTACTCCTCCCCCATGTACATCTTCTGCCCCGATTTCAGTTCTATAAATGACATTGCGCGGCCGCATCAAGCAGTGGAAGTGAAGGAGCTCTTTAAACTAGAGAATATTGGACAGACCTCCCCGTTCCCTCGACTCAAATCTAAACGTGCACCAGTGATCACACAGTAGTTGCAGCTCTCGGGGATGAATGGAACGCCCGATCACAAGAACGTCTACCCAAACGTGTGGTCAACTAGGGAGCACACACCCCATTAAGAACGTTTTGTAATATCCAAGAGACCATCATAAAGAGCAAAGATTTCAGTGTCATTTCTGTTAGTCTCATTGCGTATTTGTTTCCGTTACCTTCTGTAATGTAGTGTACTCTACTGTATCGTGTTATACTGTAGCAGTTCTAGTTATGTATGCTGTAACTTCATCGGGCTGTGTTACTTGGAAGTGACATATGATGCGAAAGTTACTTTCGTCTTTAAGTTTTGTACACCAGTGTATTTTTAATTTGTTATAGCTGTTACGTTAGTACAATTTAGATTTCATGTTTGGTTGTATTAGACGCAACCTGAAATATATAGATTCAATATTATGAAAACATGGCTGAACTGAAACTAAATTACGAAAACGTTAGGTGCATTATAGCCGTGCTGAAACTGCTAAAAGTAAAAAGTAGGTACAACATAAATCTGGCTAATTTTGGAATTTAAAAGTGGTAAATATATAAAGAAGTAAACATACCATACGCTATAGTCTTTTTCTAAAGAATGTAAAGAGGTCTATAGCAAATGATTAACAGAACAGAGATAAATATTTTAATTTGCATCAAACGAGACTTAAATGACGTCAGAGAACAGCTAAAAGTGTGATATAGTTTAAGAGAAAATAATACATTCTTTCTCTATAGAATATAATCCGCCAGCACTCTTGTGGTTCAGAGCGAAAACGATAAAATTTTGAATCTTTATCAGATATATTAAAACAAAATATCTGCTAACAGTTTCAATAAGGAGAAAGGTTGCTTTCGTCAGTCTACTGCAAGCTTTCTGGAAGTGGGAAGACACCAGCGAGATTAGTATTGGGTCACTTAATAAGAAGGAATAGTGATACTTATAACGAACACTACACCGCCTACCCACATTCACTGTTGTCCTCGAGCAGCATAGGACCACATCCTGTGCAACCATCTTCTGTTTTTCTACCATTAATGAGAAATTAAATGTGAGTAACTGCGTACTGAGAATCTGTTAAATCCAGTAACTTCTACGAGGGCGTACTGAAAAGCAATGCCTGCCAACTTTTTATTCTATTCTCAATATCGGTGTTACGTGTCGTGAGTATTACTGGGTCGATTGTCCCGCTTCGCTGTCACGAGATGCAACCCACTGCAGATCGAGGGCTCAGAATTTCAGCGCGAAACATGACGGTGAGTAACGCAACTACGAGTATATCGGCGTGTGAGAAACAGCCTGCTGTAATCGAGTTTCTGACAGTCCACACCTGGGGCACCCTCTTCCTTAACCAGACTACATACGAGCGCTGTGACATCTGAACGATCCAGCTCTTTGGATTCATTGTCATTTATCATCCTTCGTACAGTCCCGATTTGTCCGCATCCATCTTATTTCCAAAACTTATAATGGATTCATTGTCATTTATCATCCTCCATACAGTCCCGATTTGTCCCCATACATCTTATTTCCAAATCTTATAAGGAAGACCTTCGAGGACTTCACTCATAGTGAAGGAGGGTTGCAAGCACAGGCAAGATTGTGACTCGTCACAAAAATCAAACGTTCTGCAGTAACTGTATCAACAAAATCTTCTCTCATTGGGAGGAACATGTTCGTCGCCAGGGTCGTCGTAGGTTGATACCAAGCATAAAAATGGAGAATGTTAATAAAGTTTGTTTTATGTGAAAAGCTTTCAGAATTTTCACATAAAAATTTTTAGGCATTACTTTTTAGTACGATATCGTGTGTAAAGAGAAGTGACATACTCAGTACAGACTGAAATTACGCGTATTGCTCCTATGGCTAGTTTACGTTGCGGAAGAAAGAGGTTTTGTAGTGTGCTCCCCAAGAAGAGTATATAACACAAAAATCGCTACAAGAAACTTCATAGCACTATGAAGTTGAACGTGTTACTTTTTTCCGGATTTATAGAACCTGCACACGCTTTGACGTCCACAACACATTCCCACCAGGACACGCTGTAAAATTCTCGAATTTACGACGTCATCTGACACAAAATCTGTGTCGTAAAGTCGTGAACGCCGTATTACACCTCTTGCGAATTTCTCCGCAGCACCGAGAGGAGCTCTGACGCCCACCGGAAGGCAACCAGCACTTACGACGCGTATGGAGGGTAGTATAGCGGGCAGGCTGAAGCGGCGCTGCTAGCAGCAGGTGTTGGCGGTGCGCGCGAGCGAGCGAGCACTTACAGTGCGGGCGCCAGCAGAGCGGGAACTGCTAATTCGCCGGCAATTGTCGCTGGCCTGCGGGGAAAAGTTGGCAGTGGTGGGCGGCTGGCCGTTACGGCCGGCCGACGCCAGCGACCAAATTGCGAAAACGGCTGGGCACCAATGACCGAAAGGACGGAAGGAGGGGTTGGTACGAAGCTGAGGCACGTGGACGCTGCCGGTGCCTCGTTCGGTGCCTCTTGCACGCCTGATGTCGCCCGCAGATGCACTGCCAACGGAGCAGCGAAAAAGGAAAGTGAAGCATTCTCTTTGTCTCTTCGCCCAACTACGGAGATTGCGTTGAAGATGGCTGGTTTACGCTCCACTGGCAGTTGGAAGTGAATTATTGCTCTAAGGAGGGCTCGTGAAGTAGGTGTTACAGAGCGCTTCACTGTAATGCATTACTTATTTATGAATCTTTTGTTATTGTAATTAATAATTGACAATATTTTAAACTTGTTGCGATTTTTTGTTAAGCTTGTAGTGATGCGAGGTGTGTCCCGGGTTTACAACATTTAAATGACTTAAGGGAATGCAGCCGAGTGATGTTGTCGATAACCACCAATATTTTGACAGGAGCACACGCTGCCATTTTCAAGGCAAAACTGCAGCAACTCAATTCAGTCCACCGTAATATTCGTTTCACGATGGAGGTGCAAAAGAATGCCCAACCTCTCTTCTTTGATGTGTGGATCAGTATGAAGGCGGATTGTACGTTAGGACACACCGTTTATCGGAAACCTACTCACAATGACCTGTATCTGCAAGCTGGTATTTGTCACCAACCGGGTCAATGAGAATGGGTTCTTCATATCTTGGTTCACAGGTCGTCTCGGACCCTGAGACTTTTTCAGTTGAGTTAGCGCACAGCGAAGTCACCTTTCGTCAGAATGATTATAGTGAAAGACGGATTAGACGTGCGATGCGCTATAGACTAACTGTGCACCGGATGAGTAAAGGTAATACCGAGATGGCACCGAAGTCCACGGGTTTTTTTCAGTACTCAGGGAGAATTTCGAAGAGGCTTCGTCGTATTTTGCAAAAATATGATGTGAAGTGTGTTTTTCGATCAGCATCTAAGATCAGAGTTCCGTAAAGGAAGATCTTCGTTTGCCTAGAACGGATGTCTAGCGTATTCCTTGCAGTTGCTGCAAGTCATACATTGGTAAGACCATCAGGATCGTGGAAGACTAGTGTACTGAGCATAAGCGGCATACACGCAAATCCGCCGTTGTAGAACTTAATTTTGCCAGCTGTAGTCCTAAGGAATATAGCAACACGGAGATGCACTCCCTCGCAGCTATTGGGATAGCGTTATTAAGGAAGCTGTTGAAATTAAATTAGCAAGTCACCTACGAGATGGTTGTTTACTTGCAGCACTTTTACCTTGAAAATTGCAGGGTGTGCTCCTGTCGAAACACCGGCAGTTGTCGACAACGTCACCCGGGCTAATTCCCGGAAGATATTTGAACATCACAGTGGCGTTATTCACGACAAGCTGCTTTATGACGTACAGCAGAAATTTAAGGAAGTTTGGCAGTGCCATGAGTGGTAAAATATGCCTATACTAGCAATCATAAATGACAGTACTTCGGAAGACAGAGAGGGACGAAGTTCTAAGAGTGGTTAGGGCGAAACAAATCTTCAGTTTGAGAATGAAACCAAACACCATAATTCTGGGTATATTTTGTCAGCAGAAAGTTGTTGGTTAAAAAGTTTCAGCAGTCAGCAGAAACTTCATTTCCATCCAATTTTATCTCAGTGTGAAATGCCAGTTTCTTTATTGCATCAAAATATTCGAGAACTAAAAAGTAAAATTATTGAAATACTTGACTGCAGTGATGAATTAGACTCAACAAAACAGTTGACGTAATACACTTCTCAGAACGTAATACGTGTCAACTGTTACAGAATTTAGCGACTGCTACGGTCGCAGGTTCAAATCCTGCCTCGGGCATGGATGTGTGTGATGTCCTTAGGTTAGTTAGGTTTAAGTAGTTCTGAGTTCTAGGGACTGATGACCACAGATGTTAAGTCCCATAGTGCTCAGAGCCATTTGAACCATTTTTTGTTACAGAATTTGCGTTACCGTCTCACTTTTGTAGATTAGAAACGAAGAAAGCAGAGGTTGCCAAATTAATAAGGAACTGACATAAATTTAACAACATAGAAAGATATAAATTTTTCGTAGAGCAGCACGAGGAAGCATGTGCAACTAAATCATAATTCCATAGTAAATCCTTTGTAACTGTACGTATATACCACGCACCAGCAGATATCTTTAGTCTTTCCACAGACCACCTTGAAGCTCTATTGACCTAGTCAACAGCTTTAACCAAATACACAGATGTTGTGGTGTTCTTAAAAATTCGTCCAACAAGAATGTGTTACAGCCAGTAAAACGACCATCCAACTTAACACATAGTAGTCAGTCGCTATGCCATTACCTTTTATTGTTCTTGAAAATCTAAGTTTCGTCTATAAATAGCCATCTTCAATGGATTTCCATTATATTTCAACATACTCGCGGCCGTTCGTGTCACCATACATTCTTACAGCTGTGTTGATGCGCCTGTAAGAGCATATGGCGACATGAACCGGCACGATTCTGTTGAAATACAACGAAAATGCACTGAAGGTGGTCACTTACAGCCGAAATCTAGATTTGCAAGAATAATAAAAGATAACGGGATTGTGAGTGACTGCTGTGTGCCCCTCCTCCCTTATAGTCTACAGTGACTGTGCACAACGGTTCCTGATGGAATCGACGCAGGTTCGTTGTGCAGTGTTGTGTTAGCTACCCCTGGCTGCTAAGTGCTGTGTGGAAACATTTGGGTTACAGCAACGTGTACACCAGAGGATCCGAAAACAGGCTATCTGTGTTCTGTGAAATCTGCAGCGCGCAACAGTAATAGCGAGACTGGGCAGAACAGGGCTACCATTCTAGGGCAAAAACCATGTTAAGGACTATGTGACAGAGCGCCGGATAGCACTGCAACAAATGTGCCCCAGAACACTATAAATAACTATGAATATTGAGGCAGATTCATTCGGAGCCCAGCGGCACTACCACGATGCAATGGTACGACGAGGCAAATGGCCACTGGCAGCTGCAGCCACGGGTTCGACAGCGGATCGGGGCAGCCGTCTGTCGCACTAAGTGAATCCGCTGCCTCGGTGTCTCACCAGAGTAAGAGTTTCCGTCTGTGCCTGTCGCCTCCACGCTACTGCAAAGGGGCAGAGGGCCATGTCCCATGCAGGGCAGTTTCCTTCACCACTCCAGAGGAGACGAGCTGCCCTTAAGTCGCCTGGGGCCGTCGCTGCAAGAGGAAGTAACTCGCTGGTGACGTCAGAGCCCTGACCTGCTGACAGACGATCAGCTGCTGCCTAGACTGACGTCAGCAACATACTACATGGGTCCTGTCCCACTGGGGCGTAAGCCAGCCGTCCAGTCGTTGACTGTCACCCGGCCATCGTTGTAGAACGGGGTGCTCCTATCTCACACCGACGACGATGAAGCACTTAACTGAATGTTAATAAACTGTTTTTCTCGACCACCATTCGGTTACAGGGTCCCAATCCACCGACCCACCCCCGAGTCCTACATAACTTTAAACAGAGGTGTGGAATCTCTTTGAGCAGGTTCCACGTATTTTTATATCCTTCAACAGGTGCCAGAGGCAACACACGAATCAAGAACAGAGTTAAGTGTGCCGATCAGGTATAGCTATTTGGCACAGAAGATAGAGAACTTGCAATGTGAGTTACAGATATGTTGAAAGGAAGACTTACGAGAAAAACGACATTGATCAATATCAGAGAAGTCAGTAGTAATGGGAAAATGTGCCAGAACATGTACCACAAACAATAAAAGCATCGAGACTGTTCTCCTGAGAACATTTATATGGACAACAGACTAACGGAATATCGTCAAATACCGTTGGCAAAAGGAAGCTTCAAACGCCAAGAAACATTTACAAAGATCCAACATACGAGGAGGAGGTGCAACAAATCGAAAGATTAAAAAACTTACGTATTGTAGAATACGTTAGAAAATAAAAGACTTTGAGAGAAGATAAACGAAAATTAAACTGGGATACAACGAGATTATGAAAGAATACTAGGAAGAAAGTCAATGGAAAAAATTGTAGTACTGAAATTGATAAGTTGTCCAGAACAGGCTTCAGGGACAGAATAAGGTGAAGGACAAGAAAGCACTAACGAAGTATGACAAGTATACCATTTTTTAATTTTTTTAAGGGTCATTAGGGTTGGTATCAGTAACTTTATTTAACTTGTATCTTGAAGAAACAATGAATGAAGTGAGAATACGCTGAAGAACAGAGCTGCAATTGTGAATAAATAAGATGCCGATCAACGACAGCACGATGACATTCGTAAATAAAGTTTGACTGTGCATTTAAAATAAAGTTATTGGAAATCTTCGACGTGTTGCTAGGATCATGACAGTTTGGCATACGAATGAACTCAGGGAATTATGTGAAATTCCTAGGAGGAACGACAACGTCGTCCATGGGCAACTGTTTTGTCATTTTTTCTGTTTCATTAGTTGCCTAAAAATTCATGCCACTGAAGATGCTTCATAAATAAAAGAAGCAAACGGCGTACGGCAAGAAACAAATTGTTTTCATTTAGTAATAAAGACGGATCATACCTCCATGTGTTTTAAATTAGTTTAGAGAACTGTTAAAGCAGTAAGTCTGTGCAATAATTCTGCTGCCTCCGCCGTAGTACCTGTAGGAATCAAGCGAAAAGCCAGAAAGGAAGTGAGCTCAGACGTATGTAGGCATTCATTCTTCTTCCGCTCAATAGGCTAGGAGGTTACAGTATTTCTAACAGTTGTACAGGCCACTCTCCATCAAGCACTATAAAAAGACTAGCTTGTAAATGGATACACACTTTGTGATCAAAGGTATCCGGACACCCTCAGCAACATACGTTTTTCATATTATGTTCATTGTGCTGCCGCCTGCTGCCAGGTACTCTATATTAGCGACCTCAGTAGCCCTTAGATATCGTGAGAGAACAGAATGGGGCTCTCCGCAGAACTCACAGACTTCGAACGTGGTCAGGTGATTGGGTGTCACTTGTGTCATACGTCTGTACGCGAGACTTACACTCTCCTAAACATACCTCCGTCCTCCGTTTCCCATGGCATAGTGAAGTGGGAACGTGAAGGGACACGCACAGCACAAAAGCGTACAGGCCGACCTCGTCTGTTGACTGACAGAGACCGCCGACAGTTGAAGAGGGTCGTAACGTGTAATAGGCAGACATCTATCCAGAACATCACACAGGAATTCCACACTGCAACAGGATCCACTGCAAGTACTATGAGAATTAGGAAGGAGGTGAGAAATTTCATGGTCGAACGCCTACTCATAAGCCACACATCAGACCGGTAAATGCGAAACGACGTCTCCCTTGGTGTAAGGAGCGTAAACATTGATCGACTGGACAGTGGAAAAACGATGTGTGGAGTGACAAATCACGGTACACAATGTGGTGATGGCAGGGTGAGGGTATGACGAATGCCCGGTGAACGTCATCTGCAGGGCCAACAGTAAAAATCGGAGGCGGTGGTGTTATGGTGTGGTCGTGTTTTTCATGGAGAGGACTTGCAGCCGTTGTTTTGCGTGGCGCTATCGGAGCACAGGCCTACACTGATGTTTTAGGCACCTTCTTGCTTTCCGCTGTCGAGGAGCCATTCGGGGATGGCGTGGCATTGCATCTTTCAACACGATCGAGCACCTGTTCATAATGCACGGCCTTTGGTGGAGTGGTTAAACGACAATAACATCTCCGTAATGGACTGACCTGCAGAGTAGTGACCTGAATACTATAGAACACCTTTGGGATGTTTTGGAACTCCGAATTAGTGCCAGGCCTCACCGACCGACATCGATACATCTCCTCAGTGCAGCACGTCGTGAAGAATGGGCTGCCATTCCCCAAGAAACCTCCCAGCACATGATATTACGTATGCCTGCGAGAGTGGAAGCTGTCATGAAGGCTAAGCGTGGGCCAACACCATATTGAATTCCAGCATTACCGATGGAGGGCGCCACGAACTTGTAAGTCATTTTGAGCCAGGTGTCCAGACAATTTTCATACTTTTGATAACATAGTGTATTCGAAGGTGTTTGCAACAATAACAGTTAGGTATGATGCATTGTGAAGAGCAGTAAGGCTAGGAGAAATTTATAGTGTTTTGATGCAATTTTGGCTGTTCTGGTAGGGTTTAGATTTATTTTTATGGGGAGTTCCTTGTTGTAAATTCCGTAGCTGTTGCGATCAATTGAGACTGTCGCTCTCGAGAATATTCCAGACGGCAAAGTGGCACCAAACTTGGGCACGCAGTCTGTAAATTCGTTCAGAGGCTGACGGAGAAATTTCTGCAGTTGTTGTGGTATTGCTCCTATCTCAGATCACCAACAGTAGCAGGGCTAGGGGCTCACGACGCTTCGTGTCGATGTTTTATTTACGAGCGGAGCAGTCAGCCTCAGAAAGCGTAGTAAAATTTTAATCGTGACCTCTTCAACGTCAGAAAGTTACTAAGGAAATTAAAGTTTCTCAAACCGGAGAGCGTCGCTGCCAGGATAGGTCAATGCATAGAACGAGCTGCGAAAGTTGAAACATAGAAACTTAAGCAGGGTGTTAATAATCGCTGTGCCACATTTCGCCAGCATCCTGCGTCATTCTTCCTCTTACCGTTTGGGTATACACTGTCAACTTAACAGACGATAGCATCCTTCCTTTAACTATTACAGCGCTCATATTCCAGGATGACCACAGAGCATCTTTTATCGAATGTGAAATCTCAGTCGCACTACTTTAAACTTCGAAGCTTCCCTGGCCAGTTTTATGGTTTTACTTCGAAATAGAACCACCATTCTCTCCCGAAATTATAACTACTAGAACATGATGATCGCTTACTAACATTCTACATCATTATTCATTTCTCAACATAGTCATCGTGGAGACGAACACATTTCTACCAACGAAATACTAATTTGTTTATACCGTGAGTGTAGAATGTTTGACATTGTTGACGGAGGCACCCCACTTCTTTTTGCATCGGTTTATGGCTATCAAGTGAAGTCTTCGAATATATTCTTTAACTTCTGGAAACAAATGAATATAGGATGGGGCCAAATCGGGATTGTATGGAGGACGATCGACGACAGTGAACCCAACGCGTGGACTGTTGCAGATGTCGCAACACAGCGCGCCGCCAACTGTACAACGCTCTCATTGTTCTATGGATTTCAGTTCAGGTTAGAAAGTCGATTACAGGACGGTGTTTCTGACGCACCGACGGAGGCACTTCACACACGACCATGTTATCTCTAGAAGCAGAGGGCTTCAGCGAAGCGCGAAAGTCGAGGGATTAATATGCATGACATGTAATACCTCAACCGATATTGAGAAGAGAATATAAAATTCTTAGAATTCTTAGTCATTAGTTTTCAGCACGCCCCTGTAATATATGTAATTTTTTATTTTTACAATATTTAGTGTTATGTATACTGTCGTCGAATGGAATTTGCGATTCTCATTGGTTATATACCTCTTTTTGACGAAATAAATAATTAAATTCTCTTCTGGAATATTTAATGTGAGGAAATATTATAAAATACAGTGTGTGAAAAAAAAGTGAAACATCCAGAAGGGGAGCAGGGAACTAAATAAAATTACAGTGGTTGAGAGGATATCTGATGTTATTTCAATAATTACAAAATCGATTCAAATTCACAAAGAAGTTGGCGGTATGGGTCCCTTTATAGCTATGAAGTTATATCCCTTCTGGCTTGGATGCATGCGTTTATTCGGTGCAAGGTGGCCCAAGGCTGTTGCAACTCGTTCCTTATACAAGGGTACTGGAGATTGTGCGTTGACGTGTGAGCTAGTCCCACACACGTTCTATCAGGGACACATGGAACAGTCCTTCTGGCCACGACAGTTCTTTCAACATCACGCAGGTACTTTATAGACACATGTCATGTGTGGACGAACATTGTCCTGCTGAAAAATTATACTACGATACTATCACTCAGATATACACTATTGGCCATTAAAACCGCTAGACCTCGAAATTAACGTGCTACAGACGCGAAATTTAACCGACAGAAAGAAAACGCTGTGATACGCAAATGATTAGCTTTTCAGAGCATTCACACAAGGCTGGCGCCGGTGGCGACAGCTTCAACGTGCTGACATGAGGAAAGTTTCCAACCGATTTCTCATACACAAACAGCAGTTGACTGGCGTTGCCTGGTGAAACGTTGTTGTGATGCCTCGTGTAAGGAGGAGAAATGCGTACCATCACGTTTCCGACTTTGATAGAGGTCGGATTGTAGCCTATCGCGATTGCGGTTACGGTATCACGACATTGCAGCTCGCGTTGGTCGAGATCCAATGACTATTAACAGAATATGAAATCGGTGGGTTCAGGAGGGTAATACAGAACGCAGTGCTGGATCCCAACGGCCTCGTATCACTAACAGTCGAGATGACAGGCATCTTCTCCGCATGGCTGTAACCGTGCAGTCACGTCTCGATCCCTGAGTCAACAGATGGGGACGTTTGCAAGACAACAACCATCTGCACGAACAGTTCGACGAAGTTTGCAGCAGCAAGGACTATCAGCTCGGAGACCATGGCTGCAGTTACTCTTGACGCTGCATCACAGACAGGAGCTCATGCGATGGTGTACTCAGCGACGAACCTGGGTGCACGAATGGCAAAACGTCATTTTTTCGGATGAATCCAGGTTCTGTTTACAGCATCATGATAGTCGCATCCGTGTTTGGCGACATCGCGGAGAACGCACGTAGGAAGCGTGTATTCGTCATCGCCATACTGACGTATCAGACGGTGTGATGGTATGGGGTGCCATTGGTTACACGTCTCGGTCACCTCTTGTTCGCATTGACGGCGCTTTGAACAGTGGACGTTACATTTCAGATGTGTTACGACCCGTGGCTCTATCCTTCATTCGATCCCTACGAAACCCTACATTTCAGCAGGATAATGCACGACCGCATGTTGTAGGTCCTGTACGGGCCTTTCTGGATACAGAAAATGTTCGACTACTGCCCTGGCCAGCACATGCTCCAGATCTCTCACCAAATGAAAACGTCTGGTCAATGGTGGCCGAGTAACTGGCTCGTCACAATACGCCAGTCACTACTCTTGATGAACTGTGGTATCGTGTTGAAGCTGCATGGGCAGCTGTACTGTACACGCCATCCAAGCTCTGTTTGACTCAGTTTCCAGGCGTATCAAGGCCGTTATTACGGCCAGAGGTGGTTGTTCTGGCTACTGATTTCTCAGGGTCTATGCACCCAAATTGCGTGAAAATGTAATCACATGTCAGTTCTAGTATAATATACTTGTCCAATGAATACCCGTTTATCATCTGCATTTCTTCTTAGTGTAGCAATTTTAATGGTCAGTAGTGTAACATTTGAACGAGTGCTGAATGTCCGAGATCCCGCAATCACTGCCAGCCGTGAGCTGAAATCATATCCGGCGACTTCCCACACCACGAAGCCAGGGACAAAACCTCTGTGCCCCTGCACAACAGTGGAATAACTGGACCTCTCTCCAGGTCGTCGCGATGCTCACCGACGACGGTCCTCCTGGTACTGTAGAACAGCGACGCCATTTATAAGTAGTTCATTCTTCGCATTTACGGCACCATCCCAAACGCAGTCGTTCGTGTTGTGGTGTTAAGGGCAGGCTATGCCTGCGATGGTAATTCTCTAGTCCGGTAGATGGTAGCCTCCGACCAATGACGCGGTATGACAGTGAATGTTCCAGGGAGGCCATTACGTATTCTCCGATTGAAGGCGCAGATGTGAAGGGGTTACGATGCGCTTAGTGCACCATAGAGTATCCCCCCTTGTGAAGATCGGACGTGGTCGACCGAAACGTTGACGACTAATATGTCTGCCCTCACGTTCCCATATAGTTCCACATCGTGCCACTGTCATATCCGAATGTCCCACAAATCTAGATTACACGCGATTCGTTCAGCCGGCCAAACAGCGACCTTCAACGAGACCCGCTTGCAAACTGCGTCAGGTGCTCATTACGCTGTCTCGATCGAGTAGGCAGTACCTGCGTATCCTTCAGAATTGTTAGTCATCATCCGACGATGTTCACACTCGTTATTTGGCCTACTACCCCCAATAACGACACTAAACACGAACATACTAATGACACTAATGCTCACTGATGGCTGTTGCATCTCTCACAGAGAATTGCCACTTCTAACAACACACTTAGAAGAAAGATTAAGGAAAGGCAAACCTACGTTTCTAGCATTTGTGGACTTAGAGAAAGCCTCTTGAAAATGTTGACTGGAAATTCTGCAGGTGGCTCGGGTTTTACGATTTATACAGAAAGCAGATGGCAGTTATAAGAGTCGAGGGACATGAAAGGGAAGCAGTGGTTGGGAAGGGAGTGAGACAGGGTTGTAGCCTCTCCCCGATACGATTCAATCTGTATATTGAGCAAGCGGTAAAGGAAACAAAAGCTAAAAGTTCGGAGTAGGTATTAAAATCCATGGAGCAGAAATAAAAACGTTGAGCTCCGCCGATGACATTGTAATTCTGTCAGAGACAGCAAAGGACTTGGAAGAGCACTTGAACGGAATGGACAGTGTCTTGATAGGATCGCATAAGATGAACACCAACAAAAGCAAAACAAGGATAATGGAATGTAGTCGAATTAAGTCAGGTGATGCTGAGGGAATTAGATTAGGAAATGAGACACTTAAAGTAATAAAGGAGTTTTGCTATTTGGGGAGCAAAATAACTGAGGATGGTCGAAGTAGAGAGCATATAAAATGTAGACTGCCATTGGCATGGAAAGTGTTTCTGAAGAAGAGAAATTTGTTAACATCGAGTATAGATTTAAGTGTCAAGAAGTCCTTTCTGAAAGTATTTGTATGGAGTGTAGCCATGTATGGAAGTGAAACATGGACGATAAATAGTTAACACAAAAAGAGAATAGAAGGTTTCGAAATCTGGTGCTACAGAAGAATGCTGAAGATAGATGGATAGATCACATAACTAATGAGGACGTATTGAATAGAATTGGGGAGAAGAAGAGTTTGTGGCACAACTTGACCACAAGAAGGGATCGGTTGGTAGGACACGTTCTGTGGCATCAAGGGATCACCAATTAGTACTGGAGGGCAGCGTGGAGGGTAAAAATCGTAGAGGGAGACCAAGAGATGAATACACTAAGCAGATTCTGAAGGGTGTAGGCTGCAGTAGGTCCTGGGAGATGAAGTTTGCACAGGATAGAGTAGCATGGAGAGCTGCATCAAACCAGTCTCAGGACTGAAGACCACAACAACAACAACAACATTTAAATCAATACGTAATTCATACTTCACATACACCTTTTCAAAGCATAAAGGCACATCAGTATTTTCATTTGTTCATTTGTCAATTTTTTTTTATACTTCAATATGAGATATTTTTTATTTATGCCCCATGTTCTGTAAATGTAGCAAGTGTTTGATGCAACATTTTTGTTTTCGTTCTGAGCAAAGTAGTAATTGGCGATATTACATTTTTGTAGATTATCTCAAAACTTAAAACAGAAGTACTATAATGATTATGATGTATAGTAAAAAGACACAAAAATGTATAACCACTTATTTATGCTTGTAAGAGACATGTACTGGTTAGGCAAAGATTTGTTATTGTAACAGCATCGTGAGTAGCAATCAGTGTGTGGCCGGCTGGAAAACTGTCACTACATGTTGCTTGAAGCGCAGTCGAATGAAAAAGTATTAGCTGGAAGATAATCGTGGCTTATAGTTTCAGGTGGAATATATTAATGAGAGAAGAAGAAACGTATTTCGTTAGACGACGAGGTGTAAATGAGTCATAGATATGCCACAGAACAAGTGAGGTCAACCTTAACAGTGCAACGAACAAGCTAAGATTGTCAGTTTCTCAATGAATAATTCCATGCTTTTTTTCTATACGAGTTAGTTAAGAAACATGTAATGAACTCGTTTCGCTTCGTTCTACAACACCATAAGGTAGTAGTGAGTTTGTCACTTAAAGACGCATAAAGTCATTTCATGAAAATATCTTTGGCATTACAATAAAATAGTGGATTCCATTAGCTGCACGGAATACGTTGTTTTAGTATCACTACTGCTTACTGCATTATTAGTAGGGTAGCCTGCGTGAACGATTGTGTAGATGATTAATGTTATTATTATGGCATTTATTGGCCGGGATATCGCCTTCGGGGTTCGGCCGCCATATTGCAAGTCTTGTTAGTTGACGCCACTTCGGCGACTTGCGTGTCAATGATGATGAAAATGATGATGGACACACAAGACCCAGTCTCCTGCCGGGAATTGAACCCTAGCCCCCTTCCGTGGTAGGCGGTAACGCTACCCCTGCACTACGGAGGCGGACATTTTTATTATGATGCGATATTATTACGTGATTCAGTGCCACAGTATATTACGTCGTTAGTAATATCTCTATCAACCTTCCTATTACTGTTAATGTTTTCTCTCTCAAAGGAATTTCCAACTCAAAATTTCTACTAACACACGCAAAAGCAAGTTCCTATAACTTTATGTGCCTGCAGTATATTTGTTATTACGTAGCGTTACGTAGCCAGATGCACTAACAGTCATAACATATCATTACATACGATAATTAAATAGTAGGTGTCGAGAGCTGCGCTATAAACCCTAATCGTTTACATAACTGCCGGTGGCGTGTACGTGCACAAAGTTACATCGACATCCGGCCATGTCTTCTGGGTACCACACATTTTTTGTCACGCAGCGTATTCCTCGCAATCAGCTCAGCTCTACTGCTCCCATGGTGACCGTTACAAACGTTCTTTCTGCTTTTCTTAGAAGGTTTTGTCTATTAATGCCCGTAGCAGCCGGGAGCTGTGGACGAGCGGTTCTAGGCGCTTCAGCCCGGAACCGCGCTGCTGCCAGCCGCGGTGGCCGAGCGGTTCTAGGCGCTTCAGTCTGGATCCGCGCAACCGCTACGGTCGCAGGTTCGAATCCTGCCTCGGGCATGGATGTGTGTGATGTCCTTAGCTTGGTTGGGTTTAAGTAGTTCTAAGTCTAGGGGACTGATGATCTCAGATGTTAAGTCCCATAGTACTTGGAGCCATTTGATTCTTTTTATTTTTTTATTTTATTTATTTATTTTTTTGCCCGTAGCATGTGCCGACAGTTAGTGTTTTTTTTAGCATCTTTTTGTCTCTTTCCCACAGTATCTATGTTCCTGTTGCCTTCGGCTAAGTCTTTTCTTGTTTCTTCAGCGTCCTGCTACCACGAGAGTTAAGAAATACAATCACCATAGCTGACGTTACAGCAGTCGATTGCAATATGTGACAAACTACAAGTTCTCAAAACTAACAATCATCGTTACATATTTTGCTAATTTCCATTCACGGATATCTTATGGCATACTTTCCTGCGATAACTCAGCACTTGGGAAAAGAGTAATGAATGGACCAAATGAAGCAATGTGTATATGATGCGCTCACCATCAGTCAACGTGTAGGTACTTCTAATTTTTAAGGTCTTTCTACTCTATGTCCACAATACGAACGCAACTGCAACAATTACGGTCGTTTTAGAGCGGTGTACATGGTGTAGACCAGGTACCAGGCAGTCACTTGACCGGTCACGTCATGGCAGTGAAGTGGTGTGATGGACCAGTTGGCTGTGCCGGCCGCGGTGGCCATGCGGTTCTAGGCGCTGTAGTCAGGACCCGCGTGACTGCTACGGTCGCAGGTTCGAATCCTGCCTCGGGCACCGATGTGTGTGGTGTCCTTACGTTAGTTAGGTGTAAGTAGTTCTAAGTTCTAGGGGACTGATGACCTCAGATGTTAAGTCCCATAGTGCTCAGAGCCATTTGAACCATTTCTTGAACCACTTGGCTGTAGCGAATCAAAATAGCTGTTGGGTCACAGTGGATGTGCGACGCAATGTCTGCAGTGGCGTCTAGTACCCGGAAAACGCCTTCACAACGCCGTCAATATGAAGCTGCAAGTATTCAATATTGCCAACAACAAAGTCATAGCACAGTAGCCGACTACCTCCACTTTTCACGTGTTGAAAGGCTTGTGGTGCACCGGTGACCCAATAAGACCTTAAGTTCACAGTGTGTGGAGGATGTTGTTCCGGTTTGAGGTGGTTCTGTGGCATTTTGAGGGTGCGTTTCATACCATAATTTATAACCATTCAGTCTAGATCCGCAGGGCTGTCCCGGCGGTTGCCTAGCTGTCAGAAGGATCACCCAAGCCGGACAGGCTGAAAGGGAGAAGTCAGACCACTACTTCCGCATACACACTACACAAGCCACCGTACTGACCTCCACATTTACATACATAACGCGGAGCTGGTGGATGGCGGGACAGCAGTCCATATGTATGCAATAAATATCGAAGAAGCTGTCGGCTGTAAGTTGATCTCCGATTTATTTCATATGCTACCGGTTTCGGCGATACAGTACGTCATCATCGCGGTCTAAACAACAAATTTACAGCAGTACAGAAACAAGACTTATATAGAATAAGGATACTATCTGTAGATAAGTGAAAACATATTTGTCACGAATAAATGAAATATGAGTAGGTTTGCAATATGAAGCCCTCATGTACAAAGGTGCCATAACCTAAGTTTGCTAAATAGATATAAATACTTGAGAAGCCTGAAAAAGTGGCTAAACCATTGATAAAATGTGTGTCGTAATTACGTCACCAAAAGTTTAAAATCAAAATAAAATGAACAAATAAAAGTGTAGAAGAATGAGATCACTACTAGTAAATCCTAAACGTAGGTAGGCATAATTTCAACATATACGACTACAAGAATGCAATTCTTTTTCTTATTCGTTATCAAAAAACAGTGTAGAAATAGCGTCAGAGACTGGAAAGAATGAAAGGGCGAATATGTGTTACTAACAGTGACGCTCTCTTAAGTCAATAGTATTCATATTTGCAAACCTGCGTATCTTATTGATTAGTGACAAATGTGACTTCATATATCTGCAAATAGTATCTATATTCTACGTAATTATTGTTGATAGTACTGCTGTAAATTTGTTGTTTAGAGCCTGATGAGGTACACTTTCCCGAAATTCTTCCAATAAAACAAGACCGACCTGCCAAATCATCAAATCTGACGCCTGCAGAAAGCGTTTACATTGGAACATCAAGTGAAACGTAGCAATAAACTTGTCCACAGTCTATAGGATCTATGGGGTCTTGTCAACAATCAATAGCTTCAGCTGGGTCTCTGTGATGTCTGTGAATTAGAGGATTTTCTGGTACTAAATATGCAACCAGTCACTTTTACTAGTTTTTGATACGCTTTACCTGCTACTAACACGAAGTGCTCATTCCATTTCACATCGCTTAGCTACGTTTGGCCTGGGTATTTAGTCGATGTGACAGTGTGAGGCAGTACCCTGTAAACGTCATGTTCGAATGTTACAGGATTGTTTTCCATACTAATACGCATGAATTTACTCTTCTCTATATTTAAAGCAAGATGCCACTCACAACACCAACTAGAAATTCTGACTTCCCTGTGGCACTCCTGACAACACGCTTGCCTCTGATGAACACTCGCCGTCGATGTCAGCGTATTTGGTTCTATTATTCAAAAAGCCTTCGAGCCACACCCCTATCTCAGACCATAAACCTCATGTTCGGAACTTGGTCATTAGTCTGCATTGGGGCACTGTGTCAAACGCTGATTATTAACTAGGATGTTTCTTTCATTAGAACGCTGCATATGTTCCATGCACAACAGATGCACATAGACGAGATTTAGGGCATCATTAATTTCAGCATTATGTCAACGCTGGAGCAACTTTTCGAATCAACGACCAAACATATCATGTGGTCTTTAGGCAAAGAACTCTTCGAACCATGTTCGAAGCGCATTTTCGTCTGGAAATGAAGTTCCTTGAAGGTTATTCTGGAGGGGAAAAGGTAAAAATTTGTGGGTGAAAATTTGAGGGCACAATGTCAGATGAATAAGGCGGGTAGGTAACGATTTCCCAACCCAATTCCGTGTACAGTGCGTTTTGTCAGAATTCGGGCGGGCTTTCTCGTGGAACAGCAGCACTTCACGCAGTCTTCCTGCTCGTTGTTCACGGAATGCGTATGAAAGACGTATCAGTCGTTGGCGATAAGTGTCATCAGTGATGTTTATTCCGCAGGGAAGAAATTCAAAGTACACCACACCGTCGCTCTTCCACCAGATGCATAACATTACCATTCCTGGATGCAAGCAGGTTTTTGTATGGGGAGTTAATACTTTGTCTGGGCTCAATCATTCCTTTCTTTTCCTTATGTTACAATAAAGATACATTTCTCGACACCAGTAATGTTACAAGATTGGAATGGCCGTTGTTATTCACAAGCCAGTTGATGACGAGGAAGCATAGATACACACATGGCCAACCATTGGTTTTTGTAATTTTGGCTTAGAGCATTTTTTAACCGTCCCCATTGCATGCAAATATCCAACGATGGGGGAATCATCACAGTTAATCACATCTATCAGCTCTGGAGTATAATGACGTGAACCATTGTGGACTGATGCGTTTAAACGATCTTCATCAAACACACAAGGTCTCTCTGAGCGTGGAGAGTCACTAATGCCAAAACGATCCTCCTTGCCGTGCTCTGTCCACTGGCGTTATCCCCTTACACGGTGAAAATGTTTCAGGCTGCCTCCGCTGCTGTTTCCCTCTCTGCTGGACTCAAACGGAAGTATATGTCGGGAATGTTCCGATTTCTCCACTTCAAACTGCATTTTATAGCGTCCGCAACTCTACTCACTATCTCCAAATGACAAAATGGCAATATGGAACCTCAAAAAGCAACAGTTAACTGCAGCTAAAAAAAAAAGACCATCGATAAATAAAACCGTAGCAGTCTTAGTACCAAAACAGAAACGTTACGAACTTACGCACCAACCCAATACATACTCGGTGGCCAAGTGTTGTCCAGCCCTCCACACGGTGTGCATGCTGTGTGCACCCCAGTCTTCCAAAATGCTAACAAGCTAATTAACAGATACATGGTTATGTCACTCGACTGACGAATTCTCAGACGCCGTATCACACTTGCACCGACCTGCCAAATCATCAAATCTGACGCCTGCAGAAAGCGTTTACATTGGAACATCAAGTGAAACGTAGCAATAAACTTGTCCACAGTCTATAGGATCTATGGGGTCTTGTCAACAATCAATAGCTTCAGCTGGGTCTCTGTGATGTCTGTGAATTAGAGGATTTTCTGGTACTAAATATGCAACCAGTCACTTTTACTAGTTTTTGATACGCTTTATTAAACCATAAACATCTTTTTCGAGCCGCTGCAGGCTCATCATCTGATAGATGCGTTACAAGAACATTATGCTGTGGACCAAGTGTAGCTAGTGCTGATACTGAGTGCACGTGCACTGCCTTTGAGGCGTAGCGCAGTATAACGATCCTGCCTTGGAGGCGGATAAGTGGGAGATGTGTCTCAGAGCTGGATACTGACAGATGGTGACGCGAGACTGGACGCGCACGTAGTTTATGTATCAGCCGATAGAGGACAGTATTGGATAGGTGACTGTGATTTAGTTTCGATTGTGCCCACTAGAGTGCACTAAAGTAATAGAATCTTTTTCATAAACTGTTCTAGTATTTTCATAAAGTGTTATTATGTCTTTTTGTGTATGTAAAATGTTATAAATGTGTTGTAGCAGTATGAATGATGCGTGAGTGTGGTTTAAGGTTAATATGAAGATAATTGTTTAACGAGTTATGTTGTGGGATTTAGTGTGGGAACATTTCGAAGATGTATGGATATGGCCAAAGGGGATTTTTGTAGAATAGATTTGTAAAGTAAGTTTATGGCAAAGGGAAGGTTAATTCAGGTATAAATAACAATAGAAATAACTTTATGCCTAAACAAAACTTCAGCATATTAGATAATTACGTTGGTAAAAAGGGCAGTCGTTAGGTTTACTATTTTGCGATTGGTTATTGATGAAAAGCGCGGACTGACGCGGGAGAATGTTGTTTTGCTATTGGCTGTTGAGTAAACTGACCAAAGGTAAAGCAATATTCTTCGTGCGCCTTTCTCTGCTGCTAGAGAAGACTTAAGAGTATTCTAGAGAGGAGTCGGAGCCTAGCCATGAAACAGTTCGGATGTGTGTAGTAGTAGTAGATCCGATCGAAACGATAAGTTGCCGTATCTAGCAGTGTTTCATACATAAAAATTGTTGTAAAGCGACGGCATAATTATTCCGATGGGTGTGTAGAAATTTCGGAATTTTTAAATGAATTTTGTGACGAGAAAAGATATAAATTCCTCGTGGCGTATTCAGCAGGTCGGTGGCTAAAAACTGTGACTTCATTAGGTACCGACAGCCTTAATATTTGGCGAGCATTCTCAATCAAAAACAATCCGTATTTTTGTAGCTATTACGTTTTCGGGAAATGCAACACCATAAACTTGCTAACGTGAGTGAAAGGGATTGTAAGCGATTGTGTTAAGTCTAGCACGGGCTTGGCAGTGATACTTGTTCACCTTCGTTTCAGAATATATTAATAGAGTACAAAATTTCCAACCTTTCATTTCGCGTGAAAACTTTCTCCTGAAACGTAGATTTGTGACTTTAATTGCAGCCTGGTTCATGTCGAAGTACAGTAGGTTTTGCTGAGCTTCCCTACTGATGATCTGCTGAGACAATGTTCACAGTTATGTGCAGGTTACTCGTAAAGGGACGGAACCGCGCCGCCGCACCTTAGGGGTGTCCATATGATCTTTTCCTGTAACGTACAATATTAAGCTATGTACACAAATATACACTGTATTTAGCTGCACTTAGTTTTGCACTGATTCGCAGAAAGTGTGACTTTCTGTGAATCAGTGTAAACCCAAGTGCAGCTAAGTACAGTGTATATTTGTGTACATAGCTTAATAATGTACGTTATAGGAAGAGATCTGATATGGATACCACAAGGCAGTGCGCTCGGCATAATGTTGTTGTAACACCTCCATCTCATGATGAACCTGCAGTGGCTTTAAAACTTTTTTTATCGTTGAATAAATCTTATCAAAAAAAAACCGACTGGATGCATATTTAGTACCAGATAAATCGCCAATTTAAATCACAATCGCAGTTCGTTATCCACAATGGATGTACTAAAATAATATCTGTGAAGCCTCTTCCTCTCTGAACTGAAGCGCTTTATCAATGCTAGAGATGGCGTTCACAATATTAATGTGAAATGTCAAGTGGACTACTAATGTTTGTCTAACGTGCTTATACAGGGTGTGACTTAAACCAGTAAAGACAGTTTCGTATGTTGTACCATAGTATGTGCACTCATCAGTGTGTTGGTTGATTTTTCTCTGTCTCGAACAATCTTCCCACAAACACATCACAAACTTTACGACCTGATAATTTCTGCACGTTCGTAACTGCACCGCTGAGTGGACTATGCCTGTCAATATAGACTAACCGTTTTGGAACACGCGTCCACACTTTTACACCTGACCTGCTGTGCAGGGGGACTTAAGCATTACTGGCCTGCTCTTACCACAAGTATTTAGAGGTACTAATCAGCCTAAAAATATACAACTTGTAAAATTATAATTATTAGTCTTTAGATGACGCAAATAATGTTATGTTGTTGAGTACACCGTGCTCAGTCACCAGTAGAAATATCTGCTTACCCGCTACGTCTTCCGTATGAGGTGCGGCTATAGAATAACGGGACGGACGTTGTCGCTGAGTAAGTGTGCCTGCTCTCAAGGTAACGACTAATAGCTGTGTAGCGTGAAGCCTTCTCAGTCGCAGACGACATCTCTGCCGTCTGTAAACAAATCATTACAATTAATAAAATATAATGTTACTTTAAATCCGTCTTGATTGCAAACTTTTTTATTATTCATATGACCGGTTTCGGTTCATTCAGAACCATCTTCAGATCTGTAAAAATAATTATACTAATTTACTATTTCACGAAAGCAAATCTTTTTCATCCTATCTTATCAAGATCAAATGTACCAGAACGTACCTGATATTTAAGTTACAGGAGTAACCCGTCCAATTCAGCAACTTTCACATGCTACGTCACATAAAATTGGTTGGCAGAGTGCACGTCATTTATATTAATTATGACACTATTACCGACAGGTGGCGTCTGGTACATTTGTTACATTCCATTTGCACATACTGTATTCAGTAGATCTTTTTTATATTAAAAATATTTAATTAAAATATGTAGATGTCAAAGCTAAAATCTGTACTTGTCAGGATTAAAAAACAGTAAAATTATCATTTTTATACGATCTAACAGGCATAGGGCGATTTATATATCTATGGTGCTGGTGTGAACTTGTTTTCTTCTACGGTCTGCTTCCGTGGTTCCCGCCACTTTGGTGTTGTGCCGCGGTCCGCTCAGTCGTCTGCTGTCCATCGCCGCGGGCAAGAGGGCCGCACAGGAGGGCCCCGTCAACGACGCCAGGCGTTGCACGCGTCTTCCGGCTTCTCCACCGCGCACCATCTCTCATCCCTCGGCCTGGATCTCCATACGCAACAGTTGTCATCTTAGTAGGTCGTCATAAATGCTAAAATAGGCGTTACTCCTGTAACTTAAATATCAGGTACGTTCTGGTACATTCGATCTTGATAAGATAGGATGAAAAAGATTTGCTTTCGTGAAATAGTAAATTAGTATAATTATTTTTACAGATCTGAAGATGGTTCTGAATGAACCGAAACCGGTCATATGAATAATAAAAAAGTTTGCAATCAAGACGGATTTAAAGTAACATTATAAAATCACTGATTGCTGTTATCCCATAAGACATTATGTCTGTTTTTGCAAAATTAATAAAATGTTCCGGGCTATTATGACGTGGTCGAATAAATTTCACTTTAAAACCCGACGTTTCGTCCCCATCTGCGAAGTACATTCTCAAGGGTAATAGTAGCTTTCTTGAATGTCCGATTCACACCCTGGCTTGAGTCCATAGCGAGCCAGGGTATGAATCGGACAATCAACAAAGCTACGATCTCACTTAAGAATGTCCCCCGCAGGCGGAGACGAAAGGTCGGGTTCTAAAGTGAAATACATTCGGCAACGGTATAACTGCCCGGAACATTTTATTAATTGTGACATTTCCGGCCGTGAAAGTCTACATTTTACAATCAGTTAAGCCATTGCATCCACGCCTTTCGTTTGCGCAAGAAATGGACTTTTGTTTTGACGAAAAAGTGGTAAGTGTAATTACAGAGCAACGAATTGGCATGAAATTTCATATGAAACTTGGAGAAACTGCCGCCGGTTCAAGCATTTCTAAGATGGCCGAGAAGACATTGAAAATGACTCAAGCTCGGAATGCCCTTCCACATCAAAAACCGATGAAAATATCGAAACACTAGGTAATCTCATTCAACCTGACTGTTGGTGAAGTATTCGATCTATTGTTGAAACTGTAGGAATTGAAAGGAAACGCGTACGATAAATTTTACATAGCCCGTTTAACATGACAATAGTTTGTGCATAACTGGTGGCGAAAATTATCACCATCAAACAAAAAGAAGCTCGTGAAAATGTTTCTACTGATAGTCTGAGAATAAGTGAAAATGATTCTAATTCATTGGAAAGAGTAGTAACATATGACATGTCTTAGTTTTTCATTTGTGACCCAGAATCGAAGAGGTAATCGATGCACTGGACAGGCCCAACTTCACCGAGAGCAATAAAAAGCTCGAATGAGCAAATCAGATTGTTGTTTTCGATGTCCATGGAATTCTGTATCTTCACTGGGATTCTGAAGGTCAATCTATTCATAAACATTACTACTTTAAAGTTCTTGTGCAAATCCGTGAGAAAACATGAAAAATAAGAACGACCTGAACTGTGGAGGAAGAAGCGATGGATTCTCCATCAAGAGAACGCACCAGCCCACACCGCATTGTTTTTTTAAGAGGTTCCTAGTGAATTGAAGCATCCCAATGGGAAACAATATTCACCTTATTAGCCTGACCCAGCACCATATGACTGATTTATTCCTCAAGGCCAAAATTGCATTAAAAGAAACATGATTTCAGTTCGTTGAAGCCGTGAAAGGAAAATGGCAGGCATCATCAAGGAGCTCAAGGGCAACATTTGTTTTTTCCATCAATCAAAAATTCGCGTGGAGTGTTGAGAGATAGAAGAGAGTAGTATAGTGTGGGTGACAATAATAACGAGTAAATATGTATGTTTCTGAAAGAAAATGTTTTACAGAAATAGTGTCTTTATTTTATAGCCACACCTCGTGTTAATTCGCTAATGTAAAACATCCTAAATAATCCACAGAACTTCGAAAAGAACTGTAATGTTCACAGCTACACCAATAGAAGAAACCAACGACGTACGGTATTCTGAAAGATTTATTTGCTTATACAACTACTAATATTAGGACCCAAATCCACAGTAGTCCCTTTCAGGAGTCAAGCTCCCATCATCTGGCTGTCTAAGTTGATCCTGCATAAAAAGCCCTTCAAAATTCTAAAGGTCAAAATATAAAATTAAATAAAATTATTCGCGCATAAAGCCCTGGTCTTTGTTTGAAAATGGCAACACGAGATTCCCTGCTACGGTTATCCGTCTTACGGAGTGGTCACGCCTAAAAAGTTAATTAAGTTATGTATAAATGCATATTTAAACCTTCACCTGTTTTTATTTTAAACCTAGACATCTACCCGTTTCGGTCTTTGACCATCATCACTGATGAAGAGTTAAAATGGTTTAAGCTCCATATTGCGTCATCGATTATTTAAAATGAGTTGTGCATGTCCTGAATGTAAATATATGACACAGGACTTTAAAAGCAAACATATTAGTACTAAATGTATACAGAGCAGTACATTACTTAAACGGCTTGTAACAACAACTGTACATATAATAATTTTTTTCTTCTGATTTTCGATAAATTAGTGTAAGCAATGTTGTGATTTCATTTCTTTTTCTTTTCGTGTCATTAGGTTAAAGAAACTGTAAGCAACTTTCGAGGTGAATATTAATGTTTGCCCGCATCTCGTGGTCGTGCGGTAGCGTTCTCGCTTCCCACGCCCGGGTTCCCGGGTTCGATTCCCGGCGGGGTCAGGGATTTTCTCTGCCTCGTGATGGCTGGGTGTTGTGTGCTGTCCTTAGGTTAGTTAGGTTTAAGTAGTTCTAAGTTCTAGGGGACTTATGACCACAGCAGTTGAGTCCCATAGTGCTCAGAGCCATTTGAACCATTTTTGAACCAATATTAATGTTTATGTCAAATTTCAAGCTATGCTATAACGGAACTGAAGTGTAACCCATGTTGACTCTATTGTAATATGTTTAAAATTGTAATTGTGCGTCTGGTCCATACGTAGGCAATGTATTAGGATATGTGGAATGTAAAACCTTTGGTGAATACCCTGTCTGTAGGGGAGCGGTAAAAGTTGGATGGCAGGCGAGCGCGGGAAAATGCACACGGGCGCGGTACGGCATAACGGGCTCAGTAAGACAGTCGGAGTTGGGCATCGGACTGAGGAACACGTTCCGGATCGAGGAGGCTATTCTGGAAAAAGTGGTTTCATTGAGCCTCGGATGTGCCGTTTCCGACGACTATACAGCATGGCTATATTCTAATGGCACTGGATTGAGAATGAGGGCGACGCTAAGAAGAAGCAAAGTGCCGATACAGCAAAAGCCATAGCTGCGATTGTATGTGTGCCGTGCGCATCGCCATCTCGCCACCCGCCAACCGCCGCATCGACTCGCACAGGTTGCATCTTTAGAATTGTATTCGTGTGGACCAGTGTTAATTTTGTTCCGGCCAGTTCAATAATAACTTAACTTTTACCAAATTTGTTCTGTCAATGAATTATCCTAATCACTAACCTAGACAGGGTCCTTTCCACATGTTGTGCAATCCGAGTGTCCCGAAATGAAGATTTAAAGTTTATGTTAATAAGAATTACCTGCAGACCTATCTATGCTAGAAAGATGTTTAAGGAGCTTTATTGTTAATGAAAATATAAGCAAAGAACAAAGGTCTGACAAAGTTGGAAGATAATTTTGGAATTGGTTTAGTAATGAAGCTTAAATAATTTGAGACAAAAATAATGGTAGTTAAATGAGGAAGTAATGAGACTAAAAGTGTAGTAGCTCATATTTTGTAAATCTTGAGTGCTTAATGTTTCCAATAGTTAACTGTTTCAACACAGTGATCATAACAGTTTCAGGGTCCCCGCCCCCCCTTCCACTCTTTTCTTTTCTACTCATTTAAATTCTGGAGTGTACTGAACTGATTTGACCTGCAAAGTTAAAGTCAATATAAAACCTAAATTTATCAGTGTTTACTCTTATTAAAATTGACATTGTATGGGTGTTTCAAAAGTGCTATTTCTAGGGTAATCTATGCCCGATTTCAGTCGGATCAATAGACAAAATGCAGTTTGTAGTAATAATTGTGTTGTAATGTTGTGTATTTACAGCTTGTCCAAATTAGTACAGAAAGGTAAAATATTAGTTCAGCAGATTTTTCTGGTTCTAAAATTTACCATATAATGCAGTATTACTACGTGTTGTTATGCTTGTACGTACCTCCACTTGTACAAGGAAAAAACTCACTTAATGCCTAATTAGGCTGGCGACCGTATTATTAACAATTGGTAGCATCTGCTGTGTATGTTTCTTGCCCGTCCAAACGTGTAGTGGCACTCTATACTTGCTTGACGTATTATTGTTGTTACTCAGTAGGTGAAAGTCTGATTTTGCCTCCATTCAGATACACGCGGTCAACATATTTACTAAAATCCTTTATTATAAGGTGAAGCCCGTCAACTTATCATAGTACAGGCTTTAATGAGTTAACGTACGCCAGAGCGGAGACGTTACAGGCTGTTGACAGTAACCTTCCAAAAATTAATCAAACTAGTTCCGTGAATTGTCCTCCAAAGCACAGGGCGGTAAACGTCCGTCTCATCAGCTTCCTCCCGTGCACAATTAGCTCGTAAACATATGTACGGATCTGACAGATTGCACTGAGCCATCGGCTGTTCCATAACATTACAAAAGTTTTACAAAGGCCAAGGAGAGACGTCATACTAACGGTTATCCGTGCCATGCCATTCACATTTATCTTACTATACCAACATTGACATAGCCGTAAATAACCACTGAAGAAGACATTACCGTTCTCACCAGTTTCTATATTAAGAACATTATCAGACTTTAGTCAGTGAAATGCGATTTAAAGTTCCTCGAGCAGGTCGAGTTTCTTTCCTGTCTTCTTCACATCTATCACTTCTGAGTCTGCATGTTTACCTTATAAGGGCTACCTTATATATATATACGTTTGTCAACTGCCGATCTGTCGTAGTTGCCTAGTTTAAATGCACCTGCATGCTTCCTTCATCTTGTCGAAAATTTCCTACCGTTTTGTCCTATATATTTCGTTCACACGGTGTGCATTGTATTTTGTGAGTGCCCTCCCGATCAAATTTACGTGTCCTGCCGCCAGTTTCACGCATTAAACTATACCTCATTAGTGTTTTATACTGTGAACGCCAGCTGGACGTTGTATGGCCGAAGAATGTTCGCTAGGATGTACGGCAACATGGATAAGCGGGGCAGCGGATCTGGTGTTGCCATTTTTAAAGTAAGACCAGAACATCAGGTCCGAATAATTTTATTTGCTCTTTATAATTTGACCTTGAGTGCTTTTGTAGAGCTTTTTATGTGATGATGGGAGCTTGACCCTCAAAACGCATTGCTGTGGTTTTTGTCCCTAATATTAGTGGCTGCATGCTAAAATATTTATAAATATGACCTTAACACCGTTACGTCTGATCCTTAAAATGGAGAATATTAGAAGACAAAAGTTATACCGCAATAACAAATTTTCATATTTTGTAAAATGAATTGTAAATACAAATTGCAGTTGTTGGTCCTGGGGAACCCATTGCATTCTTTAGACGTATATTTAGTTAAAGAATGGTTGTGTATGTAAACTAGCAGACACGTTTACTTTGCTCTAAATGTACGTTCCGCTATAACTTTAGTAGAACTATCACCATTCTTATTCAATTAAGAGACCACTTCTTAGTCATCTATAAGTGACAAGAAAGCACATAAAGTAATGATGGGCGTACATCGCCTGTAAGAGACTCGTGTCACATAATTTCCTCAGAAATGAAGCAAATTATGTACGGAACACGTATTTCCATTGTGTCCGCAGTTTAGCAGTTAGTAATGGAAGCTGACTTCCATTTTCCTCTGTATATTCTGTCACGCGTGTTCCTCAGTAGGAATACCTTCCAGGTGAGGGAATCTACCGGATCCGACGCTGGTCGGCAGTGAGATGTGCGGCGTGCAGCGTGTGGGCGCAGAGGGAGGTGGTGATGCGCCTGGAGCGCCGTGTCCGCAGCGCGGTGCCGCTGGGTGGGCTGCCTACCCACCAGGCTCGCGTTCCCGGGGCCGGGCTGGACACGCCACATCTGAGGCCGGGCGCGCTTTGCCATGCAGATCAGACGTTCTCTCGCCGCCAGTGCCCACGGCCGCCGCGTCCCCACGGCAAACTCGATGGTCACACACGAGCAGTCGCTTTACTGCCGCCTAAAGACGTCTCGCCGTGGTACAGCTGCTGAAACTAAACCAGGGCTGATGAACAGACTCAGGTATGGCAGTGAAATACCTAATTCATTCGAAGTAACATGGTTCATTATCTGATCACGTAGTATTAAAACCAAAATGGAGAATCATAAATAATTTTAATTATATTTGTTGTGTACACAATAAAAATTCTTTCTTTGCCAGTTAATGATCTATTTTTGTCTCAACCAGTTCCACCTATTAATGCTAGGCGTTATTTAATTATACATAATTTTTGAAGAGGCCTACAATGATTCTTGGTATTTCATTTAAATTACGTAACTAATCACAAGTACGTGTTTCTGATTTACCATTCAGTTTCATTCTGCTATCCTTTTCATGTATCCAGATGTTCCTCTGTACGTACGAATTGCACATAGTACTAGTTTACATCCGATTACATTTAAACAATTCACTCCTCGAACTCTATCCAGTTGATCAAAGCAAATGGTTCTGCTCACTTTTTCTTATGAATGACTGGGGGAATATGTGTACTGTAGAGTGGAATAGAGTGTCGGTATGTGGATGGAGGGAGGATGGACTGTAGGGGAACTCTATCTGTGTGTTGTGTGTTATTTTATTTTTTATTTTTTTGGTCTGTCCTAATGGATACCACATTAAACAACCTCCTTATCTTCTCCTTTCTTTGTTGACAGCAGTTTTTCATCTTTTTCACCCTTTCCTTAAGTTGTTCTCTTCTTTATCCTGTCCACATTGCTCCTGCCTTTTTCTACGTTTTTACCTGAAAGCCGTTGAAACTTTTACTTGTCTCCAAAACTTTCTTCTTTCTCCTGTTTGTACCACCACTATTTCTGTTTTCCTCGTGTCTCCTTCAACTTCTTTCATCCAAGTCATTGACTTTTTCACTTTCTGTCAAGATAGTTAAAATTTCTTGTTGTTACTCCTTTCTCGTCTAGGTTTTTTAGGTGTGTTTAGAATGTGATAAATATATTATTATTACTATTAATTTTTCTTTTTCCTTCTGTAACTATTTTTTGACATTTACCCTGTTTTAATTTTTTACGGTCTTCCATATGAAATATCCTTCCCGCATCGGAGTGAGCATTTCTTTTCCTTTATTTTTATAACATATGATTGTCATATCTCTTTTGACCTCGACGAGATGGTCATTTAGTATTGTTAGATGTTCTAGATAATGTGGGCCCCTCAGCAATACCGTTACACTTTCCCTGTATCGGATATTGAATTCCCTGAAGTCATCCCAAAGTACACCGTTGTCCCAAAACATTATGAGCACTTGTTTACTAGCGTGTTGTCCCACCTTTGAAACACAATACAATTGAGATTATGCTTGGATTTTAGAAGTACTCGACAGGATTCCAGAAGTGTGTGACAAAAGATGTCTTCGCAAAAGTCAAGCGATTCCCACAAATTACTGGATGGTAGTTTAGGGGGACGCAGCTGGCTCCCCATATGTGTTCTACTGGGTGTCGATCAGGCGCATCTGCTGCCCAATACATTAATGCCCAAGACATTAATGTGAGTTCACTATAATGCTCCTCAAACCGCAGTTGCACGATTCTGACCTTGCAACAAGGACAGTTATCGTGCTGGAAGGTGTCATCACCGTAGGGGGAGACATCGCGCATGAAGCGGCGCAGGTGATCCGCAATAATGTTCTCGTAGATCACTGGTGTGATGAAGCCTTCGGTTATCACCACAGATCCCAAGGAAGCCCAACTCAGTGTGCCCCACAGCGTAGGTCTGCCCTCACCGGGCTGCACTTGTGGCTCAGCGCACATTTCGCGCAGCCATTCGCGTGGATGACGGCGTGTAAGGACCCAGCCATCGACCTGGTGTAAGAAGAAGTGCGACTCATTTGACAGGCGACATGTTTCCATCAGTCAACTGCAATCCTAACTGACGATGTCGTTGGGTCAACACAGGTCACGTAGGGAGCGTGTGATATGGAACTCCATGTTCAACAATGGCCTTTGAACGGTGTGCTCCGAAACACTTGTATCTGCACCAGCACCATCATTGTACCCTGTCGTCAGATCTGACACAGATCGCTGCCCATCTTGCATTACACAGTGGGGGAGCCTCCGACCTCTGCGTTTTGGGAAAAGACGTAATCGTCCATTACCACATGGACTACTCGTTATTCCACTATGCTCCGACCACTTTCCGTAGGTGCTCACGACAGCTGTAGCCAACAGGCCACCAGCTTTGTCTTTTCAGAGATTCTCGTTTCAAACCGCAGCACAACAACAATGTTCCCTTTGTCCAATCCGCTTATACCAACACATTTCATCATTTTCGGACGGCATCTTTGCTAGACCGACTGACCATTCGTCTCTCTTCCGCCTGGCCTGCATTAATTCCTTGCTCCGTCGCGTGCCGCCAACACCACCAACAGCCAGTTAGCCTCGAGGTGGTCACTGGTCACAATGTTTTGGCTCATCATTGTATGCCAAGGTTAACTTTTGAGAAATTCTTAAACTATTTTATTTAACTCTTTCTTTCTGTCACAATTTATAATTTCTATTGTGTTACGCTATTTTTGTAGAAGTATGTATTAATTGTATATTTTTGAAGTTGTTACTAATTATGTGTATGAGCTGTATGAGGTACGTAATGTTGTGGCATTTTCTGTTTGTTAGTAGTGATGAGTTCCTTGACGGCAGTGTACATTGTCGTTATGTTGCGTGTTGGTATTAATAATTTCTTGGGTGTGTGGGGTCGCTACATCTTGTATCTGTCACCATAAACACCAGTACGATAGAAAAATATTGAAATATAATTAGTTCAGCACTCGATGTATATAAACCCTAAATTTCGGCCGATCACATTCCAATCAAGGTTAGATGCCACGACTTCCGTACCGCCGGCCGGTGTGGTCGAGCGGTTCTACGCGCTTCAGTCCGGAGCCGCGCTGCTGATACGGTCGCAAGTTCGAATCCTGCCTGGGGCATGGAAGTGTGTGATGTCGTTAGGTTAGTTACGTTCAAGGAGTTCTAAGTTTAGAGGACTGATGACCTCAGATGTTAAGTCCCATAGTATTTAGAGGCATTTGAACTTCCATACTAAGAAATCTTCGATGCAGTCACAATTATTTTTGATGCTTCATATACTCTTGCCTCATAAACCTTGGGGTGGAACCGACAAATGCTTCTCTGAAGATCATCAATAGCTAATCCGCCTAATTGTCTTAATAGACGGCTTTCACGACGTCATGTTAGAAAAGCGTAAGTTGGAATGAAATTTTCACTCCCCACCGGAGTGAGCGCTAACATGGAACTATCTGGTAGCTTAAAACTGTGTGCTGGACCGAGACTCGAACTCGAGATCTTTACGTTTCGCGGGAAAGTGCTCTACCAACTTTTTTTTCCTTACAGTAATGAACAGAGAGTCAGCTGTTGGTTGGGTGGAGGCAAGGTGCGCAAAGGTTGATACCCGAGGCCTGGCCACGATGTCTCACCTCCACCTGTCACTGTGTTGGTCTCTCATATGAACAAAGTACTATGTTGGGTTCTTTATATGTTTTTCCTTTATTTTTTGTTAGTATTTGTTTAATGAAAAGAAAACATGATAGACATAAAATCCATAATTCCGGAACTCAAAAGAAAGATGACAATGAGAGAAGGCTCCGGAAACAGGGAAAACAGAAAGCTACCCAATTCTATGACAATTAAAGACAAGTTGCAACGTATTTACAAATAAAGCTTTATAACGTTGAAGCATCTGCGACTTCCGATGAGCGTTCACCATACATTGGTGAGAACCAATGGGGTCGGGATAGTTGTCACAAACGACTGCGCAGTGGGCGGAGTATCCAAGGAGCCACACGATTGAATTAGTCTCGGTCCGAGGGAAAACGGAAAAGTCCGGACGCCGAAGAAGTTCAGCCGACAAAGCTGCTTCAGCCGATTGGGTAACGAAAGCCAGTTCTCGGTGAATCCAGTGCCACAAGAGACAAACCTATGCGGTAATGTAACGGACTAAGACGTATGCGATGCAGGAGTTCGTTGGTCGGGATTAGATTGTGAATGACCGTATAGCACAACGAGGCGTCTTCATCTGAAGAATAGGAAGCGCTATGTGAAACCATCCCGTTTTCCAGGATACCAATGGCGGAGAATGTACTCCCCAGCGACAAAGCAAGGGTCTGGTGATGAGATGCGTCATTGATAAAATGTCAGCTCCCAGACCGGCCGGTCGAAGACATGAAAATAAGCGAGATGTAATAGAATTGCATCAATTTGCGCGCCACCAACGCGGGGAGCGGGAATATTTGTGCAACATAGTACACTCTGCTGGAAATGTAGGAATCTAAGATCCGCACTTTATGGAGAAGACTGATACCGCAACATGAGAGTTGGGATAATTTTAAGGAAAAGAACGTGGAAGGCGGTCCGACATACTTCGTCATTTGTTGTTTCATGGAATACAGTTCGTTACTTAACAAGTCACTATTATTACAAATTAAAACCTTGTGAAAAAGAATGACAACCCTCACAGTAATTTAAAGAATTTGAACACGATCAATTCATTAATAACAAACTTAAACCATTAAGAACAATGCTTGAAACCAGGAATATACAGTCCCCAAATACAAGTAAGAGATCACGACAGCTAGGTGTGGCTGAGGGCAGATTCAACAGACTGAGTTTTATCAGTAAAATGAATTACAAATGACTGCCACTAAATGTACTAACAATTTTCCAGCATAGATAACACCTTAAATACCCAGACAAGGCCCACCCAGAATACAGAAAGGATAACAAGTCCCGCCACTGACTGTGGGATTTGGAAAGCTCTTTACAGTCTGTTAACCTTAATAAAATCCCTTAAGGGATAAAATGCACAATCCTCCAAAATACAAGCAAAGCTGGGAAGGTATACAGTTTCAAACGCGACTCCCAGTTGGCACACACCTGCAGAAACACTGACAATGACCCTCAGATAAATATAAAATCCGCAAAATACAAGATAAGTTGCGAAGGCAATCAATTTAAATGTGACACGAAACTCGTATACACCAGCAGAAACATTGACAATGACCGTTAAATAGATATACAGTTCCTTCAAAATACAAGATAAGCTGGCAAATACAGCAGGTGGCTATCACAGCCATCAGACAACAAGCAGGCAAGTTTTACTCTGAGTGGAGTTAGCTAATGAGTATGGTTCAAACGGTAAAACTCAGCAGTATATATTCATAAGTAGGAGACTTTAAAACTTAACATGCTCCAGAACTAGCAGTAAGGTACAAAGAGCAGGTATAGTAAGGAAGAATGTCGGGCATGCAGGACACGCTTCAAAGCTTACGTGCTTACTGAATTCACAATACTGAATAGATCAAGAGTTCCGGATTAATTGGCGACTCTCCGCATTGGCGCGTATCAAACGATCAGATTTACTTAACTTGGACCAACACGAGGCGGCTGGTAGAGGTGCCAAAATGCGGGCCAACGTAGACGTCGTGCGACGACAAAAGTGTGGCCACACCAGGAAGGAAACACGTCTCTGCTCCGGGCCCAGGGAACAGGAAGGAGACGTCTACTGCCAAAATTACCAAGCCAACATAAATCGGAAGTGAACAGTAACCTCCCAAAATAAGGCTACAGGCGAGAATGTCTAGGATGCATGCAATATTAACCTATTCTGAAAGCGACGACACATACAAGTTGCAACCTAAATACTACTTAAAATTACTTGAAAATTAACACGGTGAAATATCAGCGCTTAAAAATGCAACTGCTACGGAATATTCATCTATAAAAGGGCGCCTTGCCTTTGACACAGACTATGTTACGATGTCAATTTCAGCAACGCAATTTGTAACAGAGAATGCTCGTACACCTGCATTGTACATGGCCTGGATCAGAAAACAGTATTCAGTTACAACTGACCGATGACCACGCACACAATCACTCAGAGCCGCGTTAATAAGACAGGTCCAATTCCACATTAACACAGACGAGAACAAATACCAATAAAGAACAACACTTAACTCCACTCATGTGTGAAGGAGCCGTGAACTCCAGCAGTCCAAGCAGGGGTGTTATTCCCTCCAATCAGTACATGCGGTCTTCGAGGGGCAGTAAAATTTAAGATTGCAGAGTTGGCCGGGAACTTGCTGAAGATGTTACACACGGTGTCCACTGCTCTCCCGCAACCCGCCGCTGTCAATCCCTAAATTTGGAAATTTGTGGTAAGATCTTGTGGGACCAAACTGCTGACGTCATCGGTCCCTAAGCTTACACATTACTTAATCTAACTTAAACTGAGGACAACACACATACGCATGCCCGAGGGAGGACTCGAACCTCCGACGGAGGAAGCCGCGCGGACCGTGACAAGGCGCCGTACACCGCGCGGCTGTGTCAATCCTTAATCCAGCCGGCAGGGCTTGCCTCCGACCGATCTAACCACCCGCGGCTTCCCGAGGCCCGTACCGGATAGTGTAACGCCGGAAATGCATATCCTCGTATTTCCATCTATTGTACTAAAATTTTTTTCCTTATTTTGTTACCTGAATATATGACGTTTCTGTGTCTTTGTATATTGTAATTGTTTTACTATTTGTATATATATGCATTTATGTCGATGTATAATTGGTTTGATGTGTAAAGATTATTTGTATTTTTACGCTGGGTCTGGCCTAGGGAAACTACGCTATCGAACCATTACATCGATAGGTCGTGTGGAGAACCAAAGTGTTTAGGATCTTTGGTAGTGTTAACTCTGTCCCGTGGAGCGCGGGCAGAGGGAGAGTTTGGCTGGGGTGGTGCAGTGGAGCAGGTGTGTTGTGTGAAGCTCCCGTGAGTTGCCGCGCTTTCGGGCTTTGGCAGCATGTAATTGCGCTCGACTTGCGATGATAGTTTCTGACATGGTGTCGCGGACGGGAAGCATTATCTGGCGCACATCAAGAGCCCGTTTCGTCTGGTGACCGTGTCGAGAAGAAGGCGCGCCAACATCCAGCTCCTGCAACAGCGACGGCCGACAATGAGTGACTGTCGCCACCTCCTCGATCGACGACTGCAAACCTACAATCAACCAACAAGGAAGACTGGAAGCACGTAAAGTTTTAGAACTGTATGGCAGACCTCAGCTTTTCAAACTTTTAAAATGGTTGCATCACAAAATTACAGCAACTTAGCATGAACCTTTGTTGCTCATTGTCCCAATTGCATTACCAAGCAGGGTCCCTTCCTTTTCCGGAATGAACCCGAGTGTCGTTGAAATTCAAACGCCAGCATCATTCGATTTCACTGCTTTAATTTCAAAGTTCAGTTAAGGGATTCATAGCTGGCTACAATATTTAGATTACACAAGCACAAATTAAGAGTGCGAGTTTTGTTACCGTATTTTAGCTTACCTGTGACTGCAGCTCAGCTTGGTACGCACTAAATTTTACTATTGTTAATTGTTCAGAATCATTTAATTCAAGTTCAAAGTTAAACCTCTTATTTCTAAATTGCTTTTGAAATCATTGTTGAGGTAGTCCAAGACTAACCTTACTGAATTTCGATGCGCTTCAGAAAGAAAGCTCACTATTAACTTCAGTCACTAAATTAACTTTCAATTTTCGGGTTTTTTTAATTCTTTTGCTAAATTAAGTCAGAGTGTAGCGAAATTTTTACTTCTGACAAACTTTCAGTTTTCACACTAAACGTGTCAACCTTCAATTGCCACGCTTCTGCTGCTAATTATATGTGTAATAACCTCTCTTTTTCAGTTACTATAGTAATTGTCCATAGGACTGGCGACCGTAATTTCCCCCAGATCTCAAATATCTAATTACCGCTAGTTAATTGTTAACGTAACGGCCGCACATTTACTTTCTTTATTAACGTTACCCCTTTTCAAAATTAATTTCCACCAGTTTCATTTGCATTTTTCCTTTCATGAAGACGTAACCCTTTCCTCCCTCTTTACCGACAGATTAACTTCGGTGACGATTGCTTTTCCCAAATTTCCATTAGGTACACGCGGTTTAATTTTTCACTGTCATTAAGGTCGATAAGTGAGGAGGAGGTTACAATAGCACGGGTCACCCAAAACCAACAATTTGCGAGCCACGTGCCCTCCAGCTAACGGCAGTACCAGGCCCACCCAAAACCGACAACACGCGCCTGGACCAAAGACCTCAGTTCCCGACATACGATCACGATCGATATCGACAGTCCAAGCAGTTATTGGCGCCAGCGGAGCGGCATGCACACCAAAATTAAAGCCGTCACGGTTCAAGGACTAAGGGAACGGCGTTCGTGTTCAAGAATTGTCCTTTGAATTCGATTCGTCACCTCCCACCAATTGTGTGCTTGAAAGGTCTCTGTTGGATTGCTTTCATGTTAATTTCTTAAATCTGTTGTCATTTATGGCGTACATTCCACTTCTAAATTTATTGTGGCGTTTTTGACTCTATCTGGGAGGAGACTGAGCAGTGGAACTTGTTACTTTTACACATAATCAAGAACGATCTGTCACACTACTACACTTTAAAACACAGTTTATATGTAATTCATGTCACACAGTCTCATACGGAACCTACATCCGCTTTCTTTTATACACTGTATATGATAAGATACTGTCATCCCCCTTCCCTTCTGTGTGAAAGGATGAATGAGCAAATGTATTTCTAGTTGCATGCTTGATGGTAGCTGACAAACCTGTCTGCTAGAGAGCAGTAGGACCAACGTCGGAATAGGTAGCGGCACTTTCTAAAAACAAAGAGGTTTCTATTCTGAGTATGGTACCGTCCGTCCTTTGTCATGTTGGTATAGGAAGCTGCCTTCTGATCACTTCCGTTTGTATCCGTGAGGTAACCTTGGTAGGGGCCCACGGCACTCTGTCTGTGGCGAGCGTCTGAAGTGGTACAATCTCCGGCTAAGCGCGTCTCTGCTAAGTCCGCAGGACAATGGATTTCTTAAGTTCAGCCTAACTGAAAATTTAATCACCTTTGGTTCAAATGGTTCAAATGGCTCTGAGCACCATGCGGCTTAACTTCTGAGGTTATCAGTCTCCTAGAACTTAGAATTACTTAAACCTAACTAACCTAAGGACATCATACACATCCATGCCCGAGGCAGGATTCGAACCTGCGACCGTAGCGGTCGCTCGGTTCCAGACTGCAGCGCCTAGAACCGCACGGCCACTCCGGCCGGCTTAATCACCTTTATTTCAGGTTTAGATCTAAAATATCTTATGTTATCTTAAATTGCAACGGAGTGTAATTCGAGTGTGAAGTTCAGAATATCTTCCAGTAGTTGCTTTGTCACTACTTTGTGAGTAAAGCGGAACCACGTGTTGATGATCCGTAACTCTAACTAATATCATTAATCTAAAATGTGAATGTGCGTGAGATTATAACGTCTCGTGTTGACAATATTTTTCAATATAACAACTTCTCTTTATGTTCAACCCACATGGGGTGTACTTTGTGAGACCAGTACCACGTGCTTATTCAGTTGTTTGACTCATCAGGTTAATAGTAAGACGATAGTAACCAGTTCGAGGTTTTTCTTTTGCAAATTGCGTTTCGATGTAATTTATTTTAATTATCAAAGTTATTGTGGAGTTACAGTCTTTGTGTAAACCAAGTTGACCACGTGTAGCATGTGGTGTAATCATCAAAGTAGCCCTCAGCTATTCTTTTCGGGAAGATTTCACAAAGAGTTAGTATGAATTTAGTATACCAGTGTGTGGTAATTTCATGACGGACAGGATTGCGCTATGAACGTAACTTCTTTGGGTGAAAATTGAATCGGTTGGTTGTGGTTAATTTCCTCTTGCATATGTTTCAACGTTCTTCGTGTGTTATTTTATGAATGCAGTGTTGTATGCAGTCTCCATATTTGATGTGTTCCGTAAGATTACAAACTCACATTTTCACAATCCTAAATAAGGCACCAGTTTAGTTATGAATCAAGTTTAATATGCTGAAATTTTAACAGAACAATGATCAATGTTAAACTAAATGTTGAAACGTCCCCTTTGAACAATTATACATGACTGTGCTTAACCTGACACACAATATTTTGTTAGCGCAACACAATCTGACTTTCAAAATTCTCTACAAAAGAATGGCCCTGACTAACATTAAACTATACCTTTCACAAATCACTTACCTCACAAAAATCTTCGCTGCTCAAGCTACTGCAATACAGCGAGCGCCACTACTGCCAGCTAAATAAAAGATTCAAACTATGGAAGGCACTAACTACTGATAGGGATAGTTAGCAAATGAAAGATATTAATAGAGAACAAACAATGTATTTACCTTAATATCATCACAAGTCATAATATATATATCAGTTCATGACAAATTACAAACCTCCGCCATCTCTCTCCCCACATCCACCACTGCTGGCGGCTCACCTCCAACTGCGCAACGCAACGCGCTGTTCACATCCAGCTGCCGCTGCCCAACACTACAATGGCAGACAACAATGCAAACTAGCCACAGACTGCACACAGCACAGCCAGTGATTTTCATATTGAGCGCTACATAACGTTGCCAATAAGAAAACATAAACAGCCTACTTACATAGAGAAAACATAAACAGCCTACTTACATAGCCCCCATGCTCCCCACAAAAAATTTTACAAATTTTTTTTTGGGCAGTGGCCAATAATGATTTGATAAAATTTTTCATAATTACAATAACAAAGAAATCAAATGCACACACTTATTGATACAACGTTGGTCAAAAGCTAAAATTTTGTCACAGTCCATAAAGACAGTCCTGATCATTCATTACGGTAAAATATAGTGTTTTTCTCAAAGTCTGAGCAGTAGAAGAAAATGCACACGGAAGTAGTGGATTTCCATGCTGTCTTGAAGAAGTAGTGTTGTCCTTCCAACGGAAAGACAGTGCTGACTCTTGACATGCTGACAGGTAATGGGCCACAATGGAGCAAACCCACAGCAGAGTCATTCGAAGTTTTGAAGAATATTGGTAGGTAGGTCATCACAGAGCAGACCCACTGGAGTCCTGGTAGAGATTGTGGTATTGGTGGGCCACCAGAGGTGCAGACCCACTGCAGTCCTTGTAGAAATAATGGCATGGTGGGTCATCAAAGATGCAGACCCACTGTAGTCCTTGTAGAGATGATGGTACTGGTGGGTCATCAAACATGCAGACCCACTGTAGTCCTTGTAGAGATGGCCAGCAGCCATCTGTTGCGATCTGTTGCGACTGTGCAGGTGCACAATCACCATCGAAGAGTCTTGCGAATAATATAGCAAGTCCATAACCACCACTTGTGCACTCACAAAGTTTTTTGAAATTGTCCTTAGAACGAGCAATGCTGTTATCCAGTCCCTTGCTGAATTATCAACACACGTGCAAACACTAACAGTCCCTACTTCTTACATATTGTCCATATACTATGACCAACAGAAATGTGTGCAGTGAAATGTAACTAACAAGTTAATAATACCATGAACTGGTGACAATTACAATTTTATAACATAAGAATACAATAACAAAGGTACAAAATACATCATTAGAAACATAACAATACAGATAACATTTGTAGTACAGGCTTTACAAAAGAATCGAACTAACATATACATCAGTGGAATTATGACATGAGTACATACATAAAAGATCACAATAATTTTTGAAACATCACCTTCGCATGTGAGCAACAAACCAGAATAAATAATGTCTAAACATCTTTACAAAGTAAATAACACATTATTAATGCCAATTGTATTTGAGGATAACAGTATTCCTCATCATAGTGAATGTAACTTAGTATTAGAAGAGAAAAAAGTTCTATGAAACAGTACACAGAGACAGGAAAAAAACAAATACACAAGGGTACACAAACATATAGTGGGATAACACAAAAGGGAAAGGGCAGGGTTTGTTTTCAGTGTAACATTTGGTACTGCAGTCCAACCTAAAACTTCATTCCATAGATCTTTCGTCTTATTTCAAAATTTGTTTCCACCAAAAAAATCCTATCAAAGCATGCTTTCTGTAATTATATGTTCACACATTTCTTACCTCAACATTTATTTCCAAGAAAATCCTACCTAAACCTGTTTTCTCAACGCATTTCTTCCAATTCATCGCAACTCATTCTCTTAGAGGCTACCTACTCTTAAGCTAACTTAAATCTACTGAGCTCAGATGCTAAACTAAGGGACGAGGCAATGCAGCAGCACAAAATGAGTAACACAAACAGCAATGACCAAAAAAATGGAAAATTGCAAAGCAAGCTACAGTAAATCTAAATTAACAGAAAAAATGCAAAATTACAACTAATATGAGCCAATGTACAGTAGCAAGAAAAATAAGTCAGTAGTAAAATTAGCTTAACAGAGTAACACAATTTAAAATTCAGTAGCACTATGCCTGGCAAACAGCAGCAGCAAATATAAAAAATATAAAACTTATATCTAAACATGACATAGCGCAAGCAGAAAAAATATTACACTAAACAACAATGCAGATAAGGGAAATGTATATTCACATCTTAATGTCTATGTAATTAAAGTGGTGCACCACAAGAAGTTATTCTACCAAAAAGTTACCAATTACTTGAAAAGAAAATTATGAACGCAGTTACTAGTTCCTTCTTATTGTTCTTTCCTTTCCAAGTGCTCCTTTTTTAAAGAATGTGGATCATAAAATAATTATTTAATAGATCTGTTGACAGAAAGTGTTCACATTAGCAAATGCATTTCATTTTATAAAAGCAATGCTGCAACACAGCTGAAAACCAGATGTCAAATGAAATAAGCAACTACGAAAAGCAAAGTATAAAAATATCTTTCAGTAGTCATGTGACATTTCATAAGTTAGTAGAAATTCTCTCAACTCTCATAGAAAGACGCTTGTCATAATCAGGTGTGCAGATGTAAAAATATTTCTTGTCATTTTATTAGGCATTTCAGTAAATATCGTAAATTAAGAGCTAGTGTAATCATATGTTTTCAAGTTCGACCGTGTCGTTTTTGCGATGCTTTCTCTAAAGGAATGACAATGGCCAGGATAATGGCCTTCCCTTTCTTTTTTTTTTCTTTCTTCCTGTGCTCTGAAAGGCACGCGCTAATGACTTTTTCTCCAGGCGTCTGACACAGCTGGGTGCCCGCGACGCATTACGTGCAGGTGGTCACTTAACTTTCGTACGGAAATATTTACGACAGCAATTTTCGCTAAAGTGACAGTCTCACATAAAAATACTTCACAGGTCAAGAATTAGCGTTGCAAATCTGTAGAAACAAAATCCTATGAATATAACAGTGTCCAAAAAATGTTCAGTGGCATTGTGATACATTCACACATGATTCACACATGTCATAACTCTTAAAGTACGATTCTTGGTTTCCAACATCCTTTTTCACAAGTCAAGAGTCCCTACCCACTATTCATTACTCCTTACCTTATTACACATATACGTATCCATCGACACTCGTCAATATTTCGTCATTATAAATATGAAGCATAATCAAATAACTCATATAGTAGCCTCAGCCTATTAATCGTAAACATACCTCAGCAGCATAATACACATCGTCGTCGTAAAAATAACATCATAACACCTCAGTCAAATCTCAAAATCGTCGTAGCTTCCTCCAATAATTAAAAAAAATTCTCTGCTCATGTCAAAAGTGTCATCTGCCTCAAACGTACTTTAAAAATCATAATCCCTTTACCAAATACATCATTCAAAGCTCTCATAGTATCACAATGGTTCCGAAAAAATATGAACAGTTTACAATGCACAGACAAAATACAGTTTCATAAGTGTGAAGTTATCCAGCTGTGTAATTACGTAAACATCTGTCACTGACGTAGTAAAAAAAATGTTTATCTCTCAGTTAAATGATCAGATAGCTGTGTAATTTGTGTGTTAGAAAAATATGGTACAGATGTGTAAAGTTGTATAAGCAAATACCATAATAGCTAGGGTTCCTTGTGGTTGCCACACAAATGGTACACAAAGTAAGTGTGTACCCCCCTGAGGATAAATGTAATTATGCCCTCAGGTGTTACAAATTACAGCAATGGAATGAAATGTATCACGGAAAACTTTCTTTGTAATTAAAAAATCTTTAAAAATAAATGTTTCAAGTACAAAATTAATCACTCAAATACGTGTACTGTAGCGCTAAATGTGCGTCTTGTTGCAACATAATCTGTGTGGAAGTGTCGTAGTTATCGTCCTCCGAAAGCTAAGTTCTGCAGAAGCCAATGTACTTACCTCATGATAAACAAAAGTGAAATGCTTTGCGTATAGATATCATACTTATTACGCTTATTGCCGTGATGAAGAAAGTACTGTGCTGTAACGTATTGTTGTGCTACAGAAAAGGCTGTCTCCTTGTAGCTATACCATAAAAGTTACTACTAAAACATGTTTTACTTTCCAGAAGAATTCAGAAAACTGTGCAGATATAAAACAGATACACTGCAAAAGCAACATTGTGAATTGTCACTCATTAGTAGCATCGTGATAAAATCGTGTAGCTGTCACATAAACTAACCACTGTGCCATCTGGTATCTCACTGAAAGTACTTTAAACCCAGAATGTATTTTCAAGTAAACCAAAATGTTGCATTAAAATCTCATTAGCAGTACCAGTTATAATGTTATTTTTCTCGGAGCCAGCCGGCGCACGCGGCTGCCTGCGGTGCGAGTCATTGTCTGTTCCTTTGTTGGCGCGCGTCGTTATTGGGATTAGGAGACCTAACTTCTACAAATTCACTCTGACGAGAAGGCCCTGCTCTGTTCGAATCCCGCCAGTTCTGATGCAATTCAGATCTGTCGTTACGATCATATCGTCTGTCGTCATGTCGGTAGTTCCTGTAGAGTCTCTCTTGTCGGTTAAGTGGTGGAGAATTTCTCCCTGAATCGTAACTGCGCGCTGGACCGTTGCGTCTGGAGTTATTCTGTCTCCCTTGATAATAATCGTTTTTGTTCCCATATTGTCTGTTTCTATGGTAATCTCTGTCATATTCATTACTACGGAAATGCGATCTTTCTCTGTAACTATTACTCTGCCAGTGGTTGTCATACGGGTGGTGTCTGTTTTGGTCACGATTTACGTTGTAAGAATAGGCTTGTCGTGTCCAGTTATTGCTTCTTTCATTGCGGAATTGCGACTGATGTGATTTGTAATTGTTGTGCTCCTGCGTTCCGCGATTGCCAGTGTCACTTTCCAGTTCTTGTAACAGTCCCTGAAAAGCTTCAATGTCGTCTTTGCAACGTCCTGCTAAAATAATATGCCGTAAATGTTCAGGTAATTTGATTAAGCAAATGCGGATGAGTTCTGAGGGGCTGTATGGGTTTGACAGGTTCTGATTCTTGTGCAACATGTCTTCAAAATATTTCACAAGACTGGAGAATTCAGATTGTTCGAAATGTTTCATCATTATGATACCATGTTTTACGCGGTCTTGTGTGGCTTGAGACCAATATGCTGAGAGGAAGGCATGATAAAAATCTCCTTCACTGTGACAATCGTGAATGACCGATCGCATTCTTACACCTGGTTCATTCTCTAAGTAGCCACACATAAATTCTAACCTGTGCTCCAATGACCAGTTGGGAGGGAAACAATGAGAGAATTGATGGAGCCATGCTTGTGGATGAATGTCGTTGCCAGAATTTTTAAATGTTTTGAATTTACGTGTAGTAATGAACAGCTTATAGTCAAAATCATCATGTCGGCGAGTCGCATATTGGTCATTGTTAGGTCGTGTCGGCCGTTCCATCTCAAAATTCGGTGTACCTTGCCAATTTCTTTCATAATTACCGAAATGCCCTGTGTTATTATTTTGTGGCTTTTGCGTATTTCTAAGTCCCTCTTCCCGTGTTGGAGCGAGAGTGTCTTCTGAAATACGTAATTCTTGTATTACCTGTGTCAGCTGATCTTGTACTTCCCGGATTTCTCTTTGGTGTTGCGTATCAATTTGATTCAGATTTTGTTTCAGTTTCCTAATTTGTTCGCTCTGTTCTGTGTCATTAAAGACTACCGGTTTTGCGTCATTCAGATTATCATCTACCTTCGTAGATAAATTATTTAGCTGATCCGAAAGTTTAACTACTTTCTCTGATAATGAACACATTTCCTCAGTGTGTTTTTCTGAACCAAGTTTCAGAGTGTCCATTTGTGTTGAAATCGAATCTACTGTGTCCTTTAAGTTTTCTTGACTTTTTGCAAGTTGCGTAACCGAATCGGTAGATGCAACTGCGTCAATTTTAGCTTGCAAGGCGTTGTGATTTTCATGAACAATGGTTTGCAGTTCTTTTATGGCTGCTTCGTGATTCTGTAATACATTTTCATGCCGCGAAAAAATAGGTTGAAAATGCTCACAAATTTGTGTTTTTACGTCATTACAGACTTTTTGACATTTCGATTCAATGTGATGTAACTCAGTAGTTAAATCCTCACGTGTTTGTTCAAGAGTTTGCTCCAATGAGTCTAACTTTTGAAGATTCTGTTCCATTGTGTCTAACTTTTTAAGATTCTGCTGTGTTTGTCTCTGATTTTGTTCCATTGTGTGTAACTGTTGCTGTGTTTGTTTCTGATTTTGTTCAAGTGTTGTGTCTAACTTTCGTAGCCTTTGTCCCATTTGTTGCATTAACTGTAATAACAATGCACTAGTGTCTGAAACATGTTCCTCAGTGCTTTTCGGCAGTGAATTTGCACCGGCAACATTCACATTTTGACAAGCGGAAAACGTGTCTTGACTCATTTGAGAAAACGGTGAGGACGCAAAACCTGAATCTACAGTGTTTGCAAAATTGTGTCCTATCATTTCGGATTCCTGAGGCGAGCTGTTGCCGACCGATCGATCGATAATGCTTCCCTCTTCACTAATTGTTTCACTGTCCACGCCATTGTTTGCCGCCCGCTCCATTTCCCTATGCACAATTATCAAATTACTACTTTGAACATCAGTTAATTCATTACTCGGCGGCGCTAACATACTGCTTTCATTTTCACTGTCATTTCTCAGTTTACTTTGGAGCCTAGTATTACGTTTTTCACACGCCATTATTGTTACAGTATTTCACACGACAACACAGAAAAACACAATTTGAAGAGCAAAAATAAAATAACATAGCAATGGAAATAATGTCTACTTAATTGCCAGCGCAGCTGCGAAATACTTGGTGCAAATCTACATGCATGCCACAACTGTTTTACTGTACAACAATGAAAGACTGCAACTACAAAGGAGATTCTCTCTACAATTACGCGCTAGCAGTAAACAACATCTACACTAATTACACAAACTACAAGAAAAAAATCAGAAGATTCCAGTGAGGTATCCTAGGCTAAGGGTCGACATATGAAACGTCCCCTTTGAACAATTATACATGACTGTGCTTAACCTGACACACAATATTTTGTTAGCGCAACGCAATCTGACTTTCAAAATTCTCTACAAAAGAATGGCCCTGACTAACATTAAACTATACCTTTCACAAATCACTTACCTCACAAAAATCTTCGCTGCTCAAGCTACTGCAATACAGCGAGCGCCACTACTGCCAGCTAAATAAAAGATTCAAACTATGGAAGGCACTAACTACTGATAGGGATAGTTAGCAAATGAAAGATATTAATAGAGAACAAACAATGTATTTACCTTAATATCATCACAAGTCATAATATATATATCAGTTCATGACAAATTACAAACCTCCGCCATCTCTCTCCCCACATCCACCACTGCTGGCGGCTCACCTCCAACTGCGCAACGCAACGCGCTGTTCACATCCAGCTGCCGCTGCCCAACACTACAATGGCAGACAACAATGCAAACTAGCCGCAGACTGCACACAGCACAGCCAGTGATTTTCATATTGAGCGCTACATAACGTTGCCAATAAGAAAACATAAACAGCCTACTTACATAGAGAAAACATAAACAGCCTACTTACAATGTCCAAATATAAACTGATTTATTTCTTTTTATTTAAATTCTTTTTATATATATATATATATATCACCGGTTGTCGTAAGATGGCTATTAAAAGATTATAATTAATGTTAGTCTGGTTGGGAATTTGGTAAGCTAGACTGGATACCTGGTGAAACAGTTGCTCAGTAACGCAAGGTTAACTTCCCCAGATAGCTTACAGCTTTTAACCCGCTTTTATTATCTTGAATATCAGCACCGCTTTCAGAACAACTTAATGTATCAACATTAAATGCTCTCGTTTTCATCGGGCAGCGATCCACTGTAATCCCTAAGGATTTGTAATTAGCAATCATTTTTGCATATTGGATGACAACGAGTTGAAAATACTGCAATGATAACAGGGTATGGTTCAAATGGTTCTGAGCATTATGGGACTTAACTTCTGATGTCATCAGTCCCCTAGAACTTAGAACTACTCAAACCTATCTAACCTAAGGACATCACACAAATCCATGCCCAAGGGCCCGAGGTAGGATTCGAACCTACGCCCGTTCCAAACTGTAGCGCCTAGAACCGCTCGGCCACCCCGAACGGCGATAACAGGGTATATTTTTGTTCGTTAATACGGGCCCCAGAGAGAGAACAAATGGAATGAAATATGCCCTTGAGCTAGGATATGTCATAATATGAGGTGGCAATACCGTAACATCATCAGCGCATGCTCGTACCGAGAAGATTTCTTCCAATATCTTCCGGCCACATGATAGATCAGCAGTACGGTGAAGCAGAGGTTCTAAGGATAAGACAAAAAGCGACATGGAGAGGGGGCTCCCTCGCAGATGATGACCTGGGGACTAAGTTATCCTTTCACAACGACAGATGCGTGAGTAGCAGTAAGAAGATTGGATAATACCTGACACGTAGTATGACTGAGATCGATCGCCTTGGGCACCTGCATCAAGAAACCGCGACTGACCCGGTCGAATGCCTTATTAAAAATCAATAAAAAGCAATGCTCCAGAGACAGAAGTCGCTGGAGCCACCGAGGCAACGTCGCGGCATTCGACTACAGAGGTCAGAATCGAGCGCTCAGGGACGTAGCTTTTACGAACAGCAAGAATTTTTCTCTAGTGGTATCGACAAAAGGCTATTAAGCCCCCGGGCTACAGTTTTGTAATCTAAATTAAGGTGTGTAATCGAGCGGAATTTATCGTCCGGTTGTCTTCGGAAAGCCGGCCACGGTGGCCGTGCGGTTCTAGGCGCTTCAGTCCCGAACCGCAAGACTGCTGCGGTCGCAGGTTCGAATCCTGCCTCGGGCATGGATGTGTGTGATGTCCTTAGGTTAGTTAGGTTTAAGTAGTTCTAAGTTCTAGGGGACTGATGACCTCAGATGTTAAGTCTCATAGTGCTCAGAGCCATTTGAACCATTTTTTGTCTGCGGATTATAACGATGTTAGCAACTTTGAAGGGGTCATGAATCAAAACCCCCCTGGACCACCTGATTTACCAGTGACGTAATGGTGTCACCTATACAAGGCCAAAGATATACATAAAATTCCTTAGGAATACCGTCGAGTCCCGGCGATTTTTGCAATGGTGAATCAACAATAAGACGATATATATCATCGCAAGTAAAGTCTCTTAGAAAGTCATCATTTAATGCTGGGGCAACCACGCAATCCAGGAGAAGACCGAATCGATCAGGGACAATCGTATCAGTAGCAGGGACATCATAAAAGTAATTATAGATAGCTATGGAAATGTCAGGTTGGGATGTCAGTATGTGACCAACTTTGTGGGTAAGGGACCTGAAACATGCTCGTTTTCGAGGTGTCCGCACCCGGGTAAGACTATATAAGGAGGGCAGTTCGTCCTGTAGGAAGGAGCGGGATTTAGATCGCACCGTGACTCCTACGAGTTGTTGCCTCTTCAACTGAAGAAGTTTCGCCTTAACGTGGCTGACATCCATAATCTGTAGGGGAGCCTCTCTGGCACCATCATGAAGTTAACGCAAGACGGAATAAGAAAATTCCTGGGTCCGACGGAGATCCCTCGCCCTCTCGGCGCCGTAAGTGACTAACACTGTCCATGCTCTGATCACGATTGCATAAGAGAAGGATAACGATCCTGCGAACACAAGTTACGGACTCACACCTCTCAAACGATAATCTCGAGGGAAGGGTCCTTTATCAGGTGCTGAATGAATTTCCGTAGGAGAGACTGGAATGGCCTCGCGCTGCTTGCACTTTGCACCCTCGTCCAAACTTCAATGGGACCAGCATAGAATAGACAACAAATTAGGCAAACAGTCCGAGTGCTAAAACATACAGAAACGAAAGCTACCAAAATGCCAATCACAGCTCACTTTAGAGGCTGCGTGACTGCTGGAGCAAAACAAGAACTATAATTTTACCAATTTTCTGTACAAACTGACATAAGATAGGATTATCTGAAGCACAACACAAGTCCAGAATCTGACTACTTGGAATACTGCCATATAACACTTAAAATAAAGGGTACAATTAGTTTCTTTGCTAGTCCTGTGGTATATACGATACATCACTTGCGTGATATAATGAATAGTTGTAGCACGGCCGGGGACACTATAAGAAAACACGGGACTGAGCGCAGTTTTCTCTGAAACAGATGCCCTCCAGTTTGAATTAAAGATGCCACGAGTCCATTGTGCGAAAGTTCAAAGCTCTCCCTTGGTAGCGGAATTGTATGAACAATAGTGTAGAACGCATACCACAGTCAGGAGCAACTTGGGCCGAAAACTTCCATTCAGTTCCACAGCCGATAGTTGCCCCCCTCCCCCCCCCCCTCCTACCCCAGCCCGTGAAGGAGCTGTTGCCGTCCAGCAGAATGTCGATGTACTGACAACAGCCCTGCTGTGGTAAAAGCGAAGGAGGAAGTCTCCGTACGTGCAACCATGGCCCGAGCTAAATACTCAGTTGTTGCCATCCTCCGAAGTCCCCTCTCGCCAGCCCGGTAAGAGATACATGCAGCGATGATAGCAAGTATCTTTTCTCAACGCTGCAATCGAATCGAGCAGTTCCACGGCTCACGACTCTTCTCAGTGATGTATTTTACAGAGTATGTGTTACATTATTATTCCGCTACGCACCAATGATAAGTAAGTGGTACCAAATTAGCAAGAAATACTATCAAAAAACACAACTTAAAAACGTTATGAAATAGGAGCTATTGCAACGAACTCAAATTTCCATTTTTCAGACATGGAAACTTGTTGAGACGTTGCAGAAACACAGTTCATTAGCAGATATCACGTGTTCCACACTACAAATACTTTCCGTTTTAAGGTACAAGAGGGTACACGAATTGTGGGGCAAAACAAGCGCTGTATCGTTTAAGAGATACAGAAGCGAGCGAGTGTAGAGCGACTCACCCCAGTTCACTGATAGTAGCGCCACGTCACCGTAACGCGTCTATGTGTAGCGCACAAGAATAAAATTAAAATAAAAGTTGCTTTTTCAAACTTTGTCAACATATACTTTAATGTAATAATGTTTAAACTGTCACGTCTCAGATTAGGTCAATATTTTACATAAACACATCTTTTTAAGAAAAAAATAAATGGTACTAAATAATAAAGCTAGAAAGCCATAAATTAGTCATAACCTGGAGATGTATGTCAAAATTAACTGGTGCAAGTCTCAACATTCACGAACCTTGTAAATGTTAATTTGCATAACATGCATTACTGGGCAACTGACAATCCATGTTGGCTACGGCAATTTGCACACCAAAAACCGTGGTCGGTGAATGTATGGTGTGGGATTCTGGAGGACAGAATTTCATCGAAGAAAATCTTAATCGTAGGAAGTACACCACTCTCCTGCAAGAAACATTAGGTCTGTTATTGGAAGAAATACCTTTAGGAACAAGGAACAGAATGTAGTATCAACACGATGGGTGTCCAGCACACTTTTCGGTGATTGCTAGAAACGAACTGCAGAGACAATTTCCTAATCGTTGATTGGATGCGGAGGAGATGTGTCGTGGCCAGCTAGTTCGCCACACTTGACGCCTCTGGATTTTTTCTTGTGAGAATTCGTAAAAGACATTGTTTATAAAGACGTTCCATCCACACCTGAATATATGCGGGAGAGATTTGCCAAAGCTTGTGCTTCGAGAAGTGCCGAAGTGATAGGGAATACTACGCAATCCATGACAAGAAGACTGAAGGACTGCATTGATACGAATGGTCGTCACTATGGCCTCCGTTGTCCCATGAAACTTTTGGCCCACAAACTTTTCAGCTCCTATTATACTTTCGGAGTTACGCTTGGTGGCAATAGTTAGTGACTCACCCTGTATACAGACCTGTTAACGTGAATGTGAGTACCTCGGAAGGCTTCTAAGACGCCTAACAGTCAAGATAAAACATACGGAAAAATATCTTGGCAGAGCACGGTGAACCAACCCACACATACTGCCATTACAGACGTCCAGTTCTTTATCTTGTTTCGTGTGCTATTTGCGACAAACTTTATCACTCCACTCATCACTCTTGCAAGCGCAAACGTTTTTATAGTCATGAATCTAGAATTGAAGAGTGAAATCACGTATAAAGTATTTTCTTTTCGTTTATTGATCAGTTTACTAGGAAACATGCGAGCTAAAGTGTCCAGACCGTGGAACGAGTCTGTACCTACTTTACACGATGCTGATCAGCAAATTTATAGACAAAGCAATTAATAAAGCGCTAAACAAATGTTGAGAGATTATGCCAATAGGTAAGCATAATAGAAAAAAGTTCTCAAATACTGCAAGGAACTCCAGAGGTCGGCCGCTGTGGCCGAGCGGTTCTAGATACTTCAGTCCGGAACCGCGCTGTTGCTACTGTCGCAGGTTCGAATCCTGCCTCGGGCATGGATGTGTGTGGTGTCCGTAGGTTAGTTAGGTTTAAGTAGTTCTAAGTCTAGGGGACTGATTATGGTATCACCGCCACACTTGCTAGGTGGTAGCCTTTAAATCGGCCGCGGTCCGGTAATATACGTCGGACCCGCGTGTAGCCACTATCAGTGATTGCAAACCGAGCACCGCCACACGGCAGGTCTAGAGAGACGTCCTAGCACTCGCCCCAGTTGTACAGCCGACTTTGCTAGCGATGGTTCACTGACAAATTACGCTCTCATTTGCCGAGACGATAGTCAGCATAGCCTTCAAATGGTTCAAATGGCTCTGAGCACTATGAGACTTAACATCTATGGTCATCAGTCCCCTAGAACTTAGAACTACTTAAACCTAACTAACCTAAGGACATCACACAACACCCAGTCATCACGAGGCAGAGAAAATCCCTGACCCCGCCGGGAATCGAACCCGGGAACCCGGGCGTGGGAAGCGAGAACGCTACCGCACGACCACGAGCTGCGGACAGCATAGCCTTCAGCTACGTCATTTGCTACGACCTAGCAAGGCACCATTACCATTTGCTATTTATCTTGTGATGTATGTACCGTCAGACCGATGTTTACCAGTTATGGATTAAAGTTAAGTATTCCAGAAGATACGTACTTTTTTTACTAGACTCAACTTCTTTAACTGTTCCAGACCTCACGCCAGCCTGCGTGAACTTAAACGCGTGCCTTTCGGCTACCTCATAGTGGCTTGGATGTCTTGCCAAGTCACAACACTGATGACCTCAGATGTTAAGTCCCGTAGTGCTTAGAGCCATTTGAACCATTTTTGAACTCCAGAGCAAAATGCGGTAGTGTCGCAATGAAACATATCAACTTAAAGTTGTACTTGGATTTAATCAATCTACATTTCCTGCTGTGCTTGAAGACTATCAAAACTGACGTCTTGTGCTTAGTACTCACCTTCCTGTTACATGTCTGAGGTAGTGTTATCCGGTGCATAGTGTTCCTCTGTTTAGTGTTCAGTGAAGGTTAGCGTCTTTTTTACGGTTTTATTGAAATATAATGATGTTTAATTTTTTATTATGTGTGACGAAACAGTGAAACCTCATGGAGTTCAGTAGCCACTACCTCTAGTATGTCTGAGATCTATACGCAGAGAGGCACGAAACTCCATGCTATGAGCTTTCCTTCTATAAATTTACGGTTTAGAATAAAGAGCGTCTCTGAAAGCTAAAAAATCGCTGTTCCACAGGATTATTCAGTTTACGTTTAACCTCGCTCTTTCAGTTACGTGAAGACTCGTCGGGAGTGATACGTGATTCGGATTATATGTTCAACTGCAGGTCCTGTTTTGCCGATAGGATTGCTGACGTCGCCGAACTTGACAAGGTCGTTGAGCCACATGGTGTCATTACTATTAGTCTTCTAAGAAATCACAAATTACACTGTTCTGTCACACTGATGTGTCCGCCTGTCAAAAACATGAACAACTACCTTTTTCGGCACTTCAGTGAGCTTCTGTAAGGTACCAACAAAAATGTGGAGTTATGCCGACTACAGTGTTGTGGCGAGCTGCGCCAAGTTTCTCGGTTGAGGATGCGTGGCGCGTACAGTCCTATCGAGGTGGCCCAACAGATTTTGGATTGGGTCTAAATCCGGGGAGTCTGGTGGTCAGCGGAGTACGGCAAACTGATCCTGGTGCTCTTCGAACCATGCAGAACTCTCTTCCGGCCTGTACTCTTCCGGTGATTGTTACAGGGTGTTTGCTTTAAACGTTCCACGCCGTACACGCCTATGCCCATCTGTCCCATGGGGCATAAAATGTGATTCATCTGGAAAGGACACCTGGAACGTCCATTTCTGATATTGGAATGCAAACAACAACCTTCTTCGCCCATGAACAGGACTCAATATGCTTGCATGAAACAGGCGCCTGCTGCGGAAGCCTATACGCAACAAAGTTCGCTGAACGGTCGTTGAGGAATCACTGAGGGTAGTCCCTTTGTTCATCTGAGCAGTCAGGTGCTGAACAGTCGCGCCTCTATTCGCTCCCGAGCCGTCGTTCATCCGTCATCTATGGCCCGGTTTTGGATAGCCCAATTTTTTCATAATCAGTGCATAACCACGGCGGCGTGCGAACAGTTTGGAAACTTAGCGGTTTCGGAAATGCTTCCCCTTTCGGACGTTAGATAAATCGCTCCGTTTCCGCATTACTACAACGACTGCTATTTTTTTCTGCGTCCCCCCGATACGCTTTATACAGGGTGGTCCATTGATCGTGACCGGGCCAAATATCTCACGAAATAAGCATCAAACGAAAAAACTACAAGAACGAAACTCGTCTAGCTTGAAGGGGGAAACCAGATGCCGCTTTGGTTGGCCCGCTAGATGGCGCTGCCATAGGTCAAACGGATATCAGCCGCGTTTTTTTAAATAGGAACCACCGTTTTTATTACATATTCGTGTAGTACGTAAAGAAATATGAATGTTCTAGTTCGACCACTTTTTTCGCTTTGTGATAGATGGCGCTGTAATAGTCACAAACGTGTAAGTACGTGGTATCACGTGACATTCCGCCAGTGCGCACAGTATTTGCTTCGTGATACATTACGCGTGTTAAAATGGACCGTTTACCAATTGCGGAAAAGGTCGATATCGTGTTGACGTATGGCTATTGTGATCAAAATGCCCAACGGGCGTGTGCTGTATATGCTGCTCGGTATCCTGGACGACATCATCAAAGTGTCCGGACCGTTCGCCGGATAGTTAAGATATTTAAGGAAACAGGAAGTGTTCAGCCACATGTGAAACGTCAACCACGACCTGCAACAAATGAAGATGCCCAAGTAGGTGTTTCAGCTGCTGTCGCGGCTAATCCGCACTTCAGTAGCAGACAAATTGCGCGAGGATCGGGAATCTCAAAAACATCGGTGTTGAGAATGCTACATCAGCATCGATTGCACCCGTACCATATTTCAATGCACCAGAAATTGCATGGTGACGACTTTGAACGTCGTGTACAGTTCTGCCACTGAGCAGAAGAGAAATTACGGGACGATGACAGATTTTTTGCACGCGTTCTATTTAGCGACGAAGCGTCATTCACCAACAGCGGTAACGTAAACTGGCAAAATATGCACTATTGGGCAACGGAAAATCCACGATGGTTGCGACAAGTCTAATATCAGCGACCTCGGAGGGTTAATGTATGGTGCGGCATTGTGGGAGGAAGGATAATTGGCCCCCATTTTATCGATGGCAGTCTAAATGGAGCAACGTATGCTGATTTCCTACGTAATGTTCCACCGATGTTACTACAAGATGTTTCACTGCATGACAGAATAGCGATGTACTTCCAACATGATGACCGGCCGGAGTGGCCGTGCGGTTCTAGGAGCTTCAGTCTGGAGCCGAGCGACCGCTACGGTCGCAGGTTCGAATCCTGCCGCGGGAAAGGATGTGTGTGATGTCCTTAGGTTAGTTAGGTTTAATTAGTTCTAATTCTAGGTGACTGATGACCACAGAAGTTAATTCGCATAGTGTTCAGAGCCATTTTTCCAACATGATGGATGTCCGGCACATAGCTCGCGTGCGGTTGAAGCCGTATTGAATAGCATATTTCATGACAGGTGGCTTGGTCGTCGAAGCACCATACCATGGCCCGCACGTTCACCGGGTCTGACGTCCCCGGATTTCTTTCTCTGGGGAAAGTTGAAGGATATTTGCTATCGTGATCCGCTGACAACATCTGAGAACATGCGTCAGCGCATCGTCAGTACATGTGCGAACATTACGAAGGCGAACTACTCGCTGTTGAGAGGAATGTCGTTACACGTATTGCCAAATGCATTGAGGTTGACGGACATCATTTTGAGCATTTATTGCATTCATGTAGTATTTACAGGTAATCACGCTGTAACAGCATGCGTTCTCAGAAATTATAAGTTCACAAAGGTACATGTATCACATTGGAACAACCTAAATAAAATGTTCAGACGTACCTACGTACTGTATTTTAATTTAAGAAATCTACCTGTTACCATCTGTTCATCTTAAATTGTGAGCCATGTGTTTGTGACTATTACAGCGCAATCTATCAAAGAGCGAAGAAAGTGGTCCAACTAAAACATTCATATTTCCTTACGTACTACACGAATATGTAATAAAAAATGGAGGTTCCGATTTAAAAAAAAAAAAAACGCAGTTGGTATCCGCTTGACCTGTGGCAGCGCCATCTAGCGGGTCAAACATAGTGCCATCTGGTTCCCTCCTTCAAGCTAGAGAAGTTTCGTTCTTTGTAGTTTTTTCGTTATATTCGAGATATTTGGCCCGGTCATGATCAGTGGACCACCCTGTATACTCTCCACTGCCTAATGCCACCACCTGCCTTCTGCAAGTTGTTATTGCAGGTTGAGTTCGCACATCGGTGGTGGTCGCATTAATGCGACTCGGCCGTGCGTGAGGAGCACGGCGTGCTTTAACATCGTTTGTCTCTTCTTCCACACTTTGTATCAGCATGTGAACAGTCTCACCTCCCTATTTGCTTGCTGCTTCATTTCGTTACATATTCTGCCATCCCAGCTGAAGCTGTGTACACTGAAACAAAAACGCACGAATGAATAGGAAGAACGTAAGGCAGTTAACGAAGAATATTCATTTGGCAAACATGTGAGACTCGTCGCGCTGCGGGAACGCACACAGAGGTCGTCCCGGAACAGCGCTGCTTGCACATGCGGGCCGCGTGAATGAACGTGCTTAATAATGCACGGCTACTGTTCCAATATCAGGCCGGCCCATGAATCCGTCAAGAGACGTGGCGTCCCAGCGTGTGTAAACCAGGAGCTGAAAGGTGCATGCGCTAGTGACACATTTCTGCGACCACGCGTATCCATGCATCAGTGAGTCAGGGTCATTTAATCGAGTTTAGTAGGGTGCCATAACCTGGCACTTGTTTTAAAAATTAAGAGAAGATACGTTCGACATTTTCTGCTCCACCTTTGGACACAGCGTTTGAGTTAAAGTTATTTTTGCGATTCTTCATCATCTTATGGAACCCAACTGAACCATTATCATGTACTATCACATTCTTATTTAGTTTTCGTAGCCTCAAATTTCGGCGTGTGACAGTTTATAAAATTAAAATTTACAGCCGCTCGACCGTACTTTTTACTCACTATGAACGTAAGCACCCTTTATGCACCTGAAATTATAGTCCACTAAAGTACCAAACAACATACGAACCCTGACAACTAATTGATAAATTTCTAAATGGTTTGAAAAGTGCAAAGCTTTTTCAATTAGGCCTGTAAAACAATATGTTCGCCGAAATATTGTGCCCGTTGGACACTATAGACCGGCAGCATACCCGTGGATATTTTGATTATCAAATACGCCGGGAGAAACTCAAGAATCACAATATCTAACATCATTCTACGTGCAATTAAACGCTAGAGATTCGCCTCATACGAAATGAAACCATAAAGTTTTCGCTGTTGTTGTTGTTGTGGTCTTCAGTCCTGAGACTGGTTTGATGCAGCTCTCCATGCTACTCTATCCTGTGCAGGCTCCTTCATCTCCCAGTACTTACTGCAACCTACGTCCTTCTGAATCTGCTTGGTATATTCATCTCTTGGTCTCCCTCTACGATTTTTACCCTCCACGCTGCCCTTCAGTGCTAAATTTGTGATCGCTTGATGCCTCAGAACATGTCCTACCATCCGGTCCCTTCTTCTTGTTAAGTTGTGCCACGAACTTCTCCCCAATCGTATTCAATACTTCCTCATTAGTTATGTGATCTACCCATCTAATCTTCAGCATTCTTCTGCAGCACCACATTTCGAAAGCTTCTATTCTCTTCTTGTCCAAACTATTTATCGTCCATGTTTCACTTCCATACATGGCTACACTCCATACGAATACTTTCAGAAATGACTTCCTGAGACTTAAATCAATACTGGATGTTAACAAATATCTCTTTTTCAGAAACACTTTCTTTGCCATTGCCAGTCTACATTTTATATCCTCTCTACTTCGACCATCATCAGTTATTTTGCTCCCCAAATAGCAAAACTCCTTTACTACTTTAAGTGTCTCATTTCCTAATCTAATTGCCTCAACATCACCCGACTTAATTCTACTACATTCCATTATCCTCGTTTTGCTTTTGTTGATGTTCATCTTATACCCTCTTTCAAGACACTGTCCATTCCGTTCAACTGCACTTCCGAGTCTTTTGCTGTCTCTGACAGAATTACTATGTCATCGGCGAACCTCAAAGTTTTTATTTCTTCTCCATGGATCTTAATACCTACTCCGAATTTTTCCTTTTGTTTGTTTCACTGCTTGCTCAATATACAGATTTAATAACATCGGGGAGAGGCTACAACCCTGTCTCACTCCCGTCCCAACCGCTGCTTCCCTTTCATGCTCCTCGACTCTTATAACTGCCATCTGGTTTCTGTACAAACTCGCTATTACCTCTAAAACCTAATGTTATTACGCGGAAAACCGAAGCAGTAATCTCGCCACTGTGGCAGCAACGTCCCGTTTACGACCGAGAAACATGGTGGGGAAGCAGTGGTGGCGTGCAGTCCAGCATTACGGCAAGCCTCACACGTGGTTCGTAATCACCACGTCTGCAAGTGACACAATTTGCAGAAGACAAATATCCGATTTCGAAATCCGAATGCAATATTCGCTGTCATGTTTACGTGTTAGTCCTGAATCTGTTTTGCTAACGTGATCAAATATCGGTTTCCGAGGGTCATATGGCCAACACGAATGGATTATGTAAATCTGCTGTTCCGATTTAATCAACTCAATGAAGTGAGAAAATCGACGCTTTCGCAGATTTTTTTTAATTTGGTAGAGAGAGAGGAGGCTTTTCAAGAAGAGATATTTATAATCTTATCCATGTGCAACTGATTTATTACGCCCACCAGATCACATGCGTTATGGGAAATAATTGCGACGTAATCCCTGATTACACATTATTGAAATCAAACGTTTTGGACACTTACAATGGCTAGAGTTACTCCGAATGGCTGAAGACGTTTCAATAAGTAAGAAAAAGTATCTAGCATGTTGCATTAAGGCTAAGACATTACAATTAAAGCTACTACTCCCAGCAATGGGGTAGCGTAGCGAGTAAGGATGTATTCGTGAAGAGTTGCAGTTAATGCGTACGCACGCCCTCAGGATGTCTTGAAATTTTTATTACTAAATCATTACCTAAATGGCTTTATTCATTATATTTATTTAATCAGTTGTGTTTATTTTATGCCTAAGCTTTTAACGAGTCAATTTAATCACCGTTTTAACTATTTTATTAACCCATCACCTGACGGATAGTTTCAAGAAGTTGTCGCACCCTCCTCTTGTGCTCTTGTGAGTTGCTGAATGTTTTGTCATCGCAAATGATTGCGGACGACAACGTTTGCTAATAAGAGCAAGTAGGTATACTAATCTTCAAAATATTTTGCTATTATGGATAATAGTGTAGTCACCCAATAGTTTTGTTTTGTTAGTTAATAAAGTATTTCAGCATTTGTGTATCTTGTTTCGTCAAATGGAGATACAATGTCATTCTCCTCCGATAAATAAAGAATACACTATGGTCCATTTATGAGTGATATTTGACATTATGATTTTGTATTTCTTGATGCAATAAAATGGATCAACGAAGATTTATGATTTTGTGTCATATATCAGAACAGAACCGCCAATGAAATCCATGTCACCACCCGAATGCGCAACAAGTAAACGCTGACCGCCACTTTTATTCGACAATACTCTTCGCACACACTCACTTTTCCAACATTTATTTAAAGTGTAATGTGTGTTAATCCATGTTCAATGTACACTAAAGAGCCAAAGAAACTGGTACACCTGCCTAACATCGTGTAGGTTCCCCGCGAGCACGCAGAAGTTCCGCAACACGACGTGGCATGGACTCGACTAATGTCTGAAGTAGTGCTGGGGGTTTGACACCATGAATCCTGCAGGGCTGTCAATAAATCCGCAAGAGTACGAGGAGGTGGAGATCTCTTCTAAACAGCACTTTGCAAGGCATCCCAGATATGCTCAATAATCTTCATGTCTGGGGAGTTTTGTGGCCAGCAGAAGCGTTTAAACTCAGAAGAGACTTCCTGGAGCCACTCTGTAGCAGTTCCGGACGTTTGGGGTGTCGCACTGTCCTGCTGGAATTCCCCAATTCCGTCCGAATCGACATGAATGGATGCAAGTGATCAGACAGGACGCTTACGTACGTGTCACCTGTCAGAGTCGTACCTAGACGTATCAGGGGTCCCACGTCACTCCAGCAGCACACGTCCCACATCATTAAAGAGTCTCCACCAGCTTGAGCAGTACCCTGCTGAAACGCAGGGTCCATTGATTCATGAGGTTGTCTCCATACCCGTACACGTCCATCCGCTCGATACAATTTGAAACGAGACTCGTCCGACCAGGCAACATGTTTCCAGTCATCAACAGTCCAATGTCGGTGTCGCGGGCCAGACGAGGCCTAAAGCTCTGTGCTGTGCAATCATGAAGGGTACGCGAGTGTTCCTTCGGCTCCGAAAGCCCACATCGATGATGTTTCGCTGAATGGTTCTCACGCTGACATTGTTGATGGTCCATCACTGGAATCTGCAGCAATTTGCGGAACGGTTGCACTACTGTCACGTTGAACGATTCTCTTCAGTCGTCGTTGGTCCAGTTCTTGCAGGATCTTTTTCCGGCCACAGTGATGTCGGAGACTTGTTTTACCGGATTCCTGATACTCACGGTACACTGGTGAAATGGTCGTACGGGAAAATCCCCACTTCATCGCTACGTAGAAGGTGCTGTGTCCCATCGCTCGTGTGCCGACTGTAACACCACGTTCAAACTCACTTAATTCTTAAGTAACTGCCACTGCAGCAGCAGTAACCGATGTAACAAGTGATTCAGTCACTTGTTGTCTTACATAGTCGTTGCCGACCACAGCACTGTATTCTGCCTGTTTATATGTCTCTGTATTTGAATACGCTTTTCTATAAGTGTTTCTTTGGCGCTTCATCGTAAGTGTACCACTGGTCGCTTTGATTCTGAAACTTAAATCTTCCGTAAAAACATAATTTAGATTGCTCAACTTGTAAGTGGGCTCCTTGTGTGTTGGCAGCGCTGTGTAGCGCTTTGCTTTGGATCTCTGACTGCGCTTTCTTTGTAAGAGACTCTGTGGCTGGTAGGACTCGTTGTTGTTAATCGCCAGTAGTGTTGGGCAGTTGGAAGTTACTCGCTAGTAGTGATCGAAGTACTGTTGGGCAGTTGGAGGCGAACAGCCAGCAGTGATGGATGTTAGACGTGAGAAGTTAGCATTGATGGAGGGTAGAGGTCTGAAGTGTTAACGTAGGTTAACGATCTGGAAGCATCCGACTTTGAAAATTATTCATTATTTTATATCTTTGTAGTGGATGTCAATGACGATTTATATTCGTGTTGAACTGGATGTCACATTGTTAAGGTACAAAAATACATTATTTGGTTTGCAACAAAATCTTTCCTTTGTTAACCACATGCCTATTAGTAGTTAGTGGCTTTAATAGTTAGAATCTTTCATTTAGCTGGCAGTATTGACTATTGCAGTTTTGCAATAGTTCGCGTAATGACGATTTTTGTGAGGTAAGTGCTTCATGAAATGTGTGGGCTATTGTTAGGATTTCCTTTTAGTCAGGGCCATTCTTTTGAATTAATTATCTGAAGTCAGGTTATCCTTTTTTTGAGCAGTCAGATTGCGTTGTGCTAGGGTATTGTAGGTCTCAGTCATTCAGCAATTTAAGTTCAGACACGCTCATTTAAATAAAGAAGTTTCAAACTACGTTGTCTCGTTCGCTCATAGAAACACAGTTACATTGTCACGTTTTAAAACAAAATCCCACAATTTTCTTTAGAGTTTCCTTGGTAGTCTGGAAGTTCAGTTCTGTGGAAAAAAATCTGTGTAGTTTTCGCAAAGTCGGTATTTCGCTATATTCTTCGCAATAGCGTAGAAATTCCTGCATGAAACTACATTTATCCTTATCGTCAATGGAATACTGTTCATATTGTGAGCACCTTGATTTTCCTTTTTTGGCGGAGAAATTTGAACTCCACTCTGCTCTGCTCCCGTAATGTGAAAACTATTCTCTGGCTCAATATCAGCGTTTTGGGTGAACGTTCTCTCCTCTCCGTCGGCGTGATAGATCCCCTCCTTTTCTCATCGGCAACAAATTTAATCATGTAAATCGCAAGCCATCCCGCCTACCCGCCAACCCAAGTTCCGAGCTCATCTTTCTACATCTACATCTATACTCCGCGAGCCACCTTACGGTGTGTGGCGGAGGGTACTTATTGTACCACTATCTGATCCCCCCTTCCCTGTTCCATTCACGAATTGTGCGTGGGAAGAACGACTGCTTGTAAGTCTCCGTATTTGCTCTAATTTCTCGGATCTTTTCGTTGTGATCATTACGCGAGATATATGTGGGCGGTAGTAATATGTTGCCCATCTCTTTCCGGAATGTGCTCTCTCGTAATTTCGATAATAAACCTCTCCGTATTGCGTAACGCCTTTCTTGAAGTGTCCGCCACTGGAGCTTGTTCAGCATCTCCGTAACGCTCTCGCGCTGACTAAATCTCCCCATGACGAATCGCGCTGCTTTTCGCTGGATCATGTCTATCTCTTCTATTAATCCAACCTGGTAAGGGTCCCATACTGATGAGCAATACTCAAGAATCGTACGAACAAGCGTTTTGTAAGCTACTTCTTTCGTCGATGAGTCACATTTTCTTAGAATTCTTCCTATGAATCTCAACCTGGCGCCTGCTTTTCCCACTATTTGTTTTATGTGATCATTCCACTTCAGATCGCTCCGGATAGTAACTCCTAAGTATTTTACGGTCGTTACCGCTTCCAATGATTTACCACCTATGGCATAATCGTACTGGAATGGATTTCTGCCCCTATGTATGCGCATTATATTACATTTATCTACGTTTAGGGAAAGCTGCCAGCTGTCGCACCATGCATTAATCCTCTGCAGGTCCTCCTGGAGTACGTACGAGTCTTCTGATGTTGCTACTTTCTTGTAGACAACCGTGTCATCTGCAAATAGCCTCACGGAGCTACCGATGTTGTCAACTAAGTCATTTATGTATATTGTAAACTTTAAAGGTCCTATCACGCTTCCCTGCGGTACTCCCGAAATTACCTCTACATCTGCAGATTTTGAACCGTTAAGAATGACATGTTGTGTTCTTTCTTCTAGGAAATCCTGAATCCAATCACAAACCTGGTCCGATATTCCGTAAGCTCGTATTTTTTTCACTAAGCGTAAGTGCGGAACCGTATCAAATGCCTTCCTGAAGTCCAGGAATACGGCATCAATCTGCTCGCCAGTGTCTACGGCACTGTGAATTTCTTGGGCAAATAGGGCGAGCTGAGTTTCACATGATCTCTGTTTGCGGAATCCATGTTGGTTATGATGAAGGAGATTTGTATTATCTAAGAACGTCATAATACGAAAACACAAAACATGTTCCATTATTCTACAACAGATTGACGTAAGCGAAATAGGCCTATAATTATTCGCATCTGATTTATGACCCTTCTTGAAAATGGGAACGACCTGCGCTTTCTTCCAGTCGCTAGGTACTTTACGTTCTTCCAGCGATCTACGATAAATTGCTGATAGAAATTGCTTTCATGCTTTCATGCTTGCACTGCAACGTAGCAGTGTAACAACGTGCGCCACTTTAATCTGAGTGTGACTGTACCTTGTGACGTGACCAAGTCAGTTCCCGGTGCTGCGCATTGCCACATCGCATTGCTGGATAATAATTGGTTCAAATGGCTCTGTGCACTATGGGACTTAACATCTGAGGTCACCAGTCCCCTAGAACTTAGAACTACTTAAACCTAACTTACCTAAGGACATCACACACATCCATGCCCGAGGCAGAATTCGAACCTGCAACCGTAGCGGTAACGCGGTTCCAGACTGAAGCACCTAGAACCGCTCGGCCACACCGGCCGGCTGCTAGGTAATAAGGTACAGTCCTGCCTCTGTGCATGGCGGCTCTCAATGAAACAGGTTTCGGTTATATCGGTTTTTCCAACGAAAATTTAAAAATCACTCGCAATAACCGGCTTCTGTAATAACCGACTTTCAGCTTTTTGTTCCCAACGTTTCCCGCAATAAGCGCAGAAATCGAAGAAACGTGGAAAAATTTTCTGGATCAATAGAATAAAAATATTAAACTAAATCGGCAAATAAAATAAAATTGTCCGAACTTCGCTGCTTTTCTCGAAAAGTTATAAGTGGTAGGACTACTGCAAAAAATAGCCAGTATTCTAATATTGATTCTAATTATTTGAAACTCTGCTCAAAACTCATTTTGTGATCAGGGATCATACCACTACTTGGACATTACGAATATTCAGTGCTAAAGGTGAAAACTGAGGATGAAAAATATTTTTAGTATTAATTTGTTCTTTTTCAAGAGCTACAAGCAGATAGAGACACAGGCAGCAGATAGGTTGCTTTGTCTCTCTCTCTTTTTTTTTCAAGTAATGAATGAACTGTCAAGTTTTCTACTTATTACATGTCGCAAGACTGTTGTGACTTCTCCCGTTTTTAATCTATTAAAGCAAATGGAGCATTTTACTTTATTGATGCCCACATCGTAACGACGACAGTAAGAAACCACGATAGACACCAGGTGGGACAAGTCTTGCACATTGTATATGTATACCACATAATAGGCCATGTCACGTGGTAACAGGTGCTTTATTGTCTTACCAATGCATTACCTATTCTTATGCCATGTGTTTGTTGCTCGTTTCTGTCGGCATTGTTATTGTAACAGCATTGAGAGCTTCTCCTATTTTCTATAATAACGAATTATTTTAAAGCAATGCAAATTTTACAAATAAAAAATTACTCATTTTTTTAAAAGTTTTATTTAAAAACGAAAAATTTTAACATTGTTTTATGCATAATTTATATTTTACCGGATATTGGTAAAAAATAAAAACACTTGTTACAACCCACATCAAACAAAATAAATCGATTGATAAAGGAGAACATCTAGGAGTGTTTTTTTTTATTTTTTTTTTCCAAGGGGTAAAACGGTGCAACAGTCCAGTCGTAGCTCTTGCAAGTGTAGTATAACAATGCATCGCCACATGACTCAGTGGCTACGCAACACAGACACTTCCAAAGAGGTACAAGTCCGAATGACGAAAAATGAACTGGTACGCCATCTATTACTGAAGAACCGGGAATCAAAAGAGAGATAAGGCCTTTCTGCTCGAAGATAGGCGTATAACAATCAGGCGACAGTGGCTAAATGAAAACAGATCGTAGATTAGTTTCCAACGTCTCGCACGACAGTTTGACTGTCACCATTGTGGCTGCACGCTGCTCACACCCATTCAAATCGCTGGTGAACTGAGGCAGCAGCAAGTAATGTTGCATCTGTGTCAGGCCAATCCTGGTGACACTGTGTGTGTGTGTGTGTGTGTGTGTGTCAGTGTGTGTGTGTCTATGACTCGTAAACAAAGGAATAAAGGAAGCAGTAGAAACATGTGGATTCACCATTGCCGAATACGCCAAAGACCCAGCCACCAAACTGTAAAATTACGCTCAGTGATTTGAGAGAGTGCCACGGTACAGTGCTAACAGTTTGTGTTCGTAAAGAGCAAACTGTCACAGGAGCACGTAACGACCCTGCCACCCTCTCCCCTATTCACAAAGTACACCTTTCTAAGACCGTTATTAGTATTTGTTCGCGCCTGCAGAGCAGCCTTACCTCGACACCTTTCGTAAAAAGTAACTTTCGACTCTCAGCTGAACTATCCATACAAACAATTTCGACACTACTTTCTTCTGACCTAGACCTTCTTATTTTAGCCTCTTTGGTAACTAACTAGGCAATCATACTTCGTCCGAAGCGTTTAGTGGACAAACTAGGGGTCGTTGTGTAACACAGTTATACAGTCCACTTCTTACCTTCTTCTATCGCTCTGATAAACGATGCTTTCCGCTAAAGTTCACCAACAGCACATAACATTAGGCGAGAATCCACATAGACTCATATCGCAGATAACTCGCAAGAAACACAATTTACTACTTGCTACAAACGCTCGCCGCCACTCGAAGCCGCAAATTTTACGAAACTAAGCTTCTTCGTTGAAATTGCAACAATTATTGAATGTATTGTTTCAGGAATGTTGTTTACGTTTGTTGTACTAGAATGAACTGGCACGCTTCAAATTACTTCGTATTCAAGTACTATTTTAACCCTGCTACTAATAGCAATATTATAACTTTTTGTTTTCGATAACCACTTAGCTTGTAAAGACCCCAAGCAATTTGCTTCCGATTTACTGGCAGTATGTTAATGATTTGACATAAAGCATACATTCGTACGTTAAACAGGTAGAATTCATCACTCAATTTTCGTAAATGTTACATTGGAGAAACAAAAAGAAATTTCGATTTGGATCACATTGACCCTAGTGCTACTGTGAAGCCGGCCAGTGTGGCTGAGCGGTTCTAAGCGCGTCAGTCTGGAACCGCGCGACCGCTACGGTCGCAGGTTCGAATCCTGTTTCGGGCGTGGATGTGTGTGATGTCCTTAGGTTAGTTAGGTTTAAGTAGTTCTAAGTTCTAGGGGACTGATGACCTCAGATGTTAAGTCCCATAGTGCTCAGAGCAATTTGAACCTTTTGGTATTGTGAAAAAAAAACGTGAACTAATTTTAATATGTTGTAGATATAAAAATGGAGAAACCGTTATGGGATAGAGATGACTCAGAGCGAGAGAGTCATGTACAAGGAGCTATCAAAAAGTTTCCGTTTTAAGGCCGAATAGTCCAGAATCAGTACGCCAATCACGCAAAATCGCCGTGAACATTCAGGCAACCATGCCACCGACCCACCAGCTTGAAGATACACTTTTGGTAAACCATCGTTTCCTGTTGCATGAAGGAATTCCCAACTGCCAACTGCACATCCTCGACCGACGGGAATCTCGCACCATCAAGGCCTTTTTTTAAAGGAGCTCAGGCGTGATAATCGCATGGGGAGGGATCAGAAGTACAGGGAGTGGGATGGTGTGTCTCCCACCAGCTTTCCTTGCTCAAGGAGCGTGTTGCGTCCTGTGTTGAATCGCAACCGTCGTGGAACTTGGTGCACTGCTCCATAATCGTGGTTCTCGACCGACATGCTGTCCCATAATACACCTCCTTCATCCTCCGATGGATGTCTACCGGTATTTGTCCTTCGGCAGCCAAGAAAATCGAATAACAGCACGTCGGTCCAGTGTGGACGCATTTGGTAATAACGTCACCGTAGTTCACGTTTCAGCATTTACCAAACACACGTCGGAATGCCACAGTAATCCTTTCGCCGGCATGTCGGTGTTTATATGATCGCATCGAAGTCGCGGTACGTTGCATGTAAGTGCAGCAATGTTCACAAACGGAAACTTTTGATCGCCCCATATTTTTTGAAAGTAGTAACTTTGAAACCAAGGGATATATATATACAGGGCGAGTCACCTAACGTTACCGCTGGATATATTTCGTAAAACACATCAAATACTGACGAACCGATTCCACAGACCGAACGTGAGGAGATGGGCTAGTGTAATAGTTTAATACAAACCATACAAAAATGCACGGAAGTATGTTTTTTAACACAAACCTACGTTTCTTTTTTTAAAATGGAACCACGTTAGTTTTGTTAACACAACTGAACATATAAACAAATACGTAATCAGTGCCGTTTGTTGCATTGTTAAATGTTAATTACACAAAGGGAGTAAGACAGGGTTGTAGCCTCTCCCCGATGTTGTTCAATCTGAATATTCAGCAAACAGTAAAGGAAACAAAAGAAAAATTCGGAGAAGGTATTAAAATTCATGGAGAAGAAATAAAAACTTTGAGGTTCGCCGATGACATTGTAATTCTGTCAGAGACAGCAAAGGACTTGGAAGAGCAGTTGAATGGAATGGACAGTGTCTTGAAAGGAGGATATAAGATGAACGTCAACAAAAGCAAAACAAGGATAATGGAATGTAGTCTAATTAAGTCGGGTGATGCTGGGGGAATTAGATTAGGAAATGAAGCACTTAAAGTAGTAAAGGAGTTTTGCTATTTGGGGAGAAAAATAACTGATGATGGTCGAAGTAGAGAGGATATAAAATGTAGGCTGGCAATGGCAAGGAAAGCGTTTCTGAAGAAGAGAAATTTGTTAACATCCAGTATTGATTTAAGTGTCAGGAAGTCATTTCTGAAAGTATTCGTATGGAGTGTAGCCATGTATGGAAGTGAAACATGGACGATAAATAGTTCGGACAAGAAGAGAATAGAAGCTTTCGAAATGTGGTGCTACAGAATAATGCTGAAGATTTGATGGGTAGATCACATAACTAATGAGGAAGTATTGAATAGGATTGGGGAGAAGAGAAGTTTGTGGCACAACTTGACCAGAAGAAGGCATCGGTTGGTAGGACATGTTCTGAGGCATCAAGGGATCACCAATTTAGTATTGGAGGGCAGCGCGGAGGGTAAAAATCGTAGAGGGAGACCAAGAGATGAATACACTAAGCAGATTCAGAAGGATGTAGGTTGCAGTAGGTACTGGGAGATGAAAAAGCTTGCACAGGATAGAGTAGCATGGAGAGCTGCATCAAACCAGTCCCAGGACTGAAGACCACAACAACAACAACATCCGGAGATATTGTAACCTAAAGTTGACGCTTGAAACCTCCGACGTTCAGTTGCGTGTTGTAACAAACACGGGCCACGGTCGGCGAGCAGCATCTGCGGGGACACGTTTACGATGACGACCGTGTTTACGACTGTGGCTGTAGTGCACTGTTGTGCTTTGGTCTAGCTGTCGCAGTGTCCGCATGTAGCGTTTGCTGCTATTGTTATTCTGCATTCGTCCCCGCACGCTGTCCAACTGTAGTACACCGTGTTACCAGACGTCTGTGATTGTGTAGTGTTGTAGGAACTGTGACCATGGTGTATTCGAACTCTGAAAAGGCGGAGATGCTACTCATCTATGGCGAGTGTCGACGAAATGCAGCTCAAGCCTGCAGGCTGTATGCAGAACGGTACCCGGACAGAGAGCATCCAACGTGCCGTACATTGCAAAACATCTACCGCCAACTGTATGCAACAGGTATGGTCGTAGCACGCAAACGGGTCCGTGACAGGCCCGTCACAGGAGAAGCGGGTGCAGTTGGTGTGTTAGCTGCTGTTGCCATGAACCCACACATGAGTACACGGGACATTGCGAGAGCCGGTGGACTGAGTCAAAGTAGTGTAATGCGCATACTGCATCGTCACCGCTTTTACCCGTTTCATGTGTCGCTACATCAGCAATTATATGGTGATGACTTTAATCATCGAGTGCAATTCTGCCAATGGGCATTAACAGAGAATGCGTTGCAGTTCTACCTGTTTACCGATGAAGCGGGTTTCGCAAACCACGGGGCAGTGAATCTACGGAACATGCATTATTGGTTTGTGGACAATCCTCGCTGGCTCAGACAGGTAGAGCGACAGCGACCGTGGACTGTAAATGTATGGTGCGGAATCATTGGCGACCACCTCATTGGTCGTCACGTCATTGCAGGGGCCCAAACAGCTGCAACATACATCGCGTTTCTACAAGATGATCTGCCAACGTTGATCGAAAATGTCCCACTGGAAACGCGTCGACGTATGTGGTATCAGCATGATGGTGCACCTGCACATTCCGCAATTAACACTAGGCTGACCCTTGACAGGATGTTCGACGGGCGTTTCATAGGACGTGGAGGACGCATAAATTGGGCAGCCCGTTCTCCTGATCTTACACCTCTGGACTTCTTTCTGTGGGGTACCTTAAAGGAGAATGTGTACCGTAATGTGCCTACAACCCCAGAGGATATGAAACAACGTATTGTGGCAGCCTGCGGCGACATTACACCAGATGTACTGCGGCGTGTACGACATTCATTACGCCAGAGATTGCAATTGTGTGCAGCAAATGATGGCCACCACATTGAACATCTATTGGCCTGACATGTCGGGACACACTCTATTCTACTCCGTAATTGAAAACGGAAACCAAGTGTGTACGTGTACCTCATCCCTCATGGTAATGTACATGTGCGTCAGTGAAAAAGACCAATAAAAAGGTGTTAGCATGTGGACGTAATGTGCTGTTTCAGTCTCTTCTGTACCTAAGGTCCATCACCGTTCCCTTTGGATCCCGACGTAATTCGGTGCTCTCCGATACACACGATCGAACAGCGGAGGAGTGGTACTCAAGCGTCAACCTTAGGTTACAATATCTCCGGATGTAATTAACATTTTACAATGCAACAAACGGCACTGATTACGTATTTGTTCAGATGTGCTAACAAAACTAACGGGGTTCCATTTAAAAAAACGTAGGTTTGTGTTAAAAAACATAATTCCGTGCATTTTTTTATGGTTTGCATTAACCAATTACACTAGCCCCTCTCCTCACGTTCGGTCTGTGGAATCGATTCGTCAGTATTTGATGTGGTTTACGAAATATATCCAGCGGTAACGTTACGTGACTCACCCTATATATATATATATATATATATATATATATATATATATATATATATATATATATATATCCGTTGGCGTATATAAGGAGTACCACAATGGATGACATAGATTCAGTCCTTGCTTGGTTCTACCTGCTTAAATGCTGTTGAAACCAGTGACAACTTCAGTTTTGTTTACAAGTTTCTTAACCTCGTAGTACCACTGGGGTCAATTTTGGATAGGAATTTTAAATCTCCCCCTGACTCAATTGTATTCAGTGATGTTTCGTTCACTTATGTATTTAAAACACATTAAAATTTCCTCTTTGTTTTTTGCACTGGATTCAATATGACCCCAATTTAAATTATTTTTTCCTTTTTGAATGTAACATTCACGGAAATAGGATTATGTCTGTTCCATTGGACAGCAATTATACGAAACACTTTTATCAATGAAAATACTATTTCCACTTATTTTTTCGACACAGGACGCAACACGCTCCTTGAGCAAGGAAAGCTGGTGGGAGATACACCGTCACGCTCCCTGTACTTCTGATCCCTCCCCGTGCGATTGTCACGCCTGCGCTCCTTTAAAAAAAGGCCTTGATGGTGCGACTATTCCTGTCGGTCGAGGATGTGCAGTTGGCAGTTAGGAATTCCTTCGCGCAACAGGAAACGGTGATTTGCCAAAAGGGTATCTTCGACCTGGTGGGTCGGTGTCATGGTTGCCTGAATGCCCACGGAAATATATATACAGGGTGGACCAACTGAAGTTTCGGATGAGATTACCTCGAAAACTATACGTCGGCTAAAAATAGTAGTTAAGACAGGTTTGTAAGCTCAAAGGGGGCCACAAATGATACTACACGTGACCTACAGCTCCCGGCCCCTTGGGTTGGGACGGAGGGTAGCTTTCAAATCGTAAATGGAAACACCCATTTTTATTGCAGATTCGGATTCTCCATAATAAGGTAATCAAATCTTGTCTGAAAAAAATTTTTAAACCGTTGACAGATGGCACTGAAATTGAGAAAAAAGTGAAATTAGGGAAGAACTCTGATTTTTTTTACAATTATCCGAAAAAGACGCATCAAATTGATGAAAAATGTGCACCAATTCTTTTGTTATTCCAAATCAAGCTATTTGTGTACAAAATGTACTACATCCTACTTTTAGCGTTACCCAGGAACAACGACATAGACGTAGTAGAATGATATTCCCGTTGGGCGCTTCATTAGTGTGGGCCCCCTTGCCTCTCACATGTTGAGGTGCTTCATTAGTATGAGTCCCCTTGCCTCTCACAATTTGGGGTGCTTAATTAATGAAATTAGCCACGAAGAAATTGTTCAAAATTATCCCCATTTGCTTCAATGCATAAAGTCAATCGTCTGCCAAAGTTGTCCACAGTTTTGAGCAGCACATCCCGTGGTATGTCTTTGCACAAGCTCTTCGAATGCGTTGCTCCATATCGTTTCTGGTTGTGAACAGTCTTTCATAAACAATATTTTTTTAAGAAATAATTCAAAATCCAAGATCGCTTAAATACTGTCTCCTGGATAACCGGTTTCAACACACTAAGATCGTCGGATCTGAATGTAGATTAACAGTTATAATAATTTATATATAACGATACTCACAGTTATATCCAAATGGTTTATAAATGTTAATCTACATTCAGATCCGATGATGGCACCTTTAGTGTGTTGAAACCGGTTATCCAGTAAACAGTATTTAAGTGATCTTGGCTTCTGAATTATTTCTACAACAGAGTTCAAAAATGGTTCAAATGGCTCTGAGCACTATGGGACTTAACATCTATGGTCATCAGTCCCCTAGAACTTAGAACTACTTAAACCTAACTAACCTAAGGACATCACACACATCCATGCCCGAGGCAGGATTCGAACCTGCGACCGTAGCAGTCGCGCGGCTCCGGACTAAGCGCCTAGAACCGCTAGACCACCGCGGCCGGCTACAACAGAGTGATCGCCCCACTACACACTATGTGTTCACTGCAAAATATTTTTTAAATAATCTCACAAGAAAAAATCAATAGCTGTTAGGTCTGGTGAACGTGGAGGCCACGGAATTGGTCCGCTGCGTCCTATCCACCCACCAGGGTACCGTAAATTTAAAGCGTTCCGCACATTTTTAGCATAATGGGAAGCTGCTCCGCTCTGTTGGAACCATATTCGTTACCTAGTTTCTAAATCAACGTTTTCCATAAGCTCCAACAAATCATCGCGAAGAAGTTGTAAATAAGATTCCTCCGTAACATTTCGGTCAAAAAAAATACGTACCTATCAAGTAAATTTGTTAACATCGAGTATAGATTTAAGTGTCAGGAAGTCGTTTCTGAAAGTATTTGTATGGAGTGTAGCCATGTATGGAAGTGAAACATGGACGATAACCAGTTTGGACAAGAAGAGAATAGAAGCTTTCGAAATGTGGCGCTACAGAAGAATGCTGAAGATAAGGTGGGTAGATCACGTAACTAATGAGGAGGTCTTGAATAGGATTGGGGAGAAGAGAAGTTGTGGCACAACTTGACTAGAAGAAGGGATCGGTTGGTAGGACATGTTTTGAGGCATCAAGGGATCACAAATTTAGCATTGGAGGGCAGCGTGGAGGGTAAAAATCGTAAAGGGAGACCAAGAGATCAATACACTAAGCAGATTCAGAAGGATGTAGGTTGCAGTAGGTACTGGGAGATGAAGAAGCTTGCACAGGATAGAGTAGCATGGAGAGCTGCATCAAACCAGTCTCAGGACTGCAGACCACAACAACAACAATCAAGTAACCGTTTAAAATTCCACACAAGACCATTAATGACCATTTGTGTTGATTATCAACGGGTGTGTGCCAGTGTGGAATGACAGAGACCAATAATGAAAATCATGACAACTTAATTCGCCATTGTTTTTGAACGCGGCTTCATCGGTGAACGTAACGTATCTAAAAAAAAATCATTGTCACCTCTTATCATTTCCAAGGCCCATTGGCAGAAATGCACCCGCATTTGCATGTCTTTCGGCGTTAATGCCTTTGTCAGTGTGATATGACACAAATGATATTTACGTACCTTCAAAATACTCGAAACAGTGGATTTCGTTATTCCAGTTTGTCTCTGAATCGCACGACGACTTATTTCGGGATCCAGTCGAACACAGGCGAGATTGGTAAGGGTGTATTCGCGATGACGAGGTGGACGGTTCAAGTATCCATTTCGAGCTCGTTGAGTGCAATTTCAGATGTTGTTTTCGTTTGGATGTCGTCTGTTTGGGAAACGATCCGCATACATTTTCGAAGCTGCAGCGTAACTGTTATGGCATTCACCTAAAATTAACATCATATCACCAATCTCTGTAGGAGGATAGTGAGCCACGTTTCGCTAAAGAATAATTAACTTTCGTCAGTTGATGTTTGCGGTTCACAATCTGAGAGTGAAGTGACCTCTTATCGCATCGCACTGACCTTTATACTGAGCCATAGTTCGCAGTTTGGCCACGGTAGCGCGACAGTCGGGTGAGTAATGCCATTGTGTAGAATTTCCTAACGGTATTTTAATACCATTCCGCCTCTCTCCATCAAAACCTATGGCGGGTAGGAATCATTTTGTAAAAAACAAAAAAAAATTGATTAATTTGGCGTAATGAAAGAACTAGTGCACATTTTGTATCGATTTGATGCATCCTTCTCGGATAATTCTAAATAAATCGGAGCTCTTCCCCAATTTTAATTTTTCTCGATTTCAGCGCCATCTGTCAATGGTTTAAAAAAAAATATTTCAGATAAAACTTGATTACTTTTTCATGGAGAATCCGAATCTACATCAAAACATGGGGGTTTCCATTTAAGATTTAAAAGTTGCACTCCCCCTTTCACGTGTAGCATCATTTGATGTCCCCCTTTGAGCTTACGAACTTGACTTACCCACTATTTTTACCCGATATATAGTTTTCGAGATAATCTCATCCGAAACTTCAGATGGGCCATCCTGTATATTTATTGATCAGCTAATTCAATATACACAATATGTAGCCTCTTTAAGCTATTAAATACATTTTAAGAGGTTTTTCCATGCATCTCTGTCCGCTGCTGTCTTCTGCCAGTTGAAGCCCGCATAAGCTTTTGTTTAGCTTTCTTGAAGCTCGTTTTATTCTCAAACGCTAATGTTATGGTGTTTCATTGTATATTTGTATGTCGGCTTTCATATTCTTCCTTATACACTTACACAGTTCCGAATATTCTATCTTGTCACAAGAAGTTTTAATTTTCATCTCTCGTCTTTTTAAAATCATATTGACCTTGATGGTGACAGCTAGAGTACAATCACAGCACAGACACGAAACGCTAACAATGGGTAAAACTATAAGTGGCAAATAATATTTTCATTGATGCACGTGTTTCGTATAACTGATATAATCCTATTTTCATTAATGTTACATTCAAAAAGAAATAATAATTTAAATTGGGGTCACATTGAATCCACTGCAAAAACAGAGATGAAATTTTAATATGTTGTAAATACATAAATGAACGAAAAATCACTGAATACAATTGAGTCAGCGGGAGATATGAATTTCCAATGCCATATTGACCACAGTGGTACTAGGAGATTAAGAAACTTGTAAAAAAAACTGAAGTTATCACTGGTCTCAAGAGCATTTAAGGAAATGAAACCGAGAAAGGAATGAACAATGTCATCCAATGTGATCCTCCCTTTCTTGCATTCATGCACAGCGACGGCATTGCTTTGAATGGTGCAAGTTTCCAACCAGAAATGATTAAGATATGGTTCAATCAAGGTGAAGCAGGTGTTTGAAATGAAATGGTAGCACCCATTACAGTTCTTTGGCAGTGTTTTTTTTGTTTTTTTTTCTTGCAACCTACGTCCTCAATTATTTGCTTGACGTATTCCAATCTCTGTCTTCCTCTACAGTTTTTGCCCTCTACAGCTCCCTCTCGTACCATGGAAGTCATTCCCTCACGTCTTAGCAGATGTCCTATCATGCTGTCCCTTCTCCTTATCAGTGTTTTCCACATATTCCTTTCCTCTCCGATTCTGCGTAGAACCTCCTCATTCCTTACCTTATCAGTCCACCTAATTTTCAACATTCGTCTATAGCACCACATCTCGAATGCTTCGATTCTCTTCTGTTCCGGTTTTCCCACAGACCATGTTTCACTACCACACAATGCTGTACTCCGGACGTACATCCTCAGAAATTTCTTCCTCAAATTAAGGCCGGTATTTGATATTAGTAGACTTCTCTTGGCTAGAAATGCCTTTTTTGCCATAGCGAGTCTGCTTTTGATGTCCTCCTTGCTCCGTCCGTCATTGGTTATTTTACTGCCTAGGTAGCAGAATTCCTTAACTTCATTGACTTCGTGACCATCAATCCTGATGCTAAGTTTCTCGCTGTTCTCATTTCTACTACTTCTCATTACCTTAGTCTTTCTCCGATTTACTCTCAAACCATACTGTGTACTCATTAGACTGTTCATTCCGTTCAGCAGATCATTTAATTCTTCTTCACTTTCACTCAGGATAGCAATGTCATCAGCGAATCGTATCATTGATATCCTTTCACCTTGTATTTTAATTCCACTCCTGAACCTTTCTTTTATTTCCATCATTGCTTCCTCGATGTACAGATTGAAGAGTAGGGGCGAAAGGCTACAGCCTTGTCTTATACCCTTCTTAATACGAGCACTTCGTTCTTGATCGTCCACTCTTATTATTCCCTCTTGGTTGTTGTACGTATTGTATATGACCCGTCTCTCCCTATAGCTTACCCCTACTTTTTTCAGAATCTCGAACAGCTTGCACCATTTTATATTGTCGAACGCTTTTTCCAGGCGTATTAACTCGAAACAGTTTCTCACCCAGTTTGAATTACCATGAATGTCTGCATCCTGTTTTGTCAGATGTCGTGCACATGAGGATGCGATACTAAACTACTCACACATATTCTTCACCCTTCTAATAAACTGGTATAACCATAGTATGAAAACAGTGTAACCTTTTGCAGCCTATATGAAGTAATATCGCAGCACCTGATAATGCATGGAAAAATCTTGCATTCGCGGCAACGATATAACGAATGTGACTTTCATTTGCAAATATGTAAATTATTACTTGTTACTACCAAATGTACCTTCCTAGCATAAATACTCAATATCATGCAGTGCGCAGCGCAGAAAAAAGGCGTTCCCCCAAAACGGAAAACAACAAGGGACACCTACCAACCTACCCCGACGCTGTCCACCGGGTTAGTCTACGGCGCACTTCTCCTGACAGAAAAGGTGATTAGAAAACGGAACATCAAAGAAAAAGTCTTGGAATCCTCAGTCCTAATAGCTGCCAATGTTTCTAGAAGATTATTATGCGTTGCGTAGTAATAATTTAGGATACCCATAGCGCGAGTTCAGATAATTTACATTTTGAGTTCATTTCTTAAGGCTGTAACAGCAGATAAATGCACAATGTCAAATCATTTTACAGTTTCAAAAAGTGCTGCTTATCTCTCACTATATGCGTATCATTAACGATTCACAGAGCATGTAACCTCCCCCTCACTTATCGACCTTAATGACAGTGAAAAATTAAACCGCGTGTACCTAATGGAAATTTGGGAAAAGCAATCGTCACCGAAGTTAATCTGTCGGTAAAGAGGGAGGAAAGGGTTACATCTAAATGAAAGGAAAAATGCAAATGAAACTGGTGGAAATTAGTTTTGAAAAGGGGTAAAGTTAATAAAGAAAGAAAATTTGCGGCCGTTACGTCAACAATTAACTAGCGGTAATTAGATATTTGAGATTTGGGGGAAATTACGGTCGCCAGTCCTAAGGACAATTACTATAGTAACTGAAAAAGAAAAGTTATTACGCATATAATTAGCACTAGAAGCGTGGCAACTTAAGGTTGACACGTGTCGTGTGAAAACTGAAAGTTTGTCAGAAGTAATAAATTTCGCTACACTCTGACTTAATTTAGCAAAAGAATTAATAAAACCGGAAAATTGAAAGTTAATTTAGCGACTGAGATTAATAGTGAACTTTGTTTCTGAAGCATATCGAAATTCAGTAAAATACAGTTAGTCTTGGGCTACCTCAACAATCATTTCAAAAGCTACTTGAATCTACGCAATTTAGAAATAAGAGATTTAACTTTGAACTTGAATTAAATGATTCTGAACAACTAACAATAGTAAAATTTAGTACGTACCAAGCTGAGCTGCAGTCACAGGTAAGCTAAAATACGGTAACAAAACTCGCACTCTTAATTTGTGCTTGTGTAATCTAAATATTGTAGCCAGCTATGAATACATTAACTGAACTTTGAAATTAAAGCAGTGAAATCGAATGCTTTTACTTTAATGCTGGCGTTTGAATTTCAACGACACTCGGGTTCATTCCGGAAAAGGAAGGAACCCTGCATGGTAATGCAATTGGGACAATGAGCAACAAAGGTTCATGCTACGTTGCTGTAATTATAGTTACGAAAATGGAACAGTTTGAAAAGCTGAGGTCTGCCATACAGTTCTAAAACTTTACGTGCTTCCTGTCTTCCTTGTTGGCTGATTGAAGGTTTGAAGCCGCCGATCGAGGAGGTGGCGACAGTCACTCATTGTCGGCCGTCGCTGTTGCAGAAGCTGGATGTTGGCGCGCCTTCTTCTCGACACGGTCACCAGGCGAAACGTGCTCTTGATGTGCGCCAGCTAATGCTTCCCGTCCGCGACACTGTGTCAGAAACTATCATAGCAAGTCGAGCGCAATTACATGCTGCCCAACCCCGAAAGCGCGGCAACTCGCGGGAGCGTCACACAACACACCTGCTCCACTGCACCACCCCAGCCAGACTCCCTGCTCAGCCCGCGCTCCACGCGGCAGAGTTAACACTACCAAAGATCCTAAACACTTTCGTTCTCCACACGACGTATCGATGTATTCGTTCAATAGTATAGTTTTCCCTAGGCCAGACCCAGCGTATAAATACAAATAATATTCACAAAACAAACCAATTATACATCGACATAAATGCATATATATACAAATAGCAAAACCATTACAATATACAAAGACACAGAAATGTTATATCTTCAGGTAACAAAATAAGGAAAAAAGTTTGCAGTGCAATAGATGGAAATAGGAGGATATGCATTTCCGGCGTTACAAGCAATCAAATAAAATTTTTTATAGCACACTACGAGCAATGTTTTAGAGGGTTGTTTTGTTGTAAGGATACTACCGAAGTGTCTGTCCCTTTGCTTCGCTTAGTGGTAACGTGCTTGCCTACCCTGCAGCAGGCCCGCTTTCGATTCCCGGTCGCGTTCGCCTGTGAACTGTGTGTTTTGTTGTACTCATCGTCGTCTCACCATATCCGACGCGCAAGTCGCCCAATGTGACGTCACCTGAAATAAGACTTTAACACGGCGGCCGAACGTCTCCGGACGGGGCCTCCCGGCCAACAATGACGCCACACGATCATTTCATTTACCGAGGTCTGCTGATAAGGTTGACGAAATCAAGAGGAATCGTCGCGGATAGCTGTGTGAGGGGGTGCTTTTGCTCCACGAGAATTCTCCAATTGGTTCTGCGCAGGATTTATTGTCACCTGCTACTTCCTTGGATTATCAGTTTTTGGCTCAACCCAATATTCTCCAGAAATGGCACCCAGACTCCTCTTTTTCAGATGGAGCAACTATTGAGTGGCAGTCATTTCTAAAAAGACGACGATGTGATTTCGAGTGGAACGTTTCCCGAAGAGCCATAAAACAGACTTCTACGATCAAATCCTCTAAGTTCGTAAAAATGCATCCTAACGCTTGGATTGTACAGAAGAACTAGCACCATCAACAACTTTTACTGACGTACCTTGAATTTTTCGAGGTGATAAAAGTTTACGCGATTCCCCTCATATTGATGTATCGCGTAGTAATACAAACGAACACTCCAATAATGCAAAGTTTGTTATTTGAATTAATTTTGAAATTTAAATCGTCAGTTTCAAAGAAATTAATAAAAAGTTATTATAAGATATCTCCCAAAATAATCAATAATTTCAATGTTTTCTTCAATTGATCCGGTATACAATGACCAACAAAGCAAACACAGTCATCACGGTACTGTAATTGATAAATAATGGTAATACACCGAAAAATAATTTTCACCCAGTCGCTCGGATTTAACCAAAACATTAACTACGATATGTTTTCAGTTAGGGAATAAATTCTGATCTTCCTTTTATGGCAAAACGAATAAAACACCAAAAGTAATCAGATGGCGCAGCTGCAAGGAGTGGGATTCCATGAGCTTCAGATGGAAATCAATTTTCCAGAGAAATTTGTCTATCTGGTACAGGACTGAGTAGCTTAAGTTTTATTTCAGTCATCAGTCTGAAACGAAATTCATTACATCTGTACAAAAATAAAAAAAAGAGCAAAGGCATACACCACTGAAGAACATATCGTGAATAGAGAATTTCCAATTAAAAACAATTAGCGGCTCATTACCACATATGAATGGAGCTCCATGGGAAGTATTGATCATATCTAGTGTCTCTCCGCCATAAGTGCCCAGAACAGAATAGTTAGGTCCTTAGCAAGAATGCTGAAAGTCCATGAAAGATGCTATCTCTGATTTTCATCTATTTTTGTTGATATTCTGGTCTACAGCCTGGAAACTGATTTGACACAGTTCTCCACGCTAGTTAGTCCTTCTCCACATTAGTTTTTCGCATAATTATTGCAACCTACATCCACTTGCACTTTCTTCCTCTAGTCTTACATAAACTGACTATTCAGATTTCACAGAAGAGTATGTTCAACAACTCTATCACTGGGGTCTACCTCATACTGATTCACCAGCTTGTACTTTCAGTTCCAGCAGTTCGAATATTTCTAATAAAAATCGTTGTAAGGCAATAATTCCACGTTTTCCCCCTTAGTGATAATTCGTCTATTTCCATCTGTGATGGCAGCCGTTAGGGCGATAAGCTTCAAAACCTTCAAACATTTATAACGTCCTAAATCTTTAACTTGCACTTTTAACACGCTGCAATTCACGGGTAGCATGCTACCAAGCACACTGTTCATGCATCATAAACTGTCTCAGAACTTCAGTTAGTTTTCAGTTTCCCAGTAATTACTTCAATATTAAAAAAATTGTTCAAAATTAGAGTATGTTTCAGAATATTACAAGCAAGAACTAAACATTATGATGCAATGAAATTTGTGGAGAAGCTGGATGTATACTGAAAATGATCGATTATCATTGTGTATTCCTGACGAGTACCGCGTATTTTCATCTCGAGGCAGTAGTGTGTTGTCGTGGAATTTTCCCGCTGCTGGATGAGTTTCTTTCGAGCTTTCCTCCTCTTCTCGGCCTCTCCGTCTCTCCCGCACGTTCTAAGCCGGCAATTAAAAATGCATCAACGCAACCGCTTATACACTTTCATCCTCGACATAAACTTCCTTCCAGCCCGCCTTTACTTTATCTCCTCGGCCACAATAAACCCATTCCACCTTCGGCTACATGAAAGAAAATGTCCCTCTGGCTTTATCTGCTCTTAGCATGGAGATTACTCTAAAACTCGACATCATGAATACATATTCTAAAAGCTTAAATGCTAGTGCTCTCCTTCGTTATCAGAAGACGTTGTTGGTCAGCTCTAACTTCTTATTTTTTGCTTTATCACGGAGCTCATATTACATCAGCCAGTCTTTCAAACACAACACCGTACCCCAAAGACACTAAGAAGAATGCAACAATGTTGTCGTCACCTACATTAATGAATTAGGTTCAAGGAACTTGTTCCGTTTCTAGCTTCTTAGCTCCATCGTTTTCTAAGCCGATTTATGTTTCTTACCCCTTACAATGTGTATTGCAAAGCCTTTTTAGGATAATTGCCTTGTTGTATTCTATTTACATGATCGATTTTTATTGCTGTCACGAGCATTTTAAGCTCGTTTCTAATATCTTCATTTCTAAATTTATCTTCCAGTTTATATACCTTAACTGCTCTAAGGGTCTTCATTTCTGATGTAACTATTCGATTTATCTCTTCCCTGTTTGCTGTCCAAAACCTGGATGCATGAAGTAACTATGAGAAAGATAACGTTTTATACAGATGCAGTAGCGTTTCTTCAGTTTAATGTTCATTATACTGTTCCACAGACATACTGTGCATTGTTATGCTTTATATCTTTTATCATAGTCAAGAAATGTCGCAGCCAGCTAAAATGACATACTTGCTAGACAGTTTGTTTTCTGTCACTAGATTTGATGGGACCTGTCACTGTCCTTGGAATGCCATTACTTATTTCTCTCCTATACTTATTCTAAAATGATAATTTTTGCCAGTTTGTTTTTATTTGTGATTCTTTTTCAGAAATGGTATTACAGTATTATAAAGCAGTCCTTATCTAGTTTTATTCCTTTGTTGTTTTTTATTTCCTCATCCCATTTTTAACCACATAATTTCTACATACAAACTGACTAAAAGTGGGGAAAGTTATAATGCTACGTTTGTTTTGTTCACTGTTTTTATTACAAATTTACATTCATTTTATAATATTTTTACGGCCCATATCAAACGTTCCATTTTCTTGTAATAAAAATTTAGCCATAAATGTTATAGCAAACTATAAATTTTGTTACATATCAGTGACTTTTTTCAGCGATTCTATGTAGTGTAGTGTATTTCTTAACGCTTCCTTAAGAACTTCCGTCATGAAAAATTCTGAAAATCTCTGCTGCGGTGGACTGTTATTTGTCTTCATGTTGAAAGCTGAACGCTGCTGGTGTCTTTTCACAAGTATAGTTTGATATAACATAGATTTTCAAATTTTTTCTCCCATTATTCCTTTGGGAATGCTACTCAACACTTTTGACTTGTATCCATGTTCTGATCTGATGGATCTTAGATATCGAATTAGTGTCCAAACACAAAACAAGGGCTCTAAAATAGAAGCTCCTCTTTCAGATTGATGTGATAACGGTTTCTCACACGACATTTTCCTCAATTTCTGAATCCCTGTATCCATGGCAAAGACAAGTATATTCACTACTTTTTTGTCACTAATTGATGGTTCATTACGTCCTATGACGTTAGTAAACAATTATATTGTTTAGAAAATCAATGAAATTGAACTGTTCCTAATTTAGAGAAAACTACTGCCTAACCAGGACTTCAGCTGATTGCTGTAAACTTTGGAAGAATGGGTGCTTCAGTCTCTGCGCAAAAACAGCAGATCCATCGGTTCATTAGATAGGTCATGTACAGCGTGGTCAGAAAGTGTTTGAAAAGCTTATTTTTTGTATGGTAGGGGAACTGAGAATAATTGTTAAGATAGAAATTGAATACATTGCACCCTTTCCGATTAAGCAATTAGCCAATCTGGCCGTTGAACGCGCGAATTCAAGCGGCCTCTAGATAAAATTAGTGTCAGTTATTCTCATAAAATAGATGGTAAGGTACGACACTAGTCAGTCTTTCGCTTGGGTTTGATCCTTACCACCTTGTCCCATTTTTGTAACGCTCTCTTGCTTGATTTTAGGAAACTAAACGAAGGACACTTTTGGCAGTATGGTTCCTCTCGGGACGCCTGAATTTTCGCCCGCAACGCACTAATTGTTTAATTTCAGTACTAATTAATTCGTAAACGCGTTGTAGCGGACTTTTTTCTTAACAATTATCTCTCATCACAACCTATCCTGAAATACACAAGCTTTTCAGACTTTCTGACCACCCTGTATACTACACTACTGGCCATTAAAGTTGCTACACCACGAAGATGACGTGTTACAGACGCGAAATTTAACCGACAGGAAGAAGATGCTGTGATAAGCAAATGATTAGCTTTTCAGAGCATTCACACAAGGTTGGCGCCGGTGGCGACACCTAGAACGTGCTGACATGAGGAAAGTTTCCAAACGATTTCTCATACACAAACAGCGTTGCCTGGTGAAACGTTGTTGTGATGCCTCGTGTAAGGAGGAGAAATGCGTACCATCACGTTTCGACTTTTATAAAAGTCGGATTGAAGATTATCGTGATTGCGGTTTATCGTATCACCACATTGCTGCTCGCGTTGGTCGAGATCCAATGACTGTTAGCAGAATATGGAATCGGTGGGTTCAGGAGGGTAATAGGGAACGCCGTGCTGGATGTCAACGGCCTCGTATCACTAGCAGTCGAGATGACAGGCATCTTATCCGCATGGCTGTAACGGATCGTGCAGCCACGTCTCGATCCCTGACTCAACTGATGCGGACGTTTGAAAGACAACAACCATCTGCACGAACAGTTCGACGACGTTTGCAGCAGCATGGACTATCAGCTCGGAGACCACAGCTGCGGTTACCCTCGACGCTGCATCACAGACAGGAGCGCCTGCGATGGTGTACTCAACGACGAACTTGGGTGGACGAATGGCAAAACGTCGTTTTTTCGGATGAATCCAGGTTCTGTTTACAGCAACATGATGGCCGCATCCGTGTTTGGCGACATCGCGGCGAACGCACATTGGAAGCGTGTATTCGTGATCACCATACTGGCGTATCACCCGGTGTGATGGTATGGGGTGCCATTGGTTATACGTCTCGGTCACCTCTTGTTCGCACTGACGGCGCTTTGAACAGTGGACGTTACATTTCAGATGTGTTACGACCCGTGGCTCTACCCTTCATTCGATCGCTGCGAAACCCTACATTTCAGCAGGATAATGCACGACCGCATGTTGGAAGTCCTGTACGGGCCTCTCTGGATAAAGAAAATGTTCGAGTTCTGCCGTGGCCAGCACGTTCTCCAGATGTCTCACCAATTGAAAACGTCTGGTCCATCATGGCCGAGCAACTGGCTCGTCACAATACGCCAGTCACTACTCTTGATGAACTGTGGTATCGTGTTGAAGCTGCATGGGCAGGTGTACCTGTACACGCCATCTAAGCTCTGTTTGACTCAATGCCTTGGCGTATCAAGGCCGTTATTACGGCCAGAGGTGGTTGTTCTGGCTACTGATTTCTCAGGGTCTATACACCCAAACTGCGTGAAAATGAAATCACATGTCAGTTCTAGTATAATATATTTGTCCAATGAATACCCGTTTATCATCTCCATTTCTTCTTGGTGTAGCAATTTTAATGGGCAGTAGTGTAGTTTATTTCTACAGTGCCATGATATACGTAGAGAGCTTGTGATCGTGTCCGAGTCGTAGTAGAGAACTAAAATCGAGAGATCACCTCACAGTGCAAGCAAGAAGCTTCAAGAAAGCTTCCGATTCAGTAGCCTGTGAGAGCCGTCAGAGATGGTATACCATGGACAATTAAAACATTCGTAATCGTATGCCTTCGATAGAAGAAAAGTAACACAGTAAATTTATTAAACAATTACTTGTATGTGTATGGAAGTTGGACCTAAGACGTACAAAACAATAGAAGAAAAGCAAGTGGCTACCTCTTGAACATTCCCTTAGATGTAAGTTTATTGTTTTCTGACGCTCTGGAAGTTTTTCTAGGGCTAAGAACCAACTGAGGAGTAACGAACTACTGCCGACAGAATAACACGACTTCAAGTTTATACACATATGTGAAGTTTTGCGTGTGTGTGTGTGTGTGTGTGTGTGTGTGTGTTTGTGTGTGTGTGTGTGTGTGTGTGTGTGTTTGCGTGTTTGCCCCGCAGAGAGCGGTCCCACAATGGCGTGGGCGGCTGTCTCCAGCTGCCGGCGGCGCACCAATTGAGGTCCTGTCTGCACTCAGGATCCATTGTCTGTCCTCCATTGTGCTTCGATGTCGCCGGTGAAAGCGGACTTTCCGTGCTACTGGCGCACGTAAACAGGCCCGCTATTCACTTGCATGGCGTCTTCGTCGCGTTTGAGGTGTCCTGATTCACTTTCTCTTCTTATCTGGAAACAAAGCCTCAGACAGACCATTACGGGGAGTTATCCTCAGTATAGGGTCATCTCCACTGTTCCAGCCAACGAGTCAGACGTCTATTCATTCTGTTCCCCCCCTACTCCCGCTACCTGTCATTGTGATACGTGTCTTTTTGATAGGATTACCCCAGAAAAGCAATGAAGGCTGTACAACCATGTCACTAGAGCAGACTTCATCTACAGTTACAGGTTGATCCAGTTACCTAATTAAGGTAGATCCATTTTAATAGATGTTTTCTATGTGCTCAATGCGGGAGTAATATTGGATGACGTATGCTCTTAAAACTTTTGTCATCCCTTTTACATTCGTCTTTTATTTATCTCTTCGTATTTCTAGCTCTACACGTTCTTTATATCTTTGAAAATCCAACAGAACACGTCGAGTCTCAAGTACGTGTTGAAACTCAGATTGCTTCGAAGATCATTCAGTAGGAGACACAAGATCAGAAAAAGACAAAAATTGACATACCGAACCAGATGCCTGAACAAATTGTTTGGTTAACAGAACGAAAAACCAGTCCAAGTTGCAAATATTTTATTTTTCATTCGATGACTAGTTTCGTTCCGAGATCCATTTCCAAGTCAACATAACAAAGTCGAAAAAGGCATTTCCGAAGATGTCAATTAAATTGTAATGGACATTCACAGTGCATACAGTGAGTTATCTGTATGCACTGTTGATTACTTAGCAATTTTTTTGACATCTTCGGAAATGCCGTTTGCAGGTTAGATTGATTAACGGAAGTTGCTGTCCCATGTTACTCCAGCATGCTCGAAGTTCGTATATTGTTTGGTTGTTTCACTAGCCGCTAATTTCAAGAATAATTGGAACTTACTTATCGTGATGAGAAACTATCGGTAACTCAGTAATGCCACTGACTGGGCTCACTTACTCGACACAAATTGTCACCAAATGGTCAACAATATACCATTTATTTAGGACAGCCCAAGTCTCTAGAGTTCACCACTCATTCCAAATTATACAAAGATCACTTGTTCCTGAATAGTTTCACTACAAGTTACCTTTGTTACAGTTGAGACGAAGAGGTAACTCTCTTTGAAAATAGTTATTTCCTCAGTAAATAATGTAATGAATGTTATTTGAAGATAATTTATATCCAGTTTATATATTTCTCAAACTCCATATCCAGTAACGCATCATTTGCCGATTAACATATGTGGCTTCCAATTTCAGAAGCTATATTTTACTGTTAGAGAAAGAAAATATAGGCCCAAGCAACACCGATTTAGGACGTAATATTTCCAATCCCTACTCATAAGAGTAAAGTGAACAGGCTATCATAAGAGCCAATCTCATCGAGCTCAGTAAATAGGAACTCACATTTTCAATAAACTGTTAGCAGCCATTAAAGACTTGGTTTCAGATAAAGCACAATTTAAAGAGAGTTTGAAAGACTTTTTGTGTACTCACACACCTTAACAATCTCCTGACAAATGATCAGAAAATCGAGTATTATATTCAAGTGTTCTATGTTATTCATGTTATACTTTCTGACATGTTCCACACGCTGGAGAATCATGTCATTTTTTGGTTCTATGGGACGAAAGCTAAATCTAGTCTAATCTCAAATCTAATCTAATCTCATGATACTCGTTATATTATGAGGTACACGAATGTCTGTCCAACTACTCGCGTGTTGCTGTGCGAACTGCAGTGAGCACTTCTCCTACTTATTGGAACTTCCTCATCTACTTTGCCTCAGCTGACGGATTTTATTTAAGACGTCCACCATAGGTGCTAAGCCTTTTAGTTTGATGACAACAGTTGAGGGGCCATGCAGTGTCATTTATAGGTGCACCAGGCTTGAAGTAATTTGTTAAACTCACCTGAGAATGCACCTTTAAGGTGTGAAACCTGTCGTGAGTCTTTGAATGGACTGCAATAATCAGTTAATGCAATCATACGAACTTTCCATCATTTTTGCTAATAACATCTTGGGCAATATTATGACATGAAAGCTCCAGTTCCATCAATCAAATACGTGGAAGATGAGAGCGGGGCAAAGGAATTGCCATTTAGGAATATTTGACTGGATTAAGAACTTCGGAATCGCCTGATAAGCAAAGGAAACCCTCATAAATAATTTTTCGTAAGGGGGCGTTTGCAACTATAGAAAAAAGTGTACCAACCAAAAGAGGAGGAGGAAACGAAATTTCATGGGATGACACCGTATATGTGATATTTCAATGACCACAAAATCGTAACGGGGTGAGGTGATGATGATGTTTGGTTCGTAGGGCGTTCAACTGCGCGGTCATCAGCGCCTGTACAAAGTCCCAATTGTTTCATAGTCTAATCTAGTCACTGTCACAAATGAAATGATGATGACAACACACACACCCAGTCCCTCGGCAGAGAAAATCCACAACCCGGCCGGGAATCGAACCCGAGACCCTGTGATCCAGAGATAGCAACGCCAGCCACTAGACCACGAGCTGCGGACCAGACGAGGTGGCGCAGTGGTTAGCACACTGGACTCGCATTCTGGAGGACGACTGTTAAAGCTTGCGTCCGGCCAACCTGATCGAAGCTTTCCGTGATTTCCCTAAATAGCTTCAGGCAAATGCCGGGATGGTTCTTTAGAAAGGGAAGGTGCTCAGAACTGGTTCACCTCTTACTTTTAGAACAGACAGCAGAAGATTGTTCTCCACAGTACTGCGAATGGCTACGACGTGCAGTCTCAATGGGGCACAGTTAAGTGTGGGGTGTCCCAGGGATCGGTGCTGGGGCCGCTACTGCTTCTTATTTATATAAAAGATGTGCCTTCTAGTATGACAAGTGATTCCAAAAATTTCTGTTTGCTCATGACACCAGCTTGGTAGTGAAGGATGTGGTGTGCAATACTGAGACAGTATCAAATAATGCAGTTCAAGACATAAATTCATGGCTTGTAGGAAGTAAATTGATACTAAATCACAGTAAGGCTCAGTTTTTACATTTCCTAACACACAATTCTGAAAAACTGATATTCTGATCACACAGAATGGACATATGATCAGTGAGACTGAACACGTCGTCGTTGCCATCTACCAGACGTCATTGGCGCTCTTGGTGCACGTCTCGCAGCTGTCCCTACTGCAAAAGGTGGTTAGTCAGGCTTTTGACAGGTGTGACTGAACAGCGTATATGCTCCAGTGATGGTGGAAATAGTTCGACCAACTCACTGCCTCGGTGTACTACTGCACTTAATGCATGTATTTTGTATTTTTTTTTTTCGTTTCATATCTTATGGTTGGACAAAAAAAAAATCAAAGATTCGTATGAAACCACTTTATTGGATAAAACGTTCTCTCAGCTGCAGAAAAACTGGCCATATCCGCTACTAAGAGAAGGTCCCACAAACATCCAGAACCGCTACGTCCATAGTGCTATAGCTATGCCTTAAAGTGGTAGTTCATTCACAATGTTCTCGAAATTTACGCCTCTATGGTTTTCCATGTGCAAACGTAAATTTCAGTTATTGGTTCTTAACATTTAATGGAGGAACTGTGACCACAAACAATTTTTTTTATGTTGATCGATACACTAATTTCGTAATAAACACTTGAAAATTAGAAAACTCAGTGAATTAAATATGTTGTATTGAAGATTATTTGAAGAAAGCGAACTGCGTCTCCGTCCATTAATATTAGTGGAAAATTGTTTTTTATTTTGTTTTCGACATAAAATACGAAACTCTTATGCCAACAAGTGTAGGAAGAGTCCATTCATATGTAGATGGATTATTTAAAAATATAATAAGACACCCTTGATCTTGAATCGCGCTTCGTACTGCAAGTAATTTGTAAGTAGTAATTTTTCGCAACATGGATGGCCTACAGAGACAAGTTTGAAGAGCGAAGAAGAATATTAGAGTGTGTGGGAAGTACTACGAGGGTTGGAACTATAATAGTAACATTTATTTACAGCTCGCACAAAATAGGTACGTGTTTCAAAGTTTTACTGACCTTCAAAGTAGTCACCATTATTGCTTATAGCCCGTTACCAGCGATGTGGAAGTCGTCGGATATTCTTAGCAGTGCCAGTTATCATGACAGTTCGAGTGGCGCGGTCTATTGCCCGGCGAATTTGTAGCTGTTCTGAAGCGAATGCCGTGAAGCGTTTCCTTCAGTTTAGAAATCGAGTTGAACTCACGAGGGCTTAAGTCAGGGGAGTGCAGTAGGTGGTATAGCACTTAGCAGCTCCAACAGTCAAACAAATCAGTAACAGCTTACACTGTACGTGCTTGAGCATTGCCCTGCAAAATGATGGCCAGGTCCTGCAGAAAGTTTCATCACTTCTGTCTCTAAGCTGGTCGAAGGTTGTGTTCCAAAAATGAACAGCATAGAGACAGAAGTGATGACACTTTCTGTAGGACCTGGCCATCATTTTTCAGGACAATACTCTAAACTGAAGGCAGCCCTTCACGGCATTCGCTTCAGAACAGCTACAAATTCGTCGGGCAATAGACCGTGCAGCTCAAACTGTCAACACAACTGGCACTGCTAAGACTTCCACATCGCTGGGAACGGGTTATACACAATACTGTTGACTACTTTGAAGGTCAGTAAAACTTCGAAACACGTATCTATTTTGTACGAGCTGTAAATAAATAGATGCTACTATTAAAGTTCCAACCCTAGTATATTGACTAAAGATACTTCTTGGAGACACCAGAACTCTCCATTACCTTTATGGTAAAACTCTAATGAAAATGCTTTCCCATACAAAGTGCAATGAGTAAAACTAGCTCCCTCCTGTATGTGATTGCTATTAGCGCTTTTAGAGCCTCAAGTTTTATTGCTGTATGTGCCTTGGAACGTAAAGACAGGAAACGAGAGACATCATTACTTGGGCTCCTGCTACTCCTCTCGAAAAACATCGAGGAACAGCCTGGCTTAATGCCCCGAATTATACACTGAACAACCATAAACTCCCTCCATGATAGACAAGCGCAGAAGTTTGAATTTTAACTGAGGGCGCTCGCACACAGTGCCGGATAAATCACAGGAATAAACGTTTCTCTGACCTACTGTACACCACCGGGTTGGCAGCGAGAGGGAACATGTTGTTTAGCGAACGTAGTGGTTCAGAACATACACCAAACATCAGATAAACAAACGGACGGAGAGAAGAAGCAAATAATCGGTTGTATACGAACTGTGTAAATTCTGAATAACGTTCGTGATATGAACGCTAAATTTCTAAGCTCACAATTGGACACAAATGCGCTAGCTTCAGACAAAAGCATATTAGCTGCAGCCTAAACGAGTGAGAGGCGATTTCACGGATAGTATTCTGGCACATCCCGTATTAAAATTAGCCTTTTCCACATAGTGTACACGAAGGAAAGAAATGAATTTCTTACAGAAGAACGGAAAAACTGGAGAAGTCGATGTCGGGGAAGATCAGTTCGGATTCCGGAAAAATGTAGTATCATGCAAGACAATAGCAATCCGACTTCTTTCAGAAGATAGGTTAAGGACAGGCAAACCACTATTTACAAAATCTGTATACATAGAGAAAGCTTTTGACAATGTTGACAGGAATACTTTCTTATTTGAATATCTGAGGGTAGCAGGGGTAAATTACTGGGAGCGAAAGGATATTTGCAACTTGTACAGAAACCAGATGGCAGTTATAAGAGTCGAGGGACATAAAAGGGAAGCACCGGTTGAGAACGGAGTAGGGCAGTGATGTAGTTCATCCCCGATGATATTCCGTATGTCCACTGAACAAGTAGTAAGCGCCTGCAACTCTCGCTTCCCGCGAAGCAGACCGGTACAGCAGGCCCCGGACCGAGTAGGGGTCAGCCTGGCCGGTCGTCCGGGAAACACAGACGCTTTCCAGAGACCACCAGGAGGCGTCCACGGCGCCGCAAGACGTCGCTACAGCCTCTTTCCTTCCGCTCGACACGTGACTGCAAATAGAGCCAGCAATATCCAAGCTCCGAGCAGTATTTAGGCTGGTACAGGAGCCTGGAGAGGCACATCTAGAGGGTTGGATCCCCTCCTTCGAAAGCGTCAGATTGCAAAGCCTGGGCTACTCTCAGGGTGGAATCTCCGTCTTCGAAAATTGTGTCTGTCTGTCCGTCGGTCTGTCTGTCTGCCCGCCCGCCGTTTGCTGCTGTAGCTGTTCGTCCGCCCGCGTGCCTGCTCGCTGTCCATCGCCGCTGCCGCTGCCGCCGCCGCCGCCTGCTACCCGTCCGCCTGTCTCCGTTTGTCTGCTATGAGTACTCCCACCTCCACTGTCACCTACACCTCCCCCTCCCCCTGTCCCACAGTCACTTCCTAGAATGCCGCCCCTGGCCTCCCTCCTTACACCTCCCATCCCCTTCCCCCACTTACCCATCCCCCTATCTCCTCCCCTGCTGTATACCCACACCTCTACACCCTTCCTCCAGCCACCACACCCTCAACAGCTCCCACTACTACCCCCGCCCTCACGTACGCATCTGTTGCCGCATCTGCTGCCGCCCCTCAGGTGGTCAGCTTCCCCTCTCTCACCCACCCCGTCGCTTCGTCATCTGCATCTCCCGCGCGCATCACGTCGCGCCGAGCCACCGTCGCCACCACTGTACCGGCTGCTTCTCCCAGCACCTCCACTACGCCACAGGGATCTGCCACCCGCCACCTCCCTCTCCTCCCCATCCCTCTAGCCACCGCCCAGCCTCCAGTCTCCAAAAAACCCCAAAAGCGCGTCATTACCGACTCTGTTCCCGCCACTTCCCACAAAAAGTCAACACAACCTTCGCCTCCTCCTGCCGTCTCCATGGACACCACCCCTCCTCCTGCCACCCATACCCCGGCCCCCACCCTCCATACCTTTGTCCTGTCAACTCCCGATCCTAAGTTCCTCGACGCCCGTACGCTCACCGTGGAGATACGAAAGTACTTACCTGGTGCTCCTGTAAGTAGGCTGTTGGTTTTTTTATCGGTAACGCCATGTAGCGCTCTGTATGAAAATCCCTGGCTGTGCTGTGTGCAGTCTGTGGCTAGTTTGCATTGTTGTCTGCCATTGTAGTGTTGGGCAGCTGGATGTTAACAGCGCGTAGTGTGGCGCAGTTGGAGGTGAGCCGCCGGCAGTGGTGGATGTGGGGAGAGAAATGGCGGAGTTTTGAAATTTGTAAGACTGGATGTCATGAACTGCTATGTATATTAAGATTTTTCAACACTATTAAGGTAAATACATTGCTTGTTCTCTATTAAAATCTTTCATTTGCTAACTATGCCTATCAGTACTTAGTGCCTTCCGTAGTTAGAATCTTTTATTTAGCTGGCAGTATTGGCGCTCGCTGTATTGCAGTAGTTCGAGTAACGAAGATTTTTGTGAGGTAAGTGATTTGTGCAACGTATAGGTTATGTTAGTCAGGGCCATTCTTTTGTAGGGATTATTGAAAGTCAGATTGCGTTGCGCTAAAAATATTGTGTGTCAGTTTAAGCACAGTCATGTATAATTGTTCTAAGAGGAAGTTTCATATGTCGACCCTTAGCCGAGGATACCTCACTGGAATCTTCTGATTTTTTCTTGTAGTTTGTGCAGTTAGTGCAGCCTTTGTTTATTGCTAGCGCGTAATTGTAGAGAGCATTTCCTTTGTAGTTGTAGTTTTTCATTCTTGTACAGTAAAACAGTTGTGGCACCAAGTATTTCGCAGCTGCGCTTGCAATTAACGAGATATTATTTTCAGTGCTATGTTAATCTGTTTTCTTATTTTGCTCTTCAGATTGTGCTTTTCTGTGTTGTCGTGAGAAATATTGTGACAATAATGGCGTGTGAAAAGCGTAATACTAGGCTCCAAAGTAAAGTGAGAAATGACAGTGAAGACAAAAGCAGTGTGTTAGCGCCACCATGTAATGAATTGACTAATGTTCAAACTAGTGATTTGGTAACTGTGCATAGGGAAATGGAGCGGGCGGCAAATAATGGCGTAGACAGTGAAACAGTTGGTGAACAGGGAAGCATTATCGATCGATCGGTCGGCAATAGTTCGCCTCAGGAATCCGAAATGACAGGATACAATCTCGCAAATAATGTAGATTCAGGTTTTGGGTCCTCGCCGTTTTCTCAAATAAGTCAATACACATTTTCTGCTTGTCAAAATGTGAATGTTGCCGGTGCAACTTCACTGCCGAAAAGCACTGAGGAACATGTTTCAGACACCAGTGCATTGTTATTACAATTAATACAACAAATGGGACAAACACAGCAAAAGCTTCAAAAGTTAGACACAATGAAACAAAATCTTCGAAAGTTAGACTCAGTGGAACATACGCTTGAACAAACACGTGAAGACTTAACTACTAAGTTACATAAAATCGAATCGAAATGTCAAAAAGTCTGCAATGACGTAAAAACACAAATTTGTGAGCATTTCCAATCTATTTTTTCGCGGCATGAAAATACATTGCAGAATCACGAAGCAGCCATAAAAGAACTGCAAACTATTGTTCATGAAAATCATGAGACCTTGCAAGCTAAAATTGACTCAGTTGCATCTACCGATTCGGTTACGCAACTTGCAAAAACTCAGGAAAACTTAAAGGACACAGTAGATACTCTGAAAACTGGTTCAGAAAGACACATGGAGGAAATTAGTTCATTATCAGAGAAAGTAGTTGAACTTTCGGATCAGCTAAATAATTTATCTACGAAGGTAGATGATAATCTGAATGACACAAAACCGGTAGTCTTCAATGACACAGAAGAGTGCGAACAAATTAGGAAATTCAAACAAAATCAGAATCAAATTAATACGCAACACCAAAGAGAAATCCGGGAAGTACAAGATCAGCTGACACAGGTAATACAAGGACACTCGCGCCCCAATAAGGGAAGAGGGACATAGAAATACTGAACAGCCACAAAATAATAACGCAGGGCACTTCGGAAATTATGAAAGAAATTGGCAAGGTACACCGAATTTTGAGATGGAACGGCCGAAACGACGTAACAATGACCGACATGCGACTCACCGACATGATGATTTTGACTATAAGCTGTTCATTACTACACGTAAATTCAAAACATTTAAGAATTCTGGCAACGACATTCATCCACAAGCATGGCTCCATCAATTCTATCATTGTTTTCCTCCCAACTGGTCGTTAGAACACAGATTAGAATTTATGTGTGGCTACTTAGAGAACGAACCAGCTGTAAGAATGCGATCGGTCATTCACGATTGTCACAGTGAAGGAGAATTTTATCATGCCTTCCTCTCAGCATATTGGTCTCACGCTACACAAGACCGTGTAAAACATAGCATCATAATGATGAAACATTTCGAACAATCTGAATTTTCCAGTCTTGTGAAATATTTTGAAGACATGTTGCACAATAATCAGTACCTGTAAAACCCATACAGCCCCTCAGAACTCATCCGCATTTGCTTAATTAAATTACCTGAACATTAACGACATATTATTTTGACAGGACGTTGCAAAGACGACATTGAAGCTTTTCAGGGACTCTTACAAGAATTAGAAATTGACACTGACAATCGCGGAATGCGAAAACAGGAACACAACAATTACAGGTCACATCCGTCGCAATTCCGCGATGAAAGAAATAATAACTGGACACAACAAGGCTATTCTCACAACACAAATCGTGACCAAAACAGACACCACCCGTATGACAACCACTGGCAGAGTAATAGTTACAGAGAAAGATCGCATTTCCGTAGTAATGAATATGATAGAGATAGCCATGGAAACAGACAATATGGGAACCAAAACAATTATTATCAAGGGAGACAGAATAACTTAAGACGCAACAGTTCGGCGCACAGTTACGATTCAGGGAGAAATTCTCCACCACGTGACGGACAAGGAAGAAACTACGGAATCTACCGACATGACGACAGACGATATGATCGTAACGACAGAACTGAATTGCATCAGAACTGGCGGGATTTAAACAGGGCAGGGCCTTCTCGGCAAGGTGAATTTGTAGAAGTTAGGTCTCCTAATCCCAATAACGACGCGCGCCAACAAAGAGACAGACAATGACTCGCACCGCAGGCAGCCGCGTGCGCTGGCTGGCTCAGAGAAAAATAACATAGACGCTAACCTTCAGAAAAATTCCAGTATTTTTTACCGACGTATACCGCATGATAATTGCGTTCAAGTTGAAACTCTGAGTACTATGAAGAGTAACAGATTGCACCACATTTCACATGTAAAAACGCTTATTGAGAGATAATCTGCTTTTTAACTTAGTCTTTGCTATAAAATTTTTCACTTCACGTTACTAGTACACTTCGTCGGACTTAGAAACTGTTACCATGCAACAACGTTTGAAGTTAAATATCCAATCAAGAACCAAGAGAACTTATTTAAACATAAATTACGAATGCATTGTTATAGTGAACAGACATCACAGTGTTATTGTGTATGTACATTCTTGCTTGTTAGTTGCACGATTACATAACGACTATAAGGCTCACATACTTAGAACATTTACCTGTACTGCTAATGAGACTTTAATGCAACATTTTGGTTTACTTGAAAATACATTCTGGATTTAAAGTAATTTCTGTGAGATACCATATGACATAGTGGTTAGTTTATGTGACAGCTACACGATTTTATCACGACGCTACTAATGAGTGACAATTTACAATGTTGCTTTTGCAGAGTTTCTGTTTTATATCTGCACAGTTTGTCTGTATTATTCGGGAAAGTAAAACATGTTTTAGTAATAACTTTTGTGGTACAGCTACAATGAGACTGCCTTTTCCGTAACACAACAATACGTTACAGCACAGTACTTTCTACATCACGGCAATAAGCGTAATAAATAAGATATCTACACGCAAAGCATTTCACCTTTGTTTATCATGAGGTAAGTACATTGGCTTCTGCAGAACTTAGCTGTCGGGGGACAATAACTACGACAGTTCGACAGAGATTATCCTACAGCAAGACGCATATTTAGCGCTACAGGACACGCATTTGAGTGATTAATTTTGTACTTGAACCATTTATTTTTCAAGATTTTTGAATTACAAATGAAGTTTTCCGTGATACATTTCATTCCATTGCTGTAATCTGTAACACTTGAGGGTGTAATTACATTAATCCTCAGGGGGGTACACGCCTACTTTGTGTACCATGTGTCTGGCAAGCACAAGGAGCCCTAGCTAATATGGTATTTGCTTATACAACTTTACACATTGGTACCATATTTCTGTAACACATAAATTACACAGCTATCTGATCATTTAATTGAGAGATAAACATTTTTTTTTTTACTACATCAGTGACACATGTTTACACAATTACACAGTTGGATAACTTCACACTTATGAAACCGTATTTTGTCTGTACTGTGTGAAATGTTCATATTTTTTCGGAACCATTGTGAAACTATGAGAGCTTTGAATGATGTATTTGGTATGGGATCATGATTTTTAAAGTACGTTTGAGGTAGATGACACTATTGAAATGAGCAGAGAATTTTCTTTAGGTTTTGATATTATTGGAGGAAGCTACAATGATTTTGAGATTTGACTGAGGTGTTATGATGTTATTATTATGACGACGATGTGTATCATGCTGCTGAGGTATGTTTATGATTAATAAGCTAATGCTATATGAGGAATTTGACTATGATACATATTTATAATGATGAAATATTGAAGAATGTTGACGAATATGTATATGTGTAATAAGGTAAGGAATAATGAGTAGTGGTTAGGGACTCTGACTTGTGAAAAAGGATATTGGAAACCAAGAATCGTACTTTAAGAGTTATGAAATGTGTGTATATGTGTAATGTATCACAATGCCGCCGAAAATTTTTTGGACACTTATATTTATAGGATTTTGTTTCTACACATTTGAAACGCAAATTCTCAACCTGTGAAATTTTTTTATATGAGACTGCCACTGTAGCGGAAACTGCTGTCGTAAAGATTTCGGTAAGAAAGGTAAGTGACCTTGACGTAATGCGTTTTGGGCGCCCAGCTGAGAGATGTCGTCTGACAAAAGAAAGCCATTAGGTGAAGAAGAAAAAGGAGGCCATTATCCTCGCTATTGACATTCCTTTGTAGAAAACATTGCAAATACGACACGCTCAAACTTGAAAACATATGATTATACTGTGGAGCTCCTAATTTATGATACTTACTAAAATGTCTAATGAAACGATGAGAAACATTTCACGGCTATTGTCTTGCTAGTTGAGAGAAATGCCATATGGCTTGCTTTATGTATTTATTTACTCATTTTGTTTAATATCTAGTTTCTAACTGCACTGCAGCATTGGTTAAAATAAAATTTAATAGATGTACTAATATAGTTATTTTATGCCTACAGATCCAGTGAATAAGAAATTTATGATCTACTTCCAAGAAAATGAGGGCACATAAATAGACATTTCCCTTCACAGGAATTGCATAAATAATTTTTTTACGATTTGGTAACTTATCTCCTAGTGTAACTTCTCGTGATACATCACTCTAGTGTTAAGATGTGACATAGGTATTAAACATGGCCATTTTTACTGTAATATTTTTTCTGCTTGAGATTTGTCATCTTTAGATATAAGTTATTGCATTTGCTGCTGCTTGCTTTGCCAATTTCCATTTTTTTTGTCATTGCTGTTTGTGTTAATTGTTCTGTGCTGCTGCATTGCCTCGTCCCTTAGTTTAGCATCTGACCTCAGTAGATTTAAGTTAGCTTAAGAGGGGGTAGGCTATATAAGAGAAGGAGTTTCGATGAATTGGAAGAAATGCATTAACAAGTCATACAAAAAAAGTACAGAAAGCAGGTATAGATAGGACTTTTTGGAAATAATGAAGAACGAAGGGAGTTCTCCAAGAAGTAAAGAAAGTTTTGTTTGCAAAATACTCCAGTAAAACAAACCCTATCCTTTCCTTGTGTTATCCCACTATGTGTTTGTGTACCCTTGGGTATTTGTGTTCTTCCTGTCTTTATGTGTTTATCTGATGAGAGTTATGTTGTAGAATTTTCCTGATAATATGTTATTTTCTTTGTAAAGATGTATAGACATTATTTATTCTGTTCTGTTTTAATGCTCATGTGTGAAGTTGATGTTTCAAAAGTTATTCTGATCTTTTATGTATGTACTCATGTCATAATTCCTGTAACACTGATGTATATGTTATTTCAATTCTTTTGTAAAGCTTGTACTACAAATGTTATCTGTATTGTTATGTTCTTTAATGATGTATTTTGTACCTTTGTAATTGTATTCTTATGTTATACAATTGTAATTGACACTAGTTCATCATATTATTAACTTGTAACTTCCATTTCACTGCACACGTTTCTGTTGGTCATAGTATATGGGCAGTATGTGAGAAGTAGGGACTGTTAGTGTTTGCACGTCCGTTAATAATTCAGCAAGGGACTGGATAACAGCATTGCTGGTTCTAAGGACAATTCCAAAAACTTTGTCAGTGCACAAGTGGTGGCTATGGACTTGCTATATTATCCACAAGACTCTTCAATGGCGACTGTGCACCTGCAGTCACAACAGATGGCTGCTGGCCATCTCTACAAGGACTACAGTGGGTCTGCATCTTTGATGACCCACCAATACCATTATTTCTACAAGGACTACAGTGGGTCTACACCTTTGCTGACTCACCAGTACCATTATTTCTGTAAGGACTGCAGCGGGTCTGCACCTCTGGTGGCCCACCAATACCACAATCTCTACCAGGACTACCAGGACTACAGTGGGTCTGCGCCTCTGGTGGCCCACCAATACCGTAATCTCTACCAGGACTACAGTGGGTCTACTATGTGATGACCTACCTACTAATATTCTTCAAAACGTCGAATGACTCTGCTATGGATTTGCTCTGCTGTGCCCATTACCTGTCTGCATGTCGAGAGTCAGCACTGTCTTTCCGTTGGAAGGACAACACTACTTCTTCAAGACTGCATGGAAATCAACTACTTCCGCGTGCATTTTCGTTTACTGACCAGACTTTCAGAAAAACACTGCAATTTTACTGTGATGAATGATCAGGACTGTCTTTATGGACTGTGACAAAATTTTAGCTTTTGACCAAAATTGTATCAATAAGTGTGTGCATTTGATATCTTTGTTATTGTAACTATGAAATTTTTTTTGAAATCTGTATTGGTCACTGCCCAGAACAATTTGTAAAATTTTTTGTGGGGAGCATGGGGGCTATGTAAGTAGGCTGTTTAGGTTTTTTTTATTGGTAACGCCACGTAGCACTCTGTATGAAAATCACTGGCTGTGCTGTGTGCAGTCTGTGGCTAGTTTGCATTGTTGTCTGCCATTGTAGTGTTGGGCAGCTGGATGTTAACAGCGCGTAGCGTGGCGCAGTTGGAGGTGAGCCGCCGGCAGTGGTGGATGTGGGGAGAGAAATGGCGGAGTTTTGAAATTTGTAAGACTGGATGTCATGAACTGCTATGTATATTATGATTTTTCAACACTATTCAGGTAAATACAACGTTTGTTCTGTATTAAAATCTTTCATTTGCTAACTATGCCTATCAGTACTTAGTGCCTTCCGTAGTTTGAATCTTTTATTTAGCTGGCAGTAGTGGCGCTCGCTGTATTGCAGTAGTTCCAGTAACGAAGATTTTTGTGAGGTAAGTGATTTGTGAAAGGTATAGGTTAATGTTAGTCAGGGCCATTCTTTTGTAGGGATTATTGAAAGTCAGATTGCGTTGCGCTAAAGTTATTGTGTGTCAGTTTAAGCACAATCATGTATAATTGTTCTAAGGGGAAGTTTCATTCCCATCTCCAAACTCATTCCCTGCAGGGACTCGGTCCTTATCGAGTCCTTGTCCCCGTCCTTTCACACAGACCTGCTGCAAAAACTCCCACGAGTTATGTTTGGCCCCCACACCTCTCTGACACCCTTCCATTCCGCTTCCACTCCTTGTCAGCCCCAGCCTCCCCGTCGCCCCCCTCCCTCCTACACCGCTGTGATCACCAATCTCAGCCCAGTGATCACAGAGGATGAAGTGTTGGTAGAACTGAACTCCCACCCGGACTTGGAAATCCGCTCTGCCCGCCGTATCCACAATGCCTCTGGTCCCACCTACCTCGTGCGGGTATTCTCTGAATCTGCCCCATCCGTTGACCATCTCCTCACCCGGGGTGCCCTGATATACCACCGTCGCCACCCTGCTGAATCCTCCAAATCCCCTCCCCAATCCTACAGTTGCCAGCGGTGCCTGATGTACAATGACCACCTGACTCCCAACTGCAAAAACCCCCCCACCTGTCCCTATTGCAAGGCCTCCCACTTTCTTAAGAACTGCCCCAACCTCGCTGCTCCTCCTTCCTGTAATACCTGCAATGGGCCCCATCCCACCTACTCCCACAAGTGCAAAGCTAAACCCCCTCTAGCCAACCCTGAGCTTACAGTCCCAGTTCGTCCCATCGATCCCCCTGTCCGTCCCAACAATTCCCTCCGTCCATCCCCCACGGCCGAGGACGTCATCTGGTTCCTTACCGTTGTACTCCAAAACATTCACCCTTTTCAGCGCCCCCACACCTTCCGACAAATCTCCCTTGGCGCTTGCTCCGTTTTCCACCTGAACACCTTTGCCACTTACTCCCACAACCGAGCCCACTTCACCTTCACCCATCTTGATACCCTAGTTTAAGTCTTTTCCCTTCCCTCTCTTCCCCCCTCCTTCCCGCCATGGCGCAGCACGAGTATTGCATCCTCTTCCAGAACATTCACTCCTTCCGCTCCAACAAATACCTCCTCATGCACACCCTCTCCCACCACCAGCTCGACACCTTCCTCTTGAACGAAACCTTTCTCCAGCCCCACCATTCTATTCGCACCTCTCCCTATATCCTCCACCGCACTGATACTCCTGGTCCTCGTGTGCAGGGTGGAGTCGCGATTGGCCACCTTAAGCATATCCCCGTCCGGCCACAACCTCTCCTCAATGACCCCACTGAACACCTTATCCTTAGCGTCTTCTTCCCCTCCCTCACCATTACCTGTGCCACCATCTATGTCCACTCCACTGCTCCTCTTCCTTATGACTTCACCTCGCACATTGACCGCACCTTCTCCACCTATGTGATTGGCGCCGACTTCAACATCAATAGCCGCACTCCTACTGCCCTTCGGAGGTGGCATCAGTTCCTCTCCACGATCCTAGGTGACCTTGTTCCCCTTCCCCTGCACACCCGACCCGAAAGTGACACCACCCTCGATGTTGTCATTGCCTCCACCAACTTCCTTGGACGTATCGCTGTCGCCGTTCTTGACCCCACAGGTAGCGATCACCTCCCTGTCCTTCTCACCATAACATCTGCTCACCGCCCCCCTCCGGCTCTGCACCCTGCACCCCCTCCCAAGGTCGTCCATGACAATCACCGTGCCAACTGGGATGCCTACCGGGACTCCATCTCCACCCAGGTCGAAAGCCACCCTCTTACCTATCACCATCCTGACGACATCATCCACGCCTCGTCCTTCCTTCAGAAGGTAATTACTGACGCCATGTTCCTACCAAAACCATCCACCCAAACTGTCCCACTCTCCCTCCACGCGCTGTCCTCCTCCTCTGTGAATCCCGCCGCCTCTATCGCTCCTTCCTGTGCACTCGTGACAGGGATACACTCCAACGCCACCGGCAAATCCAGCAACAGGTACGGAACCTTATTACAGCAACGAAACGCCGAGACAGGCGCCAGACCTGCACATGACTCAACGCCACCCTCCCTATCAACTCCTCCAAGTAATGGTCCGCCTTCCATCGCCTTACTGGTTCCCTTTCCACTCCCCACTACCCCCTTCTCCATAATGATCACCCCCTTCCTGACAACCTCAGTAAGGCCAACCACTTCGCTTCCCACCTTTCTGAGGTCTTCTCCATCCCCAATGATCCCCACTTTGATTATTCTCTTTTCCCCACCGTCATGGAACGTGCCGATACCTCAGTCGCTCCACTTGCTCCTAGTCTCCAGTACTTAGGGCAGTTGCCCCCCTCCAACATAAACACTCACATCCCAGCACAAGACATTAAACTTATCCTCCGGTCCAAATGCAACACGGCCCCTGGTCACGACTGTGTCACCTACCGTCACCTTCGAGAAAGCCCTTATTCCTTCCTGACTGTCCTCGCTCATCTCTATAATGTAATCCTCTCTACTGGCTTCCACCCTGACCTGTGGAAGACCTCCCACGTCCTCTTATTCCTCAAACTCAACAAGCCCCCTTCTGACGCCTCTTCCTATAATCCCATCTGCCTCACCTCCATCTTCAGTCAGGTCTTTGAATCCATCCTCTCCCACTGCATCCATCAGCACCTTGCTCAACACCACCTCCTCCCCCTTACCCACTGTGGCTTCCGACCCTCCTCCTCTGCTGAAGACCAACTCCTCAACCTTGTTCACCTTCTGTCCCTCCAGCTCAACTCCCGTCGCTCCACCATTTTTGTTTCCCTTGACCTCCAAAATGCCTATGACCGTGTATGGCATCCCGGTCTCCTCTTTGAACTCCAAACCTACCCCCTGCCTATCAATTTTGTCCATCTGGTCGCTTCCTTCCTCTCGCACCGTCCTTCCTATGTCACCCTCCACAACACCAACTCCCGTATCTTTTATCCCACAGCTGGTGTCCCCCAGGGTTCTGTCCTCTCCCCTCTCCTTTATCTCTTGTATACGGCTGATATGCCCAAGCCACTCCCACCAGTCTACCTTCTCCAGTATACTGATGACACCTCCTTCCCGGCTCTCTATCCTACCCTTCAATGGTCCCAACGTACCCTCCAAACCCACCTTAACCAGTTCACCACTTGGTGTAACCAGTGGTTCCTCCGCCTCAACCCCTCCAAAACAGAGGCAATCATCATAGGCCACACCACTCGCTCCTTTCGCCTACATGATTTCTACCTCACCCTTTATGGTTGTCCCATCCAGCTCACCCCCACCCTGAAATACCTTGGCCTCACTCTCGAACGACACCTCACCTGGACCCCCTCATCTCCAGACCGTCCAGCAGAAAGCCTTAAAGTTTTTATTTCTTCTCCATGGATTTTAATACCTACTCCGAATTTTTCTTTTGTTTATTTCAGTGCTTGCTCAATATACAGATTGAATAACAACGGGGAGAGACTACAACCCTGTCTCACTCCCTTCCCAGCCACTGCTTCCCTTTCATGTCCCTCGACTCTTACAACTGCCATCTGGTTTCTGTACAAATTGTAAATAGCCTTTCGCTCCCTGTATTTTACCCCTGCCACCTTCAGAATTTGAAAGAGAGTATTCCAGTCAACATTGTCAAAAGCTTTCTCTAAGTCTAAAAATGCTAGAAATGTAGGTTTGCCCTTCCTTAATCAAGCTTCTAAGATAAGTCGTAGGGTCAGTGTTGCCTCACGTGTTCCAACATTTCTACGGAATCCAAACTGATCTTCCCCGAGGTCGGCTTCTACTAGTTTTTCCATTCGTCTGTAAAGAATTCGCGTTAGTATTTTGCAGCTGTGACTTATCAAACTGATAGTTCGGTAATTTTTACATCTGTCAACACCTGCTTTCCTTGGGATTGGAATTATTATATTCTTCTTGAGGGTATTTCGCCTGTTTCATACATCTTCACTACTTCGTCCCTCAAAGCTACCCATTCTTCTTCTACTGTATTTCTTTCCCCCACTCTTGTCAATCGTCCCCTTATGCTCTCCCTGAAACTCTGTTCAACCTCTGGTTCTTTCAGTTTATCCAGGTCCCACCTCCTTGAATTCCCACCTTTTGGCAGTTTCTTCAGTTTTAATCTACAGGTCATAACCAAAGGATTGTGGTCAGAGTCCACATCTACCCCTGGAAATGCCTTACAATTTAAAACCTGGTTCCTAAATCTCTGTCTTACCATTATATAATCTATCTGAAACCTGTCAGTATCTCCAGTCTTCTTCCATGTATACAGCCTTCTCTTATGATTCTTGAACCAAGTGTTAGCTATAATTAAGTTGTGCTCTGTGCAAAATTCTACCAGGCGACTTCCTCTTTCATTTCTTAACCCCAATCCATATTCACCTACTACGTTTCCTTCTCTCCCTTTTCCTACTACCGAATTCCAGTCACCCATGACTATTAAATTTTCGTCTCCCTTCACTATCTGAATAATTTCTTTTATTTCATCATACATTTCATCAATATCTTCGTCATCTGCAGAGCTAGTTGGCATATAAACTTGTACTACTGTGGTAGGTGTGGGCTTCGTATCTATCTTGGCCACAATAATGCGTTCACTATGCTGATTGTAGTAGCTTACCCACATTTTTTTCCTATTCATTATTAAACCTACTCCTGCATTACCCCTATTTGATTTTGTGTTTATAACCCTGGAGTCACCTGACCAGAAGTCTTGTTCCTCCTGCCACCGAACATCACTAATTCCCACTATATCTAACTTTAACCTATCCATTTCCCTTTTTAAATTTTCTAATCTACCAGCCCGATTAAGGGATCTGACATTCCACGCTCCGATCCGTAGAACGCCAGATCAAAATAACATAACAGAAATGAGATTTTTAAGGACTGTCAGAGGTTACTCAAGAAGGGACCACAAAAAAATAACATCCGTTCAGAAATAGATATTTGTAATTTAAATGAGAAGATAGAAGGACACAGGGAAGAAAGGAGATAAGACCTCAAGAGGATGGCTGAAGACAGAATTCGAGTTGTAAATAAGCAGAAATCCTCAGGAAAAAGGGATATAAAACATCCGATAAAGATACATTATTTGTGTGAAATCGAAACAGGCATATTATCTAAGTCTTGAAGTGAGGAAGATGATTTCCATTGACATACATTTTTCCTCATTTAGAGAACGGTGCCATTCATCACACACAACAGAAATTCTTTCCACACTATTGTGGACCCTCACACAGCCACTCAACTATGACACTATTTCCTACATATGAGATTCATCTGCAAATAGTTACAGATTTCTCGATATTATATCCATCAGATCGTTTTTGTCTGTAGGGAAAAGAAGTAGTAAGATCATACTTCCTAAGGGACTCCTGAGATACCTTTGTCTGTGATGAACTTCCGCCATCCAGGACAACGTACTGGATACATCCTCGAGCCAGCCAACAGATCTGAGATTCTATTACATAAAGTTATTGCTAAGGTTCAACTTGAACTGTAGTTCCACACTTACTTTATTTAATTACGCACAATCAGCCACTGTCCGCCTTACAGGGAAGTCTCAGACGCTTTGTCAACATACCGTAATATATCCTGTTATTTAACAGTGGAAATGTCCCTAATCAAATTCAGTAAATACATATGAGCAAAGGCTGAGGTTGAAACTTTACAGAGACTTTCAACAAATGTACGATTGTGGCAACCAATACGAAGAAAATTATTCGTCTTCCATATTTTATCAGGTTGCTGGGAAGGCCTAGCATATGGTCGGTGATTCTCTACCGCAAATGGATGTGTGGAAGAAAATTATTCTTATACAATATTGGAATGGGTTAACTGAGATAACTTGGTCCTTGTGGTGATTCTGGAAGAAAATTATTCTGGGATGGTTTGGTATGGGCTGTGATTTTCTTTCAAAAATGAAATTCTGCGAGGAAATTATCCCTGTTCCATAAAGTATTTCGTTGTCTGGGATGGGTTGGTGTGAGCGGTGATTCTCTACCGAAAATGGATGCCTGGAAGAAAATTGTTCCTAATCCATATTGTAATGGGTTGTCTGGGATGGCGCGATGTGGGTGCTAATTCTCTGTCAAAAATCGATACCCGGAAGAAAATTATTCCTGTTTCCTTTTCTACTGGGTTGTCTTGGATTGCTTGGTGTAGCCGGTGATCCTCTGCTGAAAATAGATGAGTGGAAGAAAATTATTCGTATACCATATTTTATTGGGTTGTCTTGGATGGCTTGGAGTCGTTGGTGATTCTCTGCTGAAAGTGAATATGTAGTGTTACATATTGTAATGGATTGTCTGGGATGGCTTGATATGGGCAGTGATTCTCTTCTGAAAATGGATATGTGGAAGAAAATCTATCATATTCTATATTGTATTGGCTTGCCTGGGATGCTTGGCGTGGGTAGTGACTCTCCGCCAAATTATTAGTTCTTCTTCTTCCGTGTCGGATGCACCAATTATATCTTCCCTTCCCAGTAATTAGCAACGTAGATTGCTTTGTCATTGACTTTCAAAATATCATCTTTAGTGCATGTCATAGACGTGTCTGGGCAGATCAGTAGGTGGTCCAAGTCCTGTATTGCTCCGCATTCACACCTATCGCTATCACTGTAACCTCATGTAAATAGGTTTGATTTGCACCCAGTTACTCCAGTGCGCAGCCGGTTTAATGACCTCCAAGTTGTAAAAGGTAGTCGAAATCCTGCAGATCCCTCCTCAAGTAGTTCCATTGTGGAGTGTGGCACCATTTCTTCCCAGAGAGATAGCCGCCTTGCGACGGGCTTGGTGGCGAACTCTTCAGTAGTTTCAATGAAACTCCTGCGGGATTTCAGCCGGACACGTTGTTTTCGGTGCATATATATCGGGTGTCGAGGATCATTCTTTTGTTTTGATCTTTCGATCTCGGCAGCTACTTGTCTGCGGATAGTGGGTGGTGCTATGCCTATGATGGGGTAAATGATGTCTGTGGGAGTTGGTTTGAGGCATCCTGTGGCAATACGTACAGTTTCGTTTACGACGACGTCAACTTGCTTAGCGTGGGCAGAGTTCCTCCAAACTGGCGCCGCATATTCCGCAGCTGAGATACTCAGCACCAGACCTGTGGTGCGCAAAACATGTGGTTGAGCTCCCCACGATGAACCTGTTAGCTTCCGCAGTATGTTGTTCCTGGCACAGACCTTTCTTTTAGTGTTGTGACAGTGCTGCTTAAAAGTAAGTGCTCTGTCCAATGTTACTCCCAGGTATTTTGGGCTGTTTGTATGTTTCAGCTCTTCCCCTTGCCACATGACTCGGAGTTTCCGTTTGGCTTGTTTGCTCCTAAGATGGAAGGCGAATACTTGTGATTTACTGGGGTTTGGTTTGAGATTATTGCCGTCGTAATAGGTAGCAAGTCCTGTTAAGGCTCCTGTGAGATTCTCCTGCTGCATCATCAGCATATATGAACATTCGTGTCTGGTGGCTGATGGGAAGATCATTGGTATAGATGTTAAATAATATTGGAGCCAAAACACTGTCCTGTGCAAGTCCATTTTTCTGTGTCCTCCATCGGCTGTTTTTAGATTGTAAGGTTACATAGTAGCGTCTGTTCTGTAGCATACATTGCACGAACATAGAAAGGGTGTAGTCCTTAGTGACATTATACACTTTCTGGGTAAGCAACTTATGGTTAACTGTGTCATATGCAGCACTGAGATCCAGGAATGCGACCCCAGTTACTTCTCCTCTCTGATAGCCGTCTTCGATGTTCTGTGTGAGATTCAGGATTTGGCCACAGCATGATTTTCCTGGTCGGAATCCAGCTTGTTCGTTAATGAGGACTTTGTCCACATAATCAGCTATGCGTTTGAGGATCATTCGCTCCAGCACTTTAAATAAATAACAAAGCAGTGAGACAGGCCGGAAACTTTTAGCTTCAGCTGGGTCTTTCCCTGGTTTTAGTAATGCAATAACCCGGGCTTTCCTCCACAGTTTAGGAATTTGCATTGTTGTAATACAGTTATTCATTAGCTCTAGGATCCATGCTTGTACTCCCGGTCCAAAATGTTTAATTTGCTCAGATCTCAGATCGTCGAGGCCAGCGGCCTTATTGTTTTTCAAATCTTTGATGGCATCTTGTAGCTCCTGAATGGAGAACGGGTGAGCTAGGAAGCTAATCTCCTCGTTCAATTTTCTTTTAATGTTGCCATTCCTGATCTTCCTTTTAGTTTTTCCGTTCATGAGTAGTTGGTGAGCTATCTGATCAGGTGTAACTTCACTGTAATTTGGTTGTGGTTCTGTTGGGTCGTTGTTGAGGCTTTTGACCAGTTTCCATGCCTTCCTACTGCTGTGCTTCATGTCCGTCTCTTGTAGGAGGTTGCACCACTTTTCCTTTCTCGCTTCGGAGATACCAGACATCAGTACCTCACCTGCCTGGATCGTTTCCTCTGAGAAGGGGTCCTTATTGTACAGTTCTTCATACTTTTTCAGAGCATCCTTGCTGCTACCATTGAGTCCAGCGATATACTGGGTGCGGCACCCTCTAGGTATGCGCCGACGAGAGATTTTCTTGACAAGGTCTATAAAAGTTTCATATGTTTGTATCTCTGGTTTAATTTCCAGGATCTCCTTATCAAGGTCCTCTGTGAAAAGTTCCCAATGAGCTTTTTTGAAATTGAAGCGTCTCTTGAAGGGCATTACATCTGATTTGATTACTGTAGTAATGCAGCAAGTTATTGCTCTGTGTTGCGATCTTGGAATTGGGTCCTCGATTTGCTTTACAGTTTGCAGGGATACCTTTTCGGAGACAAAGATGTTATCTGGATTATATCCTCGTTTCCATCTTCCGCTGTTAAATGATGCAGGCAACTTTGGGTCATGTATCAATTTCAGTTTAGTCTGGTCTGCCCAGGTCTCCAGCATTTCGCCATCGTCATTTGTCTCTTTATAACCCCATGCGAGACCGTGACAGTTAAAATCTCCTAGTACAACGTTCATGTTTTTTGAATGGAAATTTCCAGGCTCCGTAAATTTGAACCTCGCACCGGGTGGTTTGTACACGGATGTTACAGTACATGAATGTAGCTCAATAGTTATAATTTCTATGTTTTCTTCGCAGGTCAGAGCACAGGAGCGTACGTCTAAGTTCGGTTTCACAAATACAGCACTTCCGTACCTTTCGTGTGGTCTCTCAAGAACTAATTTCATGCCCTGTATTTTTGGTCTATGGCTAGTTGGTGCTCTGTGTGTTTCTTGTAACACTAAAACATCACAGTTGTTTCGTTTGCACATGTCAGATAATAAAATTTCTTTATTTACAGATAAGCCTTCAATATTGCAGGAAGTTGTCACTAGTGATGGTCTTGATAAAGGCCTTTTTTGAGTCTCTTCGGAGAGTTGTTTTGTCATCTTTGGTTTTGGTGCTCCGGTGCTTGCAAGATTGGCCGACTAGATCGTTTCCAGGGGACGCCCGATTGCTTGTTGTTCGAGTGGTGAACGCAATCTTCGTGGAGGCTCCTAAATTATTAGTAATCCGTATTGCAATGGACTGTCTGGTGTCACTTGGGGTGGGCAGTGATTCTTTTCTGAAAATGGTTTTGTAGATTGAGATTCTCTACTGAGAATGGATGTGTGGAAGAAAACAGTTCCTGTTCCATATTGTATTAGGTTATCTTGAATGGGTGGAATGAGGTGATGATTCTCTACCAAAAATGGATATGTGGCAGGAAATTATTCCTAGTCCAGATTATATTGGCTTTCCTGGGACAGCTTGGTTTGGGCTGATCCTCCTACTGAAAATATCTGTGTGGTAGAAAATTATTTCTGTTCGTTATTGCAATGGATTTTCTACAGTGGCTTCGTGTAGGTGGTGACACTCTACCAAAACTGGATGTGTAGTTGAAAATAATTCCTATTTCAAATAGTAAGGGGCTGTCGGGAATGATTTGGTACTGGCAGTGATTCTCCACCAGAAACGGAAGTGTGGAATTAAAAATATTCTTATTCAATAATGGACTAGGTTGTATGGTATGGTGTAATGTGGGTGTTGATTGTCTAATGAAAATGGATGAGTGAAACAAAATTACACCTATTCGTTATTGTAAATGGTTATCTGGGATGGCGTGATAACCCTGTACCCTAAGTGGATGTGTGGAAGAATATTAATTCTTTTCCATATTGTATTGGGTTGTCTTGGATGCCTTGGTGTGGACCGTGATTCTCTACCAAAAACAGATGTGTGGAGGGGAATTACATGCTGAAATGAGTTTTCAGGAATATCTTGGCGCGTGCAAGAATTTTCTACTGAAATGGATGCAGGGAGGAAAACTATTCCATTTCATGTTGTAATCGGTTTTTTTATGATGGCTTGGTGTGTATAGTGATACTCTACTGATAATGGATTTGTAAAAGAAAATTACTCCTATTCCATATAATGTTGGGTTTTGTGGTCAGCTGGGCTTTTTCAGTGATTCTCTACCGAAAATATATATGTGGAAGAAAATTAGTCTTATTCAATATTGGAATGGATTGTCTGGGATGGCTTGGTGTGCCAGCCGGTGTGGCTGAGCGGTTCTAGGCGCTTCAGTCTGGAACCGCAAAACTGCTACAGTCGTAGGTTCGAATCCTGCCTCGGGCATGGATGTGTGTGATGTCCTTCGGTTAGTTAGGTTTAAGTAGTTCTCAGTTCTAGGGGACTGATGACCTCAGACGTTAAGTTCGGTAGTTCTCAGAGCCACTTGAGCCATTTTTGTGGCTTGGTGTGGGTGATGATCTTTACTGAAAATGGCTGTGTAGAAGAAAATTACTCATAAGTGATACTATAATGTGTTATCTTTGATGGCTTTGTGTGGGTGGTGACCCTCTGCTGAAAACAGATTTGTGGAAGAACATTGTTCCTACTCCATATGGATGGATTTTCTGGGACGTCTTGGTTGGGAAGTGATTCAGTACCATAAATGTATGTGTGGAAGAAAAGCATTCTTAAATCATATTGTAATCTGTTGTTTGGGATGGTTTGGTGTGGCGAATCTCTACCGAAAATGGGTGTAAAGAGGAAAATTATCGGTATTCCATATTGTACTGCATTTTCTGGAATTGCTTGGTGTCAGCAATGATTCTCTTCAGAAAATGAATTTTTGAAAGAAAGCTTATATATATATATATATATATATATATATATATATATATATATATATATATATATATATATATATATCAGTGTTGTATGGATTGTCTCTGATAGCTTGGTGTAGGTGAGGATCTTTACTGAAAACAGATGTGTGGCAGATAATTATTCCTGTTGTATATTGTAATGGGTTTCGTGGGATGCCTTGTTACAACCAGTGATTTACTACCGAAAATGGATGTGTGAAAGAAAATTATTCCTGAGCCATATTATAATGGGCTTGGTGCGGTCAATGATTCTCTACTCAAAAAGGATGTCTGGAAGAAAATAATTCCTATGCGTTATTTTACTGTGTCTGGGATAGTTTTGTGTTGTCAGTGATTGTCTCTAAAAAACAGATGTGTGGAAGAAAATTATCCATATTCCATAGTGAAATGAGTTGTCTGAAATGACTTGTGTGTGGGGTGTTCCTATATCAAAAATGGATGTGCAGAAGGATGTTATTCCTATTCCACATCGTAATGGGTTGCCTGGGATGGTGGCGGTACCTCTACCGAAAACAGAGACGTGGAAGGACATTATTCCTACTCCATATTGCATTGGGTTGTCTGGAATGGCTTGGTGGGGCAGTGATTTCCAATCAGCAACTAAAGTGTAGACGAAACTGACCATGAGAATGGAAAATCCCTGCCGCATTTCTCCATGCAGTCAGGCCCTCTTACTGGCACGGAACGTTTCTGAAAACGAAGTACATATTCCAGACTTCGAATCAAAAATAACGGCCAACATTAATACTTCGAAGTTGACGTCCTCGGCGTTGCGAAGCAGCTTCAGTCACTTAATAAGGGCAAGATCTGCGGTCCATGTTGTATACAAGTTAGATTCCTTTCAGAGGATGCTGAGACTATAGCTCCATAATTAGCAGTCACATACAAGCCCTCGCTCCTCGATCAGAGCGTAAGGACTGGAAAGTTGCCTGCGTCACCAGAAAGGAAACAGAAGTAAATGCAGATCCCTATCACTAACGTCGTTTTGAAGTGGGATTTCGGATCAAATCCTGCTTTCCGACGTTGTAAATCACCTCCAAGAAAACGAGGTATTGACAAAAAGTATGGACTCAGAAATATCGATCTTGTAGAGACACAACTAGCTCCTTATTCTCACGAAGTACGAGTGCTGTCGACGGGGGATGTCAGACTTTTGACATCGTTCGTTACAAGTGACTTCTAACCAAATTGTCTGTCTACACAGAATCATCTCAATTGTGTGACTGGATTCGAGAATTCCCGTCAGTGAGGTTACAATTCGTAGTAACTGAGGGAAAATCGTTGCGTAAAACAGAAATGATATGTGGAGTTTATCGTAGCGGCCCCTTTTTTAGAGGGCCTGCACAACCGACACGCAACATGGGTTGCCGACCTCCTTGCAGGAGTGCGGAGAGAAACATCGCCAGCAGATATAAATAGTAACAGGCTTTCCAAATAAACACGGAACTACTCTGCCAGACATGTGACAGTGTTCCACCAACCGGAACTCATATGACTCCACCGACCCAACTTTATAAGAAGGCCTGGACAGTCAGAACAGCAGTAGCTATGAACAGCACCGGCTAGTACTTAAGCTGGCCCTAGCATTGTACACACTCGTCGTAGCATTGGAGTAGCAAATTGTAATTTGTAATTAGTAGAGTAGAATTTGGACAGTATTTCCTTCCATTGTCTTGTTTCCTTATCTAGATCGCCACCACAAGATTTGTGGGGTTTTCTTATCGTTCTTGCGTTTAAAACTTCGTGAATGCCAAGAAGGCGTTTTTCTTTCATTATAATAAAGTGTGTTCAAATTGACTGTTAGTTCTTTCCTGCCACCATGGGACACTATAGCGTTCCCCGAGGAAGTTCTCTTCCTGATCTAGATAAACGATTTAGGAGACAATCTGAGCAGTCCTCTTAGATTGTTTGCAAATGCTTCTATCATTTACCGTCTTGTAAAGCTATCAGGTGATTAAAACCAGTTACAAAATGTTTTAGGGATGATATTTATGTGATGCGAAAACTGCGAATTGCCTCTAAATCACGAAAAGTGGGAATTCGTCCACATGGATACTGAAAGGAATGCGTCAAATTTCAGTTACACGATAAATCACAGAAACCTAAGGGCTATAAATGCAACTTGATACTTACGGATTACAGATAATGATAAGTAATGATGCAGATGAAATGAAGGCGTTCTAAGTCCTGTTTGGTGGTAGCTTGCGATAGCAGATCGACATGGAAGCGGCTGATCAGCGAAACGTGGTTCTTCCAGCATATTGTGGGTCGTTGACTTGCGGTGGTCAGTGCCCAAGAAAGGGCGCACTGTATGCGACAATGGGCATTAGCAATACATTCGAATCGGTTTGCAGTGTAGCACTAGGAATTCTAAGAATATCGAATCTTCCTAGCCGGCCGGTGTGGGCAAGCGGTTCTAGGTGCTACAGTTTGGAACCGCGCGACCGCTACGGTCGCAGGTTCGAATCCTGCCTCGGGCATGGATATGTGTGATGTCCTTAGATTAGTTAGGTTTAAGTAGTTCAGAGTTCTAGGGGACTGATGACCTCAGATGTTGAGTCCCATAGTGCTCAGAGCCATTTGAATCTTCCTATTGACATTCAAGCACGGTTCTTTGCACATATTGTGCGAGAAAAGAGCAAGTTTCACGGGCGATCCTTTCTAAATTCGCGCTAAGGAATTTTACATTCTGAGGGAAATGTACCACATTCGAGTTGTTCAAGAATTCTGCTAAAAATCATTGTAAAGGATATTGGTCCGTAATTTTGCGGGTTCGTTCTTTCACTCTTCTTGTAGCCATAAGTCACCTGTGCTTTTGTCCTCTCACATGGGATTTTGGGCTGTGTGAGAAATTCCCAATATTGCAAGCTAAGAAGGGACCAGTGTTGGAGAGTGGAGCACAACTCAGTTTCCATCCGAACCTCCAAACGTATTTGTTTTCAAGTTTTTCAGTTGCATTTCAGTGCACAGGTTCCCTATTTCTAACGTAAGTGTAATGTAAACACCTCTCACGGGTTACTCCTAGGCCAGTACCGAATGGTCGACTGTAGCCTACAAGGCAGTGCGAGGAGTGATCTGTGTTCGTGGGACCTGCCGTCAGCATGTTACTAATCCCTCCACCCATTACTCCCAGTCGATGAATCCTGATGATGCTGCTGCTTCTTTATTGAAGCAGCTCCTCATTTGGACCATGCTCCAGACCTATCTCAGGAAAGTCGGAGTAGGTACCGGGAATCGACGCCAGGATCTCCCTCACCGATGCCAGTGACGTCAACCATTCGGCTACAGTGGCTGCCTATTTCTATATTTTCCATGGGGGAGTTTGTGCGACGGTCAACCTATGGTATCTCGTATACAATCCCCCTGCAAGAATGTTTTTTTAAACATAAAACGTAAATTTTAATCTTTCCTTTTGCTGTGTTCCATTCCCACAGCAGACTGGCCGACGAGTGACAGAAGACGCCTTTGACTCACTGAGCGATTTCATAAGGGAGTAGAATTTTCTAGGATTCTTGACAAGACCATTCACTGAAGTATCATCGATTTCTTTATAGATTTATAAAATGAATAAACTGGTACCGACTTCTGCCTGTGGAAATTTGTGACTGTATTACCAGAATTGTAGCAGTATTTTGTCAACATTTTCCTAATTTTTTCAAACGGCGGTGGGTATTTTCCGTCCGTAATCTTCTCACTCGGTACACACTTCGCCACAGAATGATTTGCAGTCAGTTTATAAGTGGCCAATATTTCTTCTACGTCCATAATATTGAAACTATTTCGTTGTCCCACAAGTTCAGGCTTCTTTTTTAATGTTTAGGTTTCCACAAAAATAAACTAGAAATGAACAACAATTCAATCACTAATGTAGTCTACGTTGTTGTATATAACTTCTTTCCAAAGTTCAAGAAGCTGCGCAGTGGCTCGGCCGTAGAAACCACCTTATTTCAACTTGAAAAAAACCATCCAACCAAGCCTTCATCTCCTCGTGTTATAGGTCGAAACGCCACGCAGTGCATTCGAGACAGATCGGAACAGATGGAAATCCGAAGGCAGTGAGTCGGGAGAAGACGAAGGATGAAGCAGCACGTCACAGCAACCATTGAAGGCGTTGTCGTGTTGCAGGAAAGCGCCTTGTCACTGATCAGGTCATTTTTGCTGCAGCGCGTTGTAGAGTAATTGCATTTGTCGCACGGAAAGTCCCACATTCACTGTACGATTTCGATCAAGCAATTCGAAGTGGATTACTCATGTCTTTTGTAGTCGAAATTGCCGTCATTCAGTGCATTAACCACTTTTCATCGGTCCTAACAGGCATCGCTTCTTCGGCATGTACTTCATAAGTTTCTCAAGTAGCTTCCATGGGTTTGGTCCCTCGATTAAGTGCGAAAAGCAGAGTGTCGAAAATCCTCTTTTGTGTCAACTTGACGCTCCATTTTAATGACCTGAAAATAATTGAAAGTGTATAAGCATAAAAAATAAGGTGTTTGTAGAGCACATAATTCTCTGTCGAATACCATAAAACTGTTGGGTGGAGAATGTGGGGATGGTAGGCTATTGTACGAGGGCTATCCACAAAGTACATTACGTTTTGGAATTAAAAATATATAAAGTATTGGAATTTTTTTTATTATATACAGATGAAAGACACACTTAAATACTACTTTTCTATATAGTTGCCATTTAAATTAAGGCACTTATCGTAGCGATGGACGAGCTTGGAAATTCCTTCGTCGTAAAATTCTGCCGCCTGCGCCTTCAACCACGTGGTGACTGTCTTTTGGGACAGAAAAGGTGTGATTTTTGTGGATTTCCTGGAAAGAGGCACTACAATAAACTCTCAAAGGTATTGCCAAACTCTGCACAACCTCAGAAGAGCAATACAAAACAAGCGCAGGGGAAAGCTGGGCTCAAAGATCTTGCTGATTCACGACAACGCCCGGGCCCACACGGCAAATGCCACTCGTGAAGTTCTCGAATCTTTTAAGTGGGAGTTGTTTCCTCATCCGCCGTACAGTCCCGACCTGGCACCGAGCGACTTACACTTACTCCCAGCAATGAAGAAGTGGTTGGCTATGCAGCGTTTTGATGACGACGCACAGCTTCAATAAGAGGTAACCACGTGGTTGAAGGCGCAGGCGGCCGAATTTTACGACGAAGGAATTTCCAAGCTCGTCCATCGCTACGATAAGTGCCTTAATTTAAATGGCAACTATGTAGACAAGTAGTGGCTTTCATCTGTACATAATAAAAAAAATTCCAATACTTTATTTATTTTTAATTCCAAAACGTAATGTACTTTGTGGATAGCCCTCGTAGGTTACGGATAGGATAGTTTTGGGAGCAGAGAATGTGTTCTAAGTTTAACGCCCATCTGCACAATTCAGGAAAGCTGGTGTTGGAGGGCAGGATCCGAATGGCCTGGATTGTGAAGCAATCATTAAATGCAAGCCTCAATTGTTGAAGTTCCGACCTAAATTTTACTTTTGTTAGATTTTCCTTACAATAACTGTAGCAGCTGATGCGCTGTATAACACTATCACTGCCTCTCGTTTATGTTCTGAAACTATTTTGTTCCCCAATTATGATTTATAGAAGCAATGCAATGTTACCCTCTAGAAGGAATTTTGTTATGTTGACCGTGATGTACCTAACGGAAGTGTCTTATCGGAAGTGAAAGTCAGAATTACGTAAATGTTTAAACAGTAACAAATAAAATTTACCTATCCACACTGTACAAATGATAAATAAAACGGTCGCCAGCCTAATTAAGCATAAGAATGAGTAACATTCCTATTTGAGAAAATGGGTATGACTAACTTTAACGGACAGGCACAACCTATACTTTGCCTCACGAAAGTGCAATGAACTCTAACACAAGCATATGTTAACGTTAAGGTTGGAGCTGCTAGTCAGAGCAGAACAAACTATTTACCTAAGTACAACACTATTGTCTTCAGTGATTAGTCAAACAGGATGGTCTCAACAATATTACTATTAATATTCGCCATAGAATCATAATTTGGACATAGGTTCTGTCTTACATTTCAAACATTCTCCTATCGAACAAAAGAAAATGTAAACATAGTTCACTATAAAATTATGAATTGGGCATAGGTTAAGTCTCTCTCAGAATAAAATTTAAATGAAATGCACTGACAAACACTTCCTCACTGATCTATGACTGAAAGCAGTTACTGTAATCATAACAAATGGTCTATCTATCAAATCTTTCCTACTAGTGAGTACAATAAAGAAACTATAGGTCCTATTACACTAATGATATGCACTTTCCTATACACATGGGATGCTTATTTTAGCAAACATAACCATGAAACTTTCATCAGTAATTTGACCTGTTACTGCTGTAAGACACAAATTAACATAAAACATCAGGCATTGACTCACCTGGTACAGTGGACAATAAGTTGTATTATTCATTTACTGAACAAAATTTTGTAGCCTCAGTGTAAGTATTCTATTAGCTTTAAAATAACATCAAATTGTTTTAAGACCTAACTGAATTTATCTGCTTCTATTTTTTCGATAATTCTTTGAAAAACCATAGATTTTTAAGCTACAACTTTGATTGCAAAATTTACTTCAACAAACAGTTTCCGTGCCACATTCTTTATCCACATTAATTTAACCAAATTTTTTAATGGTTTAAAGAGACCTATTAATATAACACACTGGGCTTTGATATTCTTTCAGTTAGGATACTCGGTAAGCACTTTAACATGGGAAGAACCCTGATTGGATAAGTGACTGAGGATAAAAAATCAGGATAGGTACAAGGGTTCAGGTATAATTTACCTTATATTTAAGCACACTGAAAAATCCAATGAGCTGATCCTTCACTATACAATTCTACTATTTTTTGTCCCTTTTCAGTGAATGCGCAATGTGGTGGCGAGTGCATGCTGTTGGATGGAGTTGCAGATAGACAAGCTGAACTCTGTCATTTCTTGGTGGCGAAGATATTAATTTCAGAGTATTGCCAGCATATTACTCCATTCATCCGAGGCTTTGACGCTTATTAAAACGGCACTAAAAGCCCCTCTCGTCACCAGCGCAAATCATAACCTTAACATGAACTGCTAGCGGTTCAGTAGCTCGTCTCCAACTGACTCTCTTTTCCACCTTTCTATCCATGCCAACCACATTTTGCGCGCACTACACAGTTCCAGTCCCGAGGGGAATCACACCACCTTTAACATACAAAAAAAAAACTAAAAGCCCTTAAATGAAGGTCAGCAGTTTACATAACAGCAATCACTTTAAACAAAACGTATCGTTTGCACATATTGATAGTTCTAAACAAAATTATTTAAATAAAATTATTCAATTTTAAAGATAACCAAAGGGATTATATCAGAAAGACGAAACATATCATTTGCTCATATAGTACATATTACATAGATTACACTTCCTACCATCTAAATGAGATCAAAGTTTTCAACTGAGAAAAGATTATACATGTTTTATACAGTATTGAATTAATAATAATTACAAAAGCTCAACGATGTAATCTTGAATAAACAGAAAGCAAAAATGAATCAGTAAACAGTTAGGTAGGGTCTGAGTTGTGGTGTTACAACTGCTGTAGGGTCTACACAGTATTATCATTATTATTGTTAGTGTCCACGGTCAGAGACAAAGCATTGTGGCTGCAGTCATGGCCGTGTGGCTGGTCCCGGCGGAGGTTCGAGTTTTCAAAAGTAATAGCAATGTACATGGCTATAACACTAGGAGAAAGGATGATCTTCACTACTCAAGGTTAAATCTAACTTTGGCTCAGAAGGGGGTAAATTATGCTGCCACACAAGTCTTCGGTCACTTACCTAATAGCATCAAAAGTCTGACAGATAGCCATATAGCATTTAAAAGGAAATTAAAAGAATTTCTTAATGGCAACTCCTTCTCCTCATTAGATGAATTTTTGGGTATAGTAAGTGGGTAATTTCCCCAAACCCCACAAAAAATTAAAAATATTGAGTGTTATGTAATTTTTTGTATAATTTAATATCTTGTATAGACACCTTTTATTTACCTGACACGTTTCACATCATCACATCATTACGAAGTGCCGTATTCATGGAACAAGTAATAATCTAATGTAATCTAATCTAATCCTCGGGCATGGGTGTGTGTGTTTGTCCTTAGGATAATTTAGGTTAAGTAGTGTGTAAGCTTAAGGACTGATGACCTTAGCAGTTAAGTCCCATAAGATTTAAAAAAAAAAAGCATTGGCAGCTTCAAGTCTTCTAATTTTTACCGGTTTTGAAGGAGTCCAACAATCAAGTGATTTTCAAACAGTATATATAGTACACACATTTGAACTTGGTTGATTTTAAATGGGGCAGGGGTACGGGTTAGGAGGGTGTGTGTGTGTGTGTGTGTGTGTGTATGTGTGTGTGTGTGTGTGTGTGTGTGTGTGAAGCAGGTGTCACTGGGAGAGAAGTGGCACGGAGGAAACATATTTTGTAGAAATTGTCTAACTTCGATGTGGATAATTAGCTTCCCTTTCTGAGAAGATGTTGTAGGTAGCACTCACGATGCACTGACACTCCCTAATCATTCCATACAAAAATTAGTTAGAAATAATTAGTATCATTGTCTCATTTACTCGTTAGTTTGTGGTTCAATAAAACACCTACAGAAACTAAATATCGCTTATGTTTCGTTGTTTTAAAAATGAGTGTTCAAAAAAATTATTTTTCATTCTAAATCAATGTAGACGCTAACGTTAATGATGTGCAAGGGGATGGAGGGGTACTATGTAATATCTAACAGCACTCAAGAATAATGGTCTCAGAAAGGTTCGGAACCATTTTTCTTGAGGCAGTGTTGCTGCCAGAGGTGGCATCTCTCTGTACTAAATTCCCCATCCTTTAGAGAGCTAAGGTATATAAAACGTTAATCACATGTTCTTTCTACGATACATGCACAAAATGTAAAATTGCGTTATGTGCTTTTCTATCCTGTTGCAATTTTAGTGACCACCAGTGTAATAAAGTAAAAACCATCATCCCTCGCAGCACGTTCTTTTCCACGGCTGAAGCAGGAAAGCTCTGTTCGAATGAAGTTTTTTAATAAACAGCTCACAGTGTGTCGAGCAGACTACGAACGACTGCATAGAGAGGAAGCGCGCGTGATATTTTGCGCGCGGAGAGCTCTCGAGCGGGTGTTGTGGGGAGCGACCGACTCATCCGCAACTGTAGCACGTCCGCGGGCGCATCGGTCCCGGCCGGCGAGAGCGCGCGGCACTTTGCGCGAGTAAGTTGCGACTATTTGCCTTCCTCTCCTCCCTTCTCCGGCCACTACCGCAGCCCTAGCGACTGCAACCGGGTCGGCCGGCTCCACGAAATTAAAACCGGCGGCGGACGCCGCGAGCTTTCCAGGCCGCCAGACGGCAGCAGTTCATTACTGTGGGCAGGCAGCCAGTCTTCTGCTCTGTCCATCACAGCGTTATGAGTTACCTGCGCTTCTCTGACGGATAATTCCGCGACGTTTGAACTTATTCTTAGCTCTCCTTATCTTTCGATGAAATAGCAGTGAACAAGCTCATGCAGTTTTCCATTACTGAGATAACCTCCACATACACACTGCAGGAGCCGCGCGGGATTAGCCGAGCGGTCTGAGGCGCTGCAGTCCTGGACTGTGCGGCTGGTCTCGGCGGAGGTTCGAGACCTCCCTCGGGCATGGGTGTCTGTGTTTGTCCTTAGGATAATTTAGGTTAAGTAGTGTGTAAGCTTAGGGACTGATGACCTTAGCAGTTAAGTCCCGTAAGATTTCACTCACATCTGAACACATTTGAACACACTGCAGGAAAAAATTAGATCACTTGGAGAGACGACATTGATTTTGATCCATTGACATCATATACCACCTGGGACCTAGTAGAGGTACAGATAATGGGGTCAACGTCGTCCGCCAACATATATAGTAACGATTAAAAAGAATCCGCCTCGATTGCAAATGGAAACCGGATGTTGACCTAGGTTTCGGCGCGGATAACCACGCCTTCTTCGGAACACAGTAAAACTATAAACTGCCTAAAGAGGCACGGTCCAACATTAATACAGAACGCCATAAAGGGCAAAAGACTCGCATAAAATGTAAAATAAACGGTACGTGTGTACCATGTCAATAGCTGTACTTAGCTCAAACGTCAGAAGCGTGCTTCCCCACTCAGCCCAGTCAACGTTCGGTGGGCTGCGGGCTCTCAGGTAAACCGAGGTGGCGCCGGCAGCTACGGGGTTGCGGTTGGGTTGTTTGGGGGAAGAGACCAAACAGCAAGGTCATCGGTCTCATCGGGTTAGGGAAGGAAGTCGGCCGTGCCCTTTCAAAGGAACCATCCCGGCTTCTGCCTGAAGCGATTTAGGGAAATCACGGAAAACCTAAATCAGGATGGCCGGAAGCGTCGTCCTCCCGAGTGCGAGTCCCGTGTGCTAACCACTGCGCCGGCAGCTAGGCTGTGAGAATGTCTGAAAGGAACGCGCATGTGCAAAATGATAAATCCTCTTCTTCCATCTGACTGGCATAACATGTGTTACAAAAGGGATCCGATGACCGGCTGACGGCTGCCCTTACAAACGTGGGCACACTAATACAATACACACGTTTTTCTTTCATTTAACGCCTTATAATGAGTAATTCTTGTACATGATCACAGTATTCTCACTTCTTACAAGCTCCAATATTTCTAATATGGTCCAAATAGCCATTCCCACTTAGTTATAACTATCCAAGTTGAATATGGTGGTGCAAGGATGTTTTTAGTCATATTCATTCCAAGTCCGAGCTCTGGCCTAAAATTAGGAAATAAATCCTTAACCTTTTTTAAAAAACCGTTGAAGTGACGTCGCACGCCTCTTCACGCATGTACACATAACTTTGCATACCATTTTGGTAACACCTCATAGTACTAATCACTTGTACCTCTGTCGGTCAGTAGATAATAAGGGCGATGAAAGCGACGTTGTACGTCCTTTCGCGCATGTATATTAAGCCTGTTACATTGTTGGACCTTTCACGTCAACAGCTATTAGAACATAAGGTAGTTTCTCTGTTCCACACTGTATGCGTTCACAGACCTCACTTGATTAAGCTTCATGGTTTAGTACCTCAAGTACCTGATTTTAAGAAACTAGTTTAGCTTTAGGTTCTTTTTACACTATTTTGGTACATATCCGGTAGCACTATTCAAAATGACCTCTGTCGGTCGTTAGATATTAAGGGCGATGAAGGCAACATTGTAAGTCCTTTCACGCAATTACATTAAGCCTTTCATACTAATTTGACCCTTTTCTGGTCAATAGCGCTTAGAATTTAATATAGTAACTTTACATGCTTATCCAAGCGTACTCATCAAATACCGACCCCGAGTAATTGAAAAATGGGTTATTCATCCCACATATTTTTAGCCTGCTTCTAGCTGATGGTATTTTGTCTGTCATGCGTGCATGCGTTTTGACCATCCGTGGAATTTACTATCCCACCTATGTGGTTTCAGCCTATCCACGTTCAATAGTTCTATAAAATCGTACTCGAGCTAGGACATTATACATACACACGCATTAGGTTCCTGTGCCTTTGACGCGTTCATCGGATCACTTTCGTAAAACACTTTATGCCAATCACATGGAAGAAAACGATTTCTCAATTTGCGCATTCGCGTTCCTTTCTGACATTCTCCCAGCCTAGCTGCCGGCGCCACCTCGGTTTACCTGAGAGCCCGCGGCCCACCGAACGTTGGCTGGGGTGAGGAAGCATGCTTCTGATGTTTGAGCTAAGTACAGCTATTGACGCGGTACACACGTACCGTTTATTTTACATTTTATGCAAGTCTTTTGCCATTTTGGGCGTCCCGTATTAACGTCGGACCATGCCTCTTTAGGCAGTTTGTAGTTTGAGTGTGTTCCGAAGAAGGCGTGGTTATCCGCGCCGAAACCTAGATCAACATCCGGTTTCCATTTGCAATCGAGGCGGATTCTTTATAATCATTAAATTATTCTCGATTGCTGACGCGCTGCAATGTTAAACGTTCTCAGGACATCGTGATGGCATTGCTACCAAAGTGCCATCTGTGGCTACCCTTTAACAGGGAATCCGCACAGCCAGAAGGCTCAGTACGGTGCAAACGTGTAAAAGGTGTGAAGCAAGCAGGCAACCATGCCACACAGACGGACTCGTGCTTCCCACAGCCAACTGAGCGAGTTTACAAAGGATCGAATTGCGGCTCTACTAGTGGCGGAATGGTCCTTCTGGAGAACTGTCATACAAGCTGGACGTGCTGCGTCAGTTGTCCAGTGATGCTGGTATTAATGGTCACGTGACCATCCTCACACCTGTAGACCAGGTTCTGGACGTCGAGGCAGCACAGACGCCTGCCAGGGTCGCCGTATTGTGAGGGCAGCAGTACAGCCTCAAGAGCACAGAAAAGAGGGCTTATGAGTTCAGACGTGTCAACACGAACTGTTGCGAAATGTTTATTAGCAGTGCTTCTCTGGGCATGTACACCTCTAACCCCTCTTCCACTCACGTCACAGTATCGATGGTGCATGGATTGACTGGTGCCATCAGAGGATCACTTGGAATGGAGGGGCGTTGTTGGATTGGGTTGTTTTGGGGAAAGAGACCAGACAGCGAGGTCATCGGTCTCATCGGATTAGGGAAGGACGGGGAAGGAAGTCGGCCGTGCCCTTTGAAAGGAACCATCCCGGCATTTGCCTGGAGCGATTTAGGGAAATCACGGAAAACCTAAATCAGGATGGCCGGACGCGGGATTGAACCGTCGTCCTCCCGAATGCGAGTCCAGTGCCTAACCACTGCGCCACCTCGCTCGGTGGAGGGGCGTTGTCTAAAGCGATGAACACAAATGCTGCCTGCGTGTAAGTAATGGTCGTTTGCGTGTACTAGGTAGACCTGCTGATAGATTTCTCGTAGAGTGCATTCATCCAAGACACACTGATTCTGTCCCAGGTCTTATGGTCTGGGGTGTCATAAGCTACAACTCTCGCTCATCTGTGCTGTTCTGGAGGGGGCTCTAACAAGCACTCGGTATGTGCGGAATGTTGGTAGCCCCATTCTTTTTCCATTCTTGCAGCAGAGGGGCGATGTTTTGTTCCAGTAGGATAATGGTCGCCCAAACACTGCCTGTGGAACTCAGTATGCTCTTAAAGAAGTGCAGCAACCTCCCCAGCCACCATGATACCCTGACATTCCTCCATTCGAGCACGTGTGGGACATTATGGGACGAGATGTGACTCAGGTGACTCGTCAACCAACAACTCTTTTTTTTTCCAGCAGTGTGTTACAGGAATGTCTAGGACTTTATATACAGGTGTAGTATGGGGCATTCATAAACTTTTTACTATCAACTAAAAGGAATAAAGTTATGTGATTAACATTTTGTTTTTCAGTTACTTTAACTGTATCACCAAAAGCATTTGAAAGCCTATTAGTACACATATATTAAGGGTGTGTCCATATTTCGCCTTTACGATGGCTTACTGTGCAGGTCACACTTTTAACGTGATGTCTGGAAGTCTGTGGAAAAGTGGGAGCCCATGACTCATCAAGAGCTGAAAGCAGATAATGTAGTGATGTTAGACACTGGAGAGAAGTTCACAGTCCAACTCACCCTATGGATGTCCATTCATGTCAGGTTAGTACTCTGGGAAGGCCAGTCCATTTCAGGAATGGTTCACAGTCCATTGCCTCATAGATACTGCTTCATGACAGGGTGCATTGCCATTCTGAGAGAATCAGTCATCATCTCCAAATTCTTCCACTGCTGTACACAATACACTATCCTGTAAAATGTGTTCATATCTCTACAGAGCAAGGACCAACTCGTTTGGCCAACTTTTTTTTATTATGGAAACTACAATAAACACACTCTTCAAAACCAAAAACATAATATGAATCCCTTCTGCATATCAAGCAAATAACAACTAATTCCTATAATCACAGTTCGCTTCGACTCTATACCCATACAACTGTTCCACCCCTAAGTTGGCTGTTAGCAGTTGGTAGATAGCCTAACGCGACGTATCACAATCGTTGGGGAAGACAGGATGGTCGAGGTGACACACCGCTGGATTGACCAGTCTTCTCCAAACTCGGCAAGTCAAGAAATGCCTCCTGAATGGCTGGGCGCCGACTTATCTAGTCCCTAGCAGAAGGATATTTCCAGGCCTATTTGCACATACGTGATCGACAGGAAATAGTTCGTTGATCGTCCCGCCCCCTTCTTCTGCTGCTGGTTCATGACCTTGTTGACGCTGGCCGCAACTACGTGTTTGTTGTCAACTGTGATACTTGCTTGTAAACACCCTTGCATCGGACAGACTTCGCAGCATAGTCGGCAACCCGCATCGCTGGTATGTCTGTGGTGTTGCTGTTGCAGTAGGCGTCTGTGGTGACTGCAGCAATCCTCGTCCCCCTTCTCCCCTCCCAGGACCAAAGCGAAGGCACATCTCGATGTCAGTCCCAGGGTCTGTTGGTGGAACGAGATCACGGGTGGCGGCGGAGGTACTTGTGAGCCTCATAGACATCCAGAGGCGAGGGACCCACCCACAGGGACTCTCCAAAAGCCCGGCGGCTGCGACTATAACGCCGGCGGCGGCGACTGCAACGATTGTGGCTGCGACGGCGGCGGCTGCAACAATTGTGGCTGTGATGGCAGTGGCTGCAAATGAATGTCCGATGAGCCCCCAGCCTCCCAGAACATCTCACATTGAAGGTGCAGCGACAGAGACAATGGCAGTGCTAGGCCCAGCCCACGACAGTGCCGTAGCTGGTTAAGTGCTTCCAACAGAGGGAATCGTCACTGAGGACGACAGTTGCCATGGTGCGGCCGGGAGGCATGGAGACCTTGATGGGAACCCATTGGGGCTGGCCCTTGGAAAACACCAATGCTCCCTGCAGAGCTACGCCAAAACTAGAGCAGATGGACGCCATCACCAGAGCAGCTGGATGAGGGGCAGCAGGAAGCAGGAGTGAGAAGGGCACCCAATAAAGGTGGCCTTATTTCTTCTCCACTGGAGAAGACCCATTGTGACCAGAAGAACGGTAAGTAGACAGGAAGAGGTCGAGGGCAGCTACCTGGAACTGATGCTGACACAGTTTGGCCATATGTAATTTAAATGTGCAGACAAACCTTTCAGCCAACCTATTGGATGTAAGATGGTACAGAGCCATATGGGTCAGCTGGATGCCTGACGTGGCACAGAAGGAAGGAAACTCTGCTAATGTGAACTGTATGCTATTGTCCATCATAATTGCCTCTATCAGTACCTCAGTGGCGAAAATATGAGAGAGAGCTTGAATAGTGTGAACAGCAGTCTTTAAGGACATGCATGTGTCGTACAGAAATCCACTGCTGGCATCCACCAAAATGAGTCGCTAGGATCTGAGGAATGGACCTGTAAAATCCAGATGTAACCAGGACATGGGGCAGCGTTTGGGGGCCATGGAAGCAGGTGTTGTTGAGGCGCCAACTGCTGACACTGACAGTAGGAATGGGAACCCACCCTGTGGGTGATGTCGTTGTCCATTCCCCACCAATAGATATGTTGGTGGGTGAGGCGATTCGTCAAGGCGATCCCGGAGTGCCCAACATGGAGGAGCATGAGGACCTGCTGGTGGAGGAAGGACGGTATCACAACACGCCAATGATCAGTGTTCCTTAAGAGAAGAACAACCCTGTCGCGGACGGAAAAGTAGTTGCGGCGTCGCCAGTAAGCACAAACTTTTGAGTCTGACACCTAAGAACAATCGGAGGGCCACCTGAGTTCAACATGGAGCAGAATCGTCTGGAGAACTAGTTCCGAGGTCGCGTGCTGTGTGACGAGCCAGGCACTGAGTGGCAACGTGCCGACAGCAGAGGAGATCAACACAAGCAACTGCATCAGCATCGAATACGCCCCATCAGGAAATCGTGAAAGGAGATCGGCGTTGGCGTGGAGGGCTGTCAGCCAGTCAGTAATGGGTGCTATGGGTGTACCCTGCAAGGAACAACGCCCAGCTCAGGTGACGAGTTGTCCTTGTAGGGATACCGGATGTGGCGCTGAACATGGAGACCAGGGGATTGTGGTGTGTGTAGAGTGTGAACTAGCGGCCGTAAATAAAATTGTGGAACTTTAAACGCGGTGGCTCGTTTTTTTACAGGCTACTATCCCTTGCTGTAGGGGCTGTAATTTTGATATTTTTCTACACCAGCAAGGTAAAACAGAGGCCACTACTTCCACCACATCAAGTGGATTTAGTGCTCATGTTCTCACACTAAGCCGTGAACACTTCCCAGTTTATCAGTGGGGGATATTTGAGAATTATTATTACTATTATCGGTACCATGCGTGCAATGGTCGTGCCAGGCGCGCGGTATTGAATCTTTATCCCATCACTAAAGACGCGAGACCTGCACGACCTTATAGCAATCGTTATCATGAGAACAGTTCTGCATTACTCTACTGTAACACTAAGGGTGATTTCACATGATGAAAGGGAGAATGTAAAGATTAAAGGACTCATTTATTTAGCAGTCGAATGGGGGTAGGGGAAGATACGAGGGCAGTTCAATAAGTAATGCAACACATTTTTTTTCTGAAACAGGGGTTGTTTTATTCAGCATTGAAATACACCAGGTTATTCCCCAATCTTTTAGCTACACAACACTATTTTTCAACGTAATCTCCATTCAATGCTACGGCCTTACGCCACCTTGAAATGAGGGCCTGTATGCCTGCACGGTACCATTCCACTGGTAGATGTCGGAGCCAACGTCGTACTGCATCAATAACTTCTTCATCATCCGCGTAGTGCCTCCCACGGATTGCGTCCTTCATTGGGCCAAACATATGGAAATCCGACGGTGCGAGATCGGGGCTGTAGGGTGCATGAGGAAGAACAGTCCACTGAAGTTTTGTGAGGTCCTCTCGGGTGCGAAGACTTGTGTGAGGTCTTGCGTTGTCATGAAGAAGGAGAAGTTCGTTCAGATTTTTGTGCCTACGAACACGCTGAAGTCGTTTCTTCAATTTCTGAAGAGTAGCACAATACACTTCAGAGTTGATCGTTTGACCATGGGGAAGGACATCGAACAGAATAACCCCTTCAGCGTCCCAGAAGACTGTAACCATGACTTTACCGGCTGAGGGTATGGCTTTAAACTTTTTCTTGGTAGGGGAGTGGGTGTGGCGCCACTCCATTGATTGCCGTTTTGTTTCAGGTTCGAAGTGATGAACCCATGTTTCATCGCCTGTAACAATCTTTGACAAGAAATTGTCACCCTCAGCCACATGACGAGCAAGCAATTCCGCACAGATGGTTCTCCTTTGCTCTTTATGGTGTTCGGTTAGACAACGAGGGACCCAGCGGGAACAAACCTTTGAATATCCCAACTGGTGAACAATTGTGACAGCACTACCAACAGAGATGTCAAGTTGAGCACTGAGTTGTTTGATGGTGATCCGCCGATCATTTCGAACGAGTGTGTTCGCACGCTCCGCCATTGCAGGAGTCACAGCTGTGCACGGCCGGCCCGCACGCGGGAGATCAGACAGTCTTGCTTGACCTTGCGGCGATGATGACACACGCTTTGCCCAACGACTCACCGTGATTTTGTCCACTGCCAGATCACCGTAGACATTCTGCAAGCGCCTATGACTATCTGAGATGCCCTGGTTTTCCGCCAAAAGAAACTCGATCACTGTCCGTTGTTTGCAACGCACATCCGTTACAGACGCCATTTTAACAGCTCCGTACAGCGCTGCCACCTGTCGGAAGTCAATGAAACTATACGAGAAGAAGCGGGAATGTTTGAAAATATTCCACAAGAAATTTCCGGTTTTTTAACCAAAATTGGCCGAGAAAAAAAATGTGTTGCATTACTTATTGAACTGCCCTCGTAGAATTGAATTCAGCAGCCTGCCCCAACGTACGTTCATGATAAGCCATGATGGCAGGAGAAAACGAATTTTAGGAACGATCACCGTATTATCAAATGGAGTTCAACTTACTAAAGGAAGGGGGTGCAGGCATGCAACGACCACCATGACGAATCAGCCAAATACTAAGAAAGATGCTACTGGGGGTGAACCGCTAGGTAGACTCCTGTACTAAAGGAATAAAATCAGCAAGACGCGAAACTATTCATAAAGGCGATACTAGATAACTTTGGCTCGCGGTACGACAACGTTAACGAAACATGAAGTGGCGCCAGACACTCACCACGTGGCGTAGGACAAAGGGCACAAGTTTTCAAGGTAGGAAGACCTAAATTCTTAGTCAAATTTTTTACGGGAGAACTGAAAGAGCTACTGCCAGACGAAGCGGAAAAGTGAGCCTGAGTGTATGCACTTTAGTGCCGAACTGCAGGCTACTGTGACTAACCAACATATCGTGCACATTGTGCCCAACTGTACACGAAAAACCTTCAGTTTTATAACCCGGAAAAATTGCGTAAACCGTAATTTAAGGAACGCACATCAGCAAAATGACCTATAAGGTTCCCTCTGGACTGCAGGGCGCGAAGCTACAGTACACGTCGGCGCTCATGATTACTGAAACTTCTTCTGGAAGCAGCACCTTCAGCCTCAGGAACGGTCACACTAGAACTGCACTACTGCCCCTTTGTCCACTATCCACCCACGGAGGGCAGTTGGCGCCCACCAGCGAAAAACGGGTGCGCACCTGAACTGGCCTATGAGAGGGCCGGAATCTCGCAGGGAAGCGACCTCGCGACGTTAGAATCGAGCAGAAATAGGAGTTACAATGTAGGCAAGGCAGGTTGGGGAACTGAGAACAGGAGAAACTTTGGCCACTACTGAACGTTCAAACGACACCATGTGCTACCCTGTCGATCGGAAAAAGGATGGGAAACGGGAAGCCATCATGGCTGCTAGGAACACTGCTGCTCTCACCCATAAATAAAGAAAATTCCTAGCACCAGCCTCCTCTCACAGATCAGTGTGAGACAAACTGTAAACATCGTCAAATAAATTAGGCAACCCATAGAAGTTATTAAAAGGGCCTGAATTATTATATTACCGAATACCAGAATGCTGGGATTAGAAATATGGAATACGAGCACTAGATGGTGAATGAAGTGCGCGTCTTTCAACTTCTTGAATCCAAATACGATAGCTAAGACCTCCTTCTCGATGTGGCTATAGTTGTGCTGTGTATGTGATAGAGTTTTCTAGGCGAAAGACACTGGGTGCTCAACACCATCAATGATATGAGACAACACAGTCCCCAGCCCATTATCCGATACATCAGCAGCCAAAATAAGAGGCTTGGCAGGGTCATATTGGACGAGCCATGGTGGACTGAGAAAAGCAGATTGGAAGATCCCATCACATTCCATGTCTAGGGAACATTCATGTGAACCAGGCGATGCAGAGGCTTCGCCAGATCCACAGCATGTGGGATGAAATGCCGATATTAGGTGAGTCGACCCAAGATGGATCTGAGCTGGGAGATGTTTGTTGGCATCGGGAGCTGCTGAATGGCCCCAAAGTATTGCGGCATTGGGTGAATGCCTGCAGCACTCAAGACATGGCCGAGATAGGACACCTGTGGCACAAAAGTTGACATTTCGCCCTGTAGCATCCCAGCCCCAAAGCCTACAAACCTCAAAAAGATTATGCACTAAGTCCAGGGCTGAGATCCCTGTGACTAAGATGTCGTCTAAGTAATTGGCAGTGCCAGGGGCTTCCTTAATCACAGACTCCAGAAAACGTTGAAAGATGGTTGGAGGGCTGGCGATCACAAAGGGCAGGCGATTGTACCAGAAGAGCCCAAAGTGAGTATTGATGACGAGGACCTCTTGAGAGGGAGTGTCGACTGGCAGCTGGAGGTATGGTTCTCTAAGATCAATATTGGTGAAGATCTTTCCAGCTGCCAACTTGGACAGAATATGATCGACCTTCAGGATAGGGTAAGAGTCAGACTAGGCGTTGAGGATAGCCTTAAAATCGCCACATACCTGGAGGGACCCATTCGGTTTTTCAGTGATGACAATGGGGCGAACTAGTGTCAGAGCTCCTGCCTCCTGGAGGTGACTTATTTCCTTGCGTAGTCCTGCAGGGCAAAAGGCACAGGACGAGCCTTGTGAAACTTTGGAACTGCCGAGGGAAGTAGTTCAATGTGCACTCCAAAACAGGACATATCCAGAAAAGAATCACAGAAGATGTCAGGGAAGGAATCGAAAAGTTCCTGTAAAAGAATGACCAGGGGCACAGTCTGGACTGCCAGGGCTGAATTATGGATCTCAAGGCGAATAAAATGAAAAAGATCCATCCCCAACGATTAGTGGCTGTGGGGGCAGCTAGGACCAAAACTCAGGAAGTGACAGGGTTACCGCACGTTCGCCAGGAACCACCGCTGCACACAGATAATGTCATTACTATAGCTCTTCAAGGGGTTCGGGAACAGGCGTCGGAGCATCCAAGTGGCGATGAGAGTCGCCATCGATAACAGTAGCTGAGGACCCTATGTCCAACTGGAAATCGAGAGGAGTTCCTTTGATCTGGACCATCAGAGAGATGTACCCCGCTGTGTGTGGGAGGGCCGTCTGGACAAGGGAGATGCTTGGCAGCTGGTCAGAATTCTCTGAATCTGGAGGATCCAACGCTGTGAGGTCCGCCTGCATTGACGAAGAGAAGTTGCAAACGTAGGCCCAATGACCCTGCATCCTGCAAGTGGAACAGACCACCCGCCGGAAACGACAATCACAGCACTGGTGCGTAATAAAGCAGTGCAACCTCTGACGTTGCTGAGCTTGAAAACCGGTAACCTGGTTTGGAGGAGGCCGCTACTCCAGCGACTGTGGCCCCAAGTGACTACAGGGCGGCCGTGCGGCAAAGACCTGCAGCGAGGCATGAAACACCGCAGACGAATGGGAAGACTGTTCATGGGCACGAATGACTGACAGACGCATGTCCAGGGAAACATCCTTCAGCTTCAACAGATCCGTTCGCAAGGGCATCGTCAACAGCACGGACCAGAATCATGCCGCAACGAGGGCCAAACCATATGACTGCTTAGACCCAGGGATGGCACAAGATAACTGGCAGTCCCAAAGGAGCCCTTGAAGGGAAGCGATCCATTCCCTGTAAGGCTGTGACGAAAACTTCTGACAGCTGCAGAACATATGCCGAGCTGCTGCAACATGGACCTGGGTATCGAAATACTGTGCTAAACTGGCGGTCAGCTGTTCATGAGGGAGGGCACGGAGCTCTACCTCTGGATGCAATTGCTGCACTAAGCGATAAATGTCAGGACAGACATAGGGAAGAAAACAAGCACGACGCTGGCCAGTGTCGATGATTCCATGGGCAAGGAAATGTTGTCCCAAGTCAGCCACATAATTACTCCACGGGTAAACAGACTTGTCAAACAGCAGGAACGCGGCAGGAGCGGCCGACGCCGGAACCTCCAGGAGAAACACTAGCCAAAGCCTGAAGACGCTGAATCAGAAGTTCATTCGAGTGTTGCGTGCGATTCAACAACTCAAAGACGCGAGCCGACGATGCATCTAAACCTGGAGTACCTTCAGTCATGTCAACAAACAATGGATCAAAGCAGGAATTCGAAAAAATTGATTGCCACTGCTAAATCTACAGAGCAAGAAACAAATCGTTTTGCCAACTTTGTTTTTAGTATAAAAACTACAATAAATTACCAACATTAACATACTCTTCAAAACAAAACATAAACAATAAGGAACCCTTCAGCGGAACTAGCAAATAACAGCTAATTCCTATAATCAGAGTTCCCTTCTACTCTGCACCCGTGCAACCGTTCCACGTCGAAGTCGGCTGTTAGCGGCTGGTAGATAGCCTAACACGATGGAAGTGACGTATCACAAGCGTTGCGGAAGAGAGTATATTCGAGGTGGCACACCGCTGGACCGGCCGATCTTCTCCGCTCTCAGCCACTCGAGAACTGCCTCCTGGATGGGCGCTGACTTATCTAGCCCCGGGCGGAAGGATATTTGCAGCACTATTTCGCACACACGTGATTGGCAGGAAACAGTTGGTTGATCTTCGCGCCCCCTTCCTCTGCTGCTGGTTGATGCCCTCGGATGGACGTTGGCCGCACCTACGTGTTTATTGTCAACTGTGGTACTCGCTTGTAAACACTCTTGTGCTGGCCAGACTTCGCAGCAGAGTCGGCAACCCGCACTGCTGGTCTGTCTGTGGTGTTGCTGCTGCAGTAGGCGTCTGTGGTGACTGCAGCAATAACCTTCCTCATTTGGCTTTTCCTTAAACACTACAAGAGGACCACGCACTAACCAAGAAAACCAACCCCATACAATAACAACGCTTCCTCTGTACTTCACTGCTGTTGCTACGCAAGATGGTAGGCTACGTTCTCCAAGCATTCACCAATCCCAAACCCTTCAAATGGCCTGCCGTGACGTATAGCATGACTCACCTAATCGCTCGTTTTCAGTCATCCTCTGTCAAGTGGCATTGATCTTTACATCTCATACAACAGTGTGTTTCATGCCGCAGAAAAAAGGGGAGGCGGGCACAGTTTTTTTTTTTTTTTTTTTTTTTTGAGTCATCAGTCTTCTGACTGGTTTGATGCAGCCCGCCACAAATTCCTCTCCTGTGCCAACCTGTTCATCTCAGAGTAGTACTTTCAACCTACGTCCTCAATTATCTGCTGTATGTACTGCAACCTCTGCTGCCTAAGACTGTAAGATAGCAGAAATTAAAACGAGTGATTCAAGTGCGCCTGAACGGGCATCTGTGTTGTCTGCTCCCTCTCCACAGGCCGAAATGGGACAGGCAGAGGATGAAACTGTCACACAGAGACACGCAAGTAATACACTGTTCTTGGAGCAAAATATCAAAAATGGTAACATCAGTCAAGCGTTCTCGCTTCCCACGCCCAGGTTCCCGGGTTCGATTCCCGGCGGGGTCAGGGATTTTCTCTGCCTCATGATGGCTGGGTGTTGTGGGCTGTCCTTAGGTTAGTTAGGTTTCAGTAGTTCTAAGTTCTAGGGGACTTATGACCACAGCAGTTGAGTCCCATAGTGCTCAGAGCCATTTGAACCATTTGATCAGTCAAGCGGCTTTGTCTGTTATTAAAAACGAGTTGGCTGCATGGGGTATAGCCATTGCAAAACTTGAAGGCCGCGTCGTAGAATTGGAGAAAGAGAACGATAGATTAAGGAGGCAACCTACTAAGACCTGGGCGGGTGTGGCTGGGCAAGCGCCAACTAAGCCACAAACAACAAAAGATACGATTGAAAGAGTAACCAAGCCTCCAGACACGGCGGTCTTCCTTAGGACCCTGCCTGGCCAAGATACTAGTGTCAGAAAAATTCAAGAATTGTCGACATCTACAACTGATCCTGTCAAAGATAAAATCAAAATTAAAAGGGTTAAACCAAGCAGAAGCTCGGTGATTGTAGAAGTTGCCACCGAGGAAGACAAAGAAAAATTATTAAACAATCAAAAGTTGAACTCTCTCTGTCATTAGTTATTTTGGTGCCACCTAGCAGAATTCCTTAACTTCATCTACTTCGTGGCCATCAATCCTGAAAAGTTTCTCGCTGTTCTCATTTCTGCTACTTCTCACTAGTTACGTCTTTCTTCAATTTACTCTCAGCCCATATTCTGTACTCATTAGACTGTCTATTCCATTCAACAGACCATGCAACTTTCAGTGCAAATCGGGTCAGTAATCAGCCAGCTGCTGTGGCCGTGTGGTTCTAGGCGCTTCAGTCTGGAACCGCTCGACCGCTACGGTCGCAGGTTCCAATCCTGCCTCGGGATGGGTGTGTGTGATGTCCTTAAGTTAGTTAGGTTTAAGTAGTTCTAAGTTCTAGGGGTTGATGACCTCAGATGTTAAGTCCCATAGTGCTCAGAGCCATTTGAACCATTTGAATCAGCATAAATACTACTTCTGCTCTGGAGGCATTATATTCAGTTTGCAGCCACCCTGGTGAGAGGAGATGCCTGTGTCGGTGCACTCCCTGTTCTATCTTCCATGTAGTAGCAAGTTTCGTGTGGAGGACTTCATCGTTGTGAGCTGCAATACCAACTACTCAATCAAAACATCCCCAACGATGTGGGGGAGCTGTGATCTTCATCATCTGGGAGGCCTTCTGGACGACTAACTAGCAGGGCCTGGGAACGGATCGTCATCCATCACTGTGTGGGCATGCCTCTGTTGCTGTGGCAGACTTCAATGGTGCCAGTCTCTCTCTCCTGACGGTATGCCATATGTGGTGTCACCGCCAGACACCACACTTGCTAGGTGGTAGCTTAAATCGGCCGCGGTCCATGTAGTACATGTCGGACCCGCGTGTCGTCACTGTGATCGCAGACCTAGCGCCACCACCAAGGCAGGTCTCGTGATACGAGAGTGGACTCGCCCCAGTTGTACGAGAACCTAGCTATCGCCCAGTTGTACGAGAACCTAGCTACCGCCCAGTTGTACGAAGCCTTTCTCTCTCATTAGCCGAGAGACAGAATAGCCTTCAGCTAAGTTAATAGCGACCACCTAGCAAGGCGCCATTTGTATCAGTGCCTATAGCTTACGAGTATTCAAGAGAGATGTATTCCAAGGACTAAATAAAAGATAAGTAATAAGCATCTACATACTTTTCTTCGTATTCATTTATAAGTTCTCATGTTCCAGACTTCACGCCCGTCTGCTTTATGCCGTGCGTGCACTATCGGCTACAGCGTTAGTCTAGAGTTCATTTTCAGCAATCTCAACTTCACGGTGTCGGCCCAGCTACCGACACAACACCATAAAACTTCTCGTCTCGGCTTCAACTGCTGCAAGCAGAGCTAGCACATGCCTTCACAGTGCGCATTCTGTGATAGGATCGTGGGTGGGAGCAGCTGGCCGCCTTTGGCAGAGCAGGCAGTGACTTGAGCTAACCCCATACAGTGCTGACACCACCGACTCTGCCGCCACCACTGTGGCTACGTGCCACATTCTGGTTTTCACCTACTAGGTGGATGCTTACTGCCAGAACTTCGATTCGTCAACTATTGTATTTTGTGGACAATGTATGTTTAATATTGCAATACTGCTTTAATAATGCCTTTTGGTGTCAGAAAGGCATCTGCCCTCTGAGTCAGCATACCTATGTCTATTGGGTGGATAACCAGTGAGCCCCTGACCTCGACCTGACCTGTATACACCGTTCACCGTAGTGTCCTACCATCAGGGTGCAAAATCGTTTCTCTACTGACAACTCAATACCCTCTACCTCTTATTATACTGGAAGGTCCACTTCTCATGACATGACTTGTATGTGGTTGTCCATAGGGGTGGCTAGATGCTTTTAATCAGATAGTATATCTGCAGTCCTGATATACACATTAATCCATACACCAGCACACCATAGCACGCTGCTAGACGCCCTGTAAAAAAGTGACGCAGTCCACTTAGAAAATAGTCTACAAGAATCTAAGCTCATGGTCTGGAAAAGGGTGGCAACAGCGCAGTCTATCATATGACAGTGTGTAGGTGGCGCAAACGACTCCAACGAGTGTATAACGAAGTACGCTGTGGAAGGTTAGCTCTATGCGAACAGCAGTGAAGCGCGTGAGAAGGCCAGATAACGACGATCAAAGCTTTAGTGGAAGAATTAAGAAACAATGGGCATGACAAAGGTCGCTCCTTGCTAACTTTCGCGATTGCTGACAATCAGAAGCAGCATCGGAAATGAGATGCGTTGACAGCGTCGTAACAGGACAGTAGAGCTCATACCAAAGACTAATACGGATGGTGAGGAAGACAGACATCGCAGTTTCTTCAAAATTCTGTTGAGCGGGTTGTTTTAGAGGAGAAGTTGTACATTTAGAGAACGTGTCTTCCAACCACTTCAAGAACCCAAATTCTCGCGGCGGTGAAACTGAATAAAATGTTCTCAGACATACAGCCGTGTCAAGTGACTAAAATGCCATGAGCTTACGACCAAGCACTTCTTGACTTTTGACAAGTGGAATGACTGAATCAGAGGCTCAGACGGTTCTGCGACTACGTAGGCTGGAGATTCCTCGACTTGCGCCATAGGGTGGTGGGGTTTCGGGTTCCGCTAAATAGGTCAGGTGTCCACTACACACAAGAGGTGGCTCTGTGGGGCTGGTAGCAGGGGCTGTGTGCGGTAGACTGGACGGTTTTTTAGGTTAGACAGTCTAGGGAAAGATCAAAAAGGGCTCCCGTCTCAAAGGGTACAGGGCAAAGAAACGTCGAGAATTGACCAAGCAACAGTCGGTATTGTAGTTGTAAATTGTCGTAGCTGTGTTGGAAAAGTACCAGAGCTTCAAGCGCTGATGGAATGCACTGAAGCTGAAATATATGAACAGAAAGCTGGCTAAAGCCGGAGATAAATTCTGCCAAAATTTATTCTGAGGTGCAAACCGTGTTCAAAAAGGATTGATTAAATAAAGTAGGTGGTGGTGTGTTTGTGTCTGTTGGTAGTAGTTTATATTGTAGTGAAGTTGAAATAGGTATTTCCTGCGAATTACTATGGTTAGAAGTTACACTCAACAGCCGTACCAAAACAATAATTGGCTCCTTCTACCGACCCCCCGACTCAGATGATATAATAGCTGAACGGTTCAAAGAAAACTTGAATCTCATTACAAATAAGTACCCCACTCATACAGCTATAATTGGTGGAGACTTCAATCTACCCTCGATTTGTTGGCGAAAATACATGTTCGAAGCCGGTGGTAGACAGAAAACATCTTCCGAATTGGTACTAAATGCTTTCTGTGAGAATTACTTTGAACAATTAGTTCATGTGCCCACACGAATTGTAAGTGGTTGGGAAAACACACTCGACCTCTTAGCCACAAATAATTCTGATCTAATAGAGAGCATCATGACGGATACAAGGATTAGTCAACACAAGGTTACTGTAGCGAGGCTCGAAACCATATCAACGAAAACCACAAAAAACAAACGCGAAATACATCTATTTAAAACAGCAGATAAAAATTCGCTTGATGCCTTTCTAAGAGAGAGTCTCCATTCCTTTCTAGCTAATTAGGTAAGTGTAGATCAGATATGGCTCAAATTCAAAGATACACTCTCGATAGCAATAGATGGATTCATACCGCATAAGTTAATAAGAGACGGGACTGATCCACCATGGTACACAAAGACGTCAGGACACTGTTGCAGAAGCAACGAAAAAAGCATGCCAAATTCAGAAGAACGCAAAATCACCAAGACCGGCTAAGTTTCACGGAAGCTCGAAATTTAGTGCGGACGTCAATGCGAAATGCTTTTAATAGTTTCCACAATGAAACATTGTCTCAAAATATGGTAGAAAACCCAAAGAGATTCTGGTCGTATGTAAAGTACACCAGTGGCAAGAAACAGTCAATACCGTCACTGCGCGATAGCGATGGAAATGTTACCGATTACGGTGCCACTAAAGCGGAGTTACTAAATATGCTTTTCCGTAATTCCTTCACGAAAGAAGATGAAGTAAATATTCCAGAATTCGAAACCAGAGCAGCTGTTAGCATGAGTGACACAAAAGTAGATATCTTAGGTGTTGCGAAACAACTCAAATCACTTAAGAAAGGCAAGTCTTTCGGTCCAGGTGGTATACCAATCAGGTTCCTTTCAGAGTATGCAGACACTATATCGCCTTTCTTCGCAATCATATACAACCGCTCATTTGACGAGAGGTCTGTTTCTAAAGACTGGAAAGTAGGACAGGTCACATCAATATTCAAGAAATGAAATAGGAGTAAGTCATTGAATTACAGACCCATACCACTGACCTCAATTTGCAGTAGGATTTTGGAGCATATACTGTACTCGAACATTACGAATCACCTTGAAGGAAATGACTTATTGATACATAACCAACACGGATTCAGAAAATATAGTTCTTGTGCAACACAGCTAGCTCTTTATTCCCATGAAGTAATGAGTGCTGTCGACAAGGGGTCTCAGATCGATTTCATATTCCTAGATTTCCAGAAGGCTTTTAATACCGTTCCTCACAAGCGACCATTAATAAAATTTTGTGCATATGGAGTATCGTCTCAGTTGTGTGATTCGATTCGTGATTTCCTCTCAGAGAGGTCGCAGTTCGTAGTGATAGTAAATCATCGAGTAGAACAGAAGTGGTATCTGGCGTTCCGCAAGGTAGTGTTATAGGCCCTCTGCTGTTCCTGATTTACATAAATGATCTAGGTGATAATCTGAACAGCCCCCTTAGATTGTTTGAAGATGATGCTATAATTTACTGTCTAGTAAAATCATCAGACGATCAATTCCAATTACAAAATGATTTAGAGAGAATTTCTGTATGGTGCGAAAAGTGGAAATTCGCACCAAACAAAGGAAAGTGTGAGGTCATCCACATGGCTAATAAAAGAAATACGGTAAATTTCGGGTATACGATAAATCGCACAAATCTAAGGGCTGTCAATTTGAGTAAATAGCTAGTAATTACAATTAAGACCAACTTAAACTGGAAAGACCACATAGATAATATTGTGGGGAAGGCGAAACAAAGATTGCACTTTGTTGGCAGGACACTTAGAAGATGCGACAAACCCACTAAAGAGAAAGCCTACATTACACTTGTTCGTCCTCTGCCGGAATATTGCTGCGCGGTGTGGGATCCTTACCAGATAGCATTGAGGGAGGACATCGAAAAAGTGCAAAGAAGGGCATCCCGTTTCGTGTTATCGCGCAGTAGTGGTGAGAGTGTCACTAATAAGATACGCCAGTTGGGATGGCAGTCACTGAAACAAAGGCGCTTTTCTTTGCGGCGAGATCTATTTACGAAATTTCGCTCATCAACATTCTCTTCCGAAACCAAAAATATTTTGTTGACACCCATCTACGTAGGGAGAAACGATCGTCAAAATAAAATGAGAGAAATCAGAGCTCGAACGGAAAGATTTAGGTGTTCTGTCCCGTACTGTTCAGAACTCCCCGTCCATTCACTTCGGTAGTCGCCTCCCTAAGTAACGAGCGCTGTGATTGGCGATAGCGCTCCTATCACGTCTCCAAGCCATCGCACACTCACAGACATTTTGAAACACATTCGAAATACTGGATTTACTTTTAAACAACTTGAAATTAAATAAATATTCCTATGGCTGGACCATAAACACGCTCTAACACACATTATTAAATACATAAACAGATTAAATAACAACAAAAGATAGGCCAGTAGCCCAATGCCTCTGTGCTTTCTAAACACAGTAAATATTTAACCAATTTCTTCATGAATAGTATATATCGGATATAAACAAAGACATAGACGAATAAATATATATTTATAAGCATGCTGCTACCGTTTTTTCGTGTAACTGTGGAGTACTTATGGCCTGACGTGATCGACAGTAATCGGCCACTTCGACCTACAGTGGCTCATGTACTATTCAATTTAAATGCCTGTAATTTATACCAATTTAGGTTTACACTAATAGGTTTCAAAAGACACGTCGATCGACAAAATCGGATGAACCGTTTCGATTTTGGAAATTCGTTGCTGGGTGTGACTTGTATAATTTATCATCAGATACTAAACTTTCAATTAATAAGGATACTGAAGATCTTATTACACCATCAGAATAGTCGTGCAAGTAATGGTGACGTCCATGTTTCTTTTTGAGGTATCATGATTCCTCTGGCTACTATTAATTTCTATATGAACTCTGACATGTCTGCCATTAAGGTTTCAGAAAGGCCGCCATCTTCGGAACTCCCGGCATGTAAGTCTCTTTGATCGACACAGCGTCACCATGGAAATCCCAGCCGCTTGGAGCTACCCCTCATGCTCAGCTAACGTTCGGTACCACGTGGTTGCTGCCGGGCCGTGACCCGCCGAGAGGCCCCAGCTCGGCCACGCCAACTCCGAACTTAGAATATTTTCAGAGAGCCACGACTCGCACATTATCTCACAAGACGATGGATGCAAATAGAACTTATGGATATCCCAGTCCACGTGTGCACACGACTCAGACCCATCCACAAAGAACTAAGTTCCGCTTTCAGTCAGAATGAAATCTGGAGTAAAGACAGCCATAATCGCTAGTGAAGATGGCGGAGATTGTACGAATTGTAAAGCTGAAGATTCGAAAATGTTAGTATAGTCTTACCGAAACCGACTATCTAAACGATATTATTATTTCACTAGTCAACTTTCCTTTTTCTCAACACATACTAATCGTACAGGGGTGAACGAAGTATCGTTAGTAAGTTTAACCGGCTTCGGACATTGCATACTATTTTTGCGCTGAAGCTTTCTATTAGCGGAAAATTTTGACATAAGAAGAGACTTTTAACGATCATAGGCAAAGGGACATCATGGACAGAGGCTTGCACCGAGCCAGTGCAGCCTTCCCGATACCCCATCCAGCCACGACTGCCGGGCGAGCCTCGACTCGCGTTGCCCGGGCAACGCCGAGACCGCCGGGCCGCGCGGTTCCTCGCCACAGAGGCAGTTTGCCCTGGCTCCCGTGACACTCGGCTGCTCGACAAGTCACACGCCCACTAGGGACCAAGTTGTCGCAGGCGCGAAACGAAATCTCCGTGGACCATTTGCACTCAGTTTTTTACTCCGCACAGTATATACTGAATATTTCACCTCCGGTCTTACATAAAATTAACTCATGACTGTAACATGAGCAGCAAGATTATTCCTTAAATCTCATCCATTGTTTGTAATTGTCGAATAATGTATCGTTATGAGCATGTGAAAAAACTTCTGTACATTGTGATGCAGTGAAAATAGGTAATTTTATACTTGTTGTTGTGGTCTTCAGTCCAGAGACTTACAGCAACCTACATCCTTCTGAATCTGCTTAGTGTATTGATCTCTTGGTCTCTCTCTACGATTTTTAACCTCTGCGTTGTCCTCCAGTTCTAAATTGGTGATCTCGATGTCACAGAACATGTCCTAACAAACGATCCCTCCTTATCGTCAAGTTGTGCCACATATTTCTCTTCTCTCCCATTCTGTTCAGTACCTCCTCATTAATTATGTGAATCTACCCATCTAACCTTCAGCATTCTTCTCTAGCACCAGATTTCGAACGCTTCTATTCTCTTCTTGTCCAAACAATTTATCGTCCACGTTTCACTTCCATACATTGCTACACTCCATACAAATACTTTCAGAAACTACTTCCTGACACTTAAATATATACTCGATGTTAACAGATTTCTCTTCTTCAGAAACGCTTTCCTTGCCATTGCCAGTCTACATTTTATATCCTCCCTACTTCGACCATCATCAGTTATTTTGCTCCCCAAATAGAAAAACTCCTTTACTACTTTAAGCGTCTCATTTCCTAATCTAATTCCCTCAGCATCACCCGACTTAATCCGACTACATCCCATTATCCTCGTTTTGCTTTTGTTGATGTTCGTCTTATACCCTCCATTCAAGACACTGTCCATTCCGTTCAGCTGCTCTTCCAGGTCCTTTGCTGTCTCTGGCAGAATTACAATGTCATCGGCGAACCTCAAATTTTTAATTTCTTCTCCATGGATTTTAATTTCTACTCCAAATTTTTCTTTTGTTTCCTTTACTGCTTGCTCGATATGCAGATTGAATAACTTCGCGAATAGGCTACAATGTTCTCTCACTCCCTCCCCAACCACTGCTTCTCTTTCATGCTCCTCGACTCTTATAACTGCCATCTGGTTTCTGTACAAATCGCAAATAGTCCCTCAACCGTTTGGGGTAAAACTCAATGGGACTCGGAGCAAGTAAGGCTAGCAACCTGCTTCCCTGGTACTTTAAATATGATGCTGGCAACAATCAGAGCAAAATCCTCGGACCTCTGGAAGTGACGGAGTCCCACCTCTAACTGACAAACCAGGGACTCCTAAGATACGACTTGGCAAACAAATGGTAATGAGATGGGGAGCTATTAATATCAATGGGTGCTACTCTGGGAAGAAAGTAGAGCTGGCGGAGGCTGCAAGTAAGATGGGGCTGGACGTTTTAGCTGTTAGTGACATTCGGGTAAGGGGTGAGAAAGAAGAGGAAGTGGGAGAATACAAGGTCTACCTGTCAGGGAGTCAAAGCAGGAATAGCACAATGGGGTGTAGGGCTTTACATCAGCAAAGAAATGGAACCCAGCGTACTTGAAATAACGTATGTAAACGAACGACTGATGTGGATAGATTTGACAGTGTCTAGGAAGAAAATTAGGATTGTGTCAATATATTCGCATTGTGAAGGGACAGATCAAGATAAGATGGATAGTTTTTATGAGGCACTCAGTGATGTAGTTGTTAGAGTAAAGGACAAGGACAGTGTTCTGCTCATGGGTGATTTTAATGACAGGATTGGAAATAGAACAGAAGGGTATGAAAAGGTTATGGGTAAATTTGGAGAGGATATGGAGGCCAACAGGAACGGGAAACAACTCTTGGATTTCTGTGCCAGTATGGGCTTAGCAATCACAAACTCCTTTTTTAAACATAAGAACATTCACTGGTATACTTGGGAAGGCAGGGGAACGAGATCTGTCATTGACTATATAATAACAGATCAGGAACTCAGGAAGGCTGCGAGGGACACACGTGTATTCAGGGGATTCTTTGATGACACTGATCATTATTTAATCTGCAGTGAAATTTGGATTGTGAGACCCAAAGTGCAGGAGGTCAGGTTCATATGTAGGAGGATAAGAGTGGAGAAACTTCAGGATAAGGAAATCAGGCACAAGTACATAACAGCGATCTCAGAAAGGTACCAGTTAGTTGAACGTAGTCAATTACAGTCATTGGGAAAGGAATGGACAAGGTACAGGGACACAGTACTAGAAGTGGCTGAAGAATGTCTTGGAACAGTAGTGTGTAAAAGTAGGATGAAGCAAACAGCTCGGTGGAATGACACAGTCAAGGCAGCCTGTAAAAGGAAAAAGAAGGCGTATCAAAAATGGCTACATACTAGAACTCAGGTAGACAGAGAAAGTTATGTTGAAGAAAGAAACAAAGCCAAACAGATAATTGCAGCGTCCAAGAAGAAATCTTGGGAAGATTTTGGAAACAGGTTGGAGACTATGGGTCAAGCTGCTGGAAAACCATTCTGGAGTGTAATTAGCAGGCTTCGAAAGGGAGGTAAGAAGGAAATGACAAGTATTTTGGACAGGTCAGGAAAACTGCTGGTGAATCCTGTGGATGGCTTGGGCAGATGGAGGGAATATTTTGAAGAGTTGATCAATGTAGGTGAAAATGCGATCAGTAATGTTTCAGATTTCGAGGTAGAATGGGATAGGAATGATGATGGAAATAGGATCACATTTGAGGAAGTGGAGAAAATGGTCAATAAATTGCAGTGCAATAAAGCAGCTGGGGTGGATGAAATTAAGTCGGAACTCATCAAATACTGTGGAATGTAAGGTCTTAAATGGCTACACCGGATAATAGAAATGGCCTGAGACTCGGGACAGGTTCCATCAGACTGGACAAAAGCAGTAATCACACCAATCTTTAAACATGGAAACAGAAAAGATTGTAACAATTACAGAGGTATCTCTTTAATCAGCGTTGTGGGTAAAATCTTCTCAGGTATTGTTGAAAGGAAAGTGCGAGTATTAGTTGAGGACCAATTGGATGAAAATCAGTGTGGGTTTAGGCCTATTAGAGGTTGTCAGGACCAGATCTTTAGCTTGCGGCAAATAATGGAGAAGTGTTATGAGTGGAACAGGGAATTGTATCTATGCTCTATAGATCTAGAAAAGGCATATGACCGGGTTCTAGGAGGAAGTTACTGTCTGTTCTACGACATTATGGAATAGGAGGCAAACTTTTGCAAGCAATTAAAGGTCTTACATGGATAGTCAGGCAGCAGTTAGAGTTGACGGTAAATTGAGTTCATGGTTCAGAGTAGTTTCAGGGGTAAGACAAGGCTGCAACCTGTTTCCACTGTTGTTTATATTATTTATGGATCATATGTTGAAAACAATAGACTGGCTGGGTGAGATTAAGATATGTGAACGCAAAATAAGCAGTCTTGCATATGCAGATGACTTAGTTGTGATGGCATATTCGATTGAAAGTTTGCAAAGTAATATTTCAGAGCTAGATCAGAAATGTAAGGACTATGGTATGAAGATTAGCATCTCCAAAACGAAAGTAATGTCAGTGGGAAAGAAATATAAACGGATTGAGTGCCAAATAGGAGGAACAAAGTTAGAACAGGTGGACGGTTTCAAGTACTTAGGATGCATATTCTCACAGGATGGCAACATAGTGAAAGAACTGGAAGCGAGATGTAGGAAAGCTAATGCAGTGAGCGCTCAGCTACGATCTACTCTCTTCTGCAAGAAGGAAGTCAGTATCAAGACTAAGTTATCTGTGCACCGTTCAATCTTTCGACCAACTTTGTTGTATGGGAGCGAAAGCTGGGTGGATTCAGGTTACCTTATCAACAAGGCTGAGGTTACGGATATGAAAGTAGCTAGGATGATTGCAGGTACTAGTAGATGGTAACAATGGCGGGAGGGTGTCCACAATGAGGAAATCAAAGAAAAACTGGGAATGAACTCTATAGATGTAGCAGTCAGGGCGAACAGGCTTAGATGGTGGGTCATGTTACACGCATGGGAGAAGCAAGGTTACCCAAGAGACTCATGGGCTTAGCAGTAGAGGGTACGAGGAGTCGCGGCAGACCAAGGAGAAGGTACCTGGATTCGGTTAAGAATGATTTTGAAGTAATAGGTTTAACATCAGAAGAGGCACCAATGTTAGCACTGAATAGGGGCCTGGAGGAATTTTATAAGGGGGCTATGCTCCAGACTGAACGCTGAAAGGCATAATCAGTCTTAAATGATGATGATGATGAAGATGATGATCAATTAAATTCAGTATCTCTTCTGTTACCACAGGATTTCTATTACCCCTCGTCTTTTTACCTACTTGATCCTCTGCTGCCTTCACTATTTCATCTCTCAAAGCTACCCATTCTTCTTCTACTGTGTTTCTTTCCCCCATTCCTGTCAGTTGTTCCCTTGTGCTCTCCCTGAAACTCTGTACAACCTCTGGTTTAGTCAGTTTATCCAGGTCCCATCTCCTTAAATTCCGACGTCTTTGCAGTTTCTTCAGTTTTAATCTACAGTTCATAACCAATAGATTGTGGTCAGAGTCCACGTCTGCCCCTGGAAATGTCTTACAATTTAAAACCTGGTTCCTAAATCTCTGGCTGACCATTATATAATCTATTTGAAACCTGTTATTTTTTTATTAAAGAGCATTATTATTAAATATCCAATTTTTGTAATTGAGTGTGAGGAAATGGCAAGAATTCAAAAGTTTTTATTGACGCAGCAGAATAGTTCTCATATTGTATAGAGTTTATATTTTCCTCGTCAGCTACATCTTCCCAAAGGCTAAGTATGGCTTCAGACAGGCCAATTTGGCAGACACATTCTTATAAACCAATATAAACCAACAGTTTAAATTTATTACTTCTGTTACCAAAGACAAACCTTTGTACTGTGAACGACAATACTGAGTACTTCATTGAAAATCTTAGTCTTTGCGAAATCTTTTTGAATTCCAATCAAATTGAATGCTTCGATATCCGTCACCATTCTGTAGTAGAAATTCATCTTACTGCAGACTGAAACTTTAATAACACGATCAAAGAACTTGAAATCTCTTCAGGACTTGGTAAAACTTTCAGCAAAACTTGACTGTTCTGTCTAGTAATAACAGTCGGCTTCTCAACCTCAAAAGAGACAGTACTTATGAAATCCACCTGAGCGTAAACGGAAACGAGCTGCGTCTCCAAATTTCCACTGACTTTAAGATAGAGAAAAGTTACAAATCTTTGTCACCGTTAAGTTTCTGGTTAAGCTTAAAGGCGGTCTTGCTAATGCTTTCAAATTAAGCAGTAACAAATTTATTGCCTCTCGCTTACACACATTTTAGTGAAAAGGTTTTTACTTTTTACACGTATACAAAAAAAAAAAAATACAGGAGAAAACTTCTCATCGAAAGTAATTTGGGACTGTCTTTAACTTATTTGGTTCCTGACTTTAAAGTTATGTGTCGTGCAAAGCAAGCCGTTCCTTCTCACCGGATTCCAAGACGGGTTGATCCAGTTAACTGCGTAATGAAAACTTGTAGGTAAACAAAAATGTGTAAGACTTTAATAATGCATGTTAGACCTGCCCATCATGCAAAAGCCTACATAAACCAGAATGAGATTTTCACTCTGCAGCGGAGTGTGCGCTGATATGAAACTTCCTGGCAGATTAAAATTGTGTGCCCGACCGAGACTCGAACTCGGGACCTTTGCCTTTCGTGGGCAAGTGCTCTACCACTGAGCTACCGAAGCACGACTCACGCCCGCTACTCACAGCTTTACTTCTGCCAGTACCTCGTCTCCTACCTTCCAAACTTTACAGAAGCTCTCCTGCGAACCTTGCAGAACTAGCACTCCTGAAAGAAAGGATATTGCGGAGACATGGCTTAGCCACAGCCTGGGGGATGTTTCCAGAATGAGACTTTCACTCTGCAGCGGAGTGTGCGCTGATATGAAACTTCCTGGCAGATTAAAACTGTGTGCCCGACCGAAACTCGAACTCGGGACCTTTGCTTTTCGCGAGCAAGTGCTCTACCACTGAGCTACCGAAGCACGACTCACGCCCGGTACTCACAGCTTTACATCTGCCAGTACCTCGTCTCCTACCTTCCAAACTTTACAGAAGCTCTCCTGCGCAGGAGAGCACTTGCCCGCGAAAGGCAAAGGTCCCGAGTTCGAGTCTCGGTCGGGCACACAGTTTTAATCTGCCAGGAAGTTACATAAACCATTTTGATGTGATACAACTGAAATGTAAACCATATATAAGCAATACGACTATTAAATCTTTTGCCTGGAAATTAATAACTCGCATGTTACACTTTCTTTTTTTTTTTTGCAGGGGGTCTTGAATATCAGATTTTTGTGACAGGGGGTCACAGGTCGAAAATGTTTAGGAATCACTGCTGTTAGGTATCTATAAAATTACCTGCGTGGCACTACAAGTGTACGATACAGTCACTAAATTATATATTGGGTGTAAATGTATTTCTTAAAATGGAAAGCGGAGTAATAAAGGAACACAAACTGCAGACAAGTAAGGTATACAAAGTTTATTGAAAACTTTTTGCTTCATGTAAATAAAGAATTATTCTTCACCCTGTTATGCCGTAACAATTTTCTGGATTAGCTTACTCCTGAAACAACAATTAAGACGTTAGAGAATTGTGATAACGATAACAGAATGTTATGTAAACGTAAACTGACTTAACAGTGGTATTGCAGTGCACCATAAGCAGGTCATTCACATTTTCCGTGGATGTTCCATTATGTTTATCGATAATGACAATCCCAGTTTGTAACCTCCCCCTCACTTATGGACCTTAATGATAGTGAAAAATTAAACCGTGTGTACCTAATGGAAATTTGGGAAAAGCAATCGTCACCGAAGTTAATCTGTCGGTAAAGAGGGAGGAAGGGTTACATCTAAATGAAAGGAAAAATGAAATGAAATTGGTGGAAATTAATTTTGAAAAATGTGCGGTCATTGCGTTAACAGTTAACTGGCGTTAATTAGATATTTGAGATTTGGAGAAAATTACGGTCGCCAGTCCTATGGACAACTACTAAAATAACTGAAAAAGAAAGGTTAATGCACATAAAATTAGCACTTAAAGCATGGCAACAGAAGGTTGACACGTGTTGTGTGAAAACTGAATGTTTGTCGGAAGCAATAAATTTCGCTACACTCTGACTTAATTTAGCAAAATAATTAATAAAACTGGAGAATTGAAAATTAATTTAGTGACTGAAATTAATAGTGAACTTTTCTGAAGCACTGCGAAATTAAATAAAATAAGGTTAGTCTTGGGCTACCTCAACAATCATCTCAAAAGCAACTTCAATCTACGCAGTTTGGAAATGAGAGATTTAACTTTGAACTTGAATTAAATGATTCTGAACAATTAACAATAGTAAAATTTAGAACGTACCAAGCTGAGCTGCAGTCACAGGTAAGCTAAAATATGGTAACAAATCTCGCACTCTTAATTTGTGCTTGTGTAATCTAAATATACTTTGTTTCTTGTAGCCAGCTATGTATACTTTAACTGAACTTTGAAATTAAAGCAGTGAAATGGAAAGATATTACTTTAATGCTGGCGTTTGAATTGCAACGACACTCGGGTTCATTTCGGAAAAGGAAGGGACCCTGCTTGGTAATGAAATTGGGACAATGAGCAACAAAGGTTCATGCTAAGTTGCTGTATTTTAGTGATGCAAATGGAACAGTTTGAAAATCTGAGGTCTACCATAAAGTTCTGAAACTTTACGTGCTTTCATTCTTCTTCGTTGGTTGATTGGAGGTTTGAAGTCGTCGATCGATAGGGGCGACAATCACTCATTGTCGGCCATCGCTGTTGCAGAAGCTGGATGTTGTTGCGCCTTCTTCTCGACACGGTCACCAGGCAAAACGGGCTTTTGATGTGTGCCAGGTAATGTTCCCTGTCCGCGACACCGTGTCAGAAACTATCATAGCAAGTCGAGCGCAATTACATGCTGTCAAACCCCGAAAGCGCGGCAACTCGCGGGAGCGTCACTCAACACACCTGCTCCACCGCCCTACTCCAGCCAGACTCTGCTCTGTCCGCGCTCCACGCGGCAGAGTTGACACTACCCAAGATCCTAAACACTTTGGTTCTCCACATGGCCTATCGATGTAATCGCTCGACAGCATAGTTTTCCCTAGACAAAACCCAGCGTAAAAATACAAATAATATTTACAAAACAAACAAATTCTACATCTACATAAATGCGTAAATATATATACAAATTGTGAAACAATTACAATATATAAAGACACCGAAATGTCATATCTTCAGGTAACAAAATAAGGAAAAAATTTATAGTACAATAGATGGAAATACGAGGGTATGCATTTTCGGCGTTACACGTTCTACGATATGCCCTCTCCATGGAGGCGCTAGAGGCAGGAACTTCTCGCGCTACTGGCGACAGTCTGGGATAAGTAGTTGTTCTTGATTTCTACCACTCCAGAAGCGACTGCCCCTCTTCTGGCTTTCCCATCAATAGGTACATGTAAACTCCTCTACTCATATCGTGGGCGCTTTAGAAAGCGTCTGTATAAAATCACGCGAATAATACAACATACCTGCATTGGGGATAAATGGGTTGCATTGCATACATGTAAATATATTTAGTGTATTGCTCACTTGAATTTACATATTTTTAAAACTATGCGATCAACGTTTGAGGATGTCAGCATTGATAAAATATTTATTTAGCAAACCTATGTTACATCGCATTCACCTAAAAAGTGCAGGACATCTGGAACGTGCTGCTCCTTGAACTTCCTCTCTCTCAGTTACCAAAGGTTGCTGCAGATGACGCGCCTGTGATATTGGAAGTAATGAAAGCAAACGTCTGGCTTTATTCCCACTTTTTCGGTCAAGAGATTTTTAGTGTGTGCTTTCAGGATTGCTATTTCTTGTAGTTCACTGATAATATTGCGGCACACCGTTTTCTTCAAATACGGTTCTTATCAGTTTCTGGGTGATTAAAATATTTAACTGAAATTTAGAAATTAGTGGTAATTTCCTATGGGACCAAACTGCTGAGGTCATCGGTCCCTAGGCTTACACACTGCTTAATCCAACTCAAACTAACTTACGCTAAGGACAACACACACATCCATGCCCGAGAGAGGACTCGAACCTCCGACGGAGGGAGCCGCGCGAACTGTGGCAAGGCACCGTAGACCGCGCGAATTACCCATCCGGCATTTAACTAAAAATTTAAATTTTATTTGTTTATAATGGCGTCGTTTGACGTATATCGGAAAGCACACTTTACTGTCCGCCACATTCTCAGCACAATGTTCCTGTATCTGGTTGTCCATGTCAAACAAGTGCATAGTCGAACAAATGTCAACTTCCATAGCCTTGGCAGCCTCTTGAAGTACTTCGAGAAACTAAATTCATTTTGCAGATATCTCGTATCCCAAAAAAGTGCATTTTTCCGATTCAAGTAAAATTTCAGCAATTTGTTCATGCTGCATAAATACGAACCTTAGCGTGGCACACATGCAGTATTCCAGCGAGTTTCGTGCTGCTTAACGGTAGACTACAACCGCGAGTCTTTCATATGGCCACTCCTATCCATTTAAGTTACGCCGTTTTTCGTTACTTCCAGCGATACTTAAACAGCAGGACAATATTGGTGCAAGTTTATCCTCAAGGGTATAGCGTAGAACTGTTTTATGGAAGTAGATGTTGTACGGGAGATGACAATAGTTCTCAAACGGCCTTTATCACATTTGCCCCCTGATCAGTAAAGAACATAACACTCGATAAATGACTTGTAAATATCCTTTAGTCATGTTAATTTTCGTTTCGTCCCGTACATTTAAAATAGTTTTCTCCTTATAAGAGGGAAACTCTACAATAAACAGGACCCTATTTTTCCACGGCAACTCTCGTGAAATCGATATCTTTTCCTAAAATAATGACAACAATGTGCGATGACCTAAAAGCGTTATCAAGAAAATCAAAACAATTGCGAGTTGCGTACACTCTGATCACTTGATGGCCTTCGCTCTGGACACACGAGCGGGTGTTGGCGACGGATTCTGGAACACCTGCAGTCTCTGCCTGTGCATTATTGGAGACGCGACCTTCATATCTCCAGCTGCAGTTCGCGGAACAACCAATCCAGCTTCATTATCTGGGGGCACACGTGAAGATTTCTAAAGCAACCGGCCATGCACCGTTCAGGAACTGCGACTTTTCTCCATGGTTTTTAGGTGCCAGCAAGTTCTAGTCGCTTCCAGTGTGGCTAAAGAGTTGACCACTGACCATACCGGAAAACTTTTCAAATGGTATCGGAGCAGTTCTCGTTTTTTTGGAAAATCATCCAGGAACATTTCATGAACGAGAATATAAAAGTAGGGTGTGCGCAGAGATGTTTTAAACTTTACTAGACGATATTCCACCTGTGGACCGAGGTGTAATAAACTTAGCTACAAAATCTTAGATCAAGTTTAAGGAAAGAGCTCAGAAATGTATAGGCTCGAACAAGAAGCGGAAAAAGGGATGACGAATTTTAGAGCCCAGGAAAATGTTGCATGTACTATGGTCATGACTGTGTTGCATCCATTATTTTATATTGCGAGTTTTTTCTTTACAAAGGATCAAGAACGACCTCTTCCTAGCATATCAAACCTTTACGATTCTCAGAGAAGTGCCGCCGATTCGACAAGGAAAACTGCTCGTGTGTGGCTAGTTAGTTGCCCCTTCCCAGTGCTGTCCGTTTCCCTGATGCTCGGAGCCCTGTTGACACCCGGGCTCGGCCGGATACCCAACGAGCTACGGGCCTCGACGCCCATCGCGGCTCGTGCCCTCCGTTCGCGGTACAGTTGAGTTCGACTACCGGCACCAGAACGCAGCAGTCTGTCGCAGGCGGACTTGGGCGGGTAAATGTTGCGGGATGCACGGCTCTGGTCAGGAACGCCCAGAATCAAACCTATATTTTACGGAACTAACTTATTAATCGCTACTAACTGAGTCCCTTTTCATACTGTCTTATAACAAATACACTCCTGGAAATGGAAAAAAGAACACATTGACACCGGTGTGTCAGACCCACCATACTTGCTCCGGACACTGCGAGAGGGCTGTACAAGCAATGATCACACGCACGGCACAGCGGACACACCAGGAACCGCGGTGTTGGCCGTCGAATGGCGCTAGCTGCGCAGCATTTGTGCACTGCCGCCGTCAGTGTCAGCCAGTTTGCCGTGGCATACGGAGCTCCATCGCAGTCTTTAACACTGGTAGCATGCCGCGACAGCGTGGACGTGAACCGTATGTGCAGTTGACGGACTTTGAGCGAGGGCGTATAGTGGGCATGCGGGAGGCCGAGTGGACGTACCGCCGAATTGCTCAACACGTGGGGCGTGAGGTCTCCACAGTACATCGATGTTGTCGCCAGTGGTCGGCGGAAGGTGCACGTGCCCGTCGACCTGGGACCGGACCGCAGCGACGCACGGATGCACGCCAAGACCGTAGGATCCTACGCAGTGCCGTAGGGGACCGCACCGCCACTTCCCAGCAAATTAGGGACACTGTTGCTCCTGGGGTATCGGCGAGGACCATTCGCAACCGTCTCCATGAAGCTGGGCTACAGCCCCGCACACCGTTAGGCCGTCTTCCGCTCACGCCCCAACATCGTGCAGCCCGCCTCCAGTGGTGTCGCGACAGGCGTGAATGGAGGGATGAATGGAGACGTGTCGTCTTCAGCGATGAGAGTCGCTTCTGCCTTGGTGCCAATGATGGTCGTATGCGTGTTTGGCCCCGTGCAGGTGAGCGCCACAATCAGGACTGCATACGACCGAGGCACACAGAGCCAACACCCGGCATCATGGTGTGGGGAGTGATCTCCTACACTGGCCGTACACCACTGGTGATCGTCGAGGGGACACTGAATGGTGCACGGTACATCCAAACCGTCATCGAACCCATCGTTCTACCATTCCTAGACCGGCAAGGGAACTTGCTGTTCCAACAGGACAATGCACGTCCGCATGTATCCCGTGCCACCCAACGTGCTCTAGAAGGTGTAAGTCAACTACCCTGGCCAGCAAGATCTCCGGATCTGTCCCCCATTGAGCATGTTTGGGACTGGATGAAGCGTCGTCTCACGCGGTCTGCACGTCCAGCACCAACGCTGGTCCAACTAAGGCGCCAGGTGGAAATGGCATGGCAAGCCGTTCCACAGGACTACATCCAGCATCTCTATGATCGTCTCCATGGGAGAATAGCAGCCTGCAATGCTGCGAAAGGTGGATATACACTGTACTAGTGCCGACATTGTGCATGCTCTGTTGCCTGTATCTATGTGCCTGTGGTTCTGTCAGTGTGATCATGTGATGTATCTGACCCCAGGAATGTGTCAATAAAGTTTCCCCTTCCTGGGACAATGAATTCACGGTGTTCTTATTTCAATTTCCAGGAGTGTATCATTTCATTTGTTTTAAAGTACTTAGTAACCGGATAATTTGTGTATAGCATTGCCTCATAAAGTAATCGTGACAAGTGCGGTAGCCCATTATCTCTGCACGTCGTACAAGTTGACTTTTCTAAACGAATATGCTTTCCGAAACGACGAACATATTGTCACCTTGAATACTGATTTACCTACACTCATGCTCATAAGTTAAGGATAATGCTGATAACATGGTGAAACAATGCTCTGGTGGGCGGTTTTCATGTTTAAATCACCACGGGCTATGACCGTGCGGTGCATTTGACCTGCGATCGTCGCTTGGTGGCGCTGTAGCAGTCCACAAACGCAGATGTGTGTTGGTGCATGTCAGAGTACGGTGCAGCGAGTAAGTGTGCAGACATTTTCAGACATGCTAATGGTGACTGTGTGTTGAAAATGGCTCAAAGAACACAAATTGATGACGTTGTGAGGGGCAGAATAATAGGGCGACTGGAGGCTGGTCGAACACAGCAGGTAGTAGCACGGGCCCTCCGTGTGCCACGAAGTGTGATCTCAAGATTATGACAACGATTCCAGCAGACAGGAAACGTGTCCAGGCGCTACAGTACGGGACGTCCACAGTGTACAACACCACAACAAGACCGATATCTCAACATCAGTCCCTGCGGACGGCCGTAGAGTACTGCAGGTAGCCTTGGTCGGGACCTTACCTCAGCCACTGGAACAGTTGTCTCTAGACACACAGTCTACAGACGACTGAACAGACACGGTTTATTCGCCCGGAGACCCGCAAGGTGCATTCCACTGACCCCTGGTCACAGGAGAGCCCGTAATGCCGGGTGTCAAGAACACAGTACATGGTCACTGGAACGTGGTCTCAGGTTATGTTCACGGACAAGTCCAGGTATAGTCTGAACAGTGATTCTCGCCTGGTTTTCATCTGGCGTGAACCAGGAACCAGATATCAACCCCTTACTGTCCTTGAAAAGGAGCTGTGTAGAGGTCGTGGTTTGTTGGTGTGGGGTGGAATTATTATTGGTGCACGTACAGCCCTGCATGTCTTTGACAGAGGAACTGTAACAGGTCTGGTGTATCGGGATGTCATTTTGCACCAGTATGTCCGCCTGTTCGGGGTGCAGTGGGTCCCACCTTCCTCCTGATCAATGATAATGCACGGCCCAACCGAGCTGCCATCGTGGAGGAGTACCTTGAAATAGAAGATATCAGGCGAATGGAGTGGCCTGGCAGCGGCCTGTCTGTCCTCCAGACCGAAACCCCATCGAGCACGTCTGGGATGCTCTCAGTCGACGTATCGCTGCACGTCTTCAAACCCCTACAACACTTCGGGAGCTCCGACAGAAACTGGTGCAAGAATGGGAGGCTATACCGCAGCAGCTCTCGACCACTTGATCCAGAGTATGCCAACCGGTTGTGCGGCCTGTGTACGTGTGCGTGGTGATCGAACCCCATACTGATGTCGGGGTACATGCACAGGAAAAAGTGGCATTTTGTGTTTCGGGACGGTTTTCTCAACTTATCACCAATATCGTCGACTTACAGATCTGTGTCGTGTGTGTTCCCTATGTGCCTATGCTATTAGCGCCAGTATTGTGTAGTGCCACGCTTTGTGGCATCACAATCTGAAATTATAATTAATTTATGAGCATGAGTGTATTTCTAATACTGTCCAAAGTGCTTACATAAAGTTTGAGTGTAATTAAAATGTCAAAATGTAGTGAGAAGTTACTGCGGCGTTAGTGATATACCAGGTAAGAAGTGAAGACAATGTCCTAAGCTGTATATTTCGCGTTTACACAGTTACGACTGCATACAGTCCGACGAGACGAATGGCAACCAGTTGTCTCCTGCAGAATTCTTACATTCATTCGAACTGTCAAGATTACCACCATATAAACCTATATAAAGAAAAATATTATTGTCATGTTGCTAAGAGACCTGAACGCCAAAAAGGGCTTAGTCAATGATTGTAACAAAACACAATGAATTTAGTATTAATATTCAGCTGACTGACACCGAGAATACTGTTGTAATACCACGGATAAACTTATCACCATCTGATCCAAGTATGCCATTTCAGTTAACAAGAAGACGTTACCTATTAAAATTGCGTTTGCGATCACTATAAACAAGTCGCATGGTCAAACGCTCGAAGGAGCAAGATTGTTTTTACCAGATCACATCTTTACTCAGGGACAATTTTATGGAGCCTTTCAACTGTAACTAAGTCAACTAGCAATTTTGTATCCCTTAAAGAAAATGATAAACAAAAAGGATACGAAGATTGCTTACTTACGTCAAATATCGTTTACAACGAGAGACTATAATGCCCAGAAATTTTGTTCAAAACCATTTAAATGAGAACGTATATACAAGTATGTGTCATAAATTTATGACTTTAATTTCACGTTGTTTCAGATATGACTTTAACTTCACGTTGTTTCAGATTTCGATGTACAATGGGATAGGAATGAGGATGGAAGTAGGATCACATTTGAGGAAGTGGTGAAAATGGTCAATAGATTGCAGTGCAATAAAGCAGCTGGGGTGGATGAAATTAAGTCGGAACTCATCAAATACAGTGGAATGTAAGGTCTTAAATGGCTACGCAGGATAATTGAAATGGCCTGGGAGTCGGGACAGGTTCCATCAGACTGGACAAAAGCAGTAGTCACACCAATCTTTAAACATGGAAACAGAAAAGATTGTAGCAACTACAGAGGTATCTCTTTAATCAGCGTTGTGGGTAAAATCTTCTCAGGTATTGTTGAAAGGAAAGTGCGAGTATTAGTTGAGGACCAATTGGATGAAAATCAGTGTGGGTTTAGGCCTCGTAGAGGCTGTCAGGAGCAGATCTTAAGCTTACGGCAAATAATGGAGAAGTGTTATGAATGGAACAGGGAATTGTATCTATGCTTTATAGATCTAGAAAAGGCATATGACCGGGTTCCTAGGAGGAAGTTGTTGTCTGTTCTACGAGATTATGGAATAGGAGGCAAACTTTTGCAAGCAATTAAAGGTCTTTACATGGATAGTCAGGCAGCAGTTAGAGTTGACGGTAAATTGAGTTCATGGTTCAGAGTAGTTTCAGGGGTAAGACAAGGCTGCAAGCTGTCTCCACTGTTGTTCATATTATATATGGATCATATGTTGAAAACAATAGACTGGCTGGGTGAGATTAAGATGTGTGAACACAAAATAAGCAGTCTTGCGTATGCGGATGACTTAGTTGTGATGGCATATTCGATTGAAAGTTTGCAAAGTAATATTTCAGAGCTAGATCAGAAATGTAAGGACTATGGTATGAAGATTATCATCTCCAAAACGAAAGTAATGTCAGTGGGAAAGAGATATAAACGGATTGAGTGCCAAATAGGAGGAACAAAGTTAGAACAGGTGGATAGTTTCAAGTACTTAGGATGCATATTCTCACAGGATGGCAACATAGTGAAAGAACTGGAAGCTAGGTGTAGCAAAGCTAATGCAGTGAGCGCTCAGCTACGATCTGCTCTCTTCGGCAAGAAGGAAGTCAGTACCAAGACTAAGTTATCTGTGCACCTTCAATCTTTCGACCAATTTTGTTGTATGGGAGCGAAAGCTGGGTGGATCCAGGTTACCTTATCAACAAGGTTGAGGTAACGGATATGAAAGTAGCTAGGATGATTGCAGGTACTAGTAGATGGGAACAATGGCAGGAAGATGTCCACAATGACGAAATCAAAGGAAAACGGAGTGAACTCTATAGATGTAGCAGTCAGGGCGAACAGGCTTAGATGGTGGGGTCATGTTACACGCATGGGAGAAGCAAGGTTACCCAAGAGACTCATGGGTTCAGCAGTAGAGGGTAGGAGGAGTCGGGGCAGACCAACGAGAAGGTACCTGGATTCGGTTAAGAATGATTTTGAAGTAATAGGCTTAACATCAGAAGAGGTACCAATGTTAGCACGGAATAGGGGATCATGGAGGAATTTTATAAAGGGGACTATGCTCCAGACTGAACGCTGAAAGGCGTAATCAATCTTCAATGATGATGATGATGATGATGATGACGATGATTTCACGTTGTTCCGTTGATTTTGAAGATGTTTTCTCTTGATTCCCACAACTACCCTTATCCCACGGCTACACTTATTCCAAACACTCTCATGTAAAACTACAAAATTGCGAAATTTTCCCGTAGTGCCCTGGTAAATACTTTACTAGCGATCTTGGCTATTCGGAAACTAAGGAACCATAGGTTGTGAAATGGAAACCACAGTGAAAATCAAAACTGTTTTATTTACAACGGTTAGCTACACCTTCCAGCTACTTCTCTACACAGTCGCCGCTCAGACTTAGACATCTGTCATAGCGTTGTACCAACTTTGCACCTCGTTATAGAAGACAGCCGCCAGTGCTTTTCAACAATTTTCTACTCTGAACTGCAGCTCGTTGTTTGTGTCTAAATATTCTCTGCATAGCGAGCGGATCATTTGAGCAGAGATGAACCTCAGGGGTAGCCAAACACGGGTTGTATTGTGGGTGATCAAACACTTCCCATCGAAAACGCTGCAGGAGCACCTTCATTGCCCCTGCAGGGTGCGACCGAGAATTGTCATGTAGAACGAACCGCATGACAGTTATGTTATGTGGATTGCATAGCTTCAGGCGAAATCTTTCGCCAGGCCGTCATACTTGGCGGGAGATGCTGATTTCTAGCCATCTTTACGTTCTCACTGTGAGCTCAAAACTGAAAAGAGCGATATGATGCGATCGATGGGCGTACTAGACACAGTGCCCAACGCATCTGTGCAAAGTTTCATCAGATTTTTGGCTGTATTTTCCATTTCGAGACCGATCGTTCCTTATTTTCCGAATAACCCTCCTCGTATTACAGATCGTTCCCATTCTGGCAAAGTCAGGAATATATTTAGTCAAAATGTCAAAGATAAGTAAAGTATAACTACATAACAGCAACACCGAAAAAATACGTCCATCTTACATGAAGGCAGCCGATTGTACTTAAAACGTATTGCTGAAGCCAAAAGCACTTAGCAACCTCACCGACAGGTTTGCACCATGAACTGAACACAGCACAGTGAGAGAAGACCGCGTGGAGGAACTGAACACAACACACCGAGAGAAGACCGCGTGGAGAAGCAGAACCAAGACAGACACAAGACAGACACAGCGACGAAGTTGAAGGGCAGTAAAAGCGAATTGTCGCGGTAAGCGTCTGGTTGACTTGTCCCCAGAGAGATATGCCGTGCATCTGTCTACGTACAAGTCCGAAAAACTGCTCAGAGCGGTGCAGCATCGGTACTTCTGTATAGTACACACGCGAGGAGAGTAGCGAACTCGTTTCAAAATATCGAGCCACGCCGCCACTGCGGGAGATTCACTGCTCCCCTGAGCATTTACGACCACGGGATTCCTTTGGCCTCTTCCGACCACACTGCCTCGTGAGATTGCTTCGGCGAAAACAGCCCCGGCGCTTTTATCTGCTTCCGCGCCGCCACTGACGTATCAGTCCACAGCGTCGTCCTGGGATTGGCGGATAATTCTCGGCAACCACAATCCGTAGTAAGAATTAACGTACCGACCGCAGCAGGTTATTGAAGACGGAACTAAAGTTCTGATTTGTAAGGAGATTGGTCGTGGCCCTATCGTTAGGGAATCGACCGTTTTTTCATTACCTTCTCGTCACTTGGAGAAGTTCGTATAGGCGCATGAAGATTTGCACGCAGCTGCTCATGAATACGAGTCCATCGCACAAAAAAAAAAAAAAAAAAAAAAAAAAAAAAAAAAAAAAAAAAAAAGGAAATCACGCACGAGATACGGTCGGATTTAGATGTAACTCCGTTGACGTGCACTTCATCGCCGCGTATGTAAACCATTAGGGTTTCAGTTACCTGCAACAGGTAGAACAGCCACCAGAGTGCTTCAGTGTTGTATGTGTTCAGTGTTGCTGCCAGGCCTAGACGGTATGTAAGGGGCGTGAACCGGGTCAGACATTCTTCGACCACAATGAAGGAAGGACATAGAGATGACACGCACTTGTGTGACACAGCGTTATCATCACCTGACGGGATTTAAAAGGGGCCTCATTCTGGGTCACAAGTTGGCCGGTTGCTCGTATTGTGCGTTATTGAGGTTTTCGGGGCGTTCGGATGTGACAGTGGCCCGTTGTTAGCAAGGTGACGTCTGGCGTAGACCCTCACATCGTGCCTGTTTAGACGGGATATAACAGCAGTGACCAGACGTGGAGTATGAGTCAGGCACAGGACAGGTGGCGTCGGATGCCGGTATGTACTGCGGGTTTCCAATTAAACATGGTTTAGTGTTGGCCTCAACTACGTACCCTCAGATATTAAAGCTTTTGGCTGGTTTCGATTACTAGGGGCTGGAATACGTAGTAGCCGCATTAAAAGCCAAATACTGCTGAGTCTACAGAATACAATATGAATATACACATGAATCGAATGGTCGGAAGTTCCTATCACTCGGAAATTCTGAATTTAGAACGTAACATAGACATTTATATATGAAAGACTGCAATTAAATAAATTCTGCAGGTACACTACTGGCCATTAAAATTGCTACACCACGAAGATGACGTGCTACAGACGCGAAATTTAACCGACAGGAAGAAGATGCTGTGATATGCAAACGATTAGCTTTCCAGAGCATTCACACAAGGTTGGGGCCGGTGGCGACACCTACAACGTGCTAACATGAGGAAAGTTTCCAACCGATTTCTCATACACAAACAGCAATTGACCGGCGCTGACTGGTGAAACGTTGTTGTGATGCCTCGTGTAAGGAGGAGAAATGCGTACCATCACGTTTCCGGCTTTGATAAAGGTCGGATTGTAGCCTATCGCGATAGCGGTTTATCGTATCGCGACATTGCTGCACGCGTTGGTCGAGATCCAATGACTGTTAGCAGAATATGGGATCGGTGGGTTCAGGAGGGTAATACGGAACGCCGTGCTGGATCCCAACGGCCTCGTATCACTAGCAGTCGAGGTGACAGGCATCTTATCCCCATGGCTGTAACGGATCGTGCAGCCACGACTCGATCCCTGAGTCAACAGATGGGGACGTTTGCAAGACAACAAACATCTGCACGAACAGTTCGACGACGTTTACAGCAGCATGGACTATCAGCTCGGAGACCATGGCTGCGGTTACCCTTGACGCTGCATCACAGACAAGAGCGCCTGCGATGGTGTACTCAACGACGAACCTGGGTGCACGAATGGCAAAACGTCATTTTTTCGGATGAATCGTGGTTCTGTTTACAGGATCATGATGGTCGCATCCGTTTTTGGTGACATCGCGTTGAACGCGCATTGGAAGCGTGTATTCGTCATCGCCTTACTCGCCTATCACCCGGTGTGATGGTATGGGGTGCCATTGGTTACACGTCTCGGTCACCTCTTGTTCGCATTGACGGCACTTCAAACAGTGGACGTTGCATTTCAGATGTGTTACGACCCGTGGCTCTACCCTTCATTCGATCCCTGCGAAACCCTACGTTTCAGCAGGATAATGCAGGTCCTTTCTGGATACAGGAAATGTTCGGCTGCTGCCCTGGCCAGCACATTCTCCAGATCTCTCACCAATTGAAAACGTCTGGTCAATGGTGGCCGAGCAACTGGCTCGTCACAATACACCAGTCACTACTCTTGATGAACTGTGGTATCGTGTTGAAGCTGCATGGGCAGCTGTACCTGTACACGCCATCCAAGCTGTGTTTCACTCAATGCCCAGGCGTATCAAGACCGTTATTACGGCCAGATGTGGTTGTTCTGGGTACTGATTTCTCAGGATCTTCTTGGTGTAGCAATTTTAATGGCCATTAGTGTTCTATATTAAAGAGTTCAAATCATGAGTGCGATAGCAGAAGTACCTTTAAGAATGCCCTTTATTACTGTAATTCATTTATTGGTGTCGATGGTCCAGCAATTAAATAAACATAGCTCGCGAGATATTCACTTCTAAACGCATATTACGTTTTCACTGCAGAATCCACGGACGTCTCACAAGTGCACAGGTCGGCCCTTCCAATATTTCTATCTCCCGTGACCACGCGCAAACTGCTCCCCTCTCCAAGTCTTTCCCGCGACTGTGCGTCGCTGCTCCACGTCCAGCCTTTCCCGCGACCGTGCGTCCGTTCCGCCGTACTGTCCAGGACTCCCCGTGTCCTGTGCGACTGTCCCTCGCGCCGCACTGTTCAGAACTGCCACGTGTCCTCTCCGGAAACGAAGCTCCTCGCCAACCTCCATACGTCTCCCCACGCGTCCTTTTTGGAAACGATCGCTCCCGCCGTGTCTCCAAAGCCAATGCACACTCACAATCATAATGATACACATTCGAAATACTGGAGTTACATTTAAGTAACTTGAAATTAAATATATATTCCTGCTGCTGGACCATAAACACGCTCTAACACACATTATTAGATACATTGAAAGTCGCGAGCTCTATCTTATTATCTCGTGTTTTCTACTGAAAATCTCGTGCTTGTACTCTTGTTAACTTTACTATTACAGAGATCGCCTAAACTTCATTCTTTTATTGGTCCTGTGCGCAACAAATAACTTACTTGGTCTTTCTGCTGCCACTGCTTGATCTGCTGCATTCCATTATTTAACAAAAACATAAAAAAACTGAAACGTCCCCTTTGAACAATTATACATGACTGTGCTTAAACTGACACACAATATTTTGTTAGCGCAACGCAATCTGACTTTCAAAAATCCCTACAAAAGAATGGCCCTGACTAACATTAAACTATACCTTTCACAAATCACTTACCTCACAAAAATCTTCGCTGCTCAAGCTACTGCAATACAGCGAGCGCCACTACTGCCAGCTAAATAAAAGATTCAAACTATGGAAGGCACTAACTATTGATAGGGATAGTTAGCAAATGAAAGATATTAATAGAGAACAAACAATGTATTTACCTTGATATCATCATATATAAATATAGCAGTTCATGACAAATTACAAAACTCCGCCATCTCTCTCCCCACATCCACCACTGCTGGCGGCTCACCTCCAACTGCGCAACGCTACGCGCTGTTCACAGCCAGCTGCCTAACACTACAATGGCGAGTATTACAACAATGCAAAGCAGCCACAGACTGCACACAGCACAGCCAGTGATTCTCATACAGAGGTGGCGTTACCAATAAAAAACCTAAACAGCCTACTGGGTCTGCTCTGTGATGACCTACCTACCAATACTCTTCAAAATTACGACTGACTCTGCTGTGGGTTTGCTCTGTTGTGGCCCATTACCTGTATGCATGTCAAGAGTCAGCACTGTCTTTCCGTTGGAAGGACAACACTACTTCTTCAAGACTGCATGGAAATCCACTACTTCTGTGTGCATTTTCTTTTACTGCTCAGACTTTGAAAAAAACTCTGCATTTTTACTGTGATGAACAATCTGGACTGTCTTTATGGACTGTGAGAAATTTTTAGCTTTTGACCAACATTGTATCAATAAGTGTGTGCATTTGATTTCTTTGTTATTGCAATTATGAAAAAAATTTTTCAAATCTGTATTGGCCACTTCCCAATCCAATTTGTAAATTTTTTTGTGGGGAGCATCGGGGGCTATGTAAGTAGGCTGTTTAGGTTTTTCTATTGGTAACGCCACCTCTGTACGAAAATCACTGGCTGTGCTGTGTGCAGTCTGTGGCTGCTTTCCATGTTGTAATACTCGCCATTGTAGTGTTAGGCAGCTGGCTGTGAACAGCGCGTAGCGTTGCGCAGTTGGAGGTGAGCCGCCAGCAGTGGTGGATGTGGGGAGAGAGATGGCGGAGTTTTGAAATTTGTCATGAACTGCTATATTTATATATGATGATATCAAGGTAAATACATTGTTTGTTCTCTATTAATGTCTTTCATTTGCTAACTATCCCTATCAGTAGTTAGTGCCTTCCATAGTTTGGATCTTTTATTTAGCTGGCAGTAGTGGCGCTCGCTGTATTGCAGTAGTGGGAGAAACGAAGATTATTGTGAGGTAAGTGATTTAGTGATTTGTGAAAGGTATAGTTTAATGTTAGTCAGGGCCATTCTTTTGTAGGGATTTTTGAAAGTCAGATTGCGTTGCGCTAAAAATATTGTGTGTCAGTTTAAGCACAGTCGTGTATAATTGTTCAAAGGGGACGTTTCAAAACCTATTATTCATGCTGAGTGCAGTGCATGTTCTGTATGGCGGCTCCTGCTGTTGCTGCGCTTGCTGCTGCTTACTACAACTACATATAATTCAAGAGAAAGGGTTTGGTCAAATCTAAACTCGATAAATGATAACCCAAACAAAAAACTATATTCTGAAAGCGATTCTTTCTCATTCAATTAACAAAACGGTAGAAGCTTTTTGAACAATCGCTCCGTTTGTAAATCTGCCTCCAGTGGCATTAAAGCAATATTACAAATTAATGAAACTCTTGAGACAGACTGAAATACTTCTCAATTGAATACATAGTGAAACAATTCCCTGACAATTACAAAAGAAATCAATGACAAAAATGAATACTTAATCTAACAATGGTTTCCCTTAAGAATTCAACTCCTATCATTATCAAAATTACCGTCTGCCACTACGCACATACACAAACCCTTTTCTTTAAATTAATAAGCGCGCTGCAAATTATGAAAAATATCAACTCAACACCAAATCCTGTGTCGCTGCTGGCGGACACGGCAGTACGGCAGCTCGGCGACGACCCCTCGCCCAACACACGTGCGCACCACAGCAGGCGGTCTCCTACACTGGCTTCCAAACTACCACTAGTTAATCCGTGCGCTGCGAAACACGACAACAATATCTTTGATTCCAGAGCTTGTGTATGCGCGCTGTAGCCAACCTTTACATCCTAAGAGAGTATTACCAACTCTCAACATACACAAAGTAAATAAACATATATCAAAGGAATAGAACAGAAGTAAACCAGTAGCCTAATGTCTCTGCACTTTCTAAAACACAGTAAATAATTGACCAATTTCTTCATGAATAGTGTATATCGGATATAAACAAATACATAGATGAATAAACATATTTATAAACATGCTGCTACCGTTTTTTCGTGTAACTCTGGAGCACTTATGGCCTGACGCGATCGATAGTAATCAACCACTTTGACCTCCAATAACTCATGTACAATTCAAGTTACATGCCTGTAATTTATACCAATTTAGGCTTACACTAATAGCCTTCTAAAGACACGTCGATCGACAAACCCGGATGAACCGCTTAGATTTTGGAAATTTGTTGCTGGGTGTTATTTGTATAATTTATCGTCAGATACTAAACTTTAAACTAATAAAGATATTGAAAATCTGATTACACCATCAGAATCGTCGTACAAATAATAGGAATGTACATGTTTCTTTTTGAGGTATTTTGATTCCTCTGGGAACAATTAATTTCTATATGAACTGTGAAATGTCTGCCATTAAGGTTTCACAAAGTCCGCCATTTTTGGCACTCCCGGCATGTGTCCTTCTTAAACACAGCGTCACCATTGTATTCCCAGCCACGCAGTCCCTGGACCACGAGGTCCGGCCGTAGTGGGGCATCACGCGGACGCTGACGAGCCCCGGGCTTACCGAGCGGCCCAAGAGGTGGCCGAAAACTCTGAACTTATAATATTTTCAGGTCGCCACAACTCGCCCATTGCCTCACAGTATGTAGTTTCTATGCAATCTGGTAAGCGCTAACTAACTGACGGAACTCTTTGAGCAGCAAGCAGTGTATTGTCATTTTTATTTGCAGTTCTGCTTGTTGAATCTTCTAATTGCTAATTAATTACTACTGTTAATGTGCTTAGTTACGAGAATGAATGAACGGGTAAATTGGAAATAATGTTTCATGTACATTTTTTTATACTTTACATTGAAGTACTTGGTCACTTGAGGCATGTACGAGAACGACATGTGTGTCAGTCACTCATACCAGGGAATTTGTTATAAACTATTTCGTCAGCTTATGGTAGTGGGGAAATCAGATTATGGTTTTGCTAAAGTAGTTTTCTTACGAGGCAACTAATTTTGTATTGATGGATTTCCAAAATTTATTTATGGTAGTTTACTGTTCTGACTCAGTGACAAATTTTGATTGGTTCTGTAAACACGTGCGGGATTGAGCAGGTTTGGTGCTGCTTTCCGACTGGCTGTGATGTTTCTCTGCCAATCAGAAATTAGCATATTCGCGCTTATTTTGGGAACTAGAAACCTCTCCGGTATAGAGAGAGAAGTCGTGGCTTCAATCTCATAGTGCTCATACCTACTGACAGATGCTCCGATGAAAATCATTAATACTGTGAAAATTCGGTACAAAAATGTTTGAGAGGTGCCGTAAAGTGTGGAAGAGTGTTCAGTCTAATGCACAGTGTGAAATTCGGAACTCTCGGTGAAACTTCAAGTAACTAAATTCCGCGTGGCGTGTTGCTTACTCGCGAACTTGAATTTTTCGTTACGTGAGAATGGTTACAGTAACATTTGAACGAGCTATTCAGAGGGAACAATCCGCTTGTAAATTTTCGGTGCAGAATAACTAATTCAAATGGTTCAAATGGCTCTGAGCACTATGGGACCTAACTACTGAGGTCATCAGTCCCCTAGAACTTAGAACTACTTAAACCTAACTAACCTAAGGACATCACACACATCCATGCCCGAGGCAGGATTCGAACCTGCGACTGTAGCGGTCACGCGGTTCCAAACTGACGCGCTTAGAACCGCACGGCCACACCGGCCGGCAGAATAACTAATTATTACGAAAACTTTCTACGGTTATGAATGATGTGTGCGGACTTTTCAGACTGTGTACTGCTTAGAGAAAGGCTTGGTAGTAACCAGTATATGCAACTTACCGTAAGAGAGTGAAATTTTACGCACGTCATGTTGCGTTCGGCGACGTACCGCTGTTCTACACTACGGTGGATAACCATAGTCGAAAAGTATGGTGGCGACATGGGGAGAGGTTCGAGTCTTTCAATGTTTTGGAGAGAAACAGTGGAGTTACTCCTGGAGGTATGGCGTGGGGAGCCATCGCGTGTAACTTCAGATCACGGTACATGTTGAGTTTAGGACTGTTCACAACGATTGTCAGTTACTACGGAAGTACAATCAATCCCAGGAATTTATTCTAATACACACCCTATTAAAATATACATTATACTGACACTATTTCTGACCGTAAGTTCTCGTCATAACGTTGTAACGAAACCTAAAGTCATTATCGTTAATTGCTCAGAACACCCTATATCTGGACTTAATTCTCTAAAGTTCAAAATGTTATCACGCGTAACAAAAGACATATGTGGAAACAGTTTCAAACCTTGGATTGGTTGTACCTGCATAGGAAGCGACAGCTATTGTGAATAGTCCTAAACACAACATGTACATATTTTACGTAATGGATCATTTTGCATCATACGCTATGTAAGGACTTTTTAGTGTCTTTTCAAAGCAATTCTTAATGTTCACAGGTTTCCTTTATATATTTTATTGTAATCTCCTTAGACTACATGAACATTATTAACATGCATATCTGACATGATGTCAAAAAATTCCATATACTTCTCAGTGTATTATTGTTATTCGATGTATTACTATGACAGTTAAAAAATGTCATATACTGTTCAATGTATTATTGTTATTCGATGTATTATTATGACAGTCTGCCGGATCGTGCAGTGATGATTAACTAATCCTTACGAACAGCACATTAGTATTTACAGAAATCATATGGTTTATCATAGTTGGTGTAGTGCCCTGAAGGTACAGTTGTCTTTCATAATAACCCTACACTTTATATTTACTTGCACGTCTGTATGAACAGACATTGACGCCAATTGAAAGCTCGTGATGGATGGGAAATCCACGTTCGAGTCCCAGCCCCGCACAAATTATCATACGTCACCAACAGGTAGCACAAATGTTCATATGTCGCCAACAGGTAGTACAACTGTATCTGAAAGAGCTGGAGCCAAGTTACTCACACTCAGCGAATTTTTTTTTTTTTTTTAGATACATTTCGTAATTTTCTCTACGAAAAAATTTTACACCGTTTTTAATTTTGTAAAATTGAAACGTCCCCTTTGATCAATTCTACACGAGACTGCGCTTAACCTGACACACAATATTTTGTTAGCGCAACGCAATCTGACTTTCAGAATTCCCTACAAAAGAATGGCCCTGACTAACATTAAACTATACCTTTCACAAATCACTAAATCACTTACCTCACAAAAATCTTCGTTACTCCCACTACTGCAATACAGCAAGCGCCACTACTGCCAGCTAAGTAAAAGATTCAAACTACGGAAGGCACTAACTACTGATAGGGATAGTTAGCAAATGAAAGATTTTAATACAGAACAAACAATGTATTTACCTTGATATCATCATTCATAAATATAGCAGTTCATGACAAATTTCAAAACTCCGCCATCTCTCTCCCCACATCCATCACTGCTGGCGGCTCACCTCCAACTGCGCAACGCTACGCGCTGTTCACAGCCAGCTGCCTAACACTACAATGGCGAGTATTACAACAATGCAAAGCAGCCACAGACTGCACACAGCATAGCCAGTGATTTTCATACAGAGGTGGCGTTACCAATAAAAAAACCTAAACAGCCTACTTACAAAATATTCAACATTGCTACACAGCAGATTTTCTGGTATACTCACGCTTCTATACGTATACCTTTATATAAGAAAAAAAATTTTAATATAAATTACCCTATCACTGGAAGCAGGCTCAAGTGACTTGACATGCTTTTACAACATGTGTGCCAACCTTCCTTTAGCTGTTAACATGGACGTGTTATCTAACATCTATTACCTGTCATGTGAGGTAGATCTGTGTTATTTTATATGTGACCGTGGTTATTTTTCTACATATTCATCTCATTTTTATCTTACAGTAATATTATTATCGATCATGACAAAGTGTCTATTTACAATGGTCAAAAAAATGGCTCTGAGCACTATGGGACATAACATCTGTGGTCATCAGTCCCCTAGAACTTAGAACTACTTAAACCTAACTAACCTAAGGACATCACACACATCCATGGCCGAGGCAGGATTCGAACCTGCGGCCGTAGCGGTCACGCGGTTCCAGACTGAAGCGCCTAGAACCGCACAGCCACACCGGCCGGCTTTATAATGGTCGTTCTGAGGGCTTTTTATTGTACTAATGTTGTATGTAACTTTTTTCCTCATTTTTCTGTTAACTTTTAGGTGACGTATTCTAGTCGAATGTACACCTGTAGCTTACACTTTAGGTATTTTTAAGTTTGTAAATGGCAATTCAAATATCCTGTGAACGCCTACGTATGTGACAATAGCAGGCGGTTTCAGATTTATCACTGAGTGACGTATTCCAGTACAGCATGTTTCTGAACATCTATTACGTTTCTTAATTACTTCGAAGGAAAAAGCGTACACAATAACAGCTCGACCTTCCCGTCATAAAAATTGTGACGACTCGGCTCAGAAAGAAGTGAAAAATTCTGTATGGGTAATAACATTACCTAGTCTGGTCAAAGCACGGAAGCTGTTAGAAATAGGCACAGGTGACCACTCTTCTGTAGCAAAAGAGTTGTAATGGTATCAGGTACTGTATTAAACTGCTAAAGTCATGAGACCATGGCGCCTTTGGCCCGTAGTTCCAGTGCCTGCCATTAGGCGGCATCACTGTAGCGGCACTGCTGACGCTTTTAGTAGGAAAGTAAAAAATCGAAGACGGTGGATGGCCGGAAATTAAAATTAAAACAAAAATTGACGTGAAATCTATAAATCAACAACCGAGGATGGTGGAAATATAATAAATGAGAGGAAATTTAAAAATCCAAAGTGACCCCACCACTGTATGTTCCAAACTCTCCCCTTCTCCGCCAATCAAAGCGAAGTATTGAAAGGAGGAATCCAATCAGAATAGAATAAATTTCAAAAATCAAACTACCCCCGTTGCGCTTTATATCCTTTCGGTTCCACCCGTTCCCTGTCCTATCTCCAGTCAGTCATAGGGCAGTATTAAAAATGAAAGATATTTATGGTTGATGACAAACTGTAGTTCCGAAAATTGAAATTTATTCCTGAAACTCAACTTAATATGGTATAGCTGTACTGCCTAAAGTGGCACATGAAAATTTGTGCCGGGCCGGGACTTGAACCAGGATTTCTCATTTATTGCGAGCGATTGCCTCGCCGTTTAGGCAATCTCAGCACGTTATGAGAAGAAGAAATAGGTGTGTGTGAGACACGTGACAACTTGGATCAGTCCGAGGAGCGTACTCGGTTAGCCTAAGTGTTAAGAAGACCGCTCGCAATAAGCGTGATATCTGGGTTCAAGTCTTGGGCTGGAACAAATTTTCATATGTGTCTTTAGGTAGTACTTCTATTATTATTACAGTTAAGTTGAATTTCTTAAATAAATATCAACAGATGAAAGGGGTAATAAAAAAATTGGTGTTAATGGAACTCTGTGCTCCCCACCCCCTTCCGTTCTTTCCGACCAATCACAGCGAAGTATTAAAATTGTTCACGCAATCAGAAAGTAGTTTCAATCAATAAGTTTAAAAAATCTAAGATGGTGGAACTACCCCATTTCTGTTCATACACTCACGTGCCCTCCCCCCCCCCCCCCCCTGTCCAGCCAATCAGGGTGTAGTATTAATGACACCAAGCTGCAGTATTTCTGTGAAAGTCAAAGAAAATTGCGTACAGAAACATACCTCTGGTGTAATATTAATATGAATCCGAGGTCAACTATATGCGTTATATATGTAAAAGGCTACAACAAACGATGGAATGTTATTTGGCACATTAGGGTTAGAGGAAGTATCTTTGAAACAATGAAATTTAAATAATATGTTTCAAATAAAAGTCAAAATGTAATTAGCTTAATTTACATGATCTGGCCCAGCTACAAGGCTCGTCTTTCTTCTTGTAGTTTGTTTACCATCAACAAGTTTTCTTTGTGGGGATGGTAACCATCGCCAACCCAGAACCTGGAGGACGAGGTTTTTTTTATTTTGGGGTAACCTTCTTGAGATGAACTGCTCTCTCTACAAGTGGAGAGGTTTATCTCCACTTCTCTTAAAAATGTGAAAAGTGAACGACGAGGGGAGGGAAGTAAGGGTATGGAGAGACAGTCTTCGTCTGTTGTATCAACTACGACCTGTCCGGCTTGACGGACTCAGCCGCGGCTTTACTGCCGCCTGCGTAGCCCTTTGTGTCGTATCAACCCTCTCCACTTTGATGGACGTACTACTTTAAGGTGGTATCTCCTGGAGAGGGGAATGTAATGAAATGCAATTCAAATTTTTTAAAGCTGTAAAATCAATGACTGCAATAATTTGAAATTCTGCTGCACCACCATTAATTAATTTGGCAAAATGAAAACTTTTGCCACAACGCAATTTAAAGAAGCTTCCACAGGACGTTACTTCATGCGTAATACCGCTTGCTTTTGGAACGCCATGCCTGGAAATAAGTTGTAGACCGTACACTGTCAGAGTGTTTTCAACATACCTAATCACAATAGCTAAACTTTCCTTACTATTCTAATTATTTGTTGTGCTTAATTATGTTTTATGATTGAAATTTTTATATTATGGTTTAAATTCAAGTTTCTTTTCTTTCACCGTTTCACGTGTGGGTATTTTGTTAACTGAAAGTAATATGTAACACATTTGCGCTATGTGCCCGCAACACCCATGACACACAGCTGTCGATAGCATGAGCACCACATATGCCTCTGCCCCAGTTCGGGGAAATCGGAGGACCCCGACAGCGAAAAAGTGCGTCAGTAGCGGTGAAATAGGATATAGGGGCGCGAGCGGCAAGCACACACAAGGGACTTGCTGGCAGCAGGGTGGAGGGTTGGAGGTCTGGATGTGGACGGAACACAGCCGGAAGGCGGTGGCATATACTGTGGCCTCGTCATGTAGCTTGAAGTTTAACTGTCTGCTACTCCACTGTTGGAGGATGCGAGCCTTCTTGGCAAATCGTGCCATAATTATATTGAGGACTTTCTGGTGAGCCTTTTTCTGTAATGGGCAGTAATTTTATTCGTATCTGACTTGTGAACCACTGAATCCTGGTTCCTTTCAGATATAGCTGACATTTGTGGTCGTTCTTCCGATTTTCTGCTGTGAACGATGTGTTTTTCTACCAGGCCATGTTTGGCCCATTTTGTGGACACACATCAACGATTCGTGGCGAATGCGGACTGTAATTTCGATATTGATTCCTACTTACCACGTTCCTCGGTAGCATGGCTTGGTTGATCGAGTACATACACCCACGGTTATTGTCAAAATTTTTCTGTAAGCTACTGGTCTGGTATGTTACTTACGCTCGCCTGCCTTGTTTTACCTATTGGTGTTTTGTAGGTTACTAGAAGAGTGTTTAATTCTGCTTATGTATGTGTCCCCCCCCCCCCCCCCCAATAACCATGCACCTTGCCGTTGGTGGGGAGGCTTGCGTGCCTCAGCGATACAGATAGACGTAGCGTAGGTGCAACCACAGCGGAGGGGTATCTGTTGACAGGCCAGACAAACGTGTGGTTCCTGAAGAGGGGCAGCAGCCTTTTCAGTAGTTCCAGGGGCAACAGTCTGGATGATTGACTGATCTGGCCTTGTAACACTACCCAAAATGGCCTTGCTGTGCTGGTACTGCGAATGGTTGAAAGCAAGGGGAAACTAGGGCCGTTATATTTCCCGAGAGCATGCAGCTTTACTGTATGATTAAATGATGATGGCGTCCTCTTGTGTAAAATATTCCGGAGGTAAAATAGTCCCCCATTCGGATCTCCTGGCGGGGACTACTCAAAAGGACGTCGTTATCAGGAGAAACAAAACTGGCGTTCTACAGATCGGAGCGTGGAATGTCAGATCCCTTAATCGGTCAGGTAGGTCAGCAAATTTAAAAAGGGAAATGGATAGGTTAAAGTTAGATATAGTGAGAATTAGTGAGGTTCGGTGGCAGGAGGAACAAGACTTCTGGTTAGGTGAATACAGGGTTATAAATACAAAATCAAATAGGGGTAACGCTGGAGTCGGTTTAATAATGAATAAAAAAATAGGAGTGCGGATAAGCTACTAAAAACAGCATAATGAACGCATTATTGTGCACAAGATAGACACGAAGCCCACGCCTGCTACAGTAGTACAAGTTTATATGCCAACTAGCTCTGCAAATGACGAAGAAATTGAAGAAATGTATGATGAAATAAAAGAAATTATTCAGATAGTGAAGGGAGACGAAAATTTAATAGTCATGTGTGACTGGAATTCGGTAGTAGGAAAAAGGAGAGAAGGAAACGTAGTCGGTGAATATGGATTGGGGCTAAGAAATGAAAGAGGAAGCCGCCTGATAGAATTTTGCACACAGATAACTTAATCATAGCTAACACTTGGTTCAAGAATCATAAAAGAAGGTTGTTTACATGGAAGAAGCCTGGAGATACTAAAAGGCATCAGATCGATTACATAATGGTAAGACTGAGATTTAGGAACCAGGTTTTAAATTGAAAGACATTTCCAGGGCAGATGTGGACTCTGATCACAATCTATTGGTTTTGAACTGGAGATTAAAACTGAAGAAACTGCAAAAAGGTGGGAATTTAAGGCGATGGGACCTGGATAAACTGACTAAACCAGAGGTTGTACAGAGTTTCAGGGAGAGCATAAGGGAACAATTGACAGGAATGGGGGAAATAAATACAGTAGAAGAAGAATGGGTAGCTCTGAGAGATGAAGTAGTGAAGGCATCAGAGGACCTAGTAGGTAAAAAGACGTGGGCTAGTAGAAATCCTTGGGTAACAGAAGAAATACTGAATTTAATTGATGAAAGGAGAAAATATAAAAATGCAGTAAATGAAGCAGGCAAAAAGGAATACAAACGTCTCAAAAACGAGATCGACACGAAGTGCAAAATGGCTAAGCAGGGATGGCTAGAGGACAAATGTAAGGATGTAGAGACTTATCTCACTAGGGGTAAGATAGATACTGCCTACAGGATAATTAAAGAGACCTTTGGAGGAAAGAGAACCACTTGTATGAATATCAAGAGCTCAGATGGAAACCCAGTTCTAAGCAAAGAAGGGAAAGCAGAAATGTGGAGGGAGTATATAGAGGGCCTATACAAGGGCATTGTACTTGAGGACAATATTATGGAAATAGAAGAGGATGTAGATGAAGATGAAATGGCAAATACGATACTGCGTGAAGAGTTTGACAGAGCACTGAAAGACCTGAGTCGAAACAAGGCCCCGGAAGTAGAGAACATTCCATTAGAACTACTGACGGCCTTGGGAGAGCCAGTCCTGAAAAAACTCTACCATCTGATGGGCAAGATGTATGACACAGGCGAAATACCCTCAGACTTCAAGAAGAATATAATAATTCCTATCCCAAAGAAAGCAGGTGCTGACAGAAGTGAAAATTACCGAACAATCAGTTTAATAAGTCACGGATGCAAAATACTAACGCGTATTCTCTACAAACGAATGGAGAAACTGGTAGAAGCTGACCTCGGGGAAGATCAGTTTGGATTCCGTAGAAATATTGAGATGCGTGAGGCAATACTGACCCTACGACGTATCTTAGAAGCTAGATTAAGGAAAGGCAAACCTACGTTTCTAGCATTTGTAGACTTAGAGAAAGCTTTTGACAATGTTGACTGGAATACTCTCTTTCAAATTCTGAAGTTGGCAGGGGTAAAATACAGGGACCGAAAGGCTATTTACAATTTGTACAGAAACCAGATGGCAGTTATAAGAGTCGAGGAGCACGAAAGGGAAGCAGTGGTTGGGAAGGGAGTGAGACAGGGTTGTAGCCTCTCCCCGATGTTACTCAATCTGTATATTGAGCAAGCAGTAAAGGAAACAAAAGAAAAATTCGGAGTAGGAATTAGAATCCATGGAGAAGAAATAAAAACTTTGAGATTCGCTGATGACATTGTAAGTCTGTCAGAGACAGCAAAGGACTTGGAAGAGCAGTTGAACGGAATGGACAGTGTCATGAAAGGAGGGTATAAGATGAACATCAACAAAAGCAAAACGAGAATAATGGAATGTAGTCGAATTAAGTCGGGTGATGCTGAGGGAATTAGATTATGAAATGAGACACTTAAAGTAGTAAAGGAGTTTTGCTATTTGGGGAGCAAAATAACTGATGATGGTCGAAGTAGAGAGGATATCAAATGTAGACTGGCAATGGCAAGGAAAGCGTTTCTGAAGAAGAGAAATTTGTTAACATCGAGCATTGATTTAAGTGTCAGGAAGTCGTTTCTGAAAGTATTTGTATGGAGTGTAGCCATGTATGGAAGTGAAACATGGACGATAAAAAGTTTGGACAAGAAGAGAATAGAAGCTTTCGAAATGTGGTGCTACAGAAGAATGCTGAAGACTAGGTGGGTAGATCACATAACTAATGAGGACGTATTGATTAGGATTGGGGAGAAGAGAAGTTTGTGGCAAAACTTAACTAGAAGAGGCAGCAAGGGATCACCAATTTAGTATTGGAGGGCAGCGTGGAGGGTAAAAATCGTAGAGGGGGACCTAGAGATGAGTACACTAAACAGATTCAGAAGGATGTAGGTTGCAGTAGGTACTGGGAGATGAAGAAGCTTGCACAGGATAGACTAGCATGGAGAGCTGTATCAAACCAGTCTCACGACTGATGACCACAACAATAACATGTATGTGTGTTGTGTTGCAGGACAGATGAACTATTACTTAATATTTTGTTTATTGAATTGAATAACCTCACTGAATGCTTTAGTTGGTCTTGTGGCTTTCATGATACCATTTTTGATAGTGTAAATTTGTTGTACATTTGTGGAAACTGAATTCATATTACTTGTTATTATCTGTTTATCGAACCAACCACCTGTGAAATAATCATATTTTGTAAGTTGTTTGCCGTTCCTGCCTGCTCAACGTAAATAATTCTTTCTGTATATTTGATCGTCTACTGTCGTAAATTAGTTGCCTCCCACCCCTGAGATTAAGTGTTTACCTTAGTTTGACATTCTATATTTCAGTTGTATATGATACTTGCCAGAGAGTTTTTATATCTAGAATTAGTTTCCATTATGATTTAAAACATCTGATTCCTTGTAAATCCCGCTTAAGGAAAGCTAAGAAACATTGTCTAGAGGCGGGTTTCTGGTATAAGTTCAACCGTTTGCAGCACTCTTTATGTTCGGGGCAATTTGTCGTGAAACTCTCACTAGCTTCACACGTTATACCTGGTGTTTTTGATCGGTCGTTGCGCCGTAGGGCTCACATTGTTTATAAGCCTGCTAGTCTGCTTGCCCATGGACGCGTGTTTGGACTTAAGACTAAGGTACCTTAAAATTATTGCTAATGGGCATTAGAATTCCTAAGCAAATTTCGTGTAATTCTTAAATCACCGTCACCCATCGTTTCACTTGTTTACATGGCGGCCGACCATTGATTGTGTGGTCCTGTATCTGCTCTTGAACGTTACCCAATTTTTTGAGTAGTGGTTTTGTGTTCACTTAATACCATCTCTGTTGCCGTACGCTGGTTTTTTAGGGCAAAGGCGACTTAACGAAATTTGTACATAAAATTTGTATATTTTAAAAACTATGAGAAAAGGTAGGAAATGCAAAGTTCGGACCAAAAATTCGAGAATCTCTTTCTGAAGCCCCATAAGTTCATTTTACAGCATCAAAATCTGGTAACTGACGTCTGACCGCGTCAGAAGATATTTGGGAGAAGTTTTCTTTCCCAGTGTGAGAGAAAAATCTTTATCAATATTAAATTCTTGGGGTGGTTATTGTGAAAGAACCGTTTTGAGCGTCATGCCTGTGCACAAGGAGCTTCCCTTCTGGTAATATCAAAAGGCTGGACAGCAAAGGTACAGCTGTTGCATGTTTAAGTTTTTCGATGGGGGAAAAACTCGGTGAAAAGATTTTCACATCTAATCCTCCTGAACGATATTAAAGTCCCTTCGAGAAACAATAGAATCAAGCTGGAGTCGCTAGTACATAATCACTTCTCTTTACTGAGGTTTCGCAATGGATGAGACACAAAAAACACGACCTCGGCGAAGAAAAAGGACAATAGATTTGGCAATAGTAACAAGGAATATACGAACAATGTTGAAACCTGGAAAAATGAAATAAACATCTGATATGATCATGAAGTTCAAGTCCAACACATTAGCGCTACCAGAAATAAGATGGCATGGACAAGGACAGATAGATATTCTCTGCTGTATAATGAACTAGAACAGGACAAGCCGGAACGGGATTCATAATAACAAAGGAGGTTGGCAAAAGTGTTTTAGGATTTGAACCAATAAATGAAAGACTTAGTAGACTGAGAGTGAAAGGGAAATTCAGAAATATAATATCTTACGCACCAATGTTGGAAGCAGAAGAAGAAACAAAGGAAAAGTTTTATGAAGATCCAGAAACGGCATGCAGTAAGGTACAAAGTATGATCTGTTCTTAGTTATGGGAGATTTAATGCACAGGTTGGGCGAAGCGAATAAGAGTATCTGGCAGATACACATTATATGAAGAAAGTAACGAGAACGGAGACATTTTACGTCAGTTTGCTGCTAGAAATAATCTAATCATCAGAGCACATGTTTCCCACATAAAAGAAAACATCTCGGAACATAGAAATCAAATGTAAGTGGAGTAGTCAATCAAATAGACCATGTGTTAGTAAAGGCCCGACATGCCACGCCAATTATCGATGTGAGGAGCTGCAGGGGCACTAACTGTGACTCAGACCACTATGCCGTAAAATCTGTAGTGAGGGAGAAAGTATCTGTAACACCTAAACCTGGAATGGAGAAAAATATAAACTGGAACACAGAAAAATTAAATGACCCAGAAATTGTGAAAGCATATCAAGCAAACGGAGGAAACAATGGGAATCCAAGAGAGATGGCCTAAGATCCAGAAAGAGGTGAAAGGGGCACCAGAAGACATAGTTGGGATGAGGAGAAATGCATGAAACGAGCGGTCTGATGATGAATGCAGGCTAGTAATAGAACGTAAAAATGCAGCAAGATTTGTAAGGTGTCGGGCAAATCCAACACCTTCCGTGAAAACTGACATGATAGCAATTTCGGCAGTATGTCACATAGCTCCAAATAAATCCTGATATTAAATTAACCAAAGTAATACGATCAACGAGTGAGCAAATGTAAAACCACAGACTAACACAAGAACGCCTAAATGCATGTCATACCTTCCCACAGTGAAACAGACGCAGTTCCGAGGGGAGAAACGAGAACAGAAACCGAGAGCAGAATCGTGTAGGCTAGGAGGCCCTGCGATAAGGGACGGACACCCACGTCGCCAGCCGACCGCCAAGACCACCCCACAGCCCATGTTAAAAGATAGAGCCCTCCAAAAGAACAGTATAGATCTTACGATAACACTAAAAGGACCACACCAGCTGCAAGTTTTAGCGTGAGACTTTTTCGCGTCTCTGTTACGTTGCAAACTTTAAAAACATTGCCCCACCACGAAAAGTATAACGTTTCTCATTGGATAGACAAAATTTTTGTAGGCGGAGCTTAAGGTTAACATTGAGACCCTGATTGGTCAGTTGAAAACACAGTCACATAGCTTTTCTAAAACCAACTTCGATAAATTGTAGTAAGGAGAAGTTAGATAGAGTTGCTTCCTAGACGGCGAGGTGTGTGGAGCTGCGCTGCCCGCCACCCCCTGACGCTGCCTAAACACCGACAAGGTAAAGAACGCACGTGATGCCGCCCGCATAAGAGTCATAAGGCTTCACTCAGAACTGCAGAAGTCTCATCTGTTACACCACTTTTTACGTAATACTAGTGTCGATCGTCAATTAAACTTCGTGGTATTCACATTTTGCTACGAGAAGTTAAAATCTGAAACGCGATGATTTTTCTGTTATATAATTATTGAGAAGCCACATCAGCCACTGTAATTTACGACAAGTTAAATAAGTCATTAAAGATAATTTAGGGTCACTGTAGACCATTTTGATAGTTTTCTCTTTTATGAAACTTAATTTAAACCTAGATTATAGATGTGATATGGCATAGGTCAGCCTCCGATCTATTGTAGAACTTGGAAACCCATTCAGGAAATATTCGTTCACATTTTTGTTGAATGCAGTTGGTTTTTATCATCCTGTATTAAAATATTTCCTTTTATCAATAGTGCAATTTATAAACAATCTTTTGTGAGTACAATAAAAATTCCAATGGTAAACGTAACTACTTTCTCGACGTTATTTTACCAGCTAACTAAAAATAGGAAATCCTTGAACACCTTCCACTAAATTTAGTTGGTATTAAGATTCTTTTACAGGGAGTGCAGTGGAGCTGACGCTGAAATCTTGAAATATTTGATTATATCATCGCTAGTCTCACTGAACTCTTCTGAACTCTACATGTCATGTGTGGTCTGGCGTCTCCTTACCAGCAACAGGTCCCAGGTTCAAACTGGTCAATTCCCTAAAAAACACGCTCAGAGCGTCGTTGCGCGAAAGTGGTAGCGAGACACGACTTAGAACAAACAGACACCACGCAGAATGTTAGAGATTGAGAAAGATACAGAGAGAAACAAGAAGAAACGTGGAGGTGTACAAAGAATTATGATCCAATGCCCAAAGAATATGCAGGAAAAAGAAAAAGGAATAGCTTAAATCAAAGTTTAAAGACATAGAAGAATTAAAGGGACAGAATGAAACGAACAAATTCTATCATGCTGTGGGAAAGATGAGAAAAAATTTTCAACCCAAACAAAATGCATGCAGAAACAGAAACGGCGAGATTATAAGAGATGAGCAAGAAATATTGGAGAGATTGGCAAAATACTCTGAAGATATGCTCAACAAAAACTCAGATCAGGCCCCAAGAGGTACATCTGTACAGGAAGAACACACAGAGGCAAGAGAAATTGAAAGAGATGAGGCACAAAACCCAACAATGCTGGAAGTGGAAACAGTGATAAATAAACTTAAAAATAACCGTGCACCCGGTGAAGATGGGATCGTATCAGAACTAATAAAATCAGGGGGGCAACCTATAAGATGTGAAATATTTAAACTAATAAAGAACATATGGGTAAATGAAAGCATGCCGGATGAGTGGAATAATATGCCCAACAAATAAGAAAGGAGAAAAACTCAATTATGAAAACTACAGAGACATAACCGTACTGAATTTTGCATATAAGATTTTCTCTGGAGTGCTAAACGAAAGAGTAAAGAAGTGCGCCGAAAAGATGCTTGGAGAATACCAATGTGGCTTCCGACTAACCAGAGGTACATCTGACCAGTTGTTTGTTGTCAGACAAATAACGGAAAAATTTTATGAATATGATATAGATCTCCACTTCCTGTTCGTTGACTTTAAACAAGCTTACGATAGTATTAATAGACCAGCATTGTATAACGGGCTGAAAGAATTGGGCATCTGTGATAAACCGAGAAGGTTAATCGAGCTAACAATGAAGGATACAAAAGCAAAAGTGAATAACAGAATGACCAGGCAGTTTAAGGATGGAGTGAAACAGGGCGATGGCCTCTTTGCAATCCTGTTTAACTTAGCACTGCATAGTATCATACAAAAAATAGATAATAGAGGAACAATAATGATGAAGTCCAGCTAGATATGTGCATATGCAGATGATATTGCTATCGTGACAAGGGATGTAACATCCCTAAAGAAATATATGGATAAATGGAAGCAGAAGGAACAAGAATTAGACTTACTGTAAGTGAAAGCAAGACAAAGAATGTGTTTATGTCCAACTCTGTGCCTAGAAGAACAGCACAGGACCTGAAAAATCTCTGATAAATGCTTCAAAGCTGTTAGATGCTTCCATTGTTGAGGTGACCTGCTAACCAATGATAACAGTACGAAACAATGTATTAAAGAAAGGATACAAGCAGGAAGCAAAGCCTGTTATGAAAACTTAAGATACTCAAACACTCTCTAATTACAAGAACAACTAAATTCCCTTGTGCGACCTTTTGCCACATATGGATCAGAAATGTGGACAATGACAAGCAGACCTAACAGTCTAAGGGCAGTCGAAAGGAAGATCTTGCGAAAAATCTATGGGCCTGTGTGAGAGGCAGAAGGCTGGAGAGTGATATACAACCATGAAATACTAGGGAGAGATATAATGAAATTTATCAAATCTCAAAGAATACGTTGGTTTAGACATATGGAGAGGATGCCCAAACGAATAATGAATGGCAGACTGTATTCCACCAGAAGGAAGGGCAGACCAAGAGCTACAAGGATGGACAATGTGCTGGCTGATCTTGCCAAGATGGAGATCCGTGAATGGAAGGAAAACGCTGAGAATAGAGAGATATGGAGGAAAATTGTTGAGGAGGCCAAAGCCCACCAAGGGCTTTAGAGCCGAAGAAGAAGAAAGAAAGAGGTTTCGCAATGTACTGTTATATTCCTGGTACACGTCAGGATACTTAGTGGATTGATACCACGGAGTGAGAATCCTTCTGTATCTTGTTTTACGTTGTGCTGTCTGTCATATGTATTATATGACAAAATTTCGAGAGCTGTATGAGCAAGGTGTAACAGAAATTAGGTGTAAGCATTTCCTTAGAAATTATCGTTATTGTAATGATTTTGTTTCATAATAATGAGTTACTCATTGTTTCGGTGAACATAATCAACAAAATACGTGTATGGAAATCGTAAACTAACACACAAAGAAAATAAATTTAAAATGCAATTAACCGTTTAAAAAAATGTAAAACCAACAAATATGTAAAGCAAAGAACTGGAATAGTAATGAACATTCATTTACTTAAATGAGATATTTTGAAAATACTCTGACGGCACACTGCGTGCAAATTATATTCCAAAAATTGCATTTCGTGAAGCAGCGTTATTGAACATGGACAGATGTGGCATGAAAGCTTCTTTTATTTGTGCTTAACAGAAGTTTTCATTTTGCAAAATCAGTGAATGACAGTGTAGTATTTTATAAAATCACAGATTATTATGAAAGTTGACGTACAGTTTTCGAGAATATTAATTTGATTTCAGCATTTATATGTAATAAATTTTTCTATATTTCTTAAAAGTGAAACCGGCGAAAATCAAAAAAATATTTATGCATTATTTATACCCCTCTACACACATGCCAAGTTTCGTCGAGACTGTTTGTTTACCCTTGTGGAGGACCCCTTATCAGCCATACCTGTAAGACGCAACCCAGCTGGAGACAGAGACACTCACTAACACCCTGTTTTGCATAAAGGAAACAAAGTATTGAGGGAGTAGAACTCAAACACAAAGACTACATGACATGTAAAATTTATTGTAAAAAATGTTTATCACGCCAGGTTTTTTCATACAACTTTTTTCTGTATATATTTACATCATTCATATTTTATAAGTCTTTATAATATTCACATTACGTTTTTAGACGTATTTACATTATTTAAATTTTTATTTTTGTCATAAAAACCTATCGAGCATTCACATTACATTGTATACAGTAATCGTTTATCATGTGGTAATGTCCGCAGGCCAGTGCACAGGTATTTATCTGGATGTAAATGACGTTTGTCATCCTGTGCAAACAAAGAGAGTTTATGTTGTTTAATAACTGGAACTACATGCTGCTTCTACTGAATGACAAATTGCTCTGTGGTTCTTGCTTCCGAACTCAGGATGCACTACTCGTAATCATGAAGTGTTGGTGTATTTCTGTATGACTATTCTATGCCTTTTGTTCTGCACATTATGCGCCCAGACTCAGATATAAGAGCCTACACTTTCATATGCAGGCCCACAAATTCACCAATAGGCTCACCATTCAGTTCGTCACCCATTAGCCTAATAATTTTTTTATTCAGCTGCAGAATATTTTGTTTCTTATTTGCTGGGTACCCTGATGTATCGCAGGTTGTATGTACGTCATTCGTAATACCTTCGTAGACACTTGGAGTTTTGTTGTGATATATGAGGCTTTCAGTGTCTGTGTAGCAGTTTTACACAATTTGGCGAGAATTGTTTCAAAATACGTTCCCAATAAAAATAAAAAATAAGCGTTTTCGAAATATCTAATGTCATTATTCCAACTCCAACTGGTCTATCGATTGATGGTTGGTTTCGAGAAAGGCAACATTTAATTAGTGATGATTAGACTTCCACTGAAGATAACGCTCCTTCAAAAATTTGATTCTGGAATTAATGCAGCTGCCCCAGATCTGCTCTAGTCCCGAATCTCATGCACATTTAGCCGAATATGATATTATTCATGAGATTGAAGAAATTCTTCTCCAACTCATTGCGTTCACACATAATGTGTATCCACAGAACATGTAATGTCTAACTGAAAAAGTGTCTTGATGATCTCTCCATTGACAAAAGATTCGGAACTAGTCCCACATTCGGATCTCCGGGAAGAGACGGTCAGCGGAGAAGTGACCATGATAAAACGATAGAATCACCATCGAAAGGGTAACGTTCTACGAGTCGGGAGATGGAATGTCAGACGTTTTAACATTGCAGGGAGACTAGAAAATCTGAAATGGGAAATGGTAAGGCTCAATCTAGATACAGTGGGGTCAGTGAAGTGGTATGAAAAGATGACAGGGATCTGGTCAGACGAGTACAGGGTAATTTCAACAGCAGCAGAAAATCATATAACGGGAGTAGGACTCGTTGAGAACAGGAAGACAGGTAGATAGTGAACCACTATGAACTGTTCAGTGATAGGGTTGTTCTCATCAAAACGAACAGCAAACCAGTACCGACAAAAATATTTCAGATATACATGACCACGTCGCAATCACACGAGGGAGAGACAGAGAAAGTAAATGAGGATATTGAATAGGCAATTCAGTAAGTAAAGCGAGAGGAAACTCCAATGGTCATAGGGGACTCGAACGCGATAGTAGGCAAAGTATCAGAACGAAGAGTTAATGGAGAATATAGGATTGGTAGTAGAAACGAGACAGGAGAAAAACTGATTGAAGTTGGCAATCAATGTCAGTCAGTAACAGAGGATGCTCTTTCCAGGAATGGAAGGGGACGGTAGTATATTTGCAAAAGGGTGGGAGATATCTGAAGACTCAAGTTAGATTACATCATAGTCAGGCAGAGATTACGGAATCAGTTACTGGATCGTAACCGTACAAAGGAATAGATATAGATTAGATTTAGATCACAATTTAGTGATGACGAAGAGTAGGCTGCAGTTTAAGAGACTAATGAAGAAGAATCAGAGCGCGAGGAAGTGTAATATGGAATACTACAGAAGGACGAGATACGCTTGAAATTGTCTGGTGCTTTAGATACTGAGATAAGAAGAAACAGGAGTCGCCAAGAAAGCGATAAGGCATTCAGTAACAGAATCAGAATTTAAAAAAGCTTTGAAAGACTTAAGATCAAATGATTCAGAAGGTATAGATAACATTTCATCGGTATATCTAAAACCATTGGTGGAAGTGGCGACAAAATGACTATTCTTGTTGATAAACGACTACTCACGTTGATGTGTAGAATATGTGAGACCTGCGCCATACTATCAGACTTTCGGAAAAATGTCGTCCACACCATTCCAAAGGTATGAAGAGTCGACATGTGCGAGTATTGTCTCACAGTTAGTTTAACAGTTCATGCATCCACGTTGCTGTCAAAAATGATATACAGAAGAATGGGGAAAAAATCAGGACGTGTCAGATGACGATCAGTTTGGATTCAGGAAAGGTGAAGGCAGGAGAAGGGCTGTTCTGACGGTGCGGATATTGCAAGCAAGATCTTCACTTGATTTGCTTGCATGGAAAAAGCGCTTTACAATGTAAAAGTGGCACAAGGTGTTCGACATTCTGAGAAAACTCGAAGTAATCTATGGGGAAAGATGTGTAATATACAATATGTTGAAAGGGTACAGTACCGCCCGACATTGAAGATAGGTACAACATTCTTCGTTATTCTTGTCAGAACAACATATTTTTTGTAATAATAACTCAATTTCACTTAATACACCAAAGCAGGATACCAGTGTAGGAAAGAATGACAATTTATTTATTTAATTGATCACATGTGCACTCCCACAAAATAAATCCCTACATCCAGTTTGGTGAGATCTGCGAAATGAATGAATAATGTATGGTCGCCTGCTAACCGCAGATAGTGAATGTGCAATATATGATCATCTTTGAGACGGTCCTTTGGTCACCTTTGGTGGAACCAAAGAGATGAAATTTACCTTAGCTTTGAGCGCCTGAAATTTGGCTGACCGATACGGTAGCAAGGTGCTCCCCCACTTCGGCAGAGGTGCGAGATGACCTGAAGAACGGCCATGTTTCAGCACTCTGGCGCTGGATCTTGTGTTGGTAGGACCTGTCTTAGGTGTGCTCCGTAAAGACAAAAGAGTGGAGAAAATGGTATGCATGTTAAATACTTAAGAGTAGTTTGGAATAATTATTTCTCTATTTCAGGAACTTTTGGGGGGAGAATTAAATGACAGGCAGGTAATATTAAGGGGATTGTAGTTATCTTCGGAAGTGACCAACGGTCACAGTGAAACCACATGCAGCAATAAGTTGAAATACTTAGCTGAATTACTGGCGTGTGTACTAGAAGTTGGAAATATTTAAGAAATGGCGTGTGCAGGAATTGAAATTAGAGACGAGTACTTCCAAGTGGTGAGTACTGTGTGAGTCTCAATCTGTGTATGAGACTAAGGATAAAGAGAAGTACTCGTCCATGGTATCAGTTGAGGACTCACGTGTGTGACGAATATGTTCTTAATATTAGTTTGCGTGTTATGTTTCCATGTGACGCTTGATTCAAACTATAATACTCTGAGAGAGAAGCAAGGTGAGTCAGCAGCCTATCCAGCAACGCCACTTGGCTTGCATTGCGCAGGAAGACGTACATATATCCTCCAGAGTTCATAGTAGGAAAGAAAAGTTACGAAGTGGGGCAGTGTCATGTGAAACTGGGACGAATACTAATTGAAGTGAGAAAGCTGAAAGTGATGTGATTATAACGTTGTGACTATTCCTTGTGTTGTATTCCATGTTGCCAGTGTGGTGTATTTCATGTAATATAAGTATGTGTGGTTTGCATGGGAGAGTAGCAAGATAGGTTCAGAGACAGTGGGTTATGCATGTTCCTTTCTGTACCGCTCGGTCTGGAGATTTTCGTGATGATGGGTGTGAGAGTCGAAGTGTGAGATATAGCAAAAGATCCAAGATTCTATCCATAAAGTGCACTGTAGCGTTAGATAATTACGAGACCATAAGACAGAGAATCACCAATGTAAAGCCATGCCCACTGGGCAGAGTTTCTCATGTGTAATTACTGTATAAAAATGTAATAATAGAATAATAGAATTTATCGGAATAAAAAAAAAGATAGTGGAAAGAAAAAGAATGGTGGCCTTGTTCTTCGAATAGTTTGTACTCATGATATACAGAATTTATAATGTGTGCGCCCTTCACATTCAGTGCGATGGCCACGTGTTGATCAAAGCCGTTGAGTAAGAAGGAAAATGTGGTATTGCCAGTGCGTAGTGAACAATCAGAGTTGTGTAAATTATTAATAGTCAGATGTGCGTTATCCGTTTCCGTTGCGTAATGTTCAAACAGGAGAATAATTTGTAGCTTAATTGTGAGTACTAGAGCTCATAATCAGTCATCGATGTTTTGCGATAAATAAGAATGAGTCCACTCGCTTGGCAGGCCACTCATCTTGCAGGCTGCTTGATGCAACAGTATGAGCAAGGCATGTGGGTGCCTCTCAATGTACAAGAACCAAGAGGCAACAATAAGACTGGAAGACCAGGAACGAAGTGCTCGGATTAGAATGGGTATGAGGGAGCAATGTGGCCTTTCGCCCTACTCTTTAATCTATACATCAAAGAAGCAACGACGGCAACAAAAGGAAGGTTGAAAGGATATCAGTTACAAGATTCGCTGATGACATTCCTATCCTCAGTGAAAGTGAAGGCGAATTACACGAATTGTCGGATGGAATGAACGGTCTAGTGAGTGTAGAATATAGATCGAGAGTAAATCGAAGATAGACGAAAGCAATGAGAAGTAGCAGAAATGAGAAATCTCAAGTCTTGGTGACTGACGGAATCATTACAAGATGCAATCAGTGATGTTAAAACTGTGCCGCATCGGCAGGTACATCCATGAAAAAGTTTCTGCATGAGCGTAAAAACCGGCCAAAGAATATGTTTTTAGATAACAAAACGTAACGTGCTTCAAAGATGATGAAAGATGTCGATATTGAAATATCGACATCGGCACGAAAGAACAAAATTAAAGCTTTTACTCTAAGTATTCTAGTGTCAGTCTGCATAAATATACTAGGTGAATGTTTTTCCTTGAGATGAAGTATCGCTGCTGCAGTAAGTAAATGGCGCGCAGAGGTGGATATCAAAGCCAGTGAACAATAATGAGAAAAGTTGATCTCTGTTAAAGTTCGTCTTTAAAAGTTCCAAGAATAGACAAACTCTAGTGCAAACAGGACGACGCAGCTGCAAAACCTGGTATTTTACTAAAGAATAAAACTTCAACTCCTTACGATCAATGAATTCCTTCGATAAATGGAAATGTCGTGTGGCTAGGGCCTCCCGTCGGGTAGACCGTTCGCCTGGTGCAGGTCTTTCGATTTGACGCCACTTCGGCGACCTGCGTGTCGATGGGGATGAAATGATGATGATTAGGACAACACAACACCCAGTCCCTGAGCGGAGAAAATTTCCGACCCAGCCGGGAATCGAACCCGGGCCCTTAGGATTGACAGTCTGTCACGCTGACCACTCAGCTACCGGGGCGGACAATTCCTTCGATAAGGAGCGATTTCTCGTGTACTGTGCGATGAACCAATGCCCCCAAAGCGACGTGCAGTGGTTTCGCTACCGAACCGTAGAGTCAGACATCATTTCACGTTCTACAAACAGATCACTATTGACTGTTTTTATTCTAGTTTCATCGGTAATTCGCGAACATGAAGTCTTTGACCTGCAACACAGAAACAACGTGTAGCCTTTTGAAACCGGACTTCCTGTTCTTATGCAGTCAAGAGCAGTTTACTTTCTGCCACGATATTTCGGCGCAGAGTCTTCTGGCCATCTTCAGGTGAATGCCACTGTAGTAGTACTGGCGAGAACGCGCTGAGCTCCGGTATTTACAGCCGTACTGAGATGACATTGCGCATGCGCTGCTCAGCGTGCGCGTTCATAACGGCTCCGTGCGCTACGCCTCGCGGCCTCCACTGCGAAAGCCTGGCGTATCGGTGTCAGGTCGACTTCCATCTTTATGCAGATAACTACGTCGACTACGAAGTTTCTCTGTAACAGGATTCCAAGCAGAGTTCAGCTGATAACCGCTATCTCGATTGATGAGAGTCTCATTGTCAGACAATCTGATTTCCACAGATTCATTGATAATCGAGCTCCAAAAGTTTGATGTATGGGCCAAAATTTTTGTGTCGTTGTAATTGATGGAATTGTCTGTAGAAATACAATGTTTGGCGATTGCGGACTTGGTGGTTTGGAGAAGGCGAGTATGCCGTTGGTGTTCCACAATGCGTTCCTGCACAGTTCGTGTTGTTTGCCCTATATATGATCTGCCGCATTCACATGGAATTTTGTAAACACCTTGTTTACGTAGGCCCAAGTCGTCTTTAACGGAGCCCACCAGTGATGAAATTTTCGAAAGAGGGCGAAAGATGACTCTCACTTGATACTTTCTCAATATTCTGCCTAACTGTGAAGAAATATTCCCAATAAATGGTAGATAAACAGTCGACCTGAAGGCCTCTTCCTCTTCCTTGTTCCGTCGTTTGTAGGTCTTCATCACTCTGTTCACTTGCCTAGGTGAAAAGCCATTCTTCAAAAATACTTTTTGCAGGTGTTCCAGTTCCGCTTGAAGACTGTCGGCGTCAGAGATAGTATGGGCACGGTGGACCAAGTTACTACTACAGTGGCATTCACCTGAATATGGCCAGAAGACTCTGCGCCGAAATATCGTGGCAGGAAGTTACTGATATCCGGCAGTTCTCCCGTGTTTTTATGGAACAACAGTACGCCGGGAAAGCTTTAAACATCACAAGAGCAGTTTAGTTGGAGAGAATTGCTTAGATTAACAAAAAGTGCCCCTGGTGCCAATCACGAATGGAACAGTTCGGCGTTTCGCATGAGTGGGGTGCTGTCACTTCGCGTACCAGCTGCTGTCAACACGACGTCAGAGCATTTGATCGCGAACACATAGAGGGGACAGTGCTGACTTCAGAGTGTTTGTCTCGTCTCGTTTGGCTGATGAGTCTGTAGTAACAGACGTAGATCTGGGATCTGTAGTCGAATTTCCAGATATGTTATAACAGGCGAACTTACAACCAGATCCAGAATTACATAACAGAGGTTTATTACCGTTTTCTGCTCTTTACAAGAAGTCACTTTCTTATAGGGAAGTGCACATTGTCACCATTGACTTAGGGCAGAGGGTAAGGCGGCAGTTACTAATGTGGGTCTAAACAGGACAAACATGGTTTTTCTTGGCTACCGGAGGACAAACACTGGTAATTATCTATCGGAGAATGAAGAATGTGCGTAGGGTAGCATTTCTGCCGAAAACCACCGCTATGGAATGGTGTGATAACGTTCTCCGCCGCTTCACGATACCCCACGTCCCCATACCGCGAAAGTGGCAACGCAGAAGTAACACCAACTCGAACACGAGCTCTATAGTCCTGATCTCTCCTATGCGATTATTGTGCCTTCGAACCATTAAAAATGCCTTGAAGGATCGACGATGACGGTTCCCGTCGGACGATGTTGTGGAGAAGGCAGTTATGGTCTTCTTCACGTATAACACTGCAACTGCATTTACGTAGCTTGTGCAATCATATACCAAATTTGTTTTATTACATACTATGCCCCAACAGAACGGAAAAGCCACGTATAACACTATCACCCGCTACTGCTATACCATAACCTTATATTTGCGCACACTAAAACATCCTTCACATTACATATTTACAATTCCTTGGTTCCTTTTTCAGTAATTGCGCAAGGTGGTGGCGAGTGCATATCGGTGGGTGGATTAGCAGGTGGAAATGCTGGACCCTGTCATTTCTTGGTGGCGATAATAGATACCAATTCCAGAATAGCTCCAGCTCTTTATCCGGCCATCCGAGACATTGGAAAGTGGCACCAAAACCCTCTCTCGGCACCAGCACGATACACAAGTTTTACACGAGCAGTTGACAGTTTGGTAGCTACCACCCGACTGACTCTTGGTTCCACCTTTCTATCCTTGCCCATCACGTTTTGCGCGCCCTACACAGTTCCGTTCCCGAGGGGAACCACACCAAAATAACTCAGAACGCTAAGTGAAGGTCAGCAGTTTACATAACAGCAACCAAACGTATTAAATAAAACTGAACATTTGCACATATTGACATTTCTACAAAAAATTATTCACACTGAAATTACAATTATATACAGTAAGTTTTGTTGCCTCCAACTGAGACAAAGAATTTAAATGACAGATACACTACATTGCATAGAATCAAACCATGGCATCGAAGTTTTTACAAAGGAAAGAGCGAACACGTTTGTGCTATTAATGCAATCAAACAATATTTACAGTATCTTAATGATAGAAGGTAGAACAGACAAAACAGTAAAGTTTATGTCAGTAGATCTATGGAGCTCTGGTGTTACACACGCAGCGTGGCACGGGGTGTTATCAAACGGGTATCTTCAGCCTGGTGCGTCGGTGGGGTGGTTACTTCATACTCAAAGTGGTTTTTCCTGATTGGCCTACCGTTTCTGGACTGAACGGTGGTTGAACGGAAACTTCTCGATCAAGTCTTCTGTAATGTTCCACTTTTCTTTATCTGGTCGCTATTCAATACAGCGACCTGAATTACTGAGGCAGAAAACACGAGGGATACGCTGTCTCCACAACCTTCACATCTGGGCCACACAAACTAAAAATGTAGCAGCTCCTCTTCCCAAATACCCATAAATATTTAGGTAAACGTACTTGCGCTGTACTGTCCAGTAGACAGCCATGCAAAGTCGAATCATATAATACAGTAATTTCTTATCATAGTCAACACGCCCCTGCACAAAAAGAGTGACTAAGTTCATTCACAAAATACAATAATAAGAATAGTCACAATACATAATGATCATTACGATTTCCCTTAATGTAGCTTTAAACTGTTACACAATGTTCCTTACGATTTCCCATAATGTAGCTTTAAACAATGTTCCATCTAAATCGCTTACAGGGAGCGCTTCCCGCTATTACAAGCTGTACAGAAAACACGTAATGCTGTTTATGTTTATTACTCAGAACTGACAGTTTCAAAAGTTGAAGTTACGCAACTTACACGTCCAACAGCAAAAATCACTTCTGCTCGTGTCAACAGCAGTGTTTGTAAAAATGTTCAAATGTGTGTGAAATCTTATGGGACTTAATTGCTAAGGTCATCAGTCCCTAAGCTTACACACTACGTAACTTAAATTATCCTAAGGACAAACACACACACCCATGCCCATGGGAGGACTCTAACCTCCGCCGGAACCAGCCGCACAGTCCACGACTGCAGCGCCTAAGACCGCTCGGCTAATCCCGCGCGTCCAGTGTTTGAAGCTCACAGAACCAGTGCGTGGCGAGAAACGCATCTCGCCGCTGCCACAGCGTGGCTACGACTCTCTGAGCTTCCCCCGGACTTAAATCTCTCAGGCCATACAGAGGGTGGAATGATTCTCTGTTCTTATTGACTGGAAAAAAACTCTACAGCCAGTCAGCAAAAGTTCATATTCATTCAGAATGACGGACCTCCCCTGTACATTCCAACGGCGCCTGTAGCTAAGACTTTTTGAAAAATTAACTGTCTTTAATTAGCAACATCCTTACCAGTTTACAATGCAGTAATAAATTACTTCTTCCACAACGTAAATCCTTTTTCTTTTGCAATTCTCATTCATGCACCATATGTATTTCTATTCATACATGCGTACTAATCTGCATATAACATTCAAATTCAAAGAATGAGATTTTCACTCTGCAGCGGAGTGTGTGCTGATATGAAACTTCCTGGCAGAAGTAAAGCTGTGAGGGCGGGTCTGAGTCGTGCTTCGGTGGCTGAGAGGGTAGAGCACTTGCCCACGAAAGGCAAAGGTCCTGAGTTCGAGTCTCGGTCTGGCACACAGTTTTATCTGCCAGGAAGTTTCAAAAATGGTCAAATGGCTCTAAGCCTTATGGGAATTAACATCTGAGGTCATCAGTCCCCTAGATTAGAAACTACTTAAGCCTAACTAACCTAAGGACATCACACACATCCATGCCCGAGGCAGGATTCGAGCCTGCGACCGTAGCAGTAGCGCGGTTCCGAACTGAAGCGCCTAGAACCGCCCGGCCACAGCGGCCGGCTCAGAAAGTTTCATTCACATTCATACTTTTACTTTCTACTCACTGTATCACTCATTATATTAAATCCCCACGTGATTGTTAGTAACTACAGTAATATTACACACAGAATTACGTACTGAAATTATAACGAGACGCTCAGGCGTACTATTAAAAGTTTTTTCTCATCTACGGCTGTCAGTGTGATCAGTTAATGTAATTCTTCGACATCTACATCTACATTTATACTCCGCAAGCCACCGAACGGTGTGTGGCGGAGGGCACTTTACGTGCCACTGTCATTACCTCCCTTTCCTGTTCCAGTCGCGTATTGTTCGCGGGAAGAACGACTGTCTGAAAGCCTCCGTGCGCGCTCTAATCTCTCTAATTTTACATTCGTGATCTCCTCGGGAGGTATAAGTAGGGGGAAGCAATATATTCGATACCTCATCCAGAAACGCACCCTCTCGAAACCTGGCGAGCAATCTACACCGCGATGCAGAGCGCCTCTCTTGCAGAATCTGCCACTTGAGTTTATTAAACATCTCCGTAACGCTATCACGGTTATCAAATAACCCTGTGACGAAACGCGCCGCTCTTCTTTGGATCTTCTCTATCTCCTCCGTCAAACCGATCTGGTACGGATCCCACACTGATGAGCAACACTCAAGTATAGGTCGAACGAGTGTTTTGTAAGCCACCTCCTTTGTTGATGGACTACATTTTCTAAGCACTCTCCCAATGAATCTCAACCTGGTACCCACCTTACCAACAATTAATTTTATATGATCATTCCACTTCAAATTATTCCGCACGCATACTCCCAGATATTTTACAGAAGTAGCTGCTACCAGTGTTTGTTCCGCTATCATATAATCATACAATAAAGGATCCTTCTTTCTATGTATTCGCAATACATTACATTTGTCTATGTTAAGGGACAGTTGCCACTCCCTGCACCAAGTGCCTATCCGCTGCAGATCTTCCTGCATTTCGCTACAATTTTCTAATGCTGCAACTTCTCTGTATACTACAGCATCATCCGCGAAAAGCCGCGTGTCTGTATTATTATTAAAATTCCAAAATATTGTTTCTCCTACAAAATGTTTCTGCCACAAAACTAATAGATAGGTATTTTAGATAAATTTCAATATTTTAGCAATCATTGAAGTTACGTCTTAGAGATTTTTTTCGAAGTCACTATTGTCATTTCGTATTTCGTGATGATATTTAGCGATAATCGGTACAGACAGGGCTGGTTCGAGAACATTTTTCCACACAAGCGACTCATCATTTAGCGCCCCTCCCTATCCCCTCCCCTCCTTTCCCTCGTACATTTTCATCCGTACTGGCTCTCTATATTAATTGTGATACGCACTTGATTCACATCTTGCACATGGTGCCCACTCTCACAAGGAACACCTTGAGTGCGAGCTCACACATTCAATCTATAGTAAGACTCAGTTGAAAGCATTGTGTTACCAATTATGACAGAAAAATATTAGTTGCTAATGACTCACCATGTGAATCAGGAGGGCGACAGAAGAGGAGTATCCAGCAGGTGCTGAAATCAACCTTCTATGGAACAAAATGCAAATCGCCAACATTCAATAAATGTTCCAAACAAACCATTCACTTCCACCACGGACACCAAATGAGAAACAATGTGCCACATTGATCACAAAGGTTCGCACCATCGAGATAGAAGGCGAACTATATGTGAGTTGCAAACCGTGCTGGTTGTTCAGCTAGGTATCCACTCTTAAGAAATGCACTGGTGTAACGGGGTGATGAAAACTGATGGAATGTGATGGCATGCAACTAAATACGAAACACTCTGTCGTGGAGCCTGTTGCGAAACTGGCTATCCTTTAGCAAGAGCCTGTACATAGTGCAATAAAAGGTTTTAATCGGCACGAAAAAAAGACAAACACCCAGATGCTGAATTGTCCAGTGGTTTCAGGTGGTATGAATTGCAATTTCACATACTTTTCAGGATGGATAGTTTGCCATAAAGAGTATGGTTTTTATACAAAGGCCAGGGCCAAAACCAGTGCTCTCACTACACTTGTACTTCCCTTGTGCCCATTTTCCTGCTCTTGCTTGCTGTGATCTAAATAATCTGCACTGCCCTTCCAAGATTGCGCAACCGAGAAAGAATCGTAGGGGCAGAGCACCTCCAACTGTTCGCAGCATAGTTAACTTTCCAGCGAATTTACCACCCAGATTAACAGTTGGCGTAATTGTATACGAATGCTTTAAGGGACTGATGTTTGTTCACCTTGATACAACCCGTCTTTGCACCTCTAATTTTCGAGGTTCCTTTCATTTGCATTCCCTTTTCAAATAACGACTGGTCGGAGCTGAGCCGGCAGCTGTGGCCGAGCGGTTCTAGGCGCTTTAGTCCGGAACCGCACTGCTGCTACGGTCACAGTTTCGAATCCTCCCTCGGGCATGGATGTGTCTGATATCCTTAGGTTAGTTAGGTTTAAGTAGTTCCAAGTCTAGGGGACTGATGACCTCAGATGTCAAGTCCCATAGTGCTTAGAGCCCTTTTTTGGTCGGAACTGAAAACAAATTCCTTATTGAACAATTGGATAAGTTTGTTTATGTCATCTATAAATTCTGCTGTTTTCTGTGCAGCGTCAAGTTAACACTGTTGTGGGCTGGCAAGACAGCCAATCCACTGTGACGGGAAGCCGAAAGGCACGCGTTTAAGCTCACGCAGGATGGCGTGAGGTCTGGAACAGGACAAGGTCTTGAGACTAGCAAAAAAGGTACGTAACTTCTGGAATACTTAACTTTAATCCATAATTGGTGAAAAACGCTCTTGACGGTACATGTTTTACAATCAATAGTAACTGGTAATGGCGCCTTGCTAGGTCGTAGCAAATGACGTAGCTGAAGGCTATACTAACTATTGTCTTGGCAATTGAAAGCGTAATTTGTCAGTGAACCATCGCTAGCAAAGCCGGCTGTACAACTGGGTCGAGTGCTAGGACGTCTCTCTAGACCTGCCGTGTGGCGGCGCTCGGTCTGCAATCACTGATAGTGGCGACACGCGGGTCCGACGTATACTAGCTGACCGCGGCCGATTTAAAGGCTACCACCTAGCAAGTGTGGTGTCTGGCGGTGACACCACAAACATTTTGTTTGAAATTTCGTTATCTTACGTCTTCCAATTGTGAAGCACTTTCTGAACTTATGAAATCATCCACTGCTTTCCTTGAAATCACTGTAATCTATGTCGTGAGTAATTTGGTGTGAGTAATGTAGTAGGTCGCTATCATGCACGTCCTGTGAGTTGTATCGAGCATCCTTGAAACGCGCAAATGCCAGTTTTTTTTTTTTCCTACAACGATTGTCCTTTACTCCGTTTCATTGTAGATGGGATTTGTGTCTCCCTGTCCGACATGGATGATGAACCAACATGGCTCGACACCAAGTTCAATATGACTTTCCCTTCTAAATCACGTATCGTCATCATTATAATCCTCATGTAGATTGTCCGCATAGCTGTGTGTATACGAAACGACATTCCACTGCCTCATCTTGCGGAAACGCTAATATTTCACCTACCACTTCTTTCTCACTCTGTGAAATTCCTTTGGTTTCTTTCTGACGAGATGTCAGCCGTGGCAACTGTTGAATGCAATGTTTGCTTTTTTTATCGGTGCCGTTGCTCTGCTTTTTATCAACACCACTAGCACTGTTGCAAGTTAACCGTCGACAAAGCAGTTCAGCTATGCGCTGCAGCCTCATGCTGTGCTCACCATTGCACACCTCCAGTCGCGCCCCCTGTTGCCATTAGCAGCCAATATTGTGTTTACAGGTTGGACAATATGTGGGGCGTTGATTGCTGTAAACATCGTTGGCCTTTTGCGACCCCGCACTCGAAAGATACTTTATACATTAAATGTATTCGCAATTGCGAATATGGACAACCATCAGCCGTAGAATGGAATGACGACAGTGAAAATTTGTGACAGACCGCGACTCGAACCTGAATTTTCCGCTTATCGCGAGCGGTCGCCTGACTCACGACCACACCCAGACTTCCATATGTCGTCAACCATGTGTCTACAAGCTGTCTGTACTCGTACATCCATTACGTATGTTCCCACACAGACAAGACATTTGATTTGAAATTCGCTTGCCCGGTATCGGTGGATAAATACGGTATTGCACTGCCTTTGTTGTTCCGACTTACGATGCAATGTTACTCTGTACTTGCACGTAAGAATAGTTCATGCCAAAATATAGTAAATGCATGCAGGTATGTCCGAACGAAGATTGCATTGTGTTTCGGAATAACACAGGCACTGTAATATCGCAAGAGGTTCCTCGTCAGCTTGCCGCCCCAAAGCGCAGCCACTGTGATACGTCCTGTACAAAAGTGACTCCTCTGGCAACTCTCTTAGCCTGCCGACCTAGCGGCTGCTTGTGTCGCTTGGACCTTAAACTGGCCCTGGCTACAGCTTATGAAAGAAAATAATAACACAAAAAGTACGTGATGTAGCGACCTTAGGAATGGGCACACTAGCTCGCCATAGGCATCCAGCCGAAATATATCTGTAACTTCGTTCTGTGTGAGGACAATTATTACTGTTATGGCTCGGAAGTGTAACAATTTTGTGATGTGATCGTGTCATTATATTTCTGCATTTACATTTTAGTCTCAGCCTTCTGACTTCTTCGTACGTAATATTGGATCAAAACAAGCTTTTCATTTTTAGTGTTTCAGTATTTACAGATACTATACAAAAATGTTCAAATGTGTGTGATATCTTATGGGACTTAACTGCTAAGGTCATCAGTCCCTAAGCTGACACACTACTTAATCTAAATTAGACTAAGGACAAACACACACACCCACGCCCGAAGGAGGACTCGAACCTCCGCCGGGATCAGCCGCACAGTCCATGACTGCAGCGCTTGAGACCGCTAGCCTTACCCCGCGCGGCAGATACTATACTAAAGTGAACTTTCTCCGGTCTGTTATGCAGTTTACAATATTGAGGAATATCTATCTGTATATCCCTGCCGTCGATATTTCGCTTCCTATAGTGCCAAAATATACTACCTTCTCGCATTTTTCAATATTTTTGGTATATTTCACGTTGACGTTGAATAATCGTTTTCTCTCTTTCCTTTGCCAAAGACATGCTATGTATGTCCTATCCACAATTGTCCAAGGCTTCTGCTGTAGTTCCGTCATGCGACCTTTCTATAGTGTTGGGACCCCCTTCATATCCTCATCGTTGAAGATCGGGATTATTTTTGATGGTATTCTCCCACGGGAAAGTTCGCCTTTCTACACACTCTGAGCCCTCCCCACGCTGCGGCAAGGGACACAGTTTGGGTCACGTACTGAGAGCTGCTGGCAGATATGCTTCAGCCAGGATAGCCCTGATCTTCCCTGAGGTACACAAACTCTCTCGCCTGACACTGAAAATCGGCGGCTGCGAGAAAGTTAAAAACATTATTCCTTCGTATACTTATCCGAATTAGTCCGTAGGTTTCAGGAAGGCTGTTATACCAGTTCGTCGTACAAGTGCGTCAGTACTCATTTAGTGTTTTTATTCGCATAAATCGAGAAAGACAGCACGCCATCTTAATAAAATCAGTGAAGACAGAAAGCGCAGGAACACTCGCCGTCTTCTTACGACACGGGGTAGGAGAGATTTGTTTTCTTATGTCATTTGGCATCGACAAACATTTACAGCCGTGGTAAACAAAGCAAACAGTGTCTCCACGGACATTGCCAGAACCAATATCTTTTTGAAAAGTGCCTTTCTTATGTAGGAAACAAGCCAAATTCGCAGGCGAAATTAGGTGGATAAGCAGTATACTGTATGAGAAAAAATACAAACGTAAGTAACAAAATATACGGAGAACTCTCTAGCAAAAGATATTGCAATGAAGAATCTCTCACGTGTTTGTGTTATAGTCAACGATGTTCATAGTATTTGTTAACGATATACCTCATTTACACAACGTGTTATTGGCTACATTTGTAGACGACACCGCCCTCTTGTAAGTAGTAGTACAATGACCGCTGTGATAACGAGGATGCAAAGACAGATAAACAGCATAGGAGAATGGGCACGCGAAAACCATTTCATATGAAACGCAGATAAAACACAAGCAATGAAGTTTACGAGAAAAAGGCCAAAACTACGAGACAGATTACTAATAAATGGAACACACATAAATTGGACAAATCTGGTCAAATACCTTGGAGTCGTGTTGGTCGATAGGCTGACATCTAAAACTCATGTCGTGTATAAAAAAGAGAAAAAGATAAAACTAATACATACACTATTCCCATTTTTGGCCAGCACTGACGGAATCCGAATAAAATTAATACTGTATAAAGTAACAACATTACCAACTCTACTACACGGTTGTTCAGCTTGAGGGACAACTTGCAGTGCAAACCAGCAAGTGCTGCAAAGAGTCCAAAATCCATGACTCTCAGTAGTGCTCAAAGACCCTCGATGGCCTAGAATAAACGACCTACATGCTGAACTCAATATGCCAACAGTCACACAACAAACACAGGAAAAAAGTTGAAAGTTGTTGGAAAAAATGGACCGATTAAGGAATGCAACAGTACACCTGGAATATGGTGAAACAGTCGAACCTCGAGAATGGCACAGATTGAGAGTTCCCAGATCCATAATAAGGAATTAAACAGACTATAGAGAAACCAGTAGCAATCACCATGTTAGGCTCAAAGGGCGACAGCAGCCCAAGTATCCTAATAAAGCGAAACGGAGTAAAATTATGTTGTTGTTGTTGTGGTCTTCAGTCCCGAGACTGGTTTGATGCAGCTCTCCATGCTACTCTATCCTGTGCAAGCTTCTTCATCTCCCAGTACCTACTGCAGCCTACATCCTTCTGAATCTGCTTAGTGTATTCATCTCTTGGTCTCCCTCTACGATTTTTACCCTCCACGCTGCCCTCCAATGCTAAATTTGTGATCCATTGATGCCTCAAAACATGTCCTACCAACCGATCCCCTCTTCTAGTCAAGTTGTGCCACAAACTTCTCTTCTCCCCAATCCTATTCAATACCTCCTCATTAGTTAAGTGATCTACCCACCTTATCTTCAGCATTCTTCTGTAGCACCACATTTCGAAAGCTTCTATTCTCTTCTTGTCCAAACTGGTTATCGTCCATGTTTCACTTCCATACATGGCTACACTCCATACAAATACTTTCAGAAACGACTTCCTGACACTTAAATCTATACTCGATGTTAACAAATTTCTCTTCTTCAGAAACGATTTCCTTGCCATTGCCAGTCTACATTTTATATCCTCTCTATTATAATATCCTCTATTATGTTAAAAACTATAAATGAAGGAAGTCCAGCAGCCAAAGGCAGAAGCACTTCTAACAAAAAAAACAAAAAAAAAACAAAAAAAAAGAAAAGACAGTTATCACAAGCAGTGTTCAAGTTTAGGGCTGTTGCCGCGGCTGATAGCGCTTCAGAAACAAACATGTGACAGGAAAAATAACGACGAGATTTCATTAGTGGTACTCGTGTTTAGCATTGGTACCAGGCCTGGCAGGGTGTGTCAAGAGATGTGAACAGCTTCAGATGCTGAGTGGTCAGTAGGAAGGACACGGAAATGCTTACTAAGTGGCAGGTAAAATAACAAGAGATTTCATTGGTGGCTGAGCCATGTTGCGGCTCGCGTTGGTGCCGTTGGTAGGTTGGCATCGTGTAATAGGGATAGTAACGTCTCGTTTTATTCTTGTGTTTACTTGGCGCCACTACGTTTGCTAGCGTCGTCTGTCTGCGAGTGGCAGCAGCAGCGGTTATCGATATCTAGTACTCTAGTACTATCTTTGGAGGGACATCAAGTTTTTTTCCGGGTCAGAGAGTGTCGGGTAGTTCGGTTGGGACAGAGCAGTGGTGAGGTCCGAGAGTGCGAGGACACGCCGGGACCGCTGGCGGCACGCAGGCACTGCCAGATCAAGGGGCTGTAGTTGCGAGGGCCACAACCTCGTTTTCCACCGGACCCAGGAGGTTTGAGTATAGTGAACATTAACCCAGTAGTGAAACCTCCACTATTTTGAGATTCGCCGTTTGTTCGAGCGTTGCTGCTCGTAGGGTCGCTGAGACGAAGAGCAACAAGTGGAGTGTTTGGAGTTGGCGAAATTAATTAGCCGTCCTCCACCTTTTATTATTAATCATTGAATTCCTTGTGTTTATTGATGAAGTTCAACCAGCGGTAGTTTTCGGCCTAGTGGCCGCTAACGCCCCAGTTACCTGCCCTGGAGGTTAGCGTATTTTCCCAGCAGTTGTAGTGTAACGACGTAAGTTTGTATAAATGATTTTCTTTTGACATATGACCATGTGCAGACTTCGTCACCTACGTCAGTTACAAAACACTTCAAAAGTATTCAAATTCTTTTCAAAGTTGTCTCTGAATGGTTCTTGAACGAAACTGTAAGTAAAACATCGTCATTTGAGTCGTATGCGCAGAATTACGTCACCCAGTCCAATTGGTTTGAGCAAACTTTTTTCAGTTTGGATGTCGTTTGTTTCTTCTCAGAAATTATATTAATGCAGGTTATCTGCTTTAATAAATATTAAAACCACAATGAATTAACTTTCAAGACTCAAACTCGCGATGAACGTTGTCAAAAATTAATAATCTTGTCAAATAAATCAGTAATGCTTCTTCCTTAACATAATTCTTCATAAATAAATTCTCGGAACATGTATTTAAACTTTTGTAGTATACACTAGTTTATTATCTTCATATATACTACATATAGACGTGAACATGAGCCTTGACAAGATAGGACTGAACATTTACAACATGATTACACTTTCTATGACGTCATTGTTGTAGAAACATTACAAATTATTTTTTTTTCAGTCTTTAGAAGCACGACGCAACAACTCGGTTTCAGGATCTTCTGTTGCTCTTTGGCTGTCCCGGCAGTGAAGATGCTGTCTCCGTTCGTTGCGCCGCCCTCTCCGTACATGAAACATAAAAATAAATACAAAACTTTAGATAATTCACAAACATTACAAATATTACAAAGTGCATAAACAAAACACTAAATTAAACTTATATTCACCTGCAAACTGGGCTGACACTGGGGGGAGGGGGGGGGGACACTTCAATTTCGCGTCCCACTACACAGTGTACCTTTCCTTGCCTTGTCGCTGCTGTCAGGTAAGGCATGTAGTTCGTCAGCCTCCTTGGTCGTGGTCCGGATATGTTGTTTCTTTTGAACTACTTTGGTCGCAGTGTGTTCTTCTGCTTCCGGATGTTCTAAACACCGGATTCAGAAGGCGCGGTGCTGTCCGCCGGTTCCGCCTTGCCCGAGTTATTCCATCGTTGTGTTAGGTTATCAGATGTCAGGTAGATGTTGCAAGAGTGTTGGCCGGCGTTTAAACTGTCACTAGTTTGAGTTGCCATCCGGTTACGCGAATACAACTCTTGGCTGCCTGTCTCATCGTTTACAAAGATGAGCGACTTTCCCAGGTCGAACCTTGGAGCACTGCCTGAGGCCCACTTCTATCTTGATTTCGTCAGATTGTGACAGTTGTCAATAAGGCCTTCAGCTGTGATTGCAATTTGTCTTAAGAAGTTTTAGGTATTGTATCTTAATATGATTGTCCCTTTTTCAATAATATTTTAGTACGAATTTGCTATCTAGACCTTCAGATGTCAAATTATTTTTGAGTAATTACTATTGGGGCCTTCAGCCGACAAAAAATTTGAATTTCTGGTCAATAAGGTCTTCAGCCACGAATGCAATTTGTCTAAAGAATTTTTAATTAGATATTGTCTTATCAGTCAAATTTGATAATTGTTCCTTATTGTCAACCTTATACGCAATTGGTTCCAAATAAAGTGTACCTGATTTAAAAATAAAGAACTGTGCAACCAACGGTAACTGAGTAAGGCGCTGTCCATACCTTTTCCTGCCTTCCCTTAGTCCCATGTTTCAATGGTGTTCGTGTTGTTGCAGGCCAGGTAGGGTGTGTTAAGGGCCATGAACAGTGTCAGATGCTGAGTGATCACTAGAAAGGACAAAGAAATGCTTACATGTGTGAGGCAGTTTTATTAAGACCTGACGCATTGTGAGTCTCCACTCGGCTGGCAGGTCGGATAGTGCAATAGCCAGATTTGTGGGGCATTGGATGCGGCAGCTATCCGTTGTTGGATTGCATGCCAACGTGAGGGCAAGCATAGTCATCGAGATCCCCGGCAAATACGTCTAACAACCACAAGGAAGGACCACCAAATTGTGAATCAAGCACATCGTAACGCCCTCACATCTGCATCACCCATCCGAAAACAACTAATCAACTCTCTGCAAGCTTCTGTGTCATCCTGTTCCACTGCTCGGAGATTAGCAGCAGCCGGACTAGGATAATACCGTCCGATGCACAGTCTGCCGTTAACAGCACAGCGCAATCGGTTGAGTCTGAGTAGTATGGCATCGCATTATGTTGAGCAATAAATAGCACTTCTGCATTACATCGGATAACCATCGTCAGCGACCATGTCGGTGATCCGGCGAGTTGGCCGATTCTTCTAATGTTCTGAAGAGGCGAGGCGGTGTTACCCCTGGCATCATGACGAGGAAAGCCATCGGATACAGCTTGAGGTCACGGCTGGGAGTGATTGAGAAAGCTCTGAAGGCACAATGGTATGTCGTGGACATCTCGTATCTTCACGTGTTATCTCTCTTCAGTACCGTGATGCCATTTTTCAACATGACAATGCTCGCACTCTCACTCATGTATCTCTATGGACTGTCTGCGTGATGTTCATGTACTCCCGTGCCCAGCAAGATACTTGGATGCGTCCCCGACAGAACGTGTGTGGGACCACGTCGGATGTCATCTCCGTCCATGACGGTATCCACGACATCGAGGACCAATTACAGCAGTTGTGGGACATTTTAATCCGGGATAGAATACAACGGGGAACACAGCTGCTTTATGGAACATGTCCCAAGCGACTCTGGTCGTGCATAGAGGCCACAAGGTTTGTAATAGCACACTGATAAACGGGTCATACCACTAAGTTCATTGTTAATTGGACACGAATTTATAACTAAAATAACATCATATACTCTCCGAACACGTCACGCTTTATGTCGTTAACTGCTCTTCTGTGTCCTTCGCCTTTTTTTCTCATAAAGCGTACATTAATTTGACTACGATAGAGCTCATTTTTTCCTGAGGTGGTAACCACATCTCATAAACTGTTCGATACCGTGTAGCTAGTTTTACTTTAAAATACACTGCTGGCCACCGTAAATGCAACACCCTGAAGGAAGCATCCGAATCAAGTGAAATTTACACCATGGGTTTGCAGCGATGAGATATGCAACTGATTAGAATTTCAGCGCAGACGCACATCACGCGCGCCTGTGGCGCCACCTCATAGCGCCATTTAAGGCTTGGCGATTTCGACGAGTGTACGTTCGGCACGTGTGTTTACCTTGTGGTTGTCTCACTAGACGATCAGTTATGCCTCGTAGACAACAGCGAACATCGTTTGATCAAGTATCCGAGTTTGACAGAGGAAGGATAGTGGTTTACCCAGATTGTGGATTATCATACAGAGAAATCGCTAGTCGTGTTGGACGAAACCAAACAACTGTAATGCGGATATGTGACCGTTGGATGCAGGAGGGTACGACGGACCGACGTGGTCGATCGCATTCACCTCGGTGCACCACTGCACATGCTGATAGGCAAATTGTGCGCATGGCAGTGACGGATCGCTCAGTGACATCCCGAACCATAGCACAGCACATTGCGTCTGTAACGCATCATCCAGTGTCTGCGCGTACCATTCGACGCCGTTTACAGCAGAGTGGTCTGTCCGCAAGACGTCCATTGCTTCGTCTACCATTGACGCAGAACCACAGACGTCTCCGTCGCCAATGGTGTGATGACAGACGGATGTGGACGACAGAATGGAATGACGTTGTCTTTACTGACGAGGCACGCTTCTGTCTGCAGCACCACGATGGTCGGATTCGAGTGTGGAGACACCGTGGAGAGAGGATGCTGGACAGCTGCATTATGCACCGCCACACTGGTCTTGCACCGGGTATTATGGTATGGGGCGGTATTGGATATTACTCTCGCGCGCCTCTAGTACGCATTGCCGGTACTTTAAATAGCCGGCGCTACATATCCGAGGTGCTGGAGCCAGTTGTCCTTCCTTACCTTCAGGGCTCGGCCACGGCCATATTTCAACAGGACAATGCGCGACCACACGTGGCACGCATTGTCCAAAGGTTCTTCGTCAATAACCAGATTGAATTGCTTCCCTGGCCGGCTCGCTCTCCGGATCTTTCGCCGATAGAAAACATGTGGTCCATGGTTGCTCAACGGGTGGCCCAGATTACATCTCCAGCTGCCACACCAGATGATCTTTGGCAACGTGTGGAAGCTGCTTGGGCTGCTGTACCCCAGGAACACATCCAACGTCTCTTTGACTCAATGCCGATATGTGTGGCGGTGGTGATCTCCAACAATGGCGGCTACTCTGGCTACTGATTCTGGCAGGAACCACATGTCACAGACGTCTGTAAACGTAATCATTTGATACTTGGTCAACATGTTATCTACAAAATAAATTTTGTTGTGCTACCTCTTGTCTTTCTTGGTGTTGCATTTACGGTGGCCAGCAGTGTAGGTAGTATTTTTTAATCACTAAGAGTCTAACGGGAAGCAACAGGGTAACAGAAAAGGTAATATTTTATATAGTTTACAGGTGTTCAGTGTTGTGTACATGCATCAATTTTGTATGTTGCTTGTGAAGGTAGTTTGTCACTGAAGTAAGGATGCATAATGAGAGTACACTACTAATAAAAAGCAGCAAACCAGTTGCAATAAATGGTGGTTTTCAACTGGTTGCAACTGGCTGCCTGTCTTTTATTCCTGCTCTTCTGTAACCGTTGCTGTAGCGCAGTCATGTTCAAAATATTGAAGTATTTGAAGTTAAAGAAATATACGAGGGGCGATTATAAAGTTTCCGTCTGAGGACGATGACGCAACGTAGCGCGACACCGATGTGGATATATAAGCACCGACACGTATGCAAGGGACTAGTTTGGCACGTCGTGTTTTTCCTATGCGCGTGCAGTAAATGTGGAAACGTGAACTACGGACACGTAATTACCAAATGCGTTCAAACGAGACCAATGTGCTGATACTCATTCCCTACACGCCAGAGGACAAACACCGCTAGACATCGACCGGTGAATGATGAATGTGTACGGACCAGCATGTTTATCTAAAACCACCATTGAGGACTGTTGCACCAAGCTGTGTTCTGCTGCTTCGTGATAGCACACATTCTCATATCGCAAATGTAATAACGCAGAAGTTACGCCAAGTGGGAAACACTCGAGGATCCTTGTCGGTCGAGAACGTGCAGCAGGCAGTTAGGGGCTTCTTTACGCAGCAGGACACAGTATTTTACCAAACGGCGATCATCAACCTGAGGCCTCGGTAAGACGATTGCCTTAATATTCACGGAAATTTTTTCTGAGTGGGTTACCGGTTCTGGATCGTACAGTCATCGAACGTCAACTTTTTGATCGATAAATGCGAGGGGTGTTCAATAAGTAACGCAACACAGTTTTTCTCGGCCAATTTCTGTTTAAAATATTCGTAATTTGTTGTGGGACGTCGTGGTATACTTCCACTTTAGCCCCTGTGGTTTGTAACACCTCCGTTTTTATCCCGACCTGATCTGATCGAATAGCAGTCCAATATACAGGGTGTTTCAAAAATGACCGGTATATTTGAAACGGCAATAAAAACTAAACGAGCAGCGATAGAAATACACCGTTTGTTGCAAAAAATATGCTTGGGACAACAGTACATTTTCAGACGGACAAACTTTCGAAATTACAGTAGTTACAATTTTCAACAACAGATGGCGCTGCAAGTGATGTGAAAGATATAGAAGACAACGCAGTCTGTGGGTGCGCCATTCTGTGCGTCGTCTTTCTGCTGTAAGCGTGTGCTGTTCACAACGTGCAAGTGTGCTGTAGACAACATGGTTTATTCCTTAGAACAGAGGATTTTTCTGGTGTTGGAATTCCACCGCCTAGAACACAGTGTTGTTGCAACAAGACGAAGTTTTCAACGGAGGTTTAAAGTAACCACAGGACCGAAAAGCGATACAATAAAGGATCTGTTTGAAAAATTTCAACGGACTGGGAACGTGACGGATGAACGTGCTGGAAAGGTAGGGCGACCGCGTACCGCAACCACAGAGGGCAACGCGCAGCTAGTGCAGCAGGTGATCCAACAGCGGCCTCGGGTTTCCGTTCGCCGTGTTGCAGCTGCGGTCCAAATGACGCCAACGTCCACGTATCGTCTCGTGCGCCAGAGTTTACACCTCTATCCATACAAAATTCAAACGCGGCAACCCCTCAGCGCCACTACCATTGCTGCACGAGAGACATTCGCTAACGATATAGTGCACAGGATTGATGACGGCGATATGCATGTGGGCAGCATTTGGTTTACTGACGAAGCTTATTTTTACCTGGACGGCTTCGTCAATAAACAGAACTGGCGCGTATGGGGAACCGAAAAGCCCCATGTTGCAGTCCCATCGTCCCTGCATCCTCAAAAAGTACTGGTCTGGGCCGCCATTTCTTCCAAAGGAATCATTGGCCCATTTTTCAGATCCGAAACGATTACTGCATCACGCTATCTGGACATTCTTCGTGAATTTGTGGCGGTACAAACTGCCTTAGACGACACTGCGAACACCTCGTGGTTTATGCAAGATGGTGCCCGGCCACATCGCACGGCCGACGTCTTTAATTTCCTGAATGAATATTTCGATGATCGTGTGATTGCTTTGGGCTATCCGAAACATACAGGAGGCGGCGTGGATTGGCCTCCCTATTCGTCAGACATGAACCCCTGCGACTTCTTTCTGTGGGGACACTTGAAAGACCAGGTGTACCGCCAGAATCCAGAACACGATTGAACAGCTGAAGCAGTACATCTCATCTGCATGTGAAGCCATTCCGCCAGACACGTTGTCAAAGGTTTCGGGTAATTTCATTCAGTGACTACGCCATATTATTGCTACGCATGGTGGATATGTGGAAAATATCGTACTATAGAGTTTCCCAGACCGCAGCGCCATCTGTTGTTGAAAATTGTAACTACTGTAATTTTGAAAGTTTGTCTGCCTGAAAATGTACTGTGGTTCCAAGCATATTGCAACAAACGGTGTATTTCTATCGCTGCTCGTTTAGTTTTTACTGCCGTTTCAAATATACCGGTCATTTTTGAAACACCCTGTATATTATTAACATGACCGTGAACCTAATGGGGCTGATAATCGGAATTGACTGCTACGGAAGTTGTTACTTTCCAGTTCGTTCTGCTCAATACTATAATTCTGAATGTCTGGTAATGAGGAACACCAACACAGTTTTACTAATTACGAACTTATGTTCTTCTCAAAACGCAGAAAAGGAGATAGCCACTGCCTTCGTCATACATATCTAATTACGGCTAATCTCAGCACTGGCTTTCTTCATTTTCCATTACCGTCACACGCTAGTCCATCACTGCATCCAACGCTGCAATCCAAGGTTAGGCCGGCGCGGTAGACGCGAAACCAAATATCGGCACTGGTAACGTCACTGATCACTTTCGTAATGATACTTCTTCACTTTCCCGGTATTAGTCTATTACGTAGGGGTCTAACCACGGCGATGGCGACACCCTTCTCCGTTAAAGACACTGTATTTCAACAATGGCCTTTACACACACACACTACTCCCGCCAACCACTCTGGCGCAACTCCACACTCAATCTTGCAACACGTCACAATCGATTGTTCGTCCTATCGACCTGTGCCGAGTGCAAAGTTATAGTAAGGGCCTACGGACCCCTTACAGGTTCCATGAAGTTCTGATGGTTGATGGCGTTATGCCAAAACATTAAAAATGGCGTCTATAACGGAGGTGCCTTCCAATCAGAGAGTTTCTTTTGGCGGGAAACCAGAGCATCGCAGATATTCATCAGAAATTGTTGAATTCCTACGTGGGCATGGTTGTGAACACAAGCACGACGAGGCGTTGGGCGTGGCGTCTGAAATCAGCGTAACAAGGTGGCACGAACTTGCCTCATCTCCCGCGTGCTGGCCGGCCGCACGCAGCTGGTGACTCCTGCAAAGCTGGAACGTGTGGACACTCTCACTCGAAGTGATCGACGGATGCAAACGAACTTCTCCATGACAACGAAAGACCTCACACAAGTTTGAGCACTCGAGTGGAGCTTAGAAACCTCATTGGACTGTTCTTCCTCATTGTGAGGTAACGGCGAGCTGTGGAGCCCTGAAAATATTCTAAACTTCGAAGCTGGCGTGGCCGCACGGGCCGTTCGCGGGCGTGGGCGACCCGGCAGGCCGACCACGTGGTGCCGGACGTTGGCCGAAGCCTGCGTGCGTGGCTGGGAATTCCACGGTGACACTGTGTCCATGAAAGAGACATGCATGCCGAGAGTGCCAGAGACTTTGTGAAACCATCATGGCAGACATTTCACAGTTCGTATAGAAATTAATAGTAGCCAGATGAATCATGATAGCTCAATGATACCCCAAAAGGGAAACATGTACATTACCATCATTTGCGCGACGATTCTGATGGTATAATCAGATTTTCAATATCTTTAGTAGTTTAAAGTTTAGTATCTGATGGTAAATTATACAAGTAACACCCAGCAACGTATTTCCAAAATCTAACCGCTTCATACGATTTCGTCGATCGACATGTCTTTGGAAAACTATTAGCATGAACCTAAATTGCTATGAATTACAGGTATGTAACTTGAATAGTACATGAGTTATTGGAGATCAAAGTGGGCAATTACTGTCGATCGCGTCAGGCCGTAAGTACTCCAGAGCTACACCAAAAAACGGTAGCAGCATGCTTATAAATATACTTATTCATCCATGTCTTTGTTTATATTCGATACATACTATTCAAGAAGAAATTGATCAACTATTATAATGTGTTTTAGAAATCACTGAGACATTTGGCTGCTGGCCTACCTTTGCTTGCTATTCATTTGATATATGTTTATTTGATTTGTTTATGTATTTAATAATGTGTGTTACAGCATGTTTATGGCCCCGCCGTGGGAATATTTATTTAATTTCAAGTTATTTAAATGTAAATCAAGTATTTCGAATGTGTTTCATTATGTATGTGTGAGTGCGCGTTGGCTTGAAGACATGGCGCGAGCACTCTAGCCAATCACAGCATTCGTGAATGGGCAGTACGGAACAGTGCGGCGTGAGGGACAGGGAGAGTTCGCAAGTAAGGCACAGGACGTGCTGGACGCGACGGCGCAACAGACGCATGGTCGCAGGAAAGACTTGGAGAGTGTGGAGCGGTTTGCGCGTGGTCGCGAGAGAGAGAGAAACACTTCGGAGTGCCGACTTGTGAAAGTGTGAGATTTGCGTGGTCTCTACAGTGAAGTCGTAGTGTGCGTTTAGAAGTGAATATCTCGGGAGCTGTTGTCGTTCATAACTAATTAAGTGAAGTAGGAATCTATTGTTTCCCTGTTATTCAACTTATATTTTATTTAGTTGCTGGACCATCGAAACCAATAAGTGTTTTTCAGAAATATATCACATTCTCAAAAGTACTTCTACTAACATACTCATCATTTAAAGTCGTTAAGACAGTACCTGCAGATTTCATTTAATTGCAATCTTTCATTTATAAATTTCTACGTTACATTCGCAGTTGCCGAGTGATAAGAACTTTCGACCATTCGATTCATGTGTATATTTACATTGTATACTGTAGACTCAGCAGTATTTGGCCTTCTTACAATACCACCACTTGCAAAGTAGGTTAGAAATCAGATTAATAATGTTGCTCACGCAGCATATGTTCGCTTTATCGGGCAACAACAAAGTTATTGAGTGTGGATGGTATCATGAGAATGGAAATAATGAAGTCACTGTAAAAAAGTAATTAATTTTGACACTTATCTTGCATGGATTCCCACGTAGATTTCGTCGAAGTTGTTATGGCTCATCTTCTTGATTCTAGTTCTAAACATTCTGCGTGGTGTCTGTTTGTTCTATATCGTGTCTCCCTACCACTTTCGCGTAACGACGCTCTGAGCGTGTTTTTTAGGGAATTGACTAGTTTGAACCTGGGTCCTGTTTCTGGTAAGGAGACATCAGACCACACATGACATGTAGAATTCAGAAGAGTTCAGTGAGACTAGCGATGATATAACTAAATACTTAATGATTTCAGCGTCAGCTCCACTGCACTCCCTGTAAAGGAATCTTAATACTAACTAAATTTAGTGGTAGGGGTTCAAGGCTTTCCTATTTTTAGTTAGCTGGTACAATAACGTCGAAAAAGCAGTTAAGTTTACCATTGGAAATTTTATTCTACTCACAAAACATCGTTTATAAATTGCACTATTGATAAAAGGAAATGTTTTAATACAGGATGGTAAAAACCAACTGCGTTCAACAAAAATGTGAATGAATATTCCCTGAATGGGTTTCCAAGTTCTACAATGGATTGAAGGATGACCTATGCCATATCACATCTATAATCTAGGTTTAAATTAAGTTTCACAAGAGAGAAAACTATCAAAATGGTCTACTGTGACCCTCAATTATCTTTAATTACTTATCTAACTTGTCGTAAATTACAGTGGCTGATGTGGCTTCTCAATAATTACATAACAGAAAAATCATCGCGTTTCAGATTTTTACTTCAAGTGGCAAATGTGAACACCATGAGCTTTAATTGACGATCGACGCTAGTATTACGTAAAGGGGATGTAACAGATGAGACTTCTGCAGTTCTGAGTGAAGCCTTATGCGGTCAAAAATGCGGCATCGCGTGCGTTCATTACCTTGTCGGTGTTCGTCAGGGGGCGGCGGTCGGCGCAGCTCCGTCCAGCTCACCCTCTCTGAAGCAACTCTCCAGCAACTCTCTCCTAACTTCTCCTTACTACAATTTACCGAAGTTGGTTTAAAAAAAACTATCTGGCTGTGTTTTCATCTGACCAATCAGGGTCTGAATGTTAACCTTAAGCTCCGCCTTCAAAAATTCTGTCTATCCAATGAGAAACGTTATACTTTTCGTGGTGGGGCAACGTAACAGAGACGCGAAAAAGTCTCACGCTAAAACTTGGAGCTGGTGTGGTCCTTTTAGCGTTATCGTAAGATCTATACTGTTCTTCAGAAGAGCTCTATCTTTTAACATGGGCTGGGGGGTGGTCCTAACGTAACAGAGACGCGAAAAAGTCTCACGCTAAAAACTTTCAGCTGGTGTGGTCGTAGCGGTGAGCTGGCGACGTGGGTGTCTGTCCCTTATCGTAGGGCCTTCCAGCTTAACACAGTTCTGCTCTCGGCTTCTGTTCTCGTTTCTCCCCTCGGAACTGCGTCTGTCTCACAGTGGGAAGGTATGACATGCATTTAGGCATTCTTGTGTTAGTCTGTGGTATTCCATTTGCTCACTCGTTACTCGTATTACTTTGGTTAATTTAATGTCACAATTTATTAGGAGCTATGTGACATACTACTGGATTTGCTTATCATGTCAGGGTTTTCATGGAAGGTGTTGGATTTGCCTGACACCTTACATAGTATGATTCCACTTTGACTGCTAGAAGGTCCAGATCTGTATTTTAGCAATATTTGAAGACCTAACAAATGTGTTTTTCAGGAAATTCTTAATGAGTAAACAATCCCAGATCAGAACAATGGTATGGTAGAAATAATTTTTGACTTGGTGTTCACGATCCACATTTTTATTAAACTTCTTGTAAATTCACATACAGCCTACTTCTTCTTAATTGTCACATCATCAAGAAAACAGTTTTGTATCAATTTCCATATATTTAATTTCCACTTTAACCAAACACAAGACTTGACTATTCTTTTACAAAGCGAAATAACAACTTCACTTCTGCAAAGTGAAACAAAGACTGCTCTGTGCGCATTTGCGCCAAAACGGTGTGAGCATGCAGGTACTATTCTGTCATTCTGCACAACGGATTTACCCTGTGGCTCCTGCAAGATGCGGTTTCCACCCCCACACTACTACAGAAGTCAGACAAAGGCTTCTAACGTTCTAAACAGAAATGCCTGAAAAACTTTCAGCAATAAGTATCTTCTGGAGTTGTCCGCTGTAAGGAAATGACACAAAAATTCACAAAATTTCTTACGTAACTAGTGGGATACTTGGGTACTGGAGTAGTGCTAGTTAGTGTAAGAAAAACATCAAACTAACGAAAATTATTATTTATTTTGCAAAAATTCTGAGAAATCACAATGGCACTTTTAGTTATGAACTGAACAAGTTATTTCCGGGTTCTTTTCAAAATGCGAAGTTACCTCCTAAGGATAGGATTCGCTAATGAAATTTCTGTACAGAGTTAAAGATTGTTACTGACTTGTCAGAATGGCTGAGAGCCACGCATACTCAACTTGAATAATTATCCATTAGAATGTTGCTAGGTACGGTCGAGGCTGTCGTGTGTGAAATGCAGTGAAGTGTACTGTTGTGGAGGAAATATGGGGCTCGCAAGAGCTGTAGTGCACAATACCGTAAGCTTCAATGACTGCTGTTTGCGCCGCTCGCTGCTGACAAATAAGATAACTCTCGTTCCATCTGGATTGACCTTCGCCAATCAGACTCTCCCCTTGCCTTGATGAAGTCAAGGACTCCTATTCGCCCCTAGTCTAACTATTGGCGTGGTACACCAGTCAGATAACCAGTCCACTGCGATGCCACACAAAAATTGGCTTGCAGGCGTTTAACTATAACTCTGTACATTCACACTGCACAGTAAGTGTGGTGGCCAATACAGTGAACAACACTTAATCACAAGGACTCAATATAGAGTCGCACTCCGATTCTCTCTCGACAGAGGTGCTCTCCCAGTGAAGTGCTGAGGAGAGACTTGTTCCTCGCTCTTTGAGTACACGTATGAGCACACACGCTCTCGTTAAGTGTTCTCGCTCCAAGAGAAACAACAGAACGGCCCCTCTCCACACCAGACGTGAAGGGGTATATCTTTCAGTCTCTTTGATTACTTCTTCAGCTCAAGGCGTCAGGAATATCGTCTGCCAATCACAATTGTTCTTCTAAAATGAGAGAATGACGTTTCGTTTATGGCGACCAATCCAGAAATCTGTAGCATCAGCGTTTGGCGTTTGCTGTCTTCCTGTGAAAACCTCTGAAACTGCGTAATATGTTTGTAAAGAATGTGTAGGCTCGGCGCTTCCACACAATGTAGCGGAATTTGCTTTTAAGCTGAACACGGGGTTGTTCTTACTTTCACTCAGGCAAATGCTGTCTGCTCTACGGGCGGTCACCGGCCGACGTAGATAGGTTTATCGTCCTCTGAAGGGACCGGCCTCCTGGCATGCGGTTGCCTCTCCCAAACTAAAAGCATTTGTGACCGTCGTGTCTTGAATGTGTTTGTGTATGCCAGCCTCGAGTATTTCAACCAAGGTGCGCATTTGCGATTTACTAGTTATTTCCGTATCGTTTACATGAATTCATTGACTTTATCTTATCGAGTTTGGGTTTGAATGAAGCGTCTTGATGTGCGGAATATGATTGTGAGGGCGGAATATGTAAACAATGAAGGTCAGCAGACCACAAGCTCTTACAACAGTTACAAGTAAGTCAAAGGTTATGACAGTCTCACAGAAATGAATATACACTAAAACCATATCACTGTAATACACTCCTGGAAATGGAAAAAAGAACACATTGACACCGGTGTGTCAGACCCACCATACTTGCTCCGGACACTGCGAGAGGGCTGTACAAGCAATGATCATACGCACGGCACAGCGGACACACCAGGAACCGCGGTGTTGGCCGTCGAATGGCGCTAGCTGCGCAGCATTTGTGCACCGCCGCCGTCAGTGTGAGCCAGTTTGCCGTGGCATACGGAGCTCCATCGCAGTCTTTAACACTGGTAGCATGCCGCGACAGCGTGGACGTGAACCGTATGTGCAGTTGACGGACTTTGAGCGAGGGCGTATAGTGGGCATGCGGGAGGCCGGGTGGACGTACCCCGGAATTGTTCAACACGTGGGGCGTGAGGTCTCCACAGTACATCGATGTTGTCGCCAGTGGTCGGCGGAAGGTGCACGTGCCCGTCGACCTGGGACCGGACCGCAGCGACGCACGGATGCACGCCAAGACCGTAGGATCCTACGCAGTGCCGTAGGGGACCGCACCGCCACTTCCCAGCAAATTAGGGACACTGTTGCTCCTGGGGTATCGGCGAGGACCATTCGCAACCGTCTCCATGAAGCTGGGCTACGGTCCCGCACACCGTTAGGCCGTCTTCCGCTCACGCCCCAACATCGTGCAGCCCGCCTCCAGTGGTGTCGCGACAGGCGTGAATGGAGGGACGAATGGAGACGTGTCGTCTTCAGCGATGAGAGTCGCTTCTGCCTTGGTGCCAATGATGGTCGTATGCGTGTTTGGCGCCGTGCAGGTGAGCGCCACAATCAGGACTGCATACGACCGAGGCACACAGGGCCAACACCCGGCATCATGGTGTGGGGAGCAATCTCCTACACTGGCCGTACACCACTGGTGATCGTCGAGGGGACACTGAATAGTGCACGGTACATCCAAACCGTCATCGAACCCATCGTTCTACCATTCCTAGACCGGCAAGGGAACTTGCTGTTCCAACAGGACAATGCACGTCCTCATGTATCCCGTGCCAACCAACGTGCTCTGGAAGGTGTAAGTCAACTACCCTGGCCAGCAAGATCTCCGGATCTGTCCCCCATTGAGCATGTTTGGGACTGGATGAAGCGTCGTCTCACGCGGTCTGCACGTCCAGCACGAACGCTGGTCCAACTGAGGCGCCAGGTGGAAATGGCATGGCACGCCGTTCCACAGGACTACATCCAGCATCTCTACGATCGTCTCCATGGGAGAATAGCAGCCTGCATTGCTGCGAAAGGTGGATATACACTGTACTAGTGCCGACATTGTGCATGCTCTGTTGCCTGTGTCTATGTGCCTGTGGTTCTGTCAGTGTGATCATGTGATGTATCTGACCCCAGGAATGTGTCAATAAAGTTTCCCCTTCCTGGGACAATGAATTCACGGTGTTCTTATTTCAATTTCTAGGAGTGTATATCGATACATCGGAGTACCTATACATTAATAAAACCAAATGCGAATATTGTCACAAAAATATGTCTGTTACTTCGCAGAAAATTAGTACGATATTACTGGTATCGAGAACTGAGGTTGGAGTGCCGTATCTTGTTGTTGTGGTCTTCAGTCCTGAGACTGGTTTGATGCAGCTCTCCATGCTACTCTATCCTGTGCAAGCTTCTTCATCTCCCAGTACCTACTGCAGCCTACGTCCTTCTGAATCTGCTTAGTGTATTCATCTCTTGGTCTCCCTCTAATATTTTTACCCTCCACGCTGCCCTCCAATACTAAATTGGTGATCCCTTGATGCCTCAGAACATGTCCTACCAACCGATCCCTTCCTCCAGTCAAGTTGTGCCACAAACTTCTCTTCTCTCCAATTCTGTTCAACACCTCCTCATTAGTTACGTGATCTACCCATCTAATCTTCAGCATTCTTCTGTAGCACCACATTTCGAAAGCTTCTATTTTCATCTTGTCCAAACTAGTTATCGTCCATGTTTCACTTCCATACATGGCTACACTCCATACAAATACTTTCAGAAACGACTTCCTGACACTTAAATCAATACTCGATGTTAACAAATTACTCTTCTTCACAAACGGTTTCCTTGCCATTGCCAGTCTACATTTGATATCCTATCTACTTCTACCATCATCAGTTATTTTGCTCCCCAAATAGCAAACTCCTTTACTACTTTAAGTGTCTCATTTCCTAATCTAATTTCCTCAGCATCACCCGAGTTAACTCGACTACATTCCATTATCCTCGTTTTCCTTTTGTTGATGTTCATCTTATATCCTACTTTCAAGACACTGTCCATTCCGTTCAACTGCTCTTCCAAGTCCTTTGCTGTCTCTGATAGAATTACAATGTCATCGGCGAACCTTAAAGTTTTTATTTCTTCTCCATTAATTTTAATACCTACTCCGAATTTTTCTTTTGTTTCCTTTACTGCTTGCTCAATATACAGATTGAATAACACTGGAGAGATTCTACACCCCTGTCTCACCCCTTCCCAATCACTGCTTCTCTTTCATGCCCCTCGGCTCTTATAACTGCCATCTGGTTTCTGTACAAATTGTAAATAGCCTTTCGTTCCCTGTATTTTACCCCTGCCACCTTCAGAATTTGAAAGAGAGTATTCCAGCCAACATTGTCAAAAGCTTTCTCTAAGTCTACAAATGCTAGAAACGTAGGTTTGCCTTTCCTTAGTCTTTCTTCTAAGATAAGTCGTAAGGTCAGCATTGCCTCACGTGTTCCAACATTTCTACGGAATCCAAACTGATCTTTCCCGAGGTCGGCTTCTACCAGTTTCTCCATTCGTCTGTAAGGAATTCGTGTATGTATTTTGCAGCTGTGACTTATTAAACTGATAGTTCGGTAATTTTCACATCTGTAAACACCTGCTTTCTTTGGGATTGTGCCGTAATGGTAACGTAAATAAAGAACCATCATAGCCTGTAATGCGGCAACTACGTATCCGAGCCCCTAGACAACGAAACCAGCGAAAATTTTTAAAAATTCAACTCTGCGTCTGAGGGTACGTAGTTGAGGGCCACAACACCACCACACCCGTTCATTTATTTTTGAAAGCCTGCATCATCCAGACTAGAGCCTGGATCTCGCACCTTCAGACTTCTATCTGTTTGTCGCAATGAAGCTGGAAGCGGTACGCGTATGATAGGGAGATTATTGGTGAAGCAATACTTTGGCATTGACGTCGACCAGCAGAGTTTTACCATGCTGACATACAGGCCCTCCCAGTAAGGTGGGAAAATATGTCACATTGAAGGGAGATTATACTGAAGAATAGGGGTTTGTTGCCAAAAGAGTGGGGAATAGTATGGTGTACTGGAGTCTTGAATACAATCACCGTGCTTTCAGAACAAGAATGTGTCGCATCACTTATTGAACGCCTCTGGTACATTTATGGCTCGACACACGATCACAGGTCTGCAGGTGACGCGCAACTTTTGAACTGACAGCGTCATTGCGTTAGGCGTCATATGTGCAAGTTCGCGACTTGCAGAATGAGGCAGGCCCAGCCTCGCGCTGCGAGCGTGACTGCTGCGGTGGCGTGGCGTGGCTTTATAGCGCAGCGGCCGGCGGCTTTTTGCACTGTCCCGGCTGGCGCCAGCAGCGGGTAGCGGCGGCCTGTGTTTCCCGCGGCGGTGATCAATCAGCGGACACGCACCGGCCCAGAAAGTTGCGCCAGTGGAGCGCCGAAAAACTGGCTCTGCCTCCCCCGGCGCCCGCTAACGATTGCTCTGCTGCCGCCGGGCGTCCGTAATTAAAACCAACCCGCCGTGCCGGGTCGCAGGAAGAAGCGTCCGTAGTGGTAGCCCCCCCCCCCCCCCCCCCCCCGGGCTCATACTGTGAGGCGCGATGCGGCAAAACACCCAACATGCAGCGCCGCCTATTTGCCTTCCAGTTCCTTTTCTCAAGCGACTTCTGTGCTAGATTAGAATTTCGCAGACAGTAAAGTGGTTCACTGTTTCATTTCACTGTATGGGAAATTAGGACGCCTGCAGGCTTAGGACAAAAGTATGGAAACACCTAAAAAAGATCACCTTACCGTGCCTAGTACTATGTTGAAAAAATGTTGGCAGTCGAAACACCTTCCAAAGTTGAACACAAAGGCTCTACACCGGTGATATTGAGACCTGGTGACTGTGCTGACGAGGCCATCAGCTCCAAAGTAGATCATAAAGGCTCAATAAACCACTGATGTTAATTTTAATAATCGACGGCCTCAGTTGCACCGTTTACCTAGAATTTACCTAGGTTTCAGTCGGGATAACCAACCTTCTTCAGAATAACAGTAATTACCGTTAGTCCATAGTGGTCATCGACAAGCTAAAATTAAAAATCCATAAATTATCGTCAGACTGTAAAACTTATCTGGAACTGCTTCGGCCCCACTTTGCGACCGCGATGCGGCAGCCACGAGTGCTTGACGATGTCCACTATGGACAACCGGTAATTACTGTTATTCTGAGAGCTAGGTAAATTCTAGGTAAATGGTGCAACTGAGGCTGTCAGTTATTAAAATTAAAATTAATATTTACATAGTTGCTCACAGGGCCGCGAAATGTTGAACATATTTAAGAAACTGATGTGACAAAAGTCTTGGAATGGCAATATACGTATATAGAAATGGCGGTAGTTCACAAGGTGTAAAAGGGCAGTACATTGCCGGAGCTGTCATTATGGCCGCAGGACGGGAATTAACAGGCCTTGAACACGGAATGACAGTTGAAGCTAGACGCATGGCCCATTCCGTTTTGGAAATCGTTGGGGAATTCAGTATTCCGAGACCCAAGATTGTGCCGAGAATGGCAAAATTCAGCCATTAACTCTCACAACGGATAACGCAGTAGCCGATGGCCTTCACATAACGACCGAGAGCAGCGACGTTTTCGTAGAACTGTCAGTGTTAACAGACAAGCAACACTGCTTGAAATAAATGCAGAAATCAATGTTTGACGTACGACATACGTATCCGTTAGGACAGTACGGCGAAATTTAGCGTTAATGGGTTATGGAAGCAGACGAGAGACGCAAGTGCCTCTGCGAACTGCATGACATCACCTGCAGAGCCTTTCCTCAGCGCCTAGACATTTCGGTTGGCCTAGTCATTATTTTAGTTGGTATGAGGGTTCGAGTGCGACACGGACCCCACGAAGTCATAAGCCCAAGTTGTCAACAAGGCAGTCTGCAAAATGGTTCAAATGGCTCTGAGCACTATGCGGCTTAACATCTGAGGTCATCAGTCCCCTAGAACTTAGAACTACCCAAACCTAACTAACCTAAGGACATCACACACATCCATGCCCGAGGCAGGATTCGAACCTGCGACCGTAGCAGCAGCGCGGTTCCCGAATGAAGCGCCTAGAAAGGCTCGGCCACAACGGCCGGCAATCTGTAGCGAAGTACTGTTTGGAAAAGCTGCGCAACTATCCAATCCTATCTTCATAATATTTCACAGTGATGTAAATAATGACAGCTTGCTTTCAATGTTCAAAAATATGTGTCCTTGAACTTCACAAAAGGAAACAATGTAGTATCCTATGTCACAATGGAAATCGGTTAACTCATACAAATACCGGGATGTAACACTATAGGGATCTGAAGTGGAATGATCACATAGGCTCGAGGGCGAGGTGTAAAGCAGTGGTAGATTTCAGATTATTGGTAGAGAACAGGGAAAATGCAATTAGTCTGCAAACGAGATTGCTTACAAATCACTCGTGCATCCCATCCTAGAATATCGCTCAAGTACGTGGGACCTGTGCTAATAATAGGTGATATCTAACGTATACAGAGAAGGGTAGCACGGGTGGACGCAGGTCTGTTTGACCCATGGGAGTCATAGAGATCGTGAAGAAGCAGAACTGGCAGGCTCTTGAAGAAAGACCAAAACTATCGCTGGTGGACTACTTAAAAAGTTTCAAGAACCGGCCTTAAATTAGGACTCTAGGAATATAGTGCCCTTACGAATCGTGAGGACAAGATTAGATTGACTGCACCAGACGCCAATGCATTTGAGCAGTGGCTCTTTCCACTTCCATACGTGAATGGAACTGGAAGAAGCCATAATAACTGTTACAATGGCAATTACCGTCTCACATGCAGCCAACAGTGATTTGCAGAGTATGGGTGTAGATGTAGATGTGTATGTAGAGTCAACAACTTATCCCCTCATTCACTCTTCCGAACTCCATGTATGGTTGCTCTGTGGGATAGCAGGCAGTGTTAACACTCTTGGAAGAAAAATTATAGCGGTGAAGTGTCCAGCGACCGCTGTATAAATCAAACTATACTAAGCGAAGAAACTGAGTACTATAATCCAGCAGGTATTTACTGAAATGTTACATAAAATGCACACTGAAGCAAGACAGGAAAAACAGATTGGAAAATTCTGAAATATGGTGTAACAAACAGGTGATAAACATTCTACCGAGAAATAAACCGCGTACCGAGGAGATGCCAAGTTAAGGAGAAAAAATATTTAAGAAATTACCTTGCCAAGAAATGCAAACGTGATTAAGGAGATACCTGACGAGTTTTCGCAGAAGTAGTTTTACAGATTAAGAACTAGGAATCAATACAAAGTTTGGTGCGAGCATTGCATATGACACGCAGCACTGAGTGAAATATATGAGTTGAGATGATTGATACTGGATAGAGAGCTATAAAGGACAGTGGAAAGGAGACCAAGTTTTGTTTTGAGAAGTAAATGTGTCTCTCTCTTTTAATTATCTTTTCTAAGAGCTAATATCAACATTTTCATATTCAGAAAAGTATTACGGGGTAATTTTCAACTTGCTGTGTATACCAGCTAGACGCTAATTACTTTTCTTGTTACTACTGACTTCATGGTTTTTAATAGCACAACTCTTGTAAGTCTGACAGCGAAATGAAAGATTAAATAATGCAAAATATGCTAAACTCTACTAATTATTCGCTTCCAGTAGGAAACTGTAGTGACATTGCCAATCGAAACGTAAAAAAAGTTTTAGAAACAACGCCAAGGGAACGTGGAACTGCTAGGCAAGGTTCAGGGAAAACATCTTTCACCATTTAATTTACACACTCAGTTTAAACAAGACCAAAAATTTTTAATAAGAAAACATCTCCGGTGCTTTAAGAAATATAATAACAAAGCTTGAAGGACTTAAATAAAAAACATGTAGCTCAAACTACAGGCCTAGTCAAGAGCTGGGGGAAGATTTAAAAGTGACCAATTCTTAAAAGACGTGTTAACTATTTAAGGAAAAAAATTCGCTTTTAACTCGACTTTGCAAATGTGTATCAGATCCTTTGTAGCATCAATATTCGATAGCTTTATGTGTATTCCGTATAAGTTCTCTGATGGCAATGTACACTAGCGTACCTGCATAGTCAAGATACTTGGTTGAGTAAATAAGTAATGATTATGTCAAGAATTTTGACGTTTTAAGAAATTTATTGTAACTGTACCTCTCCTTTTATATGATACTCTGTGAATGAAAAAATTTTGGCAGTAAAACATTCTGCAGTTTTTATTAATTTTGTGGAGCATGAAGTTTGGTTAGTTTTATGTACAGTAGTAAATGATTTGGGCCACATAATTTTTCGTCTTGAAGTTTCCTAAAGTGTGTTCATAACGAAAACTTTTCATTAAATAAGAAGATGCCATTAAAGTAACCAATGACAAAAATATAATGTTCTTATTGTTGTGACTTGGCAAGACAGCCAAGTCACTGGGAGGTAGCCGAAAGGCACGCGTTTAAGCTCACGCAGGCTGGCGTGAGGTCTGGAACAGGTAAAGTAATTATACTATCAAGAAAAGTACGTAGCTTCAGGAATACTTAACTTTAATCCATAATTGGTGAACATCGGTCTAACTGTACATCCATCCCAAGATAAATAACAAATGATAATGGCGCCTTGCTAGGTCGTAGCAAATGACGTAGTTGAAGGCTATGCTAACTATCGTCTCGGCAAATGAGAGCGTAATTTGTCAGTGAACCATTGCTAGCAAAGTCGGCTGTACAACTGGGGCGAGTGCTAGGAAGACTCTCTAGACCTGCCGTGTGGCGGCGCTCGGTCTGCAATCACTGACAGTGGCGACACGCGGGTCCGACGTATACTAGCGGACCGCGGCCGATTTTAAGGCTACCACCTAGCAAGTGTGGTGTCTGGCGGTGACACCACACTTATAGCTGCCTATAAGTAAAAATTATAAAACGACAGCAGTATTATTTCACTTCCAACAGGTTTGTAAACTTGTTTGTTCCTTCGTATATGTTGTTTTAAAGTAGTTTCTCAAGTTGTGTAGTCAAGTCCAATGAGAGACTAGTTGCTAGGTCCTCTTCTTAACTGTTGAACTAATTTTGCATTATTCATTGTACTTAAAGTTGGTACTACACATATTTGTCATTTTCTTAATTTTGTGTGATACTGGCAGATTAAAACTGTGTGCCGGACCGAGACTCGAACTCGGGACCTTTGCCTTTCGCGGGCAAGTGCTCTACCTGAGCAACCCAAGCATGACTCACGCCCCGTCCTTACAGCTGCCAGAAGTAAAGCTGGGAGGACGGGGCGTGAGACGTGCTTGGGTAGCTCAGGTAGAGCACTTGCCCGCGAAAGGCAAAGGTCCCGAGTTCGATTCTCGGTCCGGCACACAGTTTTAATCTGCCAGGAAGTTTCATATCAGCGCACACTCCGCTGCAGAGTAAAAACCTCATTTTGTGTGATACTGTTTACAACTGATTATGGTTCTTCAAACCATACCAGTTTAATGGACTCCACAAGCTACTTGTATGATAAATGAAAGTAAAGCTCCTTCTGAGCAAGGGTAGCAATCAGTACAATCATTTATTCTGAACCAAAACTTTCCTTATAAATAATAATTGTACTGCCCCTTTGTATAGAGTAACTTCATGTACAAATTTCTGAAGCCTGTAGTAATCACCACTGTTTCAAATCACGATCTTTTTTGTAGTAGTTCATCCCAATTCCAGACTTTGTTAGTAGGTTCATATGCCCTTCTGTATTTGTTCATTATATTGTATACTAGTTTTTGCCAGTAGTAAGTGTTATTGTGAGACAGTGTGTACTGTTGCATTTATTGGCCGTTCTATTTTCTGCATAAGAGTTAGCTGTTGTGTTGATTTCCAGGATAAGTTACTGTATAATACTGAGAGTAAATTTAAAAGAGATTAGTAGGTCGGCCGGAGTGGCCGTGCGGTTCTGGGCGCTACCGTGTGGAACCGAGCGATCGCTACGGTCGCAGGTTCGAATCCTGCCTCGGGCATGGATGTGTGTGATGTCCTTAGGTTAGTAAGGTTTAAGTAGTTCTAAGTTCTAGGGGACTGATAACCTCAGCAGTTAAGTCCCATAGTGCCCAGAGACATTTTTGAGATTAGTAGGATATCAAGTGAGGTTAGTATTCTTAGGTAAAGTTCATTTCCGCTTTGCCACAAAACTTGATACGGCATTGTATAATTAGGATGGTGACCCCATCTATATATAATTACAGTTTGCTTTGGTCTTAGTGGAACGATATTTCAAAACCATTTTGCTTTGCTGTTGTTACTGTTTCGCTTATTTCACGGTTACGAAATTATAGTCCTGTTCCTTGTCATCAGGTACAGTCGCCATCAGGCGAAACCCTTCGCAAGAAGGTTAACATTATCGGCGATTGCCAATTTGGTAATTCCCAGTGAGGGCACAATGCTAAGAAAAATCTTACATTTTTCTCTCAGTTAAGCACGCAACAGAATTCTTTTTAAAGGTATTAACCATTCAGGAAAACAACCATTTAAGAGACCCAACCAATGTGTGCTATCAACTCAACTTGCAAACGAATATAAATTGCTTTACGTAATTACTGATTCGGTGAGCCATTTGCACAACCGTCGTTCCTTGATTGTCACAGGTTCGGGCGTCATTCCACCCCGTCAGAGCAGCATCGACTTCACGCTGGCAAAACTACAACACACTAAGGCGTGTGTTAACGCTCGGTTCCATACCACTTGTCCTGAAGTTGTATTAATAATAAACACACATGGGAGGGGAAAACAAGTCCAGTCCGAAGTACAGCAGTGCATTTGTGAAATCCTAGTCACTATGGAAGCACTGATCTATCATGGGCTCAAAAGGCAACAGGCAGAAAGCCAGACCCGCAACCCCAAACGACTGTATCGAAACAAAACACAAGAGAGAGATTACGGACAACCAGAACAACTCAAAGAGGTGACCAGCAGATGGAAGGTTAACCGAAACAACCGCCCAACTTGGTTGAAATGTGGGATTTAAGGATACACACCCACTACCTCAAAGATGTCAGGAAATATCTAGAATGGAACATCTGGTGGGCCTTCAGATTAATTGGATGAAAATGAAACAACTGCCATCAAGGCGCATTCTTTCGGTAATTAATGTAACCAAACAGCTAAACCATCAGTCAGAGTTTTGTAACAATACTGAGAATTTGTGGACGGGATCAGAACACAACAACCGTTCCACCAAATAACAGAAGTTAAAAAAGATCACTAAATGGTGGAAAATTGATGAGGGTGGAGCATGATCCCCTTTCACCCAACAGAAATACTTGTGGGCCTCTCGTTCTGCAAGGCCACTGGGCCTCTTCCTGTCCATTCTGGCAGGCGTATCCTAAATCATGCTGCCACTTCCGTTCGGCAAGACCCATTCCATCAGACTCTCTGACATCGATCACTCCGCCCGCCGTACTGCCTATCTCGCCCTCTCGCAGCCACCGTCGCTGAAATCGATCTGCCGCCGCGAGGCCAGCGCCTCCACGAGAACAAGGACATCTCAAGTGAACAAACAGAAAACAGGCAGTCCCTGGGACTTCAAAGGAAGTTGAGGCGCTTACATCAACCTCCCTGCCAAAACCGCAGAAACCGCCTGCCCTTTTTTATCTGTTGAGTATTCAGAGAGGAGGCTTGTCTTCCTTAACCTTCGAGACGTGAGCCCCGGACAGCTTACCTGGCTCAAGATGGTGCAGAAGCAAGCTGGCCAAACTCCATACTCACACGATCTCAAAGGGACACAACACTGAGAGTATTTACTTACTAGAACAGTCCTTCCTCGCTTTCTGATTAACACTAGGGTTGAGCACAAAAATCCGATCTCCCACCTTACCGTTAAATTCTCTATGCCCCTGATTATAACGATCGGCCAGCCTCTAATGGAGCCGCTGAGTATTTCGATGTGCCTTCCTCCAATTTTCCTGCAGAATCTTAGCGTCAATACGCTCCAGGAGCAAATTATTAACTGACCACAAACTGGCTAGAGATGAATTAACTTTGTAGCCCAACACAATGCAAGCAGAGGCAGCAGTCAATGGCTCATGTTGGGCGGTATTAAAGGCAGAAGCAAGCCACCCCACGGAGCGGTCCCACTTACTCTGCGAATCAATACGGAAGGCAGTAAGAGCCCCTTCCCAATTTCGGCTAACACTTTCCACAAGGGTTGGTTGAGGAGAATAGGGGGTAGCTGTCACACGATGGACAGCCTGCTCAAGACAAAATCTTCTAAAGCCCTTAGATTTAAAAGCTGGGGCACTATCAGGCACCAGATACCATCGCAGTCCAAAGATGGAAATTATTCCCGGCAGATATCCAATAGTAGTAGGAGCCATAACTCCACAACTAGGAGTTAACGAGCAGAAGCTTGAGGAGTCCACCACCCCGAGTACATACCAGTTACCATCGTAAGTGCAAGACAAAGGAGCAATGAGCCGCGGCGGCTCGGTTTGCTGGCCTAACTACCTCTGGCACCGGTACCGATAGTCACCTCCCTTGTGACTTATCTTTGGTTTTCCTGGTTGAGGTGTGAAGGCTCGGCGCGGCGGAGTGAACTGTGAACGGCATGTGACGGAAGGAGGGGCGCTGGAGCAGCAGGGGGGGGGAGGGGGGGGGTTCGGTTGGGCCGATTTGGGATGGACAACGCCTGTATCCAGCCGGGTCGCCAAGTGACTTGTTGAATGTGGGCAGCCGCTAAAGAAGGTGACGGGGGTCGCGCTCTGGAATTCTGGTGACGGGGGCCTCCTTTTGTTATTTGGAAAGGAGTTAAAAGTATAGTTGACTGCGGAGAGAGTACACAGTAACATACTGTCTATGGAACATCTGGCTCTGTGGTTTAACTGCTTAAAGGAAATTTGGCGCAATATTATTGTCTTGCACAGTGAACAATACGTATTTGTTCCTTCTGCAGTATGCCTTGGTTTGAGAGTGGCCAATGGTTCATAGTGAGTCTTCTTTGAAGTCACGTGGTCCTCTTAATTGGTAAACCGCTTTTGTGCACCCGCTTGGGGTGCGATGTTATGAACTGCAGTGATAATACAGGTGAGTGTGACTGTACTCGGTGGTAACGTCATGGTACTCGGTATGAATTTGAAATCTGAATGTGATTTAGTAAAGTGTATGCATTCTAACCTACGTTGATGTGTTGTAGTCATAACTGAATTACGTAGGGCTACTACTGAGTGAAATTTTCTGCCTTGCTTAAGGGTTTAACTGCAGCTTCTCTGTTTGTACCTGCACTTTGTCAGTACACGTATTGGCTTCTCATCTTGTCTAGACAGACGCGCATGTATTTATTGTGTACGACAAAGCCCATTCAATCTTAGCGAGTTTCGCCTGATCTGATTAAAAGTCTTGTGAAGGCGTACATATACATTAATAATACATACATACATATACACACGCATATTAGTTTATTTATTTAATTTTGGCTTTAAGTATTTGCTTTATCTAAGGTTACGAGTTGTATTTATCCTGCTAAAGCGTGTCTCATCATTTGTGAGTGTATATTTTGTTACTGTTTGACGGTGCTGCCTCGCATGTGATTTATGTTCACTGTTGATTGCAAACCACGCGAGTCTACCTTGGTGTTTGCAGCGGTGGCTTCTGGGCCGCTACCTTGGCGGCATCCTGCCCAACGCAAGGGGTCTAAGTTATTGCCGCGGCGTCGTCTGTCATACCAAGCAAAAGTTGAGTAATTGCCTTGTTCCTTGGAGCTGTACCTGGGTTGAGCGACTGCCGCCAGGGTTGTAGGCTGCGGAGTTTGGCGGGATTAACTCATGAACTTTGTAAATTACGATGCAAATTTCATTTTTACTGTTATAAACTCAGACGCTTTGTACTTATTGAATATTGTTTCGTTTTGCTTATATCGGTAAATCTCAGTAGTTTTTCACTTTATATGTCACTATGATTCTGATGGTTTTCATGTTATTGATCTGGTGAAAACGACGAACTATCTGATGCACGCGTTGTTCCTATCCTGAACACGTTGCCTGGGTTTCAACCAATATAATCGATGAACCACTTATCCATGGGATATGTTTTCCTAGTGAATTGTAGAAGACTTTTACCGAGGCTAAAATTTAGTTTGGCTCTTTTGCAGACTTCACACTCACTCACCACCCGCTGGACATCCTTCTATAAGAAAGGACAGTCTTGGCGCTTAATATTGGCGATGGTTTTGTAGACACCCAAGAGTCCCTCAAACTACCGTATGATGACAGTACTGGAACACAGGCTGGATGAGCTAACTGGGCAAACAGATCTGGAAACCACCTGAACTGCCTCATAACAACCATCCAGGTCTTCATGCATGAATTGACCGGCCACTTGTTACCCATTCAATAATTTATTCTAATTGGCCTTAATGCTGAGATCACTGTCTTGTCTTTGCCTGAGGATTCCAAAAAGTTCTAGGACTTCAGATAGAAACCACCCTACACAATCCTCTGGACCGGACTGCTGAGCCCCAACCTCAAACATCCGACTCAAGGCGTCGGCGACATGATTGTCGGTGACAGATATGCATCACCTTGAATTGTAAAGCCAAAAATTTGAATTGCCCAGCGAGCTATACGACCCGTCTTGATTATCAAAGTCAAAATTCGATATGCTCAAGGTAAAACCTAAACTTTCATAATGCGAAAAGAACCGCAAGCGCCTCCCTTTCGTAGACAGAATGCTTAAGCTCTGCCGGAGACAACCTTCTAGGTCCACAGGCCACTGGTCTACATTCTCCTTACTACTCTTGGAGGAGGGCTGCCACTACCCCTTAAGTAGAGGCCTCAGTTAGGACCGCAAAGGGCATATCGAACTTTGAGATAGCCAGGACGGGCTTCGAAGGATGCCTGGTGAGTTTGATCCCATCGGAAACTAACTCCTTTCCTGCATCACTCATTAAGAGGGGCGCACAGTTGCGTGAAGTTAAGCACATATTTGCGGAAGCTGATGGCCATCCCAATAAGTCTGGCAATTCCCTTTTATTAACAGGAAGGGGAAATTTTCACAGATCCTTCGTACGCTCCTGATATAGCCTAAGCCCTCTGGCAGAGAGTAAGTGGCGTAGGACGGAAATCTGACAGTGGGCCAAGGTAACCTTGGAAGATTTCACCGTAAAACGTACGTCCCTGAACCTCTCTACCACTACTTCAAAATGCCTCAAGTGTTCCTCAAAGTTGGGGCTGTAGATAACAAAATCGTCCAAATAGTTGTATACACGCTTAGATTTTAAGTCACTGTGCACCCTATCCAGCAACAAACCAAACGGAACTCTGTTAAATTCGAATAGATTCCAGTCAGTACATAATGCAGTAATGCGCTTGGAATCCTCTGTTGGGGAATTTGGTAACAGGCTTGGTTCAAATCCAAACCCAGAGAACCATGTGAAACAAAGATGAATATCAGCTGAAGGCACAGATTACAAGGCCACTTTTTGGTTCACCAATCTGTAATCAACTACTCTTAGGTACCAAGATCGTTGGTGATCCGTAGGGGGTGGTAGTAGGTCTTATGACATCTTCACACTACATAGTGTCAGTCAGGGTACCCACGCCGGCTCTTCATCCGGAGGGGGTAGGGGGGGGGGGGCTATCCTGTAGGGTGACTGGTGAACCGGAACATCGTCAGTCGACCGAATTTAGTGTTGGGTGTTGTTAGTCATAAGCCTATTGGTGAGGATTTCAGGAATTTATTGCGCTCGCACGAAAATTTATCCCTTTCCTGTCGCTCCAAGTAACTCAGCTCGTAACACTCATTAACAGGCAAAACACAACACATTGGCAATTAAATATGTCACGAGCATAAACCGATTCGCACACCAGAACAAAATTTACGACAAATAGAGCGTTGTTGATTATCCAACATTAATGCCGTGCGGGATATAAAATGACAGCCTGGGATCAAATAAACAGAAAAATTCGTATTCACTAAAAACTTAAGCGGCCAGGAAAGCTTCACAATACTCTAACTAACCAACCCGCTGACTAAAAGCGATTGATGGCTGCTAATAGATCGACACTTTCGAAAAGAAGTTTCTAAGGGAGCAAACTTGCGTAAATATCGATATTCAAGATACCAACAACAGTCCAGCAGCAATACTGGGCTCCCAGAATCAACATGGATTAAAACTGGTTCATGACTCAACTGAGCACACACACACACACACTACGCCTACAATTCAACATACCCCTAGGAAAGGGAGGTATGAACTCCTTTCTCTACTTCTGACACCATAAACTCTCTACCTCCCCTTTTCGTAAATTGGACATTCACGAAGAAAATGTCGCACATGCCAGCAACAAAAACAGACTTTAGATCGTTGTCGTCGGAGACTATCGAACTTAGGTTGCACCGAACTGCCGCTAGCTCCCAAACAACCGAAAAATTATTGAACTCATTGATTATCAGTGTGACTAAATCTCTCAATGCTCGAAACAAAAGCACGTAATTGGTCAAAGGTAGAAGGTTTGCTAGCAAAGACGATGGGAGGTCGACAATTTCACCCTTCGGAACTTGTATTTCTGAGGCCAAAACATCGGTTCGGATCCGTTCAGTTTATTTACTTAAGGGCACGTTACTTGATTGTACCTACCAATAATGCTTACACTCGAAGTCGTTCCAACAGTGGGACAGTTTGAAATTACTCCTTCAACCTCTTTGCCTCGCGCAAAATGTCGGAAAATATTTGACTCAATATCCCACTAGTTAACGGATACAATAACTGAAGAACACGATCATAAGACAAATTCAATGCATCAGCATGATTCAGATTTAATAGAAAGCCACAAAACTGCCTCGATGTGACTCAAGGAATCAGTGGAGAACTTACCAATTTCCTTCAATAAAAGTACCATTGAGTGCGGTAGTTTGCTGAAATTACTCATAGGAATACACTGAGGAGAAAGTAATACCTGACAAGGATTATTCAAACCACCTTGGGTGTTAGAAACGTGGTCCCGACTCTAACTTACTACACTCCTGGAAATTGAAATAAGAACACCGTGAATTCATTGTCCCAGGAAGGGGAAACTTTATTGACACATTCCTGGGGTCAGATACATCACATGATCACACTGACAGAACCACAGGCACATAGACACAGGCAACAGAGCATGCACAATGTCGGCACTAGTACAGTGTATATCCACCTTTCGCAGCAATGCAGGCTGCTATTCTCCCATGGAGACGATCGTAGAGATGCTGGATGTAGTCCTGTGGAACGGCTTGCCATGCCATTTCCACCTGACGCCTCAGTTGGACCAGCGTTCGTGCTGGACGTGCAGACCGCGTGAGACGACGCTTCATCCAGTCCCAAACATGCTCAATGGGGGACAGATCCGGAGATCTTGCTGGCCAGGGTAGTTGACTTACACCTTCTAGAGCACGTTGGGTGGCACGGGATACATGCGGACGTGCATTGTCCTGTTGGAACAGCAAGTTCCCTTGCCGGTCTAGGAATGGTAGAACGATGGGTTCGATGACGGTTTGGATGTACCGTGCACTATTCAGTGTCCCCTCGACGATCACCAGTGGTGTACGGCCAGTGTAGGAGATCGCTCCCCACACCATGATGCCGGGTGTTGGCCCTGTGCGCCTCGGTCGTATGCAGTCCTGATTGTGGCGCTCACCTGCACGGCGCCAAACACTCATACGACCATCATTGGCACCAAGGCAGAAGCGACTCTCATCGCTGAAGGCGACACGTCTCCATTCGTCCCTCCATTCACGCCTGTCGCGACACCACTGGAGGCGGGCTGCACGATGTTGGGGCGTGAGCGGAAGACGGCCTAACGGTGTGCGGGACCGTAGCCCAGCTTCATGGAGACGATTGCGAAAGGTCCTCGCCGATACCCCAGGAGCAACAGTGTCCCTAATTTGCTGGGAAGTGGCGGTGCGGTCCCCTACGGCACTGCGTAGGATCCTACGGTCTTGGCGTGCATCCGTGCGTCGCTGCGGTCCGGTCCCAGGTCGACGGGCACGTGCACCTTCCGCCGACCACTGGCGACAACATCGATGTACTGTGGAGACCTCACGACCCACGTGTTGAGCAATTCGGCGGTACGTCCACCCGGCCTCCCGCATGCCCACTATACACCCTCCCTCAAAGTCCATCAACTGCACATACGGTTCACGTCCACGCTGTCGCGGCATGCTACCAGTGTTAAAGACTGCGATGGAGCTCCGTATGCCACGGCAAACTGGCTCACACTGACGGCGGCGGTGCACAAATGCTGCGCAGCTAGCGCCATTCGACGGCCAACACCGCGGTTCCTGGTGTGTCCGCTGTGCCGTGCGTGTGATCATTGCTTGTACAGCCCTCTCGCAGTGTCCGGAGCAAGTATGGTGGGTCTGACACACCGGTGTCAATGTGTTCTTTTTTCCATTTCCAGGAGTGTACATCCACTAAAGCATGCCGATTTAGAAGACCTTGCAATTTAGCAACCGGACTCTGCAGTTGTTGACTAACTTGCTCTTGTTCAGAACCGGGTTAAGGATATCCAAGATCACTAACCCAATTTTTCCAACGCAACAGTTGTGTCTGAAGGTGAGAAAGTGGTTAACGAGTGTGAGGAGTGCCCTCAATAGAATAAATATTCTGTCCTAAACTGGGAAACACTGCATTATAATGTGACAGTGTGTCAGCACCTCACCAACAGTTTCACAAACAGATTTTGTTGACCGTTGCAACTAATGTGGCGTCTTGCGACAATCATCCTCATTTGATGTGTAGGTGTATTATCCTCTAATTCCTTTAGCATTACCTTTGTTACGGAATGAAGTATATGATGTTTTCACAGTCATCGCAAATAACGTGGTGGATTGTACGTGTGGAGGACAGGGCAGATGAGTTGGCGGGGTGTGATGGATGATATGAGACTGAAACAGAGTAGATTACTGTGAGTGGAACTTGACTTTGGCTTATAGTGTGAAAGAGTAAGGAAACGTGTTGAACGGAAGCCATGGTGTTTAGTTGCATACAGAGGCAAGAGGTCGAGCTGTTCTAAATGTATTTCATTGTCTATGTGAGGGAGTTGGATTTAGATTCCTTAGCAGACGTCATGGGGTCTGTGTAGATGTAGGTTTTGGGGGGTTTATTGGCATGAGCGAGGCGGCATGCGAAATAAGTAGGAAAACAATGGGTTTCTTGCATAGCATACTAGCTGAGTACCAAGCGCTTCCTGGGTACGTGTGTATTGAAATCTTCTCTTAGTCTTCCTCCTCTTTAACTCTCTCTGCTGAGGATCTCCTCATTCCTTACCTTATCAGTCCACGTCAATAGCACCACATCTCAAATGCTTCGATTCCGCTCTGTTCTGGTTGTCCCACAGTCCGTGTTTCATAACCATACAATTCTGTGCTCCAAACTTACATTCTCAGAAATTTCTTCCTCACATTAAGGTCTATATTTGATACTAGTAACCTTCTGTTGGCCAGAAATGATCTTTTTGCCAGTGCTAGTCTGCTTTTGATGTCCTCCTTGCTCCATCAGTCCTTGGTTATTTTGCTGCCTAGGTAAGAGAATTCCTTAACTTCATCTACTTCGTTACCATCAATCCTGATGCTGTCATTTCTGCTCTTCTCATTACTTTCGTCCTTCTTCGATTTACTCTCAGTCCATATTCTGTAGTTATTAGACTCTTCACTTTATTCAGCAGATTATGTAGCTCTTCTTTACTTTCACTCAGATAGCAGTGTTATCAGTGAATCGAATCATTGAATCCTTTCACCTTGAAATTTTAATTCCACTCCTGAACCTCTCTTTTATTTCTATCATTCCTTCTTCGATGTCAAGATTGAATAGTAGGGGTGAAAGACTACATCCCTCTCTTACACAGTTTTTCATACGAGCAATTGGTTCTTGGTCGTCCACACTTATATTCCGTCTTGGCTTGTATATTACGCGTCTCTCCCCATCATCGTTTATTGGAATTTCAGATTCGTTGCAGCATTTTCCTTCCAACCTCAAACCACAGGGTATTCTTAGTTCAGCAGTTGAAAGATTTGACTTCATTCTATTGGGCTGCTTGTTTTTTATTACGTTCGTAATGCTAATAGTCTCTCAACCTCCGCATTGAAATGAGGCAGTATTAGGATAGTAATCCCATAAGTCACTAGTTCCTCAAATATGGATTCCTCTTGAGCAGCACTGAAATGTAATACAACTTTCCAAAATTTTTATGCATATTTGGTCTCGATCCAGGTCAGCAAATGAATTTGTCGCCACTGAACATTCAGTCTTGCTATAAATTCTACACTTTCATTGAACTAAGCCATTATATCTTTGTTGTGATTAACTGTATGATTAAGTGCATGTTCAACACTTATCGTGGAAATTTTTTTATCAACGTTGAATTATCTGGTGACCTGTTTTTTATTTCTTCGATCAGACTTACTGTAAATGTTATGCACCGATTATGCAACATTTCATCTTCCCATGGTAATCCTTTTTCTCTCATCTCAAGCCAGTGCTTTTCAAAGCGGAATCCCATACATCTTCGACCGAAGAAATCAAGAATATTCTGAGTAAAAATACTAACTTTATTTGCAGGATACGTAACTTTGGTGACAAGCATACATATCTACCATGTTGGCCAACTCAAAGAGTCTGGTGTGATACGCATCTTTCCACTCAAATATTTTATTGACTGTATTTATTTCCATTAATATTGGATATAAAAATTGAAATATATGCGTAATTAATCTCGTTCGCATACATCATGTGCAATAAATTTGCCATGTGACACCTTTCCTGCACTTAAGCTACGGAAAAATGTGTTTTTAGCTCTGACCAATGCGTGTATATTCTTGATACAGCGGATTCTATTGATAGCCACCTTGTCTGCCACGCTTGAACTATTTTAACGGTTTCTGCCCATCGTTGATGGTTTTGTATAGCTCCTTATACAGAGAATGTCTGGAAGAGGAGCGACTAAACCAATCATATGTCTCTTTAATTAAAAACTCCAAATTTCTCGGTAAAAATTCTTTTGCAGCAGCTGAAACAGCCAGTTGCAAGGAATGGCGCAAGAAACGTACTAAAATCAGTTGTGGAACCTCTTCTTTCAATTTCGTAAATATTCCGTTATTTACTCCAACCATGAAAGAAGCAGTATCTGTACCGAAGCCAATTACATTTTCAAGTCACAAATCGAATCGTTGAAGTGTTTTCTTTGTAGTAGAGGCAATAGCTTCAGCATTACACTCGTGCGGTTCAGCAAGGTCAAGGTTTGTATATACTATTTTTTCGTGTAATTTACGGCAATAAGCTATAATCAATTACAAGTATTTATGTACAGGAATATCAGTAGATTCATCAGTTCATAAGATACATCTACATCTCCATGATTACTCTGCAATTCACATTTAAGTGCTTGGCAGAGGGTTCATCGAACCACAATCACACTATCTCTATACCATTCCACTTCCGAATAGCGCGCGGGAAAAACACACCTAAACCTTTCTGTTCGAGCTCTGATTTCTCTTATTTTGTTTTGATGATCATTCCTACCTATGTAGGAAGAGAAAGTTGGTGACTGAAATTTCGTAAATACACTCCTGGAAATTGAAATAAGAACACCGTGAATTCGTTGTCCCAGGAAGGGGAAACTTTATTGACACATTCCTGGGGTCAGATACATCACATGATCACACTGACAGAACCACAGGCACATAGACACAGGCAACAGAGCATGTACAATGTCGGCACTAGTGCAGTGTATATCCACCTTTCGCAGCAATGCAGGCTGCTATTCTCCCATGGAGACGATCGTAGACATGCTGGATGTAGTCCTGTGGAACGGCTTGCCATGCCATTTCCACCTGGCGCCTCAGTTGGACCAGCGTTCGTGCTGGACGTGCAGACCGCGTGAGACGACGCTTCATCCAGTCCCAAACATGCTCAATGGGGGACAGATCCGGAGATCTTGCTGGCCAGGGTAGTTGACTTACACCTTCTAGAGCACGTTGGGTGGCACGGGATACATGCGGACGTGCATTGTCCTGTTGGAACAGCAAGTTCCCTTGCCGGTCTAGGAATGGAAGAACGATGGGTTCGATGACGGTTTGGATGTACCGTGCACTATTCAGTGTCCCCTCGACGATCACCAGTGGTGTACGGCCAGTGTAGGAGATCGCTCCCCACACCATGATGCCGGGTGTTGGCCCTGTGTGCCTCGGTCGTATGCAGTCCTGATTGTGGCGCTCACCTGCACGGCGCCAAACACGCATACGACCATCATTGGCACCAAGGCAGAAGCGACTCTTATCGCTGAAGACGACACGTCCCTCCATTCACGCCTGTCGCGACACCACTGGAGGCGGGCTGCACGATATTGGGGCGTGAGCGGAAGACGGCCTAACGGTGTGCGGGACCGTAGCCCAGCTTCATGGAGACGGTTGCGAATGGTCCTCGCCGATACCCCAGGAGCAACAGTGTCGCTAATTTGCTGGGAAGTGGCGGTGCGGTCCCCTACGGCACTGCGTAGGATCCTACGGTCTTGGCGTGCATCCGTGCGTCGCTGCGGTCCGGTCCCAGGTCGACGGGCACGTGCACCTTCCGCCGACCACTGGCGACAACATCGATGTACTGTGGAGACCTCACGCCCCACGTGTTGAGCAATTCGGCGGTACGTCCACCCGGCCTCCCGCATGCCCACTATACGCCCTCGCTCAAAGTCCGTCAACTGCACATACGGTTCAAGTCCACGCTGTCGCGGCATGCTACCAGTGTTAAAGACTGCGATGGAGCTCCGTATGCCACTGCAAACTGGCTGACACTGACGGCGGCGGTGCACAAATGCTGCGCAGCTAGCGCCATTCGACGGTCAACACCGCGGTTCCTGGTGTGTCCGCTGTGCCGTGCGTGTGATCATTGCTTGTACAGCCCTCTCGCAGTGTCCGGAGCAAGTATGGTGGGTCTGACACACCGGTGTCAATGTGTTCTTTTTTCCATTTCCAGGAGTGTAGATCTCGCCGCGACGAAAAAGTCTTTGCTTTAATGACTTCCATCGCAACTCGCGTATCATATCTGCCACACTCTCTCCCCTATTACGTGATAATACAAAACGAGCTGCCCTTTTTTGCACCCTTTCGATGTCCTAAGTCAATCCCGCCTGATAAGGATCCCACACCGCGGAGCAATATTCTAACAGAGGACGTACGAGTGTAGTATAAGCTGTCTCTTTAGTGGACTTGTTGCATCTTCTAAGTGTCCTGCCAATGAAACGCAACCTTTGGCTCGCCTTCCCCACAATATTATCTATGTGGTCTTTTCAACTGAAGTTGTTCGTAATTTTAACACCCAGGTACTTAGTTGAATTGACAGCCTTGAGAATTGTACTATTTATCGAGTAATCGAATCCCAACGGATTTCTTGTGGAAGTCATGTGTATCACCTCACACTTTTCGTTATTTAGCGTCAACTGCCACCTGCCGCACCATACAGCAATCTTTTCTAAATCGCTTGCAACTGATACTGGTCTTCGGATGACCTTACTAGACGGTAAATTACAGCATCATCTGCGAACAACCTAAGAGAGCTGCCCAGATTGTCACCCAGGTCATTAATATAGATCAGGAACAGCAGAGGTCCCAGGACGCTTCCCTGGGGAACACCTGATACCACTTCAGTTTTACTCGATGATTTGCCGTCTATTACTACGAACTGCGACCTTCCTGACAGGAAATCACAAATCCAGTCGCACAACTGAGACGATACCCTATAGGCCCGCAGCTTGATTAGAAGTCGATGGTGAGGAACGGTGTCAAAAGCCTTCCGGAAATCTAGAAATACGGAATCAACTTGAGATCCCCTGTCGATAGCGGTCATTACTTCGTGCGAATAAAGAGCTATCTGCGTCGCACAAGAAAGATGTTTTCTGAAACCATGCTGATTACGTATCAATAGATCGTTCCCTTCGAGGTGATTCATAATGTTTGAATACAGTATATGCTCCAAAACCCTACTGCAAACCGACGTCAATGATATAGGTCTGTAGTTCGATGGATTAGTCGTACTACCCTTCTTGAACACTAGTGCGACCTGCGCAGTTTTCCAATCTGTAGGTACAGATCTATCGGTGAGCGAGCGGTTGTATATGATTGCTAAGTAGGGAGCTATTGTATCAGCGTAATCTGAAAGGAACCTAATCGGTATACAATCTGGACCTGAAGACTTGCCCGTATCAAGTGATTTGAGTTGCTTCGCAGCCCCAAAGGTATCTACTTCTAAGTAACTCATGATAGCTGCTGCTCGTGTTTCAAATTCTTCGTCTTCCCTGGTGAAGGAATTTCGGTAAACTGCGTTCAATAACTCCGCTTTAGCTAAATGGTAGATCTTTGCAGTCTTGTTTTAGAACGTCAGTGAAATGAAGTGCTAAAACGTTTTTTATAACTGAGTTGCACTTAGTTCGGTACAGCCGAACTTTTTCGGTATTTTTTTCATGACTGGAATTAATTACCTCTTCCAAATGGTCTACTACATGTATACTAGTATGTATGGCTGTGATTAATGCAAGTATTGCTTCTTTTTTTTTCTTATTCCCAATGGGCTGTGACTTAAACGCAGTTTTAGCCTGCATAGTTGCAACCTGCAACAATTTACTTAGTCAAAGAGTGGTCAAAGGCATTAATGAATGGCTAATTAGCAAACAAAAGGTTGCTTACCTTTTTATTTTATAGATGCTTCTTTGACATGCCATTAGACTTCAAATCTCCATAGGAACTCCTTAAAACTGTACCAAAAAATTTGCACTTTACTGCCTGACCCGTAGCACTTTCAATAACTTGAAGCCAATCTCTTAAATGTGGGTCTTGAGGCAAAGAATACAGAAACTTTTGAGTATATTGTGGTTTCGGCGTAATTGTACACGTATGAAGTCCTGAGATAATACCGTACACTGAGAGTAACAACTGTATAGTGCACACCACGAACGACGACAGCCGAATTACTTTTTCTGCGCATATGACGTGACTGACACTACACTGCGTGAGCCACCAAACGCTCAGTGATTTTTCTAAGCGACAGTGAAGTAAGTGAGCACCCATTGTTTGAAGCCGCTTGCTTCCTGCACCTGTGCAAGCCGCCTTCGCTCGTGAAATGAACTATAAGTAGGTGCTACAAAGTACTGCTCATTCTACAGGGAATCCTCGCATGTAGTCTAACGAGTGTGAAGGTTCGTTTCATGTCACATTGTAATGCATCAGTGTTGTCTTCGCAGCAAAAGTTAGATACTCCTGAAATCAAATAAAGTAGAAATAACACATTTCGAAACATATCATTTTCTTACTGACTGAGAGACTGCATTTTCAGTAACTGAAACTGAATTCTACTAAACCACTATAAAATCCAACAGCCACTAAAAACAATATTCCGCCACTAAAAGAAAGGTGTAAACCACCAGTTTTAGTGGAAAATCCACTAAGCTGGCAACACTGCTGTCGGGACAAGGCCGCGAATGTGAAAACTAGAGAGATTCGAGGTCACAGGGAAGGTTAGCAGCAATGGTTTTAAATGCGAAATACTAACGGCAGGAACAAAAAAAAATAATAAATAAATAAAAAAAACAACACGGAAACAGCAGTTTTGCACCAAATATCTACTATTTGTCAAAGAAAATAAAGTGAGTTCATATGTCATCCACTTCTGAGCTCAGTTGTAAGTTTCAAGTCTCTAGTTAATCGAGAAACTAATTTAAAATCAATTGTAAAATCTGTACCGAAAGTAACAGACAAGAAACCGACCTAATAAAAACGTGATAAAAAGTGATTGTTCTTTTATATACACACAAATTTACAGTGCAGCACCAGTTATTAAACTTTTAATACCTAAAAATTATTGATATTTGATGCTAAAAGAATGAAAATTCATATTTCAGTAAGTAAATATGTATATTTTGAACGTACTTTATTTTCAGAAACACTACATGTTAATCACATCTCCTTGAAATAAGATTTATTTGTCTATAAAAAAGGTGTCAACCCCAGTCAAGGTTCATGTACAATGGAAAAGATTGAAAAAGTGTGTAAATAAAAACACTCAAACCCAGTGAGTGGGTGAAAACCTAAATAAAAACACTCAAACCCAGTGACTGGGTGAAAACCATCATAAAACGGCCGCAACCGACGCAGATTGTTTCAGTCTGTTGTCTCATACTGAATGAAACTACTCAAACACGGTGAGTGAGTGAAAACAGTCGTATAACTGACATGCGCGCTGAGACTAGTCTCATTTGGTTGTTTCATTGGACTGAAAAAAACCGACTGAGTGAAAAAACAATCAACTGATCAATCGATTGTTAAAAACAGTCGATTGTCCAATCATTGTCTCTCGCTGACCCTCCCCCTCCCTCTGTCCGTTTCCTCTTCCTCCTCTTCCCTTCTGCTCCTCCCCTCTCCATCCCCCTCTAATTCATCTCCTCTTCCTCTCCCTTTTTATCCATCTTCTCCTTCCCCACTCTCTATCCATCTCCTTCTCCCACAACTCTCTGTACATTTCCTCCTCCATCCTTTCTCCGTCCGTCTCGTCCTCTCCCCTCTCTTTGACCATTTCTGCCTCTTCCCTTTCTATGTCTGTTTCTCCTCCTCTATATCCATTTCTCCTCCCTCTCTCCGCCTATCTCTTCCTGATCTTGTCTCTGTCTACCTTCTCCACATTCTTTTCTTCGACCATCCACTCTCCTTTCTCTGTACATTTTCCTCTCCCTTCTCTCTGTCCATCTCCTCCTATCTGTGCCAGTCTCATCGTTCCCCTCGCAGTCTGTCCATCTTCTCCTCCTCCTTCTCTCTCAACATTATCACGCTTCCCCTCCTCCCCCCCCTTAAACATACAGTATTTTTTTCCAGATTCTTCCTAACATGCTTATAAAATTTGGTTAAAATAGTTGCAGCGGTTTATAATGAGCTTTTACATGTATTTAACATAACTGAATCTCTAGCGAATTTCACCCAACAGTTTTATTTTCACACAACTCAATGTTTATCACGTCATATCTCCTAAACTACGGGCTGTACTATGTTATGATTTCGCAGGTGCATTTCGAGTTACATGTGGTTACTGTCTGCAAAATGTGTTGTGAGCAGAGTTAGTAGTAAAGAAGCAGTAAATTAAAACGTCGTGTATGATGCGGCAGTCATATCTCCTGACCTATGTGTCGTACAATGACATACCTTTGTAGGTACATTCCGCGATTTACATGGATACTGTCTGTGAAACGTGTTGCGAATATAGTAGAAAAGAAGTAATGAACTACAACGTGTTGTCTGATACGGCAGTCATACTGCATTAACATTCTGTGGGTTGTCAGCGAGAAAATGTTTCGTAAAGCCTTGAAATTATGTGTGACGTTTGTTGCAAGTTACTAATTGCTCCAATTCTCAAACACTGGATGACAAAATTGTGAGTATTGGTGCATCATCGGCTGCACTGCTTTTTCATCCTTATTTCTATCCTTTTGATAGGTAGATTGTCCTCACCCCGTTTTTTTCCAGACAGCAAGTGATATGTGTATGAGGTTTGGTTGAAACTAGAGGAGATGCCGAACAATTATACATATACATTCATTTTTATAATATGTATAGATGTGGAGTTTTTATGTGAGTGAGGAAGGCTGAGAATTTGATGGGTCCGTAAGGGATCCATGTCGACGAAGATAAACAGATGCAGAAAGCGAGGTGGAACGCATCTCATTCAATGAGATGGAGGGAGCAACACAGCAGAGCAGATAACTATACTACATTGGTGTAGGAGAAAATATATCAGATTAAAATTTTGAAGGTATGGAGAATAGTGGAGGGGGGCCGCCGCAGAGTTAAGTCGGTTAATAGTTCCAATGGTTATAGTGTGTTCGGAAAAAGAAAAAGAAAATTGATGATGTGTCAGATGACGATCACTTTGGCACCAGAGAAGCAATTCTGACGTTGCGGTTGATAATGGAAGCAATACTTCAGAGAAACCAAGACACGTTCATAGGATTTGTCGACCTGGATAAAGCGTTCCACAATGTAAAATGGTGCGTGAACAACCAAGAACGAAATGCTCGAATTAAAAAAGAGGGTAAAACAGAGATGTTGTCTTTCGCCCCTACTGTCCAATCTGGACATCGAAGAAGCAGTGATGTAAATAAATCGAAGAAAGACGAAAGTAATGAGAAATAGCAGAAATGAGAACAAGGAAAAACTTAACATCAGGATTGATGACCACAAAGTAGATGAAGTTAAGGAATTCTACTACCTAGGCAGCAAAATAACCAATGACGGACGGAGCAAGAGGGACATCAAAAGAAGACTAGCACAAGAAATAAGGACTTTCCTCACCAACAAAAGCCTACTATTATCAAACATAGGTCTCAATTCGAGGAAAAAATTTCTAAGAACGTACGTCTGGAGCAAAGAATTGTATGGTAGTGAAACATGGACTGTGGGAAAAACGGAACAAAAGAGAATCGAAGCAGTTGAGATGTGATGCTACAGAGGAAAGGAATATGTGGAAAACACTGACAAGGAGAAGGGACAGGATGGTAGGAGATGTGTCAAGACATCAGGGAATGACTTCCGTGGTACTAGAGGGGGCTGTAGAGAGCAAAAACTGTAGAGGAAGGCACAAATTGGAATACATCCAGCATATAATTGAGGATGTAGGTTGCAAAAGCTACTCTGAGAGATGAAGAGTTTGGCACAGGAGAAGAATTTGTGGCGGGTCGCATCAAACCAGACAGAAGAATGATGGCTCAAAAAAAACTTGTTGATTGTGGTGTTTCAGTTGGACGGTTAACTCACGAGGGTTTCGTGCTAATTACCATTAGAGCGCTACTCCGAAGAATTTGAGCAAGTTATTTAGTAGCAGTGTGCCTTTATACGAGTTGATGGCATCACGTAGGTCACCAGAAGTACAGAGCAAAATGTCGAAGCTGTCGATACACAATTTGAGGGAAAACTGAGTCAGAGACTGCTGCAAAGTCTGTAATCGGTGGAGGTACTATGCTGTTAGGATACTTTAGACCAAGCGATCCTGGCGTTTTGTTGCAGCACGTGGTACGCCTTACCTGCACACCCACTGTATGTTTCTTCTTTCGTGGAGCCTTCTTCACAGTCGTGAAGTGACGATATGAACAGTTCCATCTCTCGGCACACCTACTGTGATCCATATTTGTTAGCTTCACCATCCTCTTTCTTGGTGACTGAAATACTGAGTGCCAAATGGCCACTACGTGCAGTCATAACCTGTGTGTTCTTGGTCTTTTCCTACGCAGACTGTTGTTGCCACGTTGCTGTATCAGTGTTTCTAGTCGATGCATCGTTTTTTTGCGAAAGTCGAAGATCTATTCAGTTACAGATTCTAGTGTAGTCAAATACGTCTGTGTACATTACTGAATACCTTAACTTCTATAGGTAAAAACAATATCTGTCTTAATACAAACCATACATGGGGCTGGGAACCTCTAGTGTATAGGTCTCTAGTATGTAAGTGAAAACAATTACTTCTTTCTCAGCATAAACCATGTGTTGCCTGGAGGTCTCTAGAGTATATTGTGGGTTACTGGAAATCGGGGTATTGTATTGGAATGTGAGAGTATACATGTTATCCAAATGTAAATGATGCATTGGTACCACATGTTACTTAGACTTTTAAGCTATGATTGTAGACAATGTTTTCTTACATTAAGTGTAGCTGAAAAAATAGATGGAGTAACTTTTACAATACCTTACAAGCAACAGTGAGACTTCCCTGCACTCTGCTACGTTTTCTGCTTTCTTTGACATTTTTGCAGCATTTAACAAGACAGTCAGCGTTTATTGAAGATAAACATTATAGTTAAATTTAGCCTCAAAATAATATTCTTCAGAAAATATATTTTCCAATAAAAGAACTGTCTGTTCTTATCCAGGAAAAAAATTACAACCCCCAAAGAAACATGTTCTGAGGAAACACAGTTATAAGAATAGCTACATGGAAGAGTATTGTTGTTTTAGAAGCTGTTTATTGAGCATTGCGTGAGGATAGAATCTTAGCTCAACATTTCAGTTGCTCCTAATACTAGCCAGCAGGTACACCAACCTCTGTTTACCCATTATCAAACTGACATCAAGCAGGAACTGAAGTTAAAACTTTATCTTGCTTTTAAAAACTACTATATTCAAACGGATTTAGCAACAATGTACTTACACAATATGTTTTCTTATTCTTAGGGATGCGGAATTAATAGCAACTCTATATATTTCCTTAGGATGTTTGTAACAGTAAGTCAGAGAAAGGGCAAGAATTGGAACAAGTCAGTAAAAAGTGTTATGGTTTTATTCATATTTGTTTGATGTATGCAAATTCTCAATACAAAATAACAAGCGGATGCATGTCATTGCATCCATCTAGATTATCCTTGTACTCTTTAACCCATTCATCTAATTATTATAGCAGATAAAACCTAGATTTACGAAAGTTTCATGAAGGCGTTTTGCGATGTAAATGGAAGGTAACATTTACAGTGGCACACGCAGTGAAGTTTACAAGAAAAGAAAAAGGTTCATCACGTATGAGACACAGGGATTTATTAAAAACGAGAAAAGTCTTTTGCCTGGAGACGAAACTTCTATGTAATGCTTCGACTATGATCGTACAAAGCGTGCACCGTATATTAACGGGAATTTAAAAAAAATTCTTGCTTTTCTTATAGTGAACGTGGATCCAGTTCAGTCATGTGATTATTGCACTAAAGAGATGAAGAAAGAGTGAGATCCGAATATAACAAAAATAAAATGTAGCATTAAACTATGCACCCATTTCAACATACAGCACTAGTAGTAAATGCCATTTCCATACCATTATTTATAACAATTAGTCAAACTGAACTGAAAACGAGTATCTTCTGTAGTCCACACAGTGAAATGACCGCATATATAATGTACAAAACCATGCTTGTGGCTCCACTATAATTCAAGTACATGTACTTGGATTGAAAATTATTGTGTTTTCATGTTTTTATTCCCAGATTTACTAAAAAAACAAGATTTCTCTGTGCTTTCCGACTTGGGCAAAGATTAGCATTTGGAGTGTGTATGTATTGCATTCACTCTGTAGACATTAGGTTAGATTAGATTAAGATTTGTATATAGAGCTATTACAGAAAGGGTTTCAGTGAATTAATTCCCTTTAGTGTTAAATACTAAGGCTCTTTTACCAGAAGAAGTCTTTGATCTTAAAGCATTCACAGCACATGTTCACTGAATCAACTATTCATAAGTGGTTCACTCAATTTCTGATAAACAAAGACAGAAAGGGAGAGAGAGAGGGGGGAGAGGGAGGGAGGAGAGAGAGAATTAGAAAGAGAGAGAGGGAGAGAGAGAGAGAGAGAGAGAGAGAGAGAGAGAGAGAGAGAGAGAGAGAGAGCAAGGGGCAGTGCGAGTAAACAGCTGTAAAGCAAATAGGAACTATAATTTGTGAATTGCAAAAAAGTAATTATTTGATTCCTAGCTGCATTTTCAATAAGTTTCATATTGTGTAAATTTCATATTTGTTGCAGGACGTTGTTCTTGTGACAAGGACACCTTGTAACCATCATATCTCTTTTGCTTCCCATTAAATAATTATTGTGACTGATGTTTAAACATATTTCATAAAATTAAAATCATAATTACATTTGTGCACTGGTAGAATGAATTAAGTCCATTTCAAACAAATTTGCATTGATTTAGATTTGAGATTTTTGAACTCTTAAATTGTATTGTTGTTGCTGTTTTTGTTATTGTTATTGTAAGAGCTTATCCCTTACTTGATCCATTCTAAATTACATAAAATTAAGTGAAAGAAGACAAAGGCAGTGAAATAAGAGAAAAAAATGATACTAAGAAAAAAACATTTTTACGATAACTATCCAATACAGGGCAGCCTACGCACAACCAGTACGAAATACACACTCAAAATTGTGCACTCTATGGTGACTAAAAGAAACGGGCAAATACTGAAGAGAAACAAGGAAACGTTATGTTAAAAGAACAACTTAAACTTTTTTGCATAAATATTTAATGGACTCTTAAAATTCAGGTAGAGTTCAATCACATTTCTTTATGCAGAATGAATGACTCATATACATTGTATATGGAATTCACTTTCTTTGATAAGCATGATCTATTTATAATATTTTACAGTATATACAAATTAACATCTATAGCACAAAATACTTCAGTAAAGGCTTTGTCATTTATCAGAATATGTATATACATTTATAGGTGTGAAAGCACCATGTGCTGTAAGCACCATACTTTTACATTGACAAGCAATCTAGAGCCAGCGAACTTCTGTCTCTTTCTCCCCAATAAGTCACTGTCAATCAATGTAGACTTTCATACACAATGTTATGTGAAATTACAAAATGTACAACACGTAAGTCAATAGTGGAAATGTCTTAATAGGTACAGAGTATAACAGGAAAAATTCAGCTTCACTGTCGACTAAACAGCTAACAGAGAACATTTCAACACAGCAGGCCATATCATTATATTCCTTTCTATGAGCCAATAGAGCTGAAGGACAGATGTCAGTACACAACACTGACTTCTAATTAGTGTACAGAAATTATAGTGCCGATTCCAAATTATAATTGCAGGGTCACATGCAAAAGTAAAACGTTGTTACTGGCTTGAGGTATTTTTCAGTCATGAATACTTAAATCTTTAACATGAAGTTGTCTTTGGATGTATTTTCTGCAACTATTACTCTCCAAACCACTTACTTTCATCATGTATATGTCCCATCATGCTCTCCTTCTCGTTCTGCTACTACACACAACCATGAGCTACATTTCCCATCCCAGGAGTCTCGTGCTTTACGCTCATACAAGATAATTTTGAGCAAATGTTACCACTTTTCTCAGGAAATACGCAAAGATTAGAAAGAAGTAGCCTAAATCACTTATGTGCACGGTAGTACAATTATACAAGAAACAAAAATATGGAACTTATGAGAACCAAATTTCATTAGTAGTGCAATATGTCATTTAAAGCTGTGACTCAAGTACAAAGAAGTCATTGTTACATTTCTTGGTAGTGTAGTAGTAGTTAAAACTCTAATGTTTGCTTCAAGCATAAGGCACTCTCTGTGGTTACATTGGCTGTCAGAGCCACTATTTCATATCAAATACTGTATTAGAACTACTGGAATTAATTCTGGGACTGATTTAGATAAGAGGAAGACAGTATCACAAAAATAAAGTTTCAATCTGTTACAAGATGTGAAAGATGTACAGTTGTTTCCTAAAGTCTTTTAACCATAGTCAAATTATCAACATGGAGAGATTTATAGACAGTGATGTAGCACATACAGTATTTCAAATGCAAGTATCCATGTCGTGAAACTGTCACGTCTTTCAGTCTGCTACAGGATGCTGTATCTCTAACATATGACTTTTTTTCGAAAAAGTGAACGAAGGTTAATTTTTGTGTGATTTATAAATGAAAACACTGTAATGATCAAGTCATGAATAGCCAAAAATGATACTTCTTTGCAGAAGGCAAATCTCTTATTACAGTGTGTAGCTGTGAACTACACATTTGTTTCTTGATATCTATCTGTTTTGCAGTATTTAGCCTACTGTGCAATATTTTGTTAACTCAAAGGTTTTTGTTATTCAGTAGTTCATTCCGAGATGTCAACTTGTTCCGAAAGTCAGAACAATAATGAAGTCAGTTTCAAACGTTTTAACAGTACAAACAGAGTACAGGTGGTAATTTTGGGTCCTGAAAGCGTCAGGCAGTCATCAATATCACGCTGCCTTTAGAACGCGAGTGGTAATCGCCAGTTTCTCTGATACGGCTGTCACTTACAACCGGACCAACTTGCGGTACAATCAGTACACTGGACTAGCAACAGTACCCAGCTTTATCCCCCTTATGAACCGAAACGGAACAGAAATGACAAAACAGTCTCTCTACAATGAGAAAAATATTACGGCTGATGAATAACTAAATATTGTAGTATAGCAATTAATTGTAATAGGAATTTCAAATTATCTCTTGTAGGTGTCAATAAATACAAAATATTTCTTTGCTGCAGATTACTGACGCATAAAGATGCTTTTATTCAAGGTAATTTAAGAGGTTACTCAGTAAATATTTTTTCATTTATTTCTCTTTTATTTCATATAATTGTTATAAAAAGATTGAGGGTTGATGCTATGTTGACTTTAAACGATGCATGCAGAAGCAGATGGAGTGACGTTAGAGCTTTATCGTAGCACAATCAAATTTCGTAACGAGGTCAGTACCCATCATCTTTATCAGTCAGTTTCCAGCAATGTGCCCATTCCTTATTTTTGGTCCGTTAGTGAAGTCACATTTATACGTTGGAACAGATAAGTCAATAACGAGTGCGCACGAGACGATCAGTTGCAATACTCTGTACACTCCTGCAGAATGGCCGCAGACGCTGCCGCGCTCGGTCGGGCCGGGCCATCAGAGGTGCGCCAGTATCTCCATCTCGGTGTTGATGCCGCTGCCGCCGCTGTGCCCGCCCTGGCCGGAAGGCGAGGAGCCCGTGACGATGGGGGTGGAGCCGGACACGGTGACGATGACGGGGCTGTCGTCCGTCTGCACGATGGTCACCAGGTTGGCGAGGTCCTTGCCGCCGGGCGCCGCCGGGTCCAGCACGAAGCGCAGCTTCCCGCTGTCCGCGGACTCGCTCAGCGACAGCGAGGGGTCTCGCGAGTGGTCGACGTGCCCCAGGGCGCCGCCCCCGCCGCCCACCAGGCTGCCGCCTCCTCCCCCACCGCCCCCGCCGCCCCCGGGGTCGAGGGTCGGCCGGGTGGAGCTGGTCCGCGACCTGTAGCTCGGCGGCCGCGAATAGTCCGCCGCAGACGCCGCCTCCCGCCGCAATCCTAGAGGCGCCCTGTACCGAAACAAGACAACACTTACAGAATGTCTAAGGGTGAAAAAAGTGAAGCAGTGAATCTCATATTACTTCCGGGGCATTTTAAGTGCATTCTATGTGTACCGAATCGATGAGCAACCATTCACATCCTCATATTACAATGAATTCACAAATGTCATGGGATAGCGCTATGATGGTAGTGTAGTACACAAGTTCTGAAAGGGTAGTCATTTGCACTCAGGTGATTTATGTGAAAACTTTTCCGACATGACTATGGCCGCACGAAATCAACTAACAGACATTGAGGCCGCAATGGCAGTTGCACCTAGACACATGGGACAGTCTAGTTTGGATGTTGTTGTTGTTATTGTTGTTGTTGTTGTGGTCTTCAGTCCGGAGACTGGTTTGATGCAGCTCTCCATGCTACGCTATCCCTTGCAAGCTCCCTCATCTCCCAGTACTTACTGCAACATAAATCCTTCTCAATCTGTTTAGTGTATTCATCTCTTGTTCTCCCTTGACGATTTTTACCCTCCGCGCTGCCCTCCAATACTAAATTGGTGATCCCTTGATGCCTCAGAATATTTCCTACCAACCGATCCCTTCTTCTAGTCAAGTTGTGCTACAAATATCTCTACTCCCCAATTCTATTCAATACCTCCTCATTAGTTATGTGATCTACCCATCTAATCTTCAGCATTCTTCTGTAACACCACATTTAGAAAGCTTCTCTTCTCATTTTGTCTAAACTATTTATCGTCCACGTTTCACTTCCATACATGGCTACACTCCATACAAATACTTTCAGAAAAGACTTCCTGACACTTAAATCTATACTCGATGTTAACAAATTTCTCTTATTCAGAAACGCTTTCCTTGCCATTGCCTGTCTACTTTTTATATCCTCTCTACTTCGACCATCATCATTTTTCTCCCGAAATAGCGAAACTCTTTTACTACCTTAAGCGTCTCATTTCCTAATCTGATACCCTCAGCATCACCCTATTTAATTCGACTACATTCAATTATCCTCGTTCTGCTTTTATTGATGTCCATCTTATATCCTCCTTTCAAGACACTGTCCATTCCGTTCAATTGCTCTTTCAGGTCCTTTGCAGTGTCTGACAGAATTACAATGTCATCGGCAAACCCCAAAGATTTTATTTCTTCTCCATGGATTTTAATTCCTACTCTGAATTTTTCTTTTGTTTCCTTTACTATTTGCTCAATATACAGACTGAATAACATCGGGGAGAGCCTACAACCCTGTCTCACTCGCTTCCCAATCACTGCTTCCCTTTCATGCCCGTCGACTCTTATAACTGCCATCTGGTTTCTGTACAAATTGTAAATAGCCTTTCGCTCCCTGCATTTGAGCCGGCCGCGGTGGCCGTGCGGTTCTAGGCACTTCAGTCCGGAACCGCGTGACTGCTACGGTCGCAGGTTCGAATCCTGCCTCGGGCATGGTTGTGTGTGATGTGCTTAGGTTAGTTAGGTTTAAGTAGTTCTAAGTTCTATGGGACTGATGACCTCAGATGTTGAGTCCGATAGTGCTCAGAGCCATTTCAACCATTTCAACCTGCATTTGATCCCTGCCACCTTCAGAATTTGAAAGAGAGTATTCCAGTCAACATTGTCAAAAGCTTTCTCTAAGTCTACAAATGCTAGAAACGTAGGTTTGCCTTTCCTTAATCTATTTTCTAAGATAAGTCGTAGGGTCAGTATTGCCTCACGTGTTGCAACATTTCTACGGAATCCAAACTGATCTTCCCCGAGGTCGGCTTCTACCAGTTTTTACATTCGTCTGTAAAGAATTCACGTTAGTATTTTGCAGCCGTGGGTTATTAAACTGATAGCTCGGTAATGTTCACATCTGTCAACACCTGCTTTCTATGCGATTGGAATTATTATATTCTTCTTGAACTCTGAGGGCATTTCGCCTGTCTCATATATCTTGCTCACCAGATGGTAGAGTTTTGTCAGGACTGGCTCTCCCAAGCCTGTCAGTAGTTCTAATGGAATGTTGTCTCCTCCTGGGGCCTTGTTTCGACTTAGGTCTTTCAGTGCTCTGCCAAACTCTTCACGCAGTATCGTATCTCCCATTTCATCCTCTTCCATTTTCATAAAATTGTCCTCAAAAATTTCGTCCTTGTATAGACTCTCTACATGCTCCTTCCACCTTTCTGCTTTCCCTTCTTTGCTTAGAACTGGGTTTCCATCTCAGCTCTTCATATTCATGTAAGTTTGGATATCGTTAGGAAATAAAATGTTCCATCATCGACAGCCTCAAGACAATAGCAAACTTCAAGCGTTACCTGTCACCAAAGAGAATGCAGTAGTCGACGAGCTTCACGTAACGACCGAGAGCAGCAACAAAAATGGTTCAAATGGCTCTGAGCGCCATGGGACTTTAACATCTGAGGTAATCAGTCCCGTAGAACTTAGAACTACTTAAACCTAACTAACCTAAGGACATCACACACATCCATGCCCGAGGCAGGATTCGAACCTGCGACTGTAGCGGTCACGCGGTTCCAGACTGAAGCGCCTAGAACCGCTCGGCCACACCGGCCGACGAGCAGCAACATTTGCATACCGTTGTCAGTGCTGAGAGACAAGCAACATTGCGTGAAATAAATGCGGGCTGTGCGATGAAGGTTTCCATTAGAACAGTGCTGCGAAATTACCGGTGACCGACGAGAGCCGCTTTGCTAAAGGCATGTCATCGCCAGCAGCGCATCTCATGGGCTCGTAGCTATATCGATTAAATCCTAGAAGACTGGAAAACTGTGGGCTGGTCATATCAGTCCCGATTTCTGTTGGTAATAGCTGGTGGTGTGGCGCAGATCCCACGAACCCACGGATCGAAGGTGTCAACAACGTACGGTGCAAGCTGATGGTGGCCCCACAAGGTGTGGGCTGTGTCACCTGCCGCGAATTGCTCCGATTGGTTTGGAGAAAATTCCAGTCAGCACGACGGAAACTTTGGCTATTCAGATCGCCCGACGTGGATCCCACCGAACATTTATGGGACATAAACGAGTGTCAGTTCGTGCACAAAATCCTGTACCGGCAAAACTTTCGCAATTATGTACGGTTATAGAGGCAGTACGGTTCAATATTTACGCAAGGGACTTATAACGACTTGTTGAGTCTATGCCACATCGAGTTACTGCACCACGCCCACTAAAAGGAGGTCCGACACGGTAATGGGAGGTATTCCATGAATTTTGTCAAATCAGCGTAGTTCCAGAACGATTTTACGTACATAAATGTTTCAATGCGCAACCATTCACAGGAAAGACCTGCAATAGGGATTGATCTGACTGCAAAATAACTCCACAACCCTTAGGCCGTCCTCATACGGGCCAAGAAAGCGATAGTGAACGAAAACCGGGTCCAGATTTATGACGTCACTGCGTTAAATTCCACGGACCACAGCAGTGACAGACTGAACAAAACAAGTCAGATTTTTTCTTCGTAGAGAGGACTGTGCGCAGTCAGATGCAAGAACGCGTTCTACGTTCGCGTTCGATTTCGTTGGTTTGGATGAAGTTCGTATTTGGTCGGTTTTATATTATAACTTACTTACTATGATGTATTCTGTTTCAAGTCACGATCACGACAAGAAACTGACGAAAATGCGTCGTTATTGGTAAGATTTGTTGTAATTAAGTGATTGGAAAAATCGTACTGGAAGTTAAAGAATTTTCGTATTATAACTTCTCTGTCGAGGAAGTATGTCGTTTGAAGGAAACGGAACTTTAAAGATTTATCAGAAATGAGTCATTCCTGATGCAACCTATTATAATTGAATTTCTGTTAGTAGCAGCAATTAGAGCCTTCGTAACATCGTAACACAAGACACGGCAATGCGTTACACAGGTACAGCGTACTGTTGTGGACTTCAGGTGCGAAGCGGTAGTAGCGTTGTTCGTTTGCGTCCTTCTCTGTCAATTTCTTTATTCGCCTTCGCTTTTTCTATTCTGGGACTTTCTTAGTGATTCACGTGAGTTATGTTCTCTAATAACTGACTTCATGTATATACAGTATAAGAGCGCTCTCTCTGAGGCCTAAGTTTGCTATATTTTGTGAACATACCAAAGAAAATGGATTAAGTAATATGAGATTGTTTTCCACGTCTCTGCCTGATGCAATGGCAATTGAATATTTATTCACCCAGGAAGCAATACACGAAGTACACGAAATGTGACAGTAATATTGCAGCAAATAAATGTTGTTTTTTTTTTTTTTTTTTTTTTTTGTTTATCTAGAACAACGCTTGCACTACTTCCTGTACGATATTTCGCACTTTCTTGTTTCAAATCTTGTATTTCACGTGATCTAACAACTCTGCTGCTGAACAGAAACAATGATCTAGTAAAAACTACCTCAGAGTTTTACTGAAGAGCGAGATTTCATCTCATGTGGGATACTACTGCAGATTTGTATCACACTATATGTAACGACACTTTCACAAACTTATGTCCTTACTGATTACACATGACATTTTCGTTTTTGCCTTGTAAAATGTTCAAGGATATTGACGTTTTTACTTATGTGTACTACAGACAGAACAATGTGACTACCGGGCGCGGTGGCGCAGTGGTTAGCACACTGGACTGACATTCGGGAGGACGACGGTTCAATCCCGCGTCTCGCCACCCTGATTTAGGTTTTCCGTGATTTCCCTAAACCGCTCCAGGCAAATGCCGGTATGGTTTCTTTGAAAGGGCACGGTCGGCTTCTTTCCCCGTCCTTCCCTAGCCCGATGAGACCGATGATCTCCTCCCCAAATCAATCCAATCCAATACAATGTGACTAGCATTTGCGTGTTCTAATTGAGCTAACGCAAGAATTTTACACGAGTTCATCTTCGTAAACAAACTGAGTGTTTTGCAAGGCAGATACAGACGACATCTGCCGATGGAGAGCGCTGCAGTCGCAAACCATGATAAGGAAGACATTCTGTATGACGCAGCAATTCGTTTCTATCCGTGGACGAACAGTGAAGTAAACGATATAAACAACCTCTAACGTGCGTTTAGTGAGATTATTACAAAGTACATTGGTTGGAGAAAATATGGAAACAGCGCCAGAAACACAATCTTGAACATAAACGCAGATGCTAGCCCAGCCTTCACGTTGCGCTGTTCTAATAGACCACATGAGTGCGTTACGTCGAAGCTTGAGAACGTAATAATGGGCAAATTGCTTTTTCTCGTAGAACGAATGCTTCAGTAACCAAAGTAGCCAGAGGGTTTAGTGTTTCAAGAGGCACCACATCAAAGATTTTTACCACTTACAGCTAAGCTTATTATGTTCGAGTATAATGACTTTTCTGGAGACTAGAAATCTACTCTGTAGGACTCCGCATGGGTTTCGATCGTGTGAAACCCAGCTCACGCTATTCGTTCACGGGTTCCCAGGTAGATGCCGTGTTTCTTGACTTCCGCAAGGCGTTCGATACTGTTCCCCACAGTCGTTTAATGAACAAAGTAAGAGCATATGGACTATCAGACCAATCGTGTGATTGGATTGAAGAGTTCCTAGATAACAGAACGCAGCATGTCATTCTCAATGGAGAGAAGTCTTCCACAGTAAGAGTGATTTCAGGTGTGCCGCAGCGGAGTGTCATAGGACCGTTGCTATTCACAGTATAGATAAATGACTTTGTGGATACCATCGGAAGTTCACTGAGGCTTTCTGCGGATGATGCTGTAGTATATCGAGAGGTTGTAACAATGGAAAATTGTACTGAAATGCAGGAGGATCTGCAGCTAATTGACGCATGGTGCAGGGAATGGCAATTGAATCTCAATGTAGACAAGTGTAATGTGCTGCAAATACATAGAAAGAAAGGCCCTTTATCATTTACCTACAATATAGCAGGTCAGCAACTGGAAGCAGTTAATTCCATAAATTATCTGGGAGTACGCATTAGGAGTGATTTAAAATGGAATGATCATATAAAGTAGATCATCGGTAAAGCAGATGCCAGACTGAGATTCACTGGAAGAATCCTAAGGAAATGCAATCCGAAAACAAAGGAAGTAGGTTACAGTACACTTATTCGCCCACTGCTTGAATATTGCTCACCAGTGTGGGATCCGTGTCAGATATGGTTGATAGAAGAGATAGAGAAGATCCAACGGAGAACAGCGCGCTTCGTTACAGAATCATTTAGTAATCGCGAAAGCGTTACGGAGATGATAGATAAACTCCAGTGGAAGGCTCCGCAAGAGGGACGCTCAGTAGCTCAGTACGGGCTTTTGTTGAAGTTTCGAGAACTTACCTTCACCGAGGATTCAAGCAGTATGTTGCTCCCTCCTACGTATATCTCGCGAAGACACCATGAGGATAAAATCAGAGAGATTAGAGCCCACACAGAGGCATACCGACAATCTTTCTTTCCACGAACAATACGAGACTGGAATAGAACGGAGAACCGATAGAGGTACTCAAGGTACCCTCCGCCACACACCGTCAGGTGGCTTGCGGAGTATGGATGTAGATGTAGATGTAAGGTACAGCGCGGACGAAACTGCGTGTTGGGTGACCGTGACAATCAGTGAATTGGATTGTGAAGAATAATAAGTGGATGAGAGCCGCAAACGTCACTACTAAACTGAATGTAGCTCGTGAACGCTATCAGCACTAAAACTACGCATAGGGAGCACCATAAGCAGGTAACTGGAGAGCGAGCTGGAATTCTGAAACCACTCATCAGTGATGTAAATGTGCTTAACAGGAAAGTGTGGTGGCGAAGCCATGAAATGTGGATTTTGTACTGAAAGAAGAAAGTCATTTCGTCGGATGTGTCTTGTTTCGAACTGTTTCCTACTTCTAGCTGAGCTCACATCCCAAAAGTGGAACACTGCTGCGGCTCGGTGATAGTTTTGGGAACTATTACTGCGGTATTCCATGGGTCCCTTAGTTACCCTCGAAGGTCACATTAGAACCAAACGTTATGTGACCATTTTAGCTCTTTAGATCCATTCCATGGTACAATGTTTGTTCCCCAATGGTGATGCTACATTCCAAGACGACAGGGCCCGAGTTGACACTCTCATATCATCGAGGATTGATGCTTTGAGCACGAGGATAAATTACTAACTTACAAACTGAGGCAATCAGAAGTCAATTTAAGCGCACATGAGCTCAAAACAGTTTGAACAAGAATCAATAAAGCTTTTTACAGTTGCGCTCGCCATAAGGCTAGCATATTATAATATAAAATTACGAAGACTTCATTTAACAGAAGTAACAAATATTTGATAATTTAATTTGTCTAAAATAAAACTCTAATTTGCGTCGGTTACCCCTTCAGGTTCAGTATTTATTAGTCGAAATTTGTTCGATTCTGTAACTGATTTTTAAACGTTGGCGCATAGGAACGGGTATTTACGACGTCCTGATCAAGATTTTTAAATCAGATTTGTGTTGCTTTTTGGGGCTTCTGATGACGTCATTAATGAAAGTGGGTTGGTGGTACAGAGGGCTCTCGCTTATCCCAGTAATTCACGAGGCTCTAGGCACTCAGACAGCGATATCGCTGTCATCTCGAGGACTTTGTCCAGATTACTTTACGGCCGTTAACAACTGCAAGTCAGTTTAGTAAAGATGTAATGCATTATTATGCCGCAAGGGGCCAATTATCTGACGAGTGAGTGGCAATTAGCTCACAGTTTTCGCCACAAATTTAAATCTCGCTGTTAAATTGTGGTGGCAAAAATCAGTTCGCTACATTCTAAAGACTGACACTCGAGAGCAAGACGTCTAAAGAATCAATTTGTTGTGAAGCAAATAGAAACTTTTTCCTTGAAAGAGTGTGTTATATTAGATAAAAATATAATAGTCCCCATAAACCTCCCAAATGACTCATTACTTTTAAGGAAATAAAGACAGAAGTGAAAATTAGTTTCCTTCTACAGAATTTTCCACTCTGTCATTACTGCAGAGCTCAAAGTCAAAGTTAAAATATTGAAAATCATAGGAGAAACGTCACAAGAAGCGAAGTCCGCAGTATAAGCAATAATGGTCACGTACGCTCTGTGAGTTGTGCATAGGTCTTACAGCTGAGCTTAGATTCGTAGCATCAATTGCTTTGTTTACTTGGTTGCATCGATATGCTAACCAATTATTATTCGCACAACGGAGTACAATGAAATGTAGCAACAGTTTAATTACACTAAAAGTGCTGTAGCTTCTGTTTCCTACTAGCAAAGACACTCGTCATGCTTCTGTTATGACCAGTTGCTAAGAGTGTCAACACACCTTGTACCGGGTGATCAAAAAGTCAGTATAAATTTGAAAACTTAATAAACTACGGAATAATGTAGATAGAGAGGTAAAAATTGACGCACATGCTTGGAATGACATGGGGTTTTATTAGAACCACCCCATATTGCTAGGCGCGTGAAAAATCTCTTGCGCGCGTCGTTTGGTGATGATCGTGTGCTCAGCCGCCACTTTCGTCATGCTTAGCCTCCCAGGTCCCCACACCTCAGTCCGTGCGATTACTGGCTTTGGGGTTACCTGAAGTCGCAAGTGTATCGTGATCGACCGACATCTCTAGGAATGCTGAAAGACAACATCCGACGCCAATGCCTCACCATAACTCCGGACATCTTTTACAGTGCTGTTCACAACATTATTCCTCGACTACAGGTATTGTTGAAGAATGATGGTGGACATATTGAGCATTTCCTGTAAAGAACATCATCTTTGCTTTGTCTTACTTTGTTACGCTAATTATTGCTATTCTGATCAGATGAAGCGCCATCTGTCGCACCTTTTTTGAACTTTTGTATTTTTTTTTTTTTTGTTCTAATAAAACCCCATGTCATTCCAAGCATGTGTGCCAATTTGTAACTCTCTATCTACATTATTCCGTGATTTATTCAGTTTTCAAACTGATACTGACTTTTTGATCACCCTGTATTTCTGCCCTGATCACCGCTGTCATCAACTCTCAATATCACTGAGTCTTTGTAGTCTAGAGAGAAGGACGCATGATCGTTATCATTTCCACCATCGTTACATGATCTTGCCCCTATTTTTCAGGAAAAATGGTACATGAATCCCTTGAAAACCATAGAAGACCTGTTTTTACACATTACGAGATGAATGGAAGCTGTTCTGAATGCCAGTGGATTTCCTAAATAGTATTATAAGTGGTAATGTGTTTCAGTCGGAGTTTCCATATTTTTGCAAAGCCTGTGTACCCCCCTATACCCTGCACGGCTGCGCTGGAAAGCTGACTGACCTGAAGGTGGAGGAGACATGCGACCGGTAGGTCGGGGGCGGCGAGACGGCGTTGTGTCCCTGCGGCTGGCGGTCGAGCAGCAGCAGGCGCAGCCGGTACTCCTGCATGGAGGCCTGGTACGACGGCGGCGGCGGTCGGTACTGGAACTCCGGGTACATCATGGCTGCAACACACACGACGGGCGCCGCGTCAGTACCGCTGTGTCGTTGGCAAGTGTTACAGCAGCGCTCCCCTTAGGTCGAGGAGGCAAGAGTTCGAACAAGAGGTGAAACATCAGAGGAACAAGAAGCCACAGCCTCCGTATGTCCGTAATATATCTGGGAATGCAAGGAAAAGAGTACACAATGCCCCAAACTATGAGGGAAAGCTGCAGCTAAGGTAACACGTGAGCTGACGGCAGAATTTTGGTGATTTTTGTAGTAAAATGACTGAAATGCGGATGTAACAATTAAATAACAAAATCAGAGGATTGAGTACGGCTCATGAGCCGAGACATAGTCGCAACAAAAATCCGCTGGCGCCCAGGATGGTATTTTTTTATAGTTATTCCAGTTAAGAACCACAATGTTACAAACCAGGTAACTGATTTAGGTCTGTGATGCCTATCATCAGACTTTTAAAAAAAGAAAGAAAAAAATAAGGCAGAGAGTACTTGCCATACAGTATGCAGCTAACGAATTATGGCAATCAGAAACCAATATACTCGTACATGAGCTCAAAACAAAGAAGATTCAATAAAGCTTAAATTGATTTAAGTAGGATATCTAAGGTTGGGGAATTGCACTGGTTAGTAGACACTGCTAGTTCTGTGAAACCTCGTCGTCCCAGGACTGACAAATACTAATGGGTACCTACTAGAGGTTCGCCGAAGACATTGTAATTCTGAAACTTCTTGGCAGATTAAAACTGTGTGCCCGACCGAGACTCGAACTCGGGACCTTTGCCTTTCGCGGGCAAGTGCTCTACCATCTGAGCTACCCAAGCACGACTCACGCCCGGTACTCACAGCTTTACTTCTGCCAGTATCTCGTCTTCTACCTTCCAAACTTTACAGAAGCTTTCCTGCGAACCTTGCAGAACTAGCACTCCTGAAAGAAAGGATACTGCGGAGACATGGCTTAGCCACAGCCTGGAGGATGTTTCCAGAATGAGATTTTCACTCTGCAGCGGAGTGTGCGCTGATGTGAAACTTCCTGGCAGATTAAAACTGTGTGCCCGACCGAGACTCGAACTCGGGACCTTTGCCTTTCGCGGCACATCCCCCAGGCTGTGGCTAAGCCATGTCTCCGCAGTATCCTTTCTTTCAGGAGAGCTAGTTCTGCAAGGTTCGCAGAAGAGCTTCTGTAAAGTTTGGAAGGTAGGAGACGAGATACTGGCAGAAGTAAAGCTGTGAGTACCGGGCGTGAGCCGTGCTTCGCTAGCTCAGACGGTAGAGCACTTGCCCGCGAAAGGCAAAGGTCCCGAGTTCGAGTCTCGGTCGGGCACACAGTTTTAATATGCCAGGAAGTTTCATATCAGCGCACACTCGGCTGCAGAGTGAAAATCTCATTCTGGAAACATTGTAATTCTGTCAGAGACAGCAAAGGACCTGAAACAGCATCTGAACGGAATGGACAGTGTCTTGAAAGGAGGGTATAAGATGAACATCAGCAAAAGCAAAACGAGGATAATGAAATGTAGTCGAATTAAGTCGGGTGCTGCTGAGGGAATTAGATTAGGAAATGAGACACTTAAAGTAGTAAAGGAGTTTTGCTATTTGGGGAGCAAAATAACTGATGATGGACGAAGTAGAGAGGATATAAAATGTAGACTGCCAATGGCAAGGAAAGCATTTCTGAAGAAATTTCTTAACATCGAGTATTGATTTAAGTGTCAGGAATTCGTTTCTGAAAGTATTTGTATGGAGTGTAGCCATGTATGGAAGTGAAACATGGACGATAAACAGTTTGGACAAGAAGAGAATAGAAGCTTTCGAAATGTGGTGCTACAGAAGAATGCTGAAGATTAGATGGGTAGATCACATAACTAATGAGGAGGTATTGAATAGAATTGGGCAGAAGAGGAGCATGTGGCACAACTTGACTACAAGAAGGGATAGGTTGATAGGACATGTTCTGAGTCATCAAAGGATCACCAATTTACTATTGGAGGGCAGCGTGGAGGGTAAAAATCGTAGAGGGAGACCAAGAGATGAATACACTAAGCAGATTCAGAAGGATGTAGGCTGCAGTAGGTACTGGGAGATGAAGAAGCTTGCACAGGATAGAGTAGCATGGAGAGCTGCATCAAACCAGTCTCAGGACTGGACCACAACGACAACAACCTACTAGAGTCATTGTGGAGCTGCAGCAAACATTTTGCCTCTTATGGCGGGATCTATCATGCTTAAACATTTTGTGGAAAGTCTGTGAAACACCCTTTATACCTACCCTAATGACAAAAAATCTACTCCTTCCTTCATGTGTTTACCAGTATTACCAGTCGCTGTGTGTACTCGAGGTAGATTTGAAGAATCGTGTGCAGAGCTGTCTGCCGCCACTCACCTGCGTAGGGGTGGTGCGGCCGGCCGTAGGAGGGAGGCAGCCGCGGCACGAACCGCCTGTTGGGCTCTGCGCCCGCCGAGTCGCCGCCGCCCAGGCCCAGCATGGAGCGGCAGGAGGGCGCGTCGTGCGCAGTCAGCCGCCACGCCACGCCGCTCACCGTGATCAGCACCACGCCCACGCCTGCCGGCATCACCACGTCTCACTCTCAACTCGTCACGTGTTTGTAGCGCCGCCCCATACAGCTACACAAAGTGAAATTAAATATGACGTTTCTAACTCAGCGGACGTCTTCAGGACTGATCAGTTTCGAAGTCCTGAGGACGACCGCTGAAAACCAGCCGAAACTTCAACTCATTTTACTACTTTTTGCAGTATAACGCGGTCATATCCCACGCCCACACCTGGAGACATCAACAATGTCATTCTTTATTGCCGCACGGGTACAGTGCTGCACCACAAAATTACACAAAGTGCAATCAGAAATTACACTTCTAACCGAGCGGACGTCTACAGGACTGAACATTTACGGCGTCCTGAAGATGAGCACTGAAAACCATATTGCAATATCCCACACTCACAAATGACCGCACCAAAATGTGTCACTCTCAACTCATACGGCTTTAATGCCACACAACACATTTAAACCTAGGGAAATCAAAAATGACGTTGTTCGTAGATTTTCCCGGCGAATGAGATCCTTGAAGGTCTCTCGGGCATGCAGCCGGGTTGACTGGTCGTTGTAGAACGAATTTTCGACGGCGTAACGTGCCATCATCATCAGGTTACTCCTGTTGACTTGACGTCCTAGGCCGGCGGGTGGTGTGGTATATATACCTGTCGCCTCTCCCCTCCACTCACTCCGCGTATGGACCGAGGAATGTGCAGGCCGCGGTGGTGGGGGCAGCTTCCGCTGACGATCGAGGATGGGCGCCAGTACGCATGCCGCCTTCGGCGGGTGTGGTACCCCGTTTCCGCTGCTCCTGCAGAACTTTTATTCCTGGATTCCACGCTTGGCTGAGTTCAAACCCGCTCTCCTTGTTAATAAGGTTCTCGTGCAGTCGGATTTCAATTACTTCCTTGTATACACAGTCCCAAAAGCGGGATGTGTTGTGGAGGACTTTTGCGTTCTCGTATTTCATACGACGATTTGTCTCGAGGCAATGTGCTGCGATTGCAGATTTTGCATGCTGTTGGAGATCGGTGTGCCGTTTGTGTTCAGTACACCTTTTCTCGATCGTGCGAATGGTTTGCCCCACGTATACTTTCCCACACTCGTGCAGTATGAAAGAAGCTCCAGTCAACCCGGCTGCATACCCGAGAGACCTTCAAGAAAAATGACGTTTCTAACTCAACGGACGTCTTCAAGATCTAACATCTGCCGCATCCTGATGATGACCACTGAAAACAAGCCGAAACGTCAACTCATGCAACTACATTTTGCGGTATAACGCAGCGACATCCCACATCCAAACCTGGCAACATCGACATGTGTCACTCTTAACTCACTGTGTGCGCATAGTGCCACAACACGCAATTATACGACACGAATTAAAATGTCGTTTCTAATTCCGTGGACATCTGGAGGACCGAACAGTTACAACGTCCTAATAATTTACCGGTGTTTCAGATCACTCTGCTGTAGAATGCGGATGATGCTGTAGTATACTGAGAAGTTGCAGCATTAGAAAATTGTAGCGAAATGCAGGAAGATCTGCAGCGGATAGACACTTGGTGCAGGAAGTGGCAACTGACCCTTAACATAGACAAATATAATGTATTGCGAATACATACAAAGAAGGATCCTTTATTGTATGATTATATGATAGCGGAACAAACACTGGTAGCAGTTACTTCTGTAAAATATCTGGGAGTATGCGTGCGGAACGATTTGAAGTGGAATGATCATATAAAATTAATTGTTGGTAAGGCGGGTACCAGGTTGAGATTCATTGGGAGAGTCCTTAGAAAATGTAGTCCATCAACAAAGGAGGTGCCTTTCAAAACACTCGTTCGACCTATACTTGAGTATTGCTCATCAGTGTGGGATCCGTACCAGATCGGGTTGACGGAGGAGATAGAGAAGATCCAAAGAAGAGCGGCGCGTTTCGTCATAGGGTTATTTGGTAACCGTGATAGCGTTACGGAGATGTTTAACAAACTCAAGTGGCAGACTCTGCAAGAGAGGCGCTCTGCATCGCGGTGTAGCTTGCTCGCCAGGTTTCGAGAGAGTGCGTTTCTGGATGAGGTATCGAATATATTGCTTCCCCCTACTTATACCTCCCAAGGAGATCACGAATGAAAAATTAGAGAGATTCGAGCGCGCACGGAGGCTTTCAGACAGTCGTTCTTCCTGCGAACCATACGCGACTGTAACAGAAAAGGGAGGTAATGACAGTGGCACGTAAAGTGCCCTCCGCCACACACCGTTGGGTGTCTTGCGGAGTATAAATGTAGATGTAGATGAAGAATACTGAACGCCACTCCCCACGATCAGTTCTTCATACACGCCTGGCGACATCACCACGTCGGCCGCTGTGGTCGAGCGGCTCTAGGCGCTTCAGTCCGGAACCACGCGGCTGCTACGGTCGCGGGTTCGAATCCTGCCTAGGGCATGGATGTGTGTGATGTCCTTACGTTAGTTAGGTTTAAGTAGTTCTAAATCTAGGGGACTGATGACCTCAGATGTTAAGTCCCATAGTGCTTAGAGCCGATTGAACCATTTGAGTGTACATAGCGGGATTTGTACTTCACCAGCAGTGAGGCTAACGTGGACTATTATGGAACAGCTTGTACCAACACACATGAACTAGCCCAAAGATAAGTAGCTTTCTGTTCTGATAAACAAAGAACACTATTAATACAGTACAGGTGCATTGTAAAAAGCGGATACCGGCAACCAGACAACATTGCTCCCGCTGGCACAAGACCCTACAGTGTCAACGATGACGCAAAAGTTATTATGCCTCATCCCACATGTCTCTGTTTGGACTGGAATTTAAAGCTGTGATGGTTTCTCATTTTCTGCTCTGTTATGGCCACTAATCAGTTGACAAGGTCGTGCTCAGTCTTTCGTATTTTCGTGTGCAACTTCAATAAAAAAAGGATGCCTTTTCTTATTCATTCTCATGTATAGTTACCGTTCTTTGTTTAGTATCAAATGCAGGGAAATGTGCCAAAATATTAATTTAGAAAACGCAGTTATCGCATGAATTGCTATTGTATGCGAGCGGTGGCGCTCGTTACTGGCGCCAGTCTCTTGGATGTCCATTATCGATCCTTCGATGTTTCTTATCTTTGCTTGTCTTCTTGTTTTCCGCATTCGCAGGGCGAGTGGCACTTGACGTTTGCTCGGGCTACCTGCTGAGACACCGCGAGGTACGAGGTGGAAGCAGCCACGTATATGTGAAGTATATGTGAAGTTGATTGTACCCGGTCTGCCGGTTCAGGATGGGGGATATGTGCTGGCTGCCAGCCTGTCTGCTCTCCTGCTTTTGCTCGCCGTGCCTTGCGACCGCCTTGCTTGGGTTGCTGCCTGGTGTATCCTACACGAGCCATACCGCACGTCCAGCAGAAGTTAAGCAGCCTTGTGTTTCTTTTAAAGAAAAGGAGCAAATGTATAAGACTTTTTGTAACCAAGTTTGGTGCCCTCTGAAGTGTGGCCTTAGCGGTTACTCTGCCTTTGGGGAGAGCTAATTCTTTTAAATTTAAGTAGTTGGGGTTCCCTGTCCCTTATAATCTTTTGGGGGTTTTATTTGAATTTTCTCTTTGGTTCCTTCTTTGTGGTTGGTTAAATTTTTTCTTGTATAGCGGGAAGTGACTCCTGGTTAAAACTCGGAGAAGGTGTTTGATGTTACTGCCGCCTCCGGCATTCGTCTTTTCAATTAAGTCATCTACATCTACATCTATATCCATACTCCGCAAGCCACCTGACGGTGTGTGGCGAAGGGTACCTTGAGTACCTCTATCGGTTCTCCCCTCTATTCCAGTCTCGTATTGTTCGTGGAAAGAAGGATTGTCGGTATGCTTCTGTGTGGGCTCTAATATCTCTGATTTCATCCTCATGGACTCTTCGCGAGATATACGTAGGAGGGAGCAATATACTGCTTGACTCTTCAGTGAAGGTATGTTCTCGAAACTTCAAAAAAAGCCCGTGCCGAGCTACGGAGCGTCTCTCCTGCAGAGTCTTCCACTGCAGTTTATCAATCATCTCCGTAACGCTTTCGCGATTACTAAATGATCCTGTAACGAAGCGAGCTGCTATCCGTTGGATCTTCTCTATCTCTTCTATCAACCCTATCTGGTACGGATCCCACACTGCTGAGCAGTATTCAAGCAGTGGGCGAACAAGCGTACTGTAACCTACTTCCTTTGTTTTCGGATGGAATTTTCTTATGATTCTTCCAATGAATCTCAGTCTGGCATCTGCTTTACCAACGATCAACTTTATATGATCATTCCATTTTAAATCACTCCTAATGCGTACTCCCAGATAATTTACGGAATTAACTGCTTCCAGTTGCTCACTTGTTATATTGTAGCTAAATGATAAGGGATCTATCTTTCTATGTATTCGCAGCACATTACACTTGTCTACATTGAGATTTAATTGCCATTTCCTGCACCATGCGTCAATCCGCTGCAGATCGTCCTGCATTTCAGTACAATTTTCCACTGTTACAACCTCTTGATATACTACAGCATCATCCGCAAAAAGCCTCAGTGAACTTCCGATGTCATCCACAAGGTCGTTTATGTACACTCCTGGAAATTGAAATAAGAACACCGTGAATTCATTGTCCCAGGAAGGGGAAACTTTATTGACACATTCCTGGGGTCAGGTACATCACGTGATCACACTGACAGAACCACAGGCACATAGACACAGGCAACAGAGCATGCACAATGTCGGCACTAGTACAGTGTATATCCACCTTTCGCAGCAAAGCAGGCTGCTATTCTCCCATGGAGACGATCGTAGAGATGCTGGATGTAGTCCTGTGGAACGGCTTGCCATGCCATTTCCACCTGGCGCCTCAGTTGGACCAGCGTTCGTGCTGGACGTGCAGACCGCGTGAGACGACGCTTCATCCAGTCCCAAACATGCTCAATGGGGGACAGATCCGGAGATCTTGCTGGCCAGGCTAGTTGACTTACACCTTCTAGAGCACGTTGGGTGGCACGGGATACATGCGGACGTGCATTGTCCTGTTGGAACAGCAAGTTCCCTTGCCGGTCTAGGAATGGTAGAACGATGGGTTCGATGACGGTTTGGATGTACCGTGCACTATTCAGTGTCCCCTCGACGATCACCAGTGGTGTACGGCCAGTGTAGGAGATCGCTCCCCACACCATGATGCCGGGTGTTGGCCCTGTGTGCCTCGGTCGTATGCAGTCCTGATTGTGGCGCTCACCTGCACGGCGCCAAACACGCATACGACCATCATTGGCACCAAGGCAGAAGCGACTCTCATCGCTGAAGACGACACGTCTCCATTCGTCCCTCCATTCACGCCTGTCGCGACACCACTGGAGGCGGGCTGCACGATGTTGGGGCGTGAGCGGAAGACGGCCTAACGGTGTGCGGGACCGTAGCCCAGCTTCATGGAGACGGTTGCGAATGGTCCTCGCCGATACCCCAGGAGCAACAGTGTCCCTAATTTGCTGGGAAGTGGCGGTGCGGTCCCCTACGGCACTGCGTAGGATCCTACGGTCTTGGCGTGCATCCGTGCGTCGCTGCGGTCCTGTCCCAGGTCGACGGGCACGTGCACCTTCCGCCGACCACTGGCGACAACATCGATGTACTGTGGAGACCTCACGCCCCACGTGTTGAGCAATTCGGGGGTACGTCCACCCGGCCTCCCGCATGCCCACTATACGCCCTCGCTCAAAGTCCGTCAACTGCACATACGGTTCACGTCCACGCTGTCGCGGCATGCTACCAGTGTTAAAGACTGCGATGGAGCTCCGTATGCCACGGCAAACTGGCTGACACTGACGGCGGCGGTGCACAAATGCTGCGCAGCACCATTCGACGGCCAACACCGTGGTTCCTGGTGTGACCGCTGTGCCGTGCGTGTGTTCATTGCTTGTACAGCCCTCTCGCAGTGTCCGGAGCAAGTATGGTGGGTCTGACACACCGGTGTCAATGTGTTCTTTTTTCCATTTCCAGGAGTGTATATTGTGAATAGCAACGGTCCTATGACACTCCCCTGCGGCACACCTGAAATCACTCTTACTTCGGAAGACATCTCTCCATTGAGAATGACATGCTGCGTTCTGTTATCTAGGAACTCTTCAATCCAATCAACAATTGGTCTGATAGTCCATACTTACTTTGTTCATTAAACGACTATGGGGAACTGTACCGAACGCCTTGCGGAAGTCAAGAAACACGGCATCTACCTGTGAACCCGTGTCTATGGGCCTCTGAGTTTCGTGGACGAATAGCGCGAGCTAGGTTTCACACGACCATCTTTTTCGACAACCATGCTGATTCCTACAGAGTTGATTTCTAGACTCCAGAAAAGTCATTATGCTGGAACATAATACGTGTTCCAAAATTCTACAACTGATCGACGTTAGAGATATAGGTCTATAGTTATGCACATCTGTTCGACGTCCCTTCTTCAAAACGGGGATGACCTGTGCCCTTTTCCAATCCTTTGGAACGCTACGCTCTTCTAGAGACCTGCGGTACACCGCTGCAAGAAGGGGGGCAAGTTCCTTCGCGTACTCTGTGTAAAATCGAACTGGTATCCCATCAGGTCCAGCGGCCTTTCCTCTTTTGAGCGATTTTAATTGTTTCTCTATCCCTCTGTCGTATATTTCGATATCTACCATTTTGTCGTCTGTGCGACAATCTAGAGAAGGAACTGCAGTGCAGTCTTCGAGCGACTTGGTGTCACTCCTCGTTAATTAATGCTGGTTTATGTGTACTTAATTTTGAAGTGGTCATTTAAATTAATATTTTGGAGTACAGTATAGCACTAAGGCAACCTCATTGTATACCACCTTGTGCCCCTGTCTAGTACCTTAATTTTCAGTGGCACGAGTTAGCTCCACTACCGGTTTTACTGATGTGCTCCCTTCAAAATCTTGTCTTGTGTAAGTTTGCCCCATGTGTGTCCGGGAACACAGAGATGAGCTTTAGTGTGACTTAAGTGCTAGTCAGTTAATGGAATCTTCATTTTGGCTTGGCTTCCACGGAAGAGTTTGAGTGGAGCTTAGTGTGTTTAATTACTGTAAGTTTGTTTATTTAATGGGGAGCAAGACATTTAGAAACTGTTGGTATTATCTCCCCTAGTTGCTGGGTGTTGCTAATTCGTTCCAAATGGACCACTACTTATTGCATGGCAAAGTTGTTGATTAGTTGGTTACTGTGAGTACAAATTCACAGTATTTATTTGTTATTATATACTATGTATTTATATGTTATTTGTTAACATCGAGTATAGATTTAAGTGTTAGGAAGTCGTTTCTGAAAGTATTTGTATGGAGTGTAACCATGTATGGAAGTGAAACATGGACAATAAACAGTTTGGACAGGAAGAGAATAGAAGCTTTCGAAATGTGGTGCTACAGAAGAATGCTGAAGATTAGATGGGTAGACCACGTAACTAATGAGGAGGTACTGAATAGAATAGGGGAGAAGAGGAGTTTGTGGCACAACTTGACAAGAAGAAGGGACCGGTTGGTAGGGCATGTTCTGCGGCATCAAGGGATCACAAATTTAGCACTGTAGAGCAGCGTAGAGGGTAAAAATCGTATAGGGAGACCTAGAGATGTAGAGATGAATACATTAAGCAGATTCAGAAGGATGTAGGTTGCAGTAAGTACTGGGAGATGAAGAAGCTTGCACAGGATAGAGTAGCATAGAGAGCTGCATCAAACCAGTCTGAGGACTGAAGACCACAACAACACAACATTTGTTGCCGAAATTGTTAAAGTGTCTCTGCCGTGATTCAATCACTAGCTACGTGTTTGAGCTAAACTGATATAAACCTTACACTGCCTCCATAAAATTTGTTGCCAGCAGAAACCCTTAAGAGAACTAGGTTTTGTCATTGCTTAGGCTAACCTTTACTGGGAGCAATATTTCATGTAGTTAAATTTTGTCTCAAAACGCGTATTTCTCTGATGTAATAAACGAGTGATAAAAGAAAAAAGCAAAGGGGCCTGGTCCTTCCTATTGTGTCCGGTTTGTAACACGTATCAGTATGTTCTAATTGTGGTAAGTCATGTTCATTACTGGTAAAGGCAAACTCAAATTTGAAGCGACTACAGTTCCATTCTTGTCCCCCCGCCCCCCACCCCCTACCCCTGCCCACTCTTCCGGTAAACTAAAAGTTAAAATCATCCGTAAATTCAACCGCAGTATCTCATTTACTAAACAAGCTTCTACTGCCCTGCAGCGCTGACGTCCCTATTGTACAGACGAGGGATTCTTTGAAAAGACCGCACATTTCACTGTGCTTTCCCTCAAGACATGCGCTCGAGCGCGTCACTGAATACGGAAGCTCGTCCCCAGAAAACCGTCCCACAGTTCGCTGCGCCTGTAATTTGAGCGCAATGCCGGCCTGTGTAAACCCCGCAGCGAAATTCAGCGCCGGGCGCCCAGTAATTGCCGGACGGACGCCACAGTCGGGCAAAGGGCGACCGGAGAGTGAAAGCGCTCCGCCGACGCTGACGTCACCCCAGCCGAGCATAATAGCGTGCAATAACGAGGGAATTCCCGGAGGTTTTAAATCTTTCAATCCCTCGCAGCGGTTCTCAAACGGGGAAGGGGTGGGGTGGGGGCAGGAGAGTAGAGGGGGAAGGGTAAGGTCTTTTTCCCCGGAGATTCATCTTCAGTACTCGTGCAGAATGCCTTTCTCTTGTCTGTTCCATAATTTCGTCCCCCGCCGGCGTTCGCGAAATTTGATATTCCACAACGGCTTGCGGAGCGCGAGACGGCTCGGGCGAACCCTGCAGAAACTGGGCGGTAATTCTAAGGTGCAAGAGGAGTGTCCCTTTATGTACAAGCAGTGGGGCCACTTACAAAAGGCATTCACGTTTTATGGAGGCGCAGGTTCCCCGGTGTCTGTGTCGGCGTCCCCTGATGCCTTTGCCAAGACCTTCAGGAGGAGGTGTAGGTGTTGGCTGACGAAAAAGGCTCTGCGTCGGAGAGGGGTAGTGGTGGGAAGGAGGAGGAGGGCAGGGGGAGAAACAGAGCGAGGGGAGAATGGAAGGGGGTGAGCGTGCGGCGCGACGGACACAACGACTCGGGGGCGGAATGAGCTGTGGCGAGCTTCGGTCTCATCAAAAGTTTAGCGCGCCGCCTCCGCTTGATGAACGATTGTCCCGCTGCGAACGAACAGCGGGCTTGTTGCCTTTTTAATGCGGAGTTCCAGCGGGCGACGCTGGAGACAGCCTGCTGCCTTCCTGTCGTGCGGAAGCTGGATGAGAGGTGGCGCTGACGGGCCATGGGCGATGCAAAAGGCACAGCAAGTGCGAGAATAACAAGATTTTTGTTGACAATATCAAATTCAATGGTCTTCCACTGTCGGAGGCTATTACTTTGAAAATATTCTTATCCCGTAATATAAACACTGTGACCGAAACGGAATCGGAAGCTTCGAATCTAATACTCCAGTATTCATACGCCTGTTGAATATCTTGATTAATGTTAATCGTTATGCGAGCTTATTTTCACATAGAAAAAGAGTCAGTTCTACAAACCGTAAATGAGGCAAGTACGATATGTACACTACTGGCTATTAAAATCGCTACACCAAGAAGAAATGCAGATGATAAACGGGTATTCATTGGACAAATATATTATACTAGAACTGACATGTTATTACATTTACACGCAATTTGGGTGCATAGATCCTCAGCAATCAGTCCCAGACCAACCACCTCTGGCCGTAACAACGGCCCTGATACGTCTGGACATTGAGTCAAACAGAGTTTGGATGGCGTGTACAGGTACAGCTGCCCATGCAGCTTCAACACGATACCACAGTTCATAAAGAGTAATGACTGGCGTATTGTAACGAGCCAGTTACTCGGCAACCATTGACCAGACGTTTTCAATTGGTGAGAGATCTGGAGAATGTGCTGGCAGTCGAACATTTTCTGTATCCAGAAAGGCCCGTACAGGACCTGCAACATGAGGTCGTGCATTATCCTGCTGAAATGTAGGGTTTCGCAAGGATCGAATGAAGGGCAGAGCCACGAGTCGTAACACATCTGAAATGTAACGTCCACTGTTCAAAGTGACGTCAATGCGAACAAGAGGTGACCGAGACGTGTAACCAATGGCACCCCATACCATCACATCAGGTCATACGCCAGTATGGCGATGATGAATACACGCTTCCAATGCGCGTTCACCGCGATGTCGCCAAACACGGATTCTACCATCATGATGCTGTAAACAGAACCTGGATTCATCAGAGAAAATGACGTTTTGCCATTCGTGCCCCCAGGTTCGTCGTTGCGTACACCATTGCAGGCGCTCCTGTCTGGGATGCAGTGTCAAGGGTAACCGCAGCCATGGTCTCCGAGCTGATAGTCCATGCTGCTGTAAACGTCGTCGAACTGTTCGTGCAGATGGTTGTTGTCTTGCAAACGTCCCCATGTATTGACTCAGGGATCGAGACGTGACTGCACGACCCGTTACAGCCATGCGGATGAGATGCCCTTCATCTCGACTGCTAGTGATACGAGGCAGTTGGGATCCAGCACGGCGTTCCGTATTATCCTCTTGAACCCACCGATTCCATATTCTGCTAACAGTCATTGGATCTCGACCAACGCGAGCAGCAATGTCGCGACACGATAAACCGCAATCGCGATAGGCTACGATACGACCTTTATCAAAGTCGGAAACGTGCTGTTATGCATTTCTCCTCCTTACACGAGGCATCACAATAACGTTTCACCAGGCAACGTCGGTCAACTGCTGTTTGTGTATGAGAAATCGATTGGAAACTTTCCTCATGTCAGCGCTTTGTAGGTGTCGCCACCGACGCCAACCTTATGTGAATGCTGTGAAAAGCTAATCATTTGCATATCACAGCATCTTCTTCCTGTCGGTTAAATTTCACGTCTGTAGCACGTCATCTTCGTGGTGTAGCAATTTTAATGGCCAGTACCGACCGGTACTTGAAAAGACTGAAAGAAGTAAAGCAGAAAGGTTGCAATTACTTTCGGCTCTTCAGGGGTCAACCACTTCATCTTCTGGAATATTATTCACAAGAAATTCGTAACCTGGTCATTGTAGTTTATCTGAGACTCACAGAGGAAGGATTCACCAAGTTGAAAGACGTGGACTGTCTTCATTTTGAAAAGTATATGAATAACGCGATCGGTCAATCACGTTATGATATATGGTTAGTTAAACGCCGGACCTCCTTTTTAGAGACTTTCTGGTTCATTGGTGCCCAATAAAAGAATCCGATAAATCAGCATTTCTTATTACGCCTATGACGCACAAGTGCCGTCCGCCGTGGCACAGCGGTCCTAGGCGCTTCAGTCCGGAAGATCGCGGCCGCTACGGTCGCAGGTTCGAATCCTGCCTCAGGCATGGATGTGTGTGATGTCCCTAGGTAAGTTAGGTTTACGTAGTTCTATGTGGAGGGGACTGATGACCTCAGATGTTAAGTCCCCACAGTGCTTAGAGCCAAGGTCCAGGTAAATGATGCCTTTGTCGTGTTCATGTTCTTGTGTAAACCATTTGAAGTAATTTACATTTAGAATGCCAATTACGTCTTTGGCATCCACTTCTACCAACAGCTGTGTGTCGTTTACAAAATTTCCTATTAAATTCAGTTTTCTTTAGGCAGGTTTCTTCAGTGTTAAATAATATTTGTTCCAAATGATTTATGTATATCTCAGCTATAGTACCAGGTACACATGGCCCCCTCGCTAGGCCGTCTGACTGCTTATAAAAGTTGCCTTCAATGTAAATCCTACAGAACGTTGAAACCCTTTTCTCAGTTTTTTTTCTGTCTCACCGTTAATTCAGAGCTATGGATAAAAGAACTTCCGGAACTCGGTTTTTGCAAACGACATATTTTCATGCTGTGCGTTGTTGTGTTAGCTGGGGGAGTTTCATACAAATCGCTAGATACATAAAGCATGTCTGGGATAATTACATATCAGGCAGCAATTTTGATCAATTGACGCATCAGACATGTCCAGAAATTTCACGAGACAGTATTTGGAAGCTGTTTGCTTTCATTCCACAACTAATACAAGGAACCATCCCGCGATTCGCTTGAAGTGATGCAGGGAAACCACGGAACCTGGATGGCCAGACGGGGGATCGAATCGTCGGCCTCCCGAATACCTCTCTCAGCTTATTCTGTTCCAGTCGTTAATGACACGCAGTAAACTTCACTGTTAGTAACCGTGTGTCTGGGCCGAAATTTCTCTAATTTTAGTGTCCAGATCCTAATTTCTACGTTAAAGGGATTTTATGCGGCTCTAGAGTCATTTTGATAGCGAGCTCTCGAAAGTTTTCGAGTAATCTATTCGTGAAACTCATCGTCTTTCCTATGATGTCTGCCACTGACGTTCATTGCGCATTTCTGTGAAACTCTCGCGCAGGACTGAACGAAACCCTGAAGAACATAGCGCCTTTTTTCGGTGTCTTTTCTATCTCACCGGTTAATTCAACAAACAAAATATTATCCAAACCCGCCTTTTGTAAGCGACATTTTGCATACATGGATTGCGCTTATTAGACTACAACTGATAAATATGAAATTATCGTCCTACACACCTACATTTGAGGGTGGTAGCCCCCGCCTTCCCCCCACCCTCCACCCCTTAAATTGCTTTAGATCCTGCGAGGTATTCACCGTACCCTTCTACAGGTAGGCAAACGTTCCCTACAACCCGCATATACTGCTCTTACTGAGTGGTGGTGTGAACTATTACCCGCGAAAGTGTGAGACATCTGTCGTTCCTCTTCCTGTTTCTGAGTTATGATATTGGTACAATAGCTTTCCGCACATGTTTTCAGTAACATAAACAAGAATTTGAAAAAGTTCAAATCGTATTATTTATGTTACAGCCATTACGAAAACTTTGACGTACGGGCTTATTTTCACAGTACGTGTGATAATTCACAGATCAAAAGATTGTTTTGAAGAGCGAATCATAGTATATCAGCTGAAGATGCGATGTAGTACATAGATAAATAAAAGCACATAAACAAAGCTGTTTCCTACGTTATTTGAGCAACATTCACGAAATGATGTGACACAAACATATAAAGCAAGTCTGACAGTGAGTCATGAGTAAACGTGGTACGTGACGTCGTAGGAAAGAACGGGCTTCTGCTATTTCTGTCCGTTCGACATCGCGATTGTTAGAGAAGGAGCAAATGCTCGGATTACTCATCGGAAGGAGTGATCCTTGGTAAAGTGCAGATCATTTTGGATATTTGCCTTCATCATTTTACGGAGATCATGGAAAACCTGAAAACTGAAACTTCCTGGCAGATTAAAACTGTGTGCCCGACTGAGACTCGAACTCGGGACCTTTCGGGAGTGCTAGTTCTGCAAGGTTCGCAGGAGAGCTTCTGTAAAGTTTGGAATGTAGGAGACGAGATGCTGGCAGAAGTAAAGCTGTGAGTAGCGTACGTGAGTCGTGCTTCGGTAGCTCAGTTGGTAGAGCACTTGCCCGCGAAAGGCAAAGGTCCCGAGTTCGAGTCTCGGTCGGGCACACAGTTTTAATCTGCCAGGAAGATTCACATCAGCGCACACTCCGCTGCAGAGTGAAAATCTCATTCTTGAAACCTGAAAACTGTTTGTCGCATCCGATTCCAGTGCCTCATCCACTGCGCAACCTCGCTCGGCGCATCGTAGCAATGGTTAACGCAAAGAGAATAAGATATGCTAATTTATTTGACTACGGGCTTTTTTTTATCATGTTGACTTCGTTTCCGCTCGAACTTCTCAATCCCAGGCAAACTTGTTTCGAGGATCTCTTCCTTTCCGAATTAGTAATAGTCGACATGAAATAAAACGATATTACGAAATTTTGTTGCAGTTTCGAATATTTTTGTCATCAGCTGTAGCAGTCATGGAAATCATACCCATTGGTGACAAATGAAAATTTCTGCCAGACCGGACTCGAACCCACGGTTTCCCATGCCTGGTACATCTGATGTCAAAAATACTCGCAATGTCGACGGAATTTCGTAATATTACTACAGCTGCAAATCGTCACCAATGTCTTTGTTCCTTCAGACATGCATGCATGTTATTAGAATGCACGTCATGAGAAATAGGGCACAAGCTCTGCACGTTTGGACGAAGAAGGAAATCGGGAGTGCCCCATCAAGGAAACCATCCCGGCATTTGCCTGTACCGATTAAGGGAAATCATAGAGAACCTAAATCTGCATGGTCAGACGCGAATTTCAACCATCGTCCTCCCGACGACAACACAAGTCTTCTAACCACTGTGCCACCTCGTTCGCACAGAAATAAATGTGAAGCGGCAAAGGAGAGATACACAAAGGGGGGAAAAACTAGGCAACAGATAACAATAACGCTTGTCTTGCCGCTCGCAGCAGCTCCGAGCTCACACTGGCAGTAATAATTTCACGAGGAAATTTCCCTTTCAGTTTTAGCCGCTAAGCGCTGGCACGAGCTACACTGAGTAAGGAACACATGGCAGAAAATGAATTCATATTTTTACTGCATGCTACTGCCTACGTTGAAGAGGGAAACTTTGTCGAAATGAAATGGTGAAAAAATGTATGGAATTTTTAAGCGGAGTAAATGTTTCCGATATTTTAAAAAATACATCAAGGGTCCCCAAACTGCTTTGTGGGAAACATCTGCTGCTGGCATCTAGTTCCGAATATTGCGCTCATTGTCTCAACATGGGCTGAAACGAGAGCATGTAACAAAGAGCAATATGGCACCGATAATTAAATTTGAACGTAACATGCTCCAATAACAACACAGTGACATGAGCATCTTAGTTTTCATTCACTTTGTGACTGTAAATAAGACTCCGATTAGTTGCCGACATCTCAAATCAAACAGTTTAATGATGTCATGTTCATATTTGACATTTAACAGATAGAAAATTACAAGCAGACTTTACCTTGCATGCGTTCAATTTGAAACAGAGTTGTCATTATCAAAAGTATGATGGGTTAAACATACAACTGCTAAGAGTTTGTTTTGTGACCTGATTGTGGTTTAGAATATCGTAACTGGCACCACAATAAAGAGATTCACATATGGGCTGGGAGCGCATTAAGCAACATGACTTCGATAAAATACATTACAGCTGTAGAACACCACCCATCGGAAATATTTCACCTCGTAATGACGTATTTTTGGTAAGTTTAAATATGGCTACCTGCTAACTTTTTACAATTGTCTACATAACAGAGAATAATGTTTAGTTTATTAACAGACGTAGGTATGTAACTCCTTTGAACTAGATAACATAAAAGTATATAAATAAAAGTAGAAAGTGCCTAGAACGAGCTTTTTTACCATATTTTCTGTTTAGCTTATCTCCCTGTCAGCAAATTAAGATCAAAGATTTTACTATCGGCTTTATTCGCTAATTCACTAATTGATGAATAAGAGGGGAGGCAATTACTTACCCTAGAATGTAATTTCATGTGACGTTACTAAATGTAAGTAACTAAATGAGGCCAACTTACTGATTGGTAAAAGTGATGCGCTGCGTGTGTAAAAGCTAAAAATTTCACTGTGTATGTTATAAAAACCCACTAAAATTGTTAACAGCGCCTGAAGCGCCTGTTTCGCTGTTTTTCGTGAATACAGACTTCTTCTCCGAGCTCCTTGCTTAGGTTGCTTATTTTGCAATGCCAGCAACAGAATATTTAATGATACTTCTTCTTACCTTAAATGTCTACTTTGGAATAGTGACACAGAAGTTTGCATACCCACAGAACCGACACGTAATCGTGTACAAAACGAACAGTGAAAGATCATCGAAAGAAGAAAATTTCTGAAAGTCACTGGACTGAGGTGTAAGATACAGCCACTACATATCCATTAGAGAATGGAATAATTATTTAAACAAAAATAAGTTTTTTATATACCACGCATTTAAATCGGGCTAAAAAGTATAAAGTAATATCTCCTAATTTCAAAATGATTAATAACCTCAGAAAATTTCTGATTGTGAATATTTAATAGCTGTGGAAATACTGGCAAGGATGACAACGAAAAGTGTGGGACACATGCAATAGATAATAGCAATCAGGTCTCAATCAGTCTCATTCATGTCTCAATCAGTAAGTAGTGTAATAGTAAGGAGCTGAACTATTCATAAATCGCGGTTGGTCCCAGCGGAGGTTCGAGTTCTCCCTCGGGCATGGGAGTGTGTGTTTTTCCTTAGGATAATTTAGGTTAAGTAGTGTGTAAGCTTAGGGACTGATGACCTTAGCAGTTAAGTCCCATAAGATTTCACACACATTTGAACATTTTTTATTCATACATCAGTTATGCATTGGATGCACCCCATGTTTTTCGCCTTAAATATTAAAGGTATTTCCATAGCTATTAAAAATTCATAGTCACAAATTTTCTGGACTATTTGTTTGGGGTTAGGAATCTGTATGTGGCTAGGAGAAATTATTTTATAAACCTCCGAGTGCAGCTTTAAAACTTGAAATATTAAAAATTCATTCTCATTTAAATAATTATTTTCTGTTTTTTAATCATGGGAATGAAATTTGTCATTATATTTCAAACATTTTAAAGAGATTATAAAAGAGACTTGGGATGACTGCACGTTTATTTCAGTTTCTCTTCTCCTGACTCAACCAGTGTATGGCCTCCTCTTAAGTGAAAAGACCGTGAAGGTAAAAATCAGAGGGATTCAAGCTCACATGGAAGCTTACCAACTATCGTTTTTCCTGTGAACCATTCGCGACTGGAACAGGAAAATGCGGGAACTGAAGTGGTACACAAAGTATCCTCCACCACACACCAGACACGGAAATATGTTAATATTGCATTGCCATCCAATTCTGAACTACGTTTAAGGTTTAAAGTCTCTACCTCACCAGGAAGTCAGCCTGTAATAAATTGCAAAATCTGTACTGAACAGCCGGTCGTTGTGGCCAAGCGGTTCTAGGCGCTTCAGTCCAGAACCGCGCTGCTGCTACGGTCGAAGGTTCGAATCCTGCCTTGGGCATGGGTACCTGTGATAGTTAAACTTAAGTAGTTCTAAGTCTAGGGGACTGATGACCTCAGATGTTAAGTCCCATAGTGCTTAGAGCTATTTTAACCATTTGTACTGAACGGACAGACAAGAAAGCGACATCCACTCCCCTTTCCAACTAATTCTGCTCGGCCGTACCCGTCCGCCCTCAAGCCGTCTGGAACGCACATTGATACTACCTGCACAGCACGTCGGTCCTCCAGGGTAAATGTCAGGCGCTACCAACATTTTTCACCTCTATCTCCGCCCCTACCAAACACACCGACAAGAAAGCGAGTTGGTATTGCATCGTCATCCGGATCTGAGCTATGTTTAAAATTTCAAACTTCTTACTCATTAGGAAGTAAGCTGGAAATCAAGCGCAAAATTTGTAACAAACAGATAGACAAGAAATTGACCTAATACAGACAAACGTGGTAACAAGGGAAACATCGTTCCAAGCATCGTACAATATGCTTCATTTTTTAAGTCGCGTGATATGATCAAAACACGAGACTTGCTGCACTATCTATCTCGAATATCATTTCACTATATTTACGTAACAGGCTTCCGGGAAAACAATATCGCCTTTCTACCAGCGATTCTCGTTTGGATTTCGTATGACGCAGACAGAATTGTTAAGAAATTAGCCGCCCTATTACAACCACATCTAATTATGAATTTACTTGCGTCCTGAAGTGAGTCAGAAATGACAACAAGTTCCACTACCACAGTTATTTTTATTTGTTTATTTTCACAATGGTGATTTTGGCATGAGCGCAAATTTTCACTTATTTTACCAAACTAGTATGAAATGTTTTCCTGGTAAGTGCAGATGTTTCTTCAAATTTATTTATTTAGCCGAGCTCAAAGAACACTAAAACACAATATAATTTAAATCTACATTTTATGAGTCCACAGTTCTACCGGGCGGAAGCCGGAGAACTTTGACTGCAACCCTAACGGATAAACTTGCCGCCACCTAAGACACTACAATGATGCAATGAAAATGGCCTCTGTCAGTGCCAGCACTAGTAACAATCTGCAACAATACTGAGGGGTTTTCACCAAAGAAGGTTCCACCCCTAGTAGCAGAGTGGTCAGCGCGACGGAATGTCGTACCTAACGGCCCGGGTTCGATTCCCGGCTGGGTCGGAGATTTTTCTCCGCTCAGGGACTGGGTGTTGTGTTGTCTTCATCATCATCTTTTCATCCCAATCGACACGCAAGTCGCTGAAGTGGCGTCAACTCGAAAGACTTGCACCAGACGAACGGTCTACCCGACGGGAGGCCCTAGCCACACGGCATTTATTTACCAGAGAAGAAAGCACTGATATCTGACATTTGCATGAAACATAAAAAAATGGCTCTGAGGACTTAACAGCTGTGGGACTTAACAGCTGTGGTCATCAGTCCCCTAGAACTTAGAACTACTTAAACCTAACTATCACAGGTACCCATGCCCAAGGCATGGCTAACCTAAGGACATCACACACATCCATGCCCGAGGCAGGATTCGAACCTGCGACCGTAGCAGTCGCGCGGTTCCGGACTGCGCGCCTAGAACCACGAGACCACCGCGGCCGGCTGCATGAAACATAACTTTCTTATAAACTTTTTGATTAAGACCCCCAACAAACATGACTCAAATTTCGCTCGTGGCTTACCTTAATGAGAATGTAATTCTGCTTCAGCACATTACATGTAACAATTTACCTTTACACTCCTACCAGTTAAAAGAGCTCTTTGCATTAGAATGTGATTCTGCTCTCCTCACTGCAGTGAGTTACGAATTCCTTCAAACACTTTTGGATTCTTTCGTAAATCTCGACAATACTGTATAACTGTTGCTCTAGAGTCCAGTTCTTCAAACTTATCAAAGTTCGATATGACCGCAGGAAGAAAATTCCAGAGTATTGAGTTCAGGTGATCTTGGGGCCTAAAGTAAAACCCTGCACGACCAACCCACCTGGGATCATATTGGATCGTTACATGTACGCCAGAGCCAAATCATGCATATGTCACTTTCTCCAACAGTCGGGCATGGGTGAAATTAAGTCCAGTCGAATGTAAACTGTATCAGTGAGTTTATATTTCAAATACATTTGTACTAACTAGGACAACAGGTTGTATTTAGGTTACTGAAGGCTTTCTGTCACATTACTTTTCATTATTAATCGTGATACCAGGTGATTATAATAGAAGTGCACCTACTAACGGAGGTCCAGTGTGGACTGTAATTATCGTACGACAGTGAAACTTTGTAGATATCCTAATATGTGACTGTAGACCAGATTTACGCCGTAAAAAAATTAGTACCAATTTTGGCCATCAGGTGCAAATTTTGCGCTGTGAATATACGTAAGACGTGTAGAAACGTTTCCATATGTAATGGATTAATAGCGGGATGTCGGCGGTAACTGTAAAACAAGTGAGAAAGGAAAAAACACTGATTTTATTTATTAACCACTGCTCACACAATTTGTCAAGTATGAGCACTTAAGATGTCAACGAGATCCTGTATTGAGCACACACCAGCCGTCTGTGAGTGGGTCCACTTTAATCACAGCCATCCAGTACATCTTGTATACATCATGAATGACGTTACTTTCGCCTGGTAGAAGCTGTCGAAATTATAACTAGCAGATCTTAGCGGTATTCCACGGAAAAATAAAGCAAGAATATTACAAATCTACTGGTCCATGTAAGGTTAATAAAAAGTGAGAAATTACAACGAGTGTAACAACATAAAAATATAATTCTCGCTCAAGAAGAGATAGGACATTACTCAACGTTATTGCAGGAAAACACATTAGACTACAAAGAAGCAAACAATATGGAAAGAACTGAGGACGACGTGAGAGCAGCACTTTCTAAAACAAAAGTAAATAAAGCCTGAGAATCAGGAAATACACCAACTGAAGTATGGAGGAAGTATAGTGTTAAGTATGGAGGAAGTATAGTGATAAGATATTTACAGAAACTGTTTGGCAACACACAGGTGGAAGAAAATCCAGCTATGGAATGGAATTTGTCGATATATGAAAATGGCGGCTAAAGAGCAAGCCCAGTTATAAAGGAATAAGTGTTATCAGAGCGACAAGTAGGCTTTTCTCCAGGCTGTCGGCTCGGTGTCAGCTTTAACTGTAGAGCAAAACGGTTTTAGATAAATGCGATCGTGTGATGATAACATTCATTGTAGCAGACAGTTATTGGAAAAAATTTAGATAGCCTATAAAAACAATAGCACATACATGATCCCTGTATCCCTGTGGATCTGTAGAAAGCGTATGGCAATGTCCCTAGAATAAATTTTTGGGGAGCAGTGAGAAGGGTTAATCTCTGAGAAAAATGTATCAGCCTGCTTAAGAAGTTATTCAAGAACCCAATGGAATGTCCCCTATATTGTTTAACTGTTATTTAGAACAAGTGGTGAATGGCTGGTGTAGAATGCTCGGGCATGGGACTGAAAGTTGGTAGCGATACTCTGCACTCTCTTTTATTTGCGGATGACCAGGTAATAGTCTCTGAAGGCGAAGAAGAAGTGGATTACCTGCTAAGAAAGCTTAACGACGAATATGGAAAATGGGGTTTTGGAATAAATGTGAAGAAAACGCAGTGTATTTGCGTGCGACAGGATTGGGTGAAAATGTGTGTGAAATCTTATGGGACTTAACTGCTGAGGTCATCAGTCCCTAAGCTTACACACTACTTAACCTAAAGTATCCTAAGGACAAACACACACACCCATGCCCGAGGGAGAACACGAACCTCCGTCGGGACCAGCCGCACAGTCCATGTCTGCAGCCCCTAGCCCCCACACAGGATTGGGTGCAAATTCACACGGAGGAGGGAGAAATAAAATCCTGCAGAAGCTACAAATATCTGGGAACAAAATAGATAACTTCGATGTATGTGAGAAGGATGTTAGTACCAAAAGAGCAGTGAGGTAGAGAGCTAGAAGCTTTACATGGGATAATATGGAATAATAACTTTGAGTAGGACTCTAAGAAAAGAATATGATGGAGAACATAGTTTTATGTGGGGCTGAGATCTCGCCACAGACAAGGAAAGCTGGGGTCAAAGACGAGTGGAAATGGACTCTATGAGAAGATGCCTGCAGTTAACGTGGAAGTACTAAATGAGGAAGTATGAAGGCGAACGAAGACAACGTACTCCATAACAAAACCTTTGGAGAATAGAGCGGTTTAATGGAATAGGCACGTACAGACGTACAGAGAATGATTAAGCACAGGTAGCCACGGAAGATTTTAAATTGGGAGCCGCTAGGAAGAAGAAAGATAGGTAGGTCAGCGCTAAAATTGGAAAAATACATAGAGGAAGCAATGGGAGACAAAAATGTAGGACTGGAACCAGAGTGGCCTATGAAGGTCGAAAACGGCCAACTAGTGGGGGAAGGGGGGGGGGAGCGGAAGAAGAAGAGGAATAGGGAGATGAAAGAGGAGAAAAGAAATGGAGAGAACACAGAAGAAGAAACAAGTAAACGTGGCTCTGCCGGAACACACCTGGAGGAATTAGCGGCCGGAGCGCTCGCATATTTAGGCTGCCTCGCTGAACGCTTCGGAGGGAAGGCGCGGAGGAGGAACTGCGCCTGAAGCTAGGCTCCCCGCGCCGCCACTGCCAGGCTTGGCAACGCAGCGGCTGAGCTTGGATTACACTGCGGCGGCGCGTCGCACCGCGCCGAACCGACGGACCTTCTTTCGCCTTTTTGCCCAGTTTAGAGGAGCGTGTCGAATTTCTGCCCCTCCTTCCCCCACACCCCTCTCCCGCTTTTCGCCTTTTCGCCACACAGTGGACGCAGAAAAAGAAATCCTGTCAGAAGGACTGCAGCGCGAGAGGAATCGAAGACTCACTGGCCCGCCACCAATACTAGCTGCGGACTCCCCCTGTGGCACAATGGACAGAAAACCTGCAGTCAGCGGCCAGGTCAATATGGACAGTATACAACCTCAGGCTGCGCAAAGATGTACCAGGAAAGCAATTTTTTTTTAATATTATAAGTTATCTTCTACAAATTATACATGAAGAAAAGGACTGCTGTAATAGGAACTATTCGAATGAAGCAGTCCAATTCTTATGACAATACCTCATATTTAGAAAGATGGGGTTTTCTCTGTCTGGTCATCCTGATTATAAATCCAGTCATGGATCACAAAAACTTTACTAACCAAGTAATTAAATTCGACCGTCCGGGACTATCCTCAGGCCTGAGGGAACCCGTACATTACGTACCTAGTGCCATCGCATATACAGCTGGTATAGTCACATTAATCAGCCATACAAGTCTCGTCAAAAAATTTAAAAATTTTCTGAGTCCCACAGAAAAAGAAATTACGTTTTGTGACGAAGCTTGTATGGTTGATTAATGGGACTGTACCACCTATATACGCAATGACACGAATTATGTAACGTACTTGATCCGTTCAGGTCTTAAGATGGTCATAGCCAACCCAAATTAATCACCTGGTTACTAAAATTTTTGTGATCCGTTACCTGGATTTATAGCACAACAAATATTTCCTGGATCGCTGTGAAACGTTGTTGCTAATATGTCGCAATTCGTGAATCCTTACTTAGGTATTTTCCGAAATTATTTCTGACAAATGCCACTACCGCCCACCTGTCCTGTAATCGTAAGCAAAAAATTCCTCATATATTTGATGTGTCTGTATATTTGAGCTATTTATTTCCATTTTGTTATGATGACAAAACATTTATTATCTTCTGATGATTAATTAATAGAAATCTGCTCCTTCCGAAAGCAGTCCAATGGCCAGACCATTTCCCATCTCTCCAGAGTTGTGCAAGAGTTCTGGGGTATTTCCAGCACGAATACAGAATTTGTCAACTGCAGTTGGCTTAAGACACCCTGTATTTTATCTTTCGGTTTCATTCAAGGCATTATCCACAGTTTTTTGTATGTTTTGACGTCTTCCAAAGAGAAAAAACTTATTCTACCGTCGAAAAGCAGGATGCAACGACTGATGTACAATGTTAGGATTGCTGGGAGGAATGCTGTGAAGTAATTCGCTGCCAAGGAGATTAAAACAATACATACGTCTTTCCACAGTTCTGTTCACATTTAGGTTATCGCGGCGGACTGACAATCCAATATATTTTCGGCTTGCAGCCATAGACGTTCCATTTCTTCAAATGATATTTCGGCCTTATAATTTGGCCATGTTTTGGGTGCGTCGATAGACTGAAACTGCAGCTATCGCCTCATTCTAGTACATTCTAGGGCCGCGCCAGTATGCGCGCGGCCACAGACCTATGTATGAACTGATTCTACGGTTATACTTTCGATCCCTGCTGGGATATCGATGCATTTCTAAGGGCTGTTCTGAACCAACGTCTTTGAGAGTTGACCAAAGAAAGCGCCTGATTTCGTGCTTTGCCCACGATAAAACCGCTACCTCTTTTAATTAAATCTTTCGCCAAACGCATTTTTTCACTGTTCCCCAGACTTTCGACGCCAGTTTCGAGGCAGTGCTCTGCGACAGCCGATTTATTTTGCAATGACAGCCGAGTGTATCTTCCGTGTACCATAGGTCTCTCATCGATCGTACATACGTCTGCCCGAAGTAAGGAAGGCCACATCCACCAGAAAGTTCGAAAATCACAGCCTTGTTGATCAGGAAGGATCACCCTCTCCAGACTTCAAGCATTTTCATTGACCGTTTCCTGCAACCGCTAATAGAGCTTCCGTAAGGCGCTGCTTCTCAATGTCGGAAAATACCAACCATCAGGGGAAAAACATGCCTGCCAGAACCCAGTCACAATTCTATTACGAACATTAGGGAAATAAAGTATGGTGACTTCCAGGCTGGGAAACACCTCCTTCCTCCAGATACTGACTCTGGTGAACACAGTGGCCACCTCAAGGGCATGAATGCGCAGACCGGAAATGATACATCATCATCAGTGTCCTGCCTAAAGGCAGATTTCACATGGTGGCTCTCCATGCTCTCCTGTCTTCTGCCATCCTCTGCAACTCCATGTAATTTCTTCTTTCCTCTACGTCGTCTATCATCTTATATCTCCTCCTTCCTCTCAATCTCCTCCCACAAACCATTACTTCCAAGCGTCTGTTAGCAAGCACTCCTATCTCAACGAATGCCCCATTCAGTTCTTCTTCCTTTCCCTTACAATAGGCAGCTGTATTCTACTCTCACCAATCCTTTCCGAAACTCTTTCTTCACTCCCTCCCTCCATCCAGCTCATCCTCTTCATTCTCCTCTACACGCATATCTCTACACTTTCTTCATCCTCGCGTCTCGCTGTTCACGTTTCTGCTTCATATAGTGCCACACTCCAAACAAAACACTTGCCAAACCTTTTTCTCACACCTTCATCTTCAGTGAGGTAACAAAAGTCATGCGACACCTCCTCGTATCATGTCAGACCTCCTTTTGCCCGGCGTAGTGCACCTACTCGACGTGGCAGGGATTCAACAAGTCGTTGAAATTCTCCTGCAGCAATATTCAGCAATGCTACCTCTATAGCCGTCAATAATTGCGCAACTGTTGCCAGTGCAAGATTTTGTGTGCACGAGATGACCTATCGATTACGTCCCACAAATGTTCGATGGGTTCATGTCGGGCGATCTGAGCGGCCAAATCATTCGCTCGAATTGTCCAGAATGTTCGCCAAACCAATCGCGCACGTTTGTAGTCCATTGACATGGCGTACTGACTTTCATTAAAAATTCCATCAGTGTTCGGGAACATAAAGTCCATGGATGACTGAAAGTTGTCTTCAAGAAGCCAACCATAGCCATTTCCAGTTCATTCCATGTAAACACAACACGCATCATTATGAAGCCACCACCAGCTTGCACAGTACCGTGGTAACAAACAGAGTCCATGGCTTAGTGGGTTCTGCGCCATACTCGAACCCTACCATCGCCTCACACCTTCCGAAAACGGTATTCACCTGACAAGGACACGGTATTGCAGTCGTCTAGGGACGACCCGATAGGGTCACGAGCCCAGGAGAGGTACTGCAGGCGATGTCGTGCTGTTAGCAAAGGCACTCGCGTCAGTCGTCTGCTCCCATAGTCCATTAACGCCAAATTTCGCCGCGCTGTTCCAACTGCTACGTTCGCCGCATGTCCCACATTAATATCTGTGGTTATATCATGCACTACTGCTTGTCTTTCAACAATGACATTTCTACGCAAACGCTGCTACTCTCATTCGTTAAATGAAGGTCGTCGGGTACCGGGTACTTCTTGCTTAGAGGTGTTTCCTAAAATATGGTATTCTGGGCAGACTCTCAACATTGTGCATCGCATTATACTGAATTCCCTGTGCGTCTAGCTCCAACTATCAATGTCTGTTAATTCCCGTCGTGCGGCCATAATTACGTCGGAAACTTTTTCACATGTATCACCTGAATACGAATGACAGTTCCGCCAATGCACTGTCCTTTTATACATTGTGCAAGCGATATTATTGTTGTTGTTGTGGTCTTCTGTCCTGAGACTGGTTTGATGCAGCTCTCCATGCTACTCTATCCTGTGCAAGCTTCTTCATCTCCCAGTACCTACTGCAGCCTACATCCTTCTGAATCTGCTTTGTGTATTCATCTCTTGGTCTGCCTCTACGATTTTTACCCTCCACGCTGCCCTCCAGTACTAAATAGGTGATCCCTCGATGTCTCAGAACATGTCCTACCAACCGATCCCTTCTTCTAGTCAAGTTGTGCCACAAGCTCCTCTTCTCCCCAATTCTATTCAATACCTCCTCATTAGTTATGTGATCTACCCATCTAGTCTTCAGCATTCTTCTGTAGCATCACATTTCGAAAGCTTCTATTCTCTTCTCGTCTAAACTATTTATCGTCCACGTTTCACTTCCATGCATGGCTATACTCCATACAAATACTTTCAGAAACTACTTCCTGACATTTAAACTCGATGTTAACAAATTTCTCTTCTTCACAAACGCTTACCTTGCCATTGCCAGTCTACATTTTATATCCTCTCTACTTCGATCATCATCAGTTATTTCGCTCCCCAAATAGCAAAACTGTTTTGCTACTTTAAGTGCTTCATTTCCTAATCTAATTCCCTCAGTATCACCCCACTTAATTCCACTACATTCCATTATTCTCGTTTTGCTTTCGTTGATGTTCATCTTGTACCCTCCTTTCAAGACACTGTCCATTCCATTCAACTCCTCTTCGAAGTCCTTTGCTGTCTCTGACAGAATTACAATGTCATCGGCAAACCCCAAAGTTTTTATTTCTTCTCCATGGATTTTAATACCTACTCCGAACTTTTCTTTTGTTTCCTTTATTGCTTGCTCAATATACAGATTGAATAACATCGGGGATAGGCTACAGCCCTGTCTCACTCCCTTCCCAACCACTGCTTCCCTTTCATACCCCTCGACTCTTATAACTGCCATCTGGTTTCTGTACAAATTGTAAATAGCCTTTCGCTCGCTGTATTTTACCCCTGCCACCTTCAGAATTTGAAAGAGAGTATTCCAATCAATACTGTCAAAAGCTTTCTCTAACAAATGCTAGAAACGTAGGTTTGCCTTTCCTTAATCTTTCTTCTAAGATAAGTCCTAGGGTCAGTATTGCCTCACGTGTTCCAACGTTTGTACGGAATCCAAACTGATCTTTCCGAGGTCAGCTTCTACCAGTTTTTCCATTCGTCTGTAAACAATTCGCGTTAGTATTTTACAGCTGTGACTTATTAAACTGATAGTTCGGTAATTTTCACATCTGTCAACACCTGCTTTCTTTGGGATTGGAATTATTATATTCTTCTTCAAGTCTGAGGGTATTTCGCCTGTCTCATACATCCTGCTCACCAGATGGTAGAGTTTTGTCAGGACTGGCACTCCCAAGGCTGTCAGTAGTTCTAATGGAATGTTGTCTACTCCGGGGGCCTTGTTTCGAGTCAGTTCTTTCAGTGCTCTGTTAAACTCTTCACGGTGTAAGCGATATTATAGGCGTCTGCATGTATAACGCTATCCGATGCCCCTGTTTTTTCACCTCTGTGTAGTTTGCCATCTCCATCCAGTGAACGCTTCCTTCGCGACGGCAATGCGAGTTTTCACCTCGTGATGAGAAATCGAGTCTTTATTAGTCGTACTTCCGAGATATCTAAATGCCTGACTTGGCTAATAATAACTTGCCCTATCCTAATATTTACAGGGATTGCGATAAATTGCTTTGACGGTTCTGTTTACCCACGCGCAGAAGTACTACATAACATTTAAATACGACAGAGAGTGCATCCGGAACACCAGCTTTATTATCCAAATCTTGTATTTTAGATTTATTTCAAAAATGAAGTTCAGTTTTCGCTGTTACGGTCATTCAGTGTACCTACTATCCGGTGGGGGTGTACAAAGTAAGAGGAAGACGAATGGACACCCTAAGTGGCTCCCAGTCCGCGAGGACGATCGAGTGCGGCCGTTTAATGACCCTTGGCGCTGCAGTTAAGCCGTCCGGGGCTGGGCGGTAATCCACGTTACGAGCGCCGCGCATGACTTAGGGCCGCCGACCACACCGCCAGTCCCGGGCCGCAGTTGCCGGCCAGCCGTAAATAATCCGAAGGCAATCGAGCCGGCCGCGACGGCGCGGCGGGCCTCCGCAGACAATCGATCCAGGATGACGGCTGCGCGGCCGGCCGCCTTTGTCTCTGGCCGAGCAGCGGGTCGCTAATTGGAAACGGCGCCCTATGATAATTAACCCATTACTGCCGGCCGGGGAGAGGGGCAATTTAACTCCTTTAATGAGGCAGGCGCGACTACCGCCGCCACCGTCACCGCCGCTTCCGAAACTGCGTACCTCCCGCCAGTAGCATCCAGTCTGCCTGCAGCGTCCCTCGTCCCTGTACACAGGGCCCCTTTCAATCTTACTGCGAGTTAAAGAGAAGACGGGCGCTGGAGACAGCCCGGGCAAACACAGGAGTGGATGATTCTATTTCGGAACTGTCTCCTTAATGCGGGGCCGCAACGCCTCCTACATCTACAAACACACAAAAATGGCTCTGAGCACTATGGGACTTAACATCTGTGGTCATCAGTCCCCTAGAACTTAGAACTACTTAAACCTAACTAACCTAAGGACATCACACACATCCATGCCCGAGGCAGGATTCGAACCTGCGACCGTGGCAGTCGCGCGGTTCCGGACTGGGCGCCTAGAACCGCTAGACCACCGCGGCCGGCCTACAAACACACAGGGTGAACCAGAACTCCGCAGACGGCCATCAGAAGTGGTAATATGCACCAAACGAAGACAAAAAGTCAAGTAAACATGGTACCTCGAGGGCTATGGCAACTTCTTCATCTTCGCTACTGTGAAACGTACAGGGTGATCAAAAAGTCAGTATAAATTTTAAAACTTAATAAACAACGGAACAATGTAGATAGAGAGGTAAAAATTGACACACATGCTTGGAATGACATGAACAAAAAAAAAAAAAAAAATCACAAAATGCCCGACAGATGGCGCTGGACAGCACAACTGCTACCGTGACGGGTGAGAGTTACGCCGATATGTTACAGAATCACATCATCCCCTGCCTGGCTGATAAACACCTGCTGGAACGCACGATGTTTATATAGGATGGCGCACCACCCCATATTGCTAGACGCGTGAAAGATCTCTTGCGCGCGTCGTTTGGTGATGATCGTGTGCTCGGCCGCAACTTTCGTCATGCTTGGCCTCCCAGGTCCCCAGACCTCAGTCCGTGCGATTATTGGCTTTGGGGTTACCTGAAGTCGCAAGTGTATCGTGATCGACCGACATCTCTAGGGATGCTGAAAGACAACATCCGACGCCAATGCCTCACCATAACTCCGGACATGCTTTACAGTGCTGTTCACATCATTATTCCTCGACTACAGCTATTGTTGAGGAATGATGGTGGACATATTGAGAATTTCCTGTAAAAAACATCATCTTTGCTTTTCTTGCTTTGTTATGCTAATTATTGCCATTCTGATCAGATGAAGCGCCATCTGTCGCACCTTTTTTGAACGTTTGTATTTTTTTTTTTTTTTTTTTTTGGTTCTAATAAAACCCCATGTCATTCCAAGCATGTGTATCAATTTGTACCTCTCTATCTACATTATTCCGTGATTTATTCAGTTTTCAAACTGATACTGACTTTTTGATCACCAGGTGTATTATCTAATGAACAAGTGCTCATTGCGGTTAAGGTATGAGTCCATATTTATCGGATGTTTTTTGTCGTTTTGGTCCACACTACCAACTCTCAAAATATGGAAGGCAAAAAGCTTTCAATAGAAGGGAGACATCTCTCAGTAGCGAAGATGAACAGCAGCTCATAGTTCATAATCTCTACAATGCTCGAAATCTGTATCCCCAGAGACTTCTTCCTGAAATTAAGGTCGATGTTTTATACTGTTACACTTCTTTTGGTCCGGAAGTGCTAGATAGCTTATTATGTCCTCCTTGCTTCGTCCATCTATTATTTTGCTTCCAAGATACCATAATTCGTTCATTTCTTCTGCTACAGTGTCCTCAGGCCTGACATTCACTTTATCGCTAATCTCATTTCTGCAGTTCCACAAATTATAAAAATATATATATGTATGTATGCTTCACATCTCCTCCTAAACCACTGGACCGATTTTAACCACACTTGATACACGTATCATTTACTGTTTGAAAAGAATCGCTGTGTGGGGTAAGAACCACCCACCTATCAAAGGTGGGGGGGGGGAGTGTAAATTAAAAGAAAGAGGGGAGAGGATGAAATGGACAGAAAAGGTAAAGAGGAGATGGACAGAGACAGGAGGAGGAAGAGACAGGCAGGCAGATGCGGAGGAGGAAATGAACAGAAAGAAGTGGGGGGAACGAGATGAACAGAGAGAGGGGAGGGAAGGAGATGAACACATTAAGGAAACGGGAGAAGATGAACAGGGAAGGAACAAATGGACAGAGAGGCGAGGAGGCGATGGACAGAGACAGGGCGAGGGGTTCAAAGAGAAGGGGAGGAGGAGATGGAATTAGAGGTGGGAGGAAGACACGGACAGAGGGCGGAGGAGGAGATGAACAGAGGGATGAAGGAAGACAAGATGGACAGGCAGAGAGGACGGTGGAGATGGACAGAAAGTGCGGGTAGAGGAGGTGAACAGAGAAAAAAGATGGTGAAATGGGAAGAGCGAGGTTGGGGTGGAGGAGATGGACCACAGGCGTGATGGATAGAGAGAGGAGGCAGGAAAAGTGGATAAAGAAGGGGTGGCGGGAAGAAAGAGAGGGTGGAGGAGATGAATAGAGAGCGTGGGAAGGAGGAGGTGGACAGAGAGAGAGGAGAGAGGAGGAGATGGATGGAAGACTGAAGTAAATAAATATCTGTGCAACACCGGATTTTTCAGGTAGTCCTTTTATATAGCAACATCCTTCGAACTTGTTGTGTAACCATTCTATTCTCGGAAAAATCCTTTATTGTCTTAGATAATGGTTCGTAATTTACTTAGAAATGGTTGTGTGAATAAAACCTTAACATAATTGACAACTGGAGCGTTTAATTTCAATGGGCATGGGTAGCTGCAACTAAACCACTCCCTGAGCAATCCAGCATACTGCTAACACTTCGTCAGGGATTTAGGCTAGAGACAAACTGCGAAGAGCCCCATTATGTTTTTGCACGGTTATTAAAGGATGCCCATACAGAAAGCAACTTTTGAGTGCAGAATAACATACAAATTTATGGATTAAATTAAATTACATGTTAATGCAATGCATGCTTCCTGTGATTATGTATGAAATATGATATTGCTCAAATGCTCTTCATTACTCTGAAGGTATATTCTCGTTCTTTCAATGAAATCTTACATGACTTTTTCGGTATACATACACCTCTAGTTTCGAAATTACACGCAGAATCTCGACCTAGAGTTTTGAAAGTGAACGTTGTTTGTCGGCGAACACACGAGATTTCCAATACTCCAACAGAAATAAATCACACAGTATTAACTCACTAGATCTCGGTGGCCAGTGTACGTCACCTTTGGAAGAAATTACCCGGCCAGGGAATCTCTCTCGTAACATGTCCGTTGTTCCAGTACGTATGTGACATTGCACCATCTTGTTCAAACCAAACGTGTGCAGTACTCACACTATCCATCTCAGTGCACAAAAACTCTGCTAACATATTGCGGTAGCGTTCGCCGTCCACTGTTAATGCGTTTCCGGCGTCATGTTCGAAGAAGTGGAGACCACGCCAGCCCCTTGAATGCTGATTGCCACGCCCCCATTCAGTGCGGTTGTAAGTGTCGTGGTACCCCACTGTCAGCTACTCTTCCCAACATTAACGTAAATACATCATCCATAACTAGTGTATGTCGTAAAATATCAAAACAAAACGCTTTAAATCTCTTACTATATGCAAGGGATGCCTTAACACTACAAGAAGCAGAAGTCGGTTTAAGTGTGCACTATCAATTAAATAAGTTATGTAAGTAATATCTTGCAAAAATTTTTAAAGCTGGAACGAAGGTAAGGGCGTTCTGTGGAACATAGCCAGACCGAAGTAAAATTGTTTTATGTGGTATGGTCTCAGAACAGGTGTCATCATTCAATTGTTTTTGTTGCCAAAAACGCGCTAGAAGGCATAAAAAGGATGGACTACAAGACTTTCCAAATCAGCTTTCGATTGTAAATCGTATAGCAAGGGAGAAGAGAGAGAAGGAATCCGTGAACAAAGAGCCGGCTCACAAGCCTAATTTATGAACAGAAGTAGGAGGAGTGGCCGAGCGGTTCTAGGCGCTTCAGTCTGGAACCGCGGGACCGCTACGGTCGCAGGCTCGAATCCTGCCGCGGGCATGGATGGGTGCGATGTCCTTAGGTTAGTTAGGTTTAAGTAGTACTACGTCTAGGGGGCTGATGACCTCAGATGTTAAGACCATACTGCTTACAGCCATTTGAACCATTTTGAACCAAGGAGAATGTCATGGTTCTTTGAATACGGGAAGAATGACACGTGTTAATAGATGCTTTTAAAGGATAACAGTGTCTGTACAACGTCAGAATCACAAGTTAATAAAATAAACGTTGACGTGTGGAATCTTTGTCGTCTCTTTGTCAAAGTTAGGTTTTAAGCCAGTCTATTTCGAGAACTCGAATATACACCGCACTTGTTTTTGATATTTTTTCACTATGACAATTAGATGTTCCGCGGCCGGCCATTCTCCTTGCACAGCACGAGAAACGACCTGCTTATGGCATAGGTGATATTCTTCCATTTCCAATGGTACACAATTGAATGCAAGTTCATAAAATGTGACATTCTCCAGTTTCGGAAGACTCCGTAATGTTCCCTGACGTTAGAATTTGCAGCACATGCGAGTACGGCTTTTTCAGTACCTTGAAATCGAATTAGTTTTGTAGATACTACCAGCGCTTTGATCAGCAGCGAATTTTCCGAACGAAACTGGAGCTTGCAAATGAACTGATGCTCTCTTTTATGTCAGCTGTCCGCGTTTTGCGCAAATCGTTATCTTGTTAAGAACAAAAGCTGTCACATGAGGACGGAGCGTGCCAAGTTCCACGCCCCAGTGCCTAATCTCAAATAAGTGGAAGGAAAGGGGGAAGAAAAAAAAAAAGACCAACGAATCCCGGGCTTTACCAATAACCGTAAAAATCGTAACGAAACTGCGCTGCAATCTAGGGCGCAATCTAGTTTTATTGATCGTTGGCGTTTATGTCAGCGCGGGGCTTCGCCGCAGGCTTTTATTTGGCCTTTTTTGCGATATCGCGCCCGCCGCTGCTCTGTGCAGCAACAAGGAGCGGCGCGGTGCAGCTGCGCGGGGTGACGAGAGGGGAGCGCCGTGCCGGCTTCCAGGGCCCGCCGACTGTCTCCCGAGAGCTCTCTCACTGCCCGGGGACACCCCACGCACGAGTCGGGGTTTCCCCGCAAGGAACTACGCCCGAAAGCGTGCGAAAAATTAAACTGGAAACACGGCATACTGTGGAACGCAGGTCCAAAGCGAAGTCAGTAGGTAGATGTCCCCTACCTTTGTATAACGAGAGGTGGGGATAAGGTATGCACACAGGAACACTGTTGGAACACGATCGTCTTGGTGGTCCACGTGTTATGGTGTGGGGAGGCTCAATGATCTGTGCACGTGCTGACCCCCAAATCATTGAAAACGGTACACTCATGGGCAATGTTACTCCTGCCCCACGCGCATCTTTTCAGGGGTGCATTCAACCCTGAAATGAGCGTTTGGCGTCATTGGCCGGCCGCCTTGGTGCAGGTCTTACGAGGTGCATTCAAGTTCTAAGGCCTCCGATTTTTTTTTCTAATTAACTACTCACCCGAAATCGATGAAACTGGCGTTACTTCTCGACGTAATCGCCCTGCAGACCTACATATTTTTCACAACGCTGACGCCATGATTCCATGGCAGCGGCGATGGCTTCTTTAGGAGTCTGTTTTGACCACTGGAAAATCGCTGAGGCAATAGCAGCACGGCTGGTGAATGTGCGGCCACGGAGAGTGTCTTTCATTGTTGGAAAAAGCCAAAAGTCACTAGGAGCCAGGTCAGGTGAGTAGGGAGCATGAGGAATCACTTCAAAGTTGTTATCACGAAGAAACTGTTGCGTAACGTTAGCTCGATGTTCGGGTGCGTTGTCTCGGTGAAACAGCACACGCGCAGCCCTTCCCGGACGTTTTTGTTGCAGTACAGGAAGGAATTTGTTCTTCAAAACATTTTCGTAGGATGCACCTGTTACCGTAGTGCCCTTTGGAACGCAATGGGTAAGGGTTACGCCCTCGCTGTCCCAGAACATGGACACCATCATTTTTTCAGCACTGGCGGTTACCCGAAATTTTTTTGGTGGCGGTGAATCTGTGTGCTTCCACTGAGCTGACTGGCGCTTTGTTTCTGGATTGAAAAATGGCATCCACGTCTCATCCATTGTCACAACCGACGAAAAGAAAGTCCCATTCGTGCTGTCGTTGCGCGTCAACATTGTTTGGCAACATGCCACACGGGCAGCCGTGTGGTCGTCCGTCAGCATTCGTGGCACCCACCTGGATGACACTTTTCGCATTTTCAGGTCGTCATGCAGGATTGTGTGCACAGAACCCACAGAAATGCCAACTCTGGAGGCGATCTGTTCAACAGTCATTCGGCGATCCCCCAAAACAATTCTCTCCACTTTCTCGATCATGTCGTCAGACCGACTTTTGCGAGCCCGAGGTTGCTTCGGTTTGTTGTCACACAATGTTCTGCCTTCATTAAACTGACGCACCCACGAACGCACTTTTGACACATCCATAACTCCATCACCACATGTCTCCTTCAACTGTCTTGATGAATTTCAGTTGGTTTCACACCACGCAAATTCAGAAAACGAATGATTGCGCGCTGTTCAAGTAAGGAAAACGTCGCCATTTTAAGTACTTAAAACAGTTCTCATTCTCGCCGCTGGCGGTAAAATTCCATCTGCCGTACGGTGCTGCCATCTCTGGGACGTATTGACAATGAACGCGCCCTCATTTCAAAACAATGCGCATGTTTCTATCTCTTTCCAGTCTGGAGAAAAAAAATCGGAGGCCTTAGAACTTGAATGCACCTCGTATTACATTCGACGCCACATTGGGCGACCTGCACGCCGGATGGGGATGACATGGTGATGAAGACAGCACAATACCCTGCCCCTGAGCGGAGTTAATCCCCGACGCAGCCGGGAATCGAATCCGGCCCCTTAGGACGGCAGTCCGCCACGGTGACCACTCAGCTATCGGGGCGGACCATTCAACCCTGACTTCATTTTATTGGAGTACAATGCGCGACCGCATCGAACTGCGCTGGTGGAGCAGCTCTTGAGAGGATGTACGTCCAATGGACTGACTTGCCCGTTTCCTTGACTCAGATCGCATCCAGCACATCTGGGTTACGTTGGGAGTCGTACTTCAGCTCGTTCACATGCACCAATGACCATGCAGCAGCTGTCAACCACGCTGGTGGAGTACACACGTGTGTGTGTGTGTGTGTGTGTGTGTGTGTGTGTGTGTGTGTATGTTTCAATTGCACATCTCCTCCTAAACCACTGGACCTATTTCAGCCAAATCTGGTACATATACACCTTACGGTCGCACCGCGGTCGCTACCTGTCATATGAGGGGGAGGGGGGGGGGGTTGGAGTGAATAAGAAACGTAGCCCGTCACTCGTGAATTTCCTGACTTTATTCACAAAGCACTTGAGAATGAAAGCACTCAGTGACTTGCAAAAAACTTTACATAATTTCAAAGCTTTACGAAGTTTCTCTCGCTGACACCCCCTACAAAATGACGTAGGAAAAAAGTTTATCGCTTACTATTTTTCCGCTGTTGATGCAGTAAAAGTACCTCATGAAAAATGACGTTACAGTTTATTATTTCTTTGTTACTAACTGTACTCACGACACATTTTACAGATAGTAAGCACATCAACCGCTGAATGTAAGTCCAAAATTGTATAATTGTACGGCACATCGTTCAGGAGACATGACGTCATAAATAATAACATGCGTGAAGAACTACCGCATCATGCGGGACGTTTAAATTTAGTGTTTTTTTGCTACCAACTCTATTCGCAATAGATATTGCAAACAGTATCTACACATGCCGCTGAATGCACTCACAATATTATATTACTGTACGACATATAGCTCGATGTTGCATCACGAATGAAGTTTAAATTTATTACTTCTTTGCTACCATCTCTAACCACATATGTCGCTGAAAGTTACTGCAATATTGTAACAAAAAAATGGTTCAAATGGCTCTGAGCACTATGGGACTTAACTACTGAGGTCATCAGTCCCCTAGAACTTAGAACTACTTAAACCTAACTAACCTAAGGACATCACACACATCCATGCCCGAGGCAGGATCGAACCTGCGACCGTAGCGGTCACGCGGTATTGTAACACTATATGACACATAGTTCAGGAAACATGACGTCAAAAACAGTGAGATGCGTAAAAAACTGCCGCATCGCGCATGTCTTTTAAAGTTGTTACTTAGTTGCTACCAACTTCATTCACAACCCTTTTTGGAGTCGATATCCACATATGCCACTGAATGTACCTATAAAATTATATCTCTCTACGCCTTATAGTTCAGGAGGTAAGAGGTTTTAAACATTAAACACAAGATCATACGCCGCGCGGGATTCGCCGAGCGGTCTGGGGCGCTGCAGTCATGGACTGTGCGGCAGGTCCCGGCGGAGCTTCGAGTCCTCCCTCGGGCATGGGTGTGTGTGTTTGTCCATAGAATAATTTAAGTTGTGTGTAAGCTTAGGGACTGATGACCTTAGAAGTTAAGTCCCGTAAGATTTCACACACATTTGAACTTTTTGAACAAGATCATACGCTATGTGACAGAGGCGTGAACGCAAAGCTATAAATAGATACTTGGGCATCGCCTAGTTTCTTGCGCTACTGAATGACAAATGGAGAGACGTGTGGAGCATGTGTACTGTACAGGGTGGGCTGGACTACACTAAACAGGTTCAGGCTGCAGGTAGATGTAGGTTGCGATAGTGATGCAGAGAGAGGATGAGGCGTGCACAGGATGAGCTAGGGCTGGCAGTTGTATCAAAAGAAACTTCCGACTGAACAACAGGAAGATGTACTGTTCACTACACGGCTAGTGTGTCGTATTCAGCAAAAAAGAGTTTTAGTAATGTACTGATCAAATTGCATACACACGCAGCAGTAGGGAGCCGAGGTAGATAGATCTCTATCCGAAAAATAGGCCACCAGCGAGGGCGAAACAGAGTCGCAGCGCGTTCGCTTGTGTTTTCTCCGGATCTCGTGCGCTGGCGCTCCCGTCTGTATTGGGATGGGGCCCCCGGCGGGCAAACACTGTGCCGCGACAGTAAACAAAGCGGTCGGTGTCTGCAGGCGGACGCTGTGACGCCCACGGCGCGGAAGCGCCCACCCCGCCTTCCGGATGTCAAACGTTCGGCCCCGAGACGGCCGCCCGTTCAGTTTTATGTCCAGCGCTGCAGGACGTTCCGCCGTTCTCGCTTGTTACTGTGTCTGTTGATGAAACTGTGGATTGCCTCCGACAATCAGCCACTACGTGGTATTGGTTTGTGGGAAACGATAAGGCCAGCACAATTTTATCTTACTAATAAAGGAAATTCCCTAAAATAGTCTGTGATCATTGCGGATATAACTGTCTCTCGCTTAATATATTTCTACATTCACTCTGACGTTACGATTACTGCCATCACCAGACAGCAATTTTGAGCTGAGAGAAAAAAATACAATGTCCGTTGCAATAAAAAATATAGCAAACGTTGAAGTACATAAAGAAATATATCAAGCAACTTTGAACATACCTGTGTGCAGCAACTGTGAAAATATTTTTTATAGTAAAGACAGCCCACTGGTTGCAATGGATTTTATAGTCGAATTGACCATGGTTTCGACTCCTAAACTAAGGGAGTCTTCATCAGTATTTATATTACCTAAATAATGGGGATACAAAGTTAGTCATGAATAAGAAAAAAAAAGAAAAAGAAAAATACAAGACAGCAATAATTAATATTCTTATATAAAGATGTACATTATATACGTAAGAAGTTGAGCATAACAGCTTTCGTCATACAATTTTAACGCCAAAAAGGCCACGTCGCATAATAAAATATCCTACGTAAAAGTTTTACTGTCATTTGCAGTTAAAAATTAAAGATTGCCGCTAAGGGCTACTTGTGTATACTGAAACAGGTGGCATCAGAGAGGGTGGCGCTACGATGTGGACATGAGATGATCTAGTGATGAAAATTGGTAACATTTGCTTTACGTGTAGAAAGGTTACAGCAGTTTGTACAGCAGATGTGTCTTCAACTTTTAAACATTTTATAGTATGAAGACATATTATAATTTAAAAGCAGTAAGAAAATTTTTTTTCAGTAATTTGGTACAGAAAAATACAGTAAGTAATTAAACTCGAGGAAAAATTGACACAGTTGAAAAATATCTTTTAAGGATCCTTCAGTAAAGGTTTGAAGCCATTGAAAAAATTCTTGTTACGTGATTGTAACTGTTGATGAAGAATAAGGTTATCATTGAGAGAGAAGTGTTTGAATATTTCCATTTCTTCAAGAGCATCAAGTCTACGACCTTTTTTCTCTGTGTGCAGAATATTAATTTCATTAATTTCCTTAGGTTTGTGGCCTGTGATCAGCAAATGATCAGCGAAAGAAGAATTATGAAAGTTAGTGCCTTTTTTCCCCAATAGATACTCTTTATATCTGACTGAAAAAGCTCGACCTGTTTGTCCTATATAATATGAAGGACATGTGTCGCAAATGATTTTATAGGCTTCTGAATGTAACAAAGGGGAACGTACTGATTTTAAATTATGAAGTGATTCAGACGGCAATAGTGAAAAACCCTAAAGAAAGGAGTACTTTGAGAAGTCTTTAACGATCTATCAAAATGAATAAAAATTTCTATCATTGTTTACGTTCCTGAATTAGTTCTTTTTTAAGTTCCTCTCGTACTATCTACATACGTGTGTGTCTACAATGCACGAAAGAATCAGAATGTGATGAGGTGGTAGTGGAGCCAGTACTACCCACACTGGGCACCATTCACTGTGCAAACGAAATAGCCTGCTGCTGAACAGTGGTACCACAACTATCTGCACAGAGTGTTCCGTGAGGAATAGTCAGTATTCAGGGTTAACACAGAAACAATCATTCGAAGCTAAAAAGCCAAGCAGACAAGGCTCTGAAACGCAAACCTCTTCTACTGCAAGCTCTTTCCGTGCCATATTTTGGGAGGTGGCACTATGGATCAAAACAACAAAAAATATCCTGTAAGTATGGGTTCTAAAGTCAATGCATTAAGAGCTATGAGTCCTTTCTGATCTCCTCTAGTGTGAAACATTCGTCTTCTACTGAACAGTGCTTTTAGAGCCCAGGCTTATTAGACAATTTTTGACTGTTTTCGTCCATACTACCTGCTCCAAAAAAGAGCTTGCATTAGAAGAGATTTCTTTCACATTATTGGAGATGAACAACTGCTCGTACCTCTTAAGGTATCCATTTTAGAGACGTTGTTTACTAGGCTTTATGCCTCCGAATGGTCGTTCCTGTCAAGTCCCTGAATATTGCCCATTCCTCCATGAATACTAGGTACATGATGTATATGATTACACTGCTCCCAACCTCATGCACAAAGAAGTTTTATCTAGTACTAATATAAGCAGAACATATATATATATATATATATATATATATATATATATATATATATATATATATATATAGGGTGTTTCAAAAATGACCGGTATATTTGAAACGGCAATAAAAACTAAACGAGCAGCGATAGAAATGCATCGTTTGTTGCAATATGCTTGGGACAACAGTACATTTTCAGGCAGACAAACTTTCGAAATTACAGTAGTTACAATTTTCAACAACAGATGGCGCTGCGGTCTGGGAAACTCTATAGTACGATATTTTCCACATATCCACCATGCGTAGCAATAATATGGCGTAGTCTCTGAATGAAATTACCCGAAACCTTTGACAACGTGTCTGGCGGAATGGCTTCACATGCAGATGAGATGTACTGCTTCAGCTGTTCAATTGTTTCTGGATTCTGGCGGTACACCTGGTCTTTCAAGTGTCCCCACAGAAAGAAGTCACAGGGGTTCATGTCTGGCGAATAGGGAGGCCAATCCACGCCGCCTCCTGTATGTTTCGGATAGCCCAAAGCAATCACACGATCATCGAAATATTAATTCAGGAAATTAAAGACGTCGGCCGTGCGATGTGGCCGGGCACCATCTTGCATAAACCACGAGGTGTTCGCAGTGTCGTCTAAGGCAGTTTGTACCGCCACAAATTCACGAAGAATGTCCAGATAGCGTGATGCAGTAATCGTTTCGGATCTGAAAAATGGGCCAATGATTCCTTTGGAAGGAATGGCGGCCCAGACCAATACTTTTTGAGGATGCAGGGACGATGGGACTGCAACATGGGGCTTTTCGGTTCCCCATATGCGCCAGTTCTGTTTATTGACAAAGCCGTCCAGGCAAAAATAAGCTTCGTCAGTAAACCAAATGCTGCCCACATGCATATCGCCATCATCAATCCTGTGCACTATATCGTTAGCGAATGTCTCTCGTGCAGCAATGGTAGCGGCGCTGAGGGGTTGCCGTGTTTGAATTTTGTATGGATAGAGGTGTAAACTCTGGCGCATGAGACGATACGTGGACGTTGGCGTCATTTGGACCGCAGCTGCAACACGGCGAACGGAAACCCGAGGCCGCTGTTGGATCACCTGCTGCACTAGCTGCGCGTTGCCCTCTGTGGTTGCCGTACGTGGTCGCCCTACCTTTCCAGCACGTTCATCCGTCACGTTCCCAGTCCGTTGAAATTTTTCAAACAGATCCTTTATTGTATCGCTTTTCGGTCCTTTGGTTACATTAAACCTCCGTTGAAAACTTCGTCTTGTTGCAACAACACTGTGTTCTAGGCAGTGGAATTCCAACACCAGAAACATCCTCTGTTCTAAGGAATAAACCATGTTGTCTACAGCACACTTGCACGTTGTAAACAGCACACGCGTACAGCAGAAAGACGACGTACAGAATGGCGCACCCACAGACTGCGTTGTCTTCTATATCTTTCACATCACTTGCAGCGCCATCTGTTGTTGAAAATTGTAACTACTGTAATTTCGAAAGTTTGTCCGCCTGAAAATGTACTGTTGTCCCAAGCATATTGCAACAAACGGTGTATTTCTATCGCTGCTCGTTTAGTTTTTATTGCCGTTTCAAATATACCGGTCATTTTTTGAAATACCCTGTATATAGTTTGCTGAAACCATTATCAATTCTAAACTCTAATACCATGTTACAAGAAACGAGATTTATAATGTAATCGGAGGAAAACAAGTTAAGAAAAAGTGACATCAACGTTGCTTGTATGCTTTGTGTGATGATACTCGTACATCTGATGTGTGATGTTTGGTCTCTATGGCGATTACGAACGGCACAGGATGGAGCAAAGATGAATTATGTCTGCCTCCGGCGTACCTTGGTGGTTATAGCTCATCTAAAGATGGCAGTGCCACGGTCTAACATATACAGTTGAGACACTTACCGCTGTGAAAACAGCCAGCGTCTGTTGTTTAGAACGACGCTAGCGTCCCTAGTGCGGTGAGGAAAGCAGCCGTAAAATTAATGTTTGTTTTAATTGTTTTTTATTTTATTAATGAAACAGTTATTATATTTTCCCATCAGCCATTGTTGAATTATCAAGAGACTTTAAAAATCGTGAAATAAATGTCAAAACAGTACAGTCTCACTGATTCAGTGACATAAGCTAGTATTTTTGAATACGCGTATAACTGCAGTTTACTCGCTGGGACGAAGAAAATATAAACACTTATTTCATGAATGAGAAGAACATATTTCTGTTGCTGGCCATTTTTTCCTTCAAACGTAACAATTTTGTACTGAGTCACATTCTTACCGTAACCATAATTACTTTAGCTTCAAAAGCGAACATGTTGAAGGTTCTTGCCGTTTGTGGCTCAGATGTAGCGTCAGCTATGGAATTCAGACTTAAAGTACAGCAGTTAGACGCAAATCTAGATCTGCATTAAATTACGGATTTTTCCGACTGAGTTCTGTCCTCTTTTAAATTTGACTATTCATGGATCGGCTATGCAAACAGGCAGTCCAGTGGATTCCTATTTGCCCGCATCTCGTGGTCGTGCGGTAGCGTTCTCGCTTCCCACGCCCGGGTTCGATTCCCGGCGGGGTCAGGGATTTTCTCTCCCTCGTGATGGCTGGGTGTTGTGTGATGTCCTTAGGTTCGTTCGGTTTAAGTAGTTCTAAGTTCTAGGGGACTGATGACCATAGATGTTAAGTCCCATAGTGCTCAGAGCCATTTGAACCATTTGGATTCCTATTTAGTTAAGCATGGAATTGGTTTCTTCTGTGTTGGGAAACAGTTTTGACGTTTTAGTAGCACACCTGTGTGGTTTTTCCTTCAGCCACCGTTGTGGTGGATTATTTGTTACGTCAAATACTGTGCGAATTGCGTTGCCACATTCACTGATTTGATCGAAAGTGTAGTGAAGAAAACTTCATGTTGTTGGGTGGATACAAGATGTCTTTCTGCAAAAGATCATGTCTTTTGACGTTTACCAGTCTTTTGCGTTCTTAAAAGAAAACGAAATTCTTCAGTAAATTTCGGTAGGCTACGAGAGAATCCTAAACAAACATTCCTGTAATGTACCGTTTCATACATTCCGGGGTCCTTAAGAAACTAAAGCAATAGAATCTTGGAGTAAATTTGTTTGTTATTGGCGCCATTTATACGCTCTCTTTTGTAAAAACTACGTTGCAAATCTATATAAATTGCTATAAATTATACTATTAGCACTCATACGATATCGTATTCAAAACTGCAGCTTACTGACCATTTGGGGCGCTACCGTCGATGTATATAATAGAAATGAGTAGAACTGCGTGACTGTATGTGTTAGACTGTGGTACTGTGGAACAAGGAATTAAGTTCGAAAGAGACTTGGACTGAGTCAAGATTAGTACTTCATCGTGAGTTGCTTAAGTTACCGAGACGTCATGTCTAACATAGTTAATAACACAAATATATTTTAAAATCATTTATAGTTGACTGCGGTCTCCCGTTAATTCAGTAAAAGCTACAGAGTTGACCAAAACACGTAGTAGACAAAAATAGCATGTAAGTGTTGTGATATAATTCTGCTGAAGTCGCCGCTCTTCTGATAAATCCAAATCGAATGCGAGCACTCTACATATCCCAAATCGATAGCCTGGGGTGAAAACTCGTTTTTCATGTACTTCTACGTAGCGAAAACTGGTTCCGATATAACATATCAATTCGATTTTAACTATCCATCCATATAGCGACCTCTTTACTTGTATATACTTTATCATCGTTCTTCATGTGGTAGCGATTTAAGCATCTAGTTAGTCTTTTAGAAATTCTACCGAGCTATACTAACATGTGGTGGAAGTTAATGATGATGACGATGTTTGGTTTGGCTTGTGGGGCGCTAAACTGCGCGGTTATCAGCGCCCGTACAAATTTCCAACCCTTTGCTCAGTTCAATCTCGCCACTTCCATGAATGATGATGAAATGATGAGGACAACACAAACACCCAGTCATCTCGAGGTAGGTGAAAATCACTGACCCCCGCCGGGAATCGAACCCGTGCTCGGGAAGCGAGAACGCGACCGCGAGACCACGAGCTGCGGACATGGTGGAAGTTAGGGGATCTCATTCGCAGAGCGAAATTAGGTTGAAATTAGGTTTCGTGCGGAATGACTACCGTGGACTAATCCTGCAAAGCGTGATATGAGAGCACGGCTAATCCCCTGTTTGACAATTTGTAAAGGGACTCAGGAATTTAAAACCAAGCACAAGGTCAATATACCTCGATACTGATAGCAACTTTCACATGAAAGTCTTTGTTTTAACTACTACAATTAAACGAAACGTTGATGAAGATGAAGCAAGAGCTTCTGTAATACTCTGCTTGTGATCAAACGGAATCGTTTGATATATATTGCAGTAACGTTCTAACTTTTGAATTTTTTCTAGTAATTTTTGATTTTAAGTGTTTTTAGCCCTTCAAAGCGATTCAAACAGTATCCAGGGCTGACAAAATAAAACTGGCCTCGAAAATATTTACAATTTTTACGATGCCACTATGGCTCCAGGATATGAGGACATATTTTTATAAAACAGATCTGAAGATGGTCGTTGATGACCGAAACCGATAGTCTGAGGTCTTACAAGTTCTTGACCATAGTCGTAAACTAAAAGAAATTTATTTACAATAAGACTGACGCAGGATGGGTGGTTGTTAATGGACACCACAGAAGATTTATGGATGTCCATCTTATTGCACGGACGAGGGACTTCATCTGATGATATATATGTGAGAAAAATTGGCACCACAACTGTATCTTGAGAGTGCCTTTATTGTATCATACGACTAGTTTCGGTGGCACATTACCGTCATCCTTACGACTCACCCCTACCAAAAGAGTATTTGATTTGCTTGGCGTATTTGCTGTGGGGTCCTTGCTGCAAGCACATGTTGCCTCCAATGAAAAGGGTGTCAAGTATAGACTCCTGATAAAAGCTGGCCCACATGTGCTAGTAACAAGGATCCCACAGTAAATGCGCCAAGGAAATCACTCTTTTGGCAGTGGTGGAGCTTGAGGATGGCGGTAATGTGCCGGCGAAACTAATCGTGTGATAGAATAAAGACATTCCCAAGATACAGTTGTGGTAGTACTTTTTGTCATATATCACAGAAGTTGTCGGAAATGGCCACCATTGACGTCGATTCAGCGCTGTGCTTGGTTTATAAAGCTGTAAGACATTGGTTAGCAGCTTTATTTGAGGGATAGCAGCGGTAGCGTTTCCAGTGTTCTGCTGCAGTTCTTCTAATGTGTGAGGATTATTTGACCACACATGACCATTCAATTCGTGCAGAAGGTATAAATCACAGGAATGGAGACCAGGAGCTAGAGGTGGCCGAGAGGTTGCACTGCCGTTCCTCTCCTCAGCGAACACCTAATGAAGTCGCGACAAAGTTACCAAGAGGGAGTGTGTGCTGTTGTTTCGTCTTGCTGAAACCATTCATACAATCCTTTATCTTGTATGAGCCGATGGACATACGTATTAAACAGGTTCTGGCCACAAAGGTTTACGTTAAGAGTTTGGTGAAGGAATCGTGTTACGAAACGAACTAGAAACACTGCGCATCAAATACCAATCTCGATATTATGCAATGGCCCTTCAAAGCACTAATGGGGATTTTCTGATACATGTTACGTGAGTTCACATACTCTCTCAGGCTGAACCCTGTCTCATCTGAAGAAATAAAAAGCTGAGGATTCGACAGCCTTTATTCCACTTCACTCAAAAATTCTCGGTAGAACTTAACATGTGGCAGTTCGTCTGCTTTTACAAGTAAGAACTGTAGATTCCTAAAGACGCGGTTGCACGTATTCTCGACACTACGCCTCAAATCCCACTTGCACAGATAAAAAAAATGGTTCAAATGGCTCTGACCACTATGGGACTTAACTACTGAGGTCATCAGTCCCCTAGAACTTAGAACTACTTAAACCTAACTAACCTAAGGACATCACACACATCCATGCCCGAGGCAGGATTCGAACCTGCGACCGTAACGGTCACGCGGTTCCAAACTGACACGCTTAGAACCGCACGGCCACACCGGCCGGCCCACAGATAAACGGCTTTCCTTCACTAGAACAATGTTTTCTGATGTTCGAACTCTTTTCGGACTATGAAGGATTATTTTCGTTGGAGAGTCATTTCGCGGCAATTTGCCTTTAACTTTTGCATTGTAGACCTTCCTGGAAGTTCTGCCAAAACGCTTCCAATATTATGATATTGCGCAAACATTTCTACACACGTTTTCCACGCATCGTGCTTCACATAACACTCGGCAATTAATATGCGGACTTTTATCGTGAGCACAATTTTGTGTTGCATTCAATTGCTCACTAACACGTTTGCTCCTCACACCCACTCAAACGTAATAACACAGCGAATTACTCGGTTCAGAGCATGTGCGAGATGCACTTACGCAGACACGGGACTGCAACTGTTTGGTGACTCTAAATCACGGTTTCCACCTTCTTCTGTTATGGGCAGTTCTCCTCCTTATTAGCAGGCGGCAGTTCAAAGTCTGTCGTATAAATATTTTCCAAGTCCGATTTATTTTGTTCACCCGGCACAACCGACGCACTTCGTTGTCATGCATGACAGCTGTGTTACGTAAACTGTATAAAACTCCTCTCCTATGTCAACCTCTTCATGTCAGAGCAGTATTTGCTACTTACGTCCTCAGTCATATGCTGGATGTGTTCCAATTTCTGTCTTCCTCAGTTTCTAACCTCTACAGTTCCCTCTAGTACTATGGGAGTAATTGTGTGATGTCGCAGGTTCGAATCCTGCCTCGGGCATGGATGTGTGTGTGATGTCCTTAGGTTAGTTAGGTTTAAGTAGTTCTAAGTTCTAGGGGACTGATGACCTCAGCAGTTCAGTCCCATAATGCTCAGAGCCATTTGAACCATATGTCAGTGTTCTCCACATATTCCTTTCCTCTCCCATTCTCTGGAGAACCTCCTTATTCTTTATCTTATCAACTTGCAACACTCTTCTGTAGCACCACATAGCCCATGTCTCACAACCATACAATGTTGAGCTCCGAACTTACATTCTCAGATATTTCTCCCTCAAATAAAGGCCTATGATTGACACTAGTAGATCTGCCTTGGCCAGGAGTGCCCTTTTTGCACGTGCTAGTGTGCTTTTGAAGTCTTCCTTGCTCTGAATAAAATTTTTTCGGGTTTCCAACCGCGTCGATTGCTTAAAACTACACGAGCTTTCGGCCAAGCACTCCTTGGCCATTGTCAAGTGTTATGACTGCCAGTGGGCTGTTGGTGTGCCCTTATATACGCTAGCTGCCGGCTGTGACATTGCCATATATGGGCATGTTTTGAGTCGGCGTTCGATGTGCCCTCTTCAACCGCGCGATCGCTGGATCCCACGCAGCGCTGAGCTGCAAGCCACCGTCTCTATTTAGGGTGTTTGCGCTAGTTTTTATCTCAATAGCTTCCTTTATTAAAATGTCCCAGAAGCCGTTAGTGCGAGCCACGACAGAGGCATCGTGAAATTTTATGTGGTGACCGTTTTCTAACGGATGTTCAGCTAACGCAGATTTCTCTGGATAGTGTAGGCGATAATACCTCTCATGTTCTTTCCTGCGTTGTTCCACAGCGCGCACTGTTTGTGCGATGTACTTCTGGCCACACTCACAAGGTATTTCGTAGACTCCAGGTGTTCTGACACCTACTGCGTCTTTAACTGGTCATAGTAATTGACGGATTTTTGTTGGAGGCCTGAAGATCGATTTGATCCTGTGTCTTTCTAGCAGGCGGCTTATTTTGCCCGACACAGAGCCACAGAATGGCAGCAAAGCAAGTTTCTTTTTCCTGCTCTTCGTCGCTGGTCTTATTCTGCTTCCTTGCTCTGTACGTCATAGATTATTTTGGTGGATCTGCAGCAGAGTTCATCTACTTCGTTATCACCAATCCTGCTGTTAAGTTTGTAGCTGCTCTCATTTCTGCTACTTCTCATTACTTTCGTCTTTCTTCGATTTACTCCCAGATTATGTTTTTTACTCATTAGACTGTTCATTTCATTCATCAGAATCTGTAATTCATCTTCACTTTCACTGAGGATAGCGAATCTTATCATCGATATCCTTTTACTTTGAATTTTAATTCAGTTCTTGAGCTTTGCTTTTATTTTATCACTGCTTCTTCGACATGTACCGTGCTGTCTTGCGCTCTTTTTAGTCCAGGCACTTCGTTCTTGGGTTTCACTCTTAGATTTCCTCTTGGCTCTTGTACATAAACCCGTATTTTCTGTAGCTTACCCCCATTTTTCTCAAATTTCGAACATCTTGAACCATTTGAGATTGTCGAACGATTCTTCCAGGTCGACAAATCCTATGAATGTGTCTAAATTTTTGTTTACTCTTGCTTCTTTTATCAACCGCAACGTCAGAACTGCCTCTCTGGTGCCTTTAGATAGTGTCGGAAGTTCCATGCGGCTTTTCGCGGATGATACTGTAGTATACAGAGAAATTGCAGCATTAGAAAATTGCAGCGAAATGCAGGAAGATCTGCAGCGGATAGGCACTTGGTGCAGGGAGTGGCAACTGACCCTTAACATAGACAAATGTAATGTATTGCGAATACATAGAAAGAAGGATCCTTTATTGTATGATTATATGATAGCGGAACAAACACTGGTAGCAGTTACTTCTGTAAAATATCTGGGGGTATGCGTGCGGAACGATTTGAAGCGGAATGATCATATAGAATTAATTGTTGGTAAGGCGGGTGCCAGGTTGAGGTTCATTGGGAGAGTCCTTAGAAAATATAGTCCATCAACAAAGGAGGTGGCTTACAAAACACTCGTTCGACCTGTACTTGAGTATTGCTCATCAGTGTGGAATCCGTACCAGGTCAGGTTGACGGAGGAGATAGAGAAGATCCAAAGAAGAGCGGCGCGTTTCGTCACAAGGTTATTTGGTAACCGTGATAGCGTTACGGAGATGTTTAGCAAACTCGAGTGGCAGACTCTGCAAGAAAGGCGCTCTGCATCGCGGTGTAGCTTGCTCTCCAGGTTTCGAGAGGGTGCGTTTCTGGATGAGGTATCGAATATATTGCTTCCCCCTAATTATACCTCCCGAGGAGATCACGAATGTAAAATTAGAGAGATTCGAGCGCGCACAGAGGCTTTCCGGCAGTCGTTCTTCCCGCGAACCATACGCGACTGGAACAGGAAAGGGAGGTAATGACAGTGGCACGTAAAGTGCCCTCCGCTACACACCGTTGGGTGGCTTGCGGAGTATCAATGTAGATGTAGATGTAGAATAAAGTCAAACTGATCGCCATCGACACATCCTCAATGCTGTACTCCAGACGTACATCCTCAGAAATTTCTTCCTCAAATTAAGGCCGGTATTTGATATTGGTAGACTTCTCTTGGCCAGAAATGCCTTTTTTGTCATAGCGAGTCTGCTTTTGATGTTCTCCTTGCTCCGTCCGTCATTGGTTATTTTACTGCCTAGGTAGCAGAATTCCTTAACTTCATTGACTTCGTGCAACTTAAAATTGAATAAATAATGGGACATTATTTAGTGAACGACTCTGGAAATTCCGCGAATACCTGAGGCATTTCTGCAGTCAACTATCACGAGCTATGCGGCGAGTGGGGCAGGAACCGCGGCTGTTACCATCCTTCTCAATTAATCAACTTGACTAAGGCCGCTCCCCAGCCCTCCCGCGGTGCAAAACTTGGGCCGGCAGCTGCAGACCCCTCTCCCCGTGGAGGGGGAAGTGGGGTTTCGGGGGGGGGGGGGGGGGCGTCGTTGAGGGGTGCAGACGGGGCTGCTACAGCTGCGCGGCCTACGGTGGGCCGAGACGTGCATCAGCCTAACGAATGGCGAGCCGAACAGAGCGGCCGGGCGCAGCCCAACTCACCGGCTCCCGCCTCGAGCCGGTTGGTCGTTAGGCGGCGGCCGCTCCACGCAGGGCTCCCCTCGGATGCGTCGTCAATTAGGGAGATTCGTGGTAGGCCTCGCCGGGAAAAGTCCTCTCGCCGTCCCGGCATTGGACCGGACGCAGGGGCCGGAAGAGTAAAGTGACAAAGCTGGGCTGCTTAGCTCCAGCCGCAAAAAATTGTCCCCCGTAAGACCGGTATTACACTATCAAGTTTCTTTGTCAAAGATTTGATCAAAGAAGTGATCGAATATTCCGTCAAATATATTTGACAAAGATCTTTGACGTAGCGCTAGAAGGGGTATTACACTGTCATCAAATTTTTCGTCAAAGTTCAAGATGGCTGACAACAACTTGTTATTAACCTCAGCAGTTGCACGTACCGCAAGCATTGAGTGCACATGCGGAAAAGAAGTGGGGGAAAAAAAAGGAACCATACATACGAGGTTGACAGTCTTAAATTCCTGGGATTACAACTTGATAATAAATTCAGTTGGGAGGAGCACACCACAGAACTGCAGAAACGCCTTAACAAATCTGCATTTGCAATTCGAGTGTTAGCGGACATAGGCAACATAAAAATGAAAAAGCTTGAATACTTTGCCTACTTTCATTCCATAATGTCATATGGTATAATATTTTGGGGTAACTCTTTGAGTCAAACAAAAGTTTTCAGAGTCCAAAAGGGTGTAATACGTATTATTTGTGGAGTAAATTCACGGACGTCCTGTAGAAACCTCTTCAAAGAACTGGGTATACTAACTACTGCCTCTCAGTATATTTACTCCTTAATGAAATTTGTCCTAAATAATATATCTCTTTTTCCAACAAACAACTCAGTTTATACATACAATACCACGAACAAAAATGATCTGCACAAGGACTTAAAAGCACTTTCTTTAGTCAAAAAGGGGTCCACTACTCAGGAACACTCATCTTCAATAATTTGCCAGCAAACATAAAAAATTTAGTTACAAATAAAGATCAGTTTAAAGGGAGCCTGAAAGACTTACTAGTGGCCAACTCCTTCTACTCCATTGACGAAATTTTTAATAGAAACAAATGATGTATTGTATTTATTCATATTATTAGTATTGTTATTTCAGCTTTAAAAAAATTTACATGTTCCACATCCACGAGGATCTCCTCAGCACGGATCTATGGAACGGTAAATTAATCTAATCTGGGTGAAGCCGTGGGTTTTACGACGACACGATAAAAGCATTCAACAAAACTTGTTATGTGAGCTTACAGCGGAAGACGTCAAGTCGTACATCAATCACTTAAGAATGGATGAGCATACATTTCTGTATGTGCTCAGTGAAGTGTATCCTCATATCACAAAGCACATTATTCACTAAAGAACTGCTACATCTTCAGAAGACAGGCTCACTATAACACTCCGATTCCTTGCTTCAGGAGAGGGTTATGTTAGGTTAGGTCAGATTAGGTCTCCAATCTTCTTAATATATTTTTGTATTCAGGGTGCCTCACGTTGTAAAGCGCCTCATCAGCTTCAGACATCTCTATTAATTTTGTAGTTGTCGGCACACACCAATTGTATTTACCGGCAATGTTTATAAAAACACTACAGACGACAGAACGCTGCAGCGATGCTAGCGCTCCATGTGGTAACATGTCACATTGCAGTGAACAGAAGACAAGCGATTTCTTTGATCAAATCTACAGCGAGGCCCCAGATTTGATCAAATATTGGACGACATTTGACAAAGTTCCTATTACAAAGATTTTTGACAAAGATATTTGACAAAGAAATTTGTAGTGTAATATCGGCCTCAGAGACAACATAACAGTGTGCCTGTGTGTGTGTGTGTGTGTGTGTGTGTGTGTGTGTGTGTGCGGGGAGGGGGGGGGGGTGGAGGGGAGGGGGTGCCGAGACTGGCTAACGACTCTGTTTATGTGACTTTCCCAGATGTGAAAACGCGATGAGTCGTTTTGTTTCTTCAAGCGCCTTACTGCCTTGCGTGAAGTGCAGTTATTAAGTTTTACAAGCACCAGTTACCCCCAACGTACAGACGTTTTTTTAGACAAGGCCTTTTTTTCTGCAGCTTAAAAAAGTATTCTTGAATTATTTTATATCCTTTGTTCAGAGCACTTATTACCCTACAATTTTGACACCTGTTTCTAGCGCTCTTCCCTTTTTAGTATAGGCGTAACTTGGTCACGCGACCACAATTTCTGAATCTGACATCCGTACCAGTATCTGTTAATTAGATTCAGAAATGTCTGATTTAGTATTCGGCCCCCGGATTTCCATAATTGTCCTTCTGTCCCACCTTCTACTATAGATATGCTATTTTCCATTTCTTTTAATGCTATTTCTAGTTCTTCTAAGATAGAGGGATTCACATTTCCTTAAACCGTATTATCCTTTTCTACCTCCTTTTCCAAGCAGTTGTTAGACCACAAACCTCTATAATGTTGTATGCGCAGTTCTTCTTCGATTACGTTTATATTAATCTCCGATTCTGCTTGTAATTTACATACACGATCAGATTAGAGAATGGGTGTATAAAATTAAGAGCTCCATGTCAGTGTCCGTGGCAGACCGACGCCCGTTTATTTCTGCATTGCGACCTGCTTGTAGGCCTATACGCCAGAATAAGGACACTGTCTACAATCTCATTGAAGGTGATTTCAAACAGCGCATCGTATGTCAAGGTTGTGTGTGTATTTTTCCTTATAACACTGTACCAGCTTGGAGCGATTTATTTTACGCTTGTCTACGTGGGAGTAATAAAAGTGGTATATCAAAAAAGAGGAGTTCATGTAAATAAAGACGTGAGGGCTGGGCTGCAGCTTATCTACGCTGTACATAGAAGAAGTATTGAAGGTAGTGGAAGCTAACTGCGGAAGAGGTTCGAAAGTATGCAAGTGAAATGGATTCCAATGCTGAGGGTCGACGACGACGTAGCCCATCTGCCCGGGGGTGAGGAAAACTTAGACCTGCTTAAAGAGATAGACAAAGCAGAATAGAATTTGCCTTAAGAAGAGACGAAGTAAAACCGGCGAGCTGAAAGAGATGGACAATACAAAACAGAACTTGCCTTAAGAAGAAACAAAGGAAAACCACTGAACCGCAGTTCAAAGGAGAATAAGGACATGACGAACAGGAAAATTCTGAATGATACAGTAGAGACGGTATGACTGGAGCACAACACTGCATGGAAATGAAACGTAACTATGGGAAATCTGGAGAGGAAAATGGAAGTACCTGATACGTGGAGCTATCGACGAATGTTAAAAATTATGTACATGAATGTGTGAAGGAACAGATATCACGCATTCCATAACTGATTCGCCACTATAGCCAGTGAACCACCTTCAGTACGGATACACAATTACGTTCGGCCTACTGCGGAAATCCTAAGTAGTGAGTATGGAGGACATGGGTGAAGACTGTGGATACGTGGCGATCGGTGGGATTGTGTGTCGGCTGGGAGACTAATCGAGACAATACGCGCCGAGGTGGTAAACACTGCGTCCGGGTGGTTAGCGCAAGTGCGAAGTTAAGCGGAGATCACGCGTTCGAATCCCGCTCCGGCACACTTTTTCACTCGCCGCTGATGCCGCATCAAGTCATGGTATAGCTGAAACCATACAAAGAACTGGCGGGAAAATACGACGTTATAGCAACAGTCATAGACTTACATTCTCGCTTCATTGCGATCTACATACATCTTGTTATTCACGGTGGCGCCTGTCTTAAGAGATTCGGATGTTATAACTTGCCAAAAAGCGCACTTTTCTGTCACATTGCTCGTAATGTGATTTAAGTCTGAGCGACGTGAAATCCCAGTGATCTCGTAAAGATTTTTCTGCTTTAGAGCAAATATAAGTACTGCATGATGGTAAAGACTCCACAATCCTGAAATTGAATAGCGTCTTCGGAATGGTGTTCTATTTTGGTATTGTAGTCTACACGTCTGACAGAAAACTTTGCTTCAGAATTATTAGAAAAATTGAAGCAATAATTTTTTACAATTGTTGGATTGTTCATTGGACTTTACTCAACAGATCGAAATATTTGCAACGTAAAAATTTAAATTTTTGTTGATACTGGTATTATGAGACAACGTGTCCATAGAATATATGCTTACGCAGTCGGTAACAACATATTTGTTGCAGAATATTTGCATCATTTCGTGGCAATCACTCGAGAATGTTCCGCTCTGAGACACAATTTACTACTGGCGTCTCTCCCATTTTTTGACAAAAGGATTAAGATATCTGATTGTAAAATGCGACTCATCCAAATCAGCAATAACGTTGCTCGCTTGCGTATAATGATGGTGGCCGTCAAGAGGAACAATCATAGCATCAACTGAAAAAAGACAAAAATCTGTTGTTGTACATTAAGATTAATCTAATCTTTCCGACTTATAGAATTAAAAGTCTGAGATGTGTCACAAAATCGTGAAATAAAAGTGATGGGTGCCAGATGATAGTGTATTTTATTTGATAATGAACGGATACCATAACAATTTGGCGTAAGTTCTATACAGCTGGATGGAAAACTATTCATAAGCTTTAGAAAGAGTTTATTTGCTGTAGCTGAGCCGAAGCCAGTCAACAGTGAGTTACTGCTCGACCAAATGATCATTGTTGTTACCTTTTGAAAAAACTGAAAATTAATATTAGCTCTCAACGAATCTCCATCGGTTTACCAGTTGCATATCAACTGAGGAGCTACTCCACCGAATAGTATCGGCTTCGGTCAAAGAAAACCATCATAACGACAGGGAGAGTGGTGTGTTGACCACACGCCCCTCCTATCCGTATCCTCATCTGAGGATGACACGGCGATCGGATGGTCCCGATGGGCCACTTGTGGCCTGAAGACGGAGTGCTCTTTTTTATCAATCGCATATGCTTTTCGTGTAAAAAAAAATTATTGGATATATGATCTCATTGGACTTGGAAGAGCAGTTGAATGGAATGGACAGTGTCTTGAGAGGAGTATATAAGATGAACATCAACAAAAGCAAAACGAGGATAATGGAATGTAGTAGAATTAAGTCGGGTGATGCTGAGGGAATTAGATTAGGAAATGAGACACTTAAAGCAGTAAAGGAGCTTTGCTATTTGGGGAGCAAAATAACTGATGATGGTCGAAGTAGAGAGGATATAAAATGTAGACTGGCAATGGCAAGGAAAGTGTTTCTGAAGAAGAGAAATTTGGTAACATCGAGTATAGATTTAAGTGTCAGGAAGTCGTTTCTGAAAGTATTTGTATCGAGTGTAGCCATGTATGGAAGTGAAACATGGACGATAAATAGTTTGGACAAGAAGAGAATAGAAGCTTTCGAAATGTGGTGCTACAGAAGAATGCTGAAGATTAGATGGGTAGATCACATAACTAATGAGGAGGTATTGAATAGAATTGGGCAGAAGAGGAGCATGTGGCACAACTTGACTAGAAGAAGGGATAGGTTGGTAGGACATGTTCTGAGGCATCAAGGGATCACCAATTTAGTATTGGAGGGCAGCGTGGAGGGTGAAAATCGTAGAGGGAAGCCAAGAGATGAATACACTAAGCAGATTCAGAAGGATGTAGGTTGCAGTAGGTACTGGGAGATGAAGAACCTTGCACAGGATAGAGTAGCGTGGAGAGCTGCATCAAACCAGTCTCAGGACTGAAGACCACAACAACAACAACAACAACAACAACATCTCGTTGAGCTTTTCTGTCTTATATTAATTTACACAGAATTCGTCCTACATGCCTCCGCAGTCTCAAGGGAATCCCGCTTCGAGAGCAAAAGGTTCCGCATTCGACTTCCGTCACAGGAATAGGATTGTTTGGTTGGTTGATTTGGGGGAGGGGACCAAACAGCGAGGTCATCGGTCCCATCGAATTAGGGAAGGATGGGGTAGGAAGTCGGCCGTGCACTTTCAGAAGAAACATCGCGGCATTTGCCTGACCGATGTAGGGAAATCACGGAAAACGTAAATCCGGGTGGTCGGACTCGAGTTAGAACCGTCGTCCTCCCGAAAGCAAGTTCGGTGTGCTAACCATTGCGTCATCTCGCTCGGTCAGGAATAGGAAAGAGCATTTCTGTGACAGTCCGGCGACTGTCCTCTATAGACGTAAAAAACTGAGAAAGTAGTGTAGTACACTATAGGAAAATAGTATAGGCCTACACAAAGAGAAGCGTAGACGTTAAAACTGAGTAGGTCTTTTATCACACATGCTGTGTCGTTAACGTTTCCGGCTGTTGCACCATTGTGAGTTGACAAAGGAGTAACAGCAGAAACAGGAGTGTAGTGAACAGGGATGAAGCTTAAGTTCCTGATAGCAGCGTTGTTGACACAATGGGTTTAAGTTTTGACAAATTACTATCGCCTGAAAAAATCAACATAAAAAATGATTGACGTAAATATACCATTCATCTGCGATCTATGTCAGACAACCACACAATGCAGATCGATCACTGAGACATCTTGTGCCCTAATCAGTTATGTGGCGTTATCAGTAATACTGAGAGGCTCGTGGTTGGCTCCTGAACCGTTTTAAGCGAGAAGTCATCGGCAGTGCCTGCAACTGAACGCAGATCCTCGACGTGACACTCGTAACTGCTAACAGTTGCGCTAGTTGTTATACAGAAGACCACTGTGCGTTCATCTGTCAGGCAAAGTAAAGAATGAGGAGATACTGGAAAGAGCTGACGATAACAGGGGATGAAGTAATTACAACAAAGGATGAACTGTACTGATATCTGCTTGCAATGATTCCACGGAGCAGAGTGTGATCTTATGTGCTGACAGATATCATAAAATGTAAGACAGATATTAGGTATACAGCTTTGCTTCCGGCGTTTTGTAATAGATAACATTAGCGGAAAGTTTTGGTGCAGGTCGTAGACCGTAATTTTCATACAATAAGCTTAGTCATTGGTAAACATTATGATGATAACGTCCCGTACTCCGAGGAGCGAAGGGGACGATGCGGGAGACCCGCACCGCCGTACTAGGCAAGGTCCTAGTGGAGGTGGTTTGCCGTTGCCTTCCTCAGACCGTAACGGGGATGAATGATGATGAAGACGACACAACAACGCCCAGTCATCTGGAGGCAGGAAAAATCCCTAATCCCTCCGGGAATCGAACCCGGGAAGCGAGAACGCAACCGCAAGAGCACGAGCTGCGGACTTGGTAAACATAGCGCCATCAAAATATTAGTTGATTTGTGATTGCGTCACGAAGTTATTCTGCTGTATATGTCAGCGGGAATTCTAATTTTCTGTTTGACATGAAAACTGGAACAGTGTAAATCGGTTCCACTTTAACGCATTAGCATACCTACCAAGTTTCGCTGTCACACGATAATTACAGGCCGCACTGGATCTCTATCAGTAGTTGCACTTTAATTCTAACCATCCGATGTATCCGTAAATATTTTAATGAGTGTGTTAGGACTGGCGATTATTCTTAGCGGGAAGAAGAGATTGGAGCCACTTTTCATTTATTCTGGGTCGAGGTGTCCCGCAAATAAAGGCCAAAGTCTTTTGTCGATAGGTATTGCTAGTGTGTGTAACAAGATAACATCTATGACATTTGTGTCGAGCACGTGCAGATATAATTGAAATATTGAAAAATTCAGACACCGACTAGTGAAAGAACGTGCAGAGAAAGCGCTGTTAGTTGACATAGTCAAACAGAGAGGACGGCGGTTATGTTAAAATGTGTGGATAAAAATCCTAGGTCGAGACCGCTACAATTCCTAGTTTCAGCTCGTCAGTGAACCGCAATCAATAATCTTCGTACATCCATATTTAAACTGGATGAAGGTGGGACACAGTTGGTATAATTTTTATTAAAAACGAAATTCCTCCAGCTGTACTTAAGGTTTTATATTTACTTCGCTACTAGTTTCGACGTTCCGTCAACGCCATCTTCAGGCCCGTACACTTTGATGAAATCAGTTATGTGTGGCTCAGTCTGATTTCATCAAAGTGTGGCTCAGTCTAGACTGAGCCACACACAACTGATTTCAACAAAGTGTACGGGCCTGAAGATGGCGTTGACGCAACGTTAAAACTAGTAGCGAAGTAAACAAAAAAACCTTAAGTACAGATGGAGGAATTTCGTTTTTAATTTTAAAAAAATGCAATCAATTAGGAAATTTTGGTGATCTTGACCTAGGTTTTTATCCACGCATTTTGTGCAGAGAACGGCTATTTTGACGCCGAAGTCCGGCATGTCGACATCCGACATGCCATTGGAAGAGAGAATGTTTCCGAGCCTACTGACACCGACTTCAAGCAACTGATGCATATGAGCCGAGCACTGAAAGACAAACGGGCGCAGTACTGCGATAGACAGGAAAAGCTGATTTTACAGCACCGTAAAGCACACCTGCAAACATTGAAATGGGAAGTCGTACCCCACCTGCCGTATTCTCCGCTTTACGATCAACGATGGTTCAAATGGCTCTGAGCACTATGGGACTTAACATCTATGGTCATCAGTCCCCCTAGAACTTAGAACTACTTAAACCTAACTAAGGACATAACACAACACTCAGTCATCACGAGGCAGAGAAAATCCCTGATCCCGCCGGGAATCGAACCCGGGAACCCGGGCGCGGGAAGCGAGAACGCTACCGCACGACCACGAGCTGCGGACTACGATCAACGGAACACGTTCTAGCCGACCAGCACTTCAGGCCATTTGAACAAGTGCGCAACTGGACGGATTCATACATCTCTCTAAAAAGACACCCAGTTCCTCAAGCTAGGAATCCGCATCCTGCTCAAAACATCGGAGAAAACAGTGGCCAGCAATGACCGATACTTTGAATCGCAATTTTTTTGTGAGTTTTTCACAATGAAGCCTGGAAAATCGAGATAAAACGGCAGACGCAAAGCTATGTACTGATCACTTTTTAAAAGAAGTAAGAAAAAGAAACTTCATGCCGACCTAAGGCTTTAAAACCTATATGGGAAGGCAAATGTATATCTACAACAGACGGGCGTGGGCCGGAGTAAGGCAAGAGCGGCGTCGGATAGCTATTTGAGTCGTTTCCACTGGTCCAGTACGTTACACGTTGAGGTACCTGATGTTGGACGCTGGATGCGGTGGCCATCCTGTTCCACTGGAGGCAGCGGCGACTGCGCGGGTGACGGCGCAGACAGCAGATTGGACTCGGCTGAAGAGCGCCTCATAAAGGCCTGCGTTAAAGGTGGCCGTGATGAACCCCCACTCCTCGCTGGGTGGCCGCAGCTGAGAGAGGACCCACGAGGTGGTCGGCGGCCAGCCGCGGTGACGCGACAACCCCACACAAATGATGTCCCCCAGTGACAGCCTTACTCACCTGCCACACCAGACGCTAACCTCTGTTTCCTCCATTCCAACACTTAAATGGCCCTGCACTACTGCACTAACTACTGAATTCTTCTTCTCGCATTCGATGGAGCTCAAATCCCCTTCCTGTCCTGCAGGTTTCCGTTCATTTCCCTAAGTAAGGGGAACGGTGAAATGATTTCACATTCTTATTCAGTTCTAGTTTGTGGTTTCTAAAGACTTCGCTGTCCTCAGCAGATCTACAACATATTTGCGTACTTGAGTCCACACTTAAACACCTGACTTGCTGCGCAGGGGAAAAAATCAGCATTAATAGCTTGCTCTTTCCTCCCACACTTGGAGGTAGTAACCAACCTAAAAACATAGGACACGTAATAGCTATAGTTGTCAGTCTGCAAAAGACGTAAATACTGATGTAATATTGTTCAGGACGTCGTCCTAAGTCAACACTAGAGATATCTGCACTTATATCCGTTATACCCTATATATCCATGAATAGCGATGCTCATATATACAGATGGCGTTAGTAACACGTACAGAAGGTATAAAAGGGCACTGCATTGATAGAGCTATCGTTTATGCTCAGGTGATTCACGAGAAAATTTTCCGACGCGATTACGCCGCACGACGGGGACAGATTTCAACGCGGAATGGTAGTTGGAGGTAGACGCATGAAACATTCCTATTTGGAAATACTTAGGGAATTCAATATTCTGAGATCCACAGAGTCAAGGGTGTGCCGAGAATAACAAAGTTCAGGCATTATCTCCAACAACGATCAACGCAGAGCTCGACAGCCCTCACTTTGCGACAGAAAGCAGCGGAGTTTAAAATAGAGTGGTCAGTGCTAACAGACAAGCAACACTGTGCGAAACGACAGCAGAAATCAGTCATTGATTTCTGCGGTCGTTTCACACAGTGTTGCTTGTCTGTACGACGAACGTATCTGTTACGACAGCGCCGCGAAATTTGGCGTTAATGGGCTATGGCAGCGGACGACCGACGCGAGTTCATTTACTCCCAGCACGACGTCGATCGCAGCGCCTCTCCTGGGCTTCGACCGCAGACGACTTGGAAACAGTGAGTTGATCGTATTACTCCAGATTTCAGATGGTAAGAGCTTACGGTAGTGTTCGCGTGTGGCGGAGACCCCATGCAAGTTGTTAACTGGGCACTTTGCATGTCTCTGGTGTCTCCATAACGTTGTGGGCTGTGTTTACATGGAATGGTTCAAATGGCTCTGAGCACTATGGGACTTAACTTCTGAGGTCATCAGTCCCCTAGAACTTAGAACTACTTAAACCTAACTAACCTAAGGACATCACACACATCCATGCCCGAGGCAGGATTCAAACCTGCGACCGTAGCGGCCGCGCGGTTCCACACCGTAGCGCCTAGAACCGCTCGGCCACTCCGGCCGGCATTACATGGAATGGACTACGTCCTCTGGTCCAACTGCACCGATCGTTGATTGGAAATAGTTATAGTTATTCTGCAGTGAACACATGGTGTGTGGTAGGGCGATCACTCTGTTTTTAAAATAATTGAAAAGCCACGATCGCTTCAGTATCGTTTATTAGATGACCGGTTTCAGCACTCTGAAGGTGCCATCATCATATCTGTGAAGGTATAACATAACAGGTTTGAGGGATGGCTTACATGTGTTAACTATATACATTACAATTATTACAGAACCACCTACCTGAAAAGTGGATTAACATTTATAAAACCATATGGACATCGTGGCACATGAGGCAGACCATCTGATAAAATCATTGTCACAACCAATAAAAAATAATAAAAAACTGCTCTCATGGTAGCTCTTTCCATAAAATATAAAATTGAAGTCATCGGATGAAACTACCACTGTTCGCCAAACACCGGTCGGCATCATCACTGCCCTATTTCGCGCAGCCTTACCTGCTGTGATTCTGGCGGTTCACAGCCGGCCACCAGGTAGCGCTGTCCAAGCAGCGCACACACAGTCCCACGGTATAACCACTCATTACTACTAAAACACAACTTTACTGTAACTACTTGTCACATACCCATGCAAAGCCCACTTTTTTTTTTTTTACCTAAGTCGTGTTATGAACAGCTTTCTGTGTCCTTATATGAATAAAGGTAAATTATAACATGTAGTTTTGTAAGGCGCTAACGGATAATGTCTGTGCCTCAGATGCTTTTACTTTGTAATTGACGTACTTTATAATGATTCTAGTATGTACAGCCGACAACTTCTCTTTGTTTTTTGTTTTGTTTGTTTGCTTGTTTTGCACATAATTAGAACCGTATGTCGTTCAGTATTAGTCCATTGTGTACTTTATATCCTTAAAATATACAAAACCCCTTTCATAAGTAATAAAAAATACTTGATTGCTTGACTTCTGTGCTTTTATGTAACTAAAACAATTACATTTGATGCAACTACAGTTTACATGCACTCAGTAGAACGTTTCGTTTTCTGTTAGCCTTGTATAGCACAATTCCCACACTTTCGAACGATGACACATACTGAAGAACGCTGGTTCTATACTAATTTCTGTAGGTTAATCGGCCCTTTATATATCCTCACTCAGTTTTTCGCTTTCGGTTTTACGGGAGTGATCGCACTTGCAAACCAAAGCGTTCAAGATGAGACAACGCCCGTTAGGTTTGCAAAACCCCTAACTTACAGGTGACGCGGTTATGATCTTATTGACCGGAGATACTAGGAAACTGCCATAGTCCACGCGGTAACCTGGAGCAATTTAGGGAACTGAGCGGAAACCTACACATGCATGGCCAGATGGGGGCTTGAAACATCGTCCTCCCTGATGAGAATTCAGTTGACTAATGAAAATGTAGCCTTGCTCGGTAAAAACAAAAGAGAGGAAGACCTACTGGTCTGCTTTTTGCCTGTATTGAAACTAACAGAACAAAAAAAAGAGAAATCGTAGTAGTGACTCGAAGCACATCAATAATGAACTGCAAAGCACTGCAGCATCTCGCCTTACTATTCGTTAATGACTGTATTGTCCTGCAATTCCTACATTTTTGTCCCGAAACCGAATTTCCAAGACAAATAATTGAGAAACTATAAACGAAATTCCAAGTACTGAAAATACCGCATAGGTCTTCTCTAGACGCAATGGAGTCATAATCCATCATTGTTAGCATGAAATGAAAGTACAGTAAGCAAGACAGTTAATAAAAAAAACTTTCTTGCCCTTCACGCAACTGCTGAAGTAAAAGGAAAATTTAATTTCAACATTCCCCATCATCGACCAAGTCATTAGAGAAGGAGCACATTGTCGAAATGGGACACGTTGGAGGGCAAAAAGTCGGTATTCGCACTATAATGGCTGCACGAGGATTTTAAACCAGGTCCTCCAAATGTGAGTCCACTGTCTTGTAGCTGCGTCGCACCGCTCTGACGATTGTCGTAGACAACTTGTCGCCACACCTGTGAGTCGGGGTGAGTAGCCAGGGCCGTTTCTGTCGGCGATGAGTTTGCAAGTTCACGTGCTACTTACGTCACATCCGCGTTAGCCCAGGAGGGACAACAGAACAATGGCGTACCGGAAACAGCTGATCCGCCTGCTCGGCTCCCGCTCGCCACTTTCGCTGCAGGCGCCTTTTCCTGCCAGCTCAGCGCCTGAAAGGCTTCCTTGTCACAGATGTTTACGACTTCTAGGTTGCCAGGCCGCGTCAGTGCGGTAGTTAATGCTTACTTTTCAGTGACATCCATCGTCGTCAGTAGTATAACCGAAGTGCCAAACACTGATAGGTTGAGAAAGCACCTCCTTGTTGTTGCTACTTCAAGGAAACAACCCATTTATTCATGCTGTATTATTTCTAACTACATACATTTCGATGGATTCTTCTTTTTGCAAAGTACGTTACACCAGGTTCGATTCAGGGTTCTTCCCTTTCTTTGCCCGTATAATATTTTATGATAAATAAAAGGCACAAATTTTCATCTGGCACGAGTATTCGTAATACGTGCCCGTAAATTTATATAATAATACACAATTATTCCGGGAGAGTTATTGACATATTAGGCAAAAGTTAGAATCGCTTTATACATCTCGAAGGTCTATTTACCCCATTCTGTTCCGTGAAAGAAGTAGCAACAAATAATTTTCTGGGGTCATATACTGATGAAACTAAAAATAATAAATTGTCTCTCTGCATAAAAAATTACGTTAATATATTAGTGACACTAATTTCCAATTTTCGATGTATAGTAAACAGTACGTTAATGTGTTTTGAAAATTTTACAAAAATTCCATCACAAATGCAAACACACCAACTTCCTTGACATTTTCCGTTTCTCTACGCGGTCAGCGTTGTTAATTTTAGTAACACTTGGTGGCACATTCCTTTTGTGTGATGCACCCCCCCCCCCCCCACCCCCCACCCCACCCCCGGTTACCCCAGAACAGAAATTATGTAGCCCTTGAACGCCCACCTGTTTGCATCTAGAGTCAATCTCATATTCACGTGTGAGTAGCATGTATGTGAGGCCGTTATATACCTAGCTGGATGTGGGAAATAGCCGAAAGCGAGTGTTCCACCTCATTTTGAACGTTCACAGATATTTCGATTACCACTTTCCACATCGATGAATTGATCGAGAGGGATCCATTACTTGACTTGCCCCAACACAAGTTTTGAATCCGATCGATTTTTACCTCTGGCGACATTTAAAGCCCTTGATCTATTTAACTCATTTACTTGTTCTGAGGGAATGTACCCAAAATGGATTTGACCAAATACGACGCACTCCATGAATTTTCATCAGAGTACAGTAAAGCAAGAGAGCAGGTGGAGGTCGCTTCGACCAGTTGTTGTAAATGTACTCTTTTAAATGTTTCCTTTACTTTAAGACGTAGCATAAGTGACATTAGCAATAAATCCATCTAATTCCCAAAGCAAGGATTTTCGGCTCCACTTTTCTAAGGATTTTTTCTAATGTATAGGTGTCAGGAGCAAACAGATTAATCAAGGCAAATAGATTAATCAAGGCGTATGATCAAAAGGCTTTAGAACCCTGACTTCATATACGAGCAGGCCGTGTCCTTAGGTTAATTAGTTTTAAGTAATTCTAAGTCTAGGGGACTGATGACCTCAGATATTAAGTCCAATAGTACTTAGAGCCATTTGAACCATTTTTTAATTACGCACGATTTGGTGACCGCTACGAGTAGAATAGACAAACACGTAATAATTAAGCAGTAAAGAAATAACAAATAAGCTAACGCAAACAACAACTTCAAGACAACAGATGACCATTGGTGGGCGACAATGAGCAGTCTAGTACTCGGGTCCGATTTTTCGTGCGCCACCCTGTACCACTAAAATAATATTGTAGAAGTTATCGTATTCCCTTTACAAAATGTGACACCAGATACTCGATTATGGAGCACGGGCTTCATTCGGTTGTAAGTCGGTCTGCCTTCGATAATAATGAACATGTTGTTTTACCTTGGATAAAAAAAGACGAAAAATGGCCACTCGTGTGTGTCGTGCCGACTTCCTTTGCATGTGTAGTAATAAAAATACTTGCCTTTTTATAGGTATGTCTTTTGCTGTTTATCGAAATAGTGAAGTGAGCTGATATGCCCTTTTGTTACCTGAAAAGATGAATGTATTACATCTACATCTACATCTATCTACATCTATACTCCGCGAGCCACCTTACGGTGTGTGGCGGAGGGTACTTATTGTACCACTATCTGATCCCCCCTTCCCTGTTCCATTCACGAATTGTGCGTGGGAAGAACGACTGCTTGTAAGTCTCCGTATTTGCTCTAATTTCTCGGATCTTTTCGTTGTGATCATTACGCGAGATATACGTGGGCGGTAGTAATATGTTGCCCATCTCTTCCCGGAATGTGCTCTCTCGTAATTTCGATAATAAGCCTCTCCGTATTGCGTAACGCCTTTCTTGAAGTGTCCGCCACTGGAGCTTGTTCAGCATCTCCGTAACGCTCTCGCGCTGACTAAATGTCCCCATGACGAATCGCGCTGCTTTTCGCTGGATCATGTCTATCTCTTCTATTAATCGAACCTGGTAAGGGTCCCATACTGATGAGCAATACTCAAGAATCGGACGAACAAGCGTTTTGTAAGCTACTTCTTTCGTCGATGAGTCACATTTTCTTAGAATTCTTCCTATGAATCTCAACCTGGCGCCTGCTTTTCCCACTATTTGTTTTATGTGATCATTCCACTTCAGATCGCTCCGGATAGTAACTCCTAAGTATTTTACGGTCGTTACCGCTTCCAATGATTTACCACCTATGGCATAATCGTACTGGAATGGATTTCTGCCCCTATGTATGCGCATTATATTACATTTATCTACGTTTAGGGAAAGCTGCCAGCTGTCGCACCATGCATTAATCCTCTGCAGGTCCTCCTGGAGTACGTACGAGTCTTCTGATGTTGCTACTTTCTTGTAGACAACCGTGTCATCTGCAAATAGCCTCACGGAGCTACCGATTGTTGTCAACTAAGTCATTTATGTATATTGTAAACAATAAAGGTCCTATCACGCTTCCCTGCGGTACTCCCGAAATTACCTCTACATCTGCAGATTTTGAACCGTTAAGAATGACATGTTGTGTTCTTTCTTCTAGGAAATCCTGAATCCAATCACAAACCTGGTCCGATATTCCGTAAGCTCGTATCAATCTGCTCGCCAGTGTCTACGGCACTGTGAATTTCTTGGGCAAATAGGGCGAGCTGAGTTTCACATGATCTCTGTTTGCGGAATCCATGTTGGTTATGATGAAGGAGATTTGTATTATCTAAGAACGTCATAATACGAGAACACAAAACATGTTCCATTATTCTACAACAGATTGACGTAAGCGAAATAGGCCTATAATTATTCGCATCTGATTTATGACCCTTCTTGAAAATGGGAACGACCTGCGCTTTCTTCCAGTCGCTAGGTACTTTACGTTCTTCCAGCGATCTACGATAAATTGCTGATAGAAAGGGGGCAAGTTCTTTAGCATAATCACTGTAGAATCGTAAGGGTATCTCGTCTGGTCCGGATGCTTTTCCGCTACTAAGTGATAGCAGTTGTTTTTCAATTCCGATATCGTTTATTTCAATATTTTCCATTTTGGCGTCCGTGCGACGGCTGAAGTCAGGGACCGTGTTACGATTTTCCGCAGTGAAACAGTTTCGGAACACTGAATTCAGTATTTCTGCCTTTCTTCGGTCGTCCTCTGTTTCGGTGCCATCGTGGTCAACGAGTGACTGAATAGGGGATTTAGATCCGCTTACCGATTTTACATATGACCAAAACTTTTTAGGGTTCTTGTTTAGATTGTTTGCCAATGTTTTATGTTCGAATTCGTTGAATGCTTCTCTCATTGCTCTCTTTACGCTCTTTTTCGCTTCGTTCAGCTTTTCCTTATCAGCTATGATTCGACTACTCTTAAACCTATGATGAAGCTTTCTTTGTTTCCGTAGTACCTTTCGTACATGATTGTTATACCACGGTGGATCTTTCCCCTCGCTTACATACGACATAATTTTTATTTAATTTACATAATTATAAAATACATTTTAATTACCGGTCGTGGACGCTGATTAGAATACGAAAAGAACCAGAAGTCCAGAGTTCAAAAAAGGTTTGAAACAGATCTAGAATTGGCGGGCGCAGCGGACGAGACGAACAATAACTCAATACTGAACTGACTATGAGCAGTCGGCAGTGGAACTGCGACGAGTGGCCACGCGAAGAAGGAAGAGTCCTGCCGAGCGAGACCGAGACAGAGACAGACGGGAACGAGACCGAGGCTGGAACGAGACCGAGGCTGGAACGAGACCGAGGCTGGAGCGAGACCGAGGCTGGAACGAGACCGAGGCTGGAGCGAGACCGAGGCTGGAACGAGACCGAGGCTGGAACGAGACCGAGGCTGGAGCGAGACCGAGGCTGGAACGAGACCGAGGCTGGAACGAGACCGGCCGACGTGCCGTAGCGGGGAACGAGACCGACCGTTTCCCGTTCCTGGGAACTACAAGTGGGAAGCCGCAACCGAAGTGAACTATGAAACACCGTTCCTTAGCATTCGTTCCTCGCTCCTTCCGTTCATGTTGGTGAACCGTTCCTTTGCACCCGTTAGTTCGCGAACGACCCACCTCTACTCACATCACAGAGTATACGATTTGTCGACATATGGCATACACAACATTTCCTTCCATTTACATTCTATATTTGTATGTACATCTACTTGCGTACTCCGCAAGCCACCGCGTGGTGCGTGGCGGAGGGTACCAATTACCACTACTAGTCATGTCGCTTTTTGTTCCATTCGCAAATAGAGCGGGGGAGGAACGACTGCCTACATGTTTCCGTACGAGTTCTAATCAGTGCTCCTCGAAAAGTAAGTGGCCTTCCTCCAGTGATTCCCATTTGAGTTCCTGGAACATCTCGTGACACTTGCGTGTTGTTCGAACTTACCAATAACAAATCTAGGAGCCTGCCTCTGAATTCCTTCCATGTCTTCCTCCAATCCGATCTGGTGTGGATCCCAAAGAATGGAACAACAATGGGTCGCATTAGTGACCTATATGCGGTCTCTTTTACAGTTGAACCACACTTTCCTGAAATTCTCCCAATAAACCGAAGTCGACCATTCGTCTTACCCTCTACAGTCCTTACATGCTCATTTGATATCGGATTGGAACGTTAGGTCTTGATATTTAATCGAGGTTGAGGCGTAGCGCCGTATACCGATCCTGCCTTGGAGGCGTTTAAGTGAGAGATGTGTCTCAGAACTGGAGAGTGACAGATGGTGACGCGAGACTGGACGCGCACGCAGTTTATGTATCAGCCGATAGAGGACAGTATTGGATAGGCGGACTGTTATTTACTTTCGACTGTGCCCACTAGAGTACACTAAAGTAACAGAATCTTTTTCATAAACTGTTCTAGTATTTTCATAAAGTGTTATTATGTCTTTTTGTGTATGTATAATGTTATAAATGTGTTTTAGCAGTATGAATGATGCGTTAGTGTGGTTTAAGGTTAATACGAAGATAATTGTTTAAAGAGTTATGTAGTGGGATTTATTGTGGGAACATTTCGAAGAAGTATGGATGTCGACAAAGGGGATTTTTGTGGAATAGATTTGTAAAGTAAGTTTATGATAAAGGGAAAGTTAATTCAGGTATAAATAACATTAATAAATAACTTTACAGATAAACAAAACTTCAGCATATTAGATAATTACGTCGGTAGAAAGTGCAGTCGTTAGGTTTACTATTTTGCTATTGGTTATTGATGAAAAGCGCGGACTGACGCGGGAGAATGTTGTTTTGCTATTTACTCAACAGCAAATGGTAAAGCAATATTCTTCGCGCGCCTTTCTCTGCTGGTAGAGAAGACTTAGAGTATTCTAGAGGGGAGTCGGAGCCTAGCCATGAAACAGTTCGGACGTGTGTAGCAGTAGTTCCGATGGAAATGATAAGTTTCCGGATCTAGCAGTGTTTCATACACCAAGCGTATTGTAAAGTGACGGCATAATTATCCCGATGGGAGTGTAGAAATTTCGGAATTTTTTAGTGAATTTTGTGGCAAGAAAAGACATAAATTCCGCGTGGCGTATTGAGCAGGTCGGTGGCTAAAAACTGTGACTGTATTAGGTACCGACAGACTTAATATTTGGCGAGCATTCTCAATCAAAAACAATCCCTTTTTTTTATAGCTATTACGTTTTCGGGAAATGCAACACCTTAAACTTGCTAACGTGAGTGAAAGGGATGGTAAGTGACTGTGTTAAGACTAGCACGGGCTTGGTAGTGATACTTGTTCACCTAAGTTTCAGAATATATTAATTAAGGACCTTTCATTTCGTGTGAAAACTTCCTCCCGAAACGTAGATTACTGACTTTAATTGCAGCATGGTTCAGGTCGAAGTACAATAGGTTTCGCTCGACTTCCCTACTGATGATATGCTGAGACAATGTTCACAGGTAGGTACAGGTTCGTCGTAAAGGGACGGAAGGAACGGCGCCGCCGCAAAGTGACTTGTAAAGCACCACACTATTCATACGGTATTCGAACATCATGGGTTTATTCTCCACCCTAGTAAAGTGCTGATAAGAATGGTATCTGGCCGGGAAAAAACTCGTAACGTCCTAATAAAAAGGTGATCATGAATTGACGGTCATCATCGCTAAAAAAACAGTAAATCATCGCTCATTTCACTCGAACAGTCCTTACATTTTTTGTCAGTCATCCTCTAACAACGGCCGTCAGTCGATCGCGTTTTGATATGACGTTCAGTGCGGAGTATATTAAAAACAGCACAGAAGCGAATATGGAAGCGCTACATGCGCGACGATACTGTAACGAGGCACGGGCTGGGAACGATAAAATTTCCTTCTATTATTTTATCTCTCCCGTGTACGCAATATGGTCGCATATCATGCGATGTTACGGCTTCTCTTATCGGACGAGCTTTTGGCCAGTTTCTGTGTAAATATGTCACTCTGAATGCGTTGTACCGGCGTTGTTTTATGGAGCGCATTTTTTTTGTAAGTCCATATCTCTGTTCTTTATTAATTCACACAGCTACACTAACAGTATTTCTGCTAAAAAAAAGTGGTATGTCTGTGTGATTCACTGTTCAAATAAAGTGTTTGCGCTTTTTACAGCGTGGATTCATATAAATGAAAGCAAAAGACAAGAGGTGGACCAGTGAAAACTTTTAAACAGAAAGACAAAAATGAAAGTAACTGTCTTGGTATGAAATTTATGTACTCGTAGATAAATTGTCAACCAATAAATAACGTATCGCTTTACGAACAACTAACGCCCTCAGAGAACGCTTTTTACGAACTAGGAACGCCCTGAGAGAATCATATACTAAGGAAATGCAGATTTTCCTTATCAACAAAAAATGAATGACATGGAACGATTTTTCACTGGCTGTGAACTACGAACTTCTCCTTATTTGAAACTACTGATGAAAGAAATGTCTCATAAATTTGGAAAACGTGGTCCAGAGGAGAAAAAGCTGTCTGCTGATACAAATGGGTTGAAACAACAGTGTAGGTCGCAATATTAGTTTTATTAGTTTACATGAAGTCGAAACCGGCCATTAATAAATATTATAGCGAGTAGACTTCTGTTTTAATCAAAAAATGGTTCAAATGGCTCTGAACACTATGTGACGTAACAGCTGAGGTAATCAGTCCCCTAGAACTTAGAATCTCTTAAACCTAACTAACCTTAGGACATCACACACATCCATGCCCAAGGCAGGATTCGAACCTGCGACCGTAGCGGTTGCGCGTTTCCAGTCTGAAACGCCTAGAACCGTTCGGCCACTCCGGCCGGCCTGTTTTAATCCAAAGGAAATGGTTGCCTTAGAATGTTTATACTCCTTCAGAAGAAACACATTCACTACCCGTCGGACACGAGTCGGCACTGACACAGATACAGACTTACAAACAGCTAACGTCAAGATTCCAGTTGAACCTCCTGGCAGGAATTCAAAACTGGCACCTTTGCGAAAGTCTCAGGTTCGTCTCGCAGACCGGCACACAGTTTAAACTATCACGAAGCACACACTAAGATGTTCAGTGAAAATTTATTCTGGAATATTTTAGTTCCTTTACACCTCGCTATCCTGGTTGTAGGAGTCAGGCAACTGAATTCCATTATTACTATTTATTCTGTTAAGTAAATCGCAAAATATTTTACGATCCAACTGAAACATACATTATGCTTCAGTAACTACCTTTCTGGGCCTTTCAGGAACGAAGAGTGGAAAATCAAATTGCCCGTATCCCATTCGCCCTGTAAAAACGGCCTTTAAAGCGTGATTCTGGCACATCTTGAATAGTCTTCTGGTTGATTTATAATATACTTCAGAATTCACAGTGAAAGGAAACACCAAATCTCACTCTGCAGCGGAGTATGCGCTGATTGATACTGTGTACCGGGCAGAGACCCGAACTCGGGACCTTTTCCTCTAACGGACAACTGTTCAGCCGTCTAAGATACCCAACCACGAAACACGACCCGCTCTCGCAGCTTTACTTCTTCTTGTACCGCATTCTTTCTAGAAACATCTCCCAATCTGTGGCTAATCCCTGTCTCCGCTATTTCCTTTCTTCCAGGGCTGGAGTCCTGCAAATTTTTCCTGACAACAAGGCAGGAGTTGAGGTTACGCCACAAAGTACAGCTGAGCAGACAAGTTATTCACAAAGTACCCTCCGCCACACATCAGACAAGAAAGCGATTTAATATTGGTATTTACCATCAAATACGGTCTTCATCACAAAATATTTATTCCGGTGACCGGTTTCGACCACAACTGTGGTCATCTTCAGACCAATGAGGACGAACCTCCTTGTGGTGGTAGTGATTTACCAACAGAAAGAGGTTCTCCTCATTGGTCTGAAGATGACCACAGTTGTGGTCGAAACTGGTCACCGGAATAAATATTTTGTGATCAAAACTGTTTTTTATAGTAAGTATTAGTAATAACACTGATTACTGGTTGTTCCCACAATGTATTCAAAATTAATGGATTTATATTGCACTGTGGTCCAGTTCTGAGCTCTGTCTAAAATTCCTACTTTCTAAGTCATCGGAAAGTCAGTTTAAAATCACTTACAAAATTTATTCGCAACAGACATACAAGGAAGAGAACTAATAAAAACGCTGAAAAAACCAGTCTGTCTCTGGTTTACTCAAACGATATAGCCGCATATTTTTGATGTTCTTTAATAAAAAGAAGACAAAACTGTCACCTGAATGTGTTAAGATATTTCTCAGTAATCTCTTTGGATAAAAACTTAGTAGGGTGCTCCTCCGACCGATAGTGCAACCATATCGGCAGCACATTGGCGAGGCATTCGTCTTCATGGACGACAGTTCGCGCCCCCATCGTGTACATCTTGTGAATGACTTCCTTCAGGATAACGACATAGCTCGGCTAGAGTGACCAGCATGTTCTCTAGACATGAACCGTTTCTAACATGTCTGGGATAGATTGAAAAGGGCTGGTTATGGACGACGTAACCCACCAACAACTCTGGGGGATCCACGCCGGATCACCGTTGAGGTGTGGGACAATCTAGACCAACAGTGGCTTGATGAACTTGTGGATAGTATGCCACGACGAAAACAGGCATGCATCAATGCAAGAGGACGTGCTACTGGGTATTAGAGGTACCGGTGTGTACAGCAATCTGGACCACCACCTCTGAACGTCTCGCTGTAAGGTGGTACAAAGTACAATGTGTGGTTTTCATGAGCAATAAAAATGGCGGTAATAATGTTTATGTTGATTTCTGTTCCAATTTTCTGTACAGGTTCCGGAACTCTCGGAATCGAGATGATGCAAAACTTGTTTGCTGTGTGTATTACATACTAGTTGCATGAAGCACACGTCTTGACGCTGATGAGGATAGTAGGGAAATGGATGAGAGCTTTCTTTAATGATGGCGGTACGAATGTGCATTATGAAGAATAAAGTGGGCGACCTCTAATCATTACTGACTATCTGGTGCAGAAAATTGAAAAAGTGAGAGAGAACGGACGCTTTTCGATTTAGACGCTATGTAAAGAGTTTTCTCAAGTGTGCTTTATGCAGCTGTTACAGAACCCTTCAACTACTGAAAGTAAAGCTCAGGCTACAGATTTCTATGACGATTGGTATTCAAAACTGGTTGTACGTCTCGATAAGTGCTTTAATATTGACGCGAATTGTGTAGAAAATTAGGTCAAAGTACGGGCTTTCACGTAAGAATAAAACTAGTAAGAAAAGCCTAGTTGTTTTATTTTCATTTCGAAACGGTACTTACTTAAAAAGCTGTATAGCCCCATCGTAAGTACTGAGCTTTCTGTTATTACTTGTAGCACGGATTTTTCCGCAGATTACCTTCCACTTGAATCATTATGAATTTCAGTCACTTGGTACTAAGTAACGCACAGGAGCGGTTTCTTGCAGCCAGAATTCTGGCTGGTAACGTTAGCAATGTAGCCAGCTGTGGAAATGTAGTTTTCATTCGTGGAATATGTCCCTTGGAAAGCTCTCATTGGAGGAACATATGCTCTACATTTTTCGTTACGCACCTGTTCGTTCATTGTCACAAAGGCCGCGATAAATTTAAAAGAATCGTCTCGTTTCCACCAGGCTCTTATTTTCAATGAGCACTTTATTAAGTACTACTAAGTAGTTTCGAGCATGTTCTCATCCTCAAGTGTAGAACTTGATGTACAGACACACAGTTACGACGATGATATATCCAAGTTCATTATGGATTTAAGAATGAGCGTACATTCGAAACTAGCTGTTAGTACTTAATAAAGAAGTCATTCCATTTGACGGCCTGGCGGGATCAACATGGTGCTTATCAGAATATCCACGGGTGTACTGCCGGCCTACAGTGTCCAACGGGCACAATATTTCGGCGATCATATATGTCGCCATCATCAGGTGAACTGAGCTCAGTCCGTCAGTTCACCTGATGATGGCGACATATATGATCGCCGAAATATTGTGCCAGTTGGACACTGTAGACCGGCAGTACACCCGTGGATATTTTGATTATCAAACACGCCGGGAGAAACTCAAGAATAACACGGTGCTTGTCGGTCTACTGACTGTGCAGAGAGTCTCCGGGTACTCACCAATCATGAGGAGTGAGACGGTGAGGTGCTCCCTGCCGCTGGCCTTCATCGCGCCCAGGACCGTGCCGACGACTGCGCAGCAGACGCCCACGAAGGCGATCATGACGATGAACCACCGGATGGAAACCGTCTGCGTGACGACGACGCCGCAGCACGATTTGGGCTCCTCCTCGGGCGAGTAGTGCTGGCCACGTGGTGCCCGCCTAGACCTGTAACACAGCCGGTACAGGCGTTACTTACACTCTCAGGAAACTGGGCGACAGTAATTTGTTCAAAGCTACAAAGGGCGAATTACCCTTAAACAAAAGTTGATGATATAACGAGTGAATAGCAAATAAAAACGAGTTTCTGTCCGAAGGGAAGAGAGGAGAAAGAGTGGCAAGAGGAGCGGCACTATGAGTAAAAATATTAAGACCTTTAATTCACTACGAACAACGGCAATAAATTGAGACAGTTGGTCGGTGAGTCAGTGAACACAAGCTAATTACACAATATAACTGAAATTTATTTATATTAATCATTGAGAAAATGAAATATAATAAAAAAAATAAAACCGAACTTCTGATAGGCGACCCACAGTACTACACTACTGGCCATTAAAATTGCTACACCACGAAGACGACGTGTTTCAGACGCGAAATTTAACTGACAGGAAGAAGATGCTGTGATATGCTATTTATTAGCTTTTCAGGGCATTCACACAAGGTTGGCGCCGGTGGCGACACCTACAACGTGCTGACACGAGGAAAGTTTCCAAACGATTACTCATACACAAACAGCAGCTGACCGGCGTTGCCTGGTGAATCGTTGTTGTGGTGCCTCGTGTAAGGAGGAGAAACGCGTACCATGCCGTTTCCGACTTTGATAAAGGTCGGACTGTAGCCTATCGCGATTGCGGTTTATCGTATCGCGAAATTGCTGCTCGCGTTCTTCGAGATCCAATGACTGTTAGTAGAATATGGAATCGGTGGGTTCAGGAGGGTAATACGGAACGCCGTCCTGGATGCCAAAGGCCTCGTATCACTAGCAGTCGAGATGACAGGCATCTTATCCGCATGGCTGTAACAGATCGTGCAGCCACGTCTCGATCCCTGAGTCAACAGATGGGGACGTCTGCAAGACAACAACCATCTGCACGAACAGTTCGACGACGTTCGCAGCTGCATGGATTATCAGCCCGGAGACCGAGGCTGCGGTTACTCTTGACGCTGCATCACAGACAGGAGCGCCTGCGATGGTGTACTCAACGACGAACCTGACTGCACTAATGGCAAAACGTCATTTTTTTGGATGAATCCAGGTTCTGTTTACAGCATCATGATGGTCGCATCCGTGTTTGGCGACATCGCGGTGAACGCACATTGGAAGCATGTATTCGTCATCGTCATACTGGCGTGTCACCCGGCGTGATGGTATGGGGTGCCGTTTGCTACACGTCTCGGTCACCTCTTGTTCGCACTGACGGCACTTTGAACAGTGGACGTTACATTTCAGATGTGTTACGACCCGTGGCTCTACCCTTCATTCGATCCCTGCGAAACCCTACATTTCAGCAGGATAATGCACGACCGCATGTTGCAGGTCCTGTACGGGCCTTTGTGAATAGAGAAAATGTTCGACTGCTGCCCTGGCCAGCACATTCTCCAGATCTCTCACCAATTGAAAACGTCTGGTCAATGGTGGCCGAGCAACTGGCTCTTCACAATACGCCAGTCAGTACTCTTGATGAACTGTGGTATCGTGTTGAAGCTGCAAGGGCAGCTGTACCTGTACACGCCATCCAAGCTCTGTTTGACTCAACGCCCAGGCGTATCAAGGCCGCTATTACGGCCAGAGGTGGTTGTTCTGGGTACTGATTTCTCAGGATCTATGCATCCAAATTGCGTGAAAATGTAATCACATGTCAGTTCTAGTATAATATATTTGTCCAATGAATACCCGTTTATCATCTGCGGTTATTCTTGGTGTAGCAATTTTAATGGCCAGTAGTGTAATAAGGGTTGTGTTGTTGATGGTGGTCTTCAAAAGCCACAAGCTACGTGGAGAGGTCTGAAACCGAAGCAGCCCCTCCCATATACCGTCGACACGAAGGAGCTACAAGCGCAACCAAAACACTGCTCTGCTCTCTAACAGTACAGGTGTGCGAATTCAACGCCAGTCAGCTTATACGATCATCACAGAACTATATTAGACATTGCCCAGACAAATTTCACCTTGAACAAGCAATGGAAACCACTGAATTAAAGACACGTCATGCGTATCCACAGGACATGGGGCCTGTACCTAAAAAAGTATAACGATGATATCTCCACTGGCAAAAGATACACAAACAGTCCCTCATTCGGATCTCCGGGAGGAGACTGCGAAGGGGGAGGTGACCAATAGAAAAAGATTGGATAGCCAACGAATGGACAACGTTCTACAAGTCAGAAGCTTGAACGTCGTAGGGAAGCTACAAAATCTGAGAAGACGAATGGAAAGGCTCAGACTAGATACTGTGGGGGTCAGTGAAGTGAAATGGAAAGAAGACAAGGATTCCTGGTCACATGAATGTAGGGTAACATCAACGGCAGCAGAAAATGGTATAAAGGGATGAATCGGAAGGTAGGGCAGAGAGTATGGCACAGCGAACAGCTCGGTGATACTATTGTTCTCATCAGAATCGACAGCAGACCAACACCGACAACGATAGTTCAGGTACACATGTCGACGTCGCAAGCTGAAGATGAAGAGTCAGAGGAAGTATACGAAAATCTTGAACGGGTAATTAAGAACGTAAAGGGAGGTGGAAATCTAATAGTCATGGGCTCCAATGCGGTTGCAGGGGAAGAAGTAAAAGAAAGATTTACGGGAGAATATGGGCTTGGTACTAGGTATGAGAGAGGAGAAAGTGTAATTGAGTTCTACAGTAAATTTCAGCTAGTAATAGTGAATACTCTGTTCAAGAACTACAAAAGGTGGACGTATACTTGGAAGAGGCGGGGAGATACGGGGTTAGATTAAATCATGGTCAGACAGAGGATTCCGAAATCAGTTACTGGATTATAAACTGTTCCCAGGAGGAGATACAGACTCAGACCACAATGTTGTAGTGATGAAGAGCAAGCTCTTCAAGAGATCAGTCAGGGAGAATCAATACGCAAAGAAGTGGGATACGGCAGTACTAAGGAATAGAGAGATAGCTTCAAGTTCTCTATCGTTATAGATACAGCAATAAGGAATGCCTCAGTAGGCAGTACAGTTGAAGAGAAATAGACATCTCTGAAAAGGGTAAGCACAAAACTTGAAAGGAAAACATCGGTACAAAGAAGGTAACTGCGACAAAACCATGGGTAACAGAAGAAATGCTTCAGTTGATCGATAAAAGAAGGAAGTATAAGATGTTCAGGGAAATTCAGGAATACAGAAATACAGGTCGCTGAGGAATAAAATAAATATGAACTGCTGGGAAGCTAAGACAAAATGGCTGCAAGAAAAATGTGAAGAAAACGAAAAAGAAATGACTGTCCGAAGGACTGACTGAGCGTGTAGGAAAGGCAAAATAACCTGCAGTGAAATTAAAAGCAAGGGTGATAACTTTAAGAAGCCAAAGGGAATTCCACTGTTAAATGCAGAAGAGAAGGTGGATAGTTGGAAACAGTCCTCTATGAGAGGGAAGATTAGTCTGATGTGATAGAAGAAGCAGGAGTCAATGCAGAAGAGATAGGGACCCCAGTATTAGAATCAGAATTTAAAAGAGCTTTGGAAGACTTAAGATCAAATAAGGCAGAAGAGATAGATAAAATTCCAACAGAATTTCTAAAAATTATTGTTGAAGTGGCAACAAAACAACAATTCATGTTGGTGTGTAGAATGTATGTGTCTTGCGATATACCATCTGGCTTTCGTAAAAATAGCATCTCCACAGTTCCGAAGACTGCAAGAGTTGACAAGTGCTAGCATTATTGCTCAATCAACTTAACAGCTCATTCATCCAAGTTGCTGACAAGAATAACGTACAGAAGAATCGAAAAGGAAACTGAGGATACATTAGATGACAATCAGTTTGGCTATCGGAAAGGTAAAGCCACCGGAGAGGCAATTCTGACGTTGCGGTTGATAACGGAAGCAAGACCAAAGAAAAATCAAGACACGTTCATAAAATTTGTCGACCAGGAAAAAGCGTTCGACAACTTAAAATTGTGGAAGATATAAGAAATTCTGAGGAAAATAGGGCTAAGCTATAGGGAGAGACGGGTATTGTATGGTAGTGAAACATCGGCTGCGGGAGAACCGGAGCAGAAGAGAATCGAAGGATTTGAGATGGGGTGCTACAGACGCATGTTGAAAATTTGGTGGATTGATAAGGTAAGGAATGAGGCGGTCCTGCGCGGAATCGGAGAGGAAACTAATATTTGGAAAACACCGACAAGAAGAAGGGACCGAGTGATAGAACACGTATTAAGACATCACGGAATAACAACCACAGTACTAGAAGGAACTGTAGAGGGTAAAAACTGCACAGGTAGACACCAAGGAAGCGATAGAGCGAGGGAACTTTCGTAGTGTCCCAAATTCGATCACATCATGTAAAACTATCAAAGAAGCAAGCATTTCAAACTTGCCATCGATGTACAGTATGTAGTTGACAAGATTGTGAGTTAGTATCGCTACACAAAGAATTGGCTGCATATAGCTACAGCACCAACAATGTCTGTATCAACACCATTAAATTCTGCATTAATTCTCAGTAAGCTTATGCTAGTTAACCTTCTTTTATAGTCGAAAGTGTTTTGTTCTTGGAGTGATGCCATTCGCCCCATCAGGCCGACGCATTAAAATCATAAATTTCAGATGTATCTTTCATCTGATATCAGTTGACTTGTAAGCGAGTCCCGATCATGCTCGGCATTTTATTTATAGATTTCAGTCTTGCTCATATATGCGGTACAATTCACAACGAACAGTTCCGGCTTACTGCTGTCATCAGACCACTAAAAAGTATTTTCACATAAGCTTCGTAGTGAGACGCTTTGTACACATAGGTACATAATAAGTGCTCACTTGACATACATAGGTTCATGCATATGTGAGCCAAAGAGTAGAGGCGACCCTTTAGAGTTGTCGCGTATCAGTTTGTATGGTTTTCCGTAATTTGATTTTGGTCAATCCGTTGCGTACAGAAGTCAAACAAAATTCACAAATCTACGAGTAAGTACGTGAGGCGGGCACCTGGAGCCGCAGGCGGTAAGCCGCACAAAAAACGTAATCGCACAGCATATAAAGCTAAAAAAAAAAAACTAACGGAAAACCGCAGAATCAGTTTTCATCGAGCAGTGCCGACACAGCTGTGTCGATTGAAGGCAGTCTCGATGACCGTTCCCTCTTTTGGGGAGAGGCCAGTGTGGTGAGTGCTATGTCTAGCGATTACTATGGAATATCTATCACCCACCTGTATCTACGCTGCTGCAGCCTGCAGTTGCGGTGTCTTCTGCCTCAGCCAACTACCTTGGACTTTAGTTTCATGTGATTACGGACGTGATGCTAGTGAAAAATAATTTTTCGGGCCATATGCAGCTAGAAGCAAAGGTCATCGTGATTGCGCTGCCTCCTGGTACCCATGACAAATTCGGTCCCGTAATGTACATTTCAGCAAGCTAGCACACACACCTTTTCATGGTAAACAAACAATGAACGTAAGGCACAAAGATTATTTACAAAGAGTAAATATTATTTGTACGTACGTTCAGAGTTGTTTACTGTGAAACGAAGAGCACATAGACACTGACCGAGCACGGATGCGCGTACCTGTGTGTGTGTGTGTGTGTGTGTGTGTGTGTGTGTGTGTGTCTGTGTGTGTGTGTGTGTGTCAGAGAGAGAGAGAGAGAGAGGGAGAGAGAGAGAGAGAAAATGGTTCAAATGGCTCTGAGCACTATGGGACTCAACTGCTGTGGTCATAAGTCCCCTAGAACTTAGAACTACTGAAACCTAACTAACCTAAGGACATCACACACATCCATGCCCGAGGCAGGATTCGAACCTGCGACCGTAGCGGTCGTGCGGTTCCAGACTGTAGCGCCTTTAACCGCTCGGCCACTCCGGCCGGCACTGAGAGAGAGAGAGAGAGAGACTAAGCTGTCATGGATACCAAGAGGCAGTGCAATCATCTAGCGTCCAGCTACAAAGCCCAGAAAATAATGTTACAGTAACTGATCATGAGCCTGCCGTGGATTCCAATCTAATTAATGGTACGATCAATTACATAAAAAGTGAGTGGTTGCATATTATACCTACATAAACCGCCAGTTTAAATCACAACTGTGGAATAAAGAAATGTGTATTTTCCGTCACCACAGTGACGGGACTAGTGTAGTTTGTCTTATTGTGCATTTATTAAGCCCCATAAATATCGCCGATACAATAGGAAGGAATTCTGATATAAAAATACTCTAAAACTATTTAGTGTCGGATTCATAGTTTTGAAGATGCCTGGGTTGTCTGGTGACAGTGACAACGACATTAAAGTTGAGGGTTTATTGCAAAGAACTCTTAGAACTTTTTGGACCTTCAAGGCGAAATAAAACGCCCCAGAAATAATTTACTCTCTGCTGAATTTCTTTGTTTTGAGTCATCAGTCTTCCGACTGGTTCGATGCGACCCACCACGAATTCCTCTCCTATACCAATCTCTTACATTCACAGTAACATTTGCAACCTACGTCCTCAATTATTTGCTGTATGTATTCCAATCTCTGTCTTCCACTACAGTTTTGACGCTCTAGTACCGTGGAAGATATTCCGTGACGTCTTAACAGATGTCCCACCATCCTGTCCCTTCTTCTTGTCAGAATTTTCGACAAACTCCTTTCCTCGACGGTTTTGCGGAGAACCTCCTTACTGTTTAACTTATGGGTCTGGGATACAGCTAGTAAAGTGACAAATTCTGTTTCTGACAGGTAGAGGAATGTATTCTCATAGAACTAGCAAATCGCTGTTTGGTAATTTTGTAAGATGGGATGATGGAAACCATTTTTATCGTTTTAAGCAGTTCGAAGTTGGGCGTTTAGTGTCGTAGTGCGTCAATGGAGTGAACAGATTGTAGACTGAACAGAGACAGAGTAACAAACACCTTAGTGGCTTTCGTGGGGAAGCTCGCAGTGCAGGTGAAACGACCGGGCAAATCGTTCCTAATGCGAGCAGAGCCGGCCCTCCGTGGTCAGCGGTCGGCTGCGCAGAGGCCGTGGATCTCAATAAGCGCGGGCAGGCGACACTCCCGAGGGAGCGCCAGCGGAGACCCTGCTTGTGTACAGAGCCGCCGCTTCTGCAGAGAGAGAGTGCTCTGGTAGCTGGCTGCAAGGCACCGGGCAGCCGCAGCCGCGGGAAAAGAACGCCCTGCTCTCGGAAAGGTGCGTTCCACACGCTAGGCGCTCGCGCTGTATAAAGGATTCAGATACAAACTAAGGCCTGGATTACGCAGCCTCACCTTATGTGATGTTTATGTCACTCCAGGACACGTATCCCGACGGCGTTAATTTGTAAAAGGTAGCCCGATTTCGTACTTTCTCTAACTGCAATACAAATATTTTGGCTATTTTCCACCTTCGTGATCACGAGGACCATACTTGGATGCAGAGGGAAGGGGTACATCTGGTCCCAGTAACTTATGCTCCCTTCTCCGATTCATTCGTGAAATGCGTGTGGGAAGACACGTTGTCGGTAACTGTGGTGTGTGTACTGTAAGACCTTCGGTACACACACCATCAGATTATTTGATTTGTCGCTCTAACGAAGTAGGTGAGTGTCAGCAATATGTCTCGTGGCGCGTTTATCTTCTGCCGTTAGGTCAGACGATAGAAATGCCACTTGCACGCTTAGAGTAGCGTAACTTGATTCTGGATGCTGTTTACAACTGACAATCTGAAGTTCCTTTGGTCTCGATACGTTAATCTAATTCTCACATAACTCTGACAGTTGACAAAGTGTCTATTCATTTATCTTCATGGCTATGTACAGGAATACGGTAATCTTATTAGGCGCAGACTGAAACTTGACTATAGACTGGTACAGACAAATGCAGACTAATGTAGACTGACTAGTCGGAGGTCTGTACACTCGTTACAATACCTCGACCGTTCAGGTATCACTGCGCGAGTGTGATCCGCGAGGAGAAAAGGTTCTACGTTAGCAGCAATCTCATTGGCTGCGTGACATATTAATATGCGGATCAGCGGAAGCAGAATTTGGTCTGTCCCTAAGACAGCGCCATCTCGTAGTGCGGAGACGGACGAGGGCTCCGCCTGCGCTGTTGTGCTTAGCGGGTCGCGCTCTAGTGGGAAAGTTGTGTACGCGCTGGCTACGCGGAACTATGTACACAACAGTAACCCTCTGTGTCAGCTCTGATTTCTCAAATTTTCTGCTCATGGTCATTTCCCGACACATGGAAGGAACCAGTACGTTGTCCGACTCTTCCCGGAAATTACTCTCCCGAAACTTCAGCAGTAAAAACCTCCCTGTGATGCATAACACCTGTTTTGTAGCGTCTGTCACTGAAGTTCCTTCAGCACCTTTGTAATCCTCTCGCATCGGCCTTAAGTCCCATGACGAAATACGTCGTTCTTCGTTGGGTCTCCCTTCTCAGTGGCCGAGCGGTTCTAGGCGCTTCAGTCCGGAACCGCGCTGCTGCTACGGTCGCAGGAACGAATCCTGCCTCGGGCATGGATGTATGTGATGTCCTTAGGTTAGTTAGGTTTAAGCAGTTCTAAGTCTAGGGCACTGATGACCTTAGATGTTAAGTCCCATAGTGCTAGAGCCATTTCTCCCCTCTCAGTCGTACCTGGTAAGTGTCCTATATTGAAGAACAATAATCAACAATCGGTTGCTCAGCTGCCTTGTAAGCAAGTTCTTGGGTGGATGAGTTATATTTTTGAAGATTCTTCTTATGAATCTCATTCTGATATCGGCATTTCCCACTATTTGTTTTATGTGGTCATTCCACTTAAGTCGCTCTGCATAGTTACTCGTAGATAATTTCACAACAGATGCTGTTTCCAGTAATTTGTCATTAACAGTGTAATTGCAGAGCAGTGGATCTGTTTTTCGACGAATTCGCAATATGTTACATCTATTAACTTTCAGGGTCAGGGTCAGCCCTCTGCAGGTCATTCTGCGAATCGATATCGTCTCCCGGTGCGGCTACGTTCTTATAGACAACCGCATCATCTGCGAACGGTCTTAAATAGCTTTCGACGCTTTCTACTAGATCATTTACATACATTGTAAACAGTAACGGTCTTGGGGTACTCCAGAAATTACCTTCACATCTGACGATTTTATTCCCTTAAGAGTCACGATTTGGGTTTTATCTGCAAGGAAGTTTTTATAATCTAGAAGCAAATCTGATCCGAGACTGTGAAATCGTATTTTTTTCATCTAATTGGCAGTGCGGGAGTGTGTGAAATGCCTTCCTGAAATCAGGGGATACGGCTTCACCCGAAGCGACATTCTATACAGCGCTATGGGTCCCACGTAGGAATAGTCTGTTGAGTTTCGCAGACTCTGTGTTTGTGGAACACGTTTTGATGTTTATGAAGGAGATTTTTCAAACATTCAACCTCAACATTTCGATCTTCTTTACGCCTTATTGTTCAGGACAAATTTGGAGGACAATAAAAGAACCTGCAGGCGATAATAAACGCCACAGAAGTTTAAACAAACACGTAAAATCTGTGGTACGAGAACACCTGGAAGAATGTTACCACGATCGATCCTACCCGAGGAAAGTAACATGTATAGAAGGAAGGTCCGGGAATCCGTTGAAATATGTAGGGTTGAGTGCAATCTCAACAACAATGTCTCTTCTGGTTTTCTTGGCTTTTATCAGGAATGCACCTCGATGACATGACAACAATAATATTTTGGTAACATTCTTTGTTTCTCTCACCACCTGGTGTCACTACCCAATGACAATGGCCGACCAACGGTAGTCCGAATAATTCTGTCCAGTAAATCCAGTTCCTCGAAAAAGGGAGGGAAAACATTTATTAATAGGTTGATGCGTCAATGATGCCCATCTGTCTTCAGCCATCCGTGGACACTGGAAGACCTCTGAAGGAGAAGAGGGGTCAAAGAGTCAAGTTGTGATATATAGAGAGGTACACGATGCGTCATAATCTGCCAGAAGATTTTGTCTTCAAACAGATACTATATTTCTGGATCATATTTTCATACTCATTTTGCCTTGTGTTTGGCTGGCTCATTTTACCGCACGAAGCTAGTAGGATTTGACGAGGAATGCAATGATTACTTTGTTGACCTCTAGCTAAAGATAGCATTGGTAGGTGTGGAGGCCGGGATTGCTCTCTCCGACATCAAGATGTTCAACTCTTCTTTTACGGTCTCTCTGCGTTAGACGCTCGCTTCCACCACTGATCACTACTCGCCCTTGTGCTGCTTCTATTACATAGGCACAAAATGGATATGAAGAGCTCGTATGAGTGTGGTTTTAAATTATTTACTTCACGTTCCCTAGTAAACATCTACACTACTGGCCATTAAAATTCCTACACCACGAAGATGACGTGCTACGAACGAGAAATTTAACCGACAGGAAGAAGATGCTGTGATATGCAAATGATTAGCTTTTCAGAGCATTCACACAAGGTTGGCGCTGGTGACAACACCTACAACGTGCTGACATGAGGAAAGTTTCCAACCGATTTCTCATACACAAACAGCAGTTGACCGGCGTTGCCTGGTGAAACGTTGTTGTGATGCCTCGCGTAAGGAGGAGAAACGCGTACCATCACGTTTCCGACTTTGATAAAGGTCGCATTGTAGCCTATCGCGATTGCGGTTTATCGTAGCACGACATTTCTGCTCTCGTTGGTCGAGATCCAATGACTGTTAGCAGAATATGGAAGCGGTGAGTTCAGGAGGGTAATACGGAGCGCCTTGCTGGATCCCAACGGCGTCGTATCACTAGCAGTCGAGATGACAGGCATCTTATCCGCATGGCTGTAACGGATCGTGCAGCCACGTCTCGATCCCTCAGTCAGCATATGGGGACGTTTGCAAGACAACAACCAACTGCACGAACAGTTCGACGACGTTTGCAGCAGCATGGACTATCAGCTCGGAGACCATGGCTGCGGTTACCCTTGACGCTGCATCACACACAGGAGCGCCTGCGATGGTGTATTCACCGAAGAACCTGGGTGCACGAATGGTAAAACGTTATTTTTTTCGGATGAATCCAGGTTCTGTTTACAGCATCATGATGGTCGCATGCGTGTCTGGCGATATCTCGCTGAATGCACATTGGAAGCGTGTATTCGTCATCGCCATACTGGCGTATCACCTGGCTTGATGGTGTGGGGTGCCATTGGTTACACGTCCCGGTCACCTCTTGTTCGCATTGACAGCACTTTGAACAGTGGACGTTACATTTCAGATGTGTCACGACCCGTGGTTCTACCCTTCATTCGATCCCTGCGAAACCCTACATTCCAGCAGGATAATTCACGACCGCATGTTGCAGGTCCTGTACGGGCCTTTCTGGATACAGAAAATGTTCGACTGCTGCCCTGGCCAGCACATTCTCCAGATCTCTAACCAACTGAAAACGTCTGGTCAATGGTGGCCGGGCAACTGGCTCGTCACAATACGCCAGTCACTACTGTTGATGAACTGCGGTATCGTGTTGAAGCTGCATGGGCAGCTGTACCAGTACACACCATCCAAGCTCTGTTTGACTCAATGCCCAGGCGTATCAAGGCCGCTATTACGGCCAGAGGTGGTTGTTGTGGGTACTGATTTCTCGGGATATATGCACCCAAATTGCGTGACAATGTGTTCACATGTCAGTTCTAGTATAATATATTTGTCCAATGAATACCCGTTTATCGCCTGCATTTCTTCTTGCTGTAGCAATTTTAATGGCCAGTAGTGTACATGACTGGGAGATTTCGATTCCAATGATATATAATGGTGTGACGATCTTGAAAAATGATTTTCTTATCTTTTACGTCTGATGATCACCTGTGAGATCGTGATGAATATTCGCCATGATGTGGTGCTGTGCACAGCGGTATTCCTGCCCTGAGGACAATGCGTATAATACCGAAAATTACAATTGAAGAGTGGTAATGGAAAACATTCTAGGTGTCATTCTTTGTTGCAAAAACCCGTTTTCAGTGCTACTGTATGCTCGGTACTCTGTTTCATGTCTTTTCGAAGTGTCAAATCATGGAGTAAATCTTTCAAACATTCGTTACTAGAGGCTGTATTGTCTTTCTGCCAAGTAGTGCTTCCCTCAGGAGTTCCAAATGCCATTCTAATAAATGCAACTGTCTGCTTTGATTTTAAAAATGCTGCTGAAACACTGGCAACGCAGATGAGTAAGATCTCCAAATACAGTGCGAACAAAGGGTCTCACGTCCATCTCAGAAAGCTATTAAAAATTCTTATTGTTTAACAGAAGAACAAAGAAATGTCAGTGAATCTGCATGGTTCATTTGGGTCAAATGTCCATAGAAGACCAATCGCCTTTTCCTCGAGATATGTGTTCTTCGAGATGGTACTACTCACTGTTGTCTCTGATGTTGCAGGTGACTGACTACCTCTTTTCTTATTGGCCCTTTTAATAGGCGAGCACAAAATATTTCAATGTGATCCTTCGAGCTTCTGGAAATCCTTAATTCAGCGCCTGAACTCAAGGTTCCCAATACGAACTTAATACATTCTTAGGAAAATAAATCCGTGGCTTTCGCAATATCACAGTTTCTGTTTTATCATTAAAGCGTTTAAAAATACTGTAAAATATTCGGAATAATATATCAAACGTCTGCAGTACGTTCGCTTCATAAACAGAAAACCTCTAAATAAAATGTATCGCTGTCGCTTCCACTGTAAGCGGTTCCAAACAAAGCATAATTCAGATGAAGGGTTTGACAGTTCCTACCACGCCCATGCATTCTGTTAGCTGTCACATATAAGGAATGGCCTGCACTCAAACGCCCACGGCGGAAACAGTCACACCTTACGATTTACATATTCACAGACCTCCCTTTAAGAAGCATACTTGCTCACAGATAAAACTGTAAAACAAGCATAAGGGTGGAATACCATCAATTTGTCAGTGTGTGTCACTTTAAAATGGAGTTCAATAACCTAGCAATTTACAGCACTAACATATGCAGTCGCATATAATCATAAGGACAAAAGAGATCAATATTGATTTATCTTCCAAAAAATAAGGAACGCTTTGATCCGACGAGCGACGCAGCTCTCCTTCCAACTTCGTCGCCTTGCGTAGATCTCCGAACCGTTAGCGCTTCTATGACTAACAGCGAGCACGAACGATCGTCTCTGTTATTTTTAATATGTGTGATAAAATTTTATAGTACTGCTAGTTGCGAAGACCGTAGCGTAATACGGATTCTAACCCCAAAAAAAATCATCCTATCGAAACTTACAGTCAAGTGAAGTTTATGGAAGCGTGACGAACGAAGTTTCAGTTAGAAAATAGTGCTGCATCGTGTTTAGGTATTATACGAACGAACATTCATAATGAAGAACGAACAGACCGATCTTTTAGTTATGACTGACTAAAGTCAAGGAACGAAAGAAAATTCAACAGGATAGGCGATTTTCACTATTAATGAACTGGGTATGTGATTTTCCGAAATTTCGGTACTAGATCTTCATCAAATTGTTAACCGTGATTTGAGCTAAGGAAGACGATGTCCTCGACTTTTGACAGATGTACACAAATGACAATGAATGGGCTCTTCCCCTTCAGATACGGCGACAAATAATAAAAATGACCTCGTATTACACTGAACCGTCAAAGAAACTGGTGTAGGCGCGCTTATTCAAATACAGTAAACAGGCAGAATACGGCGCTGCGGTCGGCAACTCTTATATAAGACAACAAGTGTCAGGCGCAGTTGTTAGATCGGTTACTGCTGTTACAATGGCAGGTTATCAAGACTTACGTGAGTTTGAACGTGGGTTATAGTCGAGGTTATAGTGGGGCACACCATCTCCGAGGTAGCGATGAAGTGGGGATTTTCCAGCACGGCCATTTCACGAGTGGCAGTCAATATCAGCAATCCGGTAAAACATCAAATTTCCGACATCACTGCCGCCGGAAAAAGATCTTGGAAGAACGCCCCCCCCCCCCCCCCCCCGGTTCTCTTACGGTTTTCGGACAGCCCTGCAGGATTCATGGTTTCAATTCCCTCCAGCACTACTTCAGACATTAGTAGAGTCCATGCCACGTCGTGCTGCGGCATTTCTACGAGCTCGCGCGGGCCCTACGCGATATTACATAGGTGTAAAAGTTTCTTTGGCTCTTCAAAGTATATGTGATGAGCGTTAACACTAATATATATGTATGTTTTGGTCCATAACATTTTATGTTATTGGGAAATGGGCAAACAATTATATTGTGCTGGGTCAGGACCGCACTACAGTTCCTTCTCTAAATTCTCGCACGAATGAAAAAATGGCTGACATCGAAATAAGTGTCCAAGGAATAGAAAAGCAACTGAAATCACTCAACAGAGGAAAGTCCTGGACCTAACGGGATACCAATTCGATTCTACACAGAGTACGCGAAAGAACTTGCCCCCCTTCTAACAGCCGTGTACCGCAAGTCTCTAGAGGAACGGAAGGTTCCAAATGATTGGAACAGAGCACAGGTAGTCCCAGTCTTCAAGAAGGGTCGTCGAGCAGATGCGCAAAACTATAGACCTACATCTCTGACGTCGATCTGTTGTATAATTGTAGAACATGTTTTTTGCTCGCGTATCATGTCATTTCTGGAAACCCAGAATCTAATCTGTAGGAATCAACATGGATTCCGGAAACAGCGATCGTGTGAGACCCAACTCGCTTCATTTCTTCATGAGACCCAGAAAATATCGGATACAGGCTCCCAGGCAGATGCAATTTCCTTGACGTCCGGATGGCGTTCGATACAGTTCCGCACTGTCGCCTGATAAACAAAGTAACAGCCTACGGAATATCCGACCAGCTGGGTGGCTGGATTGAAGAGTTTTTAGCAAACAGAACACATCATGTTGTTCTCAATGGAGAGACGTCTACAGACGTTAAAGTAACCTCTGGCGTGCCACAGGAGGGTGTTACGGGACCATTGCTTTTTACAATATATATAAATGACCTAGTAGATAGTGTCGGAAGTTCCATGCGGCTTTTCGCGGATGATGCTGTAGTATACAGAGAAGTTGCAGCATCAGAAAATTGCAGCGAAATGCAGGAAGATCTGCAGCGGATAGGCACTTGGTGCAGGGAGTGGCAACTGACCCTTAACATAGACAAATGTAATGTATTGCGAATACATAGAAAGAAGGATCCTTCATTGTATGATTATATGATAGCGGAACAAACACTGGTAGCAGTTACTTCTGTAAAATATCTGGGGCTATGCGTGCGGAACGATTTGAAGTGGAATGATCATATAAAATTAATTGTTGGTAAGGCGGGTACCAGTTTGAGATTCATTGGGAGAGTCCTTAGAAAATGTATTCCATCAACATAGGAGGTGGCTTACAAAACACTCGTTCAATCTATACTTGAGTAATGCTCGTCAGTGTGGGATCAGTACCAGGTCGGGTTGACGGAGGAGATAGAGAACATCCAAAGAAGAGTGGCGCGTTTCGTCACAGGGTTATTTGGTAAACGTGATAGCGTTACGGAGATGTTTAGCAAACTCAAGTGGCAGATTCTGCAAGAGAGACGCTCTGCATCGCGGTGTAGCTTTCTGTCCAGGTTTCGAGAGGGTGCGTTTCTGGATGAGGTATCGAATATATTGCTTCCCCCTACTTATACCTCCCGAGAAGATCACGATTAGATTAGATTAGATTAATACTTGTTCCATAGATCATGAATACGACACTTCGTAATAATGGGGAACGTGTCAGGTTAATAAAAGATGTCTGTAGACGATATTACATTACACAAAATATTGCATGACACTAATGTTTAAGTTGCTGTTTTTTTCCCTTAATTTATATCTAAAAATTCAGCCAATGAGTAGAAGTCATCTAGAAATTCTTTTAATTTACTTTTTAATATTAGTTGGCTATCTGTCAGGCTTTTGATGCTGTTTGGTAGGTGACCAAAGACTTTTGTGGCAGCACAATTTACCCCTTTATGTGCCAAAGTCAGATTTAACCCTGCATAGTGAAAAAAATGGTTCAAATGGCTCTCAGCACTACGGGACTCAACTGCTGTGGTCATAAGTCCCCTAGAACTTAGAACTACTTAAACCTAACTAACCTAAGGACATCACACACATCCATGCCCGAGGCAGGATTCGAACCTGCGACCGTAGCGGTCGTGCGATTCCAGACTGTAGCGCCTTTAACCGCTCGGCCACTCCGGCCGGCCCTGCATAGTGAAGATCATCCTTTCTCCTGGTGTGATAGCTATGCACACTGCTATTACGTTTGAACTGGGTTCGATTAATAACAACAAATTTCGTAAGTGAATATATATACTGTGAGGATCCCTAGATCCTTAAATAGATGTCTGCAGGATGACCGTGGGTGGGCTCCAGAAATTATTCTGATTACACGTTTTTGAGCAATGAATACTTTTCTACTCAACGATGAATTACCCCAGAATATGATGCCATACGAAAGCAGTGAATGAAAGTAGGCATAGCAAGCTAATTTACTGAGATTCTTGTCACCAAAATTTGCAATAACCCTAATAGCATACGTAGCTGAACTCAGACGTTTCAGCAGACCATCAATGTGTTGCTTCCAGAGAGATTCGAGCGCGCACGGAGGCTTTCCGGCAGTCGTTCTTCCCGCGAACCATACGCAACTGGGACGTAAAAGGGAGGTAATGGCAGTGGCACGTAAAGTGCCCTCCGCCACACACCGTTGGGTGGCTTGCGGAGTATAAATGTAGATGTAGATGTAGAAGGAGTGATATAAAAATCAAGAATATTTCAGCTGCTTTACCCCAGGCTGCAGTGAAATACTAAAATTTTGGCGGGAGTGTTCCGCTCGAGGTAAGGCCGCAAATGCCGCCGCAACAGCTCTCTCTCCCCCCCCTAGCAGTGTTTACAGCGTCTGTGGGACAAGTGTCGCGGCTGTCGCGGCAGGAAAGTTCGCCTCGTCGCCCACTAAGCGGGGCCGTATATTCTTAGCAACAGATGGCTGACACTCTCATAACAGAAACAGTGTATCACCTCACAAGTGGAGCTAGGAGAGGCGCTACAAATCGCCCCCCTGTGGGCAGCACACGTTGCTCCCGACAGCAGCTGTCGCCTCGGTCTCACCGCACCCGAGTCGACGAGGGCCCACACTCGAGTTATTCACGCAGAGGAGGGGCTCGGGTGAGCAGTCGACGGCTGCGTCAGCTCCGGCCGCGTTTACAGCGGTCGCTGGCCGCAGAGTGCGGGCTGCGCCGGCCGCCGGCGGCCGTGTTTTATGGCGGCTCCACTCGCGTCGCGCCGGCGCGTCCGTCAGTAATAAATCCGGCGAGAGACGTCAGCCGGCGCTCTGTGTCTGACCGCCTTTTGCTCGTGCGCGCTGCGCTCTCCCTCCCCCTCTATATCTCTTTCTCCTCGGGAGCACTTAAGCTCGGGTCGTTAACTGACAATGATGGGAGCTCGAGGGCTCTTAAGCCCGCGGAGAAGGGGTTGGAGGAGGCGGCTGGAGATAGGAGGAGCGGCATTACGAGGTCACCTAGGCCAGCGCACGTCTCCTAGCGAGGGACATAAATGCCGTGACAACCTCGACCGGATTCTGGCCTTGTCTTTGCTCAAGACGGCCCGTCTACACGCCGCAGCCACAGACTAGTATTTGGTGAAGTGATTGAATACCTTCTGCCCATTTCAGTTTGTCTTAATTTTCCCCGTGTCACCTCTACATCTACATCTACATACATACTCTGCAATCCACCATACGATGCGTGGCGGAGGGTACCTCGTATCACAACTAGCATCTTCTCTCCCTGTCCCACTCCAAAACAGAACGAGGGAAAAATGACTGCCTATATGCCTCTGTACGAGCCCTAATATCTCTTATCTTTGTGGTCTTTCCGCGAAATATACCGGGTCATCAAAAAGTCAGTATAAATTTGAAAACTGAATAAACCACGGAATAATGTAGATAGAGAGGTACAAATTAACACACATGCTTGGACAGACATGGGGTTTTATTAGAACCAAAAAAAAATACAAACGTTTAAAATATGTCCTACAGATGGCGCTTCATCTGATCAGAATAGCAATAATTGGCATAACAATGTAAGACAAAGCAGAGATGATGTTCTTTACAGGAAATCCTCAATATGCACACCATCATTCCTCAACAATAGCTGCAGTCGAGGAATAATGTTGTGTCCGCAACTCATGGTCGTGCGGTACCGTTCTCACTTCCCGCGCCCGGGTTCCCGAGTTCGATTCCCGACGGGATCAGGGATTTTCTCTGCCTCGTGATGACTGGGTGTTGTGTGATGTCCTTAGGTTAGTTAGGTTTAAGTAGTTCTAAGTTCTAGGGGACTGATGACCATAGCTGTTCAGTCCCATAGTGCTCAGAGCCATTTGAGCCAATAATGTTGTGAACAGCACTGTAAAGTATGTCCGGAATTATGGTGAGGCATTGGCGTCGGATGTTGTCCTTCAGCATCCCTAGAGATGTCGGTCGATCACGATACACTTGCGACTTCTGGTAACCCCAAAGTCAATAATCGCACGGACCGAGGTCTGGGGACCTGGGAGGCCAAGCATGACGAAAGTGGCGGCTAAGCACACGATCATCACCAAACGACGCACGCAAGAGATCTTTCACGCGTCTAGCAATATGGGGTGGTTCTAATAAAACCCCATGTCATTCCAAGCATGTGTGTCAATTTTTACCTCTCTATCTACATTATTCCGTGGTTTATTAAGTTTTCAAATTTATCCTGACTTTTTGATTACCCCGTAAGTTGGCGGCAGTAAAATTGTACTGCAGTCAGCCTCAAATTCTGGCTCTCTAAATTTCCTCAGTACCGATTCACGAAAAGAACGCCTCCTAGAGACTCCCACCCGAGTTGCTGAAGCTTTTCCGTAACACTTGCGTCATGATCAAACCAGCAGTAACAAATCTAGCAGCCCACCTCTAAATTGCTTCTATGTCCTCCCTCAATCCGACGTGATAGGGATCCCAAACGCTCGAGCAGTACTCGAGAATTGGTCGTATTAGTGTTTTATAAGCGGTCTCCTTTACAGATGAACCACATCATTCCAGAATTGTACCAATGAACCGAAGACGACTATCCGCCTTCCCCACATCTGCCATTACATGCTTGTCCCACTTCATATCGCTCTGCAATATTACGCCCAAATATTTAATCGACGTGACTGTGTCAAGCGCTACACTACTAATGGAGTATTCAAACATTACGGGATTCTTTTTCCTACTCATCTGCATTAATTTACATTTATCTATATTTAGAGTTAGCTGCCATTCTTTACACCAATCACAGATCCTGTCCAAGTCATCTTGTATCCTCCTACAGTCACTCAACGACGACACCTCCCCGTACACCACAGCATCATCAGCAAACAGCCGCACATTGCTATCCACCCTATCCAAAAGATCATTTATGTAGATAGAAAACAACAGCGGACCTACCACAATTCCCCTGGGCACTCCAGATGTTACCCTCACCTCCGATGAACACTCTAGCGATGTCTTGCCCACATCTTTCCCGAAATTCTTTTCTTCACTGGAAAACAACCTTTGAAATTCTGGAGGTAGTTGTGGTAAAATGCAGAGAGCGAAATGCTATTTATAACCTCTACAGGAACCAGGCGACAGTTATACACTCCTGGAAATGGAAAAAAGAACACATTGACACCGGTGTGTCAGACCCACCATACTTGCTCCGGACACTGCGAGAGGGCTGTACAAGCAATGATCACACGCACGGCACAGCGGACACACCAGGAACCGCGGTGTTGGCCGTCGAATGGCGCTAGCTGCGCAGCATTTGTGCACCGCCGCCGTCAGTGTCAGCCAGTTTGCCGTGGCATACGGAGCTCCATCGCAGTCTTTAACACTGGTAGCATGCCGCGACAGCGTGGACGTGAACCGTATGTGCAGTTGACGGATTTTGAGCGAGGGCGTATAGCGGGCATGCGGGAGGCCGCGTGGACGTACCGCCGAATTGCTCAACACGTGGGGCGTGAGGTCTCCACAGTACTTCTCAGGCAAACTGGTTTAGAAAAACTTCCGCTACCACTCACAATAAAAAATTATTTATGTTGTCGCCAGTGGTCGGCGGAAGGTGCACGTGCCCGTCGACCTGGGACCGGACCTCAGCGACGCACGGATGCACGCCAAGACCGTAGGATCCTACGCAGTGCCGTAGGGGACCGCACCGCCACTTCCCAGCAAATTAGGGACACTGTTGCTCCTGGGGTATCGGCGAGGACCATTCGCAACCGTCTCCATGAAACTGGGCTACAGTCCCGCACACCGTTAGGCCGTCTTCCGCTCACGCCCCAACATCGTGCAGCTCGCCTCCAGTGGTGTCGCGACAGGCGTGAATGGAGGGACGAATGGAGACGTGTCGTCTTCAGCGATGAGAGTCGCTTCTGCCTTGGTGCCAATGATGGTCGTATGCGTGTTTGGCGCCGTGCAGGTGAGCGCCACAATCAGGACTGCATACGACCGAGGCACACAGGGCCAACACCCGGCATCATGGTGTGGGGAGCGATCTCCTACATTGGCCGTACACCACTGGTGATCGTCGAGGGGACACTGAATAGTGCACGGTACATCCAAACCGTCATCGAACCCATCGTTCTACCATTCCTAGACCGGCAAGGGAACTTGCTGTTCCAACAGGACAATGCACGTCCGCATGTATCCCGTGCCACCCAACGTGCTCTAGAAGGTGTAAGTCAACTACCCTGGCCAGCAAGATCTCCGGATCTGTCCCCCATTGAGCATGTTTGGGACTGGATGAAGCGTCGTCTCACGCGGTCTGCACGTCCAGCACGAACGCTGGTCCAACTGAGGCGCCAGGTGGAAATGGCATGGCAAGCCGTTCCACAGGACTACATCCAGCATCTCTACGATCGTCTCCATGGGAGAATAGCAGCCTGCATTGCTGCGAAAGGTGGGTATACACTGTACTAGTGCCGACATTGTGCATGCTCTGTTGCCTGTGTCTCTGTGCCTGTGGTTCTGTCAGTGTGATCATGTGACGTATCTGACCCCATGAATGTGTCAATAAAGTTTCCCCTTCCTGGGACAATGAATTCACGGTGTTCTTATTTCAATTTCCAGGAGTGTATATAGAGTCGAATGGCATGAAAGGTAAGCAACGACTGAGTAGAGGGTGACACAGGGTTGTAGCCTATCCCCGGCGTTATTCAGACTACGCAAAAGGAAACCAAAGAATAATGTGAAGAAATAATCAAGTTCAGGGAGAAGAAATAAAAACTCCAAGGTTTGTGTACGACATTCTAATTCTGTCACAGAGAGCAAAGGGCTTGCAAGAGCAGTGGAACAGAATGGACAACTTTCTGAAAGAAGGATATAAGACTAACATTAACAAAAGCAAAAGTCGAATTAAATCAGTTGATACTCAGGAAATTATATTAGAAAACGAGGCACTTAAAGTAGTAGATGAGTTTTGCTGTTTGGGCTGCCAAATAACTGATGATGCACTAAGAAGAGAGGATACAAAATGTGGACGGGCAACGGTAAGAAAAGCGTTTCTGAAGAAGCGAAATTTGTTAACATCGAATACAGATTTAAGTGTTAAGAAGTCTTTTGTGGCTTTGTCTTGAGCGTCGCCATGTGCGGAGTAAAAAGTAGGCGATAAACAGTTTAGACAAGAAGAGAAGATTTTGAAATGTGGTACTACGGAAGAACGCTGAGGATAAGAAAGATCACATAACTAATGAGGAGGGACTGAATAGAATTGTGGAGAAAAGAAGCTTGTGGCACAACCTAACTAGAAGAAGGGATCGGTTGACAGGTTACATTCTGAGACATCAAAGGATCGCCAATTACGTATTGGAGGGAAGTGTGAGAGGCAAAAATCACAGAGGGAGACAACGGGAGGAATACAGTAACCAGATTCAAAATGATGTAGCTATTCAGAGACGAAGAGCTGTGCGTAGTATAGACCAGGTTTAGAGAGCTGCATCAAACAAGTTTTCGGACTGAAGGCCACAACAACGACTGCATGGACATTATTTACTGTATTATTATCCTTACCAGTCACTTACGTTTCCACAGTACTCGGTGTCGATGGTGCAAGAAACTGTGGGAAAGGAAAAATATTCAAAACATATTTGTTAATTATCATAAGCTTCGGGAGCTAACATCCACTGGATGAACTGTCACAGTCATTTTATACACTCCCTTTCAAGGTCTTTGGAATTCTAGGTGTACCTTCCCAGTAACTGATAGACAATAATTCCTTTTCCATCGATGCCGTTTTCTTAAAGGTTTATTCAGTACTCTTTGCCAAAGGTTTTTGTTTGTAGTTCGTGGCCGGAACAGACAGATGAGTGTTGATGTCGGGATATGTGGTCACATGGTTGACTTCGTCGTTTTGCCCGTCGGAGTGGCCGAGCGGTTCTAGGCGCTACAGTCTGGAACCGCGCGACCGCTACGGTCGCAGGTTCGAATCCTGCCTCGGGCATGCATGTGTGTGATGTCCTTAGGTTAGTTAGGTTTAAGTACTTCTAAGTTCAAGGGGACTGATGACTTCAGAAGTTAAGTCCCATAGTGCTCAGAGCCATTTGAACCATTTGAACTTCGTCGTTCTTGTTGACAAAACAAAAAAATTCCATATTGACTCGATGAAATTTGCGAACTGGCTGTGTTATCTACGCTCTGAGGAAGCCCACTCTTTTGCTAAGTTTTCTGCTGAAACTTTTAGCGCATTTTATGACCAACATAGTTCGTTTAGACGAAGCAGCTCCTTGAAACTTTCACAAGAAGCTTATTTTACGTATGAGTTATTTATCTATGTGTTCTTCCGACTTGTCTTCTGTGAGCTACAGAAAACTAACAATAGCTCTCTACATATTTTCAGGAATTGGTGCCCCACAGCTCTCATATGTGAAATGTCATACTACCGCCTTGAGCTGCTGATAAAATGCTTTATTTATGCAACCAGTTTCACTCGCCAGACCATCAGCTCCATAAAAATACGTAAAATCCTTATCGTCAAGTGGTAAAACCATGACAAACTTTCATCATATCATAATATAAATTATGTTGTCACTCCATAAAAACTGTAATCGGCGTTGATGCTGTGAACAGATTCATACCACGCAGAGGCGACTCAAAAGCTGGTCATTGCTTTGTAAATATTTCTTTTATAGCCATATCGGTATTCTGTATTTTATTTTACGTTCTCTCGGGACATATCTTTTCTTCGCTGGCTAAATTCCATTCGCTGTGCACATATAGACTCAAGCATACACATAACATTGGACATCGGTAAATTTTAAAAAAATATCACAGCTTCTGCAAACTAAAATTGTAATATTGCTCGGAATTAATTATCGATTTGCTGCAAAATACTTCATATTTTAATTTATCGCTACCTACACGGTATCGTGGTAGTTATTAAGTCGGGTTGTTCATAATTAAATACCCGTGTTCCAGCAATACCAAATACATACATTAACTCTTCAGTCGGTTTCACTTGCGCATTTTCTTCTAAACAGATATATTTATTTTTTTATTTCCATAAGAGAAGGATATCTTTCAAGTTGTATTTTGATTCTTGCTCTATAAACGTGACTCTGTATCCACTTTTGCTGTCTCTGCGGGTCTATTTCTTTCGCTGTTTAAAGATATATACAAAGAGCTCTTTTTGCCTCGTGACATATGAAGGCGGTGACTGATGCTACAGTCTCTGCCTTCACTGATTTTTCTACGCTGATGTGTGGCCTTTCTTGAATTTACGTGAATGTACACTAAAATAATTATTGACGCTCTTCTCAGGCAAACTGGTTTAGAAAAACTTCCGCTACCACTCACAATAAAAAATTATTTATTCGTCACAGTACCTATTTCGGCCTTGGGCCCATCCTCAGATGCTTATTCATTCATGTATATGTTTATATTGATGAAGATCACTGTATAAATACAGTGGATTAGTCAACTGCAAATAATTTTCTTTGTATTATTAGTCGCCAGCAAATATTTTTTGTATTTATAAAGTGATCTTCAGCAATATAGACATGTACGTGGATGTATAAACATCTGAGGATGGGCACAAGCCCGAAGCCAGTCGTGCCACTAATAAGTTGTTATTTTTCTAAACCCTACAAAGGAACAGCCACGGAGTTCAACAGCGTCCACTACGGATGAAATTCACAAACTGGTTTGAATCAAACAGCCTTTCTGAAAAAATTCGAGATTACCTATGAAGTGACATGCAAGTGGGATCACCGGTTTTCGCTTACATTTAATCGCAACGCCTGAAATATAGTTACTTAGGGGAAAGCTTCTATTAAACAGGAAAGACACACAAAACAATTAGAAGTGCCATGCCATCACGAATAAATCTGTCATTTCTCACCATGATTCAGTAAAAGCCACATTCTTCCGTCATTTATAGCTTACACATATGCTCATAAATCGCTTTCAGAATCTCACAACTGTAATCTCTTGGAATAATTAATTCTTTACTCCACCTTGAGTCGTTCTGAATCTCATTTTCATAGATTCGATGTTCAGAAAATCTTGCGCCATTACTCACTGTCCTTCAACTGACCGTTTCTCTGATTTGAGACACATATTAATCTCTCTGGGCGTAACACCTACACAACAGAAGATACATGTACAACGTAATTTAGATATTTATGGTAACAAGATGGTACTGAGTACAGAAAAATAAAGAAAAAATGTAAACAGACACTACAGAAAGATTCTGCCAACGTTTGTGTGAAAAATGGTACATGAAACTTCCATTCTTTTCAGTATTATCGGTACGTCGTTGTACATCCAGAACATTACGTACGAGTAAACGACTCTAGGGCAAGAAATGAAGTTTTCGGCAAAAGATGGCACACACATCAAGTATCTCTTCTCTCGACCAAGCGACTGAAACAACTATGAATCTTTTTAAGTGGAACGACATACATTTTTTATGACCTTAGAAACGTCTTAGGAAGAGAATTTCAAGGTTATAACATTCGATAGGGTTTGCAAATACAAGTGCAAAGCAGGCGACAAGCACTTACCGTATTTGCTGACGGCGTGTTAACATTGCTAAACAGCGTTCAGCCCGATGGTATGCACAATGCATATGGGTCGCTACCTTCTATTGTGTATGTACCTGTGCGTGAAATATGAAATTCAGTAATGAAGAAAACTCGATATCCCTTTGGATATCGTTTTGTGTGCGGCAGGTACACCATGGACGCCTTCGCATTGTATGGCTGCATTTATGTAAGCAAACGCTTAAAATTACCTAGCTATTATTGCAAAAAATTCACTGCTATTAAAATTTCCTAGAGGAAAAAAATGACGTTTGTTACCCATTGTTAAAGCTGTCAGTGGTTCAGAGAGGAGTCCAATATGTAGTAATAAAAGTTTTCGATCATTTGCCCAATAAAATTAAATATCTGACAGATAGCGAAGCAAGTTTTAAATCTAATTCCATATATTTTCTCCTGAACAACTTCTTCTATTCCACTGACAAATTACTACTTACAAACTGTTGGTCAGTTACAAAAATTGTTTTTAATTGTAAATGCACGACTAGGAATAAAATGATAATATGTTCATCAGGGTTAACAGTAATCAATAATCATGTACACATATCGTGTAAAATGATTCGTTCTGCATAATTTCAATAAAAGAATTGTTCGAAGGACCTATGGAACATGTAACTAACTAAGGTAACGATTTGCTTCAATATCTTTGTAGATAAGACATGCAAGTTATACCAGTAAAAAAAAATTACTCACACTTTTCATACTATATTTTCTCAGAAATGTTGTTCGATGCCTAAAACCACTCACGAGACGTTCAGGTTCTGCAAGTTAAGCTGTCCGCCTAGTTCAAATACAGGTTGAACAAGAATTACAGTGACAAAATTTCGGACGTTTTCAGGGATATTTTCTGACACTGTCCGAGGCTCGTTACGTTTCTCTTGTATTCTTACCCCCATTTGCCTTTTTATTTTACTGAAAACAGTTCATTCACTCGCGGAACTTGCTGTTGGACGTTTTTCCTGGCGCGTGATTCTTTTCTAATTTATTACTGGCTTTTGAGCATTAGCCATACAACTACCCTCAAAATGAGTGTTTATCGTTTAAAAGAGTAATAGCCTGAACCGTTAAAAAACGAACAACTCTCCGTTACATTCATTAAGTCAATGATGCAAGAAAAGTAATACGTAGTACGAAAGAAGGGTTGACAACACAAATCGTAGACTTTAATTTACTATTTTATAATGTAAAGAAATTGAAAAGTCACTATTCGTGTAATCTTATATCTATCGCTTGCGCCTTTGTCCCGCACTGTGCGCGGAGTTGGCGTGGTTAATTCGGATTTGGCATGTTAATATGAAGGGGTGGCCGGATGCCCTTCCTACCGCCACCCCGTACCCCCCCGGGACGGAATCAGAGTACCCCATCTGTCTGCGACTAGTGTAAATAATGGAAAAGTGCGGATGTCAGTCGTGTAATTGAGGCGGGACGTGGGGACCAGCCTGGTATTCACCTAGAGGGATGTGGAAAACCGCCTAAAAACCACATCCAGGCTGGCCGGCACACCGGCCCTCGTCGATTATCCGCCGGGCGGATTCGAGTCGGTGCCGGTGCGCCTACCCGAGTCCAGGAAGCAGCGCATTAGCGCTCCCGGCTAACCTGGCGGGTCTTCCTGTAATCTTGTATGTCCTTCTGTATTGATGTAAGTCGGTTCCCGTCATATCACCGAAGTTAAGCCCTGTCGGGCTTGGCTAGAATTGGAATGGGTGACCGTTCGGTCAGCCGAACGCTGTTGGCAAGCGAGATGCACTCAGGCCTTGTGAGGCAAACTGAGGAGCTACTTGATTGAGAAGTAGCGGCTCCGGTCACGAAAACTAACAACGGCTGGGAAACCGGTGTGCTGCCCCTCCATATTGGCATCCACTGACGCCTATAGGCTGAGGAAGACACGGTGGTCGGTCAGTACCGTTAGGGTCTTTCGAGGCCTGTTCGGACGGAGTTTAGTTTTAGTATTAATTTAAGAGGGCATTAATTTCGTAATTTCTTGATATCTTCCGTCGCACCGGAAGAAACAGTAGTTAACATCTCCATCGCTGCGCATTCACACGAAGAATTTTGAGGTGGTAGAGAATTTGCCGTAGATCCCCGTGATAAAAACGAAGCCGTGCCGTTGCCACACTACGACGTTTCTGTCGTTTTGGTACTAACAAGGGAACCTCCCCATCGCACCCCACTCAGATTGAGTTATAAGTTGGCACAGTGGATAGGGCTTGAATATCTGAACACAGGTCAATCGAGAAAACAGGAAGAAGTTGTGTGGAACTATGAAAAAAAAAGCAAAATATACAAACTGAGTAGTCCTTGCGCAAAATAGGCAACATCATGGTAATGTATGCTCACGAGCGCCGTGGTCCCTTGGTTAGCGTGAGCAGGTGCGGAGCGGGAGGTCCTTGGTTCAAGTCTTCCCTCGAATGAAAATTTTAATTTCTTTATTTTCGCAAAGTTATGATCTGTCCGTTCGTTCATTGACGTCTCTGTTCACTGTAATCAGTTTAGTGTCTGTGTTTTGCGACCACACCGCGAAACCGTGCGATTAGTGGACGAAAGGACGTGCCTCTCCAATGGGAACCGAAAATATTTGATCGCAAGGTCATAGGTCAACCGATTCCTCCACAGGAAAACACGTCTGATATATTCTATACGACACTGGTGACGGCACGTGCTTCACATGACAGGAATATGTTGTCGACCCACCTAGCTTGTACACTTGGCGAATGGGTAAAAAGATTCTTGTACCTTGCCCGATTTAGGTTTTCTTGTGGATGTGATAATCACTCGCAAAAAAGTGATGAAAACATAAGAGTTTGTCACATAAACTGTAACAAATGAATGCAACAGTTTCACAGTTGCACAGTTTTCCCTGTGCTATGTCAAAACATATGTTTTTAACGTTTTCAAATTTTTCCGTGTGTAGACCGTCAAATCCTGCATATGTCCAAGCAAATCTGAACATATCCTGGAATTTTGGAGAGCGAAGTTAATTATGTGTGAGTGCCTGAACTTTGATAATTGTCTGAAAACAAAAAATTAAACTTTTCACCCGAGTAGACTTGAACCAAAGACCTCCCGTTCCGTAGGTGCTCACGCTAACCACGGGACCACGGCACTCCTGAGGTCAACGTGTCCTTGATGTTGCCTATCCTGCCCATGGACTACTCAGTTTGTATATTTTGCTTATTTTTTTCATAGTCCCACACAACTTCTTCCCGTTTTCTCGATTGATCTGTGTCCAGTTTTTCAAGGCCTATCCACTGTGCCAACCTATAACTAAGTCTGAGGGGGGTGCGATGGGGAGGTTCCCTTGTCAGGACGCGACGGGAGATCACGGAGGCATAGTGTCTCCCATTAATTTCAGAAGACACATGGAAGCTGTGCGTCAGCAGTGTGATATGTTTATCAATGAACAGTAGCACGATATGCACATCATGTATCAATTCACTCAATCCAATGGAAGAGAGCTCCAGTGGCAGCGAGCTGCTCACGGAGTGTTAGCGACTTCTTCCATATTAGGGTCGTTGCATTACTCTGTGTTATGCGTTTTGGTGATTGCAAATTAAGGGTAGTGAAGGAGAAAGGTGATAGGGACAATAATCCGGATAAATCATAATTACATTATCTCTCTGTCACGAGCCGCCGGAAGCCATCGGTCCCTTACACCAAAACACACGGGAAATATCCCTCAACGACCCACGAAACTTTATTGCTGTACTCTTGTTTTCGTTCTATGTACTTATTATAACTGTCGATGTGAATCATGTCGATTGTACGCATGATCTCTCGCGACATCGTTTGTCCAGTAATTGCACAAGGTCGTTTACCGCCGGTCCCCAGATTTAATTCAAAAACTTCTCCGTGAAGAATCTCTGCAACTGAATACGGAAGCGAGGCTCAAGTGATGGGGGCGCGACGTAACGTAGGCGTTTGATGGTTCTTGTGACGAACTCCAGAGCAGTTCGTCCCGCTGGGTCTGGGTGGGGTAAACACAACAGGTCAGGGAGGAGCGCCAGTAAACAGGGGCGATGCGTTACTTGTAAACACTGGGCTGCCGCGTGCCAGAACACCCTCTCCGCCACAAACACTGTGTTTTCACACTCACTCATCGCGCTCGCACACACACACACACACACACACACACACACACACGCACACACACTATAAACGGACACGACGCGGACCGTGGGGCAAAACAAGGCCTGTCCTAATTTCATTTCACACCACTCGACGTTCCATTTCTGGGTTCATTATGTATATTAGAATACGTTTCAAAAAGATCTCAAGATGGTTACTACAGACCAAAATCGATAGAACAACGAAAATTTTTCTGCTCATGGACTGAAATTAAAGAAACAATTTCTATACTTACTGGATCAATGTCACTATTCGCAACTATTTCGCAGGTTGGAAGACCTCTATAGGCTCTGACAAAATCGTAAGAAACATGATCTGTAGAAGGAATATTGTTGTTAAACGCGGTAAGAGGCCATTTATCTGAAGTACTTGGATTTAACGAATGAATGAGTTCATTGAGCCATGTTCCGTGGTTCGATTAGGTCGAAGTAATTTATATTATTATGTAGCAATAAGAATAATATTACAGTTAAAGCCGCCTATTGAGGCAAAATACATAAAACTACACGGTCCAATCACGTCACTGTGACCACTGCTTATCTTCGACGTCAACGTGGAGTAACCACTCATAGACGGCAGGTGGCAACAATGGAAGTGGGGCGTATATAAAGCGTTTCAGGGGGATGCGGAAAACAATGCACTCGTTCTCGTAACGCGGAAACGGAACGATTTATCTGATGTCCGAAAGGACGTGGTCATTGGCTTTCGGGCGAAGGGTAGAAGATCTTTGATACGGCTAAGTCTGTGAACTGTTCGTGTGCTGATATGGTTAAGGGGGGGGGGGGGGGGGGTAGGACGTCAAGCGGGCCGACTTGGAGCAGGAGAGGCACCACAGGACATTATAATTTCCACTGTCTATACTTTTACAAGTAAAGTCATAAAACTTTGTCAGCATGACCAGGAAGGAGTCACGATTCACACTCGTAGCAGCGGAAGTTCAAAAACATAACAAAATAATTTTTTTTTACATGTGAAATTTCATCATTCTTTTCACTTACTATTGGCTGCATTTGTTGCTATAGGTACACTTTTCTTCATAAGTAAGAGAGACTGTTCGATGAATTTTGCACAGCATACAAACCATACTTACAGGTGTCTGAAAATCTAGAATCTATTTAATTTATGAAAAATGAATGAGCTGTTACGTTTTAAACTTTATGTTTCGAAAAAAATCAAATTTTGTAGTTAATTACCTCAATTTTTACCACAGTTTTTAATAGATTTGGAAAAGTCTAGAGTTTCATACACCTGTAAGTATGTTTGTATGTTTTGTATGCTGTGCAAAATTCATCAAAGAATCTCTCTTACTTGTGAAGAAAAATGTACCTATAGCAACAAATGCAGCCAACAGTAAGTGAAAAAATGATGAAATTTCATATCTAAAAAAATTTTATTTCGTTATGTTTTTGCACTTCCACTGCTATGAGTGTGAACCCTGAATCCTTCCTGGTCATGCTCACAAAGTTTTATGAATTTATTTGTAAAAGTATAGACAGTAGATAATACAATGTCCTGTGGTGCCTCTCCTGCTCCAAGTCGGCCCATTTAACGTCCAACCCCCCTTAAGTTAACCCTGAATGGCAAAATGGCGCTATTTAAGTTCGTTAAGTGATATGTATTTAATTCCCACTTAAGGATAGCGCTAGAGCGCAATCAGTTTTCATTGTATTTTTTTCTGTCTCTTTCTCCTCAAAAGCTTCTAGTACTTACACTGTGCTTCTTCTTCCTTTTTTTGTCCAATTCTTTCCTGTCTTCTTATTTCTTCTGTGTATTTTTTCTCGTCTGTTCTGCCCTTCTGTGAAGATGTTTAGTTTCCTGAGGTCTTACATTATTCCCACTCTCCACTTGTTATTACTGTATTAGTCGTCAGTACGTTAAAAAACTTCTTGGTCAGTCTGGTTTCGTTCATCCTATGTACGTGTCCATAGAACTTTGCCTTTCTTTTCCTGATGTTGTTCGTAATCTTCTCTGTCTGTTCGTACAGATTTTTTTTGTTGGTCACTTTATCCAGATCCACTGTCTCTGAGCCGGCCCATACCTCCTTCTCAGTATCTTCCTTTCTTTTTTCCCATCTCCTTGATTTTCGTACTTCCCTTGACTGCCGCTGTTTCTCAGATGTACAAAGCCTCTAGTACGTCTAAAGTATAGCAGTGTCTTAATTCGGTATTGATGGAAACATTTCTCTTGTTGTAATGGTTCCATGTAACTCTCCATGCTTTTTGTAGTTTTGTGATCCTTTATGCGGGATGTCTCTCCTACGAGTGTTCACTCTCATCTTCCCTAACGCTTTGGCAGATATTTGCAATTTAGTTTCCAATGTGCCGACGCAGCTCATCGCGTGTTTAATTCAAGCCCTCTGTCAACGGGAACTTTCGGTTGAATCCCTTACAAACAGACATATTTTTAAAGTGGAATTTTACGTTTCCATTCTATAGAGCGGTCCCATATTACTCTACAGCGAAATGTCTTTTATCTGCAAGTACTAACAGTGACAGTAAAACACGAAGAATGAATAGTACATCAGGAACGACTGAGTAGCGGTCCTGCATGGCGGTAGCAGTCATCGTGGGTTAATGCGGTGCTGTTGCTGCTCAAAGACTGGTTGTCGTTCGTGTTTTACCATCACTGTTGATACATATCGATAAAACGAAAATCGCAGTAGACTGTTTTGGTACCGCTGTATCGAATGGGCCGGCCGAAGTGGCCGTGCGGTTAAAGGCGCTGCAGTCTGGAACCGCAAGACCGCTACGGTCGCAGGTTCGAATCCTGCCTCGGACATGGATGTTTGTGATGTCCTTAGGTTCTTAGGTTAGTTAGGTTTAACTAGTTCTAAGTTCTAGGGCACTAATGACCTCAGCAGTTGAGTCCCATAGTGCTCAGAGCCATTTGAACCATTTTTGTATCGAATGGGCGGGTAAAATTGGGCTTTAAAAATCATTTTGTTCCTAGCGCGAAAGAAACCGATCCTTTCCGTTGACACTGGGCGTCACATGGAGGACGTGATCAGCGTTATTTGTCTCCAGCTATACACTGCAAAACCGAAATTGCAAATATCTCCCCAAACACTAGAGAATGTCTGTTAGGAGAGAACACCCATACACGAGGGGCGTTTGAAAAATCCGTGCAAAGTCCGAGAGATGGCACCACCGGCGAGCATCGAGGTCATGTTTAGTTAGTAGCATCTTTGGAAAGAGCGCACACCAAGTTTCAGCCATATGGTCTATTTCTTTGTATTTGGCATTCGTGTGAATCAAAGAAGTCGAGTGATTGTCAAAAAGTATGTAAGGCAAAACGCCTCAGCAGACTAAAGAGAAGCTTGATAAACATTACGGTGACTCTGCACCTTCGATTAGAATAGTTTATAAGTGGTTTCAAAATTTTCGGAGTTTCCATATCGGCGCAAGTGATGCTGAACGTTGTGGACGCCTCGTGGAGGTTAGGACTCCATAAATCATTGATAAAATTCATGATATGGTGATCGACGACAGAAGAGTTACAAGTACGTGAGATTGCTAGTGCTGTGGGCATCTCGAATGAAGGAGTACATAATATTTTGCATAAACATTTGCACATGAGAAGTCATCCGCAAGATGGGTTCCGTGATTGCTCAAGCTTGACCAAATACGGAATCATGTGAAGTGTTGCAAGGATGGTTTGAAGCTGTTCGAGAAGAATCCGCAGAACTTTAAGCGTCGTTTCGTCACTGTGGATGAAACACGGATACATTACTATACTCCTTAGACCAAACAACAATCTGAACAATGGGTTACCAAAAAAGGCTAAGGCCATTCCTTCGGCTGGAAAGGTTATGCCGTCTGTCTTTTGGAATTCGCAAGGGATAATCCTTAGCGACTATCTGAAAAAGGCTAAAACTATTACAGGTGCATATTATTCATCGTTAATGGACCGTTTGAAAACCGAGTTGCAAGAAAAACGCCGGCGATTCGACAGCAAAAAAGTCCTTTTCCATCACGACAGTGCACCAGCACACACCTCAGCAGCTGTAGTCGCAAAATTAATGGAAGTAGGATTCCACCTCTTTCACATCCCGCCTATTCTCCAGAGTTGGCTCCGACGGACTACTAGTTTTTCCCCAATTTGAAGAAATGGGTGGCGGCACAAAAATTTTGTTCAAACGAGGAGGTGATTGCAGCAACTCATAGCTATTATGCAGACTTGGATAATTCCTATTATTCGGAAGGGATCAACAAATTAGAACAGCGTTGGACGAAGTGCATAAGTCTAAAAGGAGACTATGTCGAAAAATAAAAAAGGTTTACCCCAAACACGTAAGTAGTTTTTATTTTTGCACGGACTTTTCAAATGCCCCTCGTATACAGGGTGTTACAAAAAGGTACGGCCAAACTTTCAGGAACCATTCCTCACACACAAAGAAAGAAAATATGTTATGTGGACATGTGTCCGGAAAGGCTTAATTTCCATGTTAGAGCTCATTTTAGTTTCGTCAGTATGTACTGTACTTTCTCGATTCACCGCCAGTTGGCCCAATTGAAGGAAGGTAATGTTGACTTCGGTGCTTGTGTTGACATGCGACTCATTGCTCTACAGTATTAGCATCAAGTGCATCAGTACGTAGCATCAACAGGTTAGTGTTCATCACGAACGTGGTTTTGCAGTCACTGCAATGTTTACAAATGCGGAGTTGGCACATGCCCATTTGATGTATGGATTAGCACGGGGCAATAGCCGTGGCGCGGTACGTTTGTATCGAGACAGATTTCCAGAACGAAGGTGTCCCGACAGGAAGACGTTCGAAGCAATTGATCGACCTCTTAGGGAACACGCCATTCTCCAGGGCTGCATGAGCGCATCAGGGATTCCATGCGACGGAGGGTGGATGCATGTATCCTCGCTAACGGAGGACATTTTGAACATTTCCTGTAACAGTTTGAAGTCACGCTGGTACGTTCTGTTGCTGTGTGGTTCCATTCCGTGTTTAATGTGATTTGAAGAGAAGTAATAAAATGAGCTCTAACATGGAAAGTAAGCGTTTCCGGATACATGTCCACATAACATATTTTCTTTCTTTGGGTGTGAGGAATGTTTCCTGAAAGTTTGGCCGTACCTTTTTGTAACACCCTGTATATAATTACTGGATCTAGTGAAGACATAAGCCGAAATCTGTCACTAATGTAATCTAAAATAATTTTTCATATAGTTTGTTTCAAAGCGTACATTTCTTTCACTATAAGGATTTCCGTAAGCGCAGTCGCCCTTCCACAGCTGTTGTTAACGGTAAGCACCAAGACTTGAGTATAGCTACAGTTTAACTTCCAGTGGGCAGTTATCCTCCGACGCAGACCTCCTACATAATTCTTTTCCCTCCCTGTGTGTGTTCTTTGTTCTCGTAGCAGCCGCAAAGGAGCCATCATCGTCCTCCCTCGACTCGTCTTCCTCTTGTTGCAAACAGCGAAATCTATGGCAATGGCGTAATTGCGCTTGTTCTCTAAAATTTAACGCTAATGAAAAAGAGTAACTCGCGGCCCATTACCAGTTTAACTGTTATTTGTTCTCGCAGCGCCTCTGAAATAAGTTGCCCGTAATTGCCCAAAGCGTGCGCCTGCCAGCGAAGGAGCTGGCCAGTACTCGGCGAAGGGCGCCGCTGAAATTGCCGGCAGACTGGCGGCCGCTGAGGCTGAGTACCCCTAATGGCGGCCGCTTTGTCGTCTGCCGGCGTCGCGTCGCCGCCGCTACGCGCCGCGTACATCACAGGCCGATGCCACGCCTCCGAGGTCTGACACGTAGGTCGCCGCCGTACGCTGATGTACATTTACCACATCTTCATATACATTCAGCGAGGTACTGCAGAGTGCATGGGGGAGGAAACCTACCGATTGGCGAATAGTGCACGTCATCCCCATTTTGAAGGCCTACAGGCTGAGTGCCCTTCGTTATCCGTGTGTATATTTATAGCAGTTATTTACAAGCCCATCTTCTCCTACGCCCTCTCTGCTCATCTAATCGTCACTCATCACCCCTGTCCACCTTCTCTACCCTCAACTCTCTATCTATATCACCCCAACTCTCTTTCCATTTCCTCCTTCCATTCTCGCTGTCCATCACCTTCTCCCGCTCTCCCTCTCTCTCCATGTCTTCCTTCCCCTCGCACAGTCCCTTTCCTTCCTCTGTCGATCTTCTCCTCGTCCTATCTCTGACCACCTCCTTCTCCACCCTATCACTTTCAAACTCTTCCTTCACCTTCTCTGTCTATCCATATCTCCTAAACCCTTCTCTTTTCTCGTTATCACCCCTAACACAATAAGAGGTTCCTCGTTCTTACGCCCTCGCTCGCCCCCCCCCCTCTCTCACATACAGTATTTACAGATATTACGTAATATGTGTACCAAGTTTGGCTGAAATCTATCGAGAGGTTGAAGAGCATCTTCTTACACGAGCCGTTTCTCACATATTTGTACACGAATTTCACCTATATCTCTACGAGATTTCGTCCTCCACTTTCGTTTTCATGCATCTCAATGTTTATGACGTCAAAAAAATGGTTCAAATGGCTCTGAGCACTATGGGACTTAACATCTATGGTCATCAGTCCCCTAGAACTTAGAACTACTTAAACCTAACTAACCTAAGGACAGCACACAACACCCAGTCATCACGAGGCAGAGAAAATCCCTGACCCCGCCGGGAATCGAACACGGGAACCTGGGCGTGGGAAGCGAGAACGCTACCGCACGACTACGAGCTCCGGACTTTATGACGTCATATCAGCAGATATCTGTGTCCTGCAATGATGATTAGAGGTACTTCCAGTGGTATATGTGGAAACTGTCTGGGTAATGTGTTACGAAAATAACATGTGCACCACATTTGTTTGAAATCGATCCAGAGGTTGAGAAGCAGAATTTAACCAAACCTTTGCGTGTGTTCGCATGTCACACGTATTTCACGTATTTTTAACATACTTGTAAACCAATTTCATATGCCCATATCTCCTGAGCTTTTTTGTTGTACAACGATGGTTACAAGTGTATTCAGTGGTGTATGTGGATACTGTCTCCGAAACATTTTGCGAAAAGAAATAGTAACAAAGAAGTACTAAATTAGAACGTCATGCCTGCTGCGGCATTTTTATTGCATGAACAGTAAGAATGTAGTAAGCTAGAAACACTTTGTGGGAGCTGTCAGCGAGCGAAAGTCTCGTAACGCTTTGAAAGTACGTGTAAAGTGTGCTGCAACTCATTAAGTGATCTCATTCTCAAACAATGGACGAATATAGTCTGGCTATTTCCGCATAGTGATCTACGCTTCTTTTTCCGCCCCCTATCCCCACCTTCCCGTGCGGTAAGTGGATCTTTCCAGAAAGTAAGTGATATGTGTACCAACTTTGGTTGAAAACGACGCACTGCTTTAGGAAAAAGATTTGGGACATACATACTCATGTTAATGCGGTGTTCCTTTACTTCGGCAGGGCATTCGGTGCAGTGCCGCACTGTCGTTTAGGAAACAAAATGTGACCTTATCGAGTGTCAGGTCAGATTTGTGACTGACTATAGAATGTAATGGACAAAGATATGTAAACACCAAAACAACGCAGTACTGTGCCTACTACGGTACAGGAAAATCGGTGGCGTTCACAACAGTTTCTAATCGCCTCGGAATGGAAAAGTATGGTTTTGAGGGGAATATTACGCCGTTGTTCCTACAAAATATTGGCACGTTCAGGCAACGATGATGGAGTGTGATACCAACCATGCGCTCTGCTTTCCAATCCAGTCCACAAAGGCTTATGAAAAGATCTGCTCACTCTGGTAGCCAGAGGACATGCGAAAGTTCCTCCACGTGCTCACAGAAACAGTCACCTCTATTTCCTGTACCAAAATTTTACTTGTTGAGAGTACCCCATTAAAAAGCAATACCGAAGTTTAAAATTTTAGAAAGCACTGTGTATTTGGATCACAGCGGTCGGTATAAAGTGATAAAAATCAAATAAAAACAGTCTGTATCTAGCTTTCAGATTTTTTTATTTGTTAGCAAAGGGTTTCGATGCTTTCCTCAGCCGATATTCACGCTTTACCTCGCCACTATTGTTCCTCTTGGCTGCAGACGGAGCGAGATCCGTAGAAGTAAGGTTGTAAGCAGTGACAACTTCACATCTAGCGATCTCGCTCCGTCTGCCGCCACTAACAGCCATTATGGCGCGCAAAGGGCCGAAACCGGTTGCTAACAAATATTAAATTCTGAAAACGCGATCGAGACTGTTTTTATGTGATTTTTAGCAATACTGAAGGGTCTGTCCAACGTGGGTCTCGTACGACACTTTCATCGTGAGTGACCTACAATTCCCAACGATTTTCCAAATGAATTTCGGTCTGACATTTGTCTTCCCCACGAATAGTCGAACGTGTTTCTACCACTTCAAATCGCTCTGTACGCTACTAGCATACGTTTCATGGATGTGGCTGTTCCACTGATTGTTGTTCTAATCTTACTCATACAACAACGGGTATATTCGCATATTCCACCCTAATGGTAGAAAAAATATCTCGCTAATCAGTGGAAGAAGAAATCAAAGCGTGTGCGTTTATTGATCCTTATCCTTGAGACATGAAGTCCGCATCTATTGTAACAATGGAAAACTGCATTTACTGTACGGAAGTACGAGAAACTACCCTATGGTTATCGTTTTTTAAAATAAATGCCAACTTTCATTTGAATTACGAAAGTTAATAAAAACCGATCTATCTCTACAATTTAATGGAAACCACTTTCTTTTACTTTTTGCCAAACTAAACAGGTATCCATTTGTCTGAAGTATAAACAACACTCAAAAGCTACGCAATTAAATAAGACAATATAAAGCTATGGTATAGAACACTTAACAGTTCATAACAGTATTGTCGCAGACAAAGGAGAGGCGGGACTAACAAATGGCACAGTTAATAACGAGACAAAACGGGAGTAGAGATTGACCTACAACACGTCTGCGCGTGCCCTTTCACATCTCTGGGTTCTCAACGCAAGCAACGGATCCCATACGGCAGGCATAGAGAGTCAGTACAGTTTCGCGGGTAGTCGCCTCTATACGATGTCGTCCACTCTTTCTGGCAGATCACAGATTCACTAATACTTCTCTGATTCCAGCCACCACAGCATTAGAGCGATAAGTACGGAATAGCTGACGTAGAAAACTGTTGAAACAAGCTACAGTATAGGCTCTCGCGGCCGATACGAACTTCACTTAAAACTTACGGGCTGACAAGCCGAGATCGACACGTATAACTTTCCCCTGAAGTTTCGTGTCCGGCTGCGAAATACTCGTCATGTGTGAAGCAGCGAACTGCAATCAGAATTCGACGGAGCACAGGATATATATTAGCGGTGCAGAGGAAACCACAGTCCATCACGTGACGCCGGCCAAGAGACCACGTCTGGTGGTACCAACATTCTCGATCGAAAGTAAATGATCATTATTCCTTCGAAGCAAAGAGGATATCCATATTTTCACTAATTTTACTCCTTCCTCTTTTCTATTAAAATTATTACGTAGTGTATAAATCTCAATAGCCTCTCTATCATGCACGCAAGATAAGACGATGTTTTCGATATGACGCTCGCCTCACTGAGTTTTATTTCATGATTACTCTCTTGGCATACATGTTCTACTATGACTGATTTATCCTTATCTCCCAGGTGGTAATTACCCAACCCTTCTTTTCGTAACGCCCATATAAACCCGGTGTAGCCACAGGATGTCGGATTACCTTTTCCCATTCATAAATACTGTTTTAGTTTCCTGGTGAATCATAGCCGGCGACACGTGATGGACTGTGTTGCCCTCTACACTGCCCACATATCCGGCGCTCCTTTGAGTTCTGAGTGCAGTTAGGCGCTTAACTCTCGAGGATGCCTCCCGCAGATGGGCACGAAATGACCACCTCTGTCAGCCTGGAAATTTTAAGTGGACTATTGTAAGAGCCGCTTCTGATAACAGTTTCACACTTGGAAGAATAACTGTAAACGCTACCACAACCGAGAAGAACTGAACAATGAGCATCAACAGGAAAAAGAGTACTGACCGTTTGCGACACAAGTAAAATGGCCCACATATCCGTAAATATTTGTTTCTGGACATACGTTTGTAAGAGTCTTTATTTTTGCGTATATCTCATGCAAGAAAATAGGAGATCACACACACACACACACACACACACACACACACACACAGAGAGAGAGAGAGAGAGAGAGAGAGAGAAACGCTTCCATGACACCTAATCTGACCGGTGGCCATTCGAAAACTTCCTGTGCCGGCTTGGCCTGGCTGGACCATTAGCTGGTGCTCTGCCAGCTGCACACGGCAGAACGGACCAGACAAGTGCTAAGCGGACAGTGGAGAGGCAGGAGGATATGGTAATGCGGCGCCACCTCCCCGCTTATCTGCAGCGCCAGGCGGACGCAGCGCGCCGCCGCCGTCTGCTCGCCTGCCCTCGCTGTCCCCTGGGAGTGCCCCTGTACGTATGCCTCCCCCACTGCACGCCGGGCCTGCTGGCCGCGTGGCTATCAGGGACTCCCAAATCTCTCGCCTCCACGTGCCTCGTTCACAGAAAGCGCTTCCGTGTATCTTCTCTCACTTTTCCAACAGTTTCATTTTCGGCAGCTAATAATACGCTGGCACGAATATACAGTGCTACTTCATTGTCCATTTATCGTCCGCTGCGAACTATGAGTCTTCTAGTCTCCGTACGTTACGATCTTCAGCAGACTTTCAAGACGATGTTTATGTTTACTTCTGAAAACAGCATTCAGTTTCCCAATTAGTGAAGTCGAAGCTATTTGTACCCCGCTGTTCATTTCTTCAAGCATCCATCTGCTTGTTACAGTTGTCACGTGGATAAAAATTCCAGAACTATTTCAATAACTTCATCAGTAAATTATGAAATGTTTTCGCAAACTGCGAACACGTTTATACAGCAGCGGATCGGGACGCGAACCCGGATTTCCCGCTTATTACGAGCGGTCGCCTAGACCTCTTCGGTATTTAAGCACGCCCCAGGACCGACCAATGCCTCCATATGTCCTAGTGTCTTGCATTCATGTCCGATGGAATGTTGCATGGAACTAAATAGACGCCGTAAAATACAGACACTGCGCCACTGCATTTCATGCCAAAGCAAGGAAACCTGATGAGAATAACATCATATCACCCTATGTGGGATCTCTTGTTTGAGATAAGGTATCATCTTTTCTAAGTCTTCCTCCTTAGCAGTTTTCAATCTGGCTGTTAGTTCAAGCTGCGGTAGATCTAGGCCTTTTATGGTTTCCATCTTCACATCTTTTTTGAATACATTCGTTCGCGTGCACGTTTCAACCATCAATGAATGTTTTTTTGAAAACACTATTCCTGAGTTGGGTTTGGAAACTTTGAGCCAATCGGCCTTGGCAATTTCTAACTTTTTTGTTATGAGGTGTTCTTAAGCTACTTTGGAGACATTATAAAAATCATCACCGTTCATCATACTGATTAGAAAAGGAGTTTTGCTATTTACATTACACAAAACTCTCACAAGATAGAACGAAACTTCACATTTTTCTACTCTTTTTCTTTTTTCAATTAGAGAAAAGTCTCGCCTACAGAGATGACATACTTGTGGTGAACTTCGTCAAAGAAATCATTACAGACCAACTATATCCACAGGAACAATGCCATTTGATATTTGTCGTGGCCGCAGTTGTTGCCAGACCACACTATTAACTTATTTTTCTGGGTAATTTTACTTTTAATCCCCCTTAACACACAGCTCGCTATTTCATTGTCTCCCCTGCAACTCATGCCCTCGTGCCAAAGAATCACAAAACCTTTATTATTATCTGCCAAATGCAATCCCAAATAGTAAGAAGAAAGTTGAAGTAAATAATACATTTGGCAGTGCGACAATGTTGGCAAAGTAAAACTTGTTGTAAATCTATGGATATTGAGCATGTGGTAGAATGTACATGATCACGCTTCATCCCTTCTTAGATTTTTGAGCGCGTCTATGATGAAATTCTAGTGAAGTACGATGTACAGCTCTATTGGTTGTGTCATTCAACATTTTACTTTTAAGCAGATCACATGTGTTACAGGTATCTTTCCTTGGGTCGCGAAATCTGAGTTTGCGAAAATGTTATTTCAATACTTTTTTTAGTACAAATATCTAATGTTTGTGTTTGGATAAAGCGTAACAAAAGCCTCATACATTCTTCTGTAATTTAAATCTTGGCTTAAAAATAGAAAAGAGCTTTTAGCCCTTGTGTAATGGTTTCCGTCCTTGGGGAAGCTTTTGATGTGCTCAACAAAGTGATTAACATCAGCAGCTGTATATTTCCTTTCTTTGTTCTTATTTCCCCCACGTTCAATGTAACATCACCATTCTTTTTTTTACTTTTACCAATGTTTCCACTCTTCGCCTGGTAATTTTGTGTATTTCCAGAAAGGTTTTTTTTCAAAACTTGAAAATGTCCACTTTCGTCTTTAGAAACTCTCCTCGGGTTCTTCGTAAGAACCATGAAGCTTTCTTCTAACTTTGCATACACTTATGTTTCCCATCAAATAAGATTTTTCCTTAACATTATCACCTAGTTCATAGAACTGATTGAATATGTTTAATTTGTGTTCCAATGCAATTTCTCTATACTAATAGCAGCACCGGCATGAAACCTACAACAAACAAACACGGGAATTAGAGGCATAAAGTAATTTGTAACTGCCACGAATAACCTGTTTGTTTGCTGCTCTGCACAGTTAGTAGGTCTACTATAGTCCAGGAACCAAGAGAAACATAACCTAACATAGGTTAGCTTAAAACGCCACAAAAAAATCATAATCACGCGAAGTTCTTCAAAAAAGAATACCTTTAATAAGTAATATGTTGTTTTGAGTGAAAGGGTTTGGCGTCTCAGACTCTTAATGTAAATGGTACATGCTGATCGATTCTTGTGGAAATTCATGTGCCTTAATTTCCAAAATTGGTCTTTTTTTCTCATATAACGTTCCAAAAGTAACGTAAATAGTCTGGAAAAACTAACACAATTTCTCTGTGCATTTAAAAATTGAAATCGATTGTCCTAACAACTCATTTGAATTCAATCTGTTACACCTGCATTTTCCTACGTAGATAAACAAAAGCTCTTTGCAAAATATGCTCATCACTGATCACGCTACACCAAGTAACTGTTATTCTCAATTCGTTACAAAACTTTTTTTTTTTTCAGTTACATCCTTTCCTTGTTTATAGCACAAACCGATGTACCATACATTAACATACAAATTTCCTCGTATTTCCCAAGATACATTCTGCAAACGTCTCGCTGAAAAATTCTTGATTCTCAGTTTTTCAAAGGCACACATTGTTCTAAAAGCCTTGCATGGCACATTTCTCAGATTCCGTTCTCTTCAAGAGGTTTCATAGCGTTAATGAGCGAGAACACAGAATATCCGACCGTAAGACCCCCCCCCCCCCCCCCCTTCAGAACTGCTGCAGTTTCTTGGCACTTATGTTACTTGGCTCAGGAAACTGAAAAACATATCACACATCCCAGTGCTTTCAAAATCAATTCACTCAAATTATAGACGGCACCTACCCAAAAACACCTCACCCGCGTTTCACACACAGTTCGGCACGTATCAGATAGCCCGCATTTCCTTAACGATGTAATTGTCTGCTGGATTTTTCTCCATTCTCTGTAACATAAACTATGTCCAGGTTTTTGAGTCTTCTGACTGGTTTGATGCGGCCCGCCACGAATTCCTCTCCTGTGCCAACCTCTTCATCTCAGAGTGGCACTTGCAGCCTATGACCTCAATTATCTGCTGGATGTATTGCAGTCTCTGTCTTCGTCTACAGTTTTTGCCCTCTAGAGATCCCTCTAGTACCATGGGACTCAGTCCCTGACATCTTAACAGATGTACTATCATCCTGTCCCTTCTCCTTGTCAGTGTTTTCCAGATACTCCTTTCCTCTCGGATTCTGAGCATAACCTCCTCATTCCTTACCTTATCAGTCCACCTAATTTTCAACGTTCGCCTGTGGCATCACATCTCAAATGCTTCGATTCTCTTCTGTTCCGGTTCTCCCACAGTCCATGTTTAACTACAATACAATGATGTGCTCCAAACTACATTCTCAGAAATTTCTTCCTCAAATTGAAGCCTGTGTTTGACACCAGTAGATTTCTCTTGGCCACGAATGCCCTTTTTGCCAGTGCTAGTGTGTTTTTGATGTCCACCTTGCTCCGAACCTTTGCCTAGGTAGCAGCATTCCTTAACTTCATCTTCTTCGTGACCATCAATCCCGATGTTAAGTTTCTCGCTGTTCTCATTTCTGCTACTTCTCATTACTTTCGTCTTTTTTTCGATTTACTCTCAATCCATACTCTGTTCTCATTAGAGTTCCCACTCCATTCATCAGATCATGTAATACTTCTTCACTTTCACTCAGGATAGCAATGTCATCACCTAATCGTATCACTGATGCCCTTTGACCTTGAATTTTAATTCCACTGGTGAACCTTTATTTTATTTCCATCATTGCTTCTTCGATGTACAGATTGAACAATGGGGGCTAAAGAGTACATCTCTGTGCAGTATTAGGATTTAATCACACGAGATGGTTAGTTGCGGAGAACAGGCTCGGTTTAGTGAAGCATGGGGAAGGAAATCCTTTTCAAACTAACCATTTCGGCATTTTATTCGACGCTGTGACTTTTTGTAAAGCGCTAGGAAGCCATTTACTTCTTTCTGTTTGGAGGGGATGTAGATCAAAAACAAAGTGCTCGGGTTAGGAAGGATGTGACACAGGGTTGCAGTCTTTTTCTCCTATTGTTCAGCGTAGTACCAATGACAGAAATAAAAGATAAGATCACAATTGGGATTAAAATCCATATCAGTACCAAGATTTGCTAATGACTTTGGTATATTCACTGAAAGCGAGGGAGAGTTGCAGGTCACACTGAAGGGAATGTACTATCCTATGAGCACAGAATTTGGAGAGAGAGTAAACCGGAGGAACTGAGACACGAGATTACTGATAAACTTATTTCAAAACTGTCGTCAACGAAGTTAAGGAATTCTGCTACCTGGGAAGCGAAATAACGTTTGACAGACGAAGTAAGGAAGACATAAAAAGCAGACCAGCACAGGAAATGAGGCCATTTACGACCAACAGAACTCAACTAGTATCGAACACTGGCCTTAATTTGAGGAAGAAAAGAGATTGTACTTCCGGAGCACAGTGTTGTATGGAAACGAATAATGGACAGTGTGGAAATCGGAAGCGAATTGAAGCGTGGTGCTAGGCAAGACAGAAATTTTAATACATCAAACAGCTGGGACGTTGAGATTAACAGGTTGGCACTTAATGAGTAAACCGTGGCGGTCGGCATCAAACCAGTCACAAGAATGATGACTCGAATTAGAAATATGAACACTTCTGTAATTGTTCATAACGTTCTACATACATTCGGCAGATACTTCAACTTCTGACAATGTAATGTTTAGTTTGTCTATAGTGTTCGGAATTTAGACACCACTTACTACTTCGCCACTCGAACTGTCGTCCTATGGCTCTACCTCATTCCTTGCTAACATTACTGAGGCTGTCCTGAGAGACCACTGGGTCTAAGGTTCAAATAGTTCAAATAGCTCTGAGCACTATGCGACCTAACTTCTGAGGTCATCAGTCGCCTAGAACTTAGAACTAATTAAACCTAACTAACCTAAGGACATCACACACATCCATGCCCGAGGCAGGATTCGAACCTGCGGCCGTAGCGGTCGCTCGGCTCCAGACTGGGTCTAAGAGAAAGGATATTGCGATAAATTTAGATTACCCACGAGTTCAGAGGTTTCAGTGTGGGAGGAACGCTTCACTAGTTAAAGCTACGAATCACTCCAGATTGCGTTCTGCCTGCGAAAGCAGTGGATCCGTACTCAGATCGCTACCCATTACACAATTTTAGCTTGTTATTGTAATTTTCAGGCACACTTCTGTTCTGTCGCTTCTACCCATCTCTCTTGCCCCCCCCTCCCCTTTCTCTTGCCCGTCATCTGTTTGTATCAGTAATACCGAATACTCATGAAACAAGACAGTACAATCATTGAAGTTTGTCCGGACACTTCGTCGTTGTGTTGTTATACAGTACAACGTTTCGGACACAGTTACAAATGGCTTTCATCATAGTAGTGTGTTTACGAGGCCGCGCTGGAAATGAAGACCTCCGAATTTTATATTTATTTCTCAGCACGGTCACTTTGCTGATGAACCTTTTTTTCACAATGAGAGATCAGTTTGTTAATACCGACACGGTAGAATGTTTGATTTTGTTGACGCAGCCACGACATCGTCTCTGCTTGCACCGCTTCATCAACGTCACAGTGATGTCCTCGAAGGTTCTGGGAACAGATGAAAATCGGATGGGGCCAAGTCGAGACTGTATGGGGGGTGACTGATGACAGTGAACGCAAGGCATCGGTTTGTTGCAGGTGTTGCAGGGCTCGTGTGCGGTCGGGCATTGTCATGCTGAAGGAGTGGGAGCCCCATGTGTGGACGAACTCTGCTGGTTCGAAACCCGATTACAGCAGCTGTTTCTCACGCCCCGACGTAGTTACGTTACACACAGCCATGTTACACGCTACAATTCTGAGCCCTCTAATGGTAGATGGTTGCAAACATGTAGACGTGAAGAACAAAGACGTTGTATGTTAATAACGTTTATTTTATTTAAAAATCCTTAAGAGTTTTCACATAAAAAATTCGAAGGCATTACCTTTCAGCACATCCTTGTACTTCAGCATCAACACTGGCAGGAACATTGGTCTATATAACGAACGGATGAAACGATCATATGCACGAAAAAGTTTTACTGACGACAACAACAGTAATGAAAGCTTAGGCTCGTACCAATCTGTGTCAAATCTTTATTGATCCGTTAAGTCTTTTATTTTGGTGATGACAGCACACCGTACGTATTCATTGGCAAATGGTCATTGATCTTGTTTCCCCTACTTCCCTATATAATTTTTCATAAGTCCATCCTGATGTCAGTCCAGGTTACATGGTCAAATCTGGACATATGAAACCTTGTCTCGTGGAATTCACGGTCAAAAGATCTACAAACAAAGGCATTCCATCATTTCTGCGCCTGCACACCACTTTCTGAGAATTTCATTCTCAGGATGTCAGATGCCACACAGACTAACATCACTCGAATTCACTCGCAGCGTGGATTAGCCGCGCGGTCTAGGCGCTGCAGTCATGTACTGTGCGGCTGGTCCCGGCGGAGGTTCGATTCTCCCTCGGGCATGGGTGTGTGTGCGTGTCCTTAGGATACTTTAGATTAAGTAGTGTGTAAGCTTAGGGACTGATTACTTTAGCAGTTAAGTCCCATAATATTTCACAAACTTTTTTTTTTTTTTTTTTTTTTTTTTTTTTAATTCACTCGCAGCAGTAAGCAGGTTCTCGACTACGTGCTAGATTTCAGACGCTGTTGCAACATCTGAAGATAAACTTGCGTACAATTTTGAAACGCCTTGCGTCAAATAAGTAACTCTTTCAGACCCTCTGGCTACTATTGTGTACCTTAGCTTTTACAGTCTTAGCTGCAACAGAAGTATTTTTTCCCAATGGAAACCTGAGGTACACATTTGTGAAAGTTCAACCTTTCCATGATGCGCAAGTGCTGCCAACTATTGGGCATAACTATGAAAATATCAGCAAGTCAGTTTAGCGGTGCGCTGCATCTTGTGGCTACCAGTACACACACATGTGGTCGGTTTGCTATATTTCCCTGTATAACTGAATACTGTAACTGTTATTTTGCATTGAATGGTCGCTTTACTACTTATTACAATCGAAAATATTTCGTAAACAGTTATTTTAGTCCATAAAATGAAGCCAAGTGTTCAAATTATGTTTTGAAAGCGGGTATATATTTTTGATTAAATCTTGCATCTAAAATAATTAAAAAGTCACCTACTAGAATTATCACAGGAATGAAAATTATCCTTCCTCCAGAAAAAATTCAGGTCTGAAACGTTTAAGTAAGAAGCTGCTCCGAAGTGGCAGGTAACAGTCTGCCTGATACTATTATTATTGTTTGGTCGCTATAGAAAACGGTCAGTTAGCTCACTTGTGTTTTTTTTCCTATTTTCCCAAAAAATCTGCATCTTAGAGCTATGTGTGTGCCGTTTACTTAGTGTGAGTGTGTCTTTGAGGGTCAGGCTGCTTTCGGTTAGTTGTTTAGACCTGACTCAATAAAGAGTCCATCTTCTGTCTGCGTGTAGTCTACGTAGTTTGATAAATATACAAAATTAGATCATCAGCCACCTATTAGAAATCAGCCGCTTCCATTTTTAATATCTGCGTTATTGTGTTAGTACTATTAGTTAAAAGTTTTAAAGAATTAGTTGTTTATGGCATGTGCTATTGTTAAGACCTTAAACCGTCCTCACACGGAACACGAAAGCGAACGTGGACATGGACCTGGACCAGTTTTGTGACGAAACAACGTAAACAATTCACGTTGCGCAGCATACCCAAACGTGAAATACAGAAACGGACGCTTCGAAAACTTTATGCGTGAACAGGAACGTTGCCAATCAGACGTGTAAGATGGGTTTCCGCGTCACAAGCACACCTTAGAAGACACCATATTCAACACTGACAATTGTAGTTTAAGCACGCATTTGGTGTGTTTTATTTTACAAATTATCTACTGTGATTATATGCTGACTCAAAGCGATAGAAGACTGAGGAACTTTCGGAGGTACTTTGATTCTAGAATTACTTGTTACAACAAAATAATTGGAAACAATGTACTGGTTGTAAGTATTTCGTATTGTAACTATAGAAGTACGTCTCCTCAAGGACCGGTGCACTGAAGATTTGTAAAAAAACACATCATTTCTGGATGATTTTGTTGTAATTAAGAATCAGTGACATAATGGCGGTTAAATCCTTTCGGAGGTTGTAAGATCAGACGCAGACTCAGATAACATTTGTCAACAGCAGTGTAGCGGACACACTCGCGGACTGTGCCTGTCGTCATTACACTTGCCGCAATCTGTTTTTTTTTTTTCCTTCATTTGACGTTTTTAAGATTCTGGAGCTTCCTCTTCAGGAGTGAGTTAATTTTATTTAATGAATGTGGCCAGGTGACATGGACAAACGAATTGCAACATCTCTATCTATGCCACCTGTTCAGTACAGACTAGTATACGAACATAAATGACGTATGCATTTTAACAGAGTTCGCGTAGCTGTTTTAGAAGCCCGCTTGTTTCGTAAGTAACTGTGTGATTGCACGCCCGACGAAGTCGACAACTCCTGCTGGAGAGCACTGCGTTCCCAAATGACGACGAGGAGCAGTACGTTCTTGAGTGTGCACCAACCGCGATGGAAACCACATTTGGTGTGCTTCACGTTGAGAAACACATCCCGTGTGAGGACGTCATTAGCAGCTCTTTCAAAAGTAGTGTCACTCGCGCTACATTATCGAAACCCTTTGCTCCATTACGTATCGTCTACGACAGGGAATTGTGTGAGTGAGAGGCACAAATTACATAGTATTAGCACAGCCACCCGTTCACCCACCGTCCCAGCCCCCTTGGTTTGGTTACATTACCTCACACTGATATTGGCGTGGCGGCATAATGATGGGCCCAGAAGATATCGTCCCGCCTGCCATCTGAAAAGTACATAAAATATGCGAATCTGAGTTCTCAAGTCATAACATAGTAGGGCAGTGGGAGAAGAAACATAGTTTTCGAGAAAATTATCTTGATTATCAACGCTGAATCGATCTGTAGACTATGTACTGTATATGTAAGAAAATCTTTCATATAAATGAGACTTGGCAATGAAATTGCTCTAAACCATTTATGGGTGTCCATGAGATTAATAGTAAAATATTTTGTGGAATTAGAATAAACTGTAACCTGAACGACAAAAAATACTGTAATACGAAATATTAATTGCATTCATTTATTGAATATACGTTTCTTAACATTTTATCTATTTATATTAGATATTTATTTATAATAAATATTTTATATTGTAATGCTCTGTTCAGAATCAACAAAAATTCAGCTAATGTTAGAAAATACACTGTTTAACTTAATGAAATATTAATCATTCTCAAAAAGACTTCTTGGATAGAAAACGCCTAATCCAGTGCCCTCACATCCAAAATATATCAACTGATAAGGCAGTCATAAGTCATAATTTGGAGGAAATGACCAACTTTGAAAGAAATTCTGTATTCGGAGGGTGGTTTTTTTTTGTTTTGTTTTTTGTTTTTATAGAAAACTGGAGAGTCCAAAATTTAGCTCCCAAAGTGACTGTACCGGGAAGTTTATATCGGTGTGCTATAAAGATGAATTGGTGGTAGGCATGTTAAGACAGATGAACGAAAAAGTGCCAAACAGGGAAATGCTGTCATCGAAATCGATACACTACTATGCTAACGATTAAAAACTGGATTGCAGTTTTTATCTCATCACTAACAACACGACGATTATGAACGAGCACATGAATGAAGAAATGAATCTGGAACCATATATGCCTGGTACTAAAATAAGCAATTTTGAAAGTTTCTCTGAAATTCAGTTACGATAAGACTAAAGTAATGTAGAATTAATACACCGAAATACAAACATTTCAAACTGACACCGAAGAAATTGTTTTTTTTTCCTTTTTTTGCATGGACGAAATGAAGAAAATAACTGGACGGGCGTTTAAAGAGAACAAAATTGGCTAGGAGTGCTTTTGGTAAGCAGGCTTCGAAAAGGCTGCTGCCAGTGTGTCCTTATTGGTTAGTTTACACTCAGTGTGTTATAAAAAGGGGATGGTGATGGGCAGGTTGTGGCAGCCAATAAAAATCTTTGCTGAATTGTAAGAGAAGAGAAAAGACAGAATCGATTACCAAATGCAGTGTGGATACACGATATTAGCGAACATACAAGGACCATCGTCAACGGCCTTGCCGCGTTGGATACACAGGTTTCCGTCATCTCACCGAAGATACAGAGCGTCGGGCGTGGCCGGTGCTTGAATGGGAGACCATCCCGGATCCCGTCCGATGTTTGCACCTTTCCCTTCGTCTTAAAAGCAAAAGAGAGGAAAGGTGGTGGTACAAAGTTGCTTATCACGTTTCTTTGCGCTAATGTCCCGGATTAAAATTTAAATCTCTCCACAATGTGTCATAAAATAACAAACGGCACTGTTGACAACGATTTATCAGTCGGATGGGAACGTTAAGCTGGGTGTTTCCCTTTGCGCCTCTGGAGAGGAGCAGGCTGGGTCGCGGCAACACGTTTCACCCACTCCCTGCCCCTCATCCTACGAATCCAGTATTAAACTCTAGTCTACACGCACTCTGCCGTCATCCACACAACACAGACACACCTCTGAAATTTCAAAATACGTCAGAGGAAAACAGCAATGAACGGCAATGCAGGATTCCAGGTTTAACTCCCCCAAGCTTCATACCCTGCCAATGCGATCACTTTCTGACAGGACCATCAGGGACTCCAGAGCATTTAGAAATGTAGTCGAGCCCTTCATTCAGCATTTCCTAGATCGCAGTTAAATGCTGTCGCCGAAATTGATACACTTTTGTGGTAACGATTAAAAACTGAAACGCACTTTCTGCTACCCTTATAATCAGTAACATGGTATTTATGACAACTTATACCGCCGGCCGGAGTGGCTGAGCGGTTCTAGGCGCTTCAGTCTGGAACCGCGCGACCGCTACGGTCGCAGGTTCGAATCCTACCTCGGGCATGGATGTGTGTGATGTCCTTAGGTTAGTTGGGTTTAAGTAGTTCTAAGTTCTAGGGGACTGATGACATCAGAATTTAAGTCCAATAGTGCTCAGAGCCATTTGAACCATTTGAACAACTGATACCGATACGTATCAAATGATACACAACGTCGATGAATAAAATCTGGAAACATCTGCGCTTGTTGCGACAGGTGACGGGATAAGCATGTGAGCTGGGCCTGGTTTGGGAGAACAATAACCTCGGCGGAAGCCAGTCCGTGCCTGAAATGGAAAGTTAGCGCAGAGGCGTGATCCGAATGTATACGGCACTACGACAGACAGCTGCTCGGGCCTGAGGTGTACTAACGCGAGTGAGTATCTTAGCAGAGACAGTCCACTAAGATAACGAGATAAGTGGGGGTGATAAAACTTGAGGGCGAGTCTAAAGGTCGTGCGATACTTAGTGCTGGGTGGGCTCAACAGCCAAAATTGGAAAAAGTTTCTTTTATTTCCAACCACTGGCCACCATCTCACTGTGCGGAGTGAGTTTTGTGCGTATGATTTTATTTTGTATAGGTTACTGTAACGAGAAGGTATAAACTGTTTTTACTGAGTTTGGTTTCTTGACGATGAGGACGAAAGAGAAAGGGGAGGGGGCAACTTGGTGCGGGTTCAAATGGTTCAAATGGCTCTGAGCACTATGGGACTCAACTGCTGAGGTCATTAGTCCCCTACAACTTAGAACTAGTTAAACCTAACTAACCTAAGGACATCACAAACATCCATGCCCGAGGCAGGATTCGAACCTGCGACCGTAGCGGTCTTGCGGTTCCAGACTGCAGCGCCTTTAACCTCACGGCCACTTCGGCCGGCCCTTGGTGCGGGCTCATGACCCAGTTCTCTCGAACAATACCAGCACATCAACAGTGCCATACGCCTTCGCAACATGAGATACAGTACCGAAGTTAGGTATTAAATCCAGGACACTGGCGAAAAGTCTTCTGATTACAACTTCATTACTTCTCCTTCCTTTGCCGGTCTAATATTGGTCTGAAACGTACTTCATCACTACTATTTAACTTGGTCAAGTTCATCACGAGACATTTATTTGAATTCTGGACTTCAGTCATTTTGAATCATAAGAATGAGATTAATAACAGTGCACCGTAAACACACTAAACTCCAGCACGTAGCATATGTTCGGAAAGTTGGCTAAATCGGGCTCTGCTCCATCATCTCTCAACGACGAACGCTCATAACTTCTACGAGATTTAAGGTCAAGATTACGGAAGCGATAGAGGCTAATAGACTACATACATCGAGATAAGGAACCAATGTTCTAAAATGTATATATAATTTTCCACTGATATATACAACTTACCCATACCCATTATAGCAACAGTTTGTCCAAAGCGACGACCACCCGTCTCGAGGCATACGTTGTAAATAACCTACTGACTCTGGGATCAAAATCATCTTGACTCATTTGTTGCACACTTTTTTTTTTTGTTTTTTTTTTTTTTTTTTTAAGAAAGGAGTGTAATGCTCCTCCAACAGGAGTCTCCATACTAAATGATTCCAACTCCTTGTAAGTTGGAAAGTTTAGCTATTGGTGGGTCCAGAAAGTTATCTTTGCTAATAAGAACAAAAGGGTACAGCTCTCATCATTTTCTATGGTTTCCTCCTAGAAGGTTGACTCTTGTATTGTCAACCATGTGGTAACATATTCATTGATCTTGTCATTGTTGCTACATTTTTGACTACCAAGAAACATTTTCAAGTGCAAAAAAAGATTAATGTCACTGTGGGCAAGATCAAAATTGTGCCGATTGTGGTCAAAGCTACTGCAGCTGAAGCCCAAAGTCCTGTCGGAGTTGGCACGTTCTGTAAGCAGTGTGAGAGCGGGCATTGTCACGAACCAAAATAATACCGTTTGTGATCCTCGGGCGGTGCTTATTCCGTTTCGCGCCAAGCCGTTTCCTAAAGGTCTCGTAGTAAACATTTGCACTGATTTTTTACAATTTGCGGTAGAAAATGCTACTGTTGAATGCCATGACTATCCCAAAGGACTGTGCACACACCTTTCCGAGCTATGAAGATTTCCTTGACTTCTGTCTTTACTGGTAGCGCAGTGTACCTCCATTCCACTGACTATCGTTTCGACCGATGCCTTTCGTAAGCAACTCATGTCTTCTCCCTGGTATCTATCTTGGTTAGAAAATTATAACCATCTTTGTTGTAACATATCAGACAGTCAAATTGTGTTGGTCTGTAAGAGGTTCTGGCACTCAACGAGCACACAGCTTTAAAAACTTCAAAACTAAACTCCTCCGGAGCAGGCCATGAAGGCCCAACGGTACCGACCAGCCGCCGTGTCATCCTCAGTCATAGGCGTCGCTGGATGATGCGGATATGGAGGGGCATGTGGTCAGCACACCGCTCTCCCGGAGCCGCTACTTCTCACACAAGTAGCTCCTCAGATTGTCTCACAAGGGCTGAGTGCACCCCGCTGGCCAACAGCGCTCGGCAGATGGGATGGTCACCCATCCAAGTGCTAGTCCAGCCCGACAGCGCTTAACTTTGGTGATCGGCCAAAAAAACAGATCCTGTAAACTTATGGTTTTTCTTTACAATGTTTTCAACTGAACGAAACACTTCTTCATTAACCAAATTTGGACGTGCAATTATGTCTTCATCGTCCACTTTACCACGTCCTTCAGTGAACTGTCGGTGTTATCTCCTTAGCATTGAATTATTCATGGCATTTTCTACGGAAAACTCGCAGATCTGTCAATGAATATCGGCTGGTTCAGTGTTCTTCCCATTCAGAAAACGAACTTCATATCTAAACTCACAAGCGGCGGTATTTCCAGTTCTGGTCACCAGTCTAAAGAAGTGCTGCACAGCATAAACAACACACTGAGAACTGGTGTCATCTCCTTCCCCTTGACTCAAAACAACTACTGCATATGCATCTGTCTACGATAGCAGCTATGTTCCGAAAAGAAATTCAAACGTAACTTTGTTTCTGGACGTACCTCGTGTTCACAGGGGTACGTTTCTTCCAATCAAGATGACGCTACTTGGAAGACTTTGCTCTGTACATTCGTTGGACTTTTCGGGCGGTGCATCCTGCTGCACACATTAAATGAGTACCTGCATGTAGTGTCTTCGACAAACTACGTTCATCAGTTGACATAACCACACAGAGGTTCGCAACTTCCTTTCTTTATCTCGTAAGTTTATACTTAAATCTTATAAATATGTAGTCCCCTGTTTTGTGTGGTATTACAGTAGTGGCACCCCACACGAACATTCGAAGACTCGATCAGCGCCAAGACCCATAAGAGCCTGAGTGCACCGAGTAGATTACTAGTTAAGCTGCATAGTTCAGCGTGCACAACAATGGCAGCAGGCAACCACGAAGCCTTCAACTTGCATACAATAGAAACAGAAGAATAGTACACAGGTGTGGTTAATTTCCTAGCTTCCGTGGCTGTAATATTTAACCAATTTTCTTTCATTTCCTTCTGTTGTAGTCATTATGACATATTAAAAGTCTCTGTGGTTGCATATTGAACAATAGTGGGTTTTAATATAGTGTCACTTGCGTGTCAAACCTCCCAGAATACAGGTAAATGCGGTCAAGAAAATTTGAACGAAGGTCAAATTGATCACAGCAATGTAGTAGATCAATTGCACTCAGAGAAATTCTAGACTCTGACAGTGGGACTCGAAAAATGAAACACAAACAGAGTCCATTACGCTGGGCCGCCGGCCGTTGTGGCCGAGCGGTTCTAGGCGCTTCAGTCTGGAACCGCGCGACCGCTGCGGTCGCAGGATCGAATCCTGCCTCGGGCATGGATGTGTGTGAGGTCCTTAGGTTAGTTAGGTTTAAGTAGTTCTAAGTTCTAGGAGACTGATGACCTCAGATGTTAAGTCCCATAGTGCTCAGAGCCATTTTTTTACGCTGGGCCCTAGAAACGCCCTCAGCCATTTCAAAAATCAAAAATTCTCGAGATGTGAGTTAAAAGACACGAAGGTCAAACAAATCATGCCAATTTCAAAAACTCCATTATAAGGCTTCTAATTTAAAACACCAACCAGCCACAGCTTTGGTTTAAGAAGGTGTATTTAAACCAAACTGTTACCGGCTTCGGATTTATTTCAAATCTTTCTTCAGGTTCTTTCGCTGCTTATATGAAGGAGGGACACGTTTCGTAAATGTTAGGTTTTTGAAATGTGGAACATATATGCTGGTATGAAACGGAAAATACTGTGTGCTCAAGCAGTTTCCCGAGAATTTAACAACACTCACATAGAGCTAGAGAAAAAACATGGAAATTTTAAAATGTTTAATAGAAGTAAACGACAAGTTCATGACACAGAAGTATACATCACTGCAGAAAACGTGTAACGACAGCAAAACGAGGCCCCCAATAAAAAAGAAAATAAAAAAAATCTGTAAGAGCCTTCTGAAGATACTTGGGTCATAATTAAAAGTCCAGTTACTCACGTAGGTCCAGTATGGGCTGTAATTATCGTATGGCAACAGAACTTTGTAGATATGATCATGCAATGTGTGCAACCAATTTACGCTGGAAAAAAATTAGTTTCAGTTTTGGCCACCGGGTGCCAATCTGGCGCTGTACAACAGCTCATCGACGTCTCTTGTGCTCATATTCAAAAAACTGTGTGGGCGGCGATTAATAGTAAGATGATCATTATGCCTTTCTCAATTTGTTAAAATTCATGGTGAAACCTTCAGCTATCATTTATTTGCATAATTCCCTATAAGTTTGGGTCAATAACTATTATCAAGGTTACCTGGCAAGAATGGCAGGAAATTTATAGCATAATTTGTTCAAATTTGCAGCTGAATATGCGACCTGCAAACATACCTTCCTCATTTGTTTCTCCATTTTTGCCTATGTCCCGTTCCTAATCCATTACATCTGGGAACATTTCTGTGCGTCTTTTTTGTATTGAGACTAACTTTTTTCAGCGTAAATCACTTCTGCATTAACGCATTAGAATATTTAGCGTAGCCGGCCGGAGTGGCCGTGCGGTTCTAGGCGCTACAGTCTGGAACCGAGCGACCGCTACGGCCGCAGGTTCGAATCCTGCCTCGGAAATGGACGTGTGTGATGTCCTTAGGTTAGTTAGGTTTAATTAGTTCTAAGTTCTAGGCGACTGATGACCTCAGAAGTTAAGTCGCATAGTGCTCAGAGCCAGTTGAACCATTTGAACCATATTTAGCAAATTTCTCTGACATACGCTAACTACAGCCGACAGTGGACCGCTGTGAGTACCTGCACTTCAATTATGACCTCTCGGCACAATTTTAATCAATCTGAAACCGATTTGAGACAAACAAAATTTGTTACATCATTATTTGTGTAATGCAGGCAACAGGCTGCTATAAGATTTAACCAGACTGTGGGTGTCGTCATCACAAAATACAAATACAGTTACGATTAGTGACAAGTGAAAACAGATTTGCAGGTCACATGCCCTGGTCATAAAAAATAACTTCTAAAATCACATTTAAAATCATATCAAAATTACAGGTATTGGAACTGACAAATACCATCGTTATGTTGTTCCAGTACCTGTAATATTTATATGGGTTTAGTTTTACGAGTAAATGATTACGGTATTTTGGTAGTAAATCTATTTTCCGCTGTCACCGCATGTAATTGTCTTTGGTTTTCTTCTGATGAAGACACTTAGTGTCAAAACCAGGTCGGGTGAAATCTTGTTGCAAGCTGCTGGCTGTGTAATATAAACCATACGCTTGCACGGTTGCTGGCAAGGAGTTATGCTTAAAATCGTTTCTTATACCATATTTGTCGCTGGCTGCTGTTTTAAATTGTAATTAGATTACAGTCATCGTTCTCATAAAGTCTACTTTCGACAGGATAGCATCAAATATTCCAGTTTCCACAGGAACAATATGGTTCGCCCCTACTTCAACAGAGCTCGCCAAGTGTATGTAACAAACTGAGTGGAGCTCGGTCCTTTAGAGGAAAGAATCCGGTGTAGTCGGCCTTTCCCGGTGCGAAGACAAGCCCACTGAGCTGAAGCGCGATTCGCGGCGCACAAAGGCGTCGTTAATAAGGCCCTCTGCGGCGGTTCCCGCGAGCTGAGTGACTCCACTGCCACCCCCACCCCCAACCGACACCTCTGGCGGCAAGCGGAGGGGTGGCTTTGGCCTGGCGGACTAATTTGGACCGCGGGGGCGGCGGCGGCGGCAGGGAGAGCGCCCCCTCGTTATAAGTTTTATTCGGGGCGGCGGCGGCAGCGGCGGCACACACCCTGCTTCCCGCCCCCAGCGGTGTTGACTCGCGGCCCCGCCAGCAGCCGCCGGGACTTCCCCGTCGCCTCACACAGGCGAACCGCCGAGTTTACTCTCCTCCCCGGGCGCCGGCAGCCACCGGGGTGCGGCGTGTCGCGGTCTGCGCCGGCAACTCGATGCTGCTGATGGGGCACGCCGCTTGCAGGTCGGGTGTCGCGAACCACGAGTAATGTGGCACCGTCCCGGCCTTCACCTTTAACGTGGAGAGCAGCACTAGGAGTGAACAACTCCCTACACCTCCTGAATCCATTAAGTGCCTCACAGAAGTAACGATAAAGGCTGTTGCTATAGTAATGCGATTTACTTTACAGTAGTGATGGACTCATCTGGTTCGGTTACACCTATTTTTTGTTGTGATTCATAACAGTCTTAAAACATATTTTACAAATTTACTGTGTCTATTTTATGTTATACCTCTTACTGCTGTTCTCGCAACAGCTGTTAGGGTGGATAAAATGCACTACTGGCCCTTAAAATTGCTACACCACGAAGATGGTCTGGAGCCGAGCGACCGCTACGGTCGCAGGTTCGAATCCTGCCTCGGGCATGGATGTGTGTGATGTCCTTAGGTTAGTTAGGTTTAAGTACTTCTAAGTTCTAGGGGACTGGTGACCATAGCTGTTAAGTCCCATAGCGCTCAGAGCCATTTGAACCATGGCTGAACCATGGCTGCGGTTACCCTTGACGCTGCGTCACAGACAGGAGCGCCTGCGATGGTGTACTCAACGACGAACCTGGGTGCACGAATGGTAAAACTTCATTTTTTCGGATTAATCCAGGTTCCGTTTACAGCATCATCATGGTCACATGCGTGTTTGGCGACATCTTGCTGAACGCACATTGGAAGCGTGTGTTCGTCATCGCCATAGTGGCGTATCACCCGGCGTGATGGTATGGGGTGCCATTGGTTACACGTCTCGGTCATCTCTTGTTCGCACTGACGGCACTTTGAACAGTGGACGTTACATTTCAGATGTGTTACGACCCGTGGCTCTACCCTTCATTCGATCCCTGCGAAACCCTACATTTCAGCAGGATAATGGACGACCGCATGTCGCACGTCCTGTACGGGCCTTTCTGGATACAGAAAATGTTCGTTGCTGCCCTGGCCAGCACATTCTCCAGATATGTCACCAACTGAAAGCGTATGGTCGATGGTAGCAGAGCAACTGGCTCGTACAATATGCCGTGGTATCGTGTTGAAGCTGCATGGGCAGTTGTACCTGTACACGCCATCCAAGCTCTGTTTGACTCATTGCCCAGGTGTATCAAGGCCGTTAGTACGGTCAGAGGTGGTTGTTCTGGATCTGATTTCTCAGGATCTATGCACCCAATTTCCGTGAAAATGTAATCACATGTCAGTTGTAGTATAATATATTTGTCCAATGAATACCCGTTTATCATCTGCATTTCTTCTTGGTGTAGTAATTTTAATGACCAGTTGTGTAGAACTGGCCCGGAAAATATATGTGCTGTAGGTGAGACAACCCGAACATCCCACAAATGTTCAATGGGATTCATACCAGGTGATCTGGGTGTCCATATTAGCTCTATTCGTTCAGAATATTCTTCAAATTAATCGCAAACAGTTGTGGCCCAGCGACATGACATCCTATGCATGGAAGAAAATGGTCTCCAAAAAGCCAGTCAATGATCTGTTCTGTTGGACCGTGTAATCACAGCCCACACTATTATGGAGCAACCAGCACTTTGCACAGCACCTTGTTGACAACTTGGGTCCATGGTTTCTTGGGGTCTGCGACACGCTGGAACCCTACCATCGGCTCTTACCAGCTGAAATCGGGACCTATCCGATCATGCCATGATTTTCCAGTCGTCTAGCGTCCAACTCAAGTGGTCACGAACTCAGGAGAGGAGCTGCAGGCTATGTCGTGCTGTTAACGGCAAAGGCACTCGCCTCGCACTTCTGCTTCCATAGCCCACTAACGCCAAACTTCGTCGCGCCGACCAAACGGATACGTTCGTCGTGCGTCCCACATTGATTTCCGCGGTTACTTCACGCCGTGTTGCTTGTCTGTAAGAACTGACAACTATACGCAGAGGCCACTGCTCTCGGTCGTTAAGTGAACGTCATCGGCCTCTACATTTTCTGTGGTGAGAGGTAATTCGTGAAATTTGATATTCGCGGCACACTCTTAGATCTCGGAATACTGAATTCCCCAATGACAGCTGTTAATATCGATAAAACTGAACTAGCCCGGAAAATATGTCGTGCATCATAAGAGAAGCAACACAACTAACTTCAACATTCACGCCGAGAGCAAGTGATGTAAGTCGGAGTACCTACACTCCTGGAAATTGAAATAAGAACACCGTGAATTCATTGTCCCAGGAAGGGGAAACTTTATTGACACATTCCTGGGGTCAGATACATCACATGATCACACTGACAGAACCACAGGCACATAGACACAGGCAACAGAGCATGCACAATGTCGGCACTAGTACAGTGTATATCCACCTTTCGCAGCAATGCAGGCTGCTATTCTCCCATGGAGACGATCGTAGAGATGCTGGATGTAGTCCTGTGGAACGGCTTGCCATGCCATTTCCACCTGGCGCCTCAGTTGGACCAGCGTTCGTGCTGAACATGCAGACCGCGTGAGACGACGCTTCATCCAGTACCAAACATGCTCAATGGGGGACAGATCCGGAGATCTTGCTGGCCAGGGTAGTTGACTTACACCTTCTAGAGCACGTTGGGTGGCACGGGATACATGCGGACGTGCATTGTCCTGTTGGAACAGCAAGTTCCCTTGCCGGTCTAGGAATGGTAGAGCGATGGGTTCGATGACGGTTTGGATGTACCGTGCACTATTCAGTGTCCCCTCGACGATCACCAGTGGTGTACGGCCAGTGTAGGAGATCGCTCCCCACACCATGATGCCGGGTGTTGGCCCTGTGTGCCTCGGCCGTATGCAGTCCTGATTGTGGCGCTCACCTGCACGGCGCCAAACACGCATACGACCATCATTGGCACCAAGGCAGAAGCGACTCTCATCGCTGAAGACGACACGTCTCCATTCGTCCCTCCATTCACGCCTGTCGCGACACCACTGGAGGCGGGCTGCACGATGTTGGGGCGTGAGCGGAAGACGGCCTAACGGTGTGCGGGACCGTAGCCCAGCTTCATGGAGACGGTTGCGAATGGTCCTCGCCGATACCCCAAGAGCAACAGTGTCCCTAATTTGCTGGGAAGTGGCGGTGCGGTCCCCTACGGCACTGCGTAGGATCCTACGGTCTTGGCGTGCATCCGTGCGTCGCTGCGGTCCGGTCCCAGGTCGACGGGCACGTGCACCTTCCGCCGACCACTGGCGACAACATCGATGTACTGTGGAGACCTCACGCCCCACGTGTTGAGCACTTCGGCGGTACGTCCACCCGGCCTCCCGCATGCCCACTATACGCCCTCGCTCAAAGTCCGTCAACTGCACATACGGTTCACGTCCACGCTGTCGCGGCATGCTACCAGTGTTAAAGACCGCGATGGAGCTCCGTATGCCACGGCAAACCGGCTGACACTGACGGCGGCGGTGCACAAATGCTGCGCAGCTAGCGCCATTCGACGGCCAACACCGCGGTTCCTGGTGTGTCCGCTGTGCCGTGCGTGTGATCATTGCTTGTACAGCCCTCTCGCAGTGTCCGGAGCAAGTATGGCGGGTCTGACACACCGGTGTCAATGTGTTCTTTTTTCCATTTTCAGGAGTGTATTTTACCGCTGCAGTTGCTGATTATGGGTCTAAGTGCATTACACTTCAAAGGCCATTCTGTTCCACACCCCCACCGCACCCTCCACACCGCCGGAAGTACGGAAGTAACCAATATACCTCACCTGTCTGCGTCCAGAGTAAATCCTACGTGCAAGTGTGAGAAGTTTTCCACATCTTTTCGTAGCGTGTATACGAGATGGAACGTGTGTACTAGCTGGTGTTCTAGAGGGATGTGGGAAACCACCTAGAAACTACATTCAGGCTGTACAGTTCACCCGCCCTCTTTCTTAGTCAGTTTCGCACAGCTTTAGTGCATGAAAAATTTTCCTGCTCAGTTTTATTTTGTGTAGCCTCTTCTTGTTTGTTAAATGTTGTACACACAAGGTGAGTAAGGAGGAAAGGCCCATGCCTTGAGGAGCGACAGTATTAGTGATTCTAAGCAGAAAATCATTACATGAACTATTCGGAAACTGAAGTCCGATCGGGCGCGAAATGGGAAGCACAGCGAAAATCCTATGAAACTTTGCACAGGTGTATTCGACAGTGTCTCCAGTATGACTGTCGATCGCGTTACGTCGCTCTTTTCAGTTCTGAGCTCAACGTAGATAAATAGCGTCTCCCACCAAGTATGAGGACCTGTTGAGAGATTTCGCCTAATGTGATGCAACCCACATAACATAACTGTCATGCGTTTCCTTCTTCATGACAATTCTCGGCCATACAATGCAGGGGCGATCAAGATCCTCCTGCAGCGTTCTCAATGGGAGGTGTTCTATCACGCACAATGCAACCCGCAATTGGCTCCCATTGAGTTTCATGTCTGCTCACATGTCCCGCTGGCTATGAAGACAACATTTTTGCACAAACAACGAGCTGTAGCCCAGCGTAGGGAATTGGTGGAAAGCAAAGGCGGCTACCTTCGATGACGAGCGTAGTGGAACGTTGGTACAACGCTACGACAAATGTCCAAGTCGGAGCGATAACTATTTTCACATTCGTTTCCACTTCGCAACCCATCGGACCTTACTTTCCGAATAGCCCTCGTATGTCCTTAACAGTTTCGGAGGAAATCAGGGTAAAAGGACAAACACAGATGTGAAAAATTGTGAGCTAATGTTTTGTTTGTGTTCATTTCCTCGCAAAAGGTGCTCAAAAAGTCCACTAGCAGCTGCAGTGTATTTTACAGAGAGCACACTCATGTAAAATACGAGCGAGAAGTTCCGTGTAGTAAGGAATATCTTGGCACGTCCGTAATTGGCGTTGCATCAATCTAACTGGTGACAAGTCAGTTGCCGTGAAGACATATCGGAAGCCTACTCCTGGAAGCAGCGGGCCCACTAAGTGAATTTGTTTGTGGGAAAAAAATGTGTGGTTTCAGAAAAATTACCTTTAGTCAGTAAGGAGCCTAAAGGATATACGACAGACGCCCATGATTTTCAAACAGTTGCATGTCCGATAGGATTACGTAAAGGTTTTATACGTTAATTTGTAGTTTTCTATTCAGAATCACCAAAATTATCACGCCAAAAAACACGTACCTTTCCTCCTGACTCGCGCTGTACAGATGAAATAAGAAACTGAGATCCTTACTACAAATGAGATGGTTGATATGGTATATGTATTGTATCTGCGAGAGCTCAACTGCCGTGGGGAATGGCAGAACAAGCGTTTCCTCGAGTTGCTCATGTGATGTGACTTCTTGCACTTTAGCAAAGAATGTGACGAGCGTTCAGGTCGGACTTCAATAGGTTTCCACGTGGCACTGCCAACACTGCGGCAACGTGCACCACTCAACGTGCAATCTCTCATTCAGCTTAGTCAGTTCGGGTGCGTTGCACACTGAAACGCAGGTGACATAGAGAGATAATTAATGTAAGTATTGTCCCAGCTACAATAATAAAAGTTTCCATGTTACTACGTAGTATGCTTGTTGTACTGCAGAAAATAAATTACGCATTCCATACAAAAATTAGTATTTGGACCACGAGTCTTGACGTCAAATACGCCGCAAAATTCGCGGAATATGAATGGGCATCTTAAATTTCTTTGAACCTGATACGTAAAACAACTTTTTCCCGCACAAACTGCATTTCATATATTCTTTATCACAAGCTGCGTAATGATTCAACAACTCTTTCGTCCGCGATCGGTTAATGTCGGTAGCGACAAGAAGTAAACCATTGGACAACCGGAGAAGATGTAGACACAAGAGTTGAATCTCTCTTTCGTCCTGTGAATCTTAAAATATTCTGGGAAATCTATAGTGACATAGGGTTAGTGCATTCATTCTCAACCATGTATAAGACACGGGCCAGAGATTCGCTTCTTCGACAATAGGTAGGTTACACATCTATATCGAGGCACACTAGTTTTTAGAAGTACGCCGTCGCGCGGGATTAGCCAAGCGGTCTGGGGTGCTGCAGTCACGGACTGTGCGGCTGGTCCCGGCGGGGGTACGGGTCCTCCCTCGGGCATGGGTGTGTGTGTTTGTCCTTAGGATAATTTAGGTTAAGTAGTGTGTAAGCTTAAGGACTGACGATCTTAGCATTTAAATCCCATAAGATTTTTAACAAAAAAGAAAAAGAAGTACGAACTCCGGGTAACAGATGGTACACAGAACTGGATTTTGGAATACTGCTTTCAGCTGTTGTAATATTGTCGATAACAGTCGAAATAACATGCAGTGTAAATATTGCAAAACAGATAGCGCGCAGTCTTTTTACTGGATTCCCAGCCAAATACTGATAACATTTTATAAATAACTTGTTATTTGTAACTCTTAAGTTACTCGTATTTCTTCCCAACCCTACTTCAGACTAACTATTTGCTACCGTGTTGTCTTGAGAAGCAAATACATTTCTGTACGAAACCAGTTTCGTGTTGGCTTACATATTCGCGATGGTATCCACGTATAAAAATCTCGCCCTCTAGCAGCTCCATATCAGAGTTTAAATTCGAGTTTTTTGAAAACATCTTCTTCTTCAAGATCTGATTGCTGGGTCTGATGAGCGTGTTTTACTTGACGTCGTTCTGTCTTGGTTATTTTTTTATCAATCTACTGTCGTTAATCATTAGCTTGAATAAGCCTCTTATTTTTTTATGGTGCTGTTGATAATGACTAGTCAATCAAAACCGGGTTAGCCATTAAAGAAATTGGGGAAACATTTGGCTGCAGTAAACTTTTATTGTTAAAAGTAAAATACTCTCTGTCAACAAAATGGAATATGAACAAATTAGTAGAGTAACTCCTGGAATGGCATCTGCTTGCGCAAATTGCGGGAAATGGACAGTGAAGTGAGTGCCACTTCCATGACCCCCCCCCCCCCCCCCCCCCGCTTCAACAATGCCTCCGGACCAGATTTTCGGTAGAAACAATCACTTTTGACTTTTTATAAACGCTACATGACTGGCGCACGGGCCTGGGCTCCACTAAAATTATAGCCACTGTCTCTGTACAGTTTACCGAAATTCTACAACTTTTTATTATTATTATTCTAGCGTAAAGGTACAGGGAAGCATCAAATAAGACCTGAGGAAAGAAATCTACGAAGAAGCCTTAGAAGTTAAAGGCATAGATTAGTGAGACGTCAGCTGCAGTATCCTGGAATAGTATTGGAGCTGTCGTGAGTGGTAGGTAGGGGGAGGGGGGTGGGTGAGGGAAATGAAGGAGGACCTTTCAAAGAATAACAACTTTAAGAGAAAAACCTGCGATAAATTTTCGCGTCGACGTGTAGTCACGCTGCTAGCGCCGGAACGGTAGCGGCAGGAGGCAGGCAGCGACACAGCGGCAGCTAACGGAATCCGCTGGAAGTGGATGTCTCGTCGCTGACCACAACTGTCAGGCAGTTCTCCGCAAAAGACGCGCGCGCGGTTCCAGCACAGAGATCCAGGCCAGCGAGTCTCCAGGTTCCGTTGCGGCAGTACTCGCCTCAGTTAGCGACACCTGTCACAGCTCGCCAACAACTGCCAGCACTGCAGTGGAGCACGTAAACGGTGCACAGTTACGCTAACCACCTGCCACTATCCAAACCCTTCGGCGACAAACTTGAGTGCTGTAACAGGTGTGGACGACTTCGAAGCTATTAAATGTTCTTTATACTGCCAGGCACTAAGCGATATGTGTTACTCACGGTAAAGAGTCCCCAAGACACTGTCTACCCTACTACTTCGAAGCGTTTCGGGACACGGATGGTCAAAACGGTTTCCATGAAGATCGATCCTCAGTAAATCTTAGAAGTAATCTTTTCCGTATAGCAAATGACAGGAAAATACGTGTTTTTGAGTATTCGACAGCATGCGACGAAGTAGACTGTGAGAAATACTTCAAAAGGCTTCCAGAACACCTGCTGCAAGTTGTTGAAAACCTATACCTCACCTATCTCTCAGGGAATTCCAATGATGAGACGGTAAGGCCTATAATAACCAATCAAGATACTACACAAGGTTTCTGGTTATCTCTGTCTTAATCATTCTGGACCTTGAGGATATATTACAATATGTGCAAGTGATATTCGAAAACGTTGAGTGCAAGTGCTACTCTGAAATGAAATAACTGCCACGTCAGAGTTGCAGCGAGCCGCATCCGACCATTCACAAGACTGACGAGAAGAAAATCATAGACGACATAATGGAACAACAGAAACCATTTTCTCCATCTGGTATTCAAAATCAATTGTTGCCTCACTCGTTACAGATGATCAGACATTTTTCGCTCCCTCTGAAGATACAGAATGCAGTCCATCTGTTGAACAGTATAGTCAAAAGATGCAACTGCGAATACAAGAAAAATCGAAGCACATATGCGTAAATGGCTCAACAATGTCCTTCGAATGGACAACGCTACTGAATGTAAAAGGCAAAAGATGTTGATGTTTGGCTTGAGGGACGCTAAACTGCGCGGTCATCTGCGCCGGTACAAATTCCCAATTTTTACACAGTCAAATTTTTACACAATCCAATCCATCCACTGCCACGAATGATGATCATCATTAATGAGAACAACACAAACACCGAGTCCCCAGGCAGAGAAAATCCCCAACCCGACCGGGAATCGAATCCAGGAGCCCTTGATCCAGAGGCAGCAACGCTAGCCACTAGACCACGAACTGCGGGCAAAGGCAAAAGAGAAAAAAGATGGTTCGGAAGACCGAGAAAATGGTGTACTGATAAACCTGATTAAATACTTTAACACAATACTGATAAGGTACAAACATCTCTCGCAATACTGTAATTGACTCACGGCGCCCATCCGACAGTCGTAAGTCCCAAGGAGAGGAGAGTAACACAGGATTTACCTGACGGCATTGCCTGCATTCGTCAGAGGAGAGAGGTTGGGTTGAACTTCTTTATTTGTGGTATGGCATCGGGGTATGCGGGATCATAAAAAGGAAATCATAGGGACGGAGCTGCAAGCAGCGTTCGCTTGGTGCACCCCCGGGTACTCAGCGGTCGAGGAGTGCAACAGGCCGCTGACAGCGGTCACGAACATCTTGAGGAGCGCCAACGTCTCGAATGAGGGGATTGGCAGAGGCGTGCGACCGTCGGTAAAAACGGCTGGCAGTCTGCTGGGTGCGGAGCATCACTTCCAATTCATCAGCTGCGTGGTGGAAGCAGCGATGCGGGAACTGCGGGTGACTCACGGCGGTGTGTGTTCTCGCACTGCCCTGCATGAAACTGCAGTATGGCTTTTATCTTCTTGTCAGTTATCTGAACAAAAATTCAGTGCATTGATACCTACTCATCACAAGTTGAGAGGAAAATATTGCTCCAATATTCTTGTTCCACTAATTTCACACTAGAATCCTGATTCCGCTTGATGTAGCTGATGAGTATTTTTCGTCAACAACGTCGATTGTTCGGCGAGTTTTGCATGCCCAGATAAATATACCCATGTTTCGTCAGGAAAAGAGCGTTTCAGGATCGACCTCTCCACCATGCAAACGCCTGAAGAGCCAGCTGAAGTACCGATGTCGAGCAACAGTATCCTGAACTTGTAAGCAGATGCACTATCCTTACTTTGTAAGGTCAGAGTTTGTACACACATCTCTGAGCTACTGATACTTTCAGCTGCTGACACTCCAGTCTGAAGAGCTAGATTGTGCAAAGAGTTTCTTGACTTTCCTCCCATGGACGGTCCTTATTCGTCTGGTGCGACTGAAAGCGTTATTCCACCCGCTAAGTTCAAGGAAGTATGAGACGGTCAGACCCTACATTCTTGAATAGGAATCAATAAATAAATAGGTATAATATAATCATATTGTGCCATTTAAGGGAATCGGTTAGGTAATACAAATTTTAAGCTTTTTTTCTATTTTTCTTTCTTTTGCACTTGACACGTTCCACATCAGTCCGTGAGACTGATCAATGAAACACCTAACTAACTAAGTAACTACTTTTATACTAGCAAATCCACTCATCAAAGCCTATAGGGTACTTTTCTTTGACCTAGAGTCATGAAATTCGGCAAGGAGCAAGGTTTCACGGTACAGCTAAAGGAAAAAAGCTGGAACTTGTTAACTTGTGATTGCATAACACTGAAAAATTATTTTTTTGTCATTTGTTATCCGACTGTGTTTCTGTCCGAAATTTAGTCTCAGTACCCGGTTGATGCATCAAGTTCACTTTCAGGTTTCATACTAACGTCTACGGTCCGTTGACAGTGTAAAAACTTTAAGCTTCTAAGTCAATGAAATCAGAATATACGGTAATTTATGTCACATATTCTATCCTATACCATTCTTTTGAAAACAAGTTTATTTTCCAAAATCGCTATATTTACGCAATTACTGGATTATTAGTATCGGCAATATGATTGCCACCTGCAGAACCATAAACCCGGGCAGTGGTAGTTACATCATACTGTGCTTCTAGCACTCTGTCAAGTGAGGACCACACAAAACAGTCACGTTATTACAGTAACTTTTTATGTCTGTTGTATAAATGGTTCAAATGGCTCTGAGCACTGTGGGACTTAACTGCTGAGGTCATCAGTCCCCTAGAACTCAGAACTACTTAAACCTAACTAACCTAAGGACATCACACACATCCATGCCCGAGGCAGGATTCGAACCTGTCTGTTGTATAGTTCTTATGTGATACGAGTGGTGCAAGCATTGTGTCATGTAACTACCACTGTTCGGGTCTATGGATCCGGAGATGGCAATACATATTGCCGAGACCAGCAATCCAGTAACTGTATTAAAATAGCGATATTCGCAAATTAGTTGATTTTCAAAAGAAGGCTGTAGTACAAAATTACAGATCGCTTCCTTCAGTGAATGATGATGTCCGGTAACCTAATATACATTTACTCGCAAACTCACTCATTAAAGCAAATAGGGCAGAAGGATTGAGAGGGAAAGGCAGAGATCATGGCGGTCTTGTGTTTGAAATGAATGCTAAAATTTATGAGAGGCAGAGATCAATGCAATACTGGCATAGGTAAGGATGAGGCAGATAAGGTTCTTACAGGAACGGAGAATGGAAGGGAGACTTAGTCCCCATGTTCGCCCTGTTAATAGTTTTGGTAGTTTTAGAGTCTATTGTGGGCTATTGGATAGCTAGCAAATGGAGATTTCAGGTTATTTTCGAACAGAGAGTTAGTCCAAGGTATTTCATTGTGTTATGGCAACGGCGGTGGTGTACTTTGAGGTGAAGGACCCAGAGACAGAACGTTCGGCTGCTTTTTCCTATGATTAATGCCTTGGTATTTGCTCGACTGCTGGAGAGGTACCGTATAGGCAAGTAGTCATGTGTATATCTGGTATAAAACACTTTCTAAGTACTAGCTGAAAAGAAAAAACTGTTCATTGCGAGACAATTGCAAAAGTAACATTGACAATCGTCTAACAGGTAACAACACTAACAACTAAGTGCATCGTGAAATGTGAATCCTGAAACTTTGTTCTCGTTCCAGTCAACGGCAATTCTGCCGTCTCCGTCCAAGAGAACTGAACTGCGTCCAGTGGTACTATTTTGAGTGCCGTAGCGGTACAGTGCCTGCAGCCCGGAAACGATGCGCTCTTGCACCACTCGAGTCCCCTGCGCGCCGGCCTTGGAGATCTCTGCGCTTAGTACAGTGCTCAAGCACCAAACAGGTGGCGCCTGGCAGGTAGGCTGCCTGGCAACGCAGCCGTGTTGCGGCGGTTCAAGTGCGGTCGCGGCGGGCTGGGTTAGACTGTGGTGGGCTGAGCCAAGCAGTCTCCTTGGCCGAGTCTCCGCAGCCACCGACAGCCGCGCCGCTGTGGCAACTCGAGTCACCACTGGCTGCCCAACGGCGACCTGTTTCGCACGCCGGCTTCGCCACGAGCTCCTTTCTCGACAGCTCTATGCGTGCGAAGCTCACCAACATCTAGCCAGGTCAGATACGTTGCGTAACTAAGGAAGAGAAGCACCCACAATGGGAGGTATAAACGAAATAAAACTTCTCGGGTCTCGGGATACGTGACGTTGTATCAGTGATTACAATCTTGAGCCATTTACTAAGAAGTTGGCAGTACGAGCCCATTAATCAGCATGACGTTGCACTCCATCCAACCACTGGGGTCGGTTTTGGAGGATGTTGTAAATCTGTTGTGTCCTGAGACAACATGGCCCACAAGTGTTTTAACTGGACCTCTGTATTCCGAATACTGCCAGTGAGACAGAGTTGACGTTCGAGCTGTTCACACATACATTCCCTCGGGGACAGATCTGGAGATCGTACTGGCCACGAGAGTACCTCAACATCGTGAAGACATTTCATGTGGACTGGTTCAAATGGCTCTTAGCACTGTGGGACTTAACATCTGTGGTCATCAGTCCCCTAGAACTTAGAACTACTTAAACCCATCTAACCTAAGGACATCACACACATCCATGGCCGAGGCAGGATTCGAACCTGCGACCGTAACGGTCACGCGGTTCCAGACTGAAGCGCCTAGAACCGCACGGCCACACAGGTCGGCTCATATGGACTGTCCTGTTGAAGAATGGCAATACGATACTGTCACATGAGAAGTAAAACTGAAGACTGAGGAGTTCCCTAACGTGTCGTTGTATCAGCCGTGACCTCAAATCATGCCTCATGGCCTCCAACACGTGTTTTTGAGAGGTGCATATGGCTTAAATCTAGTGTTCCACAGCATGCGACGAAGTAGACAATGAGAAATACTTCAAAAGGCTTCCAAAACACCTGCTGCAAGTTGCTGAAAACCTATACAAGTACAGCATCTTCAGGGAATTCCAACGATGAGACGGTAAGGCCTATAATAACCAATCAAGATATTACGTAAGGTTTCTGGCTATCTCGGTGTTATTTGTTCTGTACCTTGACGATATATTATAATATGTGCGAGAGATATTCGAAAACGTTGAATGTAAATGCTACTCTGAAATGAAGTGACTGGCACGTCAGAGCTGCATGAAGACGCATCCCACCATTCACAAGACTGACGTGAAAAAAATCATAAGAATAACACCGCTATCCATCTCCAAACCACAGGAAAAACTGCCCATGTCGCCGCCATACTAGCCGATCATGGTCATATGCTGAACACAGCAATACGTGTTTCACAGTCACAGCACCACTCCAGGCGCAGCAGTTGGTGTTGTTGTGTTAACATGGGACAGTAATTCCCTAGCCCGTCTCCTGCCAGTCTCCAATGGTGCGGGAAGACACAGAATTTCGCAGGGAGTCCATTTCCTGTTCTGAGACAACAGGCGCAAATACGGAGTGATTACGATGTGCTCGGTGCACAGTACACGACCCTCCCTCGTAGTAGTCCTTGACAACCTTGACAACGAGTACGCCTGCCCTCACATCCCCATGCAGTCCAACAAGCGGACACTGTCACATCCGAATACCCCGCAAATCTGGATAGCGTACGATAAGAGCAACCAACCAAATGGAGACGCTTACTGACGACCCCTTTCAAACTCTGTCAACTACTGAGACGCGATATTGGTTTATTGAGAGAAGTTCAAAAAAAAAATGGTTCAAATGGCTCTGAGTACTATGGGACTTAACTTCTGAGGTCATCAGTCCCCTAGAAGTTAGAACTACTTAAACCTAACTACCCTAAGGACATCATACACATCTATGCCCGACGCAGCATTCGAACCTGCGACCGTTGCGGTCGCGCGGTTCCAGACTGTAGCGCCTAGAACCCCTCGGCCACAGCGGCCGGCGACAGAAGTTATTCCAGTCAGATAATGCGGTGTGTGGAAGCTGTAATATTATTTGTGAAGTATGGGTTCAGTTCAACTAAGCGACAGATGTTGCGTCGTGATTACACTTGTGAAACGAGTGAGCAGTAAGTTTACTCCTCTCCCGTTGGCTATCTAGAGCACATTACTGTAAGGAAGTGTTGCTTTCCCTTGGCCTCTCGTTGGTTGGCATTCCACAACCGAGCAGAACGATCTGACACGGGGTGGAGTCAGCCTGAGAGACAACGTGCAGACGGAGAACCATGTGTAGTGCGAGAGCGTGTTGGAGTAGTATACATTTCATTCTAGCTCAGTTGCATGTCATTGTTATTAAAAGTGATTGTGGTTATGAGTGGTTAACATTCGAGGAGAACAGTTCTCGTAACAAACAAAAAGTATCACGGTAACCTTATTGTAATACTCATTGTGAGTAGCCTAGCAGCCTATAAAAATGAGGCGTGACATGGTCACCTTGAAGATAACAGAGATAAAAATTTTGACAATATGTAAACGCCAAAACAACCCGTGATCGTAAATATTTCAATAAAAAAAATACTAGCGATCACAGAGTGTTTTGACTTTTACAGATAGCCTATTAAACTTATAGCGGACCTCACAGCTGCCACGGGGAGTGTTGTCAAAAGATTCAGGAGCCTGCGATATCGTGTGCGAAACGTAAACAGCTGTAGAAAACGCTAGCTGCGTGGGAAAGACATTCGTGGCGTGTTCCTGCGGCGTACATGACGACGTGCAACGCCTACGGCAACGTCTGGCTGTTACGTCCAGGACACATCACGAATGTGGCAGTACTGAGGAATCGTTTAATACAGTGTGCCAGTCCTATCGGCTTGACAGTTACCCTCTTTATTTCAGCGTGACTGATGTTTCCGACATCATCAACGAGCTGTCTTACAACCGTATACCAAGCAAATAAGATATTGACCATAAGAACGGGCAAAAATGTCTGGAAGATGACGGTCAGTATGGCTTTAGGAAAGGTTAAGGCACAAGTAAGGTTTTCTGACGTTACTTTTGGTATTGTAAACAGGCCATAAGCCACCCTCCTAAGATTTTGCCGACATAGAAGAAGAGCGCAACAGTGTAAAGTGATGCAAGAAGTTTTGATCTCATCAGGTATAAGCTAAAGGAAACAAATAATACACATTGCCGGCCGGGGTGGCCGAGCGGTTCTAGACGCTTCAGTCTGGAACCGCGCGACCGCTACGGTCGCAGGTTCGAATCCTGCCTCGGGCGTGGATGTGTGTGATGTCCTTAGGCTAGTTAGGATTAAGTAGTTCTAAGTTCTAGGGGACTGATGACCTTAGCTGTTAAGTCCCATAGTGCTCAGAGCCATTTTAATACACATTATGTACGAGAATCGAGAAGGAGCAATAAGAATGAAAGACATAGGGGAAGGACAGGAAAGCAAATTTTCTCCTCTACTGTTCTATTTTTATATCGAAGAAGTAGTAACGGAAATAAAGACTTAGGAGTGATTTTGAAGACGAAAAGAAATAAATGGTAAGATTCGTTGATGACACTTATTACTCTGTCGAAGTGAAGAAAAACCGCAGAAACTGTTGGACGGAATAATCAGTATGCGAGCACAGAATATGGATTGACAGTAAACCAAAGAAAGACGAAAGTACTAAGATGCAGCAGAAGTGGGATTAGTAATTGAGTACCACACAGTAGACAAAGAGTCAAAATTCTGCTACGATGGAAGCCAAATAACACATGACAGACGAAGCATGGATGACGTAAGAAGCGAAATAACACAAGCAGAAAGAAGACTACTCCCTTAAAGAATTCTACGAGTATCAAACACAGCTCCTAATTTCAGAAAGAAATTTCCTTGGATGTAAGACAGGAAGAGCGCACTCTACGGAAGTGATTAATGGATTATGAGAAATCCAGAATATATGATAATCAAAGAGTATAACATGTGATGTTAGAGAAGATTGCTGAGAGTCAAGTGGACTGATAAGAAATAAGAAAGTTCTTCGGAAAATAGGTAAGTGAAAGGACTATCTGGAAAAGGCTATCTAGAAGAAGACATAAGATTATGAGACATGTGTTACAACGTCAGGGAATAATTACACGGTACTAGAGGGCTAGGATTTAGGAGAATACAGAGATTGACATGTGTACAACAAATAAATAAGGACGTTGACTATAGGTGCTACGTGATGATTGGCATTTGGGTGAAAATCGTGTTGGACCTATGACCAAATACGATAGTTAAAAAAGGAATAGGCCTGACCCCAACGATCTCCCTATCACAATTGGTTCAACTATAATTTTTAGCAACGTCTCATAGTATGTGCTCATCCATTCTACCTCTTGGAATCACTGTGTTTCATGAGGCTGCTTTTTTCGTTGATTCGTTAGTAGATTTTCTTAATTCCTCACCAAATCAATCCATTTCGTCTTCTACATTCCCATGCAACACTGCATTTCAAAAGACTGCCTACGTTATTTGTGTTATTTGTGCACGTGAGCAGCTCTTTTTTTTTTTAATAGAAAGCTCTTTTACCTAATGCAATCGTTGTTAGTATGAATTTCTTGCACCATCTTTCTGTGACTGTTCTACTTCCGAGGTAAAAAGAATAATTCGGCACTTCAAAGAATCTCTTGCAATACATTCAAACAGAAACATCGCCGCTAGTAACATCGTTCTAACTTCAGAAACAATTCACGCATGGATTTGCATACCTTTAACCTGTCACAAAAATTATTGTGATTTACGTTCGATGATGCAAACTAGTACTAAGACTTTTCCACTCCTACAAATTGTAAGCATTTCCAGCTGTGAAAATGTAGAATGCATAACACAATTTGAGCGGAAAATGCAGAATACACAACACAATTTGAGCAGAAATAAAGTGCTTATGAACAGGAAACTGATGAGACTTTCAAAGAGGCACTAAAAATGTTGTTCCACTTCAGACTGTACTTCTGTAATTTACTTGCTGTATCAGTTGCTATCAATTATTAGTACGAAGGTCACAAATATTTCCTTCATCTTACTTATTGAAAGAAAAATGAAGTGATTAACCTGAAGGATGAGTTTTAATATCATTGGACATAATCCTATTGCAAACATCTACAACGATAAAATGTCTATCATCAGCGCTAGTGAAAATAAAATTTAAGAAAAACTCATCCTCTTCTAGATGAGAAATTCATTTTGGAGGTAGGAGAAGTTCTACGGAATTTTTAATCTAGAGAACAGGTACTGTTTGAATTCAAGTTGTGAGTCGTGCACGGTAAGTTAGACACGAAAAATATTGACCAAGAAAAGACAAGGGTCCTAGTTCGAGTCCAAGTCAGGCACTAAATTTTAACCTGAGAGGAAGTTTCGTGACTGTTTACACGCAGTTACACAGTAAAACATTCATTCTGGAAACAAATCAGTCACTATAATTGCCGCAAGAGAGACTGCGAGTTACATATTAATAATGGGTTTTGCTTTTCACTATTTACGTCGACTGTTTCGAAATATAAAGTCAGATAAAATGTCTGCAATTGCGGTGGATTATTGCCTGTTAGAATGAATCCCTACGTTAATTTAAAACATTCCTGTCCTGTTGTACGAGTATCACATGCGGTTTTCGGTCAGGCCGGTATTCCGTGCCGCTAAACTTTTTAATTCTGAACGTTGACCGGACTGCATTTGCCCATGGAACAGTGACGTAAAATTCGATGTGTGTACACAAGCCGACATGAACGAATTTTAATCTGGAAATTTCAGGTAGTTGTTTTCGGTCCGCAAATTTGCCCGTGAAGTGTTATTTGTCTCTTTATAAAGCGGTTCGGTGGAATAAAAATAGCATCTTTTTTATTAAATTCGGGGACGTTATTAAATGACGAGGATTTTTTTTCTTCTTTCATCGACATACACGGGTTAACCGTGGCCAAATAAAATGTAAATATAAATTTTGCAAATTTGTGGAAATGTATTTTATATTTATTTATTTCGTACACTTTATTAGCTTAGTTACTTGCAACGAACTGCGTTAAAACAAACGAGGGACCTTCCAACCTAATAACACATAATTACAATTATGTGCTGAAACTGTCCCACAAATGAATGAGCCTTCAAACAGACTAGGGAAGCAGTTCCAGGATGTGGGCACAAAGTGTGACATCGTTTGCACCTCCATCTAAAAGTACCTAAGTTTTCAAGAATGTAATAATGTTCACTTTTAAATGTGACTGCTAATTCCTGTTTTGGTGTTTAGCATGTGGTTTCCACATTTCCCATAGCACGGTATTTTGAATTTCAAAGGAATATTAGTGTCTATCGTTCAAAGCCAAAGACGGATTTTGGATTGTAGAAGAATGAAAAAAGGAACTCGGCAGAGCGCCATTCAAAGGAACTATCCCGACATTTACCATTAGTGATGGAGGCCACCACAGGATACCTAAATATAGATGGCGGGACGGAGATTTGAACCCTAATTTTCCCAAATGCGAGTACACTGTATTGCTTCAGTACGACCTAGCTCGCTAAAGCGGTTTACTGCCTTCGACGAGTACTCTATTGGGTTATGGCGTATTATGCATCACATGTTTACATGTGCTTATAATTCGTTTTTCACTTCTGCATTATTTTCATGATCTCTGTATGAGTGATTTCTAAAGAGCTGTAGGGTACTTCAGTGAAACTGGTTTAACTGCTTTCTAAAATAAGCTATCGCAAATGTTCTTCCATGTATAGAACTCAGAATATGAGTATTCTAGTATCGCGTAATTTAGAGAGCTTATCGCTAACTAACAACAGCTCTCTTCTTAAAATAGACAGTTGAAATGAAGAAGGAAACGCAAAATGTGATATACGATTACGAATATTTTAAAATAACAATGCCGGCTACATGAGTCACGACAAGGGCGTCTAAATAATAGTCTAAATTCATCTTTTCTTTGCTTGTAACAAAAACTAAAAGAACGGTGCAAAAATAGCTCATCTGATGCCTAAAAGGAGTTTCATCGTCAGAGGAATAAGTTTTTGCTTATAATTCACGATACATGACGTTCAGTTCCTACCTTTTTCCCCCAAGTACCACGGTTTATCTCTGGAGTTCTGTAGATGTCGTAGAAATGCATCGAAAAGTGAGAACGCACGTCATTCTATAATGAAAGGAACGTTTAGACTTTTCCTACTCCGTACATGGAGACTATGAGTAAGCAATGTTACGACTGTAGGTACCCTTCATGTCTGTTTTATCTAAACATCTAAGCACACCGGAAGATACATAGCTTCCGAAACATGTATTGCGAGGAATAACTCATCTCAGTGGCTTGAAAGGGTGATCTGTACGAGTTTTGTTCGTTTAATTTCTATGTCCTACATATCTGTATAATTTCGTGATTGATAGTGCGTCACTGAAAGGGGGATTTTCGCGTCTTCTGCACTTTTAGCACGACGGTTCACGTTACATGATTTTGTGTACGGTACTAACCAGCACCTCATTGTTGTCACAGTTGTTGAACACTGTGATTCTCATTCGGTACTGACGGCAGCCTTTTACGATTTGCAGTTGAAAAGCTGGGAACAGTACTTTCAGTTGTCAGGGATCTTCTCGTAGAATGGAGAATAGACTTGTAGGTACCAGAATATTACGTCCATCACATCATAGAGTATGAATCAGCTGAAATGATGTGGCACACGGCACAGACAAAAATGTCCTCCTTTCACAATTTTTTGTGTTTGAGTCTAATTTCTCTGTCTATTCTGACAGCGCCAGGATACGCAGCATATCGGATAGCATCTATGATTTTAAGGGAGTGAGTAACGAAAAGCAGTTTAAATGGTAAATCGTTATTTGGCAGCTACACTCGGTCACACGCCCAGAAAACGTGACGATCTTTTCTTTTTTAATGTTGTCATATTCTCTGCCTTGATGGATCTCACAGTTGAATTCATTCACGTAACAGACATTTTTATGTTCGTTAATCATGCAGACGCTCACGTTTTTACGATACCATCCTTGTCATCGGCTTTAGCCTCTGCTACGTTGGCTGGTACATTTTCGGTAATTAGGTGACAGTACACGAAATGCATATTTCATACGCAGGGAACTAAGCAGCTTGGACGATGCGAATTGGGCACTGGGCTGAAGATTATTTCATTTTCCTCACCTCTAATTTGCTGCAGACAGCTCCCAGGCGGTGAGTCAGCATAATTCTCGCCAGAATGTCAGAGTAACAAAGGACGACGGCCGGGTGAGGCACTGCGTCGTCGGAACGAATTCTTCCCAAAGCCGGATTGCGCTAGGCGCGAATTTTTTTCAAAAGGCATGGATCGAACGTATGGAACAGTAGTAATCTGTTGATTTCTATGTAATCGATATGTAACATAAATGAGAAGCTTGAGATCATTTGATAAGGACACTGACACAATATCCCGTGAATTTCCAGGAAAGAAAGATATGATACGGCATGAGAATTGAAACATTACTTCCCCTCCCCCCCCCCCCTATTTATCAGACTAAATATATATCTCTAAATGCCCGTTTTATTCATATTAAATAGTAACACTATGACATATCAGTGTGAAAGTAATCCACGGAACAATAAAACTATCACGACTACTAGTACTATTAATAGGAATACATTGGGATGTCAATGGTAGCTGTGACGCTCCTTAGACAAGATTTTTCCAGTTTAGTCGCAAGATCGGGTATAGTTGTCTGGCTTCGCCAATTAGCCTCATTTGGGCATCATCATTACCATCATCGTCATCTTCTTCATCATTATCATCATCACTATCAACATCAACATCACCAACATCATCATCACTATCAACATCAACATCACCAACATCATCATCATCATCAACATCAACTTCTTGCACCAGACCCTTCACCCTGTTGTAAATTTCATACTTTCCGTCTTCTCTTAGGTCTTCCTACTCTGTCGAACCATATAGGTTTATGAAACTTCCTGGCAGATTAAAACTGTGTGCCGGACCGAGACTCGAACTCGGGACCTTTGCCTTTCGCGGGCAAGTGCTCTACCAACTGAGCTACCCGAGCACGACCCACGCCCCCTTCTCACAGCTTTACTTCCGCCAGTACCTCCTCTCCTACCTTCCAAACTTTACAGAAGCTCTCCTGCGAACCTTGCTGAACTAGGTTCGCAGGAGCAATACTTCCATTATCCATATTCCATCCATCCACTCGTTTTATACTCTCTGCCCTAGGTAGCTTGAGAATGTGGCTCACGCTCGAAACTTGTCAGCCAACAAAATAAAAAGTAGCTTTGTTTAGTTCAAAATTAACTATGCAACCCTGCCCTGACGGTCAGAGGCTGTTGACCGCCGTCGTGTCGCTCTCTTCCTTAAGGCAATGTTTGTCTACGACTGGAGAGCCATGTGGTCAGCACACCGCTCACATGACGTGTTAAATAAATCACACATTTTCGACAACTCGTGTGTAGTAATATCCGTACTTATATAGTGATACAGTTACACGATCGTTTCAGGACAGGTAACTCCACTTTATGTCTACGAAATGCTGAAGTCAAACATATCTCCCCGTAATTCGTCGCATATGGTAGAAAGACGTGGACAGTTCACTCAGTAAGCACTACTTTGAGTTGGTAATCTGCCATAACAGAAAGCTTGCTACCACCAAACCGCCACCAGACTGTCTTATTACACTTGTAGTTGATTGGTCAGTATATACAGCGGAGGGTTTCGATCTCTATAGCACATACATGGTGACTTCCCGCCTTGTAGTAAAAATGAAACTAGATAATGCTGAATGGAATAGAAAATTACAGGAATTCATTTACATCTACATCTAAATGATTACCCTGCAACTCATAAGTGCCTGGCAGAGGGTTTTTCGAACCACCGTCAGACCATTTCTCTACCAAAGTGTGGAAAAAACGAACACTTAAATGTTTCTCATTTCCCTTATTTTATTACGATGATCGTTTCTCCGGACGTATACGGGCCGATCAATAAGTTTCCGTTTGAGGGCGTTGCTGTAGTATATTTGCAACGTAACGCGACTTCGATTTGGCTTTATAAGGTCCTAAATGTAGGCAAGGGATTAGTGCGGCATTTGTGTCTTTCCGACGTGCGTGCAGTAAATGCGGAAACGTAAAGTATAGCGACGTTATTACTAAATACATCCAAACAGAACCAACACGCTGATAATTTTATCTTAGCGCTCGAAGGACAAACACCGGTAGAAATGCATCGAAGAATGGAGGATATCTATGAGGCAGCACGTCTCTCGAAAACCACCGTTCTTGGATGGCGCTCCACGTTCACAATAACGCACGTCCCTGCATCGCAAATGTCGCAGCACAAAAGTTACACCAACCCAAGTAGGACACACCCAAGCTAGAGTTCTGTCTCCCCAAGCAATTATCACGTCTTCTGTCCCTAAGTGGTACAGAGTGTGGACCGGAAGATTTGCTTTCTTTAAATGACTTAAGCTGCTTCACTACTCCGAGGATACGAGGTGCATTCGAGTTCTAAGGCCTCCGATTTTTTTCTAATTAACTACTCACCCGAAATCGATGAAACCGGCGTTACTTCTAGACGTAATCGCCCTGCAGACGTACACATTTTTCACAACGCTGACGCCATGATTCCATGGCAGCGGCGAAGGCTTCTTTAGGAGTCTGTTTTGACCACTGGAAAATCGCTGAGGCAATAGCAGCACGGCTGGTGAATGTGCGGCCACGGAGAGTGTCTTTCATTGTTGGAAAAAGCCAAAAGTCACTAGGAGCCAGGTCAGGTGAGTAGGGAGCATGAGGAATCACTTCAAAGTTGTTATCACGAAGACACTGTTGCGTAACGTTAGCTCGATATGCGGGTGCATTGTCTTGGTGAAACAGCACACGCGCTGCCCTTCCCGGACGTTTCTGTTGCAGTGCAGGAAGGAATTTTCGTAGGATGCACTTGTTACCGTAGTGCCCTTTGGAACGCAATGGGTAAGGATTACGCACTCGCTGTCCCAGAACATGGACACCATCATTTTTTCAGCACTGGCGGTTACCCGAAAGTTTTTGGTGGCGGTGAATCTGTGTGCTTCCACTGAGCTGACTGGCGCTTTGTCTCTGGATTGAAAAATGGCATCCACGTCTCATCCATTGTCACAACCGACGAAAAGAAAGTCCCATTCATGCTGTCGTTGCGCGTCAACATTGCTTGGCAACATGCCACACGGACAGCCGTGTGGTCGTCCGTCAGCATTCGTGGCACCCACCTGGATGACACTTTTCGCATTTTCAGGTCGTCATGCAGGATTGTGTGCACAGAACCCACAGAAATGCCAACTCTGGAGGCGATCTGTTCAACAGTCATTCGGCGATCCCCCAAAACAATTCTCTCCACTTTCTCGATCGTGTCGTCAGGCCGGCTTGTGCGAGCCCGAGGTTGTTTCGGTTTGTTGTCACACGATGTTCTGCCTTCATTAAACTGTCGCACCCACGAACGCACTTTCGACACATCCATAACTCCATCACCACATGTCTCCTTCAACTGTCGATGAATTTCAATTGGTTTCACATCACGCAAATTCAGAAAACGAATGATTGCACGCTGTTCAAGTATGGAAAACGTCGCCATTTTAAGTATTTAAAACAGTTCTCATTCTCGCCGCTGGCAGTAAAATTCCATCTGCCGTACGGTGCTGCCATCTCTGGGACGTATTGACAATGAACGCGGCCTCATTTTAAAACAATGCGCATGCTTCTATCTCTTTCCAGTCCAGAGAAAAAAAATCGGAGGCCTTAGAACTTGAATGCACCTCGTATCTGCGTCTACGTTACTCATGTTGGCAGCTATTCTTGATTCGAATTCTGGAATATTTACTTCGTCTTCTTTCGTGAAGGCATTTCGGAAGGCTGTGTTTAGTAACTCTGCTTTCGCAGCACTGTTGCCGATAATATTTCCACTGCTATCGCGCAGAGAAGGCATTGATTGTGTCTCGCCGCTAGCATACTATGTATACGAGCAGAATCTCCTGGGATTTCTTGCCAGGTTTCGAGACAAAGTTTCGTTGTGGAAACTATTATAAACACCTCGCATTATTGTTCGCACTAAATTTCGAGCTTCTGCAACAGGTTGCCAATCTTGGAGATTTTGCGTCCGTTTAAATTTGTTTCTGCAAAGCGGCCATGTTATTTATGGTCGTCTCTACACGTCGCCTCTTCCGTTATGGACACATGAGAAACGTAGGCTGACGTTAAGCGAAATACAGTGCTGGCAGGTGGTTTAGTCGCTGCTGCTCGAGGTTTTTCAAGCCGCAGGTGCCGGCAGCGCCTGGAGCGGTCCTCTGTGACACGCGCGGCCATCTTCGTCACGCTACGGCTTCGTCTGCCTAGCTAGCGGCTTCCAGCACTGGGTCACCGGGCGGCACGGGAAACACCGTTGGCTCACCCCTGCCGTGGAGAAAGGTTGTTCCGCACAGCTCGTAAGTATTTGAAACACATTTCAACCGCGAAGAGCTACATCTATATCCTTGTGGATACTCTGCAAATCACAATTAAGTGCCTGGCAGAGGGTTCATGGAACCACTTCACAAAACCTCTCCATCATTTCAATCTCTACTAATTCTTTACTAATAAAACTGGTTCGATCTTCACTTGTGTCTGAGGTGACGGACAACGGAGCAGGCGTTTCGAACTCTACGAAACGTCAACTGCTTTCTTTTTTAGGTATCTCAAAGTAATACACGGTATTTGATTAATATAGGTGCAAACGAAAGGGAGAGTACAATTAAACGAGCAAATTAAACTAAGAGACTTAGACTGGAAACCATCTGTATCTCCGATAACACATATGCACAAGTGCAGTCGTACCAGTGATGTTACACTGTTTACGTCGAAGCCTACCTTCATCTCGAAACACTGCAAGTGATGTATACATTACAAAGGGCCCGCCGGTGTGGCCGAGAGGTTCTAGGCTCTTCAGTCCGGAACCACGCTACTGATACGGTCGCTGGTTCGAATCCTGCCTCGGGCATGGATGTGTGTGATGTTCAAATGGTTCAAATGGCTCTGAGCACTATGGGACTTAACATCTGTGGTCATCAGTCCCCTAGAACTTAGAACTACTTAAACCTAACTAACCTAAGGACATCACACACATCCATGCCCGAGGCAGGATTCGAACCTGCGACCGTAGCGGTCCCGCGGTTCCAGACTGAAGCGCCTAGAACGGCACGGCCACACCGGCCGGCGTGTGTGATGTCCTTAGGTTAGTTAGGTATAAGTGGTTCTTAGTTCTAGGGGGCTGATGACCTCAGGTGTTTAAGTCCCATACTGCTGAGAGCCATTTGAATCATTACAAAGTGACAAACTGCTCTCGTCTGATTTTATTACCAGTGCTGGTAAACAGCTTTTCCACAACCACTTTATCGACCGTAGCTCGGCACTACAGTGCACTTCCTGGTCACCCGACTTGAATCCGTTGAATATTTTGCGTGCGCGAATATTTAAAGGCTCTGATGTAAGACAGCCCTGTTGAGAGTATCGAGCTCCGGCAACGCTCTGTGGATGGTTGTGAATGCAGTCAGAAAACTCACATGACTTGTGAACGTTTACGGACATCGATGAGGGGACGTGCTAAAGGCCGCCTCCATTGAACGGTCGCCACGTGGCACACTTGTTGTGATTTGTTTGTCTTCAAGTGCGCATCTGCAGTTCGGATCCTTGGATGAGGTATTCACGTATTCAGTCGTAATACGTCGTACTGGGGATATGGATTATGTACTTCTTTCACTGATCTCTATTCGTCCCTTTCATTTTTATAGCAGCAGCAGTTAAACAGCGCGTATATAACAGCTGTTATGACAATACTAGACTTGTGGCTATCATGCGTCACCGCCGTTAGCTGTAAAATACATTACATAGTCAATACATAAAATGTGCGCCCAAGCTTGTTCCATCTACACACGAAAAATAGTCGCACAGGAACATTAAGAAGCAGTTTCCCGTTTAGGCGCAGGACAGCGTGAATCATTTATGTAGATTCTGTTTGTGTGTGTTTCTTTCGTTAGTCACTAACGTACTAGATTTAGTTATACATATATATGCAGGTGTATCCAAATACAGAGAGTTGTAAACAGGCAGAATACTGTGCTGCGGTCGGCAACTCCTATATAAGATAACAAGTGTCTGGCGGAATAGCTAGATCGGTTGCTACAGCGAGAATGGCAAGTTATCAAGATTTAACTGAGTTTGAACGTGGTGTTATAGTCGGCGCACGAGCGATGGGACACAGCATCTCCGAGGTAGCGATGAAGTGGTGATTTTCCCGTACGACCATTTCACAATTGTACCGTGAATATCAGGAATCCGGTAAAACATCAAATCTCCGCCATTGCTGCGGTCGGAAAGAGAGCCTGCAAGAACGGGACCAACGACGACTGAAGAGAATCGTTCAACGAGTCAGAAGTGCAAGCCTTCCGCAAATTACTGCAGATTTCAGTGCTAGACATCAACAGCTGTCAGCGTGCCAACCAATCGGCGAAACATCATCGACATGGGATGTCTTCTGTGTCCTCGATGACTGCACGACACAAAGCTTTACGCCTCGCCCCGGCCCTTCAATGCCGACATCGGACGGTCGATGACTGAAAGCATGTTGTCTGGTCGGACGAGTCTCGTTTCAGATTATATCGAACGGATGGACATGTACGGATAAGGAGACAACCTCATGAATCCATGGACCCTGCATGTCAGCAAGGGACTATTCAACCTAGTGGAGACTCTGTAATGGTGTGGGCCTGCACAGCTGGAGTGACATAGTATCCCTGATACGTCTACATACGACTCTGACAGGTGACACGTACGTAAGCATCCTGTCTGATCACCTACATCCATTCATGTCCAGTGTGCCTTCCGACGGACTTGGGCAATTCCAGCAGGACAATCCGACACCAACAAGTCCAGAATTTTTACCGAGTGGCTCCAGGAACACTCTTCTAAGTTTAAAGAACTCCGTTTGCCACCAAACTTACCTGACATAACACTATTGAGCATATCTGGGACGCCTTGCAACGTGCTGTTCAGAAGAGATCTCCACCCCCTCATACTCTTACGGATTTATGCACAGCTCTGCAGGATTCATGGTAGCGGAGGATGGAAGAAAGTGGAAACTCAAATTGTGTTAAAATTGGACTCATTCTGACGAATTTTCAGTCACATGCAATCGTCCAACTTATTCAAGCAAAATTTGAAACTAAAATGGGTTATAAAATCTCTGACGATACTCAGACTAAAGGCAAACTACTGAAACAGGAAAGTACTTCAGGGCCTGACATCTTGAAGTCACCATAATCTGTTATGTCAATATCGAATTCTCCTTATTTTTTTCATTTAAATAGTTTCAATCACAAATCATGTGATAGACCTGCACAACAAGAGAGATGAAAGCCCATTACATTTACTCTTAATCATGTTAGTAAGAGTAACCTTACCGAAATTTTAACTACTAGAATGTTCTGACGCAGCCATCGATTAAGACATATTTTTGAGCTGCTGATAATGATTACACATTCGAAACTAGTATTTTTACTAAACTTTTTTGGTGGGCATCAACGGCACTGACTGAAATAAATATTTAGCGAAAAGTAATGTGCTCACTGATACACTCAACCAGAACATGACAAGTATGAACAAATTCATAACACATATTACAAATATAGTGATGCGAATTTCACCCTACTCTTCCTCCAGAACACAAACCCAGTGTCTTAATAAATGCGCCACATCTCTCGGTACGATATATTTTTACGGTACAGAAAGGTCCGAAGGGGCAACTTCCGTTGGAAGATGTTCCCAAGTAAATTTCTTTCGTTGGTTATTTAAGAGAATGTTGCAACACCATAAGAAACTTAATAATATCTAAAAACAAAAACAATTGTAGTGGAACGTAGTCAAATTAAATCAGATGACGATGAAGAAATTAGATGAGGAAATATGACGGTAAAAGCAGTAGATGGGTTTTGCTTTTTCGGCAGCAAAATGAGCTGACGATGGCTGAAGTAGAGACTAATAAAATGCAGACTGGAATTTCACCCAAAAGCCCTTTTTAACATTTAATGCTTTAGAAAGTCTATACTGAAGATATTTGTCTAGCTTTTGAAGGATAGTCTTCAGGAGGGTAGAGGAGATAACTAATGAATGTATTCTGATTCGAATTGGGAGAAAAAAGAAATTTATGGAACATCTTGACTAAAATAAGAGAACGGTTAACAGGATATATCCTGAGGCGTCAAAGAATAACTAATTTGGTGAAGTGTAAGGGGGTAAAAACTGTAGAGGGATGTCAAGGCTTGCCTAGAGTATGGGTGTTCAGCTGGATGTGAGGTGCTGCAACTATGCAGAAATGAAGAGGACAGCCTAGCGTTGAGAGCTGCACCAAATAAGCCTTCGAACTGGAGATTATAACAACTACACTTTTAATTCTGCAAAGTGATAATGAAATGAAGAAGCTTATTTACATGTGTGTATCGTACGACTTGACCGCGAATCGTACGAAACATTATGAGTTAGTTAGTTAGTTGGTTGCGTGTTCCAATGATCACACGCACTGTACAGCAGCCGTTATGATGTGGAACGTGTCAAGTGCACAAGAAATGCACATATGAATGAATATTTTTTAATATATGTGTATTACAGTACAATGTTAAAGATTAATTTTTCTATTACTTACCCCATTCCCTTAAATGGCACAACATGCATATACTACATTTATAGATTTATTTATTCCTATTCAAGAATTCATCTATGGTATAGAAGGAGTTTTCAAGGAGATATGATTTCAATTTATTTTTGAAGCTATTACTGCTGTATGTCAGACACTTTATCTCATCTGGTAAGTTGTCAAAATTTTTTATAGAAGCATATTTTACCCCTTTCTGTGCCAAAGACAGATTGGATAAAGGATAGTGTAAGTCTTTCTTTTTTCTGGTATTATAATCAAGAATGTCGCTGTTGTTTTTAAACTGGTCCATGATGTTGAGAACAAATTGCATTAGTGAGTAAATGTACTGTTAGGATGTTGTAAGAATTCCTAACGTTTTAAAAAGATGCCTACAAGATGTGCGACTATGAATCCCACACATTATTCTAATCACTTTCCTTTGAGCAGTGAATACTCAACACCTACACGCCATACAAGCTTACAGCACTAAAATGTTCCAGCGAACTCGTTAAAATAATGTGAATTATCTAACTGGATATAAAATTTACGTCCTTTTCCATGAAATTAATACGCCGACCGTGATAATTAATCTGTCATTAAATAAAGTAACACGGGGTAATTGTGACGGTTAATTATTCGCCACACAAATGGTGAAATCCAGAAAATGCGAATACGAAACTTGGCTGCATTTTACGCAATTGTAGCACCAATTAATAATGCTGGCCTCTGCGTTAAGCAACCGACTTATTTCAAAATGGGCGACAATGCGTATTCGTAGGCGGAATTGGGATGGTTTGTAACATAAGGGATTAACGAAAGATGGGAAATGATTGCAAAGAGCTTTATTACCCATGTGGAGTGACTCACGTCTTCGTTACAAAGCGATAACTATTGCAACAAGTTCACATTTAGTCCTTCCCTTTCCTTCTCCTCACAATTCATTCGACAGCTTTATAATAGTTCATCATCATATTCCTTTCACGTTAACTTAGTAACGAGATCACATTCGATCCGTTTCATATTTCATCTTGCTAGAGCTACGGACGTCTCGCGTGGTGCCAGTTGTGTTCCGCGGGAGGCAGGTCTGCTAACTTGGAGACCATCACGTCCGTGGAATGTTCCTTAACACAGCACGAAAATATGAAATTCAAAGATGGTTGGCTAGGGTATTGTCCTGCTGTTCATCTGTGTGGTACTATTAGACTATCAGAGGAACAAATGGACGCACATGATCGTACATCTACATCTACATGATTACTCTGCAATTCACATTTAAGTGCTTGGCAGAGGGTTCATCGAACCACAATCATACTATCTCTCTACCATTCCACTCCCTAACAGCGCGCGGGAAAAACAAACACCTAAACCTTTCTGTTCGAGCTCTGATTTCTCTTATTTTATTTTGATGATCATTCCTACCTATGTAGGTTGGGCTCAACAAAATATCTTCGCATTCGGAAGAGAAAGTTGGTGACTGAAATTTCGTAAATAGATCTCGCCGCGACGAAAAACGTCTTTGCTTTAATGACTTCCATCCCAACTCGCGTATCGTATCTGCCACACTCTCTCCCCTATTACGTGATAATACAAAACGAGCTGCCCTTTTTTGCACCCTTTCGATGTCCTCCGTCAATCCCACCTGGTAAGGATCCCACACCGCGCAGCAATATTCTAACAGAGGACGAACGAGTGTAGTGTAAGCTGTCTCTTTAGTGGACTTGTTGCATCTTCTAAGTGTCCTGCCAATGAAACGCAACCTTTGGCTCGCCTTCCCAACAATGTTATCTATGTGGTCTTTCCAACTGAAGTTGTTCGTAATTTTACCACCCAGGTACTTAGTTGAATTGACAGCCCTGAGAATTTTACAATTTATCGAGTAATCGAATTCCAACGGATTTCTTTTGGAACTCTTGTGGATCACCTCACGCTTTTCGTTATTTAGCGTCAACTGCCACCTGCCACACCATACAGCAATCTTTTCTAAATCGCTTTGCAACTGATACTGGTCTTCGGATGACCTTACTAGACGGTAAATTACAGCATCATCTGCGAACAGCCTAAGAGAACTGCTCAGATTGTCACCCAGGTCATTTATATAGATCAGGAACAACAGAGGTCCCAGGACGCTTCCCTGGGGAACACCTGATATCACTTCAGTTTTACTCGATGATTTGCCGTCTATTACTACGAACTGCGACCTTCCTGACAGGAAATCACGTCGCAGAGAAACGATAGCAGACATATTAGTGCCTTCATTTTCTCCACGTTAATATCCCCCACATCAGAATAACTCTACCTTCTACCTGAAGCGTACCCTGTTCGCTAGCATGGCGAGTAGTCTTGATGAAACGTCTAAATGCGATTTTCGGCGTACCCTTACCCTCTCAACAGCGTGGACCAGCGCATACCACAATTCAACAGCCAATGCGATCTTGTTACATGTTTAGGGTTTCAACTTGCAGCGTTCCTGCAACTGTATGGAATGATAAGCGATGAGCACAGATGCACGCTTGGGACTGTTGATTCTGTACTGTATAGGTCCATATTTCATTGTAAAGTAACTTCATCAAAAATCTTTACAAACTACCTTTTAAGTATTTGACGATGTACTGGAGGGTTTTTATCATACTATATGATTTGCACGGCGGCCACAGCTTTCGTATGGCATTGGTCGAAGGTCTCTGGCAGTGCATTACGAGCCACAGCGAGGAGATTGGTGAAACTGTAAGCGTCGTGTGACTAGGACCTCCCGTCGGGTAAACCGTTCACCAAGTGCAAGTCTTTCGATTTGACGCCACTTCGGCGACTTGCGCGTCGATGAGGATGAAATGATGGTGGTTAGGAAAACACAACACCCAGTCCCTGAGTGGAGAAAATCTCCGACCCATCCGGGAATGGAACTCGGGCCCGCAGGATTGACATTCAGTCGCGCTGACCACTCAGCTACCGGGGGCGGACAGGAATTAGGTCAAGTTGGTATATTTGCTCAACGCTTGCTGCTGCCCGGAAATGAATTTAGTGATCTTATCAAACGTTGTTAGTCGTTTGATAGTGACCGCGGTTTTCCTTCGGCAGGGGTACTAAAGAAGGAGGAGCATCGAGGAAGGTAGGACGTGAAAAAAAAGTACTGCTGTACCACATAGATAGAAAGATGTCAAAACAAACACTTTGCAGTCGTATAGTTTCCAGACTCATTTTATTTGGCTACCAGTTTCAGATACTGCTACTAAACTGCTCCCTGAATGCACTCTTGGTTGCGATGACCGAACGGCCATTGGAAAAATATGTCGCCATGGCGAACGCTCCTCTCTCGTCCACTATAGGATCCCCACTAAACTACCCTTTAAAATAACGTTAGGTCCCGCCTTTTGCTCTCAATGAGCTGAACCCCACACACGAGGCGTGACGGCCGCTGTGTGACGCACGTTTCAAATAAGCAAGCTCCCGCATCGCACGCTGTATGTGACTGAATGTGGCAAAAATTTCTAACCCAACTTCACTTATCTTATGAGTCTTGCGAAATTGTTCCGTTGAAAATTTCTCAAATCTGTTTCATTAACTGCGACAAAATTTGCAACGTACTGAACCCCACACACGAGGCGTGACGGCCGCTGTGTGACGCACGTTTCAAATAAGCAAGCTCCCGCATCGCACGCTGTATGTGACTGAATGTGACGAAAATTTCTAACCCAACTTCAGTTATCTTATGAGTCTTGCGAAATTGTTCCGTTGAAAATCTCTCAAATCTATTTCACTAACTGCGACAAAAGTTGCGACGTACTGAACGCATCAGGAACAGGGTGCATTGTACTAAAATGTGATCGTGATCAATCTTTACGTCTTTGTCAGTAATACGTAAATTACAAGATCCTCTCTTCGGCAGGCGAAAATATTCTTCAGTGGCAATGCCACCTACAGAGCAGGCGCGAACCGAACAGGTTAAAGCGATGAGAAAGATTTTGTTCACAGATGTGGTTGCGGGTAAAAGGACTGGCGGTACGGAAATGGTATCTGCGTATCCGGATCTCAACCCTCATCTGCGCACGTCGTTACTCATGAGTTTATAGAATTAATGATCTGGGATGTCTATACCAAAACGAAAGGTGTTATTAGGTGATGTGGTGTTGCGATCTTGAGGCTACTGGAGTTACTGATGGAAATAAGAGACTGCAGTTTAACAGACACGGTGTCCGTGAAAAATGTTCGCAGTACCTGCTGTCTACGAAAAGTCAGTAGCAACTCATCCGTAATCAGACGCCAGAAGGTGGCTCGTTTTTTGCACTCTGCGCGCCCGCGGCTGGGGCAGCGGCGCCTAAAGGCCGTCTCCGGAAGGGCGTCGGAGTTCTCCACGGGCGGGCGAGCTCCTGGAATCCGTTCCAGCGCGGAAGTGCGCCTGTTACACTCTGGGCGCGCCAGCCCCCCTGAGGAACTCCAGCCGGCGAGCTCGCATTCCAGAGCTGGCTGTGCTGGAGGCATCTCCAGGCGCCGTCTTACGTCTCGAAATTAATTCACTGCCCTTATCTCTCTTTTTTTAATACTGTTTCTAGCGCCGACAAAGATTCCTTCAACCGAGCACTTCGATTTAGGAATTTAGGATATTTTCATTCGCGCTACGTAAACTGCAGCAGAAAATCGTAAATGATAGCTTTATTTTCGTTAATAGTGTGTTTCCGGGTATTCTGCCGAGTTGTTGTTTCCGTTTTATAGACAACATTCCGAGGACACGCCGAGCCACCGTCTTCAGGTACTGCGAGTTTTGCTTTTATGTGTACTCTCTGCCTTTACTCCAAACAGTAAAACTCGCAGCACTTGAAGACGACACTCGTTGGGTCCTCGGAACGTTGTCTATAAAATGGAAACAACAATTCTGCAGAATACCTGGAAGCAAACTATTAATCAATCACTCTGGGAAAAGCTGAGATATCGCATTTCTTTTCGTCACTGGCCTACATTTTTTGTGTTTCGGTATCTGGTATATGGTAAGAACTGGGCTAAACATGTTCAGCTGCTAACTTTCTACTGGCAGCTTTTTCGAAAGTCGAGCGTCCCACGTTCCGACAGCAACTTGCGTGGTGGAATAGAGCCAAGAGGCAAATTATCGTCTTCGCGCACTTTTTCTTTTGAAAGCCAGTTGGGATATTTTACTGCTGGCAGTTCGTGTGTCATATAGATATGGCACTTTCTAATTTTCTAAGTATTTCAACACATTAAGACGCTATATGTCGTCTGATTGTTTGTCAAATAGTCTCGTAACCACGTGCAACAAGGCAGTAATTTCGTTGTGTAGTGTAGCGATATTTTCTTAAACGGTACATCGCATAATTGTCAACACAACACAGAGCGTGTGAGCTAGCAGCGTGAGATAATGGACGCCATTTACAGTTTTTTAGCTTTATTTGCTGTAATGTTAACTTCTCCTTTCTTTCCATAACAAATCATCTCAATGAAGCGCCTGGAAACTTGCATTCAACGAAGCTGCACAGTAGCAGACACACTGGATTAGGACTGCGGTTTATAATCCCTGTTCAAATGGTTCAAATGGCTCCATGCACTATGGGACTTAACATCTGAGGTCATCAGTCCCCTAGAACTTAGAACTACTTAAACCTAACTAACCTAAGCACATCACACACATCCATGCCCAAGGCAGGATTCGAACCTGCAACCGTAACGGTCCCGCGGTTCCAGACTGCAGCTCCTAGAACCGCTCGGCCACACCGGCCGGCTTATAATCTCTGTCTGTTAACTGATTTCTATTTCTCAGCTTTTTCGTACAAAAAATCAGATGAATTCATAAATAAGACAAAGTTCGATTTATCTTCCGATCATTGTCCGATTAAGCGAGTGCGCCGTTCCTTATGACCTCGCTGTTCAGTAGACATTATAAATAAATCTTCAGTTGTGCAATCGTTATGAAGAATAGAGAGAGCAAATATTAAAAGACCTCAGGAGCACTCAAGAGCCTGAACGTTTGTTCCACCACTGCTGCAATAGAACGATGCATCTACATCTACGACCACACAAATGCCCCGCAAGCATCTTGTTCCGCTACTAGTCTTTTCTCTCTGCTCCACTCGAAAACAGAGCGAGGGAAAAACGACTATCTATAATTACTTCTTACGAGCCGTAATTTCTCGCGCCTTATCTTCGTGGTCCTTACGCGAAATGAAGGCTACCCATAACAGAATCGTTCTGCAGTTAGCTTCAAATGCCAGTTCTCTAAACTTTCTCAGTAGTGTTTCGCGATAGGAATGTCATCTTCCCTCGACATATTTACAGCTGAGTTCATGGAGCATTTTGGTAATACTCGTGTGGTGATCGAATCTAGCGGCAATTCGCCTCTCAATTTCTTCAGTTTCTTCCTTTAATGCGACTTAGTGGGGTCCAAAAAACTGAGCAGTACTCAAGAATGGGTTACACTAGTGTTCTATATTCGGTCTCCGTTATGCACGAGTTACACTTTCCTAGAATTCTTCCCATAGACTGAAGTCGGTGATCTGCCTTACTTACTACTGACCTGACGTGCTGTGACTGTCAGGCAGCACACACCACTGACACTGTATTCGAAAATTAGCGAACTGTTTTCCATCCTCACCTGCTTAAACTTACATTTTCTACACTTAGAGCAAGGTGCCATTCATCACACTAAATATGAATTCTGTATCCTCCTACACTCTCTCAACGACGAGACTCTCCCTTACACGACAGTCTCATGGACAGTCGCAGACCGCTGCTCATGCAGATAGTAATGGTATCTCCTAGGTTTCCTGCAACTATGACCTTACAGTTATAGAAAGACCCGCGATGTCAACTGGAATTTCTTAGGTAGAATGATGAAGCCTGACATTAATGAGACACCTAACCTTGTTGTTTTAGAATTCTGATACGAACTTGATGCGTAAAACATAAATAACTACACATGTCATCAATTACAGCCCAGTCTGCTTATGAGGACCTACGTGGAATCCGAGAAAAGATCTTAGGCCCCCAAACATTTTGAAATGTTTTTGTATATCCATCCTTTTAGCAAGAGGTCTCTGGGTCGACGGCCGTTTACTACCGTGACAAATAAAAACACCTACAGCCGTCCTTATGATTTTATTTTATTTTGTCGCTACCAGTTTCAGCGCTTCAGTGAGTTGTCCGTTGATGGTTGGAGTGCTGGAAACTGATGTGTTATGCGTGGTGATCATATCAACCTGTACCGCGTCAACAAACCTGAAGATGACAGACAAGCGTTGAAACTTCTAGCGACAAAATAAAATAAAATAAGGACGTCTGTAGGTGTTTTTATTTGTCACTTTTGAAATGTAGTTTGGTACTTACAGTACTTTCTTAGGTGGCGAGCCACGCTGAGCCGTTATTATTCATTGAAAATATGTAGTACACGTGGAAAAATATAGAACATAATCAAGCATATTATGGGAAATATCAAACCGCTGTGAACAGATCAACTGCTGCAGTATCACACACAAATATTTTCGTTTCTTAGCAGCAGCTTACGCTCTTGTTCATCGTAACTGTCCTTTCGGAATACTACACTATTATGTTACTGAGACATAAAACCTTACCCCACGCACCGATATACTGGAGTACTATAGCCGACGATGATGCTGACATCAGCATGTCCAACGAAGACTTTACCAGGGACTGGGGCTCTACAGTTAGCAGCTCTCGGAAGAGCATAGAAGCTACAGACAAATACTTCCATTTGTTTGCTTTCCTTCGGAATCGATGGCGCTATAAGCGTCTCTTCACCGCATGCTTTGACATTATCACTGGTATCAAATATAAATTAATCTACTTGCACCTCTGCACGAATTTAGCACTACGTCATTCGGCAGTGATGTATGCGTAAAACACCATCTCATAGTCAATTTCGATAATCAGCTCTTGACAACAACGATACAGGTAGTCGTCAGGAGCTTGAAAGACCAAACTGCATTGATCATTCATGCCTAACACGACAGAAAAAGTTCGAAAACATTTAATTCCAGAACCAACGCTAAAAGCTGTGTTCCTATATAACAGGAAATTTATTATGTAGCTTCAAACGCGCTGTTCGGAGGAATATTAAAATGGAGAGTGTTTGGCTCCACAGCACGTAGCTCTGTACCAACTAGGAAAGCTACCGCACGTAATCCTTCATCTTCTTATTACTTAAACCACTGGAAATAACCACATTCGTCCTCATGCGGAGCCTGGGAAAGCTAATTGAAACTCATCAGGTTAGGCAAGAACATAGGTGCGCTTTCGCCCATTAGTCGGTACGTTTTCACTTTCACGTCCACTTCCTGCGTCTCCGCACGAACGAAGAAATCGCAAGTTGCACGACTGCTTCTCGGCTCCTGTGGACAGATTTCCTGGTCATACTCGAGGCGCGACTGCCTGCGTGTATCCATCTCGACAGGAAAAGGAACCTGCTGGCGTGTCTAACGACAGAGCGGGCGCGCTCTGCGAACCACGCATCTCTCTGTTGCGTTACTCGCAGAACACGCGGCCCTTTCACTCGCGAGATTTTTACGTTCCACATACGCAGTAAAATTCATTCGTTGCATGGAGACGTTGAACTCACTTCGGACAGACTGCTACGCCAATATTTCATGACCTGAAAGGATATGACAGACTGTGATCTTGTCAATAGAAAATTCTGCTTATGGATAGAGCGGGTTAGCAAACTGTAGACGTGATGAAAGTCGTTTTTAATCCATAGCAGAGCATACACAGAGACGAACAATTGTGGCTATTTGAATGCGTGTTGATAATATTTCTTATCCTCGAACTAGCTTTGGACATATTTGGGTTCTTATTCTGAAAGTACATGAAATATCATTTGATACACTGTGTATAGTCGGAAGTTGCTCGGGGGTGAAGAGAGTTTATGTCGAGATGAGTGCACAAATCCTACATGATTTTTCTGCAGAAATGAAACTACCAGGAGAAAGTCAGTTATTCGCAGTGATAATTATTTGAAATCTAAAGCATACATAATTTTTCTCGTAAATATAGATTGCTCAATTGCTCTCATGCACTTATTCCAGCTATGGTCCAACAGCATCCTCAAAGTCGATGATAATTAAATCCGCGACGCAGTGCCGCGTTCTCACATTCTTATATTTATTAAGACGCAAAAGAGTTCATCGGTCTTTCTTTCACAAAAAAACTGGAGTTTAATATACGAGTACATATTTCTCCTGACTTATAACAAGTGAAGGGACTTTCTCGAAGGTTATCTTTTTATGTTATCGAACGCTTTTAGATAATTTGTGAAGAGAAAGTGCATCTATCGATTGCGTCCTCTGTATTTCTCATATAAATTATAGAGCTGTAGTCTGAGACTTACTAAAACAAAGTGAATCCTTCCAAGCGAGATCAATTATCTACAATAATAGCCTCTTTTCGACTGCATAATTTGCTAACTACATGTGGAAAAAGACTGTGATATAACTGAAAAATAAAGCGAGGAGAGAGATGTAAAATTTCACAGAGTCATGGCACAACCTGTGGACCTCTATTGGCAATGACCATTGATCATGATTTCTAACTATAGAAACAGTGTTCAGCCATCCATATGTGATTTTTAGGAGGGTGTTTCACCGATAGATCATGTGAGGAATGAATCTGTTTGAGACCATATCGAAACGCATCATCACCTTCAAGGATTACACCCAGTCCCCTGTTCCAATTCTAGTTTGCTTACGCCATATTTCTAATGTGCGTCTTTGGTTTTTCTTTCGGTTATACTTCAATGTCATCTCAGTAATTCTGAAGTGTTGGCAGAAGAGCCAACACTGTGTTGCTAGAGGAGGCCGAAATGCACGCGTTTAATTACACGCTGACTGGCGCGAGGTCTGGAACAGTTAAGGGAATTAATAGTAGCAAATAAAGTACGTAGTTGATATGATACTTAACTTTAATCCACAACTGGTGTACATCGCTCTTGACGGTACATGTTATAATCTCAATATCAAATGCTCTGGCGCCTTGCTAGGTCGTAGCAAATGACGTAGCTGAAGGCTATGCTAACTATCGTCTCGGCAAATGAGAGCGTAGTTGTCAGTGATCCATCTCTGGCTAAGTCGGCTGTACAACTGGGGCGAATGCTAGTAAGTCTCTCTAGACCTGCCGTGTGGTGGTGCTCGGTCTGCTATCACTGACAGTGGCGACACGCGGTCCGACGTATACTAATGGACCGCGGCCGATTTAAAGGCTACCACCTAGTAAGTGTGGTGTCTGGCGGTGACACCACAAATTCTAACAGCTGTTGTTCGTTTGACGTCATCTGTATGGTATATTTCGTATTTGTATTGTATGCAACTGGCTCTACTTCCCATCTGAAGGCTGAATTTTCGTCGTTGTACTTACGCTATCAAATACGCAAATGTCGTTTTGAGGGTTTGAACTTGCCTTCGTTAGTCATAGATTAAGGTCCAGCTTTCTCATCCATTCAGCAGTAAAGGCAGGACAACAATCTTACCTTACATCAACTGTTCAGTACTTACGTTTTGTAAGTCCGCCGTATCGCACCAGTCTAAGATGGATCATTCCAATATCTTCCGATTTTGTGCTTTTTTTTTTCAATTCCCTCATTTGATCAATAATTAGAGACTCTGGAAATGAATCCTCAAATCAAATCTGTTTTAGTTCTTCAAGTGATCATATCTTGGTGACGTACTGGTTTCATTTCTGCACAACCTCGTATTCACCCTCGTCAGTAACCAAATTAAACAGCTTTAGTGGTGAATGTATCGTTTATCGGTTTCAGAAAACTGTTTACAAAATTCGTCAGTATAAATATCACAAAATGTGGGTACGTCAAACAATGTCTTTCAAATCATTTACTTATACGCAACACGTCGCTGGCGCGGTGCAAAGACACTGTGCGCTGAGGTTCTCGTTTGCTAAAGCATGCTACAGCCTTTGGCTGCCTGACGAAGATATGTTTATAAACTTTACTTCGGAGGAAAAGCTGACTGACCAAAGGAGTCCGCAGGAAGCATACGAAGACTGCAGTGACCAAGATATTCTGTCCTCTGCATTCCCCGCTTCTGGTTCGTGTCTGCTTCGTTTTGTTTCCGACGTCTGTGATACTATATGTCTCACGAGGATGTTCCTCTAGTTATAAGATGATTTCTGTAACGTTACATTTCGATAGTAACTTCCAAGCTAGTTAATTTTGTGTTCCACATATCATTTGAGCCATTCTTTAATCGAAATGATGTGGAACGAGTCAGTTTACAGGATATGTGTATTAATAAACACATTGTTATCTTTAGTTCTACTTTTTTTTCTGCAACGCATCGGAATTTGTGGTGAGACCCGTTGCTAGGCAGGGCAGCTTGGCTTAATGTTCTGTTTCAGAATTTAACCTACGGGAATGACATCAAGTAAAGTGTCAGAATGTTAAAATAAAATTACTATATCAATTGCTAATTCTGTGGGGTACACTTTTTGTATTGATTTTCAGGTTCGGTGGAACTGTATTCCATGTGGTCGGTTGAAGGACGACTATGATTTTGACATTTTTATTTCTTACCAGATTCCTGAACAACAACACGAAATCATTCAAAAGTTCTCTTCGCTTGCTTGCGTCCCATAAGCATTTATGAAATTTGGAATGCTTTTACATTTTATTTCCACATATTTCCTTAATTCTGCTGATGTGAGCACAAACTGTTAACTGCATTTTACTTTATTCAAACAAACTGCCATCAGCAGCAACATTTCTTATCTTACAGCCGTGTCAAGGTAACTTAGTGTTATATAGAATTTCAAAGCTTCATGCTCATCCTTAATATGTTTGGAGTAACTACTGTATTTCGTGTTCATTTGCGAACATGTCTACAAAGTGAGGTCTTAACATCCTCATAGAGCGTGTTCTTTCTACAAGATAGGAAGCAAACACACCCATATGTTTAGGAATATTTTATGGAGGTGGTGGTGTACTTGAATGTTAAGGACTGCACTATGCGATACACAGCTGTAACTGTATATTTTATTATAGATGATCGATTTCGGTCTAGGATCAGACCATCATCGTGTCCAAAAACCGTCTCAGCTGCGCACATGAGTAACTGGAATAAAATTTATCAGATGTACATTGTTCTTTCATTGGTATAAGCTATATATACGTAAAGTTAGGTATGTACAGCTAATATCAATGATGGAACAACGTACATCTGATGAGTGTTATTCGAGTTAGGCAAATGCATAACTGAGATGGTTTTTGGACCCGACGGTGATTTACTTATAGACCGAAATCGGTTGTCTCTAATAAAATATACCGTTACAGCTGTGTATTGCATAATACAGTTCTTAACCCTTGCTAGGAAATTAGGAAGTCTAATCATAATATTGCATTTAAAACATGTTTCAAGCCACTCTTACATTCTTCGCTGCGCCGTGAAAGTTCTACTTACTTCCTTACGTATCAGTCAAATCGGAGTCACATCGCGGTAATATTCATTCTTGCGTCAAATCTTGCAAAAAAGGCGTCTTTTCAGCTCATTTTCGCTCAAGTGATACCAGTTGTGCAATCAGTTTGGATCAAAAAAGAAGTAGGAGGCTTCTATGCGGACGGTCCTTACAAGGCTCGCGGCAGGAATTTACAGTTGCCATTCTATTTCTGTGTTCCAGTTTGTTATCTCAGTAGCAACCGCCCCGTCAAACACTCTTGCTGCGTGCTATGTAGTCCTAGTGCATCAGATGTTACAAATTAAATAGCGTGCTTGTGGTAGCTTGTTGCAGCAATGGTTTACTAACCACAAAATACAGTTCGTGGTAAGTTGTTTGTTTTCACAAGTACTAAGTTAAGGAGGATATAAGATGAACATCAACAAAAGCAAAACGAGGATCATGGAGTGTAGTCGAATTAAGTCGGGTGATGCAGTGGGAATTAGATTAGGAAATGAGACACTTAAAGTAGTAAAGGAGTTTTGCTATTTGGGGAGCAAAATAACTGATGATGGTCGAAGTAGAGATGATATAAAATGTAGACTGGCAATGGCAAGGAGAGTGTTTCTGAAGAAGAGAAATCGAGTATAGATTTAAGTGTTAGGAAGTCGATTCTGAAAGTATTTGTATGGAGTGTAGCCATGTATGGAAGTGAATCGTGGACGATAAATGGTTTGGACAAGAAGAGAATAGAAGCTTTCGAAATGTGGTGCTACAGAAGAATGCTGAAGATTAGATGGGTAGATCACGTAACTAATGAGGAGGTATTGAATAGGATTGGGGAGAAGAGGAATTTGTGGCACAGCTCGATAAGAAGAAGGGACCAGTTGGTAGGACATGTTCTGAGGCATCAAGGGATCACCAATTCAGCATTGGAGGGCAGCGTGGAGGATAAAATTCGTAGAGGGGGACCAAGAGATGAATACACTAAGCAGATTCATAAGGATGTAGGCTGCAGTAGGTACTGGGAGATGAAGAAGCTTGCACAGGATAGAGTAACATGGAGAGCTGCATCAAACCAGTCTCAGGACTGAAGACCACAACAACAACAAGTTAGTGCCTTCTTAACGGACACGTGCACGTAATGAGAAGCCAAGGGAAACCCGCCGTAGACGGAAACTGCGGTCCTGCTCTCGCAGAGAGAGAGTGAGTGCGTGGGCGGCGCCGCGAGGCGCGGCGCGGCGCGGCTGCAGCTGGCGCGCGGGTGGCCAGCGGCGTGTGCTTCCTGCGCCAGCTTCCGCCGCTAGCGGGCCAGCCAGCCCGCACGGTGACGTAGCGCCGCAGCACAGCGGCAAACGGCAGCCTGCCGAGGCGGTCGTCAGGGCACAGTAGCGCCTCACGTGGACCAGTTTTACCAACCGAGGCTGCTTCGTGTTCGAGGCGGGGTACCCGCGTTCAGCTCACCCACTGTCCACGTTTAGTTGTCTTGCGGCTTCCTCACACCACTTTCGGTAAACGACAGAGTTTTTATTTTCTCATACTTGAGTGCGCAACGGCTTCAAATTTTTTGAACTAATTAATTTTCCTGCTGGAGGGAGTCCCCGCCCCCCTCCTTTTTCTTATTAGAAGTAGACATTTTGACATCAAAGTTTTCTGGGTATGGTACCGCGTCATAATGTAGAAAACTATTGCTGCTCGAGTTTTATACATTATGACGCGGTACCATACCCAGAAAACTTTGATGCCGACTGACTCTGGCCGCGGAAGCCTACGCAATCATATAAGTAAACATTATATTTCATCTCATTAGCGGTTAGCTAATTTCGTCACCTCACACATTTTCAAGTCGCATCATACAACAATTATGTTATTCTTACTGCACGGCTTGATATATAACAAATAATTCACTAAAAACATAGTAGGCACAGGCACAATTATCAGATGTTATTGTGATCTTCGTTCGGAAGACTGGTTTGAAGCAGCTCTCCACCCTATACTGTGCACGTCTCTTCACATCTGCCTCCACATTAACCTACTAGCCGTTTCCGAGATTGACTGCTAGTCACTTGTATAATGCAGACATCAAAAAAAAAAAGTTTGGCATCACCTTGGTTCCGAGAGTTCCGGAACCAGTACAGAAAATTGGAATAGAGATCGACACAAACACCTCATGAAAACCACACATTGCATGTTGTACCACCATACAGCGAGACCTCCAGAAGTGGTGGTCCAGATTGCTGTACACACCGGTACGTCTAATACCCAATAGCACGTCATTGATGCATGCCTGTATTCGTCGTGGCATACTGCCCACAAGTTCATCAAGCCACCGTTGGTGCAGATTGTCCCACTCCTCAACGGCGATTCGGCGTAGATCCCGCATCGAACAGAGCAGGTGAAGGAGCTCTTACAGCGAGATTATATTCAGGGAATATCAGCTTACATTCCATCAACTTTGAGGAAATAAAACATTCTGTACGTTTTACGTGTTCGTTCAAATGTTCACAAGACGCCTAAGCACACGGCACTGCAGTTGATCTCGAAACTGGTCAAAAGGATCGCAAGCATTATGGTCCTATTAAAAGACTGAACAATTACACCCACAGTCGATGATAAATGTCACACCTCTAAGCCATCAAAGCCTCAGGAACCACTTCATGCAGTCTGTGGTGCACTTACGTCTTTACCTCATTGCGTAACACGCAACAGGTGTCGTTATTCGCAGTTTTGGAAATTTATGGTAAGGACTATGGGACCAAACTGCAGAGATCAGCGGCCCCTAGGCCTACGCACCACTTAAACTAATTTACGTTAAGGACAAAACACACACCCATGCCCGAGGAAGGACTCGAACCTGCGATGGGGCAGCCGCGCGAACCGTGGCAAGGCGCCCAAGACCGCACGGCTAGCCCGCACGGCCGTGTCGTTATTGACACTGTTGCCGGCGGAAGACATATTTCACAGAAAAATAAATAAATAGTATCTTTCTTACAGCTCTTTTGAATTAACTGTTTGTAATAATTTCATTTCACTGAGACTACTAGAAGGGGATAATATATCTAACACTTCATAATGAAAACAACCAACTATCCCCTTGAACTTAATACTGGAGTAATATATGTTACTGCAAATAATTCGTTTTTATCACGTGTGTGAAACACGCTATAGGTGTCTAAAAATTGCCTGTGATGTCATCACGCAAAGTTATTACAGTTTTAAAGAGACCATTTCAATTAATTCAATATTAATTAAAATGTATCTCTTCTCTCCCATCGGACTGCCTATAGCAACGTAGTTTCATGTCCTGCATCGTTCGCCATAGTATTTCTTCTCTGATATGTTGTGCAATAGAAATCTCTTATCCTTACGTATCAGGTGTTGTGACAGCAGCGTAAATAAGTAGCCTCCATCACAATGCCTATTATGCCACAGTGAGATATCGTCGGTAATATTTGTAACGTACACGGTGTCAAATGCAGGAACATGCGGCATACGGGCGATCCTGTGGAGACAGTGAAACCCGCAGTGGGTGTTCTGTGGCCTCCTGGAAACACGACCCAGTAAACATCGCAGACTGATGACTGCGCTCCGTTTCGCTCTCGTTTCTTTGATAAACAAGGCCGTAACTTACACCGGGAGACGAAAGTTTCTCAACTTCCTCGTACCGGGGGGGGGGGGGGGGGGGGGGGGGGGGAGAACCTGGTTCGCTTCCTTTACCAGCAGCCATGCTTCTTCTACCAGCAAATAGATTACTATTTGAATTACAGCGTCACAAAACGATTCTCCTCTCATGGGTCATGTATTCTATAACCTACCTCCGACGCCCTATTAATTAAAGTTTATGAGGACTTAGTTTACGATTATATCTCGTTTAGTTTAAACATCCAGCTGGCACAGACCTATTGTGTAGTACATACTCTTCCATTCTGTGTTTTAAAGTGAAGTTTTGATTCGTAAATCGCAGTGGGTTTCTAGGCAACGCTCCTATTGTAAGTGGTATATTCTTGCTTTCCACCAACCTATGAACTGACTTACCCTCCTACCTTCAAGGAGACCTTGTTTTGTAAGTACTCCCAACCAACTTAGCATTACTGCCAAAGGTAAGCGATATGTGAAAGAAAAAGTCCTAGGACCGAAGAAGATTGAATTCTGGTCCTTCGAATAACACTTTTAACCGATGAGGAAGGGCGACAATGTTTACATAGGCACCGAAAGCTGATTCGGCTGGATTGGTACATATTCCTTTAACCAGAAAGTATGTAATTTGTGACTGTTGCCACGTATTACAAGGAATTAGCGGATTCTGGCCACTGACACGCACGAGACTTCGCACGACGTTACGAAGAACTAGGGAAGGAACATTTCAGTGGTTCCGACAGATTAGGAAAGAGTATGATGAAGTCAGATTAAAGCGAGAAAAAATTTCATACTGAAGAGTCGTGTTGGTAGTTTGAAAGCGCGTATCGAGAAAAAACAGCTGAGCGAAAGTAATATGGTGAGAGATAAGTAATGCTGACGTCCTAGCCAGGAAGGGAGTCTTCCAGTGCCATAGGCAGCTCTCTGGGGTAGGTTTAGTCAGGAGCCAACGTCTGAAGTGGACCAGATTTTTTTGTTATAGAATGAAAAGTGGCGGTGGCACTTAGTTTTTTTTAGTTCCATTTTCCTAAGGGGCTTTAAAATAGGAGAGAAAAAAAGGAAAAAAGGGAAAAAATGCGGGAAGTTGTGCATTGCTTCAAATCTCCACACAACGAATTTTTTCTCGTTCAATTTGAAGAAAAACAAGATAGTCCGCGCATTTGCAATTGCAATCAAAAAAATAAAAATAAAAAATAAAACAAAAAATAAAAAAAAATAAAAAAAAGTAACGTACGAGTATAAATAATGGAGCACATCTGCTTAAAGTGATCTCCAAACCTGTGGGAGGTCAGCGATCATTTAGTTCAGTGCAATCGAAGCACTCCGCTTGTTGCCATCAAAATAGTTTCCGCTATAATTCGCAATCATGTGTACGCTTTTTTTTCTGGGCCTATGAAATCTACATTTTCACACACCGAAAAACTTTAATTTTAAAAGTTGTCATTACGTTCAAACTTAGGTTCAGTCATTTTTGCTGTATAAGACAGTAAGTTTCATGTGTTTTAGAAATAAAATGTACAATTGAGGACGGCGAGTTATCAATGAAACTACCTTTTGGATAACAAACAAAGTGTTTCTTTCCACCCGGCTTATACAGTAACCTCACATTCGTTTTTTACAGAACGATAAATGGGAGAAGAGCTAAAATTTATTATTATTTGCAGTTACGGTACAGTCTTGATTGCACAATCAATTCCTTGACATGACTTTATATATTTCCGTGCTTTAATCATGATCACAGTCTGTGGTGCAGTTAAGTAACAAAAAATCGGTAAAAAGTAGTTAAGTGAGCACCGAAAATCATAAATGCTGAAGTCAATGAAAATTGAGACTTGCGTCGGAGAAAGTAGTGTAAAACATTAAGTATAGCTAATTGCAATATGAACTGCGTATATGCTCCTATGAACTACCTGTAATCGTTGTATGCGCACTGTGCCCCACTGCAGACTGTCAACGGAGGTATCAGCTTGCGAAATAATTTCCAAAATATATGAGTAGCCCGAAGCCTTATTACGTAACAGAACTCAGTATGTTGTCGTCGACGGCAAGTGTGCATCGGAGACGAGGTGGGCGTGTGGAGAGCCCCACTGAAGTGTGATAGGACTTCTATTACTCCCTATGTACGTAAATGATGTGATGGATGAGGTGAGCGCCAATCAGCAGGTGTCGTCGTTGAGTGACGGTAGGGGAATACAAGATCATTAGACAAAATTTCTAGTTGGTGTGATGAATGGCAGCTTGCTGTAAATGTAGACAAATTTATGTTAATGGAGATGAGTAGGAAAAACAACTGCGTTCCGTTCCAATTCAGCACTGATGGATTGGTGTGCTGCTTTACATTGATTAAATATATAGGTGAAACGTTGCACAATTATTTGAAATAAAAGAAGCATTGAAGGCGGCGGTAGGGAAACGCGAATGGTCCACTTTGGCTAATTAGTACAATTTTCGGAATTTGTTATTTATCTGTAATGGAGACTGTATATCGAACACTTGTGTGACCCATTCTTAAGTACCACTCGAGTGTTTGGGATTCCCCATGAGGTCGAATTAAAGGAAGGCCTCGAACCAATTTACCGCTACGGTCGCATGTTCGAATCCTGCCTCGGGCATGGATGTGTGTGATGTCCTTAGGTTAGTTAGGTTTAAGTAGTTCCAAGTTCTTGGAGACTGATGACCTCAGAAGTTAACTCCCATATTGCTCAGAGCCATTTGAACCATTTGAACCAATTTAGTGGCGATCCGCTAGATTTGTTACCTGTACCTGCTTAGCTAAGTGATAACGTGTCTGCCTGCCATGCAGCAGGCCCAGGTTCGATTCAGGGCCGGGTCGGAAATTTTCTCCGCTCGTGGACTGGGTATTGTGTTGTCTTCATCTCATCATCACCGACACGCAAGTCGCCCAGTGATGCGTCACCTTAAAAAAGAGTTGCAGCCCGCCGGACGAACTTCCCCAGTTGGAGCCTCCCGGTCATGAATGCCATAGGATCATTTCATTTCATTTTGTTACCTCTAGGTTCAATCAACACGCGAGTATTACGGAGATGCTTCGTGAAGTCAAATGGGAATCGCTGGAGGGAAGACGTCGGTCGCAGAACTATTGTACTGCCGCGAACGTAAATTTCGCATAAGAACCAAGAAGACTGGACGATGTCACTATGGTTACAGTACGTTAGGACATTGTTTTTATAAAACAGATCTGAAGATGACATGTGGAATACACGGGTCTACTGCCGGATGTTTGTGTCGCTCTGGCACAACATAACGGCCACGTAACTCGTTGCCTTCTTCAGGTGCTACCTTTATGATGTCAGTCTCGTGTAGCACCTAAAGAAGGCAACGAGTTACGTCGCCGAAATATTGTGCCAGAGCGACACAAACATCCGGCAGTAGACCCGTTTATTCCACATGTCAAGATCTCGCCGGGAAAGGCTGAAGAGTTACAGATCTGAAGATGGTGATTATAGACCGAAACCGGTAATCTGTTGACGAAAGGTTTGTGACCATGGATGTAAAGTAACGGAAATTTATTCTGTATTCAGGTCACTGCTTTGTTGGCGACAATGTCGCAGCTTGTGAAGTAAGGGCTCGTTCGGAAACGTATAGAAAGTCGTTCTTCCCTAGCTCTATTTTCGAATGGAACAGGAAAGGAAATGACTAGTAGTGTTATATTGTACACTTCGTGATGTACCATTTGGTGGTTCGTGGAGTCTATATGTCAATGAATATAGGAAATGTAAGGCATCTGCTCCACTGCAAGGTCGTGCTTGAAGATTATTTATGAACAAGGAATAACTAAGAATAAAATATATACATCTCTTGACACAATGTTAAACTTGTTTAGCTTCTGCTGCCTGGCTCTGAGCGCTATGGGACTTAAATTCTAAGGTCGTCACTCCCCTAGAACTTAGAACTACTTAAATCTAACTAACCTAAGGACGTCACACACACGCATGCCCGGGGCAGGATTCGAAGCTGCAACCGTAGCAGCCGCGCGGTTCCAGACTGTAGCGCGTAGAACCGCACGGCCACTCCGGCCGGCTTTACTGATTAAAAAGGCACATAGAACTACGGACCGCTACACCGTTTTCTATTGTACTTTCGTAACGCGTACGAAGGCTTAATGAACGTTACGCCAGCAGCGACCCTCCCTCCGCTACATTATGATTCGGTACGGTCGGTCGCACGGCCGTAAACGCATTGCGTAAGACGGTACGCGCTGGCACGAGCGTTGTCGCCGCTCTTGCGTATGCCGGGGCCGAAGGCGACACGTCCGGCGTCTGGAGAGAGTGAGGCGCTCCGAGTATGGCGGGGGCGGCGGCGGCGGCACCGCGGACAAGGACGCCGCCCCCGCTTCCGTCCACTTGTCGCCAGCCAGCCAGCCAGCCAGTGCCGTCCTGTCGCTGCGGGACTTACTGGTGCCCCGGCGACGGAACACGACTGCAGAGATAACCCTTCATCCACGTAACCACGACCTACACTACGCTACCAAAACATGTCCACCTGGAGATATATTCTTAAGCCTACAGTACTGAAAATCGTATAATTAAAATTAATGAGTGGTCTGCACTAATTCAGATGTACAAGAAAAATTCGAAGTAGGTATTAAAATCCATGGAGAAGAAATAAAAACTTTGAGGTTCGCCGACGACATTGTAATTCTGTCAGAGACAACAAAGGACTTGGAAGAGCAGTTGAACGGAATGGACAGTGTCTTGAAAGGAGGATATAAGATGAAAATCAACAAAAGCAAAACGAGGATAATGGAATGTAGTCGAATTAAGTCGGGTGATGCTGAAGGCATTAGATTAAGAAATGAGACACTTAAAGTAGTAAAGGAGTTTTGCTATTTGGGGAGCAAAATAACTGATGATGGTCGAAGTAGATCATCATCATCATTTAAGACTGATTATGCCTTTCAGCGTTCAGTCTGGAGCATAGTCCCCCTTATAAAATTCCTCCATGATCCCCTATTTAGTGCTAACATTGGTGCCTCTTCTGATGTTAAGCCTACTACTTCAAAATCATTCTTAACCAAATCCAGGTACCTTCTCCTTGGTCTACCCCGACTCCTCCTACCCTCTACTGCTGAACCCATGAGTCTCTTGGGTAACCTTGCTTCTCCCATGCGTGTAACATGACCCCACCATCTAAGCCTGTTCGCCCTGACTGCTACATCTATAGAGTTCATTCACAGTTTTTCTTTGATTTCCTCATTGTGGACACCCTCCTGCCATTGTTCTCATCTACTAGTACCTGCAATCATCCTAGCTACTTTCATATCCGTAACCTCAACCTTGTTGATAAGGTAACCTGAATCCACCCAGCTTTCGCTCCCATACAACAAACTTGGTCGAAAGATTGAACGGTGCACAGATGACTTAGTCTTGGTACTGACTTTCTTCTTGCAGAAGAGAGTAGATCGTATCTGAGCGCTCACTGCATTAGCATTAGAAGTAGAGAGGATACAAAATGTAGACTAGCATTGGCAAGGAAAGCGTTTCTGAAGATGTAAAATTTGTTTACATCGACTATAGAATTAAGTGTCAGGAAGTCGATTCTAAAAGTATTTGTACGGAGTGTAGCCATGTATGGAAATGAAACGTGGACGATAAATAGTTTGGACAAGAAGAGAATAGAAGCTTTCGAAATGTGGTGCTACAGAAGAATGCTGAAGATTAGATGGGTAGATCACATACCTAATGAGGACGTATTGAATAGAATTGGGGAGAAGAGGAGTTTGTGGCACAACTTGACAAGAAGAAGGGATCGGTTGGTAGGACATGTTCTGAGGCATCAAGGGATCACCGATTTAGTATTGGACGGCAGCGTGGAGGGTAAAAATCGTATATGGAGACCAAGAGATGAATACACTAAGCAGATTCAGAAGGATGTAGGCTGCGGTAGGTACTGGGAGATGAAGAAGCTTGCACAGGATAGAGTAGCATGGAGAGCTGCATCAAACCAATCTCAGGACTGAATACCAAAACAACAACAACAACAAAGAGAAGTGGAGGAAAATCGGCGGGGGGCCTTACCAAAGGATAGTCCATAGCCCATTGTCTAGTAGATCGACGAGGTGGCACCACAATCACTGCAACCTCCAGTCCCTGTCGGTCATTATAGCGTTTCTCGTTGACTATAGTCACTTGATGGATGCCTTGCGTTCTACACGATCGCCTACGACGAGGAAATATTACCGCCAATCACGAAGACACCAACCACACCAACGTGGTTGAAAGACGCTACTCTGGCGTAACCTGGAAGAGAACGTGAAGTGCGATGCATCTACCCTTTCTCTCCAGGGAAGTGCAGGCTTCACGGTACGTGATACTGAATGACAAATTCGCTAATTGGCAACGACTGCACTCTATTCGTCTGGTCAATGCGCCTGTGTGTCCGCTTTACGCGGTAATTGATTCTGACGCACATCAGTTGACATGTGGTACAGCGGCTACATTATTGGCTATTCACACAACGATGTAACCCCTACCCTTGCGACGGCCGGCCGCGTCGACTGATTTCGAAGCTCTATTCCACCTGGATGCCGTCTACTTGCCAGCCGTCACGTCAGATGCAGTAACTTAGATTAAAGGAATGGCGCTGTACTATTTTTTCCGCGAAGCTGTCAAAGACGAATTAGGTAACTGGTTCTTTTTGCTGGACAAATACATGGACTTAAAATGCCGGATGAAATACCGGTCCTGTTTTGCCAACCATCAGCGTTCGCTGTTAATGGACCCTCTGGCTAACTGGGGTGCTCCAGATGCGCGAAGAGATAGCAGCGGCGCACTGTAACTCAGAGGAAGGTGTGGCCGTAGGCCGCATTATGCTTGGTCGCTTCAGCAGGTAGCACTTAATCACAGAAATGTGATAGTTTTGTGGTATCTAAACATCAATGATACGCCTCAGCTGTATTTGGTATCCTCTTCCTCGACGAACTGAGGCCATTATCACCGGTAGAGGCGATGTTGCTCAATATTCCCACGATGCTTCTGTAGGTAGCTTACGTGTGCTTACGGGAAGAAACGACCACACGAAAACGCCACTGAAGACGCTACCAAATAAAACAAGTGAAACGGGTCTGGTAACCAGAGGACTTGCTACTTTGTCGCAGGTAGGGAATTTATACAGAAAGAAACACTAACACCGGTTCACGGGTTGCAGAGCGACGTGGGGATAATTTGGTGTAATGTGGTTTGGGCTGGGGTGTTGGCAGCTGTTGTTTTTTTGCGGGCAGTAGCAGGCTGTGGACGCGCTGTGGGCACCTCTTGTCAGCTGGCCACTAAACGTGGCACGGCGCGGCAGCTGGCCCCCTAGCCGTCACCAACGAAGGCCGCCGACCATGTCCTGCACCCGAAGCGTGACAAGCAGCTGCTGGCTGAACTTCGACACGCGCTCGTAAAAGCATATGGTACCCCGCCAGTAAAAGCATATGCCACCTAAATGTGTGCCCGCATGAGCCGCCATCGAAGGTAGAGACAATGACCAACTTCCGGAAGTCGTTCCTCGTGGGCCAAGTGATAACTCGTGCCTTTCCTGTGATACTGCACTCGCTACTGAAACGACGACTGTCTCTGTAAGTAGGTAACAACCTCCCACTTGTGACAGCTTACTCAAGTCTTCCTCTTCTTCGGTTGAACAAAAAAGAAAGGAAGCTCTCGCGTAAAATCCTACATATGAGTGCCACTGCTATTGCCCAGTTATAAAGAACGATCAAAAAGTTTCCGTCTCAGGACGCTGCAGCAGCGTATATCCTACGCAGCGGGACTCTGAGGACTTCAGCTTCAAATTTGTCTCGAATGCGACGAATCGTTAAACGTGTCGGTGACTCTGTTTGATACTCATTTCGCCATGCCGTGCCGTTGAACCTCATTAATGTTTTCGTACTTAAAATACGACTTCAAAACTGACTTCCTTTTTCCTTTAATCGAATGTAAGCCTTGCGCCAGCCATGTTTACTCCAGTAACTAGGTGCAACTAAGAACAAAACACTGACTATCTGTCGAGTACAAGAGTACATAAATGAAAGGTAATGCCCACAAGCAAAAGAGAGAATACGGAAGAGTACAAGCAAGAGCAGAACTGGTTGCAAGGCCAGTAAAATCTCAAAGAATGTTTAATATTTCAGATGAGAGGCTGTACAGTCCAGAATTTATATGCCAATGAGGAAAAATCATCTCAGCGACGTGCTAGGTTTCAAGATACCAATGTGGTAAAACACAGTGTCCTGCTGCGTGAAGATGTTCCCAACTGCCTGCTGCACATTCCCGTCCGACAGGAATAGTCGACACTTCAAGGACATTTTTAAGGGACCGAAGGGTCTGCCGATTTTTGTCCGTCGAAAGCCAAGAAAAGAATACAACACGTTGGTCTTGTTTGGATGAATCTGGTAATATCGTCGCCATAGTTAGCGTTTCTGCATTTAACGGACACATGCCGGAAAGACGAGAATAGCACACTGATCCTTGGTCTGCATGTCGATGCTTGTATACCCGCAGCAGGAAGTACCTACGTTGCATATATTCTGCACCAACGTCTTCAAGCGGGAACTTTTTGATCACCCCTTGTAGCAGAAAAGGCGGATGCAAATCACCTTGTTGGGAGGATTCCACGAAAATGTGGAACATTCGTAAAGTAACCCACAGATTAGACGCGAGTGCGTCGACTTCTAGAGTACTCTTCCAGGGCTTACAGTATTCATCTAGTAGGCACACGTCAGTAGACATTCCTGCTAGGATCATAAAAATTTGAAAACACTTTAATGGGAACCTTCTCTGTGGGATAAATTTAGAGACACAGTATTTGAGGTAAATTCAGTAGTAATTCTACTGGCTCCAGCAAATATTGAGTGTGGTGATCTTATAACGTAAGAGAGATTAGGGTGCGTGCTACAGTGTGTAAGGTGGCATGGTCTCCTGACCTTCATTTCTTACATATCCCGTCCTCACAATCGTATTCTGCACATCACGACGCTTCATTCAAGCCCAAACTCGATAAGGCAGAGTCAATTTTGTACGAATTCATGTAAGCGATATGCAAATCTAATAAGTAAATAGCAAGTGCGCACCGAGGTCGAGGCTGGCGTACACAACATGACGGCCACAAGAATTTTGTTCTAAAGAGGAAACCAGCCCACTGGGAAGACTGTCCCTTCAGAAGGCTGGGTGAACGACATACCTACTTCGGCCGAAGCATCCGCCCAGAGAGAAGACAGCTTTTGCTGGAGCGAAGGGATAACGACCCCCATGTTTGACTTAAAAGCAAATTCCGCTACATTGTGTGGGAGCGCCCAGAAGACGCACTTTTTCACGGACCGAGTGGGTACTTACGGAGTTCTCACTGGAGGACAGTATACGCCTAACAGAGATGCTATAGATTTCCACATTGGTCGACTTAAACGAAACGTCATTCTCGCGTTTAAAAGAGCAACGCTGATTGGTGGGATATTTCTGACGCAAACAGCCAGAGGAGTGAGGGAAGACAGTGAATGATATACCGTTGCAACTTTTCCAGAAAAAGGGGCCGTTCCATTGTCACTCTTGGAGCAGGAACACATAACGAGAGCGAGTGCACTCATACGCGTACGCAAAGAGCGAGGGACAAAGTCTCTCCTCAGTACTTCACTGGAAGAGCACCTCTGTCGTTAGCGAATTGGAGTGACACTCTATATTGAGTCGCTCGCGATTAAGCGTTGTTCACTGTGTTGGCCGCCACACTTATTGTGTGGTGTGAACACAGACAGAGTACTAGGTAAACGCCTGTGAGCGAGTATTGAGTGGGATCGTGGTGGACTGGTTATCTGACTTGTGTACCACGCCAATAGTTAGACTAGGGGCGGATAGGAGTCCGTGACTTCATCAAGGCGTAGGGAGAGTTTAATTGGCGGAGGTCAATCCAGACAGAAAGAGATAGTTGTGTTATTTGTCAGCAGCGAGCGACGCAGGCAGCAGTCGTCGCAGCTCACGGTATTGTGCGCTACAGCATATGTGAGCCCCACCTGTCCTCCATAACAGTACACTCCATTACATTTCTCACGCGACAGCCTTGACTGTACCTAGAAAAGTTGTGTAGGCACGGCTCTCAGCCATTCTGCTGAGTAAATAACATTCTTAAAGAAAAGGGAGAAAAGAACCTTTCCATACTTTGTAAAATAATAGCATTCCTGCCCATAGGAGGCAATCTACTCTTCCGAAAAGAACCCGGAAATTCTTATATTTTTTGTATATAAGAAAAAGCTTCAATTGATTTCTCAGAATTTTTATTGCAATAAATAATATTTTTCGTTCGTTTAATGTTTTTCTTACAGTAACTAGCAATACTCCTGTAACCAAGTATTCCACTAGTTATGTAAGAACATAGAATATTTTTGTGTCTTTTCCTTACAGCGGACGACTCCAGAAGATATTTGTTGCTGAATGTTTTTCAAGCAGTTCTTTTTGGTACATTAGGAGCGTCTGTCTCACTTCTGTAGTAGTGTGGGGTGGAAATTGTTTCTTGCAGGAGCCAAAGGGTAGTTGTTGGATCAATCCATTGCGCAATTTGACAGAATAAAACCCACACACTCACAAGCGTATGGATAGCATCACTCCATTCGCAACTGGAACAGGAAAAAAAGCACCTAGTAAAGCCTCTATAAACATTACAGTTTTTCCTATTAGTATATGTATCCGACAAGGCATCCCAGCAGTTGACATGTCTGACATTTGCGTCGTGGAAATGTACTGTAACGTCTGCGTGCTACCTGAGCAGAGTGTTGTGAGGCTTCAAACGAACGATGGCGAAATACAGCCCTACAAACAATCGAACTATGACGGTGGCTGCCCTTTTAGGGCCTCTGGAAGCACCCAAGTCATTCTATTCTGTCTATTTCACAGTCCCTCAGTCCCTCCCACAGGATTGTATTACCACTGCAACCTAATCTTATTCTCAGCGGACGAGCGTCGGGAGCAGGAATCCTCCATTGGAGGCAGTTGCGAGCACGGGGTCTGGTAGAGAATACGAGGACCGTCCCCGGACGGCGCGCCTCGCCAGATAGACGACCATTACAAAAGGAGCGCGCCGTATAAATAGAGGCCGAGTCTGATCCGCCGTCAGATATCGGCAGCGGCGGGCACGGCTTTTCACAAAGCCGCATTGTCCCGTCAGCAGGCGCGCAGAAGTGCCTGCGCGGCTTCTTTGTGCTTGGCTGGCTGGCTGGCGCGGGATGAATAGACTGGCGCCAGTGAGCGCCTGCCCAAACTTGCCGCGCGGTGCCGCCTCGGGCCGGATGTGCACAGGGAAGGTCGCGCGAGTGCAGTAACGCCGAGCGTCGCACCCGTGGGACTGAATACACACAACTTAGCACCTCCGAATCTGGTCCCTCAGTTTGCCTCGTACGGAAGCAAATTCCTAAACTTCATATTGTGGAGTGTAACAAATAATACCGAAAAACTTCGAGGAATCATTGAGGATGTCCTGAAGAACAAATTCAGGATACGAATCCATGACCAGAAACATCATACACCCACGCTACAAAGCGTCCAAGCTATAGGACCGATGAAACCATGGCTAGAAAAGGAAATACTTAAACTGATCGACAAAAGAAAGAAGTTCAAAAAAGACAGGAATACATCAATAAAATTCAGGAAGGGAAGCAGTGGTTGAGAAGGGAGTGATACAGGGTTGCAGACTATCACAGCTGTTTTTGAATCTGTAGATTGAGCAAGCAGTAAAGGAAGCCAAATAAAAATTTTGAGATGGGCTTAATATTCAGCGAGAAGAACTAAAAACTTCCGAGGTTTGCCGATGACACTGTAATTCTGTCCGAGATAGCAAAGGACTTGGAAGAGCAATTGAACGAAATGGGCAGTGTCCTGAAAGGAGAATATGAAGGTAAATGTCAACAAAAGCAAATCAAGATTAATGGAAGGAAGTCGATTTAAATCTTGCACTGCTGAGGAAACTAAAAGTAGATGTGTTTTGCTGTTTTGGTAGTAGAATAACTGATAATGGTCAAAGCAGAGAGGATATAAAATGTACAATGGCAATTTGGTAAAATCGAATAGAATTTAAGTGTTGAGAAGTCTTTTCTGAAGCCATTTGTCTGATGTACAGTGTTACCTGGTACGGAAGTGAAAGGTACATGATAAGAATAAAGGCTTTTGAAATGTGGTGCTACAGAATAATGCTGAAGATTACTTGGTTCAAATGGCTCTGAGCACTATGGGACTTAACATCTGAGGTCATCAGTCCCCTAGAACGTAGAACTACTTAAACCTAACTAAACCCAGGGACATCACAACCATCCATGCCCGAGGCAGGATTCGAACCTGCGACCGAAGCAGTCGCGCGGTTCCGCATTGAAGCGCCTAGAACCGAAGATTAGTTGGGTCCATCACATAAATAACGAGGAGGTAGTGAAAATAACTGAGGAAAAATGAAATTTTTGGCATAACTTGACTAAATGAGGGGATCGGTTGACAGGTCACATTCTGGGCATCAAGGAATCATCAATGTAGAATTGGGGTTAAGTGTGGGGAGATGAAAACTGCATAGGGGTACCAAGAGACGACTACGGTAAGCAAGTTCAAATGGACGTGGGTTGCAGCAGTTATTTAGAGATGAAGAGGCTTGCACAGGTTACACTACTGTGGAGGGCTGCATCAACCAAGTCTTCGTTCTGAAGATCACAACAACAACACTAGTCACTCAGGAGTGGAATGAAGAGAAAATGTAGGGAAGCCAGAGTGGAACGCCTGCAGGAAAAAATGTGAAGAAATGGATAAAGGAACGGTCGTGGACAGGAGTGAGTCCACATAGAGAAATGTCAAAACAACCTTCGGTGAAATTAAAATCAAGGCTGGCAGTATTAAGAGTGCGAAGGATATTCCACTAATAAACGTTAAATTTCCTACGAAACGGTACTGCACATCTTTTTTCTGTAGGTCTAATAGTTGGTGCACAGCGAACGTTAGAAAATGAAAATCTCGTGTGTGGTTTTCGGAGTTGCGGATTACATAAAACGTATTGGTAGGGGCATCAAAATCAGCCTGTGTGTTTATGATCTAGAAGAAACGCGGCAAAACTTTCAGGAAACATCTACCTTATACAGAAGAAAACGTCGTATGAAAATATTAGAATTATGATTTCATAGTAAATTAATGAAGGGAAATACACAGTAAAAGAACTTATCAGTATACTATACGTATTCGTGAACATTGAGCAGGCATTGTTCAGGTGTCTCCTTGCACCTGTGTAGATATATTACATCCTGGGAATTGTTGTTGATGTTACTGGCTCATTCAGAAGAAGATGCAGTGTTCATTCAGTGAACACTATGCAGAAAAACTAAACATGCTTCGATAACACTAAGCGTTGTGCAGAAGATGGACACTATTCAGCAGGTTTTATTTTCAGTATGATTCTAGCAGATCTGAAATAACTGAGTGATAAAGCCCAAGTATTCAAATTTAAATTGTGGCCACTGCTCCTATTCTGTGCAGGAGTTCCTGGCGGTAATTGAGAACTTTTCTCAGTAATGCATTATTTATCTATATACTAACACAATTTTTCATGTTTTATTAATTCTTACGTTGATAAACTTTCTAGTCAACATTCTGCAAACTGTGTTACTGACATTTCCATGACCAAGCAGCTTTGGCTCACAAGGTCCCACGAAACCTGATAAGTAAGTAAACATCACTGTGACGAAACATACACTGCTGAGCCGAAATGCTATGACCACCTGTCTAACAGCGTGATCGTCCAAATCTGGAAGGTGTGGTCGCGGTGGCATGGAGTCTACAAGTCCGTTCTACGTTTCTGGAGCTGTGTGGCACCAGACGTTCCGTATGTGTTCCATCGGTTCAAATCAGGCTAATTTTACGGCCACGACATCAGTGTAAGTTCACTGTTATGATTATGCTCCTCAAATGCTGCATCACATTTTCGAATGAGACAGGGACAGTTCTCCTACTGGATGATGATGTCGCCATCGCAGAGACAACAGGCAAGACGGGTGCGGGTGTTCAAGTAATCCACAGCTGTCATTCTGCCTTCCATTACTAGCACAGGTACTACGGAGCAACTATAGTTCAATTCTTTTATCTTGGCGGCTCGCGCATGCCCGCCCAGACGCGGGAGATTGCTGCGTTGCCAGTTGTACACGACGCACGCGCCAATAGAAGCAGCGCCATAGTATAGCGTAGTTCGCAAGCTTACGTTTAGGGGGGAACGGGCAGTTCATGAAGTAAAGCCACCAAGGCCGCATTAACCCTTTTGCTGCTACAAAGACGTGCTCCCTGCATTCCGCGCTGTGCGCGATTTTGTCACTGCACTGCTCGCCTGTGCAGACACATCCTGTTCCGACTGCTTTGACACTCTTATGATTCGATTCCACAAAAACTATTTGCCTCAAAAATTAGATTTTTACATGTCTTCTTGAGTGATACCTTCCCCCCGTAAATGACTTAATTTTGTTTCGATGTTCAACGCAGTTATTATGCAGCATTAAATATAGTAAACCATTGCACGAAATTTTGAAGAGTTTGCAGAGGTAAAAGTCCATTGAGTATACTTTCTGTATGGTCGATTTTAGTTGCCACAATGTTGAGAATGAAATGTGGACAAGATACCTGAATTTCATATAACATTACTACATGTAATGCTGCATAATAACTGCGTTGAACATCGAAACAAAATTAAGTCATTTATGGGGGGAAGGTGTCAGTTAAGAAGACGTGTAAAAATCAAATTTTTGAGCCAAATAGTTTTTGTGAAATCGAATGATAAGTGTGTGAAAGCAGTAGGAACACCATGTGTCTGCACAGGCGAGCAGTGCAGTGATGACAAAATCGCACACAGCGTGGAATGCGAGGAGCACGTGTCTGCAGCAGCGAAAGTGTTAATGAAGAGACAAAGCACTAGAAATTTCAAAAAATTGCATTCAAACGAATATAATTCGTGAAGTAAGGCACTTCGATATTGTTTTTAAATAATGAAAATATTAAGCAGCGCACAAGGTTTGAACTCATAACCTTTCGCCTAGAAGCCCAACACCTTAACCTTTACGCTAACGCACCTCGTCTCTCAACATAACGCCACGAGGACTGTAACACGTCATGCAAAATACTGACAAACACTGTTGGTATGGCTACGAATTACTCACGCTTCGTGGTAGTACAATAGGAAATAAACAATTACCGCTGTTCTTTATTGCGAAAAAGCGGTTCGTGAGATTGATACAAACACTTTTCCTTGCTATCGCCTGAATTAGGAGTCTTATTGCTTGTTTGGTTTAATTAACTAATAGAATATGAAGCAACTGGTATAAAGAATGCTTTTTCCAAACTTTCTATCAAAGAAAGTCTGCTATCAAGACATTGCTTCTGTTCAATTACTTTATTTATGACTGAACGTTTCTAAAACTGAACACACTCGTCCTGCTATGCACTGCAGTCAGAGACCTGCCAACGTCGTTCTCTGTTCATTGGCTGACTGTGTTTTGTGACGTCAGATGCGCAGAACGCACCTAAACTCGGCCGCCAACATAAATGACGCGCACTTTAAATGTTCCCCATAGGACAATACTGCACCTATCGGCCTGCATCCGTGGTGCTGTGCGTCTTTTGAGTAGACCTTCGACCGAATGGCGGCGATTCTGGACGTGACCACCGAAAAGGTGTAACAAGAAACGTGATTCAGCCGACCAAGCGACACGTTTCCGTTCACCTACGTTCCCATCTTGATGTTCTCATGCTAACTGCAGTCGTCACTGAGCATGTCTTTGGGTCAACGTGGGATCACGTAGGGGTCGTGCGGTTTCCCATGTTCAACAATGCACGCTGAAAGGAGTGCTCCGAAAAACTTAACGCCTGTCGTCGGAGACCCCACCCCTGCTTTACAGAGCAGCCCATCCTCGACATCCACGTTTTGCAGTGCGACGTGGACGTCAAGTGCCCCATTCTGGTTTCTCAGTGGTTTCGCAGTTCTTCAGCCACTTTGTACATACGCTGATGACGTAGCACGGGAACAACCGATCTGATTCGGCGTTTCCGAGATGCTCGTTCCCAGGCGCCATGCCATAGCACTCGGCTCTATGTAAAAGCTCCTTATTTCAGTGGATTTCACCATTTGGGACTCGTATCGTTGGTAGGAATATTCCACGTTCAAATGGCTCAAATGGCTCTAAGCCCTATGGGACTTAACATCTGAGGTCATCAGTCTCCTAGACGTAGAAATACTTAAACCTAACTAACCTAAGGACAACACACACATCCATGCCCGAGGCAGGATTCGAACCTGCGACCGTAGCGGTCGCGCGTTTTCAGACTGAAGCTCCTAGAACCGCTCAGCCACACCAGCTGGCGTGAATGGAACAGGAAGAAACCCTAATAACTGGTACAGTGTGTCGTACCCTCTGCTATGCACCTCATGGTGTTTGCAGAATATAGATGTAGATGTAGAAGTTCATGTGGCAAGTGCAAGCTGTTAATCCTTATTATTCAGCAACAGATCACGTGTTGAAATGAGCACACGTGGACGCAAAACGGTGAATCTATACTGATAAGACACTGTGCGCTTAATTGTGCAAAGAACATCGGGTGGTAAGTTATATGACGTGTTTGTGGGAAGACTGGTAGATGCAGAGGAAAAACGACAAGGTACCATCATAATATCTGACTTGTACCCCTAACACCACGTAGAACTGCGTAGGCTTCCGTGGACAAAGTCAGTTGACATAAAAGTTTCCTGGGACGGTGCCACGTCATACTGTAAAATACTAATAGCGCTTAAACCAACATTTCGGCCACGGTTACAATAGCTTTCTTCTGGGTCACATTGTATTATAGCAATTTCGAAGTTTCATCATCGGGAAAGTTTGCCCTATTAAATGAAGATCTGCACTCCAGCAAATCCAGTTTATATTCCTAGCTGCGTCTCTTAAATGCGTCCTTATGTGAACATGAACTTGCATATGTGTGGGTGGTGATTTAATCAAGCAAATGTGACGAAACGTATTAACTTCCAAACTGATTACACAAAAATATTTTTCTATTAATTTGTACAATTGATACTACTTTCCTCTATCACGAGCATCTGAATCTTTTTACATCGTCAGCATGTAACACAGAAGAACCCTGTGTCGGTGCTGGGTGAAATTTATGTACGTGGCTGTGTCCGACTAATGTGTAATAACAACACATCTCTTTCATTCCATCCGTAAACTGCTCTGGAGGAAGATATTTAACCCTAGGTATTTGTATATGATCTTGTGATCAGTGCCGATATACGCACTGGGCCATGAAATTCCTACCTGTATTTTCCTGAAATCAGATTATATTTCGTAGCTCGAATCTAATCCCGTTTAGAAAGATACTGTAGAAGTGAATAAATATCAGATGTCTTCGGCTTGTGTGGCTTCAGCTCTCGCTATTGGAGTATTGCTTTAAGGTGAGGTATTCCTAGCATTAGGCTGTAATTTCGCCATGCTGCATAAACTACGAAGCATAAACTCATACAATTTAATCAGTAGTCTGAATTTCATTTTAACGCAGCATCTTTATCAGTACATGTACAACTGAGGTAAAGGATCAGACACTTGTAAAACAGAAGAGCGCTTTTAAATTTTTGTCAAAGAGAATAATCTTCAGAATGACGGTAATACATGTGAAATGATACGCCGTGGGGTAATCATAGAATGACTTTAGGATAATGCGAAAAGGGAAAGATTATAAGGTAGTGGATTGAAGGGAAATCAAACAAAGAGAGGAATTTCATTGCTTGACTGAGATAATCTGATGCATTTCTCACGGGTAAAATAGATCCTTTCTGTGAAATAAGAGCTAACAGGAAGTAGGGTCAGGGGAATTTCCGGTATAGGTGAAGGAGAGAAAAAAGGGTTAGAGCTTAACAGGATGCGGTTATCGATGTCACTGCAGATGGAAGGTTAATTAGTGTCATTGAGTTAAAGGAGGGGAATATCCATATTTTAAACCTGTCCCTCCCAGAATAAGAGTCCACTGTCTTAACCACTGCGTCATTTTTCTCGGCTCGATTGCAAAAGGGGGCACGAAGAAATACATTTCGAACCGACATGTATCCTGATTAAGAACTTCCACTATGCATGTGTTTCAAGTCCTGTTATGTGAGAAGTCACACAAATCAATACAAAACTCCGAAATTTTCTTAAAATAGTCACATAGCACAAATAAAATTTCAGTTTTTTGTTCGCGCTTGAAAATAAAGTCGTCAACACTGATCCAACATCAAGTTCTGAAACCAAAACAAGTAATACATTCATAAACCTATCCATCTAGGGAAGGTGGAATGTTGAGGACTGTGTCAACTTGACAATAAGTAGTGAAAAAACCAACGGTCAGTTTCTGCCACTATGAAGTAATTTTCTCACCACACGGCGTGTTGCAGAAGTATAGTTTCCATCACGCGTGGTAAGGTGAACAACTGAGCCTTGTTTGCGTGTGTGCGGGAATAGTTTACGCACATTGCCATATCTCTTGCTGGAAGCTATACTTCTGAAACAAATATAGAATTTTGAATAAATTAATTCAAATGGGCATAAGATGAAAATTCCATTTACTACTGCCGGTCACAAAGTCCGGATCACAAACTAAGCGTCGACCATCATTAAGAGCGTCCGTTTAAACATTTCTGACTACAATGAATGGAAAACATAAATGGTTGTGGATGAAATAACACAGCATAATCTTCTAATAATCTCACAGTAGGAAGGTTGCAGAGGCAGTGCACGTAATCGAACCTGTTGCAACTGCCTCCTTATATGTGTGTGTGTGTGTGTGTGTGTGTGTGTGTGTGTGTGTGTGTGTGGGAGGGGGGGGGGCGCACCGGCGCACATGACTCGCTAATGACGCCATTGTGTATGACGGCGAGAGTGCCTGACCCAGATTTGGCGGGGCTGTCGACGGCAGCCACACGCCTTATTGCACCGCGAGCTTTTGAATTCCGACCTCTCCGAGCAGACAGCAACTCCCGAACAGCTGAAAGTTTCGCCTGATCGAAGAGACTGCGTGGGATCATCTTCAGGTGTATGCTGATTGCAGCAGGTCCACCTGTGTCTTCCGTTTTCCATTCAGTTAAGAGCCTATTGAAACTTAATTGACAGGTACATCTAAAGAAAAAGTGCAGTAATGCATAAGAAGGCATTTGATATTGCCAAAGAAAGTGACATCAGTTGCCAAAATCACAGTTACTTAGGGACTGCGGAAGCACATCAAACAGCTGTTTTAATACCACTTTGTAACATCAATGAAAAAAGGTATCCACAAAAACAACAATAAATCTATTGATCAATATGCGACAAAGGAGTTTTGCTCTCCCGAATCTTAGTTCTTGGTTTTCCACTCTTATTATTCCCTCTTGGCTCTTGTATATTATGTATATCACTCGTCTTTTCCCATAGCTTACCCCTATTTTCTTCAGAATTTCGTATATCTTGCACCATTTTACGTTGTTGAACGCTTTTTCAAGTTCGACAAATCCTCTGAATGTGTCTTGATCTTTCTTGTCTTGCTTCCATTACCTACCGTAACGTCAGAATTACCTCGATGACGCCTCTACCTTTCATAAAGCCAACCGATCGTCACGTAACACATCCTCAATTTTCCTTTCCACTCATCTGTGTATTATACTTGACACACAAATTGTACGCATGAGCTGTTAAGCTGATTTTGCGATAATTCTCGCACTTGTGTTGATGATATTTTTCTGAAAGTCAGATGGTCATGTCGTCAGACTCATACATTCTACACACCAACGAGAGTGCTCGTTTTCTTGCCACTTCCCCCAATGGTTTTAGAAATTCTTATCGAATGTTATCTATCCCTTCTGCCTTATTTGATATTAAGTCCTCCAAAGCTCTTTTACATTCTGATTCTAATACTGGAACCCCTATCTTTTCTAAATCGACTTCTGTTTCTTCTTGCACCACATCAGGTAAATATTATCTATCATAGAGGTCTTCAATTTACTCTTTCCACCTATACACTCCCTACTGTGCATTTAACAGTGGAATTCCTGTTACACTCTTAATGCTGACACCCTCGCTTTTAATTTCACCGAAGGTTGTTTTGAAACTCCTATATGCTGAGTAGGTCCTTCCGACAATCATTTATTTTTCGATTTCTTCACATTTTTCATGCAGCCATTTCGTCTTAGCTTCTGTGCAATTCTTATTAATTTCATTCCTCAGCGACTTCTATTTCTGTATTCGTGAATATCCCTGAACATTTTTGTACTTTCTTCTTTCATAGAGAAACTGAAGTATTTCTTCTGTTATCCATGGTTTCTTCAAAAAATGGTTCAAATGGCTCTGAGCACTATGGGACTTAACATCTGAGGTCATCAGTCCCCTAGAACTTAGAACTACTTAATCCTAACTAACCTAAGCACAACACACACATCCATGCCCGAGGCAGGATTCGAACCTGCGACCGTAGCGGTCGCGCGGTTCCAGACTGAAGCGCCTAGAACCGCTCGTCCACCATGGTTTCTTCCCATTTACCTTCTTTGTATGTATTATCCTCAGTAAATAGGACGTAGCCGACATTGTAGTTACATACAACTTTCTTAGTTACTATAATTCTAAGTTGCACTTGATAATGATGTTATTACAGCCAACAGTGATTCTTTAGTGAGCATGATCGAAATTACGCTTACGAGTTAGTAACGATGGTATTATAGGTAACACTGTACGTGATCTGAAGATGGTTGTTAACCAGCAAACTGTGATTTACATTTATATTCCGATGAGAATTAATTTTTTTTAACTCTCGAGTCAAACCCCCGACGGCCGTGTGACTACCTTCCAACATTTGATCCTCCTCGGTAGATTCATCGTTCGCTGACCACAGCTTTGTAAGGTTGAATCCTGTGGCACCATTAACATTCGGCACTTTCGCCTACTCATCTACACTGCAGGCCATTACAACTGCGGCAGCGTGAAGATGACAAGCGGTCAACACGAAATGGCAATTACGTGTAGGAGTTAAAAGCTTGGATATGGAAATCACTTTCAATCCGGCACAATCGCACAAACTGGGTGGGGGTAATTCCATCCACATTCTGTCCTTAAGAAAAGCTTACTTCCACAGTTGTTGTTGTTGTTGTGGTCTTCAGTCCTGAGACTGGTTTGATGCAGCTCTCCATGCTACTCTATCCTGTGCAAGCTTTTTCATCTCCCAGTACCTATTGCAACTTACATCCTTCTGAATCTGCTTAGTGTATTCATCTCTTGGTCTCCCTCTACGATTTTTACCCTCCACGCTGCCCTCCAATACTAAATTGGTGATCCCTTGATGCCTCAGAACATGTCCTACCAACCGATCCCTTCTTCTGATCAAGTTGTGCCACAAACTTCTCTTCTCCCCAATCCTATTTGTTATGTCCTAGCCAGTAATGCCACCCGAGCCCGCTGCCAAAAGGTTGGCAGCATCAAAGTCCGGACGCCGTCCGCATAAGCAGCGCCAGCGAGACAGCAAATCGCCGCAAGTCTGCGCGCGCCACCGCTGGCTTCTGGCTTCTTAAGCGCTGGAGTCGCGAGCGCTAGGACAGTTCTGTATTCGCCGCTCAGTTGTATACTCGCCACCGAATTGTGTACTTGCTAGTCAGTTGTGTGTTCATCGCAGCAGAGTTGTTTGTCGTCAGCCGACGCTGACCTAGCCGCTCCGACTCGAACTAGACAGATCTCTGTAGACACGGAGTTCACTATTGTGTTTCTGTATCTTCGACAATAAAGATAAGTACCGACTTTTATTTAACCAGAGTGTTTGGGTTTTCATCTTTCTGTTCACTGTTCCAGCGGACCGGTCGGCCCGCTATTAAAAGCGTGGCAGTGACTTCGTAAGCCGTTTCTACCGCGAATTGTTTGTCGCTACGAACACCGCCACAAAACTATTCAATACTTCCTCATTAGTTAAGTGATCTACCCATCTAATCTTCAGCATTCATCTTATTAATAAAACGCATTTTAAACGTTGGTTGTTTATGAGAATATCGTTTTATGGGAGACACAATAAGGAGAAACGTCGACATGGAGGCTTAGTAATTCTACAGTGGGGCTTTCCGTCTCACGATACTGTTGCTTAGATTACCCGTGATCCGGGGATACACGAATATTGCATCAGTGGGCTCAGCTCGTGCAGGTTCTCAACAGCTCCATGGGGATAGCGTCATGCTTTTCGATAACATTGTTGGATCGTACAGCCACGTTATATTCCTTGAGCTAAGAAATGAGCTTGTTTGCACCGACACAAGAACCCACAAATCGACGATATCTCAACCACCACTGACTCTCAGCACGACACCACAGTCACGGCCTCCCTTGACTAGTCTACAGAGGAAGGCGCCAAAGAGAACGCTGGACACAGAAATCGCATCACGTCCCAATTCTTACTACAGCGATGGACATATCAGTATGTGGTACTCCCGAGTGCCCGAGTAGAACAAGCATAGCCAGAATGCAATCGCCATCGTCGTTCGGGCCAGACTCCTGCGGTGACTGTACGTTAGTGGACAGACAGCACGACTGTCTCAGACCTGGTAATTTGGACAGCTGCAGATATATTTCTGACTGGCTCTATCTTCGAGGTATCCGTGACGTTATATTTCAACAAGACACCGCAACATTGTATGTTTCCCGCAATGTTCTGACTGACTTTGAAACTGACCGTGTCCTGGCTAGCAATTTTGACCATTGAAAACATTTGGCCTTGAGTTGCCGAGAGATTGGCAAGCTACCAAGCGCTCGCTATTAATGAACTCTTGCATAAAGTTGAACCAGCGTGGAATGATGTACCAGTATTTTGTCAGTCAAGCTGAGTTCCACTTGATTCCAACAGGGTTAGAAACATTGTTGGTTTCAGATGTGTCAGCACTGCGTGCTAAATTCCGTATCCTTTGTACAAAATGGTACGAGAAGTACGGAACTGAAATATCTAAAGCAGTTCAAGGCAGCTTCCAAAAATTCTATAGAAATTCGAGTTTGAAGTTTTCCGAGCTCCCTTCATTCCCTAAAGCAAGATTGCCTATCTGATGGTCTGTATGGCTCTGTGGTAGAATGATCATGTATCAACTGGGTAGCCTATGTTCTATTCTCATCCACGGCATAATTTTACCCAAAGATTCATATTCCATGAACTTTTCAGAGGAGAGTAAAATTCACGAGGATGAAAAAATAATTTGTAATATTTTTTAATTCAAACAATATTTTATAAAAAGCTGTTATTTAACAATTCATATTTGCAATTAAATTTAGATTTTTCTGTGGGATATATAATCAGAAAGTAAATGAAATGCATTTTTCATAAAAAAATACATTTACAAACTCGATTTTATATTTAAATGAGATAGATATTTGAAATTAACGGCCGGCCGCGGTGGTCTAGCGGTTCTAGGCGCTTCAGTCCGGAACCGCGCGACTGCTACGGTCGCAGGTTCGAATCCTGTCTCGGGTATGGATGTGTGTGATGTCCTTAGGTTAGTTAGGTTTAAGTAATTCTAAGTTCTAGGGGACTGATGACCACAGATGTTAAGTCCCATAGTGCTCAGAGTCATTTGGATTTTTTGAAATGAACGAAAAAAGCAATGACCAAAATTAAACCATGCAGCGTTTAATCGTCTCGACCATTACTGATTTTTTCCATCTTCATTTATTTTAAACTTCACCGGAATGTTAGCCGAACATGCATCTGCGTTAAAAAATTTGTGGCGCCCGGCAATCGAATATAAGCCTTTTACGTGGCCGGCGATCGTTCTGCCACAACGCCACGCTGCCTGTCGCGAAAAATTTACCACACTTTAAATTGCTCAAGATGGTCACAAGACTTCAAAGTCGATTTTTGCGAAAACCACCGACTATGACAGAATCCGCTACAGTTGTAAAAATTATTTACTTCTGAAAATGGAAAGCAATACCGGGTTTCAAAATGGTTCAAATGGCTCTGAGCACTATGGGACTTAACAGCTGAGGTCATCAGTCCCCTAGAACTTAGAACTACTTAAACCTAACTAACCTAAGGACATCGCACACATCCATGCCCGAGGCAGGATTCGAACCTGCGACCGTAGCAGTCGCACGGTTCCGGACTGCGCGCCTAGAACCGCGAGGCCACCGCGGCCGGCACCGGGTTTCAAGACGCATGTCCTATCTTCAGGTGCATATTAAAATGTGAAGCCACAAAATACGCATAACTAAGGTTAAAATACGTTAAAATAGTGCGTACTTGCACGATACATGCAAGAGAATATACTGTTCCATTAACTTTCGGCTGTGCAGCAGCAAGAATTCTCCTTCTTCTAATATTTCGGCCGTATAACGTTCAGCCATCTTCAGAGTGAGCCGCAAGACTGCCGCTCCAGTGCTCGCTTCTTCCCATTATCGTCTTCAATTCTAGGTCTGCCAGGAAGCCTCTCGCAAAGGGCGGCAACAGCCCACGCTTAGCAGCACGCTACACAGGAATCCGCATGACGAAGACAGGCGGTCCTTAGAACTCAGTGCTTCGTAGACACCCGTCAGAGCAGTATGAAGCGCAACCCAGAATTGAAATTTGTAGTGGGGCCCTAATCCTGGACCGTTGTTCTCCTCTATGAGAGGCTTCCTGGAAGACCTAGGACTAACGAGAATATTCTCTTGCATGTCACGTACCAGGGACCCACTATTTTAGCATACTTTACCTCATTTGTGGACTCACATTTTTATTAGGACCTGCTGATGGGGGACAGCTCCTGAAACCGGCAGTGCTTTCCTTTTTAGAAATAACTAATTTTTACAGCTATAACGGATTTTATCACTGACAATGAATAACAGCTGTGGATACCCTGAAAAAAAAAAATGTGCTTACTGATATTTGAGCTAAGAACTTCCCGATCCATAAACATACAGAAATTTAAAAACGCCGTGTAAGTAAACTGTTTGCTATCTGTTGTGTACATAGTTCCGCGTAGTCAGCGCGTACACAAGTTTCCCACTAGAGCGCGCCCAGCTAAGCACAACAGCGCAGGCGCAGCGCTCGTCCGTCTTCCCACTACGAGATGGCGCTGCCATAGAGACGGACCAAATTCTGCTTCCGCCGATCCGTGTATTAATATGTAACGCAGCCAATGAGATTGCTGCTAACGTAGAACCTCTTCTCCTCGCGGATCACACTCGCGCAGTGATACATAAACGTGCGAGGTATTATAACGAGTGTACAGACCTCCGATTCGTCAGTCTGCATTTGTCTGCACCAGTCTATAGTCAAGTTTCAGTCTACGCCTAATAAGATTACCGTATTCCTGTACATAGCCATGAAGATAAATGTATGGACACTTCTGTTAAATATCAGAGATATATGTGAGAATAAGATTAACGTGCCAATACCAAAGGAAGTTCAGATGGTCAATTGTAAATAGCATCCAGAAACAAGTTAAGTAATTTTTTTGCTTGTTATTATTTTAATAAATGTGTGTGAAAATTAATCAAGTTCTGTTTAAAGTTGGTCACTGTCAATCTGCTACTCTAAGCGTGCAAGTGACATTTCTATCGTCTGACCTAACGGAAGAAGATAAACACGCCACGATAAGACCACGAGACATATTGCTGACACTCGTCTACTTCGTTAGAGCGACAAGTCAAATAATCTGATGGTGTGCGACAAGTCAAATAATCTGATGGAGTGTGTACTGAAGGTCTTACAGTACGCACACAACACTATCCCTTCTGGAGTTGCAATTGAAATGATCACCAATGCGTCTGCTTAAGATCCAATAAATATGGTACGTTAATTTGTATTCCGTATATTTTGTACGTACAATTTAGTAACAAAAACTGTCCTGACTCTACTTCGCCAACTATCGGCTTCACACTCCCTCAGCATTATTTACTCATTAGTCTACACTTCTAAGACAGACGACAAACCGGCTTAAAACATCCATGCCTTCTGCTCTTCTACATAAATGGAAATGTTTACGACACACCCACGTACGTAGTGGAGAACGACCGCCTGTAGCACTTGACAGCACTTGACAGCGCTCTAATTAGGAACAGATGTCACCGGAATTTCGGCTCTGTCCGCACGCCGTCATCTCGCAGCCACGCCTTCCTGAGGGCCGCCCAGACGCAGCTTTGTCACAAAAGCACGCGCGCCTATCTCACGGACGCGGACACAGGCGCGGCCTATCAGTTTCCGGGCCGCCGCTCTGTGCTCGGTCCGTGGCGAGCGGACGCTGTCACACCGGCCAGACGCGCGGCGATACCGCGCCACCCCAAACCATTGTTTACAACCCCTGTCAGCCCAGATTAGAGCTACGAATGCGTTACCGCCGCGCCGGCCACTATGCCGGCCGCACATCTCCGCTGGCGAGGTTGTCACGTGACCTGTCACTTCAATTACAGTCACCGAGGTGCATTTTACACCCTAAACTGTGATATACACTTAAAACGCACCTCCCTGGGCTTCTACGAGTATAACCGCTCGGAGATGAATGTGATTTCATCACGTGGAGCTCCTGCATAGGAACCTGCGGAAAAAATTTAATAAAGTTTACTCCAAAACAGGAGATTTTTATGTGGAATTCCAGGATCAGCGTAGTCGGTGAGTAGGTCTCGTCGTCGTCGGCTGATACTCGTATCCGATTTTTCATTTCTCTCCTGAGTGTCGTTGATGGCTTAGCAATCCAATCCTAGCGTGGAACAGGCGGCCACAGACATTACGGCTGATGGAAGGTGGAGGACGTGGCTGAACCTGGAGGAGTTTATGTCTCCGGCGTTCGTCATTCTCCATTCTTCGACGTTCCAGCTCAAAGTTTTGAAGAGCATTTGAGGTAACTGAGCGCCAGCGACTTCGATCTTCTGCTATTGTGGACCAGTTACTCGGATCGATGTTCAAGTTTTTCAGATTTTTCTTGTACTGATCCTTATAACGTTTGAGAGGGTGAGTAGGTCTAAGGAATGGCTTACCACAGGGAACTGTCTTTCACCAATCTTGTATAACATCTGTACCAATGACCAACCGATTCTGGCGATGTGGTATTAACGAGCCAAGGGAAATCTTTTGAAGACGTCGCAGCCCACCTGAGAGACGCACTGACAGTGTTTACAACCTATTACTTGGTTCAAATGGCTCTGAGCACTATGCGATCTAGCATCTGAGGTCATCAGTCCCCTAGAATTTAGAACTACTTAAACCTAACTAACCTAAGGACATCACACACATCCATGCCCGAGGCAGGATTCGAACCTGCGACCGTAGCGGTCGCGCGGTTCCAGACCGAAGCGCCTAGAACCGCTCGGCCACACCGGCCGGCCCTATTACTTAGGTCTTGTACATATTGTATGTTATCCGTCTCTCTCTGTAGATTGCCCCTATTGTTTTTGAGATCCTATAACCGATAATTTAAACTGCATGTACGGAAATACAAGAGCTGCAAATCCAAAAGCTGAAAATTATATATTTGTATCTCTGGCGTTGGGATTTTGCAGATTTTTGGAACATGTTTTATGCTCTCGTCTTTCCCGTGATCCTCTGCAGGAAATAACATGAACTGTGGAAACAACGGTGGTGCGAAAGTCAGTTCGCTTTGTTCGTCAAAGTGACCCAGTAAAAGTTCGACACAGTTTCGCACTGATTCCTAAGGAACAAAATACGAGCGTACGAGTATCTGACCAGTTGTGTGATTGGACTGAATACTTTCTGGCGAACAGAAAACCGAATGTCATTCTCAAGTCTTCAAAGGTAACAGAAACTTCTGGCAGACCCTAAGGGAGTGTTATACGACCACTACTTTCCACAACATATATAAATGACCTAGTAGATGAAGTCGATACGTTGATGAGGCTTTTCACGGATGATGCTGTTGCATACAGAAAATTCGCGGAGTTAGAAAACTGTAGCGAAATGCAGGAAGAACAGCAGAGGAGAGATGCGTGATTCAGCGACTGGCAACTTACACTCAGCGTAAAGGAATAAAACGTATAGTGCGAATAAAAAGACCCATTATTGTATATCCGAAAGAACAGACACCATATGCATATAATGTGTATAGTTCTGGCAACACCGGCCATGACCTTCTTCGGATGCACACTTCCCCGAACTCTTACGGGACTTGGTAAGAATGTCTTCCACTACGAATGTAGTGTGTGGACATACAAGGTGAGAATGTGCGTCTCGCGGGAGGTGTGCGCGAGACAGTCCCTGCAGTCGCACTATACTCTGCACCCTCGGTGGCTCAGACGGATAGACCGTCTGCCATGTAAGCAGGAGATCCCGGGTTTGAGTCCCGGTCGGGGCACAAATTTTCACCTGTTCTCCGTTGATAGGTCAACGCCCGTCAGCAACTGAAGGTATTAATACAAATTCAAATTACTAGAAGTAGTAACATCCATAAAATGAAAAATTGAACGTCCGCTTAGAACTAATCGTTGGTCTGGCTGATGCCACACTGACATTCACTGGAAGAATGGTGAGAAAACGTAGTCTATACAAAAAGGAGCTATCTTACAAACAGCCGGCCGAAGTGGCCGTTCGGTTAAAGGCGCTGCAGTCTGGAACCGCAAGACCGCTACGGTCGCAGGTTCGAATCCTGCCTCGGGCATCGATGTTTGTGATGTCCTTAGGTTAGTTAGGTTTAACTAGTTCTAAGTTCTAGGGGACTAATGACCTCAGCAGTTGAGTCCCATAGTGCTCAGAGCCATTTGAACCATCTATCTTACAAACACTTGTTCCTGTAATACTTGAATATTGCTCTCCAGTTTGGGATTCGTACCAGATAGGATTGAAAATTAGAGGACATCCAAAGAAGAGCAGTGGGTTTCGATGCAGACACATTAAGTAAGATGCTCAGGCAACTGCAGTGGCAGACGCTGCAAGAGAGGTATTCTGCATCACGGTATGGTTCACTGTTCGAAGAGCGAACGTTCCTAGAATGAGTCAAACAACATACTGCTCTCGTGAAAAGTTAGATTCGAGGCCACACGGAGGCTTACCTGCAACCCTTCTTATACTGAACCATTCGGGACTGGAACAGGTTCGAATCCTGCCTCGGGCATGGATGTGTGTGATGTCCTTAGGTTAGTTAGGTTTAAGTACTTCTTTCTAGGGGACTGATGAACTCAGATGTTAAGTCACACAGTGCTCACAAGGGGAGGCCGCCAATTGTGAAATTCAGATTCGATTCATACTGCGCATAATAAAAGCTCATGGGCAGAGGTGTAATGTGGCAAAGCACCAAGATGCACTTCTCAGCCGTTGTCGAGAAAATCGACAGTTAAAAGAAATCGTTGCGGTGAAATACTCTCTACGATTAACAATTTTCTACAGCTTCGTGGCGCAGCGGTAAGCGCTCGGGTTCGTAAGCCGAAGGTCGCCACATCGAATCTCGCGCCATGCAACCTTTTTTTCTTAGTATTTGTTTTTTGTAATTCAAATATATATATACATATATATATATATATATATATATATATATATATATATATATGTGTGTGTGTGTGTGTGTGTGTGTGTGTGTGTGTGTGTGTGTATGTATTTCACAAATGTGATTAATTGTCTTCATAATGTTAACCACGTATAGTTAACGGAAGACGTAGAAACGATATTCCGAAACGAATACGTATAGCGTAAGTCAAACGTTCGAATTAGAATAGAGACCCCACGAACACAAATTTGCTGTGGCAGGTATGTAATATAAACTCCGTTACTCGCTCGTTGCACTTGGTGGACAGATGTTGAATGGGCCGAAACGATCCGCCGCATAACAGCGTAGTTGCCTGCTAACTTCGAAAGAAGGTAGATGTGGTCCCTAGCGTAACTTATACCATCGTCGAAAATCAGTGCGGACGCGAGAGCTTTGGTACACCCTGTTAAAAAAAACGGAAAAATGGAGGCGGTACAATTGGAGAGCGATCCGCCTTCACCAACATGCATATGCAATTCATTAATATATATATATATATATATATATATATATATATATATTTGAATTACGAAAAACTAATAATAAAAAAAAATTGCATAGCGCGAGATTCGATCCGGCGACCTTTGGACTACCAACCCGACAGCTTACCGCTGAGCCACGACGCTGTAGAAAATCGTTGATCGTAGAGAGTATTTCACCGCAACGGTTTCTTGTAACTGTCGATTTTCTCGACAACGACTGAGAAGTGCATCTTGGTGCTTTGCTACATTACACCTCTGGCCATGAGCTTTTATTATGCGCAGTATGAATCGAATCTGAATTTCACAATTGGCGGCCTCCCCTTGTCAGAGCCATATGAACCATTTTGAACTGGAAAAGGAGGAAATTACAGTGGTACACGAAGTACCCTCCGCCTCCGTGAGGTGGCTTGCGGCGTATAAATGTAGAATGCTGTTTCTTGTGAAGACTGTTCCATGGACCGGGACTCGAGCGCATAGACCCATGTTGTTTCTGAACAAAACAGTTATCAGCGCGCGATTGCAAAACACGTCCTTGAGCAGCCTCTTCCGTCGTACGAGAAGTGCCACCTGCGTGCCACCGAACGAGACGACGCCGGGCGGTGTGTTTGAGAAGCTGCCGTGCCGGGCTAGCGGTGCGTCAGTCTCGAGGCGCGGACGTGTGCGGCCGGGTTGACGCGGGCACCGCAGCGAGCCGCGGCTGACCGCCTTGGCTGCGTCCCGGGCGCGGCGCTCGCCGTGTACCGTTGCCCGCCGCATCTGGGTCACCCAGGCAACCAGCCAGCCGGGTCTGGCCTCGTGCCTTACCGACCGCCGCCCATTGTTACGCCCACACTTGCCCCGATACAGGTTCCGCCGCCGCTGCGCCACCCGGCGTGCGTCCTCTGACTGGACGTGCGAAAGCATTTGGCTGCGAAGAGCAGCTCCTTGCCCAGTACAGCAGATAAATCTCCAAGACAATGGCTGCCCTTGCAGTTTATTATAAGAATCCAGTTCCGAAGAAAGCAGGTGCCGAGAAGTGTGAATATTATCCAACTTCCAGTTTAACCCTTCAATAGGTAAAATTAATTTACCATTTTTTTGAAAAGTAAACGGCCAAAGACTGTCTTTGTGATAAATTATACACTTCCACTACCCAAAACATTTTAAGCCGAACGCTTCTGATGTTCGGTGATGTGGGACACATGTTAGGGACAGGAAAAACCGACCGTTTAAAACCGATATCAGTATTTTAGTTCTGAATAATCAATAATCAGTATTTTCGGTATTTGTTGAATCTCGGTTATAACAGGTATTTCTAACATATGTTTGTTTTTGTTTTTTACTAATCACCGAGTTAAAAAAAATCAAATATCAATTAGCCATAGCAGTAGTGCTAAAAATTTTCGTTTTTAAGCAGTCCTGTTTTACAAAAGGAGTAGCTATTATTTGTCCAATTTTCACTGGTTTGAAATATTGCGTTATTACGACAAACGGGAAAAGCCATCAGTGCTATTTTAGCAACAATGTGACTGAAACGAGCACCAAACACATGGCATAAGGACTGGTACAGCATTGCTGAGCCAATTTGTCTGCCATTTCTACCAATTAACAAAAGAGGACGGAAATTATAGTAACAGTAATAATTAAAAATTTAGCAAGAATTCATTCACAGTGTGAAATAAAAATAGGAGGTAGCTGATCAGCCGCCGGTGTCAACATAATATGCCTTTCTCTGCTTATTGCGCTTGAAAGTGGACCAATTAACACGAAAAACAAAGTTCTACACGGAGTGGCCGAGCGGTTAAAGGCGCTACAGTCTGGAACCGCACGACCGCTACGGTCGCAGGTTCGAATCCTGCCTCGGGCATGGATGTGTGTGATGTCCTTAGGTTAGTTAGGTTTAAATAGTTCTAAGTTCTAGGGGACTTATGACCACAGCAGTTGAGTCCCATAGTGCTCAGAGCCGTTTTTGAACAAAGTTCTACAACCTGAGCATTCACTCTTTAGCACTGACTATTCGTGATGCCCAAACAGTGGTATGATCCCTGATGAGCAGAGTTTCAAAGAGTTAGCATGAATAGGAGAATATTGGTGAGCTTTTGTACTATTCCACCACTTATCACTTTTCGAGAAAAGCAAAGAACCGTGGAAGGAATAAGTTTCTTGTATTTGCCTATTTAATTTAATGTTTTGGTTCTATGTATCTTGAAGCTGAGAGTCATAATTTTCCAGTCTTTGTTCGATTTCTATGTTTAATACCGGAAATAATAAGAATAAAAAACCGGAACTCGGTTATTTCAGAAATCCGTTATTTTCAGCTGTTTGAAGAGTCAGGTTAACCTGGCGTGGAAAAATACCGATATAACCGAAAACCGGTTGTTTCAGCGATCCCTAACACAGGCATCCAACGAACCTAGCTAGATCCATATTTTCACGTGAACGTAGGGCTTTCAGAGTTAAATTTTTAATTTTAGTACGATTTTATCAGGATGCTAATTATGGAAAAAAGGATAAAAATACCAAAACACATTTATTCTCCCGGCAATGAAAAACAGGAAATATCATACACATGTTTTCAACATAATTTTTTAAGTTGGTTTCGACATATCACACACCAAAGTCTCGCACATGCCATAAAGTTGTATAGAAAATGTAAGACCCGTTACATGCAAATAATGTGCAAACCAGTAGAATTATTGAGGCGTGAGACAATGTTTCAAGGCAATGTTTCTGATGAATAAGAAAACGCAATAAGTTACTTCAACCATTCTTAGAATGGATAAGCTGTTCATTCGATATGACGTTCGTGAAATAAACGCACTCTGTCACACAGAAACACACGCCGCCCTTTTTAATACCTCACAGCCTTTTGTATATCGACCCCATGGTCTATAGAATTGTTTTCCAAGTTCCGAAGGCATCTCGTTACATGTTAGCACTAGATGAATAAGTGATACAGACGTCCCGACGCTCAAAACTGCATATTCCTTTAGTGGGACATACGTGACCCATCGACCACGATAGGGTTAATAAACCGTGGTTGCGAAATACTTACATAAATTGCAGAAGAATGGAGAGATTGGTGGAAGCCGATCCAGGGAAGACTACTTCGGATTCCGAAGAAACGTAGGGACGAGCGAGGTAACACCGACTCTATAACTTCTCTTAGAAGAACCGTTGATAAAGGCAAACCTATCTTTACAGCATTTATAGACTTGGGGAAAGCTGTTCAAAATGATGACTGGAATATACTCCAAATTCTAAAGGTAGCAGGGTTACAATAGGGAACTAAAAGCTATTTATGACATGTACAGAGACTCACAGCAATTATAAGAGTCGACAGACACGTAAGGGAAGCGGTGGTTGAGACGGTAGTGAGTAGTCAGTAAATACTGTGAGGAAGCTATAAAGGAAACCTAAGAAAACTTTGGAGATGGGAATAAAGTTTAGGGAGGAGATTTAAAAACTTTGAGGTTTGCCCAAGACATTGTAATTCTGTCGGAGACGGCAAAGGATTTAGAACAACAGTTAAATCGAATGGACATTGTCTTGAAAGGAGAGCATAAGATGATCACCAAAAAAAGCAAGACATGGATAATGGAATGTAGTCGAAATAAATCAGGTGATGCTGAGGGAACTAGATTAGGAAACGAGACATTAAAATTTGTTTCGCTATTTGGGCAGTAAAATAACTGACGATGGCCGAAGTACAGAGGATAACGGCAAGAAAAGCGTTTCTGAAGAAGAGAAATTAGTTAACATCGAAAATAGATTTAAGAGTAAGAAAGTCTTTTCTGAAGGTGTTTGGAGTGTAGCCTTGCGTGGAGGTGAAACAAGGACGGTAAACAATTCAGACAAGAAGAAAACAGAAGCTTTTGAAATTTGATGCGCCAGAAGAATTACTGAAGAACTGATGGTAGGTCATGTAATTAATGAGGAGCTACTGAACAGAACTGGAGAGAAAATGAAGACTAAAGGAAGGACTCGATTGATAGAACACATTATGAGACATCAAGGGATCACCATTTTAGCATCGAAGGAGAGACTAAGAGATGAATACAGTGATACAAAGAGATGAATACAGTAAGTAGGTTCAAAAGGATGTAGGCTGCAGTGGTTATTCGGAGATGAAGGTGCTTTCAGAGGATAGAGTAGCATGGAGAGCTGCATCAAACCAGACTTCGGAATGAACACCACAACAGCAACAGTTTACCATAGGAGAATGCAATTTGCGGTTTACGATTGCGACGCACTTTAATTGCCTAAGGAAACTGGTATACGCAATCTAACGAGTGTGGCAGAAATATCTAAAACTTGTTTCCTGTAGCGGACCTCGAAACAGAGTCGTAGAAGACAACAGCGCACAACATGGGATCCTGATAATGGTAGAGAAACTCCAAAGCTGTGGACGCACACTGAATCTAATGGATATAAGGACATATCACCGCCTTAGCGCCACGTTGTCATTCTTCTATTAGAGCGAAATCGCGACATCCAACAAGCGACTGAGAGATACCCTTTCATACTAACGTATACTCTTTCATCTCATCTAGAAACAACAAAAAAAACTTATCTATTTTCCACGGGGTCCATAGTCTTTTAAAACTGGTGGAGAGGAACATTTCCAACTTTTACTGTTTTTAATCATTACTATTCCAACTGTCACATGTAAGATTTCGTGACCACGCATTTGAAAAAAGTATTCTGACACACAATAATGCGTATTTTATGATGTATAAGAGTATAGCATGAAATTATTATTTCTGCAAATCACTTTTTATTTTTTTCAGATGCACAGGCACGAAAACTGTACTTGAAAAAATGACCATACGGCTGAAATTTTAATCAAGTCAATTGAAAAAGGCACGCAAAGCCGAAAATATTGTCCTCCTAAAGTAACAACTAGAGAAACAAAAACCCGATGTATGTAAACTTCGATGGGAACCCAACCTCTTCTCTGTCGAAATTTAGCAATAAGCGACAAAATAACAATGCACGACAACGTACACAATAAACAAAAAGAGTATGATTAACGCCAATACTGGAAGATAAGGTCGATATAGCCCACCGTTATACTTGACGAAATTCAGTCTTATAACAAAAATGCTGAAGGTACAACAATAAGAGAACAACAACAAACGCCGTTAACATCACCGGATGCAGGTAACATTAAGAAGTAGGCAAGTCAACAATAGTTCACTCTCAAGTAATTTACCACTCTTCTTCACATTTGTGTAGCAGTAATCTACATGTTTCTATCTACTGAACTCGCACAGTTGTTATGCGATGTTCTTTTTCTGGATATGAATTGAGCAAGTGAAAGAAACAGGGATAAAAAGGACAGGCGAACATTCAATGGTCTAATAAGGGTGAACTGAGGCAATTATAAGGAGATCGGTAAGATAGTATTAGAAATACAATGTACCTTATAACTGCATCAGAAAGATAGGTCACAAAATAAAATGAACCACTACTACAACTATGCCTGTTTTATATTTTACCCCTATCTTATTTTGTCCTTACATACAACACTCTCGCGTCACCTAAACCCATTTATTCCAAGTTCAATCGTTGTTTTGTCATTACGGCAATGAATTGCTGTCTACGATTATGCGTAACTGTTTACGTGTTTCGTCTAAAAACTAACACCCCGAATTTCGTTTCTTATATGATTGTGCACTACCCCTTCCTTCATTCTACCGAGTGTTCGGATAGTGGTGTCCTGTCGGTGTTTATATGCGTAGACTCTGTGAAACATTAGCAAATCCACGTCCTTCACTCCGCCTTTTTGGCGAGAGAAAGTGACACACGGCAGAACACGGTATGCATTGTTAAGCGCCCACTCCGAATGGGACTCGTTACCAGTTAAGTCCTTGGCAGCAAATCACACGTACAGTGGTTTCACAATTGTATTTCACGCACGTACTTGTGTCTGTTGGTGGCAAATGGTAGCCGGCCTCCTAATCCAGAGGAGACCATACTTTGTGACAGAAATGGTACGGTATTAAGTGAGTGGTTCGTCAGAAGTTGACCGTAGAAATACATCAAGAGCCCGATCACAATCACTGAATAAATTAAGAGCCAGTATATGTAATTTCCTTGACTTCCCAAGGTACCTAATCCAATGGATAACACTGGAATGTCTAGTGGCCCTATGTGATTATGATTACCACAACATCATAATTATCGTGTTACTTGCAGGTAACTTGACTGGTGACTATCAAGCACGCCTGCGCCTTAGTTGTGTTTGTTAATTTGGAATTTTAATGTCTAGGGGCATGAATTTAGTTGGCTTCTTTGCACGATAAAGATGTGAGCTCAACTGTTGGCCGAGATAAAATCTGTGTGGCAAGTCCAATCCCGACTTCTAAAATGAAGAAGTTTCTACCAATAACTGGACACGTTCGTTCAGACAAGCTGGAAGAATTTTTACGGGCGAAATCGATGGCACAGCTCCAAATAGCAGACGATAATACCGAGGAGGTGCAAGAGGTGTTTTCAAAAGTTCTCAAGAAGCGTTTCTGTGTCGTCGTCGTCGTCGGGTCCTCTGCCAACAAGAAAGACTGCACAAAGTTCTTCAGCAACGTTTGCTCCTATTCTCTAAGAGCCGCAATTGTTGCGAAATGTACAGCGGAATGACATGCCACGCTTTAGACGTAAGAGATGCTCCTGCTTCAAAAAATGGCAGCCCAATGACAAGCTGTCTTTCAGATGTACTCAGAAGACTGAGTGAGGTAAACAAGCTTCCGTCACGGATCTTTTTGAATGACGATTCAACTTTTTGTGTTTCTGAGCAGGCTGTGTAGTTGATTGAAATCATAATGAGGACAAAAATTGGTATTAAAAGCCTTAAATATAAGGAATGATGTATTAACTTTACAAAGAAGTGGATTGTGTTTCTGTTTCACGGAGCGAACCACGTGTGATAGATTACAGACTAGATGTAACAGAGAAATTCATAATTACTCAGGTTCAGGATGTTCCGAACCTAAATTTCCAGCAAAACGGTGCAGTTGCCTCCAGCATTAGAACGACTGAGAAAGTTCATACCAACGCATGCCAATCTTTGGATCGGGCGAGGACCTTTTTCTTGCAAATTTGTGAAGAATGTAATCTCTAAGATAAAAATAGCAGGAGGTCAACGTTCTCTGACAACGAATCAGTGCAGCTTTTTGAATGGTGCACTTGTGTAGACTCACTGACCCTGTTACTATGTAATAATTTGGCATATTTTCAAGAAGTGTGTTTTCATTATTTACCGGGTGATCAAAAAGTCAGTATAAATTTGAAAACTGAATAAATCACGGAATAATGTAGATAGAGAGGTACAAATTGACTCCATGCTTGGAATGACATGGGGTTTTATTAGAACCAAAAAAAATACAAAAGTTCAAAAAATGTCCGACAGATTGCGCTTCATCTGATCAGAATTGCAATAATTAGCATAACTAAGTAAGACAAAGCAAAGATGATGTTCTTCACAGGAAATGCTCAATATGTCCACCATCATTCCTCAATAATAGCTGTAGTCGAGGAATAATGTTGTGAACAGCACTGTAAAGCATGTCCGGAGTAATGGTGAGGCATTGGCGTCGGATGTTGTCTTCCAGCATCCCTAGAGATGTCGGTCGATCACGATACACTTGAGATTTCAGGTAACCCCAAAGCCAATAATCGCACGGACTGAGGTCTGGGGACCTGGGAGGTCAAGCATGACGAAAGTGGCGGCTGAGCACACGATCCTCACCAAACGACGCGCGCAAGAGATCTTTCACGCGTCTAGCAATATGGGGTGGAGCGCCATCCTGCATAAACATCATACGTTCCAGCAGGTGTTTATCAGCCGTCCTGCGGATGATGCGATTCTCTAACATATCGGCGTACCTCTCACAGATCACGGTAGCAGTTTTGCTGTCCAGCGCCATCTGTCGGACATTTTGTGAACTTTTTTTTTCTAATAAAACCCCATGTCATTCCAAGCATGTGTGTCAATTTTTACCTCTCTATCTACATTATTCCGTGGTTTATTAAGTTTTCAAATTTATACTGACTTTTTGATCATCCGGTACATATGCAATGACAGCTAGTGAGAATCCGCATTGTTGACTTTTGCTTTCAAATCCATGGATGCCAACGTTTGGGTTACGTGACAGTAAAATGAGGCTTTCTGGACTTTTAAAAATGTAAAACTGCTATAATTTATCCTGCTCTCGCACTCGTCCCCACCCCAAAGCGATTATTTTATTTGTGTGGCCCTCGATCAATTGCACACATTTTTAGTTGGCGCTGTTTCGGTAACATGGGGATTCCGAACTTAAGGTCCACATCCGACGGACGGATTATTATCAACGGTGTCGCATACCCTCACACCATGGGACATTGCAGATTAATTTATGACTTAAGCTAGTGGTCAGGAGACTACTTACCAGTTTTGAAAGAACTGTGACAGGAGCCCGAACAAGAAGGGTGTGACGTACTAGGATAGGTATTGAAACTATGAAATAATGCATTGATAATGGCTTAGGCACTCGGCGAAATCTAGATTTGCATCAATAAAACCTGAAAGGAAAGGACGTCTGACTGTTGTGCTCCATCATATTGAAAGTCATATCACAGTCGTTGAGTACATTCCACATTCCTAATGAAACTTTTTTTTTTACGAACGGGCTTCGGACTGTTCATCTGCTAGTCAACCTGCACCACACCCGAATGCGGTAACGATCTCAGGCAGAGAGGCAGTTTATTCAGCTGTTTATTCCAACAGCGTCAGATGGTATGTGGAACTTTTATCACCGGAATTTGGTGGCGAGATTGTGCACCAGTTGCATTACAGCGTCCTCGTTGCTCCTTTAAGTCTAATCCCTTAGGAAACTTTGATAGTGATCGCTTCACCGCCGGTCAGTGGTATTAAACTGAACGGCCTCGTTAAGGCATTTCTGGTTGACTCGACTGTGCGGCAACTAGTTTTTCCCTCTCCTTTCCTTTCACTTCCTCGCGTCATATTTGTAATCGTGTTCAACTTAAATTTCTCCACTTTGCCCTACTCAGTACTGCCTATTGTGAAGAGAAATGCGTGAACTATCCGCAGGAAAATTCTACATTAGGCACAGCGTTGACAACTTGAGCGGCCACACTCCGTAACTACAATCGTTTCCTTTACGGTTGCCCCATATGCGTACACCCAAAAGGCTGATATATAATGAAGAGTTCAATTATCATCAATTATGCGTCTTGTCTCCTTCCGTCTAAGGCAATGTCCGAATAAGGAACAGAAGTGTCGGTAACAAACTCAGGTCTTACGCATATTAGGTAGCAATAAACTTCGCTAATGTGTATTTCCATAGAAAGAGAGCTACAGGCAGTTAAATCTGAGCAGTTAAAGTCTATTTCTACGTGATAAAGTGCTGTGAATGGGTAGGTCGTGCATGCCATCTTTTTTCACAACAAATGTATTACGAGAAACAGCAATCTCGAAACACTCTCGAAGTAGTTATCCACAAACATTAAAGTATCCGTAAAACTACTCACGTTCCACGAGATGCATGGCAGGCAGACCAGAACATACCTGGAAATAAAAGAAAAATCGTACTATTACTACAGCTGCACCAACTAAAATGATCGTTTTCTTCCGTATCATTATCACAAAATAGGATATGTTCTACAAGTTAAGAAATCAGATATACATTCTGTGTTGTACAAGGAATAGACTATTGTAAAGTAATTAGAAGACAAACTTGCAGTAATAAAGATGCAAAACAGTAGTCGTACCTTAAAGCCAGTGATCTTTAATTTTTTGTCCCAGAATGGATTCAAAAATAAATAATAATATCCAAGAAACAATAGAAATTAAAAGCGGTATAAGATTCCATGACACAAAAATTTTGTGGAAAACCTAAGTAGTAGCAGAACTGAGGACAATGACGTACATAATCTCCTTTTAGTAGTGTTACACGAGATACTCGAGAGGGGAAATCATCTGAAGCTGACTGGCACAGGCGACAAAAGCTTCCTTAAACGAGAAAGGTGCGAGGCTATCACGCACTGTCTTAGAACTGGGGAAGTGCTTTCCCAAAATGATCAGCGTTTTCAGGCACTTGACAACATTTGCTACGTTAGTATGTGTTGATGGTGTCATACTGTCGTAATTTTTACATATTGTATTTTATCTCCTCGAAGTTTCTTGAACGCCACATAACAATTCAAACAGAAAATAATTTCAATCAATTTATTTCCCGTGTACCAAAATCCTTCACTTACTGATAATATTAATTTCCGTTCTTAGAATACAGGTTCAGCACTCTACAGCAGAAGACGGAATAGATACTGGGATACTTAGAGCAGGTTTGCTGACTGTAATAAACTTCTAATATATCTGTTGTCAAGAGCATTTGTTAAATCGCCGCTGAGTGGAAGAGAACACCATATACAACTCAAAAATATTAAATCAAATTCTTCTCTCTTAATGTTATCTTCGAATGCCTAAATAAGTCACCATCCTATGGTGGTACGTCCCATAAAAATTAAAACATACTCTTCCCGTAAAGTTAATTTACGTCTCATCCAGAACTCAATATATTCAAATCAGGAGCAACTATTTCTTTAGCTTTCAACCTCTAATAAACATCTGATAAAGCTGAACTCAATTGAATGTTAGTACCATGACGTTATGTATTACGATAAAAGTCTCGGGGAAAAGACAGGGACAGTGCGTGAGATTTAATATAAGGGACGAAGCCCTTGGGCTCGTTTCAGTTTGTGACCAGATATTCGAGAGCGTGGCCCGTCTTCAGAGGCGCAACACGTTCTCCCGAAGATTAGCCGTTACATGAATAGAGAATAATATAGTTTCTGTAATAACAAAGCCTTATTTAAACATATGATAAAACACGAAAAACAGCTTGACATTGGGTTGGCGACTATAGGCAGCGAGAGACTGTCACGGCTTGTTTCTTGACACTCGAGTGTGTGAGGGTTTCTAGACTCAACGCCAATCCTTATGCTAAATCTTTTTGTATTTTTACGTTTCCTTGTCGTACCCAAAGTACGCAAGTTGTTGTTTGTGAGTTATTTCTCAATGTTTTTCTTCAGTCACGAAAAGAAGAGTGAAGCGTTTGTGATAAGTGGTTACGAACTAGTAAATGTTTTGGTCACGATACTATGTGGATACCGCCGGGTACCAACTGCCTTACATATTAGCATTCTTCGTGTCAACTACCGGTTCACGCTTCATGACGTTGAGTAGTTCCACAGTTCCTACATTACACACGTGGAGTTACTGCAAAGATAACTTTCCTCTTCCCCAGATATATTGCCAGATAAACACGTCTGGATGTTACTGACCTTCAAAGTTCCAATGGTTTTTGGATATTTATTGATTTACAGGGTTATTACAAATGATTGAAGCGATTTCACAGCTCTACAATAACTTTATTATTTGAGATATTTTCACAATGCTTTGCACACACATACAAAAACTCAAAAAGTTTTTTTAGGCATTCACAAATGTTCGATATGTGCCCCTTTAGTGATTCGGCAGACATCAAGCCGATAATCAAGTTCCTCCCACACTCGGCGCAGTATGTCCCCATCAATGAGTTCGAAAGCATCGTTGATGTGAGCTCGCAGTTCTGGCACGTTTCTTGGTAGAGGAGGTTTAAACACTGAATCTTTCACATAACCCCACAGAAAGAAATCGCATGGGGTTAAGTCGGGAGAGCGTGGAGGCCATGACATGAACTGCTAATCATGATCTCCACCACGACCGATCCATCGGTTTTCCAATCTCCTGTTTAAGAAATGCCGAACATCATGATGCAAGTGCGGTGGAGCACCATCCTGTTGAAAGATGAAGTCGGCGCTGTCGGTCTCCAGTTGTGGCATGAGCCAATTTTCCAGCATGTCCTGTAACGTTTTTTTCGCAGAAGAAAAAGGGGCCGTAAACTTCAAACCGTGAGATTGCACAAAACACGTTAACTTTTGGTGAATTGCGAATTTGCTGCACGAATGCGTGAGGGTTCTCTACCGCCCAGATTCGCACATTGTGTCTGTTCACTTCACCATTAAGAAACAAATGTTGCTTCATCACTGAAAACAAGTTTCGCACTGAACGCATCCTCTTCCATGAGCTGTTGCAACCGCGCCGAAAATTCAAAGCGTTTGACTTTGTCATCGGTTGTCAGGGCTTGCAGCAATTGTAAACGGTAAGGCTTCTGCTTTAGCCTTTTCCGTAAGATTTTCCAAACCGTCGGCTGTGGTACGTTTAGCTCCCTGCTTGCTTTATTCGTCGACTTCCGCGGGCTACGCGTGAAACTTGCCAGCACGCGTTCAACCGTTTCTTCGCTCACTGCAGGCCGACCCGCTGATTTCCCCTTACATAGGCATCCAGAAGCTTTAAACTGCGCATACCATCGCCGAATGGAGTTAGCAGTTGGTGGATATTTGTTGAACTTCGTCCTAAAGTGTCGTTGTACTGTTATGACTGACTGATGTGAGTGCATTTCAAGCACGACATACGCTTTCTCGGCTCCTGTCGCCATTTTGTCTCACTGCGCTCTCGAGCGCTCTGGCGGCAGAAACCTGAAGTACGGCTTCAGCCGAACAAAACTTTATGAGTTTTTCTACATATCTGTAGTGTGTCGTGACCATATGTCAATGAATGGAGCTACAGTGAATTAATGAAATCGCTTCAATCATTTGTAATAGCCCTGTATGTACACTCCTGGAAATTGAAATAAGAACACCGTGAATTCATTGTCCCAGGAAGGGGAAACTTTATTGACACATTCCTGGGGTCAGATACATCACATGATCACACTGACAGAACCACAGGCACATAGACACAGGCAACAGAGCATGCACAATGTCGGCACTAGTACAGTGTATATCCACCTTTCGCAGCAATGCAGGCTGCTATTCTCCCATGGAGACCATCGTAGAGATGCTGGATGTAGTCCTGTGGAACGGCTTGCCATGCCATTTCCACCTGGCGCCTCAGTTGGACCAGCGTTCGTGCTGGACGTGCAGACCGCGTGAGACGACGCTTCATCCAGTCCCAAACATGCTCAATGGGGGACAGATCCGGAGATCTTGCTGGCCAGGGTAGTTGACTTACACCTTCTAGAGCACGTTGGGTGGCACGGGATACATGCGGATGTGCATTGTCCTGTTGGAACAGCAAGTTCCCTTGCCGGTCTAGGAATGGTAGAACGATGGGTTCGATGACGGTTTGGATGTACCGTGCACTATTCAGTGTCCCCTCGACGATCACCAGTGGTGTACGGCCAGTGTAGGAGATCGCTCCCCACACCATGATGCCGGGTGTTGGCCCTGTGTGCCTCGGTCGTATGCAGTCCTGATTGTGGCGCTCACCTGCACGGCGCCAAACACGCATACGACCATCATTGGCACCAAGGCAGAAGCGACTCTCATCGCTGAAGACGACACGTCTCCATTCGTCCCTCCATTCACGCCTGTCGCGACACCACTGGAGGCGGGCTGCACGATGTTGGGGCGTGAGCGGAAGACGGCCTAACGGTGTGCGGGACCGTAGCCCAGCTTCATGGAGACGGTTGCGAATGGTCCTCGCCGATACCCCAGGAGCAACAGTGTCCCTAATTTGCTGGGAAGTGGCGGTGCGGTCCCCTACGGCACTGCGTAGGATCCTACGGTCTTGGCGTGCATCCGTGCGTCGCTGCGGTCCGGTCCCAGGTCGACGGGCACGTGCACCTTCCGCCGACCACTGGCGACAACATCGATGTATTGTGGAGACCTCACGCCCCACGTGTTGAGCAATTCGGCGGTACGTCCACCCGGCCTCCCGCATGCCCACTATACGCCCTCGCTCAAAGTCCGTCAACTGCACATACGGTTCACGTCCACGCTGTCGCGGCATGCTACCAGTGTTAAAGACTGCGATGGAGCTCCGTATGCCACGGCAAACTGGCTGACACTGACGGCGACGGTGCACAAATGCTGCGCAGCTAGCGCCATTCGACGGCCAACACCGCGGTTCCTGGTGTGTCCGCTGTGCCGTGCATGTGATCATTGCTTGTACAGCCCTCTCGCAGTGTCCGGAGCAAGTATGGTGGGTCTGACACACCGGTGTCAATGTGTTCTTTTTTCCATTTCCGGGAGTGTATTTATTTGCTCCCATTTACAAACGATGTCCCACCTTGTTACTAAGGTAGGTCGTACTTTCACCATACGAACTTATTTGTTATTTCTAATTTTTAATAAGGGTTAATAATGCTGCACCTTTAAATACTTGTAGACTTAAAAGTAATTAAAAAAGGAAACCCTTAAAATTAACGATTTATGATTTTAGGACTTTAGGACGACGGAAGAGGCTATAACATATTTTATCTTTAAGACGTATTAAAAATTCGGCAAATTTTTCTAAAATAAACGTGATTCTTGCATTTCAGAAGGAGATTTAAAAAATAATAAACATTTGTGAACAAAATTTTGTAAAACTGAAGTATAAACCAAAACTGTATTTTTAGGAAGAAGAAAAACAGGAGGCAGGAAAGGTGATAATGGAAGAACGTTCCTTCACCAGGTGTGTATGTCAGTGAGTGTCTTGGAATTGTTCACCAAGCCTCCAGCCGCCAATCAGAACTCTTCATCTAAATCTAACACCTACCCTAGATTTCATAATAACTAAACCCTAACCTTTAACCATTCTCTTTACAATATGTAGTCAGTATGTAATTTTTCTTCTTGCATATAGAATTATTTTCATTTAAGGTCGTATCGGGACTAGTATCATCACATGATTCCATGTCGTAACCACTGCTGTTTTCCACACTGTGGATGGCTTCCTGTCCTTGCATATAGGCACGTTGTCTGGCTTGACATACTCCCTATAAATCGCTTTGGTTATATTCTCAGTGAGTGAGTTTAACATGGTCCATTGGTCTTCGTCTCAGAGCATTGCGTGTACGGGCTCTTGAATATTGTTGAGTGTAATGTGTGTTTGATGTTGGTATATTGTCCGCAGAGAAATACGATGTGTTCTTCCCCGAGACTGGAAGCATATAGGATACTCGGATGTACAAAGCTTGCTGTTACGCAGATGTGGCAAGCAATATATGAGACACACGTTCAAAGTCTTTTTGATTTGATGACTGTATAATGCTGACTTGCCACTAAATCTGGCCAAGTAGTGCTCCTATATCCCTGCATAGATTCAAGTTAGTATTCCGTTATGTATTAGATTTATACTTTATGGATTACCTCATGAATTTGATGTACATATTAAAAACACTAGACAGCCATCTGCAACGTTTATAGGTGTACACGAGAAATATAATACAACCGCCTAAATGAGTAACAACAGCCACAAACTTGCGCTGAAGGCTGCAAATAAGCTTGGCATTCGAAATAAAGTCCGAAAAAGATAATATGTAACGAGTCATATCTCAAAGATCTTATTTATATAGGAGAAAGAATTTCTTCTTCACGACTTGTAATTCAGCAACCATTATTACATTTGTCGTCATATCGCACCGAACGCTAAGTTGCATTCGTATAGCTGATTCTCTCATTACCTGACACGGAAATATTTGGTTCTCCTCTCCACGTTGTTTCAAAACATTTTTTAACAGTAACCTACGTAGTTGACAGTCCGTGTCGATACATCCATGTAAAAGAAGAATAACTGCCACATCAGTTAACAGGCGATGACTACTGCGCTGTTCCCTCAATTAAAAAATTGAACAGAAAAATAAGTCAAAACCACAAATAATCATAACCCGCATAATAAAACCAATTTGTTGTGACGCCAGTCCACAATCCAATTTGTATAATTATTTTTTTTCCGAAAATGTCGTAAGATTTTTTTTTTTTTTTTGTTTTCATGCATCGACCGTTAAATTACAATAAATCCTGTTTCACACAACAAGTCGTTCATGTTTCTCCGGGCGTGTATCATGCAATGTGAGATATTATTTAAAGAATACAAATCTTGCAAATAACTAAATACTGTCTTCGTTATTGGTTCCGGTTACTTCTCCTTACTAATGTGTGCAGCAGAAAGTTTACGTTCCTTCGTTGCGTAAGTTTCGTTTCTTCACAGAATCCGCTCTTCTTACTAGATACCGAGATATTTTTGTGACCAGGGATGTATCATATTGCCACATTGAAACTTACATTAGCCCCACGTGAGAGAAACTTCTACGCAGCTAGTTTGCAAGCAATATAGAATTTTATCTGTGTTTCCTGTCTGGTTTGTTTTCGTGTTGACTTCTGAGGAGCAGGTGAAAAACTAATCCCACATTTTCTTACAACCCTTATAGCTACATCTTTTGAACTTGACACCCATACTATTTAGCGCACCATTCCAGCAGCTGATACTAGTATGTGCAAAGTCGATTCGTATGTAGAGTTTACTTGAAAGATGTACCAGCAAGCAACGTAGAAATAGACAGTGTAATAAAATTACTCAGCTGGACAAGTGTAAGGTATTTTACCCTTGCCGACAATGAAGCAGAGTGACATTCCATAATTTATTTTTGTTATTAACGTTACAGTAGCCGAGGTAACCAGGAACAACTAACGAAGCGCCTTCCCAGTCACGTCGTATTTGTAAAATTACAGATGCAATAACACAGTAATTCTGGTTTTAAGATAGTTTACTTTTGACTGAAACTCAAGCGAAATTTTAAGGAATAGAATTCAACAATGAGAATTTTGTAACTATGCAGACTGTGAAAATACGTAGAGCAGAGACTATATAGGAAGTAATATTATACAAAATCAAATTAAACCACTTTTAAAGAGGGTGTGAAATACACTGAAAAGCTTCTATTGCAAACAGACTTTGGTAACACAACGTAAGTTTAGGATTTAGCAAGTTAGATGTTAATTATATTCATCAGCTTTGGATAACTAGGAAAAATATGGAACGAAAACCATAAGATACAAGATACAGTTTTAGAAAAACTGCAGACTACACTCGACGGAAGGAATACACATCGGGATTGCTTACTGAATTACGCTTGTATATTAAAAGTGCAGCGTCAATCTATTCAGTACAAACGGTAGATGCTTGTACTGAATCTTCGTAAAAGTACAATTTACATCAGAACTATTCGCAGATCTTAGTTTAAGTTCGTTGCTTTCATATTGCAATAACGCAGATTGCCATTAACATCCACTGCTCTATTTAAGTATTTAGTAACGTTCAGACCTGGTTGTCATTGTTTTTATGTCAAAGGTAAATACCCTCTTCGAAACATTTGAAGTAACACATGTCAACTGAAGTTTCCCATTTGAAAAAAATTTTCAAACACATAAGGGCAAAGTCGTATTTTGGATAAGCCACGCCTTATATGAACAACATATGGTTAAAAATTAAGCAAATTTGACAACAACGATTTGTCCTCTTTAGTCCCGTGGGTTCACGTGCATAGACGCCGGGATTTCACTTCGTAAAATTAGTAAACGATTTCCACCAGCCGAAGACCTGTAATACACAATCGTGTAGGCTGCGTAGGTTCCGTTGTTGGCGCTAGCTCGCACCAAGTGAGTCGGCAAAAAGTGTCTATTAATTTTACGATGTGGAACCTCGGAGTCCACATACGTATGTGTCCGCACGGACTGAAGAGGATGAACAATACTAGCGAAGTTGCAGCGTATCGTCTGGCCTCTTGGAACTGCTGCATCATCCATAATGCAAGCCATTTTCTTAGTCAGCGGTGTCCGTAAAAACAACGTCCACTACGCCGTACCCAGCACCCCACAGTGGGAAGTACTGCGTCACATTTCCCGAAATGTATCGCATCACAGTTTCTGAGCACTCGAACACTACGATAGTCATGCTAATTAGCAGGTAGTATGTTCCCTGCAAACTCATAACAGACGGACACTTTAAAAGAAATTTTCACGCAGATAAGGGCAAAGTTGTATGTTTGTTAAGCCACGCCTTATCTCAACAAAATATTGAAAAATTGAAAATTAATCAAATTTGAGAACAAAGATCTAATACAGACAGTATCTGTACTAAACATATTACAGATCCAACTGAGTCGAAAATGGTGTCGTTATTGTCAGACGACTTCTAAAACCTGTGAATATTTACTTACAGGTAGGTGAATGTAGTACCTTCACGTATCAGACCGTAAATCCCAAGGATTAACTTCGAAACCAGTTTAATAATGTGTTTCCTAGCGCTTCCAGCCTGTTAAATTCTTGAAAACTTTTTATGCTTGCAGGATAAAATATTAGTCTTCTTCTTCTTCTTCCGTAATTCAAGAATTAGGTCTTTGTCTGTTACCATGCTAAAGTCAACCGCATACAAGACTACGCTGTTCGCTTTGGAAAAAGGTCCATAAAACTCTTTTTATGTAAAGTTACGATGCTGTTCTCTCATAGGTCCATCACAGGCTATAGTTGAACCTCCAGAGTCCCGTTCTTATTGCCGGCCAATTCGTAAGAAGCGCTGGACTGTTATCTTATGGCTAGCTACTTCAGTCGAATCGCTACTCCAGTCGAAACTGCGAAACTAGAGATTTAGAAACGTAATCCTAAAGAAGGGATTAAATGCGCAGCCACACTTCTCGATTTGATGCAAGAATTTGAAAATCGATTTCAACAGTTTCTTAAAAATAATCAAATGTTTTGTATTTCTGCAACACCTTTTACAAACAGTATGGGTACGTTGCCACAAGATTGTCAAATGGAATGGACAGAGTTGCAACCTGTGATTCAAGTGAAAGAAAGATTTTATCATGTTTCTTTGTTGGACTTTTGCAAAACATAGCTGCCCAGAGACAAAATAATATCCCTTGCCGCAGTCATGCGTTATGTATGTCATCTTTGTTTGGATGCTTATACGCTTGTGAACAGTTATTTTCAAGTGTAAAGCACACAAGGAGTAAAAATAGAACCAGAATCTCAGATGAGTATATTAAGAACACTTTGAGAATTGCAACCATTTCGATCTAACATGATATTGATACATTAGTTTTCAAAGTCAAACATCACATTAATTTCAAATTTTTACAATTACACAAGTGTAAATTATCCGTGAAACCTCATACATAAAATTTCAAATTAACTGCATCTCGCTTTTTTAAGAATTAAAGAATCATAAATTGATAAATTCTAATTTACATAAATGCATTAAGCACACACTTTTTTCTCGGCGGTTATTGTTAGTGTTAAGTATATTATGTGCTGTCTACAAATATTCGTCTTCTTCCAGTGCAGCCCAGGTAAACTAAAAGGTTGGACACCCCTGCTGTAGACTGTTTAGAGCTGGCACTGGACGGTCATGGGGTGACACTCCGCCGCTTAAGTAAGCCATGGCAGTGAAGTCATGAAGCGTATGTGGACAATCAGCGCAACACAGGAAGACTGGTCGACAGGCACTTACGTGGTTCTCCTCGTGCTGCGTGCTGCGGTCGTTCGCTCCAGCACGGGAACCCAGGATCTGTTTAGCTTGAGGCTCTCCTCTTCCTTGTTGTTGCTGTTGACATATTTGTGAATTTTTGGAGGCTTCACGGAACAAGCTCTTCTCCACAGCAAGGACTTTCGTGCCGTTGAATTTTACTTGGGACGTTAAAAAACGATTAGCACAACATTTTCTTTATTTTTTTATGTTCAGAGGAACCATCTACTGAAAAACCGAATATGGATGTCTATGTACTTTTGCTGTCGTTCTGCCAGCTTCCGTTTTTGAGTAGCAAACCTTTCTTTGGGCGGGTATCCTAGCGCTAACAGTGGACAACTGGATGAAGTTCGGCATTGGTGGTGAACTTTCTACCCCGTATGACCTCTCTTTCACTGCACTGAATAAGGCATAGTCGCTAGGCGGCAGATCCGACAAATATGGATGATGTGGCAGCACAGTAAACCCTAGTTCACGCACGGTGGCAATGGTCTGGAGACTGCCATATGGCGGTGCGTTATCGTGTCGGAGCAGAACGCCACGGTCCCATTTTCCGTGGCCGCGTTGTTGGGTGTGTCCGCGGAGTTGGTGTTGTGGTCTACAGTACAGACCACTATTGAGAGTACAACTGCCATCGGTTTCTGCACTAATAGTCCCGGCCGTAAGTTCTTCGGACGAGGGCTCCCACTATTACTCCACTTCATAGACTGGCGTTTCTTTTCTGTGGAAGAACCATGACACGCCGCCGGTGACCCGACGCTCAAAGAACTCAGCTGGATCTGCACTGCACTGTTGCACCTACTGTTGGCATGTCTGCACACGCTTCTGTTTCTGTGCTACACTGAGGGAATGTGGCACCCATTGTATACAACCCTTCTTCGTCTTCAAATTCTTATGGATGATAGTGTACAGGGTTCGCCGCGATAGATCTGTTGCCTTCTCCTGTTCACCAAAAGTGATTCCCCTATAGCCCATTATCAAGTCACTGACACGCTGGACGTTTCTGGTTTGCGTGCAGTTGTTTGACGCCCAGTGCTTTAGCGTTTTCCTACACAGTCTCTGCCATCTATGAACTCTTGTTACCCAACGACACAGGTCTTGGTGCTGTTTCCCCACATATGGGCAGTAACCTCTTGTGGATTTCTGACACAGTCACTCTCTCCCTCCTGAGGAAACCAGATAGTACGTTGATACACATACTTGCCTGCTTCCATGTTGTCTTATCGATGTCCACTACAGTATCGTCGCAAGCTGGAACAAGTGCCGCTGCCATTAGCCACCTATGGGAAGCAGCAAAACCATCTGGTGGCGGTAGAAAGTACTGAAGTCCATCTTCACACATACCTCGAATCACATTCAAACTTCTACTTTGCAGCAGCTGTATCGGGAGTGCCAATCAATACTGAACGAACTAAACACTATGTGGTCGCGGTTGCGCAATGCATGCTCCAATACGGCCGATTTCCCCACCTGTCCCAGCCTGCAATGCGTCTTTTGCTAGGTTATCCTGGTATTGATGGATCGTCCAGTCACTTCCGCATAGATTTTTCCACACGTACTGGGTGTGTAATGTGTTCCCAACACTGCAAGTGGGTCCCTTTACATCTTTTGTCCATCTTAGATGTTCTCTGATCTTCTTGGTCGGACTGCAAGTAGTGTTTACGCCGTGTCTGCGTAATATACAGCCGATTCTCTCCGTCACCCTGGGGATGTTTGGCAGCAAGGTCGTATCAGATGTTTCTGCTTCCGACATGCTACGTGGAAAGTGTTAGATTTAGTGACACTTCTTATGCAACGGGCGGAGTACCCGTCGTTCCTCACAACATATTCGAGTTGCTGCGTCTCGCGTCCAAGGCGCTGCGGCTCACATATTCGTCTTGTGCGCGTTGCAAGCACATTAATCACACCTTTTTTCTCCGTCGGTTGATGGATTGTGCTTATACAGCGTGGTCCATTGATAGTGACCTGGCCAAATATCTCACGAAATAAGCATCAAACGAAAAAACTACAAAGAACGAAACTCATCTAGCTTGAAGGGGGAAACCAGATGGCGCTATGGTTGGCCCGCTAGATGGTGCTGCTATTAGAGCGCCTTTGTCACAAAGCGAAAAAAGTGGTCCAACTAAAACATTCATATTTCTTTACGTACTACACGAATATGTAATAAAAATAGGAGTTACTATTTTAAAAAAAAACGCAGTTGATATCCGTTTGACCTATGGCAGCGCCATCTAGCGGGGCAACCATAGCGCTATCTGGTTTCCCCCTTCAAGCTAGACAAGTTTCATTCTTTGTAGTTTTTTCGTTTGACGCTTATTTCGCGAGATATTTGGCCCGGTCACGATCAATGGACCACCCTGTATTGGTCCGATAGTTTGTGTTTTCGATACATACTTTGTCGCAGGTTTTCACCAACGTCGGAGAAATCGTCAATATGTCAATCAGTGGCCACGAAAACCTCAACAATTTTGTAAAACAAGGGACTGTTTATTCCAATAAATATTAGCAAAACGTTCTGGAACTTTTGTAAATTTCTCCCCTCAATATGAAAATATGCTTTTGACTAAATTTGCCGCGAATCATTTATTTCTTGTTGATTACACAATAAAGCATAAAAAGATGTCGTATTATGACCTTATGCAGAGGAGACACAAAACAGAGAGAAAGATTCACTCGACACATCCACAACAGAGCTCTGAGGTGTGCAAAGTTGCTTCCGAGCACTGGACTGGTTTGCTTTTTCCTACGTACGGTAACTCTATGGAGAGGAAGAGCCGGAAGTCGCACGCCACGGCGTGACCTCTGAGGGTGGCCCCGTCGCGTTTCCACCCCCGCAGACGGCGGGCAGACTGGCAGGGAGGCGACGTCAGGGCCGCGGAAAACTCTGGCAGCCGGCTGCCGTCTGGGAGCCACTTTATCCGGTGCTAAAAGCCAGGCGTGCGTAGGAAGGGCGGCCTAAACCGCTGTCCGAGGAAGTGAGTCAGCCGAGTCGGGAAACGGGGCGGCTTCATCACTGCCCTAATAGACACAACGACGAGGATCCTTTGTCAAGTTGAGATTTCCTCTTTATACTCAACTAAAAAGTCTCGTGTGGGCCGTTACGCAGGAAATTCCAACTCTATGTGCGGCTAATGCCCCTCTAAAACACACACAGGGAGATGAGAGAGAGAGAGAGAGGAAGACAATGTACTGCGATTTAACCCACATTTGTCTGTATCAAGCTTAGTGCTGGTCATAGAGTTCACTGAGGCTTTTTGCAGATGATGTTGTGGTGTATCGAGAGGTTGTAACAATGGAACATTGTACTAAAATGCAGGAGGATCTGCAGCGAATTGACGCATGGTGCAGGGAATGGCAATTGAATCTCAATGTAGACAAGTGTAATGTGCTGCGAATACATAGAAAGATAGATCCCTTATCATTTACCTACAATATAGCACGTCAGCAACTAGAAGCAGTTAATTCCATAAATTATCTGGGAGTACGCATTAGGAGTGATTTAAAATGGAATGATCGTCGGTAAAGCAGATTCCAGACTGAGATTCATTGGGAGAATCCTAAGGAAATGCAATCCGAAAACAAAGGAACAATACGAGAGCCCACACAGAAGCATACCGACAATCCTTCTTTCCACGAACAATACGAGACTGGAATGGAAGGGAGAACCGATAGAGGTACTCAAGGTACCCTCCGCCACACACCATCAGGTGGCTTGCGGAGTATAGATGTAGATGTAGATAGAGTACATGTTAGCTACCAGTATTTGATCATTGTGAGGAATATGGTTGCCGAACGTTCGCCGATGACAGGAGCTAGGGTAACTCAAGTGTCCTGAGGATAAATTTCACAGCAAAAGGTTCAAATGGCTCTAAGCACTATGGGACTTAACATCTGAGGTCATCAGTCTCCTAGACTTAGAACTACTTAAACCTAACCTAACCTAAGGACATCACACATATCCATGCCGGAAGCAGGATTCGAACCTGCGACCTAGCAGCAGCGCGGTCCCGGGCTGAAGCGCCTAGAACCGCTCGGTCACAGCGGCCGGCATAATTTGCACTATGGGACTTAACATCTGAGGTCATCAGTACCCCTAGAACTTAGAACCACTTAAACCTAACTAACCTAAGGACATTACACACATCCATGCCCGAAGCAGGATTCGAACTTGCGACCGTAGCGGTCGCGCAGTTCCAGATTGATGCGCCTAGAACCGCTCGGCCACATCGGCGGGCAAGTATCTCGAAAACTAAGTGCAAGAGTGGTATGTTTACTGTGATAGCTGTAAGAATTTTATATAGAAGTTACATTGAAGTTTGGAAATTGTTCTTAAAGCTGTTAATAGATGGTGCTGCAACCGCAATATGTAGTGCCTACAAGTAGTTCACCGCAGCTCAGAGCGATTGGTTCCACAGCTGAAACATGAAATGAGGTCAGCGAACCGAAAGAAGACATTGAACACGAATATTTTATTGAAAAGCGTGTTTTTTCTCGTACTGTAATACCACAGGTTAGAACAAACTCCAACGCCAACAAGGTGCAGTTTTAAAACGAGATTTAATGTTCTAAAAATACCAGATGCGAAAATCATTCACAAGCTGAAACTCCCTGGCAGATTAAAACTGTGTGCCGGACCGAGACTCGAACTCGGGACCTTTGCCTTTCGCGGGCAAGTGCTCTAGTCCTGCAAGCTTCGCAGGAGAGGTTCTGTAGAGTTTGGAAGGTAGGAGACGAGGTACTGGCGGAAGTAAAGCTGTGAGGACGGGGCATGAGTCGTGATTGAGTAGCTCAGTTGGTAGAGCACTTGCCCGCGAAAGTCAAAGGTCCCGATTTTTTCATCTCGGTCCGGTACACAATCTGCCAGGAAGTTTCATATCAGCGCACACTCCGCTGCAGAGTGAAAATCTCATTCTGGAATCATCCCCCAGGCTGTGGCTAAGCCATGTCTCCGCAATATCCTTTCTTTCAGGAGTGGCAGTCCTGCAAGGTTCGCAGGAGAGCTTCTGTAAAGTTTGGAAGGTAGGAGACGAGGTATTGGCGGGGCGTGAGTCGTGCTTGGTGGCTCAGTTGACAGAGCACTTGCCCGCGAAAGGCAAAGGTCCCGAGTTCGAGTCTCGGTCTGACACACAGTTTTAATCTGCCAGTAAGTTTGAATGCAACCTGTCACACAGCTCACAACGTACATGGGTGTTTCGAAGAGCAAGCTGGAGCGTTTATGGTACTCCCCGGCTATCATACTTGCCGTATTTAAAGCCAGTCGAGAATCCGCTCCATTACTCGGTTACTGACTAGTTATTAACTGTCTGGACCCTAAAATAAGCACCAATTAACGATGGAACTATATCGAACTCACTAATGATGGCTCAGGACAGACAAGACAGACGCAACACTACACTCGTGATATACTAGCGACAATTACCTACAAAATACTTAAAACAACTGTCTTCTCCTCGAAGGGAAGGAAACGTTGCCTGCGTGACGTCTCCGGGCAGGACATTTGTAAAATCTGTGTAATATATGCAAAAAACATTTATGTTTTCTTATATTTCATTTCTGTATGAACAGTTGTCGACTATGTGGATTCTGTATAAAAGAAATAATCATTTTGCATTTTTATGTTTGTATAATATTATTAAGTCAATGTTGCAAATAACGTCTGTGGTCGGCGAGTGTGGAAATCGCCGCATACAAAGATAACTAAATATAACAAAGATATATACGAGCATATTAAATTGCTTATAAATAGTGCAGACTTAGACATTACTCTCTCTGTCTTCTCGCAGCCGTGAATGTTGTGAGAGCCTGTGACGCTATCTCGAACGCTTAGTTTCTTTCATTTGTTTTTTGATCGAGAAAGACGCCATTGGGTACTGATGTATAAAAAAGGTGTGTACTTTGAATTTTGCGCTAATTCTGAATATAAAAATTGTTAAAAATACTTGCAATAATTTGTAGCTTGCTTGTCCAGTATTTCATCCCACATTTTTAGCCCTCAGCATTTTTTTGTGACGCATTGCTTCGCCACGATCGCGGGAGCCGCTGCCGCGGCAAATTCAAACTATAATTGAATGAAAGCAGTTTTCCCGCAACTAGGCGGGCAGGTAATTGTACATTAAAATTATTTTTTTCGTCTTCCCGGAGACCACAGAGGAGGACTGCAGATTTTATTATGTCATTTTCAGAATGACATGGGCAACTGCTAGTACAATATTAGTGACGGGGAGTTAAACTTTACTTGCGCGAAATCAAAGACTGCTGTGTTGAAATCTGGTCTGGCTAATAATATTAAAATCATTTGCATTTTTAGTTTCATGCTCTTGTTCAAAAAAGTTCAAATGTGTGTGAAATCGTATGGGACTTAACTGCTAAGGTCATCAGTCCCTAAGCTTACACACTACTTAACCTAATTTATCCTAAGGACGAACACACACACCCATGCCCGAGGGAGGACTCGAACCTCCGTCGGGACCAGCCGCACAGTCCGTGACTGCTGCGCCTTAGGCCGTCATGCTCTTGTGTTAGCCGTGGCTATCAACAGTGTTCAAATGTTAAAAAATCCACTGCAGCTTTTATGTCTGACAAGCACTGCATACTGTAGCTTCTGTGCGTGTAATAACAGTAATTTTCAGTACATTTCAGAGACCTTAAGTAGAGAAAGACATGTTGAATTTCGTAATCAGTTACAGTAATGATACATTGTTTCATTTCTAACACGCCAGATCAGAGTTGTGAGAACATATTTTTGCAAATTAACGCTCATACATTCACAACAGGAAATCTTTTAGTGTAGTGCGTATCCCCACATAATAGGTCAGAGTGCACAAAGTTAAATTTTCAATTACAGAAACCAGTAGTGAGAAATGCATTTTATCTTTTGTGTTTGCAACGATAATCAACATTTGGTTTGCTTAAAGTGCTATATAAACTGCTATATAAACTGTATTATAGCCAAAGATCATAAAAGTTCAATCCATGATTTTATTACTACCAAGCAAATGAATAACATTCTATTACATTCAATCAAAGTGCACGGTGATACGTAACACCTGTTAAAGGAAGAAGCACATATCTATGTCGACCGTTGAAACAGTTTTATATATATCTCAAGATGAAGAAATACGAATGTTTTTACTAAAATTACTTATCATTGTCTCTTGTGGGTCGCTAAGTGTCCGACTAAAATAAGTGCTCGTTGTAAGTCCGAAGACAAAGCTACTTTCGAAGTATCTTTTGCGCGGTGATACCAAACTCTACTCCTTTGCAGCAAAAAAAAAAAAAAAAAAAAAAACAAAAACATTTGAGAACCGGACCGACGGCAGGAAGACAGGACGGAGAAATATGTGGAACAAAGGGAGGAGTGCTCTAAAAGCCCTCCCAGGGCAGGGTCCCCCGTCCGCGCAATAAGGAAACGGTTCCACGCTCCCCGGCGGAAGAGAAACACTTCCCTCAGAGGGCATGGCCAGGGTAGGGGCCGGCGCCATGGCGAAACGAAGTTTTCCCTCAAGAAGGCGGCGACGGCGGCGGCCTCTCCGCTAATCACAAGTTTCTTTCGGCGGGCGCAGACATCAAAGCGGGGCGGCTCAGCTAATTAAGTCCAGCGACAACATCCCACCCCACCACGCCGCTGACTAATCCAGTTTTTCTCCCTTTTTTTCCCTTCCTTTCTTTACCTCCCCAGGCGCACACCAGAAAGGAGCGGAAGGCGGTTCAAGTTAGGTAAGGTTCTTTTAATTAAAAGGGACACGAGCTACAGATAGATCTCGACGCTCTGACAGCGATGTCTCCCTATTTTTAGATTGCCGGGTGTAAACTGAAACACTTAATTCTAGCGGCACTGACTTAACTGCTAGCAGAGAATGACCGAGACTTTTCTTTGACTGTCCGAATCGGACACAAAATCTTCTACTGCCACATCTGGTCAATGCGTAAACCTACATCTACATACATACTCCGCAATCCAGCATACGGTGCGTGGCGGAGGGTACCTCGTACCACAACTAGCATCTTCTCTCCCTGTTTCCCTCCCAAACAGAACGAGGGAAAAATGACTGCCTATATGCCTCTGTACGAGCCCTAATCTCTCTTATCTTATCTTTGTGGTCTTTCCGCGAAATATAAGTTGGCGGCAGTAAAATTGTACTGCAAGTTTAGCCTCAAATGCTGGTTCTCTAAATTTCCTCAGTAGCGATTCACGAAAAGAACGCCTCCTTTCCTCTAGAGACTCTCACCCGAGTTCCTGAAGCATTTCCGTAACACTCGCGTGATGATCAGACCTACCAGTAACAAATCTAGCAGTCGGCCGCAGTGGCCGAGCGGTTCTAGGCGCTTCAGTCTGGAACCGCGCGAACGCTACGGTCGCAGGCTCGAATCCTGCCTCGGGCATGGATGTGTGTGATGTGCTTAGGTTAGTTAGGTTTAAGTAGTTCTAAGTTCTAGGGGACTGATGACCTCAGATGTTAAGTCCCATAGTGCTCAGAGCCATTTGAACCAACAAATCTAGCAGCCCGCCTCTGAATTGCTTCTATGTTCTCCCTCAATCTGACCTGATAGGGATCCCAAACGCTCGAGCAGTACTCAAGAATAGGTCGTATTAGTTTTTTATAAGCGGTCTCCTTTACAGATGAACCACATCTTCCCAAAATTCTGCCAATGAACCGAAGACGACTATCCGCCTTCCCCACAACTGCCATTACATGCATGTCCCACTTCATATTGCTCTGCAATGTTACGCCCAAATATTTAATCGACGTGACTGTGTCAAGCGCTACACTACTAATGGAGTATTCAGACAAAAAAAATGGCTCTGAGCACTATGGGACTTAACATCTATGGTCATCAGTCCCCTAGAACTTAGAACTACTTAAACCTAACTAACCTAAGGACATCACACAACACCCAGTCATCACGAGGCAGAGAAAATCCCTGACCCCCCGGGAATCGAACCCGGTTCAAATGGTTCAAATGACTCTGAGCACTATGGGACTTAACATCTGTGGTCATCAGTCCCCTAGAACTTAAAACTACTTAAACCTAACTAACCTAAGGACATCACACACATCCATGCCCGAGGCAGGATTCGAACCTCCGACCGTAGTAGTCGCGAGGTTCCGGACTGAGCGCCTTAACCGCGAGACCACCGCGGCCGGCGAATCGAACCCGGTAACCCAAGCGTGGGAAGCGAGAACGCTACCGCACGACCACGAGCTAAGTATTCAGACATTACAGGATTCTTTTTCCTATACATCTGGATTAATTTACATTTATCTATATTTAGAGTTAGCTGCCATTCTTTACACCAATCACAAATCCTGTCCAAGTCATCTTGTATCCTCCTACAGTCACTCAACGACGACACCTTCCCGTACACCACAGCATCATCAGCAAACAGCCGTACATTGCCACCCATCCTATCTAAAAGATCATTTATGTAGTTAGAAAACAACAGCGAACCTACCACACTTCCCTGGGGCACTTCAGATCATACCCTCACCTCCGATGAACACTCACCATCGAGGACAATGTACTGGGTTCCTAGTAAGCACTGGAAATAACTAAGAAGGTCAGCTACTGCTATGAAATTTTTATGCTCAAACGCTTGGATTTAATATTTTCCACAATTTGTAATCAATTTCAGAGCCATCCTCAGGCACGTAATGCGAGAATATAACATGTCGTCAAAAAATTCTGCATAGACTTGTGGCCAAGAGACGTTATCCGTCCACCGACGGGTATGACCTCAGCTGGTCAGTGTGGGATGTCAGCTTCTGCGACATGTTTACTGCTATTCCTAAGAGCATGCCTAGATTATTCTTAGCATCACTGTGCAACAACGCACGAGAACTGATAGGTGCTTTTCCACCGCTGAGTCATTTTAACCTGCCGTGCAGCTTGTAGTGAAGCTTCCTGGCAGGAACAGGACTCGAACGCAGTACCTTCGCTATGGGAAGGCCACGGTCTTAGCGACTGAGCTATCCTGCCACAAGTCACGACCCGCCCTCACAATTTTTAAATTGTCAGTACCTACTTCCTGCATCCCAAACTTCAAAGTTTTTCTACGTACCTCTCGCAAGTAGCTCTTATGGAAGAAAGAATATTACGAAGGAAATGGCTTAGCCACAAGCTAGAGGCTCGTTTACGGAATGAATCGGTGTGTGCGCTACTTTGAACCTTCAGTACTGTGAAGTTTGCAAGGACAGAGGATTCCAGAATGAGATTTCCACTCTGCAGCGGAGTGTGCGCTGATATGAAACGTCCTGGCAGATTAAAACTGTGTGCCCGACCGAGACTCGAACTCAGGACCTTTGCCTTTCGCGGGCAAGTGCTCTACCATCTGAGCTACCCAAGCACAACTCACGCCCGGTCCTCACAGTTTTACTTCTGCCAGTATCTCGTCTCCTATCTTCCAAACTTTACAGAAGCTCTCCTGCGAACCTTGCAGAACTAGCACTCCTGCAAGAAAGGATAATCTGCCAGGAAGTTTCATATCAGCGCACACTCCGCTGAAGAGTGAAAATCTCGTTCTGTAAACACCCCCCAGGCTGTGGCTAAGCCATGTCTCCGCAGTATCCTTTCTTTCAGGAGTGCTAGTTCTGCAAGGTTCGCAGGAGAGCTTCTGTAAAGTTCGGAAGGTAGTTGACGAGATACTGGCAGAAGTAAAGCTGTGAGGACCGGGCGTGAGTCGTGCTTCGGTAGCTCAAGTGGTAGAGCACTTGCCCGCGAAAGGCAAAGGTCCCGAGTTCGAGTCTCGGCCGGGCACACAGTTTTAATCTGCCAGGAAGTTTCAAGGACAGAGGTAGTCGCAGAAGTAAAGGTATGATGGCCTGACCGTTAGTCAAGCCTGGATAGCACAGGGCGCACAGTTTTTAATCTCCCAGGAGGTTTCATAATAGCGTGCACTCCGCTGCAGAGTGAAACATTCATTCTTAACTTTAAACTACCGTTACACTTTTTTGAAAATGTATGGCATCCTGCCCTATTCAGAAGACTGAAAAAGATGGACTGCCTCTGCTGCCTTAGCAGCTTCCGAGATTACTGCATAGGCAGGCAAGTGCTGATGGCTCTCGATCTTCCACCATAATCGAGTCCATCAACATGAGGTGGCAAATATGGGGTAGCCAAGGAGGTGGAAACGTAGTTCTACTATGGCAAGACTGCTTGATAGCTACAACAGGAAAACACAATTAATTAGCAGGAGAATGATGATGATGATGATCAAGTCCCATACTCCGTGACGGAGCGTAGGGGAACGATGCGGGAGACCCGCGCCGCCGTACTAGGCAAGGTCCTAGTGGAATGATGAAGATGACACAACAACACCCAGTCATATCGAGGCAGGTGAAAATCCCTGACCTTGCCGGGAATCGGACCCGGGACCCCATGCTCGGGAAGCGAGAACGCTACCGCGAGGCCACGAGCAGCGGACGAGTACAAAATAAGCAAGTATTTAGTACTTAACTTTGTTGTAGTCCATGATCAGTTGGTTGCCAATTATAGAAGACACGTCTAGACTAAGCGTCTGTAGAAATAATTTACAAGTCACAAATCCTGCAGTGACGAATTAATCGGTCGCAATCTTGAATGCCGAATCCAGTGAATTTGAAGACTAACTTGGAACGGAGCTACAAAGACCTGATGGCAGCAATGATCGAGAGAATCGCATCCGGCGGATCGATCTCTCAGGCGGCGGTTTGGTCGTATGACTGGCGACATCACAGGTGCAATTAGAATGTCTCGGAAAGAAAACTGTGAAAAATATCACCGAAGTCTGCCTACAGGCACTGTTTGTCCTCCAAAGTTCTGGGACGTTGGCATAGAGCTATTACTGCGTAAGCTTCAGAGTACATCGCCTACGCCGACGATCTGGAACTCAACGGCTAATTCGAGGAAAGTAGTAGGGTAGTTCCTGAAATACTGGTGCATAGGAAACAAACTAACGACAGCAGAACACAAAACAGTTTATATGTTACTGAAAGGAAGTCTATGAAGAGCGCGAAACATCACGATCAGCATAAATTACCAACCTGCGAAAAGAAAGAAAGTATATAGGTACTTCGGTATAAACAGTGATGAAAAGCAAAACTTTCACTCATGTAGAAAGCGTCCATCAGAGAGGCATTAAAATTCTCAACTAAACACAACAATTGGCCCAAAAAAGATTGAGATGCCAATAACTGCAATAAGAATGTACCACAGCACTATCGTAATCGCTATTTTGGGCTACGGGTCGACCCTTTGGGCTCACAAAGCCAGAGAGCTATGATTGAGCAGGATCTACGGCGAGCACAGAAAGGTGTACAAAATGGCTCTGAGCACCATGGGACTAACTTCTAAGGTCATCAGTCCCCTAGAACTGAGAACTACTTAAACCTAACCAACCTAAGGACATCACACACATCCATGCCCGAGGCAGGATTCGAACCTGCGACCGTAGAAAAGTGTACATCTGCACCCGACAGGCGCATATAGAGCAACATAGACTGAGCCGCTGCTTGTTGTGACAGGTGCACAATATTGGCTCAAGAAGCGCGAATATGATATGGTAAATAAGATACTGGGTAACGGACGCATCCAATAAAGGCGTGCACTGACGGAGAATGGCAGTAAATCTGGGACAGGGCAGAAACAGGAAGGACAGCTAACCAGTTCTTTCCTAACGTAAAAGAAAGAACAAGAACGACGTACTTACTTCCGACCAGTGGAGTTATACGCTACCTATCGGGACATGGTTCGTATCGCAGCTACTTACTAAAAATACGACAGCGCACCGCAGACACTTGTGACAGTGGTGCAATCGGCAACTCGTGTCACATCATCTGGGAATGTGCCAGACGTTACTGACCATGACAAGAAGCGTTTCCTAATGGAATAGTCTATAATTAATAAGGAATGAGGAACTGTGGCGTAAGCTGAACTGGCGAACTGCAAGGCTGTATTGCTGACCGACAAGTATGAAGATGCCATACATCGTGATAAAGAGCCACATCATTTCAGGACATCTGTCTACAATCTTCCGGAATCAACGAGGAAATGAGCCTCGCGGAGGGCCAGGAAGGATTTCCTGAGACCCTGACAGCCATCTCTCAATCTCTAGACCTTGAGTGGCACAGCGACTAAGACCCTGTGAATTATGAATTGCACCTCAGCGAGCCGGAGGTTAACTAGCAAGACAAACGAGGAATCCAGCTTGGTTATGATACCAAGTGAAGTAGTGTAATGTAGTGCTGTGTCGTGTAGAGTTGTGCAGTAGTGCAGTCCAGAATTATAAATTACAAAATTTGTGACCTACCCATGTAGCTTAGTGAAGCAGGCCAACAGCAAGTGCCTTTTCGATCCCGGATGAACATATGGCCGTGCGCCAGGTAGTCATCTGACATTAAAGTTTTCTCTTGTCGGTGTTTATACCGAGGTACTTATATACATCACTTAAATAAGTCACAGCTGCAAAATACTAACGCGAATTCTTTACAAACGAATGGAAAAACTGGTAGAAGCCGACCCCGGGGAAGATCAGTTTGGATTCCGTAGAAATGTTGGAACACGTGAGGCAATATTGACCTTACGACTTATCTTAGAAGAAAGATCAAGGAAAGGCAAACTTACGTTTCCAGCATTTGTAGACTTAGGGAAGGCTTTTGACAATGTTGACTGGAATACACTCTTTCAAATTCTAAAGGTGGCAGGGGTAAAATACTGGGAGCGAAAGGTTATTTACAATTTGTACAGAAACCAGATGGCAGTTATAAGAGTCGAGGGGCACGAAAGGGAAGCAGTGGTTGGGAAGGGAGTGAGACAAGGTTGTAGCCTCTCCCCGATGTTATTGAATCTGTATATTGAGCAAGCAGTAAAGGAAACAAGAGAAAAATTTGGAGGAGGAATTAAAATCCATGGAGAAGAAATAAAAACTTTGAGGTTCGCCGATGATATTGTAGTTCTGTCAGAGACAGCAAAGAACTTGGAAGAGCAGTTGAACGGAATGGACAGTGTCTTGAAAGGAGGATATAAGATGAACATCAACAAAAGCAAAACGAGGATAATGGAATGTAGTCGAATTAAGTCGGGTGATGCTGAGGGAATTAGGTTAGGAAATGAGACATTTAAAGTAGCAAAGGAGTTTTGCTATTTGGGGAGCAAAATAACTGATGATGGTCGAAGTAGAGAGGATATAAAATGTAGACTGGCAATGGCAAGGAGAGCGTTTCTGAAGAAGAGAAATTTGTTAACATCGAGTATAGATTTAAGTGTCAGGAAGTCGTTTCTGAAAGTATTTGTATGGAGTGTAGCCATGTATGGAAGTGAAACATGGACGATAAATAGTTTAGACAAGAAGAGAATAGGAGCGTTCGAAATGTGATGCTACAGAAGACTGCTGAAGATTAGATGGGTAGATCACATAACTAATGAGGAGGTATTGAATAGAATTGGGGAGAAGAGGAGTTTGTGGCACAACTTGACAAGAAGAAGGGACCGGATCGTAGGACATGTTCTGAGACATTGAGGGATCACAAATTTAGCATTGGACGGCAGTTTGGAGGGTAAAAATCGTAAAGGGAGACCAAGAGATGAATACACTAAGCAGCTTCAGAAAGATGTAGGTTGCAGTAGGTACTGGGAGATGAAGAAGCTTGCACAGGATAGAGTAGCATGGAGAGCTGCATCAAACCCGTCTCAGGACTGAAGACCACAACAACAACAACAACAACAACAACAACCAGATTTCTGAACAACAACACGAAATCATTGCAAAGTTCTCTTCGTTTGCTTGCGTCCAATAAGCATTTATGAAATCTGGAATACTTTTACAGTTTGTTTCCAAATATTTCCGTAATTCTGCTGATGTGAGCACAAACTGTTAACTGCATCTTACCTTCAGCAGAATCGTTATTCAAACAAACTGCCATCAGCGCCAATATTTCTTCATTCATTACGTGTTTCTTACTGAAGACCACGACAGCAACAACAGCTTATAAACTCCCTTTCGTTTCACAACTTGGTCACTTATTTTGATCGTGGCGTCTCTCGTTCTTGATAATGTTCCTTTCAGTAACATATGAACCTTTTTCTGTGCTGCTTTCGTTTGTTTTCTATGCACCAGTTACTTGGTCTTTCAAGAACTCCCCCACTGTCTTCCTCTAATTTAGCCCTTGAGCTGGCAGATCTTCCGAGTAGGCGATGGAGACTCGAGCGTTTGTTATCCGAGAACTGAGAAGCTGGATCAGTAATTGCTCTGGACCACAAACAGAGCCATGTGGGCAGTCTTTTTAATTGACATGACAGTCTGTGCAACAATATTTTAGGCTGTGATAGAGACACCGTGGACAGTGCATCTGTTTCGTTCTTTTATGTAGACCTTTTTCTCTTTAAAAGTATTCTTTTGTATAGATTTTTCCATTAAACACCACAATGCTCTATCTAACACACTTCAGGTGAATCATTTGGACTGTTCTATGTCTAAATAACAGACTAAAAGAAAATAGCAAATAAATAAATACACTCTCGAGAAATGGACTTACTGCGCCTGACTACACCTCCTCCTACGTGATTTACGTTAAAAACTTGGGTGTAACTTTGGATGAGCATCTCAACTGGGTGGAGAATACAGTCGCAGTGTGCCGGAAGACTTCTGCTTGCCTCTATGCTCTCAAAAAGTTTCGGAACATATTTCCACAGGACTTGAAACGCCAGCTCGTGCAAGCACTCGTTCTACCGAACCTCCACTATTGTGATGTAATTCAACAAGGCATGAGTAGTGAAAACAAAAGACGGCTAGAACTAAACATGAATGCCTGTGTGCGTTACACCTGCAACATTCGCCGATATGATCATGTTAGTGCTTCATACTGCGAGATAGGGCGGCTGCGGCCGGACAAATTGCGTGACTACCACACACTATGTCTACTTCACCGACTCCTCGTCGCGCAAGCACCCCAGTACCTTGCTTATGAGATTAAACACCTGTCATGCCATCATAATCGAAACACGAGGTCACTCTTATTTGGTATCCTAACTGTGCCCACTCACAAAACAAAAACTTTTGCAAACTCGTTCTCAGTTGTCGCTGTCCGCCTCTGGAACAAACTGCCCCTTACCTTGCGCAAAATTCAATCCCCTGCTGCTTTTAAGAAGAAGCTGAAGCATTTCCTACTATCATCCTCATAACGTTCTCCACAAAATTAATGTACAAGGCCAATCCTCTCATTAGTCAAATAGCAAAGCTAGCGTCTCCTATCTTGCTCCTGAGATGCTTTCCTCTTCATCTATCTCTATTAGGCCGGTATTACACTATCAAATTTCTTTGTCAAAGATTTGATTAAAGATGTGATCAAATATTCCGTCAAATATATTTGACAAAGATCTTTGACGTTGCGCTAGAAGGGGTATTACACTGTCATCAAATTTTTCGTCAAAGTTCAAGATGGCTGACAACAACTTGTTATTAACCGCAGCAGTTGTACGTAACGCAATTGCATTGTGTGCACACGCGGAAAGGAAGTGGGGGGAGGGGGGGGGGGGGAATGAACCATACATACGAGGTTGACAGTATTAAATTCTTGGGATTACAACTTGATAATAAATTCAGTTGGGAGGAGCACATCACAGAACTGCAGAAACGCCTTAACAGATCTGTATTTGCAATTCGAGTGTTAGCAGACATAGGCAACATAAAATGAAAAAGCTTGCAAACTTTGCCTACTTTCACTCCATAATGTCATTTGGGATAATATTTTGGAGTAAGTCTTGAAGTCAAACAAAAGCTTTCAGAGTCCAAAAGCGTGTAATACGAATTATTTGTGTAGTAAATTCACGGACGTCCTGCAGAAACCTCTTCAAAGAACTGTATACTAACTACTGCCTCTCAGTATATTTACTCCTTAATGAAATTTGTCCTAAATAATATATCTCTTTTTCCAGCAAACAACTCAGTTCATATATACAATACCAGGAACAAAAAGGATCTGCACAAGGACTTAAAAGCACTTTCTTTAGTTCAAAAAGGGGTCCACTACTCAGGAACACTCATCTTCAATAACTTGCCAGAAAACATAAAAAATTTAGTTAGAAATAAAGATCAGTTTAAAAGGAGCCTGAAAGATTTACTAGTGGCCAACACCTACTCCATTGGCGAAATTTTTAATAGAAACAAACGATGTATTGTATTTATTCATACTATTAGTATTGTTATTTCAGCTTAAAAAATCGACATGTTCCACATCCACGAGGATCTCCTCAGCACGGATCTATGGAACGAAAAACTAATCTATTCTGGGTGAAGCCGTGGGTTTTACGACGACACGATAAAAGCATTCAACAAAACTTGTTACGTGAGCTTACAGTGGAAGACGTCAAGTCGTACATCAATCACTTAAGAATGAATGAGCATACATCTCTGTATGTGCTCAATGAAGTGTATCCTCATATCACAAAGCACAATATTCGCTTAAGAACTGCTACATCTTCAGAAGACAGGCTCACTGTAACACTCCGATTCCTTGCTACAGGAGAGGGTTATATGTTAGGTTAGGTCAGGTCAGGTCAGGTCTCCAATCTTCTTAATCTATTTTTGTATTCAGGGTGCCTCACGTTGTAAAGCGCCTCATCAGCTTCAGACATCTCTATTAATTTTGTAATTGTCGGCACATACCAATTGTATTTACCGGCAATGGTTATAAAAACACTACAGACGACAGAACGCTGCAGCGATGCTAGCGCTCCATGTGGTAACATGTCACATTGCAGTGAACAGAAGACAAGCGATTTCTTTGATCAAATATACAGCGAGGCCCAAGATTTGATCAAATATTGGACATTTGACAAAGTTCCCTATTACACTATCAAATATCTTTGACAAAGATATTGGACAAAGAAATTTGATAGTGTAATACCGGCCTTAGCCACGCAATCTTCTTTTCCTTTATATTTCCTTAATTATGTTTCATCACGTCTCTATTCTTTTCCTCCCTTCAGCATCAGTCTCCCTCATACTCCCTGCTGCTAGCACTCCTATTTAAACTCTGTCTCTTCAATAATGTCTAATTATAACAGTACTTAAGATCTACGAATATAAACTCTATATGTATGTATTTTTCCAGGTGTGCCTTTGTAATTGTTTATTTCACTTTTTGTACTAGATGTAGTTTAACATGCCTACTAAGACATATGAATGTAAAATAAGTAGAATGCCTAGTCAGATGTAAGAGAGGGCCTGATAAATAAATTTACGTGTGCAATCAGGGCCGAGAGCCGTTCATTAGGAAAAACCAGACCCGGACGGTGTCGTGACGGAACACTTTGCTGCGACTAGCGCGTCGCTGAATGGCGGCGTGTGTGCGGCATTTAACCGAGCACGGCGCTGCGCGGTGCGGTGCGGCTGGGCACGGTGGATCCATCTGCGCAGGCGACTTCCCGTGTTGTGTCCGGCGGGATGACAAGGCACGCACGTGTCGCGGGGAGACGGCACCCACCCCGGCCCACGCGTCGCATGCAAATGAGGCGGGCCGCCACTACTGCGGCTGCGTCCTGCTCTCGCCAGATAACGGCCGCGCTGACGGCTGGCCACTGGGGCACAGGGCACGTCCACACCGGGGATTCCCGTCCACTTGCAGGCGCTCACGTGCTCCCCAGAGCAAAGCACTGCCTTAAAGGATCTGCTGCGAGCACGACGCTTACCGACTATAGTGCGCGTCATTTACGACGGCGGCCGAGTTTAGGTTCGTTCTGCGCATCTGACGTCACAAAACACAGTCAGCCAATGAACAGAGAACGACGTTGCCATAGCCTGACTGCAGTGCTGAGCACGGACGAGTGTCTTCAGTTTTAGAAACGTTCAGTCAGAAATAAAGTAATTGAACAAAACCACTGTCTTGATAGCAGATATTCTTTTATAGAAAGTTTGGAAAAAGCATTCTTTATATCAATGGCTTCATATTCTATTAATTAATAAAACCAAACAAGCAATAATCCTCCTAATTCAGCGACAGCAAGGAAAGGTGTTTGTATCATTCTCACGAACCGCTTTTTCGCAATAAAGAACAGCGGTAATTGTCTATTTCCTATTGTACTTCGATGAAACGTGAGTAATTCATAGTCATACCAACAGTGTGTGTTGGTATTTTGGGTACCATTTTAGACCCCTCCAGGAATTCCGCCGAATGACGAGTTGCGTTAGCGTAATGGTTTAGGTGTTAGGTTGCCAAGCGGAAAATTCTGAGTTCAATCCCTGTTCGGTGCTTAATAATTTGATTATTTGAAAACAATATCGAAGTGTATTACTTCATGAATTTTATTCGTTTGAATGTAATTTTTTTAAATTTCTAATGCTTTGTCTCTTCATTATAATCATATAAGTTTTCGGTTTTTCACAGCGATTGACAACAATGAAACGTAAGGCACATACACAATAATACTCATGTTCTCTTTCTTGTTTTTGTTCCACAGTCGCAGTTTTACCAATGCTACTGAAATATATTCCTCTTCTGCAACTGTAATAGGTGCCTTATTTAGACCAGACGCGTTTTTCTCTTTTGAAGCATCTTCAGTGGACAGTATTTTGTCTCCTCCACTGCCAAGTCACCTTTCGTAGTTTTGTGCTGCGGTAACACAATATTCAACGTTTGTATCGGTTGTTCAGTGTTTTAGCAAATAAATGCTTTTTGTGTGTGCCACACACAAAAATTATTTGACGTAGCTCAGAGCACTTCACTGATACACAGTATATTCAAGTCCTAATGTTTTTGTAAGTCCACAGTTTTGTTTAATGTATTTTGTCTGCTTCCTTTTGATTGACTGAAGTGCTTTAAAATAAAGCCAAACGCGCCCAGTGTACATAAAAGTTTTATTACGGTCGCGAAAGACGGAATATTTCTCAGTATTACATACGACCCCTTTCTGGTACTTAAATTAAATGGTTTTTTTTACAGTAAATTGTATATGAAATTTAGGTATTTTTTCCACATTTCATTCTCAACATTGTGGGAACTAAAATCGGCCATACGGAAAGTATACGCTACGGACTTTTACGTCTGCAAAATCTTCAACATTTCGTGCAATGGTTTACTACATGTAATGCTGCACAATAACTGTGTTGAACATCGAAACAAAGTCATTTATGGGGGGAAGGTATCAGTCAAGAAGACGTATCCAATTTTTGGGTCAAATAGTTTTTGTGAAACCGAATGATAAGTGTATCAAAGCAGCCGGAACACCATGTGTCTGCACAGCAGAGCAGTGCAGTGATGACGCCGGACGGAGTGGCCGAGCGGTTCTAGGCGCTACAGTCTGGAACCGTGCGACCGCTCCGGTCGCAGGTTCGAATCCTGCCTCGGGCATGGATGTGTGTGATGTCCTTAGGTTAGTTAGGTTCAATTAGTTCAGAGTTCTAGGGGACTGATGACCTCAGCAGTTAAGTCCCATAGTGCTCAGAGCCATTTGAACCATTTGAAGCAGTGATGACAAAATCGCGCACAGCGCGGAATGCGGGGAGCACGTCTCTGTAGCAGTGAAAGGGTTAATGCGGCCGTGGTGGCTTTACTTCATAAACTGCACGCTCCCCCCTAAACGTAAGTTTGCGAACTATACTATACTACGGCGCTGCTTCTCTTGGCAAAAAAAAGCACTATGGGACTTAACATCTGTGGTCATCAGTCCCCTAGAACTTAGAACTACTTAAACCTAACTAACCTAAGGACATCACACACATCCATGCCCGAGGCAGGATTCGAACCTGCGACCGTAGAAGTCGCGCGGTTCCGGACTGAGCGCCTAGAACCGCGAGACCACCGCGGCCGGCCAAAATGTTCAAATGTGTGTGAAATCTTGTGGGACTTAACTGCTAAGGCCATCAGTCCCTAAGCTTACACACTACTTAACCTAATTTATCCTAAGGACGAACACACACACCCATGCCCGAGGGAGCACTCGAACCTCCGCCGGGACCAGCCGCACAGTCCATGACTGCAGCGCCAAGACCGCTCGGCTGATCCCGCGCGGCTTCTCTTGGTGCGTGAGCCGTTTGCAACTGGCAACGCAGCAATCTCCCGCGTCTGGGCGGGCATGCGCGAGCAACCAAGATAAAAGAACTGAACTATAGCACCTTACATTTTTTTTAAAATTCGGCCTAGTAACAGCTAACTGACGTTACAATGACCCCCCCCCCCCCAAAGTAGGATCGGGCAAGGCGCACCGAACTAAACGCAAGCGAGATGAGCAGGCCGCGTCAGTGCTACCTAGACTGAGAACGCCTGTGCGCTGCCTACGAACAGCATGTTGGGTATACCAACAGTAGTCATAACGAAAGGAAGCGACTTGTGTTGCGCCGAGCAAAGGCGCGCGTGAATGCTACACAGTGTAACTGTTCTATAATGTTTTCAGCTTTATTTCTGTTATACGCAGTGTTAATTTGTGTTAGTGAGAGACAAAATGCCGTACAGATGTTGAGTGACCGAGTGTAAAGGTAACTTTCGCACAGGCCCAAAAGCGCAAGTTTTTTCGTAAATTGCCTTGTCGATAGGGCCTCCCGTCGGGTAGACCGTTCGCCTGGTGCAAGTCTTTCGATTTGACGCCACTCCGGCGACTTGCGCGTCGATGGGGATGAAATGATGATGATTAGGACAACACAATAGCCAGTCCCTGAGCGGAGAAAATCTCCGACCCAGCCAGGAACCGAACCCGGGCCCGCGGGATTGACAGTCTGTCGCGCTGACCACTTTTTTATTATTATTATTATTATCAAATCTCATTTTGTCCGCTTTTGTTCGTTGCACCTGCTCGGGGCAGACGTCGTAAGACATCCGTTTAAGTTCGTTGTTGATCGATTAGCTCAGTTCTTTTTATTACAGAGGGCTGCTAACCTTCTGACCGAACACGCTGAGCTACCGTGCCGGCTTCGCGCTGTACCGAGTATCTCCGAGAAGTACCGAGCAAAGACAAACAGGCCGAGCCTAGCCCCGCACGCGGCCAAGCCACCTAGAGAGAAGGCCTGTGCGCTGAGCAGCTTGCCTACCAAGAGTAGTCATATAGGTCTTTCTCCGTTCAGGGACTGGGTGTTGTGTTGTCCTAATCATCATCATTTCATCCTCATCGAGGTGCAAGTCACCGAAGTTGCGTCAAATCGAAAGACTTGCATCAGACGAGCGGTCTACCCGACGGGAGGCCCTAGTCACACGACATTATTATTTTTATTCGCTATTTGTTCGTGGCGTAAAGGGCGTTCACAGATCCAGTGGCTGTTTGCAAAAAAAGAGGCAACCTAGCGGTCCACCGTCAGACGCCCTTACAAATGAATGATACTGACAGAAGAGAAGCGAAAGATTTCTCAGTGACTGTCGAGCAATATACAGCCGCATAATGGACGCGTGCCGCAGGTATGCTACACAATAACACTGCAACACCATGGAGAGGCAATTAGTTGACGATGAAAGAGCAAAAATTTACAGCGATAGACAAAATTCATCGTTCTGTATATGAAGTAATAACTTTGTGCTAAATTTGCAAGCCTGGAGCACTTGATGAAATTTATGGTACGAGTAGCAAATTTCCTGAAGTCGCACGCATTATTCTACAGTCAGTTGCGACAGTTTCGATTGATCTGAAAAAAAAATGGAGACTTTATGTGTGGTGTCACCGCCAGACACCACACTTGCTAGGTGGTAGCCTTTAAATCGGCCGCGGTCCATTAGTATACGTCGGACCCGCGTGTCGCCACTGTCAGTGATTGCAGACCGAGCGCCACCACACGGCAGGTCTAGAGAGACGTTCCTAGCACTCGCCCTAGTTGTACAGCCGACTTAGCCAGAGATGGATCACTGACAACTACGCTCTCATTTGCCGAGACGATAGTTGGCAGCCGGCCGCGGTGGTCTAGCGGTTCTAGGCGCGCAGTCCGGAACCGCGCGACTGCTACGGTCGCAGCTTCGAATCCTGCCTCGGGCATGGATGTGTGTGATGTCCTTAGGTTAGTTAGGTTTAAGTAGTTCTAAGTTCTAGGGGACTGATGACCACAGATGTTAAGTCCCATAGTGCTCAGAGCCATTTGATAGTTAGCATAGCCTTCAGCTACGTCATTTGCTACGACCTAGCAAGGCGCTATAGCATGTGATATTGAGATTATAACATTCCAGACCTCGCGCCAGTCAGCGTGTAATTAAACGCGTGCATTTCGGCCTCCTCTAGTGACACAGTGTTGGCTCTTCTGCCAACACTTCATTATGTATTACTGCAAAATACGTTGGTTAAGTCAGTGGGCATGCCTGAAATGATTTTCGATTTAAAACCTGCTATTGTTGAATTTATGAAGCGAAAAGGAGCGCAGGAACGAAAATCAGAATCTTGCATTTGAAGTGGACTTGGCTGCACTCTGTCCACAGTAAGACACCGCAAGGTGAGAAACAATTTCTTTCTGCTTTGATGGGGCTGCATTTAAAAACAAAGTCGCGTTGTGCAAGCGACAAATTCTGACAACAAACACTGTCCAGTTTCCTAAACTCACTGATGTTATAAACAACGTGAGGTTTCAAAAAATTGTGCAAATGGCTCTAAGCACAATGGGACTTAACATCTATGATCATCAGTCCCCTAGACCTAGAACTACTTAAACCCAACTAACCTAAGGACATCACACACATCCACGCCCGAGGCAAGATTCGAACCTGTGACCGTAGCAGCAGCGCGGTTCCGGACTCAAGCGCCTAGAACCGCTTCGTCACAGCAGCCGGCAAAACGTGAGGCTTAAAAGATTCGTTACGGCCCTGAAAGAATTACTAGGATAGTTTTCTAAACGTTTTTAGGCATTGCTAGTTAAACACCTGTATTCACGGTGTTTTCGAGACTGTTCGCCGTTTCGTTGAAAATGCGTCTGCGCATGTGCAGGTGTAACTAACTGATCAGCAGCATAATTCCCATTTAAAAGACAAATTCTTTTGCGTTAAAACTTTCTAAGATGTCAACGTCGTTTTCATCAGCAACAGTTTCAACGTTTCTATAATGAAGTTATAAACGTGACAAATTATTTTGATCAACAGGTGTGTGTGTGAACGGCTATTTTGGTTATGAAACTAAGTAACTCACGATTATGTGGCATCCTGAGTGCGGGAATCTGTGAAGTTGTCTGCGTCTGTCCGTACGCCGACACTTTGTACCAGATAAAAATTGTACGAGTATTGTGGCTCCAGGACACAAAAAATGAGGAAATAATTATGAAAACTTGTTTTGCTTGTGATAGGAAACCAACTCTCATGGAGTGCGTCTGTATTTGCGCTTGAAATGCGGCGCGTTCGCCGTTTTCCCCTCTTACCCTCCTCAGCGTCAGACAGCGTGGTGTGGAAGTGGAAGGAGTGTACAGCCAGGCGAGAAAGCTGTATAGCACGCAAACCATAGTCCAGCTCGCGTGCCGAGTTCTTGCCTCTCACTGCCCTAAAGGATACAATGAAATTATCTACAGGCAAAAACCAAGCGATTCGATTATGATTGATCGTTTCCGTCATCACTATATCGCTACATTAATAGTACATTAGCAATCAATGATTATCCGATTACGCAGTCCAAAGATGAATACATTTCTGCCTTCCCTTCGTTGGTGTACGCTGCAACTGCCCCGTACACTGTTGGATATGAAATCAAAAGCACTATAATACCCTCTTTGCTTGAAGCTGTAACTGGTCCTGTGGCAACCTCGCGCAATGTTTCGCTGACTTAACGGCGCCCCGTATCAGCTCGCTCTCAGTCGTTGATCACCGGTAACTGGAGTGTCGCCACCCAACGGCAAGTGCTGACAGTTACGAGGGATATGGACGCTACAAGCAATATCCGTAACTGAATATAACTTTGAGCGAGAGTGTACGTTGCTAGTCTGAGAAACACTTCATTCAGATTTAGTGGAAGACGGCGTCGGTGTTGCGTCTGCTGTTTCGTATCTACGGAAATCACGGGCAAAGTGCAATGGCTGAGGCGCATCGACTTCTTTGGTGAGCACCTTAATGTGTGGACTGTACGAGCTGCTATTCGGAGGTATACGCTGTGCCGTAGGGTTCTTTACACTTTGTGTTTCAGACTTGATTTACCACTAGTGTTCTTTAGAAAGAGTTTACCGGTCACGACGACTTTCATTGGTAAATCTGTTTATGTCACTAATACAAGAACACGAGGCAATACCGACCCTGTGCCTTCTCTTAGAAAATAGGTTAAGGAACGCCAAACCTACGTTTACAGCACTTGTAGACTTGAAGAAAGCTTTCGACAAACTTAAGTAGAACACCCTCTTCGAAATTCTGAAGGTAGCAGAGATGAAATACAAGGAGTGGAAGACTACTATCAACTTGTACAGACATCAGACGGCTGTTATAAGAGTCGAGGGGCATGAAAGAGAAACAGTGGTTGAGAGGAGACTGAAAAAGAGTTTTAGGCTATCACCGATGTTATTCAATCTGTACATTGAGCAAGCAGTAACGGAAACCAAAGAAAAACTTGGATAAGTAAGTAAAGTTTTCTAGAAGAAATAAAAGCTTTGAGGTTTGCATATGATATTCCAATTCTGCACTGCAATTCTGTAGATAACAAAGTACTTGGAATAGCAGTGAATGGATAGCGTCTTGAAAGGAGGATGTAAGGTGAAGATCAACAAAACATGGAAAAGGATAATGGAATGTAGTCGAAATAAATCAGCTTTTATCGCTGTCCATTTGTATCACAGTGTTATACAGTGACTCATTGCCTGTTCTGCTCCATGATCCGATAGTTAAATGTTTTGATGAATTTATTATTATGGAAGACTTGTTAATGCTTTTTCTCTTTGTCTCGGTTCATATAGTGCTTTATTTAGTCCACGTTGAAACAGAACCACCAGAATGGTGTGAAATTCAACAGTCTGATATCTCAAGATAAATTATTCATCTACATGTGGTGCCTGTTCTTTCGGAAATGGTCGGAATAAGACACAACATAAAGATATAATTAAGGCGGGACAGCAAATGATCTCTTCAGTGCACCTGCACAACAGGTTCGCGCGAAATGCCGCGAGTAATCGGGATAATGGCCAAAGAGAACTACATACGTAGTGTGTGGTTAAGTTCAAAACTGGATCTAACGGAAGGCGTTGTACGGTAGTTCTTGCCGTTGCTATGAGCCGTGTATCCGGATGGCGCAGTGGTCACCCTAGTAAGTAGGAGACCTATCCGATCTGGTAGAAATTGTCAACTTTCCTCATTAATTTAATCAATGCGTGCTCGCAGACAATTTCTCTAATTCCGTTGGCTCTTAAATTGTTTAGTTTCTAATTCTAGAATTGTATGGTTCATTTGCTTGCAATCATTTTTTTCTCAGACTTGTTAGACAAATCCGGCCGGCCACGGTGGCCGAGCGGTTCTAGGCGCTTCAGTCTGGAACGGCGCAACTGCTACGGTCGGGCATGGATGTGTGTGATGTCTTTAGGTTAGTTAGGTTTAACTAGTTCTAAGTTCTAGGGGACTGATGACCTCAGATGTTAATTCCCATAGTGCTCAGAGCCATTTGAACCATTTTTAGACAAATCCATAACTGCTTGGAGTAGTCTTTGAAGAATAAAATTTGACGTTTCTGGCTAAAATGTAATGTTCTTCTGACGTAGCACCTTACCGCCCCCAGCTCCTCGATTGCTATAGTATTTCAGTAATCAAACAAACCTTCAACTGAGGACGGTTTTCTGACTGATCAGTATGCATTTTTATACCGTTTTCATTTCTTTACAGTCAGTTCAGGCTAGTCGATGAGTTACTTTACCTCGGGTACATGTACCGTGTGCTAGCACAGGAGATTTAAAGTCAACTTTCTACTACTTTTCTAACAACAGCATGTTCACGTGAATGGTATTCTGTGATACATTTTTGGAACAGGTCTTAACGAGAGGAAGCGGAATAAAAAAATACGGCGTCATATTTAAACTGCTGTTCGTATCATTCGTTTCGAACGGCGTTAGAGAGGAAGTTAATCGTGCTGGTTGATGTACCCCTAGTAGGTGACCAACATTTTTTTTATCTTCCTTCTGATCAAATGTTCTTTCGGGAGGTCAAGATAAAGAAAACGGCCTGCACAAGATACTGTGTCGTTCCCTTACTTTACGACCGATATACGGAGGACCAGTCACAGTCCCGCGACGTCGATATACGATTTTCGTGGGTCTCTCTCAATCAGTCGAAGTGCTAATCCATTGTGATCTATTGACGCGATGCTGGAAATACTACCAGTTACGTGGGAGCACTGGCATACGACTTGGGTTGAATGTGGGGGGTAAACATGTTTCAGGTTTTTAAGGCATGCGTAAACCTAGTTTTACGCAACGCGATCAGATAATTCAGCACTACTGTTTATCGTTCTCATTAAATAACGACATATTTGGATTACAAGTTGCAGATACCTGATGCATTTTAAATATTTCACAAGAAATGCCTGTTCTGTCACGTTCCACAACTTCTTATTTTACACGATATACATGTTTATTTTCTAGGGCGCGTACTTCCTGTTACAGGTCCTATGGTAGCAAGTAGCATCGGACTGTCAATAAGTTACAGCAAGAAAGTATGTTTGTAGCCTGTAATTTCCCTTGCATACTACACTATCGCTGTCTCATATCAGCATTTAATTTATTCGTTACATGCTGCATGATCTGAACGTATTTCGATTTAGAAATTAAGAAATTACGGTGCTTGTAGATCCTTTGTTTCATGGAACAGAAAGTATGAGTAACGTCTTTGAAACAGAAAAGGTTTGGAAATCAAAAGGTATGTTCTGAAAGTAAAAATCTGTGAAACGTTGGCACCGAAGTGTACCTTCTTGCGTACAGTAACTATCAGTTGTACAAATAAGAAAACCTCCTGAAGACTTTTGTGACTTTCCTGTTGAACCGCAAAAACCTGCAATATTAAATAAAACCGTTTAAGAGAAGTTCGTGTTGGTAGCGAACTACTCAGAGAACAACGTGGGAAAACATAAAGTTCTGGTTGCCGCCTAACCTCGTTAAAAGAAAGAGGGATACCATTTCCTGTTTTCGGTGTAGAATTCGTTCTGTTGCGCCTCGTCCGCAGGTGCAGAAGCCGAGAGCCCGCCTGAAAGAGCTGCTGGTGTCTCAGGGACGCGCCGAAGCGCAGCCGCTCTCGACTCGAGAGGGTTTTGTTGTCTCGAGCGCGTGATACGGCGCGCATGCAGGCGTTTTATCTCCAGAGGAAATGCGGGTGTGCCCTCGCAACGGTCGGCGTCGAAAATAATTACAAAAACAGCCGCCAGCATTCTACAGGCCGTATTTCCAACCGAGGTCGCGTTCGTTACGTTAAATTCTGCGGAACGTATCTTCAGAAAGGAGAATAAGCACTGAATTGCTTACAGTTACTGGGCCCTGCGTGAGGGACGAAACCCATCTGTGATGCCTCGTCTCTTTGACGTGAAATTGTGGAGCTTTAGAGCGCCATTTCAGTTCGGGTCGTCTCCAACCGAAAAAATTAAGTGGCTTTCCTGGAACATGATTCGATAGCGCATGACTGGTGACAACGACAACATTAATTTTCTACTAACTGTATTTAGAACGTCAAATCAGATATTTATCACTTATGCAGCCGATCTTCTACACGGTGTACGACGTTAAGTAAATATAAAAGCGTTACTCAGAAAAACTGTGGCATAAACTGCCTGTGAGTTTTCGTGGCTGTGACGGAAATTTATTTGCAGATACGGCCGCAAACAGTTTCATAATTCCAGAATGATGTTTTCACTCTGCAGCGGAGTGTGCGCTGATATGAAACTTCCTGGCAGATGAAAACTGTGCGCCGGGCCGAGACTCGAACTAGGGACCTTTGCCTTCGTTTTAGTTTCATAATTGTTTAAATTAAGAGTTTTTATTGATTCAATACATACTGTACTAGGCGTTTCACGCTTTCGTTCATCAAAAAAATGGCTCTGAGCACCATGGGACTTAACATCTGAGGTCATCAGTCCTGTAGAACTTAGAACTACTTAAACCTAACTAAGCTAAGGACATCACACACAGCCTTGCCCGAGGCAGGATTCGAACCTGCGACCGTAGCGGTCGCGCGGTTCCAGACTGAAGCGCCTAGAACCGCTCGGCCACAGCGGCCGGCTTCGTTCATTATCACCAGCATCATTATATCCAATGAAAAAATTTTATGCACTAATCTGTTCTGCTTTAATGTAACCTATTGCAGCAATCTTTTTGTCGTCTTGTCGCCCCCCCCCCCCCCCCCACCTGTTATAGGTAGCTGAACTGCTGCATCTGATGCAGAGTCTCCGTTTCTTCATCAAGAGGGCACCAGCTAAAGTTACCCACGCAGATTTCGCAAAGCACAGACAACAAGACAAAACATTCAAACAAATTGATGGCTAGAATTGGTTAAGATAGGGTGGTACATCACCGTCATTATCATCAACATCATCAGCCACTGGATGTCCACAGCTACATGTAGCCCTTCTATACACTTTTCCACGCTATACAACGTTCAGCACACCTGCTTTTATTACGTGTTTTGTAATGTTACTTGCCCAACTTCCACTAGGTCGTTACCTAAGTATTCTTACCTCCTTGAATCCAACGAAAAACTTATTCAGTTCATCTACCACCTATTCGCCTCACTACATACCCTGTCCACTCCAGTCTTTTCCATAAACCATTTGTCTCTCTCCTAGTGATTGTCCACATGCACCTCTCCAATGCTCGCCGCATAATCATGTGGCCTCGTAGTGAGACATTCGTCTCGTATCCGGAAGAACAGCGATTCAAAGGCCCGTCCAGCAATCCGGACACACGATTCCCATGGTTTCCCCAAACTGTTTACAGAACATGCCGGAACGGTTACTTTGGAATGACATGGCCAATTTCCTTCCCACTATTACTCGTACGAAAAGTGTGCAGCATATCTGCACTGAGCTAAGGTAAGTGTATCAGTCGCTTGCACAAAAAGAGTCAGTGTCCTATCGCCATAAGCCAAAAGTGACACTACACTAACAGCAAACTTCCCTTTTCACAGAAAACAGAAGCTTCATTTCGAAAATCTTGTATGGTTTATCAACAGCACTCGAAGTCATTTTAGCCGGCCGCGGTGGCCGTGCGGTTCTAGGCGCTCCAGTCTGGAGCCGCGCTGCTGCTACGGTCGCAGGTTCGAATCCTGCCTCGGGCATGGGTGTGTGTGATGTCCTTAAGTTGGTTAGGTTTAAGTAGTTCTAAGTTCTAGGGGACTAATGACCACGGCAGTTGAGTCCCATAGTGCTCAGAGCCTTTGAACCATTTTTATGAAGTCATTTTAGCTCTTCTACTTATTTCTTAGAAGCATGTGCAGTCGTAGATGGCCTAAATTTAACAACTTATCAACAGTTTCCTAGGCTAAATTATACATTCATACACGTTTCATTTTGTTGGACATACTATACTCTACTTCAGGAACACTGTAAATGATTTCCAGACCTAGCTTCAAACTTCCTGTACCAAGCTCTTCGATTCATTGTTCAAATTCATCTACGCTAGAAAGAAACTATAATATCAGCGACATAAACGAAGATGGATGTCTGTACTTATACACAGGGTGATTCACAATTAGTAGCGATAACTGGCACATTTTAAAGTAACGATAATCGAATCCAAAACGTTCCATTGAAATTGGTCTGCAAACAAGCCGATAGCAAGATAACTGCGCCACTGATTTCACTATCAGTATTGTATTGTATTGTATTGTGTGGAACTGGGGACCTAGAAACGACGGAGAGGCTTCGTTCCCGCCGTAGCCCTCAGTGGTTGACAACCCCACAACAGGCTACAGCAGTCCACCTACCCCACCGCCGCCCCACACCGAACCCAGCGTTATTGTGCGGTTCGGCCCCCAGTGGACCACCCCCACCCCCCCGGGAACGTCACACACCAGAGGAGTGTAACCACAATGTTTGCGTGGTACAGTAATTATGGTGTACGTTTACGTGGAGAAAGTGTTTCCGCAGCAATCGCCGACATAGTGTAACTGAAGCGGAATAAGGTGAACCATCCCGCATTCGCCAAGGCAGATGGAAAACCGCCTTAAAACCCATCCACAGACTGGCCGGCACACCGGACGTCGACAGTAATCCGCCGGACGAATTCGTGGCGGGGACCGCCACGCTTTCCCGCCCTACTCACAAAAATTGTAAACTTTCCGATTCTATTATCATCTTATTGCGATCAGATATTAGACGTAATCTATCATAGCAGGAAATACAAAACTACTTCAGGATGTTACATGGTATCATTTACATCACACTCGTACGGAGGGACGAATTGCACATATACTATTTGGAAGCAAGAGCGTACTCGTTTCACATTGGATCATGTTTAAACCTTAAAAAATCGGTACAATTAGCTACTCCACTTCTGCTACACACTTCACTTTCGAAATGACCCAGACAGGAAAATTCAGAGGATTTGAGCTGGGGCCGTTGTACAGGACTTTCGCGACTTTTTCATCTTCGAACATATTGCACGGGTAGATCTCGTCATTCATCAGCACCAAAACATGCCGATATATAGGGTGTTCAAAAAAATCGTTTCGAATACTTTGAGAGGTGGTAGTATTCACCGAAACAAGAAAACATGTTTATAAAAAAAAATGGCTCTGAGCACCATGGGACTAAACATCTGAGGTCATTAGTCCCCTAGAGTTAGAACTACTTAAATCTAGGACATCACACACATCCATGCCCGAGGCAGGATTCAAACATACAAACGTAGCAGCAACGCGGTTCGGGACTGAAGCGCCTAGAACCGCTCGGCCCCAGCGGGCGGCCACATTTTCTGTAATTATCGTACGGCGCAGGTAAGAAAGTCAGTAACTTATCACACCGTCAGTACACTACATGATTCTATTTTCTTTGTTATACTGCTCCGAAAAGGCCGTGTTCACAAGAGTGTTACAAAAAACTTTATCATTTGTGCGCCTGCAACCGTGAAAGAAAGAGACTGGCAGCGCCGTGTGTCTGAGTACAAATTATACTCAAATGGACATGTGTCAACACACTGGAAATGATTCCCGTACTAGTAAACTAACGCGAATTCTTTACAGACGAATGGAAAACCTGGGGGAAGATCAGTTTGGATTCCGTAGAAATGTTGGAACACGTGAGGCAATATTGACCTTACGACTTATCTTAGAAGAAAGATCAAGGAAAGGCAAACTTACGTTTCTAGCATTTGTAGACTTAGGGAAGGCTTTTGACAATGTTGACTGGAATACACTCTTTCAAATTCTAAAGGTGGCAGGGGTAAAATACTGGGAGCGAAAGGTTATTTACAATTTGTACAGAAACCAGATGGCAGTTATAAGAGTCGAGGGGCACGAAAGGGAAGCAGTGGTTGGGAAGGGAGTGAGACAAGGTTGTAGCCTCTCCCCGATGTTATTGAATCTGTATATTGAGCAAGCAGTAAAGGAAACAAGAGAAAAATTTGGAGGAGGAATTAAAATCCATGGAGAAGAAATAAAAACTTTGAGGTTCGCCGATGACATTGTAATTCTGTCAGAGACAGAGCAGTTGAACGGAATGGACAGTGTCTTGAAACGCGGATATAAGATGAACATCAACAAAAGCAAAACGAGGATAATGGAATGTATTCGAATTAAGTCGGGTGATGCTGAGGGAATTAGATTAGGAAATGAGACACTTAAAGTAGTAAAGGAGTTTTGCTATTTGGGGAACAAATTAACTGATGATGGTCGAAGTAGAGAGGATATAAAATTTAGACTGCCAATGGCAAGGAAAGTGTTTCTGAAGGAGGGAAATTTGTTAACATCGGGTATAGATTTAAGTGTCAGGAAGTCGTTTCTGAAACTATTTGTATGGAGTGTAATCATGTATGGAAGTGAAACAAGGACGATAAATAGTTTAGACAAGAAGAGAATAGGAGCTTTCGAAATGTGGTGCTACAGAAGAATGCTGAAGATTAGATGGATAGATCACATAACTAATGAGGAGGTATTGAATAGAATTGGGGAGAAGAGGAGTTTGTGGGACAACTTGACTAGCAGAAGGGATCGGTTGGTAGGTCATGTTCTGAGACATCAAGGGATCACCAATTTAGTACTGGAGGGCAGCGTGGGGGGTAAAAATCATAGAGAGAGACCAAAAGATGAGTACACTCAGCAGATTCAGAAGAATGTAGGTTGCGGTAGGTACTGGGAGATGAAGAAGCTTGCACAGAATAGAGTAGCATGGAGAGCTGCATCAAACCAGTCTCAGGACTGAAGACCAGAAGAACAACAACAACAACTAGTAAACGCTGCAACAACGGCAAGTTGTCATTCGCGCTGCCAATAGCCAACGTCGCCGCTTTTTTCCGCTGCTGTTCTCGCCTGCTGGTCCAGTAGCCGTAGCGCCCGCTCGCATTGTGAGTAGAATGCGGCCACGCCGCGGAACGGGGTCACAGCGGGCTGGTGGGTCAGCGTGGCGGATCTCTGCGGGGGCGGCTGACCCCCGGGTCAAGGCGAGCCGAGCTGAGGCGTGGGTAGGAGTGGGGGGGGGGGGGGGCGGGAGGTGGCGGGGGCGGTAGCCCGTGGCACGCTGACGTGCCTCAGACCGGCAAGTCGGGCAGCTGCACAAGTGCTCCGGGCAATACAGGTGTTACTACAAAGGTGTCCAGTTTTACACTCTGCGTTAGACAGAAACGCGCAGCATACGGCAACTCGGAAAAATATACTGCATTATTGACATGACGTTTATTTCGTTTATTTACTTAACCACTCTAGCCCATAAAAACCACGCACACTTACAGATCAGTTTACAATCATTACACGGTGCTTCTTTTCTATAAAAATTATTGGACGAAGCTTACGAAATAAAGAACGCCACCGCTGCACCACCACCCGACAACTAGTATCGGTCAAGTGACCATCTTCAGCTCACGCATTAACACTACAGCAACAACTTTAAGGAAAGTTTCTTGGTGTCAAAATGATAACAGCCGCGCAGATGTTGCAAGTAGAAGCAAATGTACACCGCATGACAAAAAAGAGAGAAGCACTCACCAGACACGGACTAATGTCACTACTACCATGAACCTGTACATATCATCCGCACGTACGCGGTGCGAGAGCAAAGTAACGAGACCGATTTTTTTATCTATGACACTTTTTATTTTTTTCATACAACGATATTGTCCCCTTCAAACTAGTTCCCTTCGGCAGCTACACACCGGCGGAGTCGTTTTACCATTCTTCGTAGCAGCGCTTCTCAATCATATGAATATATTCCACAGGCCCAAAATGACGTCCATTTATGAAACATCCCCTTAGAAAAATTTATTTGATACAGAGACAGCTGAGTAAAATTGAACGCACTCAGACATTTCTCTCTTTACTTATTCTGATCAACGCTCAACAGACACACAAATTATATATTTTCTTTTTTTTTTTTTTTTTTTTAGCGCAACGCAATCTGACTTTCAATCATCCCTACAAAAGAATGGCCCTGACCAGCAATAACCTATACCTTGAATCACTTACCTCAAAAAAAATCTTCGTTACTCAAACTACTGCAATACAGCGAGCGCAAATACTGCCAGCTAAATAAAGAATTCTAACCACTGAAGGCACTGACTACTGATAGGCATACTTAGCAAATGAAAGATTGTGATAGAGAACAAATAATGTGTTCACCTTAATAGTGTTCAAAAGTCATTATATATATATATATATATATATATATATATATATATATATATCAGTTCATGACATCCAGTCTTACAAATTTCCTTTTTCTGACGGACACACGTCCAGATCGTCCACTCTGAAAAACTCTGCCGTCTTTCTCCCCACATCCACCACTGCTGGCGGCTCACCTCCAACTGAGCAACGCTACAATAGCGAATATTCCAACAATGCCAACCAGCCACAGACTGTACACAGCACAGCCAGTGATTTTCATACAGAGCGCTACGTGGCGTTACCAACATAAAAACCTAAACACCCTACTTACACATTTAAGGTATTTTCAGTTTCCAGAAAAGGAAAAAGATGCACAGGAAGGGTGTGGAACAACAGGAATGTATTTTGAGGTCAAAAATTCGGTCGGCCTTTGTGGCCGAGCGGTTCTAGGCGCTTCACTCCGGAACCGCGCGACTGCAACGGTCGCAGCTTCGAATCCTGCCTCGGGCATGGCTGTGTGTGATGTTCTTAGGTTAGTTAGGTTTAAGTAGTTCTAAGTTCTAGGGGACTGACGACCTCAGATGTTAAGTCCCATATTGCTCAGAGCCATTTGAACCATTCAAAAATTCGGTGATGGAAGTGGTCGTGTGACATAGGGCGTCGTTACGATGCAGCATCCACACGTCTGCAATTTCCGATCTCACTCGGTTCACCCTTTTCCTGAGCGTTTTAAGGACATCTTTGTAAAATACTTGGTTGACAGTCTGACCTGGGCAAACTAATTCTTCATGCACGATATCACTATTGTTACAAAAGCAAATCAACGTTGTTTCGATCTTTGATTTGGTCTTTCGAGCTTTTTTCAGGCGAGGACATGTCTCATTGCAACTCTCTTAACTCTTCCGTTTTGTCTCAGGATCATACTAAAAAATCGAAGATTTATCAGCTGTGATCACGGGACTAAACCTTTCGTCATCATTGGCAGTCCTCTCAAGAAGATCAAAGCACACGGATCTTCGATTGTCCTGCTGTTTAGTCATTACGTTTTATGGCTCAATTTTGGCACAGACCTTTCGCATGCGCAAATCTTCCGCCAAAATTTATTTTACAGTGAATGTGTTTAACAAATTACCTATCATCCTCATTGTTGAAAGTGGGTCTGATCTCACAAGAGCACGCACACGCGCGACGTTTCCATCGATTGTTGAATGTCTCCCTGAGCGAGACTCATCTTCAACCTGTTCTCGGCCTTCCAAAAATGCTTTGTGCCAGCGGAAGACTTGTGCTCTTGAAAAGTAATGTTCCCCATGTGCCTTTTTCATCTTTCCAAATGTCACAGTCGCGGATTCCCCAAGTTTAACACAAAACTTGCTTGTATAACGTTGCTGTGGCGTTTCGTGACACACAACAAAAACACAACTTCATGGAAGGCAGTCTCAAAAATCACGTGACAGCTGTACCGATCTGAAACACGGACTGAGCACCTGCAAAAGATGAACACACCGGTTTACACAAGTAGACCAACACAGTGTTGCCAAATCGCTCGCAGTGTTGTCAGTCTCATCACTTTCCTCACATATCTCGTATGCAAATAGCATCATTTATGAAAGTGGCAAGATTGGACTGAGTAGGTTTGGAATCTGTACGGGCGCTGATAACCGCGCAGTTGAGCGCCCCACAAAGCAATCATCATCATCATCATCATCATCATCATCATCATCATCATCATCATCGTATGTGAATTATTAGAGTTGCAGTTCTGCGGCACGTAGAAACGTTACCAGAGGTGTTCAGTGTTGGTGTTCAGGCCTGATACGGCATATAAGGGGTGTGAAGAGCGACAGACGCTGGGTGATCATTGTGAAAGACAAGGAGGCCGGACTATGGGAATTACGGTCGCGAGAGAAGGCCGACGTTAGCGTTAACACCTCAACACAAATGGCTGCGTTTGCTGTTGTGCCGTTCTTTGCTCCATTTAATTATATTCAAGTCTCCACCCTTTTGCGTGTCACATTACAAGACGCCAACAGGTCTTACACATGTATGAATGAAATGAAGTCCCATGCTTCTTTACAGAGCGTAGGGGAACGATGCGGGAGACCCGCACCGCTTTACTAGGCAAGGTCCTAGTGGAGGTGGTTTGCCATTGCCTTCCTCCGACCGTAATGGGAATGAATGGCGATGATGAAGACGACACAACAACACCCAGTCATGTCGAGGCAGGATGAATTCCTGACCCCGCCGGGAATCGAACCGGGGACCTCGTGCTCGGGAAGCGAGAACGCTACCGCGAGACCACGAGCAGCGGACGGTCTTATGCATACTATGTTCGAATTTTTGTTAGAATACGGGAATGTCGTAAGTATATTAGTCAAGTGTCCATAATGCCTGCTTCTATTTGTTTTCTGTCAAATGCGCTGTCGACCAAAATAGCTTGGAGTAAAACAATATGAGTTGAAGGATCTGCTTTTTGCTGAAGATAACTCCTGGCGCAGTTGCTGCAAATGAAAGCAGCTGAGCAATGTTCCATTTTTTTTACAATTACGCTACTGGCCATTAAAATTGCTACACCAAGAAGAAATGTAGATGACAAACGGGTATTCATTGGACAAATATATTATACTAGAACAGTCATGTGATTACATATCCACGCAATTTGGGTGCATAGATCCTGAGAAATCAGTACCCAGAACAACCAACTCTGGCCGTAATAACGGCCTTGATACGCCTGCGTATTTAGTCAAATAGAGCTTGGATGGCGTGTACAGGTTCAGCTGCTCATACCACAGTTCATCAAGAGTAGCGACCGGCGTATTGTGACGAGCCAGTTGCTCGGCCATCATTGACAGGCGTTTTCAATTGATGAGAGATCTGGAGAATGTACTGGCCAGGGCAGCAGTCGAACATTTTCTGTACCCAGAAAGGCCCGTACAGGACCTGCAACATGCGGTCGTGCATTATCCTACTGAAATTTGGGGTTTCGCAGGGATCGAATGAAGAGCAGAGCCACGGGCCGTAACACATCTGAAATGTAACGTCCACTGTTCAAAGTGCCGTCATTGCGAACAAGAAGTGACCGAGACGTGTAACCAATGGCACCCCATGCCATCACGCGGGGTGATACGCCAGTATGGCAATGACGAATACATGCTTCCAATGTGCGTTCACCGCGATGTCGCACCCAGGTTCGTCGTTGAGTACACCATCGCAGGCGCTCTTGTCTGTGTTGCAGCGTCAAGGGTAACCGCAGCCATGGTCTCCGAGCTGATAGTCCATGCTGCTGCAAACGTCGTCGAACTGTTCGTGCAGATGGTTGTTGTCTTGCAAACGTCCCCATCTGTTGACTTAGGGATCGAGACGTGGCTGCTCGATCCGTTACAGCCATGCGGATAAGATGCCTGTCATCTCGACTGCTAGTGATACGAGGCCGTTGGGATCCAGCACGGCGTTCCGTTTCACCCTCCAGAACTCACCGATTCCATACTCTGCCAACAGCCATTGGATCTCGACCAACGTGAGCAGCAATGTCGCGATACGATAAACCGCAATCGCGATAGGCTACAATCCGACCTTTATCAAAGTTTGAAACTTGATGGTACGCATTTCTCCTCCTTGCACGAGGGATCACAACAACGGTTCACCAGGCAACGCCGGTCAACTGCTGTTTGTGTATGAGAAATCGGTTGGAAACTTTCCTCATGTGAGCACGTTGCAGGTGTCGCCACCGGTGTGAATTCTCTGAAAAGCTAATCATCTGCATGTCACAGCATCTCCTTCCTGTCGGATAAATTTCGCGTCTGAAGCACGTCATCTTCGTGGTGTAGCAATTTTAATGGCCAGTAGTGTAACTTGTTAAGTTCCTTTTTAGACATCCCGACCCTTTCTCTCAAAAATACACATTAAGATACACATAATACCCGAGTGCGAAAAGGTGTTTCAAGAGTGTTTATAAGAGAAAGACGATTCATTTTGCATTCACAACCAAAGCACGGTTTAGTTTCATTAACTACTGCATGTGCAAGTGCATCCTTTCCATAGCTGGTTGTGCATCACTTTAAATTTCGGTATAGTGGCAACTTACTCGCAGCATGAGACTGTGAGCCACAGCATTTTGCTGTTTCCACCTGCCGTGGGCTCTGTCATTTACGCACCGTTACAGCTTTCGCCATACTTCTCTGGGTTGGAGCTGTGTTGCCTACACAATGGCTCCGATTACAATGGTTTCTGACACAAAGGCATCTGCGTCCTAACAGCCGCACTCGCAGAGGCACTTCAACTTGCGATATGAAAGGAGAAACGAGAATGTTGGTGGGTCGCCAGGCAGAACATATGTCGAAAGGGCATACTAGATTAATATGGTCTCGACATATTCTCACTGATATTCCTCAGATCGGCAGCCTGTTCTTCTACGCTGAAAGCACTTTAAAGTTCTTATTTTGATTCTCTCTATTATTTAATGGGGGCAACGGCCTTGCCGCAGTAGATACACCGGTTCCCATCAAATCACCGAAGTTAAGCGCTGTTGGGCGTGGCCGGCACTTGGATGGGTGACCGTCCGGGCCACCATGCGCTGTTGCCCTTTTTCGGGATGCACTCAGCCTCGTGATGCCAATTGAGGAGCTACTCGACCGAATAGTAGCGGCTCCGGTCACAGACAACCATCATAACGACCGGGAGAGCGGTGTGCTGACCACACGCCCCTCCTAACCGCACACTCATCTGAGGTTGAAACGGCGGATGGTCCCAATGGGCGACTTATTCAATGAGCATTTTATTAATGTGATTGCTTATTATTGTTAATTTATTTTTATTTATGGTTTGGTTTAGCGATTCCTTTTAAATGTTTACTCCTTTTATTTAAGTCCTTTTAATTATGTTTGCTGTGGTTGTGAAGTCTATATTGCTTGCTGTTCTCCGTAATTTAAAGACTACGGTAATACCGCATTTGTTTCGCAGCAGCAGATCTCGTTGAGTCTCCTTGCTGGAACTTCTCCACCTGAAATCGCTAAAGATAATTTATGGCTCTACGGAAATCGATAGGTACAGCCAAGTGCCATGCTGTGTCATGTGTGTGGAATGTGGCATCCAACTTCAGTTCGTGAAAGTATTTAGGTCTTCGGAGAAATATTCTCGACGAATTCCAAAACCGTGTAAAACTGCAGGTGCACACCATCAGACCACACAACACTTCCGAACGACTAGAGTCGTTATAATCACTGAATATTTCTTTTGAAATGATTAAGGGTTATGATCTCTACGAATCTGATACTTCTTTTGTGCTTTTATATGTATTTAACTTCTGCAATACCATAAAACATACATTACTGCCTTAATGGCGGCTTCCAACAATCTCCTCTCAATCCGACATAGAACATCTCTCTTCCAATGTCCAACATGGAATAGTTATCTCTTTGCCGTAGCTTAATACAGTCTGTATATCTGTGTTATCGAGTTTTCACGGAGATGCTTAAATTCCACAGAGTATTTATCTCTCGCGCAGGTACTTTACAGTTATCGTCGTATTAATAGTCAATCGCACTTTGTTTATTGGTTTTGGCACCACAATACGCTACAGCATGCCGATGACTCGCGTCCATCCGGTTTTTTTATTTATGTTAATCGTAGTGGCGCGAGTCCGTAATCTAGTTATCAAATTAAGGCTTCGGTGATGAATTTTTTTAACAACATTAAACTACAAAACTGAAGAGAATAGTTAAAAGAATTCCAGTGTGAATTCTCGCTCCGCTACAGAATTTGCGCTAGTTCCAAAATTCGTGGCAGATTAAAACAGTGTGACGGGCTGGGACGCGATCTCCGAAACCTTTGCCTGTCGTGGGCAAGTGCTGTGCCGATTAAGCTAGCCAGGCATGGTTCGCGGCCTACCCTCTCTGCCTCTGCCAGTAGTACCAGGCCCGTAAAGGAACTTACGTGAAATTTGGAAAGTAGCAGATAGGCACTGGCGGAAGTACAGCCGAGACGCACCTGACCTTCTCAGTTGGAGGAGCGTTTTCCTGTGGAAGACTAAGGTTCGGGTTTCGAGATCCGGTCCAGCACACGTTTTTGATCTATTAAGGAATTCTGAGTGACAAGTTATTCTTCCTGTGACACAGAAATTTAAAATGTCAAGAGAAACAAACCCAGATCCCAGCCGTACAACTAGCGACAAAGAAAATTGAAGAACAGAACAGAAAAGCAGCGGTAAATTAAAATACCAAATTCTTAATGATAAAGTAGGATATATAGAATTTTCGAATTTCAGCCGTTCGGCATTTATTCAATGGAAGAGATGTTTCACAATAGCGAAGGTCAACAAGCCCTCATAACTCTTTATGTATGCATTTTAGAGCCCACGCTTGTTTACTAGACTTTTTACTATCCGTACTTCCTCTGAAAGTTGCCTGCCCTTAATCTTACCAATACGCGTACTGGTACACATATTCCGCAGTCAGAACGATTATCACTTACAACTTTCGACTCGGTTTTTTCCGACCCAGCGTCCCTCGCATCAGTTTCAGACATTTACTCTTGTCCAACATCCCTGAAAGTTTGTAACATCATCACGGAATCACCCTGTTCATGGCGTCTACATTGTCTTACGTAGCCGTAGAACGTCTCAAACGGTCATTCTAACTCTAATGTTAATCATTCTTTTGCTGGCGCTACAGGAGGGACCTTGTACAACCTTCAGTCCCCCATCCATTGATTGCAATCGCATGCTGTCCAGAGATTTTGTCGTATGGCTGGGACGGACATGCGCTCCTGATATGTGTCCTCATTGTTTTTGAATGTCCCCATGTTCATAAATCCCAAGGCAAACTGTTTAATTACTCTACGCAGTGAATCCCCTTTCATTCGTCAACAAAAGAAAACCTTCAAACCGCAGATCTTGAGATCTGCAGATCTACAGTTATCATCAGGACTGTAATATCGCTATTACTGATATCAGCACCGCAATCAAGGGAATAAATAGAGCGGCAAATAAGCATTAACAAATCAGTAACTAACTTCAGTAGAAAGAAGGTTTACACCACCATTTACTGTGCGTTCTCAAAACACCTAGACTGTCTGATACTCGAAAGATATTTGTTCTCTGACACCTGTTTATTTAACTTTGGTCATGCCGTTGCACCAGTTCATTGCCAGTTTGTAACAGTTGCTATTAGATGTGTTGATTACACAACGTATTCAGCATTATTATATAGCAACTGACTTTCAAGTCTACTCTCAAACTTGCTTTGAGCTGAATGACTAAGGAATTTTTTCTACTTGGGATGTCTCACAATGTAGGAAAAACGCTGCGCTCACACAATACGTATTTGACTGTGGTAGCCACCATTAAGAAGTTGCTTTAAATTCTTCCATTCGTTGTAGAAGTTTATTTTGACTGGAGCGAATCAAGAAAACGAAACTGCTTCTGTCAAAATCTATTAACACGTATTCCTTCGTTATCCTCTCACTTTCAAGACCTAAAAATTTCCGCTGGGATTGCAGAGAAAAATTCTGTTGACAATGAATCGTGCCCTGCTATTCTTAATTTTGAACTTCTAACTACTCTAATGAAGTGTAATCAACACTGTCGTAGTGATTTTATATATATATATATATATATATATATATATATATATATATATTGAAACACGTATGTAACATAGCAGCGATGGCGAGGCATTGTAGCATCTGTGACCAGAGAGTATGCGCTTGACCGCGCGAGTGTTGCGAGCGGTTCTCAGTCTGTCAGTTCAGTCGTGGCGAGTCTGTGAGGTAGTCGTTGCGAGTCTGTAGCTCTGTCTAGTTGTCGCTATGCAGAGCAGTACTCTGTCAGTAGTCGTCGCGTGCTGTACGCTAATAGTCGTCATGCAGAGCGGTCGGTCAGTAGTAGCAGCCCAGTGCGGTTGTGTGATGTAGGCGGTCGGCAACACTGGTCAAGATGGTGAATAAGGTATACTATTAATTAATATAATCATTAGATAATGTAAAAATTTATTTATTGTAATTATTCTCCAACAAGTCCCCCAATAATAATTTTTATTTCAAAAGCATTTTCTCAAAAATTTAATTTTTTATTGAACTAAAGATTTCGTTGCACTTCCCATTTCATTCCGCTTCTTTTGAAGAAAAATTTCACTAAAATCACAAAAAAAGAGAATATTATTATTTGCAATGCAGTTCCTCCAAGCGGTGCGCAACAACAAGAGCAGAAATGTGACATCCATTTATTCTGAGGTAAGACTTTAATTCTGATTGTTTTACACAGGGCCAAAGACCGATATTTCGGTTTAATTAAATTTTCTTATCACTGAATGGACTTTAATTTTCATGAGGAATTTATATTTGAGTCAGATTGCGAATTTCACATTTTGTTGCCATTGTCAGTACATTTCATTGTGGGCAGGTTACGCATAGCGCAATGTCCATTAACATTTCTTAAATAATATTGTCCATACTTTTTCAAAATTATTGTGGGGAGGTTACACTCGGCTCCCATTTGTATTAAGTATTGTCCTTTATTTCTTTTAAAATTACGGTGGGGAAGTTACACTTGGCGACACCCAGTCCAGGATCGTATTTCGTTGAGAGTCTTTTGAACAACCGTCAGATATCTGCTCTTATTTGCTTAGATATAATTAGGATTTGGCGCAACGCTTTTACTAATCTTGTGACTTTCCTTCCACAGGTCAACGGCAATTTGTTGCTTTGTTGTATTTGTGTGTTGCTTTTGCATTGTGTTTATTTGTTTTGTGAAAAATTTTGACTATTGTAAAAATGCCGCGAAAGACTGTGAATAGTGTATCGCGAGGTATTACGAACGAAATTACCGGCTCAAACGACTTTACCGATAGGACATGTGACACGCAGTGTAATGATGACAATCCTGCGTTCACTAACAATCAGTGCATTCCAACCACTAATGATGACTTTTACCCTGATGATGAACAAACGAACTCAATTGTCTCGTCTGTCAATTTGACGACAATTGATGACGCAGAACGCTCTATTGTAATGAGCGCTGCCCAGCTTAACACACCCGATTTGGAAAACTCAAGTAACGCACAGACAAATTTGTCTAATGAAAATGAACAGGATACACAAAGTACGACGGATCTATTTAATTCCGAAATAGTGTCTGACAGTGTACATCCGACTGATAAACCTTTCTGTAAATTACAGAATGACCAAATGGTCACGCAAAGCGAGACAATTCCAGATCCACCACTAAACAGCACAGAGAATATAAACGCTAGTTTTGACTTGGTACGAATTATGAAAGGTTTGCTACAACAGCAAAGTGAGAAAATAGACGACAATTTCAAACAACAATTTAGTGAACAGGATAAAAAATTTAATAAAATTACTGAGAAACTTGACAATAATGACGAAAATCTCAAACAACTTAGTGAACAGGTCAGACAACAGAATGAAAAATTAGACGACAATTCCAGACAGCTTAGTGAACAAATTAGAGCCGTTGCCGCGCAGTGCCATGACACTAAGGAACAATTGCGTGTGGAAATTGAGGCTTGTTCACATAAAAATAGCGAAGAAATTAAGTCTGTTGCGCAAGAATTAAGGGAAATGCAAACAGCCGCAACAGAAACACTCAGAGACGAAATTAGCGGAGTCGCTAAACAATGCTCTGAAAAAGCTACACAATTACGGGACGAGTTTAAAGCAATGACGGTAGAACTTTCGCGCTCAGTGGACGCAAAGATGGACGCGAAATTCGAACAGCAGAACACTCAGATAAACGAGCGCTTTAATCAGCACATACAAAACAGTGATACGCGTTTCCGCAGATTTATTCAAGATCAAAACAAAGTGAAACGACAAGTCATGGAAACAATCACTGCACAAAGACAAGAGGACAAACGTAAAATATTCGCGAAAGCGAAGACGTATGTAGACAATAATATTACTACAGTGTCCGACAAAATTAATACCATAGAACAATTGAACGCGGAATTACGAGATGAAATTTCTGACCTTAAATCAAAAACAGATACACACACAGTAAATATTCAAACAGTGACAGATAGATTCGAACAATTAGATCTAACACAGGATTGTGATGTTATCAAAGCTGATGTTAAAAAACTGAGCGAAACTACGCGTAAGTTGCAAAAACAGATTAATGCGTCCGATTCTAAAACCGATGATCAGGCAAAAATACTGACAGAAAAATATGATGAATTGGCCAGTCGTATTGATGCTATCGAAAGTGCTAATGACAATAAATCAGACGATACTGCACCGGTTTCATTTAACCAAACACCTGAATTTCAAAATTTACAGCAGACAATTAATGAGATCGATTCATCTAACAATACGTTACGTAGGAAGTTGTCAAATTTACAACAAGAAGTAACAGAAATCAAAAACATTTCAGTTAATAACATACCACAACAGGCGCCACTTTATGAACATGTGTCAGACTCACGCAGCGCGTATAATTTGGGTAATCTGCAGAGAGTACGGGACTTAGATTCCGAACAACCACAGTTCAATAGATACTCTTACGATCCTGAACCTGTTGCATCACACAGAGATGATAATTTCGATTACAAACATTTTCTGTCAGTGAGAAAGTTTAAAGTTTTTAAAAACGATAGAACGCAGATTCACCCACTGGATTGGATTCAACAGTTTAGCTTTGCTCTTCCACCGACTTGGCCTGTAACACACAAACTTGAATTTATCTGCAGTTTTTTGGAAGGCGAACCGGCAACTCGTATGAGACCGATCGCGAGACAGTGTTACTCGGTAGAGGAATTTCAGAATGCTTTTCTGTCAGCGTACTGGTCGAAGACGACACAGCGCGGAATTAATGACCAACTAATTAGTTTGCCAAACTATGAAAACTCAAATTTTCCCAGTGTAACGCAATTTTTTGAGCACATGGTACAACAAAACCAGTACCTAAGTGAACCGTACAGTGAATCCGCACTTATACAACTATGCATCTCTAAATTACCACGGTCATTACGAGTGTCACTTCTAACGGGCCAGCAAAAAGAAAACATTTCAGCATTCAGAGATCTTTTACAGCTCTTGGAAGTACAGCAATCTGATTATTCTTTTGTAAACAAAAACTTTTTGAGTAACAACCAAGGTCAACAACAGTACTGCAATTATGATCAGGGACGTAATTCCAATCGGAAAGATAACAGACGTTTTAGGAACGACAACTACCAAAACTTTAATAACAGGCAAAATTCTAATTATCAATACCGTCAAAATTTTCAGCAACAGGAACAACACTTTAGTAACAATAGAGGTGTTTCACAACAACAACATCAAAACCAGCCGGTTAACATACCTAACCAACAATGGAATACACAAGGTCAACCAGGCTTTAATGTTTCGCCGCGTGGACGTATAGCCCCTGGTCCAACAAATAGTAACGTACGTCAGCAAGGAAACAACTACGTACAAAGAAGACAGTATTTCAATTCCTATCGTAATGCACCGTATAGGAATGACTATTACGACAGACGTAAAACTAATGAGGACAATTTTCAGCGAACATCTAACAACAGTCGGTCATACCAACAGCAAAATCATACGCAAGAACATATTCTCATGAATGAACCCGACAGTAGGTACCATCCAGAGCGTAACACGCCTGGAAGAAGTAATAGGACAGTTCAAATAGTCGAAATGCCACAGAATCCTCCTAATAATAATAACACGTCAGATAGAATCTGACTAAATACTGCACAGGACGCATCTTCTAATAACACAAGCACTACCTTAGACACGCAAAATGTTGTTCACGAAAATGTAATTACTTTTGACGACATCAGAGACACTCTTTTACAGGAAAGACCAGTTATTCAGAAAACCATTTCACATCCTGTTATCGAAATTAAAATTGGTTCATCGAAATTCTCAGCAGTAATTGATTCCGGATCACCTATATCAGTAATAAATGAGGAGACTTTTAATGAGTGCAACAAAGAGAATACCTATCCGACATTACCTTTAGGCAAAACAAAAGTGAAGGGAGCAGTATCGAGTAAAGGAGTAGACGTTAAATTACAGACGCATTTATCATTTTGTATTGGAGGTCATACTTTCCACTCTAATTTTTGGATTGTTCCTTTATTAACAACAGACATTATTTTAGGCACGAATTTTCTGGTACAACACGACGCAGTTATAGATTTTCAGAATTCTTATTTAATGTTAAAGGATGAAAATGTACAACTTGCTTTAGAATTTCAGCACTCATTATCTGCGGAAGAACAAACAATCAACCGCACAGAGATCATTTCCGCAACACGTGACATAGACTGTAATCCCACATTGTTAACGGATACGTACGTACACAACTATAATACTCCAGACGAAATGGACTACGACGTAATACAAATGATTTCCGATAAAGTTAAAGAGAGCAGTGCAACTACAGACGACGAACGAACGCAGTTACACAAAATTCTTTTACAGCAAGCTCCAGTTTTTGACAATGTTCCTGGTACTATGTCCGGATTTATGTATCAATTTCAAGTCAAACAGCACGACACATTTAAAGCAAAGCATTATCCCATTCCATATATTCACAGAGAACAGGTTAAAAAAGAATTGCAGGATATGCTCGACCAAGGAATTATAGAACCAGCAGTTAGTCCGTACATAAACCCGCTGCATATTGTTAAGAAAAAATATGGCTCACTTCGCCTTGTACTTGATTCACGTCACATTAATGACATTATTATTAATGAAACAGATCGACCACAGACACTAGAGGAACTTTTACAGAAATTTCATGGTACAGCTATTTATTCTACATTAGATTTGAAATCGGGATTTTGGCAAATTCAACTTCATCCGAACTGCAGAAAATACACAGCTTTTCTCTGTTTCGGCGACTGTAATCAATTTTGCAAACTACCGTTCGGCTTAACTATTTCTTCTGCAGCTTTTATTCGCGGTTTGAACACAATACTTCCGACAGAACTTAAAGACAGAATTACGACGTATGTAGACGACATTCTTATCGCAGAAGCTAACTGGTCTGAACACAATCTGATTCTTGAACAACTGCTGCAAACTTTTCATGCACAAGGAATTACAGTTAACCTCAGTAAATCGCATTTTGGCAAAACTTCCATAAAATTTCTTGGACACGTAATTTCAGCAGAAGGCATTGCGCCTGATCCAGAAAAACTTCAAGCTCTACGTGACATTACTGTTCCTACGACGAAGAAGCAATTACGCAGTTTTTTAGGCTTAATTAACTTTTTTCGCAAATTTATTCATCACTCTGCTTTAGACACACCCAGATTATGTCAATTAACAGGTAAAAACAGTATTTGGTCTTGGGATAAGCAAGCACATTTTGAATTCATGAACCTGAAACATGCTCTGTTGAATGCACCACTATTATCGCACCCAGATCTCACCAGAAATTTTTCCATTGCCACTGACAGTTCCAACACCGCTTTAGGTGTACATATTTTTCAGGAAATTGAAGAAGATGGTTCTACAGTAATTAAAAACATCGCATTTGCAAGTCGCATTTTGTCACCTGCTGAACGAAATTACTCCGTTACAGAACTTGAAACATTATGTGTTGTATGGGCTTTTACGAGATTTCGGCACTTTCTTTATGGCAGACATACCACCGTTTACACAGACCATAGAGCTATACAATTTTTGCTTTCAGCTAAATTTACTCACGACAGATTAAGTAGATGGAAACTATATTTACAAGAATTTAATTTTACGATTGTTCATATTCCCGGCACACAAAATGTTATAGCAGACGCACTATCGCGTTCTCTCGGCAACAATCAGCAAGACGTAGCAACCAACTTCTGCAAAACAAATTTTAGTGTCATGTACATTCAGCAAGTTGCATTTGAAAACTTTATTTCATCGTCATTACAGGACATAGCACAAGAACAAAACAAAGACAATGTCTGGAAAGAAATTAAACACATTTGGCTAGATAAGAATAATGTTACGATTAGGAACCATTACACTGTGCGCAATGACATTCTGTTTCGCCGCTCTCATCCTGATAGCAACAATTGGTTATTATGCATTCCTGACGAACTGGTTAACAAATTAATTTGGTACACTCATTTAAGTTACGCACATTACGGAGCACGAAAATGTTTTCTTATACTGAGACAGAACTGTTATTTTACTAACATGGAAAAACGTATACGACGAGTTTTAGCGTCTTGTAAAATTTGCCAGAAAGCTAAATCAGACACCACTTCACATATTCCTCCATTATATCCCATTATACCTGTTAAATTAAGACACATGGCCGCAGTAGATATTTTTGGTCCGATTCCGAGAACTAACAGAGGTTTTTGCTACATCTTTGTCGCTGTTGAGCTCACTTCAAAATTTGTTACTTTCACTCCGTTACGTAAAGCTACTGCTAAAACTGTTTCGAAAGCATTTGTAAAACATTTTCTATTTCATGTAGGGCATGTAATGAAAGTAATTTCTGACAATGGATCTCAATTTCGTAGTAGCGTATGGACACGCATGTTACGAGCCAGAAACATTTCTCCGATCTATATATCCAAGTACCACGCTTCTTCGAACCCCTGTGAAAGATTAATGAAAGAAATTGGTAAACTGTGCCGAATATACTGCCACAAAAGACATATTGATTGGGATACATACATACTCTCATTCCAAGATGTAATTAATTCCATACCAAATGAATCCACTATGCTATCTCCGTCTGTTATACTGAAAAATGCTGAACCACCTAACAAAATTAAAGAATTAATAACATTTCCTACATCTCGTCGATTACGACACCACGAAATAATTGACATTGCGCTGAACAACATCAAACGTACCGCAGAGCGCCGGAGAAGACAGCAAAAACAGGTTTGTACACGCCGCGACTTTCACGTTGGACAGAAGATCTTGATACGTACACACTATTTATCCAGCAAATTAAAAGGTAAGTGCAGTAAATTTGAACTTCTATACGCAGGTCCATATCGGATTCGCAGCATTCCTCACCCCAATGTTGTACACGTCGAAACTTTGAGAACCAGAAAATCGAAAGGCAATCACCATATCTCAAACATTAAACCGTTTATTGAGTGAAACCACTGTATGATTCAACACACTATGATGCCATTTACTAACGCAATTATTTCACGTGACTAATTACTGATGATTATCGTATTTTTTCTTGGCAAGTGCCCGGCAAGGTAAGGTTAGCAGGTCGCTTTTCTTGTCGTTACACATCAGACCGTGCATATTTTTCCAGATGAACTTACGTATTTTATGACTAATTATGCAATGTTAGCTAATGACATGTTAATTTCATTACATTTTTTCCTCATTAAAGGCTTTAATTCTCGCCTCTATTAACTACACTACATACAAGCTGAACACAACGAACGTCACATTTGTCTCTTTTATGTACGATTATATTCCAGTTTTGTTTATATGCACTGTGAAATAGTTAAGATATAACACACACCAGTCGACGTTGACATTTTTTTTTTTTTTTTGCCCTATGAGATCTCAACATCGTGACTGTTTTACATTTTTTTTTTGCTACTGCATTGTATTATTCTGTGTACATTTTTGCATCTGAACACTGTCAACGTCTTTAACATATTACGTTTTCTGTCATGTTATGCTGTATGGTTAATTGTGTCACCATAAACCAGTCATTATTTAGTGGGTATATGATTTAAATGCAAGACATTAATCTCTGTTCATCAATTTCAGAAAGAAATGATGTATGTAAGAAATAAATTCAACAGAAATGGGAATTTCACCTACGGAATAAACGAAAGGAGATGCGATAACTTTATGAGGAAGAGTAAATGGATCAGGATTAACAAACATTAACACGAATATACTATACTCATCACAGAATAGCAGTCTTAACTAATTTTTTCTTTCAGAATACAAGGTGATTGATGCAGGCTGTCAGACTGAACTACACATCTTAGTTTTAGTGATGAAATATGCTAGAGATAAGGAATAGTTATGTAATGAGTAATGAAGCGATTTTTTGCAGATGATAATGAATACTGATGAATAATGATGAAGGATATGGTATTATGAATAATGAAGTTTTTCTTTACAGGTGATGATAATGGTGAAGTTATGATGATATGGATAATGAAGTTTTTTTCTTTACAGATGAGGATAGTGTTGAAGTTATGTATTTATGCTACGTAGTTATTTAAGTATTTGTTGCAGTTTGCTTTGACAGCAGGTGTTACATTGCATAGTAGGATGACGGAAAGTTTTGGAAAGGACAGCTATGGAGCACATTTTATACACATTTCACTACCTGTTAATTCGAAGTTCACTACTTTTCAGCATAGTGTGCGTTTCTTCTTTCAGGTCAATAATCCATTTTGTAATTTTTCCAGGAGAAGTTTTTCATGATACTTACTAAACCTGTTACTTATTATACCTGTTCTAGTACTTGCATTTTTATATTTTTACCCATTTGTGTCTATCGTTTATAAATGTGATCACATGTACTGCCTTGTTACATAATCTTGCTACAGCTGACTCATGACGAATGACGTTACCTATCCTCATTTGCTGCAATAGGTCAAAAGCAAATAGTGTTATGTTTCAGCAATTAATTATCGATCCCAACGCAATGCATTGCTACCAAAAAAAAATGTATTACCAGTCCCACATAATGTCACTAGTTTATGATAATTCTGAATAATACTGATCAACTATGAATAGCATGTCACTTGAGTAATGACCTCTTAATGAGACTATATTCAAAATAATGCTTTGTCACTAGCTAATAACTGCCACTGTTTATTGTAATGATACTACTTATAATGCCTGTGACTACTAATGATTTGACTGTAATTAACTGATTTTAATAATGACTTTGTAATGATCTGAATACTACTGAAGGAGGAACACTGTTTATTGTAATGATACTACTTATAATGCCTGTGATTATTAATGATTTGACTGTAATTAACTGATTTTTAATAATGACTTCGTAATAATCTGAATAATACTGAATGATGATTCTATTCAATACTTGCTGGCCACTGAGTGCCAATAATTAATGTCACTTGAAGAATTGTGATTAATTATGCCATTGATTAGCTCTTGTTTCCAATGTTGATACTTTGTAACCAGAAAAGAATGTGACTGTTTAATAATGCTTTGTAATTAGAAGAAGGCTAATGATTCTTAATAGATTGGAATGACAAATGATTAATTAACTGTAATTAGGATGTTTTGTAATTAGAAGGCTAATGAATCTTAATTACTGTTTAATAATGCTTTGTAATTAGGAGAAGGGTAATAATTCTTACTACATTGGAATGACACATAATTAATTAACTATGGTACTGTTTAATAATGCTTTGTAATTAGGAGAATACTAATGATTCTTACTATATTAGAATGACAAATGATTAATTAACGACAAATGATTAATTAACTGTAATTAGACAAATGATTAATTAACTGTAATTAGACAAATGATTAATTAACGACAAATGATTAATTAACTGTAATTAGGAAAAGGCTAATGATTATTATTGGAATGACAAATGATTAATTAACTGTAATTAGGAGAAGGTTAATGATTCTTAATTATACTCTGTAACTGAAAAGAATGCGATTATTTCATAATGCTTTGTAACCAGGAAAAGAAGGCTACTGATTCTATGTAAAACAATTAATGAACATTTTTCTGTAATACTACATACTTGGTACAGAAATGTTCAATAACTGGGCTATGAATGCCACAAACTATCAATGAAGACTGTAATTGTCAATATTATGTGACTTGATGTCCTTCACCTCATAAGCTGACTACCCTGAATTACTGCAATGTCCATTTGTCCTGTTTATCCTAGTGATCATGGAGCACTATATTTGGTTTTTGCACTAATTCTACGTTGGTGTGCCTTGTAAGAGTGTGGTGTTGACACGACATGCTGTCCACCACCATGAGCGATGAAGACATTATTATGGTCCCACTGTTTGGTGTACGTAATGTACTGCCAAAATGAAAACATGGAACATTACCACGACAGTTCAGTGTCTTGGCTACACTGATAAATTCTGATGGGAAAAGAACTTCAAGTTGTGTCACTTGGTGTTGTACTTCTGTGGAAAGATATGGACTTTCAGAGCAGCTGTGTGCAATCTAAAGTGCTACAACCATGATGCAATCCTTCCCTTTCCTATCCTGGTTCTTGTCACATAAAGAAAAATTTTTTTGGTAACATCATTTATGTTCATAGGTTATACATTTTTCGATTTGTTGAACTCCAGTGCGAGTACACTTATGGCACTGGTCGACATGATGTTTGCCATTATGTTTATTTGTTGTGAAAATGCTAAAGACATTTTTCAGTGCATGTGCACTTTGGACATGATTTTTTTTGCCATTATGTTTATTTATTGCGAAAATGCTAAAGACATTTTTCGATTTGTTCTGAAGTACAGTATATGTACACTCTTGTCTTTTATATTGTATATACATTTTTTTTTATTTTCTGAACTACAGTGCATGTGCACTCATGTCACTTGTCAACATAATATTTTTTGCCAGTCTGTTTATTTGTTCTGAATATGCTAAAGAATTTTTTCAGTGCCTGTGCACTTTGTTATCTGTCAAAAAAATTTGTATATACATTTTTCTGATTTGCTACTATGTTTTGTATTCACATTTTGTCTTTGTCTGATATATTTTGTACTTAGTGCGTGTGCACAACATTTAAATATTCTGTAAGTTGTAGGATTTTGTTAATTAAAGAAAAATTTTGCCGCGCTTGGCAAGTCCAAATGACTCACCATCGCTGCCAAATTTTTGCCCCCCCAGTGGAGGGTTATGAAACACGTATGTAACATAGCAGCGATGGCGAGGCATTGTAGCATCTGTGACCAGAGAGTATGCGCTTGACCGCGCGAGTGTTGCGAGCGGTTCTCAGTCTGTCAGTTCAGTCGTGGCGAGTCTGTGAGGTAGTCGTTGCGAGTCTGTAGCTCTGTCTAGTTGTCGCTATGCAGAGCAGTACTCTGTCAGTAGTCGTCGCGTGCTGTACGCTAATAGTCGTCATGCAGAGCGGTCGGTCAGTAGTAGCAGCCCAGTGCGGTTGTGTGATGTAGGCGGTCGGCAACACTGGTCAAGATGGTGAATAAGGTATACTATTAATTAATATAATCATTAGATAATGTAAAAATTTATTTATTGTAATTATTCTCCAACAAGTCCCCCAATAATAATTTTTATTTCAAAAGCATTTTCTCAAAAATTTAATTTTTTATTGAACTAAAGATTTCGTTGCACTTCCCATTTCATTCCGCTTCTTTTGAAGAAAAATTTCACTAAAATCACAAAAAAAGAGAATATTATTATTTGCAATGCAGTTCCTCCAAGCGGTGTGCAACAACAAGAGCAGAAATGTGACATCCATTTATTCTGAGGTAAGACTTTAATTCTGATTGTTTTACACAGGGCCAAAGACCGATATTTCGGTTTAATTAAATTTTCTTATCACTGAATGGACTTTAATTTTTCATGAGGAATTTATATTTGAGTCAGATTGCGAATTTCACATTTTGTTGCCATTGTCAGTACATTTCATTGTGGGCAGGTTACGCATAGCGCAATGTCCATTAACATTTCTTAAATAATATTGTCCATACTTTTTCAAAATTATTGTGGGGAGGTTACACTCGGCTCCCATTTGTATTAAGTATTGTCCTTTATTTCTTTTAAAATTACGGTGGGGAAGTTACAATATATATATATATATATATATATATATATATATATATATATATATATTCTTCAGTATAACATCACAGACTTAGTCAAAATCTCTTTCGAAGCTATAATTCATACTAATTTCTCAGATAACGTCTTATAAACTAACTATTATGCTATACCTGGCTTACCTTTTTGCCTGGTAAAACTTTTTTTTTACTGTGGTTGGTGAAGCTCTCCTTTCTTTCGGGAGTGCTAGTCCTGCTAGTTTCGCAGGAGAGCTTCTGTAAAGTTTGGAAAGTAGGAGACGAGGTACTGGCGGAAGTAAATCTGTGAGGACAGGGCGTGACTCGTGCTTGGGTAGCTCAGATGGTAGAGCACTCGCTCGCGAAAGGCAAAGGTCCCGAGCTCGAGTCTCGGTCCGGCACACAGTTTTAATCTGCCAGGGAGTTGCATCAGGATCCATTGCAAGTACTGTGACAGCTACGCGGGAGGTGAGGAAACTTCGATTTCATGGTCGAGCGGCTACCCATAAGCCACACATCACGCCGGTAAATGCCAAACGACGCCTCGCTTGATGAAAAACGTGGGAACATTGGAAGACTGAACAGTGGGAAAACGTTGTGTGGAGTGACGAATCACTGTATACGAAGTGGCGATCTGATGGCAGGGTGCGAGTGCGGCAGTTGCCCGGTGAACGTCATCTGCCAGCGTGTGTAGTGCCAACAGTAAAATTCGGAGGAAGTGGTGTTATGGCGTGGCCGTGTTTTTCATGGAGGGGGCTTGCACCCCTTGTTTTGCGTGGCACTACGACAGCACATGCCTACATTGAAGTTTTAAGCATCTTCTTGCTTCCCACTGTTGAAGAGCAATTCGGAGATGGCGATTGCTTCTTTCAACACTATCGAATACCTGTTCATAATGCACGGCCTGTGGTGTAGTGGTTACACGACAATAATATCCCTGTAATGGACTGGTCTGCACAGAGTCCTGACGGAATCCTATAGAACACCTTTGGGATGTTCTGGAACGCCGACTTCGTGCCAGGCCTCACCGACTGACATCGATACCTCCCCTCAGCGCAGCACTCCGTGAAGAATGGGCTGCCATTCCCCAACAAACCTTCCAGCATCTGATTGAACGTATGCCTGCGAGAGTGGAAGCTGTCATCAAGGCTAAGGGTGGGCCAACACCATACTGAATTCCAGCATAATCGGTGGCGGGCGGAACGAACTTGTAAGTCATTTTCAGCGAGGTGTCCGGATACTTTTGATCACATAGTGATCTCGATGAAACTTGGTTCTTACATAGAATGATCTGCTACAGTAATGCTGAATATAATTTATAGCCGGCCGCGGTGGTCTAGCGGTTCTAGGCGCTCAGTCCGGAACCGCGCGACTTCTACGGTCGCAGGTTCGAATCCTGCCTCGGGCATCGATGTGTGTGATGTCCTTAGGTTAGTTAGGTTTAAGTAGTTCTAAGTTCTAGGGGACTGATGACCACAGATGTTAAGTCCCATAGTGCTCAGAGCCATTTGAACCATTTTTATAATTTATAGAAATATGCAATGAGACGAACGGAAACGACACTTTTATTCAAATACAGTAATTACTCTAAATTCGCCGCATTTTATGGTGGTACCCTGGACATTACAAAAGGCGGGTCGTAGTTGTTAATACTGTCTGTTCACCACGGACGGCAAAGCATGCTCTGCGACATGCATCTGTGTTGGCAACAAGTTTAGTAAGGAATTCTTGTGGTAGGGTGACGTACTGCACCTCTGACCACCCATTAGTTACCAACCACATTGGTGGGTGGATGTAACGCCCTACGACGAGAACTCCCTATCAAGCACGTGGCCAGCTTGGGAGTTGGTTCAAATTGCTCTAGCACTATGGGACTTAACTGCTGTGGTCATCAGTCCCCTAGAACTTAGAACTACTTAAACCTAACTAACCTAAGGACATCACACGCATCCATGCCCGAGGCAGGATTCGAACCTGCGACCGTAGCGGTCCCAGCTTGGGAGAATCTTGCAGAGCATTTACTGCAGCCCGTGCCGATCACAGACCTAGTAAAACCACGGCCCGTCTCTTGTAACGTCCAGGAGATCAGTATGATTATTGCCCTTGAGTAAAAGCGTCATTTCTGTTTATCTCGTCTCACTGTGCTTTTATTTTCGTTACTTTCTGAACTACGCTGTAGCACTTCTTCCTATATATGGTCTAAGCTTCAGCGAGCAGTGTTACTTGACAGCGATACACCCAGCGAAAGTGTGATAGGTCGTACCTGTGTTAAGTTCGGCATACAAATACAAGTCCTCCAGTTTGAGACGGGTGCTTTTGTGCATAAAATTTCCATCAACTAGTGACAGCCGATAATTTGCCAATTCTTTCGCCACTCTGTTCGCAAACTACCCGCTGGCCGCCTTTAATAGACAAGGCACCCGGCGCCAGCGGTGCGACCTTATTGTCGCCGCAGTGAAACCGCGCTCCGCACAATGCCGCTCCAATCCGCCACAAATTGCGCCAGCATTTCGACCTCCTGCTGAAATCAGCTGTGCGCCTCGCTTGCACGCCAGTATAGATTCGTCACGAACCCTGCTTCTGTTTACAGCGGTTTGATATTGCTGTGCACTCGAGCGCAGACTTCCCGATAGGGTCGGCATTCAGCCTTCGCTACAGTCCACGTTTTGCCGAATCATGTTGCCGATATCGAAAAAATGCCGGGCATTGTGTGTCATGAGAGAGATGCAGTTATTGTTAAGAGCTTGGCACGACTCCAGTCCTGACTCATTACTGCCTTTGAGTAACGAATGGCTACTGCATTATTCCGTGAAGTGTGAAGATTTGTGCTCCTCTGGTTAGTCGTTCGGTGGTGACGCGTTATTGGCCCCGGCATTTGAATAGAATGATGGAATATGTGAAACTCAAAGTAACAAACGTAGCATTTGTTTCTCATTGAGCAATGAGGCAACGGTCATTGTTGACGGTGACGCGCCTTCTATCTGTTGCATCTGATTCGCGACCAAGAAGAATGCACTGACTTTAAAATAAAATTGCCTCCTGAAGTTTTTACCGTTTGCGAGCCGTAGTAATGTAACACCACCAGCGGTTCAGTGGGGCTTGTGTTTGAAAGAAGCGACAGCAGCACTTCACAGTTTTGGGACAATGGCCAGATCATATGTAATTTGTGTTTTCTCAAAATGATCGCAAGTCGGTGTTATACGAAACGCAAATAAACCCAGGGACGCGCTTTGTTTATAGCAGAATGAAAGGTATGGCTGAACGAGAAGTGCATTCGGCATATTGCCTCTCTTTGCCATGACCTGGTAAGATGACAGCTCCAGCTAGCTTTTCTCAAACAAATAATACAACAACAAAAATCACAACTCATATCCCACTCAAAAATTGAGGGGAGCAGATTTCATTTTAAACGAAACATAGATATAGCCCGTTCTTAACATACTTAATTATAAATCAAAACTATTTCTACTACAGAGAGACTTAAATAAGATACGTCTGCTCAATTCGATAGCGACAAGAGATAAGAGTTCAGTTTGCTGAGCGGAGCTTCCCTCCTCGCTCACATTTTGTTAAAAACCTTTTGAAAATACGTTTCCTCCAATTCGTTTCTGGTAAAGGCTGATTTCTCTGCTATTGGTGATCTGAATTTACAGTTCATACATAGACAACGTGAAATATTTCTTTAAGAAAAGAGCGGACAATCGTGCAAGAAAATCACTTTGAAATATTTAACATAGATGACTTTCTTCAAGTATTGCTTCAGTGGCTACGAGGTTATATGTCTGGCTGTATACTCCGTGGGGTGGGGCTAAATAGTAAGTTAGTGATTTATTATTTCTTTCACATTTGATAATAGTTTGCTGGTGTGAGAAATTAAAGGCTGCTCCGTGGTTTGAAGTCGAAGTGATAGTTCGATTTCTGTTTTGCTGGTTAAGTCGAGGTCGACGGAAATCAGAGCCCATCATATCCAACAGGAACATGCTTAGTAAAGAAATGATATGTTCAAATCAAACTGCGAGTGGAAGACTACTTTTTTACAGTATGTGTACCAATAATAGAAAGAACAGCTGAGGAGAGAAGTCTACAGCAAATCACTTACTCTCTAATCTGTTCATACACTGAAGCGTCAAAGAAATTCGTATAGGTATGCGTAATCAAATAAAGAGATGTGTGAACAGGCAGAATATGGCGCTGCGGTCGGCAACGTCTATATAAGACAATGAATAAGTGTCTGACGCAATTGTTAGATTGGTTACTACTGCTACAATGGCAGGTTATCAAGATTTAAGTGAGCCTGAACGTTGTGCACGAGCGATGGAACACAGCATCTCCGAGATAGCGATGAAGTGGGCATTTTCCAGTACGACCATTTCAGGAGTGTACCGTGAATATCGGGAATCCCGTAAAACATCAAATCTCCGACATCGCTGCGGCCGGAAAAAGAGCCTGCAAGAACGGGACTAATGACGACTGAAGAGAATCGATCAACGTGCCAGAAGTGCAACCCTTCCGCGAACTGCCGCAGATTTCAGTGTTGGGCCATCAACAAGTGTCAGGATGTGAACCATTCAAAGAAACATCATCGATATGGGCTTTCGGTGCCGAAAGCCCGCTCGTCCACCCTTGATGACTGCACGAAACGAAGCTTTACGCTTCGTCTGGGCCCGTAAACACCGACATTGGACTGTTGATGACTGGAAACATGCTGCCTGGTCGGACGAGTCTCGTTTCAAATTGTATCGAGTGGATGGACGTGTACGGGTATGCAGACAACCTCATGAATCCATGGACCACGCATGTCAGCAGGGGACTGTTCAAGCTGGTGGAGACACTGTAATGGTGTGGGGCGTGTGCAGTTGGAGTAATATGGGACTCCTGATACGTCTAGATACGACTCTGACAGGTGACACGTAGGTAAGCGTCTTGTCTGATCACCTGCATCGATTCATGTCCATGGTGCATTCCGACGGACTTGGAGAATTTCAGCAAGACAATGCGACACCCCACAAGTCGAAAATTGCTACAGCGTGACTCCAGGTAAGCTCTTCTGAGTTTAGACACTTAAACTGGCCGCCATACTCCCCAGACATGAACACTATTGAGCGTATCTTGGATGCCTTGCAACGTGCTGTTCAGAAGAGATCTCCACCTCCTCGTATTCCTGCGGATTTATGGGCAGCTCTGCAGGATTCATGGTGTCAGTTCCCTCTGGCAATACTTCAGACAACAGTCAAGTTCATGCCACGTAATGTTGCGGCACTTCTGCGTGCTTGCGGGGGCTGTACGCGATATGAGGCAGGTATACCAGTGTCTTTGGCTCTTCAGTGTAGTTTCATTTCGTTTCTTCCCCCCCTCCCCCCTCCCCTTGTGGGCGCGGGTTTACTTTTGTTAGACAGCGTGTTCTGTTTCCCTGGATTACATTACTTATAACTGCCTTCAGTAACAATAATATTTACTTATATTAACAATTATGGTTTAATTATCAATTTCATTTCAATTGAAGGAGGAGGGGGAGAAAGGGTAGGAAAGGGAAGGGACTATTGCTATCAGCTGAAACAGGACTTTGTACAGCATCAGAGGCGACGAGTGTATCTGGGACTGTAAAACAGTTAAGATCCTTAGACGCCAGGAAGGCATCTGGCCCAGACCGAACCTCCTAAGATTATATGTAGACTATGCTACAAATATAGCACCATTCTTATCCATCATGTATCAGAGACCATTGGAACAGCGGAAAGTTCCACGGAACTGGAAGAAGCCATAGGTCATAGCAATCTATAAAAAGGGTAGAAAATCGGATGCACATAATTACCGGCCAATTTCACTGACGTCGATTTGTTGTAGAATCATGGAACATATTTTGTGTTCAGATATAATGACCTCCTTTCTAGGCTCTGAGAAGCTCATCTGCAGAAACCAGCACAGTTTTAGGAAACAGCGGCCATGCGAGACACAGCTAGCCCTCTTTGTGCATGATATGCAACAGGCTCTATATACCGCTCCCAGGTTGATGCCATCTTTCTCGACTTTCGAAAGGCGTTCGACTCAGTTACGCACTATCACTTCCTCCAAAAACTGAGCGCTTACAGCCTATTCGATGACATATGCGGTTGCATAGATAGTTTTCTAACAGACAGGGAGCAGTATGTAGCCTTGAATGGGGTGACTTCAACAGAATCAAGGGTAACTTCAGGTGTGCCCCAGGGCAGCGTAATAGGTCTACCGCTTTTTACGATTTACATAAACGATCTGGTTCATGGTATTGACAGTGGCATTAGACTGTTTGCCGATGATGCTGTAGTCTACAGGAGAGTAGTATCACACGAAAGTTGTGAACAAATCAGTGAGGATTAGCAGAAAATAAATGCGTATGTAATGACTGGCAGTTATCTCTCAATATTAGTAAGTGTAACCTGTTGCGTATAACAAGACGAAAATTCCCATCAATGTACGAGTACAAAATAAACTCCCAGTCTTTGGAAACGGTAACATCCGTCAAGTATCTGGGTGCGACTATTCGGAATGATGCCAAGTGAAATGATCAGATTACACAAGTAACGGGCAAGGCGAGCTCTCGATTCCGGTATATTGACAGTATCCTGAAGCGATGCAGTCCTTCAACAAAGGAAATTGCTCACAATACGTTAGTTCGTCCAGTCTTAGAGTATTCTTCGTCTGTATTGGACCCTTACCAGTTGGGTCTGATTCAAGAGATTGAGAAGGTCCAAAGAAGAGCGGCAAGGTTCGTGACTGGTACATTTAGCCATCGCGAAAGCGAAAGCGTTACAAACATCATAGAAAGCCGGCCAGTGTGGCCGAGTGGTTCTAGGCGCTTCAGTCCGGAACCGCGCGATTGCTACGGTCGCAGGTTCGAATCCTGCCTCGGGCGTGGATGTGTGTGATGTCCTTAGGTTAGTTAGGTTTAAGTAGCTCTAAGTTCTAGGGGACTGATGACCTCAGATGTTAAGCCTCATAGTGCTCAGAGCCATTTTAGCCTCACAGAAAGTTTGAAGAGGGACACACTTGCAGACACACGAAGCGCTAAACGGAAGGGGCTGCTCACTAAATTCCGAAATCTGATCTCCGCCGAGGATGTAGAGCATATATTATTACCACCTACTTACAAATCGCGCAATGATCACCATTCAAAGATAGGGGAAATTAGGGCTCGTACTGAGGCGTTCGGACAATCGTTTTTCCCTCGCGCGATCCGCGAGTAGAACAGAGGGGGGGAAATATGACTTTGTCGCGAAATGTGCCCTCTGCCACACACCGCTTGGTGGCTAGCGGAGTATATATATGTAGATGTAGAGTGAAAATGTGTGCCGGACCGGGAGCCGAACCCAGGATCTCCTGCTTATTAGGCAGTTGCATTAACCACTGCACACGGCACGCATCTCTGCTGATCCACACTCCCGCCCAGCGCTACCTGTCCGCAGTCCCTATCCATGTCTTCCACGCTCGCTTCAAGAAAACATCGTTTAGGGATGAGTGAAATCAGAAGGTAATTTCCCCTTCAGAGGGAGACGAGGCGCGAGCAGCACCGCACAGTGGCTTCGGCGAGACAGAAGAGGGGCGTTGCGGCTGGCGGAGGCGGCCGCGCCTGCCGGCGTGACGGCAGGTGACTGCCGACGTCATCTGTGACAGGCTGCCTGCTAGAGCAGCGTCCGTGGCGAGCTGTCTCATAACGGAGCTGCGCTCCTCTCTCCCGCCTTGTCAGACACCTGCCGCAGGTCCCGTTTGGCGACAAATGCCAGCCGCCAAGCCCGCACGCCGTTCTCGTCTCACACCAGCCGCACCAGACACGGCTCTCGTAAAGAACCCAAACGTACCACCAGTCTAGCAACTGGTATTCGAAAAACCGACCGCTTAAAATCGACACCAGTATTTTTCGGTATTTGTTTGGTCTCGCCTACAACAAATTTTTTTAATTTTACTAATAACCGAGCAAAAAAAAAAAAAAAAAAACTGATTAACCACAACAGCAGTGCTAAAATACAATGAAGGCTTTCACGACCGGATGGTACTGTTGTTGATAATTCTTCCGGGTTATATGGCCGTGGTCCATGGAATACTTCTATTCCTTACGTTTCGTCCAATACTACGTTGGACATCCTCAGAGGTATGGCTGGTTCTGTTGAGTCCTGCCGACTGACGAGTGGGGCGTCAGAGAGCGGCCTAAATACCGAGGAAAGTGGACGCGGTCTAGCTTGCACATAGTAGCAGAGAGAAAACTAGTCGAAGATAAAATGCAACTATCGATAAAAGAGGTGTAATCAAAAGTTTAGTGGACAGGGCAAAACGGGTTTGTACGCCGGAACATCTGGATACGGAACTGAATCATCTGAAACAGGCCTTCGAAAAGAATGGGTACTCAAACAGGGAAATTAATAGAGTCTTAAGACCTAATTACAGCAGGTCAAAGGACAAGGATGGTACAGAACAATGGAAGAACACGGTGTCTTTACCTTTCATTAGTAAGGTTACAGATCGAATCGGCAAAATTTTGCTGAAACATAAAGTGAAACTTGTATTCAAACCTACCAGAAAAATAGGACAAGTACTTCGTTCTGTTAAAGTTAGAAGGTCACCATTATCATCTAGCGGTGTGTATAAAATTCCGTGTACCTGTGGCAAGGTCTATATTGGTACTACGAAAAGAAGTGTGAATACGAGGGTAAAGGAGCATAAAAGTCTTTGCCGACTGGGTAAAATAGATAAATCGGCCGTTGCGGAACATGCACTTCAGTCCGGTGACCATGTAGTTAACTTTTCTGAAACTACAGTTTTAAGTGCTACCACGAACTATTATCCACGACTGTACAGGGAGGCTATTGAAATTTATAAACATGAAGATAATTTTAATAGAAAAGAAGAGGCCTTGAAATTAAGCGAGATATGGACAGAATGGCGTTACAGAATCGATAAGTGTTTTTTATCTATGACGGACTATTATCGATAGTTACATTTTATCTTTGACTAGTTTTCTCTCTGCTACTATGTGCGAGCTAGACCACGCCCACTTTCCTCGGTATTTAGGCCGCTCTCCGACGGCCGACTCGTCACCAGCACAAACGTCAAGTAAGAAAAAACACCCACTATGTTATCCCACATTTTCACCCCATCATTTAAGAAGGTGAAGCTCACAAAGCGCTAGTACTTCGCCCCCAGCAGAGGGTTCAGCCCTCGGTCAAGTGCGTCTGCGTCTGCCGACTCGTCAGCCGGCAGGACCCAGCAGGACCAGCCATACCTCTGAGGATGTCCAACGCAGTATTGGACGAAACGTAAGGAATAGAAGTATTCCATGGACCACGGCCATATAACCCGGAAAAATTATCAACAACAGCAGTGCTAAAACTTTTCGCTTTTAAGCAAACCCTTTTTATCTTTTTTATCAGTTTCAACATTTTGTCGACAGGGAAGCAGTAAAATGTTTATTAACGATTCTGTCAACAGCCGTAGTATTTATACTGGGCACCTAGTTCGGACCTTACAGACTCATTTTCTAGCCTGGCCTACTGCGGCTGCACTGGCAGTGCCTGAGCCTAACATCAAGGTGCCAACACACGTTTTATAAACGTTTGCATAACGAATGCCACAGTCCGAGCATGCCTCTTACCAAGTCAAAATCGAACTGGTACAGAACTCATCATCATCATCAGTGTTCTGCCAAAAGGCAGGTATTCACATGGTAATTCTCCAGGCTGTCCGGTCTTCTGCCATCCCCTTCAGGTCTGCATAATTTCCTCTTCCCTTTATGTCGTCAATCATCTTGCGTCTCCTTCTTCCTCTCAGTCTTCTCCCACAAACCAGTCCTTCCAAACCATCTGCTAGCAAGCAATCCCTTCTCAGTGAGTGTCCCAACCAGTTCTTTTTCCTTTCTCTTACAACCTTCAGCAGACATTTTTTCTCACCAACCCTTTCCAGTATTCTTTCATTACTCACTCTTTCCATCCAGCTTATTCTCTCCATTCTCCTCCACATCCACATGTCAAATGCTTCTAACCTTTTCTCATCTTCTCGTCTCAACGTCCATGTTTCTTCGTCATATAGTGCCACACTCCAGACAAAACATTTGCCAAGCCTTTTCCTTAGACGTTTATCTAATTTGCCACATAAGAGTCTCCTGTTTCTGTTGAATGCGTAACGTCGACTTCGGCATTTCGGCCGAGCTCACCGAGCCAGTCGTGTGCCGGGGTGGGCCCTGACATAATCTATATACATACGAGGTGCATTCAAGTTCTAAGGCCTCCGATTTTTTTTCTCCGGAATGGAAAGAGATAGAAACATGCGCATTGTTTTAAAATGAGGCCGCGTTCATTATCAATACGTCCCAGAGATGGCAGCACCGTACGGCAGATGGAATTTTACCACCAGCGGCGAGAATGAGAACTGTTTTAAATACTTAAAATGGCGACGTTTACCTTACTTGAACAGCGTGCAATCATTCGTTTTCTGAATTTGCGGTGAAACCAATTGAAATTCATCGACAGTTGAAGGAGACATGTGGTGATGGAGTTATGGATGTGTCGAAAGTGCGTTCGTGGCTGCGACAGTTTAATGAAGGCAGAACATCGTGTGACAACAAACCGAAACAACCTCGGGCTCCCACAAGCCGGTCTGACGACACGATCGAGAAAGTTGAGAGAATTGTTTTGGGAGATCGCCGAATGACTGTTGAACAGATCGCCTCCAGAGTTGGCATCTCTGTGGGTTCGGTGCACACAATCCTGCATGACGACCTGAAAAGGTGAAAAGGGTCATCCAGGTGGGTGCCACGAATGCTGACGGACGACCACACGGCTGCCCGTGTGGCATGTTGCCGAGCAACGTTGACGCGCAACGACAGCATGAATGGGACTTTCTTTTCGTCGGTTGTGACAATGGATGAGACGTGGGTGCCATTTTTCAATCCAGAAACAAAGCGCCAGTCAGCTCAATGGAAGCGCACAGATTCACCGCCACCAAAAAAATTTCGGGTAACCGCCAGTGCTGAAAATTGATGGTGTCCATGTTCTGGGACAGCTAGGGCGTAATCCTTACCCATTGCGTTCCAAAGGGCCCTACGGTAACAGGTGCATCCTACGAAAATGTTTTGAAGAACAAATACCTTCCTGCACTGCAACAAAAACGTCCGGGAAGGGCTGCGCGTGTGCCGTTTCACCAAGACAACGCACCCGCACATCGAGCTAACGTTACGCAACAGCTTCTTCGTGACAACAACTTTGAAGTGATTCCTCATGCTCCCTACTCACCTGACCCGGCTCCTAGTGACTTTTGGCTTTTTCCAACAATGAAAGACACTCTCCGTGGCCGCACATTCACCAGCCGTGCTGCTATTGCCTCAGCGATTTTCCAGTGGTCAAAACAGACTCCTAAAGAAGCCTTCGCCGCTGCCATGGAATCATGGCGTCAGCGTTGTGAAAAATGTGTACGTCTGCAGGGCGATTACGTCGAGAAGTAACGCCAGTTTCATCGATTTCGGGTGAGTAGTCAATTAGAAAAAAAATCGGAGGCCTTAGAACTTGAATGCACCTCGTATAGTGCCTGTTCTTTCGGAATAGTCGAAATGCCGCGAGTAAGGAGGCTAATGAACAGGGGCACTACATCAGTAATGTGTGATATGAGAATCAGGATGTGACGGCAGGAGTCCTTGGGTAGTCCATGCGGTTGTGGTGACCACAGTGTCCGGATGGCGTCGTGGTCAGTGCATCTGCTTAATAAGCTGGAGATCCGAGTTGGAGTTCTGGCCCGGCACAAATTTTCGACTTGCCCCATGGACATAAACAAATGGCCACCGGCAGCTAACGTCTTTAGTTTCTTTAACATTATTGCCGGTAATAGCCCAGGCGTGCTACATTGTCACAATGTTGTGGTGAAGCGAGAGAGATCTCCTCGCGTCTTTTCTACTTCCGGTGCGTTTCGTGCAGTGCAGGCCAGGCGGTGAACTTGGTGAAGCGCCTTGAGAAGGAAGTTGGCTTGAGTAGACTATAAGTCTGGCACATGACATCGAAGACTATGAATCCGTTACTCCAGAGCGACCGTAGAGCAAAATTATTCGGTGAGAACCTTACGCCGCTTTCACACTATACGGTTTTGACCGTACGGCAAAAAGCCGTACGAGTTTTAGCCGTGCCTGTGTTGCTTTCACATTACACGGCTTTTTGACGTGACCAGTTGTTGGTGTCTATTCAGTTTGCTTAATGTGTGTATCAAGATGAACCGTAAACGAGTTGTTGCTTTGTGGTTGCTTCATCGTCGCCGCAAAAGAAAAGGTCGTCTTTTGTGGGTACACCCCATTAACCAGAGAAGAGACGAAGTGGGTTTATTTTATACACTCTTTGAAGATTTGAGGAACGACGGAAATAAATTCTTTAACTATTTCCGAATGTCTATTACCTCGTTTGACGAATTACATAGAAAACTAAAGGATGTGTTACAACGACAAAACACACAATTCCGCAATTGCATCCAACCTGTTCAAATGCTGGCTATCACGTTAAGGTAATTTAATACATAAAAACTAGTTCTGTTTATTTACTTATTTATTTGTGTTTTACATTTTTATTACGCTCAGATTATGAAGTAGAAAAGTCAATATCAATATCAGCAGTTGAAACCAAAGAGTTTGTAGCAGGACTGACTGTACTGTCACTTTGTGGCGACAGGCTCTCTGCAAAAACGTTGTAGAACTGCGTTGTTGATGGTGGGCCTTCATGGCTACTTGTGGAAGGCGAAGGGTATGGTGGTGGCACTTTATTAATTCGTTGATAAGAACTGCGACCTTGAGAAGTCTGTAATGGTTGTTCGAGAAAAGTAGTTGGGTTTGGTGCAGCTGGAGGAGGACGAATCTGATGCGTATGGTAAGAGGATATTGGAGCAGCATTTTCCATAGGTGAATAAGAATAAGCTTGAAATCTATTATTATAGGGCATGGGAGGTGTGTAATGGGTAAATGGAGGAGGTTGAGCTGTCAATATATTTCTCCTTTCATATATATTTTCTATAACTTTGAGGACTCCCATCTGAAACTGAAGATAATCCTGTTCATCAAATTTTTCCAGATGAGGCTTCAGACTAAGTAAAAATGACATTTTGCTGCAAGGTTTGTCTTCTTCCAGAGCTCGTAATATTTTCATTTCGATTGCATCAGGTTTTCTATGTTTTCTGTTTGTATGGCACTCGCTTTTGGATGTTTGTTGTGTGGGTGCTGTATCAAATGGCCCAGAAACATTCTCAGTATTTTCGACGGAGCCCTGCGTTTCTATATCTTCTTCCAGTCTGGCGGTGCGTTCCGATTGAAAACTGTCCTCCGTCTCTCGAGCATCATACAGCTTTTTTAGAAACTGCAGCTGATCAGAATATACATACTTTTTCATTTTCTTTGCTGCTGAGCCACTTTTTTTCGCAGCTTGAATTTTTATGTTTGACTTCACAAAGGAGTCTCGTAGATTGGTCCACCTCCGTATTACTTCTATACCTACATCAAAAGAAAACAAAACTGTATGAAAACATTTTAATTTTGTATAGAAAAAAGCAAAACTGTAACAAAAAATGTCCACTGCAAACTAAATGTCACTGATTTTTTTTCGTTTTGTTCAGGTATCTGGCAAGCGGTTGTTCCTTCACTGACTTACATTTCCAGTACAGAATTGGGATTTCTACAGCAAGTAAAGTGGTTAATGATGTATGCACAGCAATTTGGTCATCACTGCGGGAAGAATGTATACAAAGACCGACCAAAGAGGTATGGGAATCAATAGCGGCTGGATTTGAACGTACTGCTAATTTCCCCCACTGCTTAGGAGCGGTGGATGGAAAACATATCCGTCTTACTGCCCCATTTAATAGCGGATCAATGTACTTCAATTACAAAGAATACTTTTCTGTGGTTCTGATGGCTGTAGCGGATTCCAACTACAGGTTCATTTATGTCGACGTAGGAAGTTATGGCAAAGACTGTGACTCTTCAGTGTTCAGACGGTCCAGTTTATGGAAGTCAATAGAAAGTAATTCCCTGGAATTTCCAGACGTCCAATGTCTGCCTGGTACGGAAGGTCCAAAAGTACCCTACTTCTTCGTGGGAGACGCAGCATTTGGCCTACACACGCATTTGCTCCGGCCTTTTGGGGGAACAAACTTGACAGTTGAGAAACGTGTATTTAATTACCGTTTGTGCAGAGCAAGGAGGTATGTGGAATGTGCTTTTGGCATCCTCACCAATAAGTGGCGGTTGTTTCACCGACCTTTAAATGTTCATCCAGATTTTGCAGTAAAAATGGTTAAAGCTTGCATTGTTTTACACAATTTTGTACGTCAGAGAGATGGATTTATAATTGAAGACACCACATCCTTCACTGGTTTGGAAGACTTAGCCCAAGATGCCAACATAAGAGGAGGACTGACAGCCAACGCCATAAGGAACACTCTTTGTAAATATTTTATGACAAATGCTGGAAGCGTGTCATGGCAGATGTCAAAGATATAAATTAACAAGCCTTTTCCTTTTTGTAGATTGTTTGTGAAAGCCTGCGACTGTATAGTAAATAGTTTTCTTTATAAATAAATTACTGCTACCACTCACGTTTTTAATCGTTTTGTTTATATTTTGTACGACGCGTTTCGGGAAATAATTCCGATCTTCAAGTGCGTTTTTTTCTCTAAGTTTTCATTATGTGTAGTGTTTTTTTATTTGTGAGGTCTTGTGCGTGTTTCTCTTATAAATTACAGTAAAGAAAACAGAATGCAAGACCTGACACATAAAAAGACACCACACATGATGAAAACTTAGAGAAAAACGCACTTAAGGATGGGAATTATTTCCCGAAACGCGTCGTGCAAAATATAAACAAAACAAAAAAAACGTGACTGGTAGCAGTAATTTACTTATAAACAAACGATTTACTTTTAGAATAAAATTTATAACGTTAAATAAAAACTGTTTAAAACGTATTAAATGTAATATTAATATATTAAATAAATACTTACCAAACGCATTTTTATCTTTGTCTTCCATCTCATCAAAATCTTGCTTCAGTGCTACGCAAACTTCCCGCCAAGCATTCTTTGTAGCAATACGATCTCTATACGCATCTAGAGTTTTGTCCCACAGAACAGGTCTTACTTCCACCAAGGTTATCAAAAGTTCAGTATCAATTTCATCCATTCTTCTACACTTTTCAGTAAACAAGAATAAACACAAATGAATAAAACGACACTACAACGAACTAGTCGACGCCGTACGGCTCAAAACCGTCCAGTGTGAAAGCATGCACTTAGTCACGTAGGCCACTGTTGTCGAACTTGCCGTACGGCGACCGTCTGTTGTAGTGGCAAGACACGGCTGCAGCACGGCACGGCAGCGGCATTTTGCCGTCGCCGTATAATGTGAAAGGCGCCATACATTTCTTCACACCTACAGCCGTACGGCTTTTTGCCGTACGGTCAAAACCGTATAGTGTGAAAGCGGCGTTACGTTCAGCTTGTTGCCGTGGTCGCTTTGGATTTCACCCGAAGGTTGGTTCTGGAAGTTTACCTTTTCTTCTTTACATGGTTAAGATCATACCTGTGTGTTTATAGTATCGTCTAAATATTATTGTGGATTATAACATTTTACCGGTATTTACTGTAGACATCTTTTTCTGGGTCTGTTACTAACGGTTGAGTGCCGTTTTTAACTTATTACCCCTGCTAGGGGTCCTTTTGATAACCATCGTTTTTTTTTTTAAGTTATTGTGATAATTCAGGGAGTACCTAAGCAGAACATAGTTGAGCGGCGCTTAACCATAGCTATCTTTTATTCATACTCATTTCAGATGTTTTCAGAGTATATCTGACGTAACGCCTTGCTTGTCAGACTGGCATCTCTGGCATTTTTGTTAAAGCCAACTGTTACTACACGTATAAACTAGTTTCTTAACGATTTAAATGCTCTTGATCTTTTTGACTGCTGTTCTCTCTCTGTTTTAGTTCTGCATCATTTCTTGTCCTGACTAATATGAAGATTGTTATTACTATTGTAGGGCTCTAGTTGGCTTGGTATCAAGTAACGCATTATCACGTCGCCTGGTTTAATGCTTATGCCTGTGAAACTAATTATTTCAGAGATGCGTCTGTATTAGTCAAGCATTAACGCAGTTATCTCTCTTTCATTGTGCTGAGGTCAGAGTTTTTTGATTAATTCAACTTGTCATTCGAAGACCTTTATTGTGTCTTAATTTCACAAATATTTTCTAACAAATGAAATAAGTAAGCGTTGTTCTGTAGATTTAGTAAATATGAAGATCAGTTTTCAAGGCGAATTTTGTTTTATCGAATTCTATGTGAAAAATCCTTTTTATTTTGGAGAAGGCCAAGCTAGCTTGGGTTAATAAAATTGTTTATGCAAATTCCTGGTTAATAACTGTGCTTATTCGTGGTCTGGTACCTTGCCATTCCACGCTATCTCCTTCTTTCCCATCAAATTTCGTCCAACTTAGGTAGGAACGGTTTCGAATGCCAAGAATAATATGCACGACTACTGTATTATTTACCGTAAAGCTTATTCTCACTGACACGTGCAAAGGATCGCAGTGGCATCACACTTGATAATCGTAAGCAGGACAGATTTTCGTCGTTGGCAATTCGTAGACTAAAATTTTCTGCTTTGTGTGGAGCTCGATCGCCAGTGTGTCTGTTTTACAGCGCGATTCAAAGGCTCGGAAATTAAGTAGAAAAGCGAGGATCCAGAGAATACAAGAGTAAACGCGGGTCTCCCTTCGGGACCGGTCGGCTGTAGCGCTGTCTTTTGCAGAGCCGGAACGAACGAAATTGGCCGGGCGGAGAAGAAAGGCAGTTCTGGAAGTGGCCGCCCGTTGTTCATAAATAAACAAAGAACTCGGAAAGCGCGGGGAGTCTTTATCAAAAGAATATCCTGCAATGAGAGCGAGCGAATACAGCCGATGGTAACTCTTTGTACTGACGTCTTTTCAGTTCATTCAGATAGAATTTAGAGACACGAGACAGTCATTGTAACGTGAAGAAATTTCTTACTTTGCAGGGTTACCTGAACTTACTTCACAATACTGTTAGGGACAAAAAACAGATTTTTAACTTCGCCCTCTTACCTTATATTCCTGCGACACCAAAATTACGTTCGATTCTGCTAAATTTTTCATTACCTTCTAAGGGTAACCGTGTGGAGCTCTCGTAGCAGTTCTCTCTGCTTACACGAATTACAGTCGGGTGTTGTTAGACAGCCTTATATCTATGCTCCCATGCTCTCCACAAGTCACTGCGGACAGATACGAAACTTAGACGAGCCCTTCAAAGTCGGCTCACGGTTCGGTAGTCGGAAACTGTAGGCCAGTTCCTCTCCTTCTCCCCGTGCTGGAAAAATTTTGGCCGTGAAAATTTTGCCGCCTCTCAAGATTCGAAGCGATCGAGAACCACCGTACAAGTGCGTGTGGACCCGGCTGCAAAAGCAGGATTTAAGATTGCAGTATTAAAAACACTTTCAAATTGCTCGTGTTTGAGAGAAGATTCTGTATTCGAGATGTGTTAAGCTGGAGGGTACAGCATGTCCCTCACATACTACTAATAACAGTTGATACTCACTAAGCTTCAGCACAAACTGACTTACAGATTCCACTGGAATATGGCTTCAATATAAAAGCCGAAACAGATTTTAGAGTAAAATAAATAACTTCCTAGCAACTCGAGCGGTTGGTTATTCTTCAGTCAAGGGGACTAGATACTTCGGTCTCACTCAATAAGCCTTTTGGAACGAATATTTGATTTATCGTCTAACTATATGGAACAAGACAACGCAGAAAACTACTTGTTTTACAACAAATAAAGCGTTTACCTGGGATATTCAAGCATGTTTTCGTTACTCATAGTTTGTGTGTGATACCGCACGTATTTCGCAGTCGACGGAAAACTTTTGGATTCCTGATAATTAGTATTATTATTGGAAGTGCAGTTTTGTGGGTGGTACCGCGTTAGTTTGCTCTTCTGTACCTTCAAAATCTCGGCGTTTCCATCCGTTCGCTGTAAACTTCTTCAGGGATCGTCTGGTGTTCCTAAGCGTTTAGCCACTTGTATGGCTCTGAGCACTATGGGACTTAACATCTATGGTCATCAGTCCCCTAGAACTTAGAACTACTTAAACCTAACTAACCTAAGGACATCACACAACACCCAGCCATCACGAGGCAGAGAAAATCCCTGACCCCGCCGGGAATCGAACCCGGGAACCCGGGCGTGGGAAGCGAGAACGCTACCGCACGACCACGAGATGCGGGCTTAGCCACTTGTACACAGCAGAATACTACTGAAGAAGATCCCAGCAGAAGGTCGAAAATGTTGAAATAAAAGGGGATAATGGTGAGGCCTGAGCATCTTTGAGGTACTGTTATTATTCGCAATAGTGACGAAAGCTTGCAGACTTATTATTGCTACTAAACTGTTGACGATCAGGCCATGGATTCGACGTGCACAACTGTGGACGAGTGACAACGTCTCCCCTACAGTCTGAACTGAAAAGTATTTCATAGTCAGAAGCGTATATATTTACTGAATATGTGGAAAGGAATGTAGCGCTTAATAAACGTGAATGCTCACTCCCTGTATTGCACTGTTTGCTTAACAAAACCGCCGTGTCAGGGTGCAGTTCGTTACTTTCGGCACAATGTAGGGAGTGTATAGAGAGTGACTACAAGAAACAACGCGGGCAGGCAGTGGGAAGGCAAGCACGCTCCGCTTTCACTTGGTTCGATTAAGACACAGCTTCTCGCGTTTAAGTGTGACTCAGCCAGCGGATGCAACGTAAAAAAGAGTGAAGCTGTTCGCATTTGCGCTACACGTAAGAGTAAATGTAAGTAACGGGAGAGCCGTACCAATAAGTCGCTCAACATACGTGCGATCGAGGGCACACGAACAGTTCAAGGCACAAATGTTTCATCTTTATATGCACACGACGATACGAGAACCCCCATTCCGCAGTAGACTAATCGGAACACATTTGCAGCATTTGCGAAGACTGTTTTTAAATTTTTTCCTTTTGTCGTTCTTCATTTATGTATGAGACATGGAACTAGCCCTGGGTGTACTCCAGGTAGTATTGTACAAGTGTTACCGTTCGCGATGTGTGCAAGTGGTAGAAAGCGCCGAAAGCTCTGTGTTGCTGTTGATAGATAATGCTCTTGTACTCGGGGTAGTAACAAATTTCAAGTTTCGCCTCGGAAAAATAGTCACATAATTAATTATTTTTTCTTTACTGGTACATGTCTGTAATGTTGGTACATACTGGTTGCGTTACAGCACGGTAGCACGACGCTAAAGGGGCCCTCACACGTTCAATAATATTGCAAACGCGTCGTACATTGACCGTCTAAGGGCGCGTATTGGCGTATTTCAATACTACAAATACTAATCAACATGTGAGGTCAAATACTAACGGTCACAACAATGAACGAGGCATAGGGTGTTAGTATGCACTGTTTGTTTTCAAATTCCGTTTTTCAAGTCGTTTTTTAACCCAAAACAATATTAATAGACTCACGCGAGGGACGAACGTAGTGTCTAGGATAGTCAAAGGAGGATTCTCTATGACAGTGCTTAATCCTAAAATATAGTATAGGTTCGTATTCTACATAGTTTGAAATAAAGCTTCCACTTCGAAAAACACGTCATATATCTGCAATGACCAGTAGGAAATGCATGTGAATTTCACCAAATTATTACAAAACGTGTAACATTGTTTCATATTAATTGCCTGAACACATCTTTACCAGGCAGGTAATTTTACTATTTGTGCTTGTTGATAGTACAGAACAAAATTTCGAACATTCGAATGACTTGCCTGTCGCAACAAATCTCAAAGTTACTCTTGTCGACTGCTATTGACTTTCTCATTATAATGTATATTTTGTTTCTCCATTTTATCTCGTGTCAACATTAGTAACATAATGCAAGACATTTTTTGAAATCTTTCGAGTCCACGGTTCTGATCTGTCATAAATTAGATTGTGACCAGTCACTTTCCTCCAAACCTTTCTCACAGGCATTTTCTCTTTTCCGCTGTTTTCTGTTGCCGCAAGCTGAAACTATTATAATTGTAGCTCATACTTTTTTATGCGTTTTTGACATCTTAACCTTGTGAAAGCGCGTTGTCAACTGAAAAATTTTGCAGGACTGTTGATGGTGACGTAGCTCCAGTATATTGAAAGTTTGACAAACTACACTACTGGCGATTAAAATTGCTACACCACGAATAAGACGTGCTACAGAGACGAAATTTAACCGACAGGAAGAAGATGCTGTGATATGCAAATGATTAGCTTTTCAGAGTATTCACAGAAGTTTGGCACCAGTGGCGACACCCACAACGTGCTGACGTGAGGAAAGTTTCCAACCGATTTCTCATACACAAACAGCAGTTGGCCGGCGTTGCCTGGTGAAACGTTGTTGTGATGCCTCGTGTAAGGAGGAGAAATCCGTACCATCACGTTTCCGACTTTGATAAAGGTCGGATTATAGCTTATCGCAATTGTGGTTTATCGTATCGCGACAATGCTGCTCGCGTTGGTCGAGATCCAACGACTGTTAGCAGAATATGGAATCGGTGGGTTCAGGAGGGTAATACGGAACGCCGTGCTGGATCCGAACGGCCTCGTATCACTACCAGTCGAGATGACAGGCATCTTATTCGCATGGCTGTAACGGATCGTGGAGCCACGTCTCGATCCGTGAGTCAACAGATGGGAACGTTTGCAAGACAACAACCATCTGCACGAACAATTCGACGATGTTTGAAGCCGCATGGACTAGCAGCTCGCAGACCATGGCTGCGGTTACCCTTGACGCTGCATCACAGACAGAAGCGCCTGCAATGGTGTACTCAATGACGAACTTGACTGCACGAATGGCAAAATGTCATTTTTTCGGATGAATCCAGGTTCTGTTTACGGCATCACGATGGTCGCATCCGTGTTTGGCGACATCGCGGTGAATGCACATTGGAAGCTTGTATTCGTCATCGCCATGCTGGCGTATCACCCGGCGTGATGGTATGGGGTGCCATTGGTTACACGGCTTGGTCACCTCTTGTTCTCATTGACGGCACTTTGAACAGTGGACGTTACATTTCAGATGTGTTACGACTCATGGCTCTACCCTTCATTCGATCCCTGCGAAACCCTAAATTTCAGCAGGATAAGGCACGACCGCATGTTGCAGGTACTGTACGGGCCTTTCTGGATACAGAAAATGTTCCACTGCTGCCCTGGCCAGCACATTCTCCAGATCTCTCACCAATTGAAAACGTCTGGTCAATAGTGGCCGAGCAACTGGCTCGTCACAATACGCCAGTCACTACTCTTGATGAACTGTGGTATCGTGTTGAAGCTGTATGGGCAGCTGTACCTGTACACGCCATTTAAACTCTGACTCAATGTCCAGGCATATCAAGGCCGTTATTACGGCCAGAGGTCGTTGTTCTGGGAACTGATTTCTCAGGATCTATGCACCCAAATTGTGTCCAATGAATACCCGTTTATCATCTACATTTGTTCTTGGTGTAGCAATTTTAATGGCCAGTAGTGTGGTATTGTATTCAAATATTGAACGTGTGCAGGCGCCTTAAAGGAGTCAAAATAAAATGGCTGAGCCACTGATAAAGTGGAGAGTTATTTATAGGAAACTACAGTGGAAATTAAAATTTCGAATGTAAACATTAACAGTGAATTACAGATTAAAAGAAAAAAATAGGAGAAAACCGCCAGCGAAATGGGAAAAACGAAATATATTATCTGCAGATGAGTGGAAATCATTGTTGCACTAAGAGTATGTGAATATTTTTCATATGCCCGCGCACAGTAGAGAGTAGAGAGAATATCGGTAGTAGCAGGATATTGATGATTTTCTAGGCTGCCCGCCGTGGAGTCCTCGGCGCGCCGGGGCAAGGTGACGACACCGTGCATCGGATGACGCAACGAGAACTGCGAAAAAAGTCGCGGGCGGGTCCCGGTCTGCGAAACCGCTAGCCGGCAGCCGGCAGCGCCTGCCTGTATGCAAATGCGCCGCCAGCCCGCCTGCCGGCCAGATCAGATCGGATTCCCCACCAAGGCTGCGCCTGCCTGCAGACAGCACGCAGCGCCGGCCCCATCACCGCCACCGCCGCGAATCTCTTTTGCGCGGTGCTGCAGCCGACACTCTCCACGTTGTCGTCAGCGCTTGTGGCCGATAGACTGAGATCAAAGCGATTCTGTGCATCGTACAACACACACACTCAAGATAGCAAAACAGAGGTCACCTTATGAGAAAAACCAAAAAAAGCACTCCGTCTACAGGCCACAAGTGGCCCATCGGGACCATCCGACCGCCGTGTCATCCTCAGTGGAGGAGACGGATAGGAGGGGCATGGGGTCAGCACACCGCTCTCCCGGTCGTTATGATGGTATTCTTGACCGAAGTCGCTACTATTCGGCCGAGTAGCTCCTCAACTGGCATCAGGAGGCTGAGTGCACCCCGAAAAATGGCAACAGCGCATAGCAGCCTGGATGGTCACCCATCCAAGTGCCGACCACGCCCGACAGCGCTTAAGGGGGGTAGGATGTCAAACGGGCCGACTTGGAGCAGGATAGGCACCACAGGACTTTTTAATTTCCACTGTCTATACTTTTACAAGTAAATTCATAAAACTTTGTCAGCATGACCAGGAAGGATTCAGGATTCACACTTTCTAGCAGCGGAAGTTCAAAAACATAACAAAATAATTTTTTTTACATGTGAAATGTCATAATTTTTTCACTTACTATTGGCTGCATTTGTTGCTATAGGTACACTTTTCTTCATAAGAAACAGAGACTGTTCGATGAATTTTGCACAGCATACAAACCATACTTACAGGTCTCTGAAACTCTAAAATGTATTTAATTTATGAAAAATGAATGAACTGTTACGTTTTAAACTTTCTGTTTAGAAAAAAATCAATTTTTGTAGTTAATTACCCCAATTTTTACCACGGGTTTTAAAAGATTTGGAAAATTCTTAAGTTTCATACACCTGTAAGTATGATTTGTATGCTGTGCAAAATTCGTCAAAGAATCTCTCTTACTTGTGAAGCAAAATGTACCTGTAGCAACAAATGCAGCCAACAGTAAGTGAAAAAATGATGAAATTTCATATCTAAAAAAAATTATTTTGTTATGTTTTTGCACTTCCACTGCTATGAGTGTGAATTCTGAATCCTTCCTGGCCATGCTGACAAAGTTTTATGAATTTATTTGTAAAAATATAGACAGTAGAAAATAAAATGTCCTGTGGTGAGTCTCCTGCTCCAAGTCGGCCCGTTTGACGTCCTACCCCCCTTAACTTCGGTGATCTCACGGGAACCGGTGTAACCCCTGCGGCAAGGCCGTTGCCAGTAAAACCAAATGAAATCTTAAATGTGTGAATGTCAGAGATTGACCAAGCAACAAATTGCGTAATACTTGGACTGTAATACATCACTTTCAGGAGACATTAATTAGCAGAATTAGAGAAATTTAATGTAATACATTGCGCGTGGTACTATAAATTTTACAAAGCTAGGAAAGAAACCACTGCCAAAATTTTCCCTTTATTTCGGTCCCAGACAGAATACATGGAATCGATAAAAAAAGAAAAAGATACCTTACGAAAGTGGAAACAAAATTTTTCACTCACAAGATATGAAATTAAATACAGTAATACGAGCAGAATAGGGACAAATGGCTTTAAAAATATTGAAATATGCGTATTTTCGACTTAAAAGCCATAATAAATAGCTCATCACATTTCGGGCTTGCAGCTGCGGAAATTCCATCTACACTATGATCTTGAAGTCATACCTAGAGCAAATCAACAGCTACTCTCCCGGTTCACTCCGAGGGTGGCCAGAACATAACGAAAACGTAGTATCAGCGTTAGAGTTGAAATTTGCACCGCTACATGCCGAACATTTTATGAATTAAAAAGTAGAGACTACAGCACCGGTTTAGAGAGGAGCAGATTGCCAAAACAACAAACATACAAAGCCCCATCCATGAACCGTGGACCTTGCCGAAGTAGAGTGATTTGCGTGTCTCGATACAGTATTTGCGACCACAACGGATCCTCTTCGGTAAAATATTCCGGAGCTGAAATAATCCCTCATTCGAATTGCCGGGCGGAGCTACTCGAGAGGATATCGTCATCTGAAAAACAATACAGGCAGGCTACAGATCTCAGCGTGGGATGTTGGATCCTTTAATCGCACAGGTGGGTTAGGTATTGTAAAAAGAGAAATTAACAGGTTGAAGCAAGGTTGAAGTGCGGAATAATAGGGCTTCTCATCAATTCAGTGCAGCGACAGCAACACAAAATCAAATAGTGGTAATGCAGGAGTAGGCCTAACAATGAATGAAAGAATAAGAAAGCTATGAAGAGTACAATGTATGTTTTTTACTGACCAAGATAGACATGAAGCTAATACCCACAACAGTCTTTCAAGTTTACGTAGCAACTAGGACCTCAGATGAACAAGAGGATGAAAGCATGATGAGATAAGAAAAAAATTCAGATAGTTAAAGGAGACGAAAATTTAATTGTGATGAGCGACTGGAATTTGGTAGTATGAAAAAGAGAGGAGAAGGAAATATACGAGTTTGGGGGATAGGAATGAAACGGAAGCCACATTTCCAGCGACAGATATGGACTCTCAACATAATTTATTTGTTACTAAGTGTAGATTGAAACTGCATAAACTGAGAAATGCCAGGACATTTAAGAGATGGTATCAAGATAAACTGAAGGAATGAGATGTTAGAAGTTTCAGGAGTACTCGGCAAGGTAATGTTGGACTGAAACAGGAGTAAGGAATAGAGATGAAACATGAAAGAGAGAATCACGTAGATAAAAAGACAGACCTAGTAAAAGTTCCCAGATAAAGCTGGAGGTGTTGAATTTCATTGGCGAAAATAGAAAAATTTGGAAATGAAGCAGGCGAAATGGAATGCAGGCGTCCAAAAATCAATTAGATGGAAAGTGCAAAATGAAAAACCCGTAATCGCTTCTGACAAACTGACGGCCGCAGAAGTATGTACAACTAGGCGAAATTAGAGAGATATTTGGAGAAATAAGGAAGCAGCAGTGTAAACATCAAGGGATCAAAAAAATGGCTCAAATGGATCTGAGCACTATGGGACTTAACTTCAGAGGTCATCAGTCCCCTAGAACTTAGAACTACTTAAACCTAACTAACCTAAGGACATCACACACATCCATGCCCCAGGCAGGGTTCGAACCTGCGACCGTAGCGGTCGCGCGGTTCCAGACTGTAGCGCCTAGAACCGCTCGGCCACCTCGGCCGGTTTATTTCTTCCAATTTCTTTCTAAGCAAGTTATTATTGTCCCTCCTACTGGTCTTCATTACCTTCGTCTTTGCTCTGTTTATCGTTAAACAGTATTCCGTGATAATTATGTCGTCCATTCCTTTCAACAAGTCCTCTAAAGCCTTTCATCCGACCATAATCGTGATGTCACTTGCAAATCTTACAACTTATATCTTATCCGTGTGGATTTTTAGTCCCATTTTTCAATGTTCTTTCACATCATTATTTCTTCAGAGTAAAATTTGACCACTAGTGTTGTCGACTTTATTTTGACCACTTCAAACAGCTTCTCGTCTACAAATACAACGATTTTTTGAAGCAATAGCTTTTCTTGTGCCGTAATGGACATTATGGAAGATATGAACAGCGCACGTCTTTTTTTTAAACAGTACCTTTTATTTTTTATTCGGTAATCCACTTCCTCTCCTCAAGCAAGTTTACTTACGTATCACAGTGTTCCACTCACGAAATCATGACGTTATTAAAAACATAGCTTAAAACTGACTTTGACGTTCCTGTTCTAACATACGGTGTAGGTACACGGTGTAACGTTAATCGTTCACTCGCTGCAGCTGACAGTGAAGAATGTAAACTCAAGGAAATTCAGTCAGCCTTCAGCTGAAGGTTTAACTTACATTGTTACCTTGTCTTCGTTGATGTACATGTACTCACACAAACCTTATGACCTGTGTGCCTTTTCCTTGTGTTTCCATTTGTTTACTTTCAACTCCGGCAAGTAGACGAATTACGATACCGTGTGTCCTTGCACTGCTCACTTGTACGTGGGAAATCAAATCTTCTTCTTTTTTTCAATAACGTCATGTTTGCTCGCTTCTGAGTAGGTCTTGAAGAAATGGATTGCACAATGAGAAATATAGGGTGATATATTTTTAAAAAGTCGTACTGTTGATCATATCTTCATAAAGAACAAAGTTACGAGAAAGGCAGTAATGTTGGTTAATGTCCCTTTGCTTGATGTATATTTGCTTGATATATATATATATATATATATATATATATATATCAAGTAAAACTCAGATCTGATGTCCTATTTGCTAGATATGCAGTTGATGGTTGTTTTTTTCTTATTCTGTACTGCTCCACTTTTTGCAAAAGTATGCCGTGGTCCACATTGTCAATCCGAGTGCAAAGAAGAGAAGTATTTAGTTACGTATACAGGCGTTCTTTCTCAGAGAGAGAAAAAACACAGTTCGGCTCTAGCAGCGACATGACCTTGTACTTTACACGCCAAGTACAATATTTTATGACCGCGTGGCACGTTAACAGAAGATCCTCTTCCCTTTCACCTGTCCAGTATTCTACTGACTGCTCAACACTGCTGTCGCTTTTACCCATAGTTCCACCGTAACGTTTCGCCTTACTTGAAAGTTACCGTCTAGGGTTTTACGACGATGGCTTTCCGTCGTTACGTACCATTTGTCGCTTGGTACCGTCTGTGATGGCCAAGAAAAGACAGCCCGATTACTGCGAGTGCAGTGCTGGAAATGGCAACTCCTTATTGCACACCTGCGTAGTACAGATGACCTTAAAGCATTTTATGTGGAGACTTGGGAATGGAGTAGAATGTTTTATACTGCATGACATCAGTCTGAACATCTAATGCTAGACAAGCAGTCGCGAAAATCCATTAGTGGCTCTTAGTATAGAAGCACGTAACGGCGTTTTGGTTCCTGCGACACAAAAACGCCAAACATTCGTGTAGATTACCGGGAAAATTTGCTTTATCTTCGCGTAGACTTGCAGAGGGAGCAGTTCAGTTTATTATAATTATTAAAATATAAAGCACAAGTTACAATAACAAATACACACGTTTGCTACCGTTTATCCGAACTATAACGAATATCCAGATTGATGTCCCTAACGTGGATATCCTAAAATTTTCGCGACGATTGTAGATGCCGAAATGCGGTTTTCTATTAACGATAATATGTAAATGGACGAATAGTATACTATACAGTTAGCAATAGTAATTTTATTGTTTTGGCAGACGTAAAAGCAAGTATTTTTTTATTAATGGAATTACGCACTTGTTTTTCCTACAGTTGATACCACGTGAAAAGACGAGTACACAGCATACGTCAATGTGTATAACGAAACGTATCGCACAAAACCAGCTACTTGTGCTAAATACGACACCGAAGACGTTTAAAACAGTTCTATTTACCAACCTAACTTGACTGAAAGTCTGTACTGTTTAAACTTAATCTTCATCATATACTCCAGTTTTCTTGCGGTGTGCTTCGGTGTGAACAATTAAAACTGTTATATGACTGTACTCATTTTACAAGCTATCGATTGCCGTAAGAAAAGTAGTAAGTGCCATTTAAATAATAATATTTGGTTTTAAGTCTGGACAAATAAAAAATTGTTGTTAAAACCATAGAAAAATACTCGCCTCTTTGAATTCAGTAATTCATCGAAAACCGCATTTCGGCATGTGCTACTGTTGTTGAAATTTGAGGTGGATCACGCCAAGTATATGAGTTGAAAATTTTCTGGGTCCCGCAACTTCAGTAAAATTCAAGAAAAATATATTTTTACTCCCGTTGCTTATATTTATCATTCAACAAAGTCTGTGTATGGTCGGCACCTTTACGAAAAATGTCAACCTGTCATCTGTAAAAAGTACCTGCCGCATTCGTCGTTTAACCGACCGACATTGAGACACACCGACGTTATAATCTGATACTTCATTCGTACGTTTGTAAATTTACAAGGCCTTATGTTCAGCATCAGATATACAGGATCAGAGCCACGTCAAGAACATATGGGGTGTCCAGAAAGTCTCTCCGCAGTGCCGTATGATTGTTAGCCGCGAGCCGTCCGGAGTGGCCGTGCGGTTCTAGGCGCTGCAGTCTGGAGCCGAGCGACCGCTACGGTCGCAGGTTCGAATACTGCCTCGGGCATGGATGTGTGTGATGTCCTTAGGTTAGTTAGGTTTAATTAGTTCTATGTTCTAGGCGACTAATGACCTCAGAAGTTAAGTCGCATAGTGCTCAGAGCCATTTGTTAGCCGCGAGTGCCGTTTGATTTTTCGCCTGCCTAGGTTATTCAATGAAACAATAACCGCACAACGATACTGCAGTGATATTCAATACCCCTTCATAGGAGAACTTGTGTTAAGTAAAATACACAAGATGGTGCATCCGCGCATGCAGCTCGCGTTTCAATATCACTGTTTGCTGACGTTTTTGTTGATCGCATAATTTCACAGGGACTTCGGCCTCCACGATCGCCTGACCTTAACAACACCTGACGTTTTCTTCTGGGTGCAATGAAAGGAACTGTTTACAAAAACCGTCTAAAATCCATCGATGAATTGAAAACTGCAATATCCAGTTTCAATGGACTCGCATTCGGGAGGACGACGGTTCAATCCCGCGTCCGGCCATCCTGATTTAGGTTTTCCGTGATTTTCCTAAATCGCTCCAGCAAATGCCAGGACGGTTCCTTTGAAAGGGCAAGGCCGACTTCCTTCCCTGTCTTTCCCTAATCCGATGAGACCGATGACCTCGCTGTTTGGTCTCTTCTCCCAAAGAACCCAACCCCCCAGTTTCATTGCTTCCGTCACAGAAGAAATGTTACAGCTTGTGTTTGGAAACATGATTAGACGGATTGAATTGTGTATTCAACAACAGGAAGGAGGGGGGGGGGGGGGGGACACTTTCAACATTTAATGTGAAAATTTGTAAGTAAAAAACGGACTATTCAATAAATTAATAACTTGTATTTCACTGACAAGGGGAGGCCGCCAATTGTGAAATTCAGATTCGATTCATACTGCGCATAATAAAAGCTCATGGCCAGAGGTGTTACGTGGCAAAGCACCAAGATGCACTTCTCAGCCGTTGTCGAGAAAATCGACAGTTAAAAGAAACCGTTGCGGTGAAATGCTCTCTACGATTAATAATTTTCTACAGCCTCGTGGCGCAGCCGTAAGCGCTCGGGTTCGTAATCCTAAGGTCACCGGTTCGAATCTCACGCCATGCAATTTTTTTTATTATTAGTTTTTTGTAATATATATATATATATATATATATATATATATATATATATATATATATATATATAAACTATTAATGAATTACTTATGCATGTTGGTGAATGCGGATCGCTCTCCAATTGTACCGCCTCCATTTTTCCGTTTTTTTAACGGGGTGTACCAAAGCTCTCCCGTCCGCACTGATTTTCGACGATGTTATAAGTTGCGCTAGGGACCGCATCTACCTTCTTTCGAAGTTAGCAGGCAACTACGCTGTTATGCGGCGGCTCGTTTCGGCCCATTCAACATCTGTCCTTCAAGTGTAACGAGCGAGTAACGGAGTTTATATTTCATACCTGCCGCAGCAAATTTGTGTTCGTGGGGTCTCTATTCTAATTCGAACGTTTGACTTACGCTATATGCATTCGTTTCGCAATACCGTTTCTACGTCTTCCGTTAACTGTACGTGGTTAACATTATGAAGACAATTAATAACATTTGTGAAATACAACTTTGTTTGCGGAAAACATAATGATGTTCGAAGTCGCCAGTTTTTCCACGACAAACGACTTTCAACAACTTATTATATGCATAATTGTTGCAACTGATTGCCGGGAATTATATATATATATATATTACAAAAAACAAATACTAAAAAAAAGGGTTGAATGGCGCGAGATTCGACCCGGCGACCTTCGGATTACGTACCCGAGCGCTAACCGCTGCGTCACGACGCTGTAGAAAATTATTAATCGTAGAGAGTATTCACCGCAACGGTTTCTTTTAACTGTCGATTTTCTCGACAACGGCTGAGAAGTGCATCTTGGTGCTTTGCCACATTACACCTCTGGCCATGAGCTTTTATTATGCGCAGTATGAATCGAATCTGAATTTCACCATTGGCGGCCTCCCCTTGTGAGTTTCATTTCGGTATATTCACTGTGGCATACGGCACGCGCGGCTAACAATCATACGGCACTGCGGAGAGACTTTTTGACCACGCCGTACCATACGTCGTAGTAGGGAACACGTAATCCCTTAGTTGACAAGAAACTCATCGAACTGTTCACCGTCTTCCGTGCGGAGCGGCGCTAGAGATGTCTGAATAAAAAGCAGATGTCTGATGACATCGCCTCACATGGTGCTTCATCTGTACCACACTCGGTTAATATGTACAGCTTTGTTGATAATGTTTCCTTGCTAATGATTATAACAGATCATTTAATATGGCTTCTTCCTTGATACACATTTCATCACATTAATCTGACCCCCTTCTACATTCGACGTTAATGTGCATTAACCACTCACGAAAACGGTTGGTGGCAACACTATTTGTGGAGGGTATATGCGGAGTGTAGGGGGGATGCGGTAAAACAAAGCAGTTGTCGCAATGCAGAAACGAAGCGATTTATCTGACACTTTTTTTGATGATTTTAATTTTAATAATTAACAGTTTTTAAGTGTGTTGACTGGAGCGATGTTCGCCAAGTCACACTTTAGCTTTGAGCATAATTGACCTATGTCGGTCAATAGTTTTTAAGTGTATTGACTGGAGCGTTGTTCGCCAAGTCACACTTTAGCTTTAAGCTTACTTCCGCTGTCACTCCCTAAGTTCAATGGCAGTGGTCACCAGGCCCGAATTGTGATGGCATTGGTCCACACACAGTTTTTACGGTATGTGTGTGGATCACCTCCATGACGGCAAATTGAGTACCCCATTGCCGCCACATTATCCACTACCATAGTGTTTTCTGCAACTCATAACCATAACTTCGCCAAGAAGCTAAATCAGGAACGTGCATTAGTTTTTTACTTTTTTCTAGATCATTTCAGGTCAAATATACTGATCTTGAATAATGACCATCTATTTTATATGGCCCATATTGCCGGATGTTACAGATTAGAGTTGTTCGTAAGTTCAACAATGACCATTTGTGTGCTAAGTCAACAGGATGTTCATGCATTGTAACCATAGCTAAGCATAGCTAAAAATTTCTAGGACTAGTCGTAATAATGACGATGTTGGCTTTATATTATCCTTCCCACTCCTAAGTTCTTTTTAGGTGATAAAACTTCATGCTTAAGCAGAAAAATTTTCCTAGATAGGCCATACCTTGTAAGCACGTGATATCTTCCTCATATTTTGAGCAATGAATACTTCATAAATATTAAGACAGTAGATCTAAGTACGTTCTGCACAGGTTAATATATACGCCCTTTTCCTCAGCCATACCTTTTATTTCACTTTACTAGTAAATTCAACGTCAGGAGTTTAGTTCACGTCTTGTCCCAACAAGTAACTATCATACAGTTCATGCGCAGGCGCACGGTATTGTGTCCGCCTAGGCGGGCCTCATGACGCTACGGTCAGTTCCAGAGCAGCACTCGTGGCTGCCGCATAGTGGTCGCAAAGTGGGGCCGAGGCAGTTCCAGATAAGTTTTACAGTCTGACGATGATTTATGGATTTGTACTTTTAGCTTGACGATGTCCACTATGGACAAACGGTAGTTACTGTCATTCTGAAGAAGGTTGGGTTATCCAGACTGAAACCTAGGTAAATTCTAGGTAAATGGTGCAACTGAGGCTGTTAATTATTAAAATTAAAATTAATATTTACACAGTTGCTGACGGGGCTGCGAAATGTTGAAGATATTTTTAGATGATCATTGCATTTCCGAAACGACCACGTTAGTGAACTGTTCGCCTGCGCCATGGTGTAAGTATTCTGTGCATGGGAAAATGACGTTAATCCAAAACCGGCGACGAAGCAATAGATGAGAGGGAGTAAACCACGGTTGCGCAGATGCTGACCACCTGACAGCCCAGCTGAACCAAGGGACCAGTAACAATGTCTCCCCAGCTATCGTCCAGCGAACGTTGCTGCGTATGGGCTTCCGCAGCAGGCGCCCGTTTCGTGCACCCATGTTGACGCCGACGAAGGCTGAAACTTGCACGTCAATATCGCTACTGTACGTCCACTGAATGGCGACAGATGCCATTTTCCAATGGATCACGTTTTACGCCCCATCAAACAGATGGCAGCTGGCGTGAAACGTCTGAAAGCAAAGACCCTGAAACAATAGTCGGATGGGTCTATGCAAGAGGAGGGAGCGTTATGCTCTGGGAAATGTTTTCGTGGCATTCCTTGCATGATCTCGTCATTCGGGTAGGTGCATTTATTCTTGGGACCCATGTCCACCCCTACATGCAGATTGTTTATCCTCGACACGATGGCATCTACCAGCAGGACAATGCATCGTCTCACAAAGAATGCAGTCTACGTGCGTGGTTCGAAGAGCAGCAGGATGAGTTAACCGTTTCTCCCTGACCCCCAAACTCCCCGGATTCAAACCCAATCGAGAATCTATGAGACCACGTCGACCAGGCTGTTCGCACCATGGATCCTCAGCAGGGAAATGTAGTGCAGCTCGCCAACAGAACTGGAGGCGGCGTGGCCCCACGTCGCTGCCCGTGCCTTCCAGGACCTCAGTGGTCCTCTTCTTGCACGTCTCGCAGCATTCCGAGCTGAAATCAGGACTCTGACAGGTGGTCACATCAATCTGACTGGACAGTTGGTGTAATGTTGTGAGAGGTGCAGTTTGACAAGAAGCTTCAATCGCACTTATCCGCGCGAAAATAAAACAAACTGCAGCTTTTTTTTTTAGATTAAAGACTGTATTTCTTGAAGTACAATGTTATGTCGCTGGCAAATGGTAACTTAGGTGTAATGGGAGAGTCATGTGGTATAGTTGAAAAAGTGGGTGGCATATGAAACACTTGGACGCCATATTGTTGAGTATGCTCTTTAGTTTGAGTTCATTTTAAAGGAAGAGATAGAAAAACGTAATGGGCGTCGATCTTTAACCGGTTGATAGAGGCAGGACGAGCTTTTCAAGATTAGGACGGTGATTGGCAATGAGTTTCTTCTGTTGATAGAAATTAGCGTATCAAATGTTTTGAAGGGTTTTGGTCGCAGCAATAACTTTTTATGACTGGTTTTGGAGATATTAATTTCCATGTATGTTACACTTGCAACAGGGAGCATCAACGTGTTTGTCATACAGTGTTTGCCATACAAATGCAGAAAGTAACTTCGCCCAAAGTTAGCGAATACTAAACTTGCGATAAAACATCGCTTAGAGTAACAACAGCACGAGAAAATTTCAACTGAAGATGTTTTACCAGAGAAATGCGCAGAACTAGAATTTGAGAAAGACGATGAAGTAATTCTGGTGTGCCCGTCGTAAGTCTAATTGAGTCACAACAACAAAACAGAGGACATAAGGACGCGAGTGGGTTAGTACAGGCACTCAGATTTCCGGCGCGTCACTTTGGAAAAAGAGAGAGTGAAAAAGGTAAATAATACTGCAGACGATTCTCTGCCATCCTTTGTTTTGACTTGCAATATGAATGGTGTTATAGTTTTATTTGACAAGAAGTACACCATCCTTACGCAGATACAAGCATCTAAAAGAAAAGGCAAGCTGAAAGACATGTTATCACTTTGCGTCCGTATTGAAATATACCAAATCAGTTGCTTGTCGTATTAACGGGAAAAAGTAATAACTTGTACTTATTTCAAAAGACTATAAATTACTCAGTACAATATACATACGAATCCATATTACAGTGTCTTAACAGTCTCATACACAACTTGATTCAGTCGCTCCAAGTACACGTCTTTGCAAAGAATAACTGTCAAGTAACGCTTTGGTTGTGTTTTTCTGTTTACTATAAGGCAAATGCAATACACTGTCACACATTACGTAATGTACGAGTATATGTTACTAGCTGACATGTCCTGCGTTGCTCAAGTAATCATTTTGTCAATTTTCTATTAGAAACAAAAAAGTTAACTGTGTTTGGAGTGTAGTATCGAAAATCTTTCATTTCCATGTATTCGTGAAATTGCGGAAGAGTCGGACAAACAAATATGCATAAAGTATAAATGTATAAACAGCATGCAAAACAAAAATTCTCTGTAATGTTTATTTAATTCAGAACTCGATTATAAACAAAGTTTCTACTCACATGTACAGGTGCTACGATCAACATATTCTTGGGTGAGTCCATTGTTGAGCAAGCGCCAAAAGTTGTCCATGAGCAAAACATGCAGATGTCACATCCACTCCGCAGTATTTAACAGACTGCCCGTGTGACTTGTTAATTGTAATGGCAAATGCGGTTCTGAATCACAAAATGTAAATTATTATTAAAATTAACGAAGTGACTGAACCATATAATTAGTTATGGTCCCTGAAACCATGGGCCTTTCGGCTTAACCAAATATACTTCGGAGAGACCGCAGCGAAATTTCCTTGCAGTGAAATATTCACAGTGTTAAAGAACGCTAGGAAACTCTTCAACTCGCGCCATCTATGTATGACTCATGAAACGACTCTCTATTCCAGGGAAAAGCTACACGGTCACCAACAGTAACTGTTCTTTCGAGAACAAGTTACTGTCTTCGTATATATAGACTTTCTATTCCCCTTCACTTCCTCTCTCCTTTTATTTTATTACTATTAATAATAACTAGTATTATTATTCGTAATAGTAGTAGTAGTAATAGTGTTATTAGTATTAGTGTAGTGGTAGTAGTTCAGTCTCCCGTTAGCTTCCCCGAAAAATTTAGTCAGCATCCATCCATAATGAGAGAGATGATAAGCTCGGAAACACGATAACGAGCATATAATTTTCGTGTAAGGTTTTTCACCAGTAACAATTAATATTGCGAAATATATTGTGAAATGATATGGGTGTTTCACTACTATTATTCACCTGGATTGCATTTCTGTTAACTAGGTAAATTTTCACTGGAAGAAATGTGTTGCTTAAAAAAGCACTTTTTAACTGCCGTCTCAAATAAGTTTGTTTTAGTAATATATTTTATCGACTCAGACAATTTATTTTTCAGTTTCATTCCGCGACAGAAAATGCTCTTTTGAGTTATTAGCCGGCCGCTGTGGCCGAGCGGTTCTAGGCGCTTCAGTCCGGAACCGCGCTGCTGCTACGGTCGCAGGTGCGAATCCTGCCTCTGGCATGGATGTGTGTGATGTCCTTAGGTTAGTTAGGTTTAAGTAGTTCTAAGTTCTAGGGGACTGATGACCTCAGATGTCTTCTTAGAGCCATTTGAACCACTTGAGCTCTTATGTTTATTTACTCTTGGTAAGAGCAAATTCAACTTAGCCCTTGTTTTTGTGTAATTTTTAATGTTGCGGCCAACAGTAGGGAGTAACATCAATATTTTGGAACACCATAGCTGTTTGGGGGTCGGAAAAAACCTACTGATGACGAGAAAACATCGTCCGAGGTCCTCTCTGTCAACGAGTAGGATATTTTTTTTTTTTTTTACGATGGACATAAATTTACCACAGCTAAGCATCTATAAATTCGAAGAAGTTCCCGTTGTGATTCATTATTTTCTTACGTTGACTGTCATGATTAACAATCAGCGTTGGAAGTACCAGAGGAACGATCTAGCCAGCTTTGTGCGTCTGCATGAGAAGAGCGCCGGGGGTCTTAACGAAGAAAGGAAGTGTAGGCACCCTTAGCCGCGGCCGCTTGTTACAAGGAACGGGCTCAAGGTTTGGGAAGGCTGCGCGCGCCCCATTGTATTCAAGCCTACCCGTTAGCGGGCCACGATACCGCGAGATACACCGCCTCCGCGGTTCCCACACGCTAGTCTGTCTGTCTGTTGCCACATCAGCATACGGGAAATTTCTGAATGGGACTCTCCGACACCTGCGAGGGTCGCTTACTTAAATGGGGTCGCAATGTGGAACCACTTCTGAGAAACAGAGGTAAAAAGAGACACAGAAAGGAAAGCGAGAAAACGAACGGCAGTGCAGGGTTCCCAATTGTAATTTAATTTACCGTGGTTCTTTCGAGAGTGAGAGTGTAAAATTGCAAGGCGGGTACTACGCACTAATGATTCTAGTATAACAACTAGTTAAAAAAGTTGTATTCGTTTATGGCTCCGTGTATTTTATACTGCTTCCGTCGGAAAGGCAGGAAGACCTGGACAAACTGCCCGTACGTTGTAATCAATATCAGCTTTCTTTGAATGTGGATGTGGGAAACCTCTGGGGGATGGAAAAAGGACATAAAACTAAGCAAAAAACTTCATGTACATGTACAAACGGCCTTTTTTTATTTTTTTAGGTGCTTGCTTCGTTACTGTCTTTTTTGTTTTCAGTTCTCCGGCTTGGTTCTACAGGTATTTTGCATGACTGAAAGAGCGGCCACTGTTGACATCCTCAGTTGTACGAAGTTTTTTTTCGAAATTAATTCGCTGAGTGCGACTTCCTTGACACTAGCTGTATCATATATCTACTGCCCAACAGTTCCGTATGAAATATTTGTGCCAGACCGGGACTCGAACCGGGTCTCCCCTCTTAACGCGAGCGGTATTTTTCCTTTCCAAATGCTGTTTAAAGCCTTCATATGTTTATCTTAGTTGCCATGGCACTAGTAAACAAATAAATTATTTTACTATTGAGAACATAATCAGTAGTGGAAAGTGCAATTCTAATATGTAGTGTGTACTGAATATTCGTCCGCCACCAGGAATCGAATCGGCCATTTCCGACATTGGCGCCACCGACACGCGTAAGTTAGCTACCTCCACTGGAGAGTGACGCGTTGTGTCTGATTTCCAGTCACGCGGTATTCTTTTTGGACTAGTGTCTTCTGTACATTTCTGGCTAAAATGTATTCTAATCAGCACATGGGGGAGGGGGGGGGGGGTGCAACTGATGTATGGACTTAGTACCTGCAATGTGTTTCAAGCCAGAAGTTTCTCTGCGAAAGATTTCCTAATACTCATTTACCGAACAGTTTTCGAAAGACAGCTTAGCATTAACGTATGAGCTCGCGTAATTGGAGACAAATTAATTGGACCTTTCGTTTTCCATGGAACACTGATTGGAGCATCATATTGTGACTGTTTAATGGAAATTTCAAATGATTTGATGGCAGACATGTTCATGGTAAACACATCCGCCACAGTTATCAAATACATTTATTGGCTGAAGCCTTAAATGATAGAAGTCACTACACACTACCACTGTCTCGGTGTTTTAGCCTCATCATCAGGTGAATATGAAACGTAGCAGTAGTAGGATGTCATATCCATGCTCTAACAACTAGCAGGGAAACATCGTCAAATGACACTGCAGTCACAATTTGACATGTTATTTGACGGTGCGCCTATGGTAGATGTTTGCCCACTAGTTTTTTGAGAACGGACATGATGTCATGCTACTGCTAGATTTATGATAGTGCTGATGACGGTGCTAAGATCCTGAAACCGTAGTAGTGTATAGTGACTTCTGTCGTGTAATACGTGGGTCAATAAAAATATTTTACAACAGCGGCAGGTTTGTTTACCATGAACATCGATGAAGTGAATTTCATCAGTGTATAACAAATTCTTATGGGTACTGTATTTCGAAGTGACCGAGATGCAATAAAAACCTTGTCGCGGAAATATCATATTACCTTCCTGATCAAATATAGAATTTAAAAAAAGTAGTTCATCTCATAGCACTCAATTAGTAGACGATATTTTCATCTGAGAGATACGGGTCCATCAGGGTACGATGTATTATAAATCTGTACAGGATAACTTCACGCATTTGTATCAACACAAAATTTCGGTCGAGAGGATGTTCTTAAAAGAGGAAAATTGTAATGTAGAATAATTGTTGTTACTTCCATGACGCAGGAAACGAGGTGATTCTGCTGCAAATTACTTCGCTTTGGAGCACACCGGTTATTTTCACACACATTTTCCTCATAGTTTGGTTGTTCACTTTTTCTGAGATCGAGGACTTTAAAGGCTTCACCTTCCGGCGCTTAGATAATATTATCAAAATTAAATACGCCCGCAAGAATACCTTTTTTGATGTATGGCTCTGAGCACTGTGGGACTTAACATCTATGGTCATCAGTCCCCTAGAACTTAGAACTACTTAAACCTAACTAACCTAAGGACATCACACAACACCCAGTCATCACGAGGCAGAGAAAATTCCTGACCCCGCCGGGAATCGAACCCGGGAACCCGCGCGTGGGAAGCGAGAACGTTACCGCACGACCACGAGCTGCGGACTTTTTTTGATGTACCACAACATCGTCTAAGGTAGTAAATACGTGTAAGACTGTTAAGTTTATCCAAATATGCAAACGGCAACAGTCTTACTTCCATATTAAGAAAGGTGAGAAAAAGAAGAAAGGCTCCAACATCTCATCGACCCAGACTGGATCACCAGCTCAATAAAAATAGCACACGAGAAAGGAAATAGGCTGTGTCATTAGAAAAGAAAGATGAGCTTGGCATTCTTATATTTACTACACCAGAGGACGTTGTGGTAAAGTAACAAGGTATACTTGGTGTGCCTAAGTGCCTAACGTGAAGCCATAAACTGCTTCAAAATCGACCGCAAAAAAGTAAATAAAATCAGATGAGTGGAAAATTAGTATTAAAATAGCCTGTGCTGTCCAAAACAAAATAATTTCTGTCACCTTTTCTTTAGGACATACCATTATTTGAAACTGTGAAAAAATTCCGTAATTCTCTAGGTTTACAGGAAATTGTGACGTAATGCGGTTTATTTAGATTTGAAAATAAAATAGTTTTGAGGCGTTCATCAACACGAAACGTACTTGCACATTCTATGGAGAAGATTAGGAACTGTGTTAGCTCTTGATCCCGACGACCGCTTATTCTCAAGCACTACTCCTTTCTTCTGTTAATAACCGGCGTTTGACACATTTTTTGATTAAATCCATCGCAAAAGGAAATAAAATGTTAAGTGGGAAGAAGAGAATGATGGCTGAAATAGTAATGTGGTTTTCATTTGATAAACAACCATAATAAAGTAAGAAACAAGTCGAACAATAAATTGTGTGATCGTGTCGAAATGAGCAAGCGCGATCAATACTTCATCGGCAATAAATTTTTACTACGTACTTCTCATCTCAACGTCTAGATTCTGAGGAGGCGTACTATGAGTCCTGTACCTTCTTGGAAGGTTTTGAGCGCCCTATTTGCGGCCATTATTAATTGAGATTGTTGATTAGCATCACATTTCAAAGATTCAATCTTACTTGAGCCAGATCGCTGGTCGATCATCAGCGATCGGCTTGTTATCTTTGGCGCGTCCCCGGGCATGAGCATCTTTGTGTTTTCGGCTGGGGCGCGCGGGACGGCGAGAGGCCGTCTGTTCGGGGTGGCTGGTGAGACTGACGGAGTTGTGGCTCGGGCGTAAGCGCACGTGTGATGTCTGTTACGCTGGGGCTGTTAGTTAATCGTGAAACTCCTGCGGCGGTTACTGGTTGCCTGGAAGGCATTTCGTATAAACTGTGCCGATCCTCGCAGTGAGAGGGGAGTCTGGAGTTAGTGTTGGCCTAGATGTTTGTACAAATTGAGGTGCCTGTGTGAGAAACACGGCGTGGGCCTGTCGGTTGCTTCGTCCTTCTGGCAGCCACCGCAAGCCGATGTTCGGCCGGAATGTCTACAGTTGTGGTGAGTGTAGTGTGAACAAGTTCTCGTAGGATGTGCTCCCAGCCTGACTCTTAGCCTGTGTTACTTGTGGGCGCCGACCCCTTGTCTGTAACTGCTTCCGGATGACCTGTAATATTTCACAGCAAAACTGTGTTTTTGTGGCATTCTGTATTTCTGGCTCAGCCTCCGCATAGAAAGGTTCGATTGGACATCTTTTGAAATTCCTTAATGCTGTAATTTAAACATATAAAAAAAATTTTGTTCTTTCAGAAAAAGCGCGTGTTTCTTTGGGACGCTGCAGTTCAAACAGGAGTGGTGTAATGTTAATGAGGATTCGTTATTCGTCAAATGAAGTTGCATGGGGGCTTAACTATTATGCAATAATTTTAGTAGCTGTGTGTCCGGTTACGCAGTCTCGTAACCGGTTGGCCCTGACTAGTATTAGTACGCAATCTGACTGCATAAAATAACAATAAAGAATGAAAGGAAATTTCCGTTAACACAATTGATTATTTAAGTCCCGTGCAACTATAAAAGCTACGAAACAACAAAGAACAAGTGTAACTGTCCTGTGTGTGGAAGTGTGATTCAACGTACATGTATCTGGCACAGTTCTCCCTCAATAGGGCAAGACATTTGAAACACCATTTACAATGAACTAATTGAAAAACCAGAAATACTGTAATCGTACATAGAAACCAGAATTACAAGTCTAATACATGAACACGAGCCAGATGCTTTGTTGACTGAACCTGTGACCAAGAGGCATTGTCATTAAGGAAATGTGAAATAATTTTTTTTTTCTTTACCTCCATATATATTGACGAAAAATACACTGTGATCATTGCAACATGTTCCATCTATGCATTACACCAAGCGAACAGCATCTACTGTCTCGCCCAACAGAACAACAACTGCACACGACATGCTCTCAACAAGTACTGCCCACGGCAACCTCTGAACTACTACTGCACCAGTGGAGGCGGCGGAATAATAATCTTTGGCGCAATCTCTGGCGCTGTGACTCAGTGTAGCCACCTTTCAAAGTGTATTTAATGTCTTGCATTTTTCTGGGGCACGCAGCTGTGTTACTGAACTCATTTTGAAGTGTTCCGTCGGGTGAATGACTGCTCCCCACTTCAGTGTAATCTTTTGAGTAGTATTGTAAGGTTTTTTGGATATTTGTCAGTGCGGTGTATTGATTCAATTTTGTTTTTCTCCTTCTTCTGAATTACGCAGAATTCAGTTTATCTGGTTATTGGCTTAACTCGCGCTTGACGCACTAAATCCGCTTATATTGCAAATTGATATTTTTGTTCCTGTTTAATGTCAGACAGATTCAAGTGTAACTTCATTTACGTTATTTGAAATAAATGTGTTGGATTGACCCTAATGAATTACGTGCAATCGAAGTAAGGGACCCAGTCTTTCATTAGTGCTTAACAGTGGCGTGTGGTTCGGGTTGCGAGCCCCGTGCTCGGTCCATTACTGTCAGGTAATACTTGTAATCTGCATATGTATCTTTTTTTTTCATTTATGTGTGCACATTATAGAAATTTATTTGCACCTTTCGGGATGTGCTATATCAGAGGCACTGTTAGGTACAAAAAAAATTCAAATGGCTCTGAGCACTATGGGACTTAACTTCTGAGGTCATCAGTCCCCTAGAACTTAGAACTACTTAAACCTAACTAACAAAAGGACATCACTCACATCCATGCCCGAGGCAGGATTCGAACCTGCGACCGTAGCTGTCACGCGGTTCCAGACTGTAGCGCCTAGAACCGCTGGGCCACCCCGGCCGGCACTGTTAGGTACAATAAGGTGGTGAACCGCCTAGTGCTCTTCAGGACGTTACAAGCTAAACATCAAAAGCGGAAATGTTTCCCTTCCCGTTCTACGGCTCAGATGAGCCCTGCGCCTGCAGACCTCTGCTTCTTCGTGCAGTTGGTCGCGGTACATCAGCTTGCCGTGACGAGACGCAGCTCCCCAGCCCGCGAGGTCGCGCGCGAAACGCTATCTCCGCCTCGGCGGTGCTCGCGCGCCGACGCTCCGCCGTCTTGTGTTGTACGTAACTGTAGTCGCGAACCCGGGCCCGGTCCTTGGAGACCCGTTACTCCTTCCCGGACGGCCGACCTGCCTTCCCCCACTCTCCTCTGCTATCGCCGCTTCCCACTGCACTGTCCTTGGTGTCATCCGGCTTTCACTTGAGAAACACCGCCAACCTTTTCACATCTCTCGGGTTGCACTCGAATGTCGTTTCTTTCCATGCTGCACAACAACCTAGGCGAGAAGTCCCCGTACTAGAAGTATCGAATGCTAAGTGTTTTGACTTGTTTTGGAGTACGTATGTACCTTCAACCATAAATATAATAGACTGGCCCTGACATCATTTTAGTGGCTCCAAAATCTCTGGGCTAAAGTCACGTGAATGCTGGCAAAACATGATTGTTTCGTGTTGCGCTTATGGCTGTAGTCAGCGTTTTGTCGGGGGAAAGGGCATTACATTTCACGTGTAAGTGTTTCTATGATAGTGCAGATGCGTTTATTGAAATATGCTGACAAGACTTCCATATGAAACTTCCTGGCAGATTAAAACTGTGTGCCCGACCGAGACTCGAACTCGGGACCTTTGCCTTTCGCGGACAAGTGCTCTACCATCTGAGCTACCGAAGCACGACTCACGCCCGGTCCTCACAGCTTTACTTCTGCCAGTATCATTCTGAAGACTTTTATATGTTTTTTATACATGAAATAGAGTATTACGCAATTTAAAGTGTTGAAAGTGATGCCTGTAAAGTCAGACTCATATTACATTTTGGAAAGTATCTGTGATAATTCCGTTACAGAAGTAAGTATAACTGTTTCTCGTTCCTACTCATACGTTCCCTAAGGATGAAAATCGAAGGCGGCTTTGGATACCGGCCACACGCCCTGAAACGGAAAAACTTTAAGCCATCTGCACATTCGCGCCTTTTTGTATATACAAGCGAGATTGCAATAAGGTAAGAGCACCTATCGTCGACACATGAAGAGAATTTTTTTCTACCTTCTATTACTATTAAATAAATGTAGGCTCCAAAATTATTTTTTGAAACTTCAAAGTCTCACCTTTCACCTAAAATATTTTTTTTAAATGATAGTTTTAACTTTTGTAAAAATAGTGGGAATTGAACCTTTGAAGTGCACCTAAAATTTATACTCTAAAATGGACCTGCTCCTAAAGTCGACAATTTTGGCACCTATAGTTGACATAATTCCCAGATCCCATTTTCTTTTAAAAGTGACTAGAGCTCAAAACGCGGCGAATCCAATGTTTAAAGTTTTGACACGAGCCTACACTTACTGTTTAAAATAATTTTAACGACATTTTACTTTAATTGATAGTTTATAGTAATTTCGTCCCGCTGCCCACCAGAGGGGCGTTCGATGTATTTGTTAGATTTTATAAATGGTACTGTGAACAAATCCAGGTCAAATGTAGTTCTGACATAATTTTTCGCAAATAATAAAAGTAATTTTTGTTGGAAGCGTTTGGCAGTCAACTGAGAAATGTGGGTAAAATACGATACAAACATAGGATGGCAGACCGCTGATTTGAAATCCCGCCACGTTTTGCCAACGGTCCCGTGGTTTATGTTGGAGCCACACCAGCCCTACAGCTTCTGCACGGCAAGGCCAGTCTACTAGTATCTATGGTCGAAGGTATTTACTTACATATTACGTATCCGATAGCTTGTTCTATTCCCAGTTATGCTGTAAATACGGGGTTAAGTCAATTATTTAGTTATATTTTTGTCTATTTTGGTAGTACTGTCGTTTTACGTTGATGACGCATGCTTTGTTTATTTGTTGTTACATCTTTGCAATTTTCAAGCTGCTAGGTTAGTTTCGTTATGGCTTCCGTGCTGTTAATCATGTCTGCTCCGCTGCCTATTTGCACCAAAGAAGAGCAACATTCAGTGACCCGTTTTTTGTGGTCGGAACGCGTATCAGGGGCCGAAATTCATCTAAGACTTTCGGCACAGTACGGGAACGGGGTTTTGCCTCAACGGCGTGTCTACGAATGGATTGAAAAACTCCGAAATGGTTGCACAAGTGTTACGCACGATGAAGGAGCCGGACGAACGTTTACCGCCACAAATGAAGAAACCATTGAGAGTTCACATGAAATGATTCTCTTAGACAGACGATTAACTACTGATGAAGTGGCAAATCGCCTGCAAATTAGTCACGGTTCTGCCTACGAAATCATCCACAACAGACTTGGGCTTCATAAAGTTTGTGCAAAATGGATCCCAAAACAACTCAGACGGATGCATAAACAAAGCGCCTGGACATCTGCAAAAAACATTTGGATCGCTATGGTAACGAAGAGGACAACTTCTCAGACAGGATCATTCATTACTGGTAACGAAACATGGATCCATCGTTAAGAGCCGGAGAGTAAGCGGCAGAGTATCGAATGGAAACATCCAAATTCGCCGTCCAAGGTAAAGTTCAAGACCTAACCGTCCGCAGGAAAAGTGAAGCTTACGGCTTTTATGGAACGCACAAGGTCCAGTACTGGAACATTATGGGGAAAGGGGCACAACAATAAACAGTGTACGCTACAGTCAGATGCTAACTGCCAGGCTAAAGCCTGCAGTTCGAAGCAAACGCCGAGGATTGCTGTCGAATGGTGTTGTGTTGTTGCACGACAATGCCCGTCCGCATACTGCTGCCCACACTGCTGAAACGCCCCGGAAACTCAAATTTGAAGTACTGGATTTTCCTCCATATAGTCCTGATCTTGCCCCCTTCTGACCAACACTTGTTTGGTCCACTCAAACAGGCATTAAGGGGCCGTCGATTTCCCCCGGACGAAGCAGTGAAAGAAGTGGTGCATTCCTGGCTCGCAGCTCAACCGAAAACCTTGTTTTGTGAGGGCATCAGGAAGCTTGTACAATGATGGACCAAGTGCGCTGAAACGCAAGTACACTATGTCGGAAATGATGTTCTTGGAAGTTTCCCATTTGATTACAATAAAATTTTGTAACTACTTTGCGGATAATAATTGACTTACCCTCGTACATTTCCATACGACTCCATGTTCTCCTTGACATATTTTTGAACGTGTCCCGTGCTATAGTACAAAATGCACCCTCAACAGCATTGCGCAGTTCTTCGTTTGTAGCATAACGATGCGCAGATACATGCGCCTCAATGACTTCCCACCATATCGAGTTGTTAGATGTGGTGAGGTCACGACTTTTTGGTCGCCATTCAAGGAAAGCTGGTGATACTGATAAACCACGACCGATCCATTGTCCTGGGAAGTGTTCATTTAGGAACTTGCGCTCTGCAAGAGCATAGTGAAGGGATGCTCTGTAAGACTCCTTTACTCAAGCTATCAACAGTGTAAATAATTTGCGGAATTTACCTTCCCTTTTAAAAAGTACAGTCCAAGCAGAAGTCAACGCTGCCCATACCATTATGTGAGCGAGGTCCTATCTAACTCGACTGTGTAATGAGCTCTCTCTTCGGTCAAAATAACAAAATTTCTAGCACGTGAGCTGCGATAAATAGCGCATTCATGTGTAAACCTAACCTTGGGACAGTTCACTGCATTTGGGAACTGAATTAACAAAGCACGGCATGCTAAAACACACTCATTCCGGTCTGTATCCCATACTTAGTTAACGAACATCTGTCGGAAAGATCTGACATTAATGGCCTTTTTAACGTGATCTATCCCTGGTGTACCGAGTTCCGAAGCACGTTTAAGTGTCGACTTCACAGGAAATCGTTCAGTCGAAGCAGAGATTCCGGCACATGCTTCTTCTCGGTTCTTCTTCCTTCCACTCCACGGCCCATCCTTAACACTGCCAAAAGCAAAAGTACGTCTTTTCCCAAACCAGAAGTGTTGGGGTTGGGTTGGGTTGTTTTGGTCTCATCGGATTAGGAAAGGAAGTCGGCCGTGCCCTTTCGAAGGAACCATCCCGGCATTTGCCTGGAGCGATTTAGGGAAATCACGGTAAACCTAAATCAGGATGGCCGGACACGGGATTGAACCGTCGTCCTCCCGAATGCGAGTCCAGAAGTGTTCCCTTATACAATCTTTCCTGGAATGCTCCCATAATTCTCTCGTTGTCTGCCCAATGTGTTGTTCGTGCACCCATACACTTGTCACTAAGCGCCCACATCCGCCATGGCTGCAAATTAAAACTTGACTGTGGCTGCGACTCTGAAAACATGCAAACTTGAATTCCAACAACTGATAAGAAGTAACATAGCTACCAACCTGCATAAGGACGTTTGAAACTGAACAGGGGTTACAGGGGTATAGGCGTGCGACCAGTGCCCTGCCTGAGGTTCGAAGCGTAGCAAAATAAGATGAATAGTCTCAGCGCAACATAAGATGCATTTCACCTCACTCAAGTGAAAATGTAATACATTACATGATTTTCACGTGAGGTGTTTTGTCCCCTGTACTCTTTAATACACACACCAATGACCATCCAAGGCCAAACACTTGAAAGAATTTCGTATACGCAGACGATCTGAACCCAAAGAAGTTGAGGAGGTTCAAGAAGTTCTTACAACAGCACTGAGAACTTTCATAGAGTATTGTGGCAAGAACCACCCGAGACAGAAACCTCATAAGAAGCAAGTATGTGCCTTCCACCACCAAAACAGACAGGCAAAAAGAAAACTAAAAGGGCACTGAGCTGGAACACTGTTGTTCGCTTAGATGCCCTGGAGTCATATTAGACAGGTCTTTCATATGCCGCAAACACGGACTCAGCACCAAGCTAGAAGTGTCAGCCCGAAATAACTTCATTCGGGAACTCACTGGCAGTAACCGGAGAGCCCAAACTCTTCAGAACCTGCGCCATGGCACTCTGTTTTCTGCAGGGGGAGTATGTATGCCATGTATGGCATTGCTCTGCCCATGCAAAGCGAGTAGACGTCGCACTGAATAAAACTGCAGGAATGACCACAGGATGTCCGAAATCGACACCGACAGACAAGTTTTATTGCTTGGCATATACTGCACCAACTGATACACAGGGTGAAAATTATTTAAACCGACAAACTCTGGGAGGTTGTAGGGGACATCAAAACAAATATTTTTCCCTAATGTCATTTTTTCCTATGAGGAGTGTTTATACCGGTAGAGGAAGATTTCTCGCGCGGCAAATTAATTAAACCAACAAGCACTTTTTCATTTTTTTATGACCAAGAGACAACATATTAACACAACCCAGTTTCAGTTACGCTGCATTTTCAAAAATGCCTCCATTGACACGTAAACAAAGGTTACACCGTCGGATCATGTTCTGTCTGACACGGGCAAAAACCCGAGGAATATCCTGAATTGTTCCTGCTGCTGCTACTATCTGGGCAACCAGATCCTCTTCTGATGCAACAGGAGTTGCGTAAACAAGGCTGCGCATCTCTCCCCACACAAAAAAGCCCAGAGGGGACGTATCTGGGGATCGAGCAGGCCACGGTACAGGACCACCTCTGCCAATCCACGTTTCTGGGAACCGTCGGTCCAGGAATCGACGCAAAGGACGACTGAAATGTGCCGGCGCCCCGTCATGTTGGAACCATATGCTTTGTCTTGTAGGGAGCGGGCTGTCTTCCAGCAATTCTGGCAATGCTCTGGCGAGAAAGTTGTAATAGTGCCTGCCATTTAATGGCCTAGGTAGCAGATACAGCCCAATTAAACAGTCCCCAACAACACCGACCCACACATTAACGAAGAACCGCACTTGGTGAGCGCTAGTAACTGTGTCATGTGAGTTGGCCTCACTCCAAACATGCGAATTGTGCCTGTTGAAGACTCCATCACGCCCGAACGTTGCTTCATCAGTAAACAACACAAAGGATGGATATGTAGGATGCATTTCACACTGTTCCAAGTACCACTGCGAAAACCGTGCTCTGGCTCCAGGTTGTGGACACGCTGTAAGTGAAATGGACGTAACAATTGCTCTGGAAGGACTGTTCTTACATTCGTCTGATTGGTCCCCATGTTACGTGCAATTGCACGAGTGCTGATTGAAGGATCCCGCTCCACATGCTGCAAGACAGCTTCCTCAAATTGCAGCGTTCTTACTGTGCGACGGCGTCCCTGTCCAGGTCGTCTGCTAAATGACCCGGTCTCACGCAGACGTTGGTACACAGCAGCGAAGGTCGTATGATGCGGGATACGGCGATTAGGATATTGTTTTTGATAAACCTGCTGTGCAGCTCGTCCGTTGTGGTGCGCTACGTAGTACGCACCAATCACATCAGTTTACTCACTCCAGGTGTATCGCTCCATTAGTAAACAGAGACAATGCACTGCAACACTGGTGGACAGCAGTTGCCTACAACTGAAGACTGTAATACGCCCTCTAATAACTGAAGATCGTAATACGGCCTGTAACAACTGAAGAGGGTAATACGGCCTCCACCGGTTTAAATAATCCTCATAGGAAAAAATTACATTAGGGAAAAATATTTGTTCTGATGTCCCCTACAACCTCCCAGCGTTTGTCGGTTTAAATACTTTTCGCCCTGTAGATAGTAAAGTAACTGCAGACGTTGAAAGGCCATCAAGGACCAAGAAGTTGGAAATCCAGAAGAACTTCCCTCAGTTCAACATGAGCGCTGTGTCTCCACGCGCAGCCAGAGAACAAATGTCGGCAGCTACGTGTGGCCAACTTCAAATGTGGATACCTGCTGAGTGTCTAATGCCTGGAGGTACTTTAGATTGGCCCACCTCGAGATCACTGAACAGGCTAATATCAAGTGTTGGGGAAATCCCGGTAAAAGTGTATCAAATGGGGTCTTTCCAGAGGACCGACACGGTGTGAACGCAGAGGAGAACAGATAATGGATCACCCGCGGCACTGTCCATTCTACTTTGAATCGTGCAGTGATGAAGAGCCGATGAAGGCTGAAGGCAGTGCAGTTGCTGTTGCCCAATTCTCGGTGAAGATCACTTAGTTCATTGTGTAAACTATTGTGACGGTACGTCACTTAAATATTGACATTTTTAGCGGTTGTAAATCGTAGTTCACGTATTTTATGAATATAATTAGTGTAAAACATATAGTTAATGTTCTTGAAACAACTGATATGCAGCGATAGCATCTTTATTTAATGTCTATGAAAATAAAAAAGGATCGAAAGAGACGCGGTTGTACGGCCGAGGAGGAAGGACGTATTTTGTGGTACACGCACTGTTTTGTTTCGCTATACGGAAGGCAGCCATTGAGCGGCTACACATATTTTATGTAAGTTATTTGTATTTGTAGCTAAAATAAACTTGTTATTATTATTAGAAAATGAATTTCTTTGTAACAGTTGTCACCTCAAATGCTCGCAGTGGCTAATTATTTTTAATAAGCATTTTTCAGTAATTTGCACTGCGAGAAGCTCATCTTCCGGTGCAGTCTCTGGGCGGCCATTACGCGCCAAAGTATTAATTTATTTATCAAAGTGTTAACAGTAAACCTAAATGCAAGAGACTTCGTAGTACGAACCTTTTAAAATTGCAACAGATAATTAATTTACGTTAAAGTTCATGTTTTTAAATTATACAGATTCCATGAGTTCAGTAAGTTTTATCTTGGCCGCTCCACGGCAACAATCGAAATTCTCTCAAGCCTTGCTTTGCAATCAATAAATAGAAATTAACAAAATTACATTCAATTCAGTTAACGGCAACTATATTTTAGTCATCACGTTCAAAATCTAAAGTTGGTACATGAATAACTGAGCCCCTTCAAGAACCCGCTTCATATTATAAGTAAATATGTAAGTATACACACACACGCACACACACACACACATATATATATATATATATATATATATATATATATATATATATATATATATATATATATATATATAAAATAAGTAAAAGTGATAAGAGAAGACAATATCCCTGAAAGAAAGAATCATGCTGATAAATTAAAAATAAAAATATATGAAATATATGTAAATTTCCTTTGTGTGTGACGTATCGAATGACAAACGACGTCACACTACGTAAACTGTAAGATGATCTTCACCCGTAATTGGTCAACAACAACTGCACTGCCTTCAGCCTTCATCAGCTCTTCATCACTGCATCACTCAGTAGTTATGTGTTTTCCTTCGCTTTCGCATAAGCAAGTAAAAACACGAAACTTTCAGCTTCAGGAATCTTGGCACCCGCAGAGAATCGAAACTTGAGCCTTGCGACAGTACGAGTGACGCAATTCGCTACTGGCTGGCGAATCGGCCAGCCTGAGGCAAGGCGGAGGACTGTTGGCACAGAGCAGGTCGCGGGGTCAAACGGAACAGCAGCCAGCGGACACGACCGGCGGTCACGACGCGCCGCTCCCAGCCGCCGCACCCAGCACCACCGCCGACCGCCTCGACCAGCGAACCGCCGTATAGCCAGCCCTGTGCTCAGGTAGGGTCTCGGCGCAAGACCTCTGTTTGCCATCCAGGAGACCAGCTGCCTGCAAACGACCCCTGGTGTCTGACGCAAGGTGTTAAGAAGGGAGCAAGCTACAGTGTTCCACACAGAGGAACTGGTGGTCGACCGTTCCAATTCTGACTTCATCACATCAGCAAATCGTCATTCTTGATGATGCTTCGTTGGTTCACGGCGTCGCGCCGGATAATGGTGTGGACGCTGCACAACGTTTCAACGAGACATCGGTGCATCATCTTCAGACGTTTACTGATGCTGCTGCAGTGGCTTGTCAACATATGCTAACTAGAAAAGAGCCGGCGCTTTACTAGCGAGTCAGCGTATATATTGGCGAGCACCTGAAGATGCCGAGCAGCTGCCTCGTTGAAATATTATGCAGCTTCCACAACATTATCCGACGCGAAGCCCGTGAATCAGAGAAGCGGGCATTACGTCGGGAAAGTCTCAAACAGTAAATTCACGATGTTGTTTGCAAATACTGAGCTTCCAGTAAACTTTTATCATTAGAAACGGATCTTGCCTGATTCGGAGAAAGACTGCCATTCCTGAAATGTGACAGGACTGTGATATATACTTTTAGTCACCTGATTAGATTAATTATTATTTTAGTCTCTCTTTTCTGCCAATTATCCCGTCGCACGATATTTGCTATTCTCATGATTTGGCAAATTTTAAATCAGTTATCACAGTTTCTTCAATCTTAAGCTTATTGACTGTGTTATTCACCACACGTGTCTCGCATTTATTTGCAAAGTATCTTCAGTGGTTATTCCTAAAATACAGTATACATAACATTTTTGTACATTTTGCTGTTTAAAGATTTTTTTTTTCTTTGTAAATTTGGCGAACAGTTTACTTCAGGTATTTTTCTTCTTTTTGTGACCAGAAGGCTACTCTGTTTTCAAAATGAGTACTGAAGATGCTTTTGCAAGTAAAAGCGAAACGCGTCTGGTGAAAAAGCAGTCTGGAATTGCAGTAGGCTAAGGACAGAAGATACAATAATAGCACCTTCTGCGGAGGATAGCCATACAAATGGAGATATTTTATATTAACTTTATGGCCGGATACCGTTTCTGACGACACAGGCACCTTATAACCTAATGGGAGGGACCACCTGTCTGACAACTGTGTAAATTTCTTATACATATTCTGCATATATTCGAATTTTATGTGTTTTCTAAATCATAGATTGAGGATGAGGCCGGCATTTGTCTAAATCAGTGTGCAAAATCCAGACAGGCCAGTGCATCTGACATGTTCGTCAACCAGCGGGATTAGATCCGGGTACGACTCATCTCTGTTTCGCAAGCTAGCCCGCTGCTCGTTGAGAAACACGAACAGCTCAAAGTTATTAATGTTTCACTATCTTAAATTATGCATCCATACAAGACGTCTTTGAAGAAAGTCATTAGTTGTGAATATAATTCCAATGGGAGGGATTTTGGTTTTTTCATCTCACATTCTTGCCGCACTTGGGGCCAACTCACGTATTACAAGTTAATAAGCACGTACATGATTATGGGAGTTATTCTACTCAAAATTACACATTTTCTAATTCATGGAAAGAAATCTGCCAGCTTTGAAAATGTTTACTGTAAAATGTAAATGTAGAAATTGCTGATGCCGTAACAGATTTTAAGGGGGTATCAATCGTAACGAGTCATTTTCAAAGATTAAAATAGAATGTTTCAGACAAGGCTTTTCTACAAAATTGATTATCATAAAATTATATAACCTTCGAACATTATGGGACAAACATTATTAATTTTACGAATCCTAATAAATTACAAAACACTAGTGCATTAGTAATACAAAATTGTCAACTTCAATATTTATAGAATATTAAGCAAAATTTACGTGTTGAGAGGAGACAATATGTTTCCAGAAAATGAACTTCCTAACTTTTAGAACCACTCATGAAGTTATGGCCAAACAAAAATTATTTTTTATCATGTACCGGTACAAGAAATGTTGTTTAAATTGCAAATAACTGAAAAAACAGACTAGGAGTATAACATTTGTACCATTTAGTACTTTAAGCTGTTTAGGTAAGAACTTTGTAGAGGCACAGGCAGTCTGTACAAGTTTCACTTGTAATTCAGTTCACGAAGTTTGAGCAATAAAAATAATAACGAATAAAATCATGGTTATTGATTGTTCAAATAACTGACATTTTTATACAGAAGACAGCCAAGGTATAATGAAAACATTTTCATCAAACTGAAAGACGAGGAAGAAGAGGCACTGCAGAATGGAACAAAACTGTAAGTAATCCAACAGAGACAACAATAAGGTAACCAGAATTTTATTTTTACATCTCATGTTATGTTAGCAGCAGTTAATAAATCCAACTAAATAACGCACTTCGTTGAAACACGTAGTGAAAGTGCGATGACAAATTGTAGAACGAATGTGAAAACTAAGCAGATACTGTTACTCTTTAAGCTAACAGAGAACTCTGTGTCATGAAAAAATTCTTTCGTTTGGCTTCCCTTGATCAGAACTACCACCATTCTCATCAACATCCGTTTCAAGAACTCTTTTTGGTAAATGTCATGTAAAGATTTTTCCATTCGTTATGGTCTTCAGATATACCTATGTAAGCCGCTGCTGCACGTTTAATTTTTTTTTCTTTTTGTGTGTTATCTCTACACCCATTTATGGTTATCTTCTTGGTCTTTTTCTGTTCCTTGCATTCCATAAAAGAACTTTCTCGATCAGTCTGTTCAGCTACCCTTATGTCACACTTCCCTCCATTTCACGGTCACAATGATGACAATTGTGTATTCTATTTAGGTATACTCCCTCAACAATGTTTGTCTTTTCCTAACCCTTCTAATAACTTGGAACACGCATATTCCCATTACTCGCTGAGCAAGCGTTAGAGCTTAGTTTCAAGACAATTGTTAATTCCACATGTCGAAACTGGTAAAATACACTGATTCTATACTCTTCTTTCCAGATACACCGGAAACGTATTTATGAAAACCAAACTTAGTTCTCCAAAAGCACTCTAGAACACTGTACTTCTTGTGTTTATTTCTTTTGTTGTCCATCCACTCGTTCCCTCCATCCTGACAAAAAAAACTCATCATCTGGATATATGACTTCATTGTTAACTTGCTATTTTGATTGTATCAGCTGCACATTACTTTAATCTCGTTGTCATTTTCTTGTCAGATCTGTCTTCAACTTCGCTCTATTAGAAAAGGTTTCTTTCTGTCTGAGGAAAACTGCACAGTGTCAGCATCAATATAAAATGTATAGGTGGGAATAAATTTTACATAACATAATCAGAGACATCGTGCTCATCTACTTCAGAGAAATATTAAGTGTCTTAATTGAATAGTTTTATTCTACTTCAAGATTAAGTGAATTTATGGAGTATATATTTGAACTCTGTTTTTTTAAATTATCTCCCCATTTTGCTTGTGATTATGTTTCCTAATTTTTTGTGTTTCCGTCGCATACAGTTGTGTAATTTTTTCTCAGAAGTGCACATTAACAGCAGAGGTTTGCTACGTTTTGGTGATATCTCTAACGTTTGGTATAACGCGGTTACCCTTCGCGCAGCTGAAACAATAGACTACATCCTGTTGTTTATCGCTTGCTTCATAAAACGTGAGTCACGCCCACACGAACTCAGGAACATGATCTAAAACTTTATTATGCTTCTTCTTAAGAATTGCGCTCGCGCTCTTCGCTACCTTTCAACTGTACAGTAAAATACGTCAACGCAAACCTGAGTAACGTCCTGCGATGACGCAGAATTTCCCAGATCTATATTAACCGAGATAACGATTGAAACGTATATGTAGTGAACGTTTGTACTATTAGTATAAAGCAGTCTCTTCAAAGAACGTTGGTGTTTTAACTTCCGTTAGGTTTCTTTGGCATTTCACTGAAACTTTACGCATGAAATTCATTCCGGCATCGTCAAGAATGATGTGTAGAAAGAGCACTATTTATTCAGTAGAGTATATAGCATAACGTTTTGGTCCTTCCAATGCATATTCCTCGGAAGCCCCCGTGTCTTACACCAGTTCACTTGTAAGTAACCCAAATGACTGGTAATATCCGAAGTTTGCAGTGGGTTGTGATTTCAGACAGAACAGACTAACGACGATAAACAAATATACAACAAATTGAAGTGTGAAGCCCTATTCGAGCTCTCTGTTGCAACTTTACGTCAGTCCGTTCTTCCGTCCGTCCGTCCGAGCGAGCAAGCAAGCTCCTCTGCAAGGAGATAGGATATACACGGAGAGTCTGTGGCACGTTATTTAACGCTGCCTGCGATGTCGCTGTCTGTTATTAGCCGCCGTGTTTTTCTAGGTATTTTGCGGTCGAGAGGGGATATATATAAAGCGCCAGTCCATTATACTCAGATATAACAGTCTTTCTGGCTATAATTGCTAAACACTAACAGTCGAGAGTTATTTCGTAATTTCCTGACGCACTACCACGTACCACGCCCCTTTATTTTGCCTGCACAAAACATGGCGCAGAAGTTGTTCAGTGTACACCACTCAGGTCGCTGCTTTGACTCCCTGTCACTTCGGTCCATTGTCTACGCACATAATGTGGCAGCGAACGGATGCACGACACGAGACTACAAGCGACGAAATGACTTTCGAATTTCCAGTCCTTCTTTAGGTTCCGGACTTCCCATTGACACTAGGTGAGTAAGATTGTTGATAGCGTGTGACAGTTCAGAAACTGTTCCATATTATTACGTTTCATGCGAAATATAGCATTAATTTCAAGTAACAAAGGCTAGCACATGTTGTAAGTAGGCTGTTTAGGTTTTTATGTTGGTAACGCCACTTAGCGCTCTGTATAAAAATCACTCACTGTGCTGTGTGCAGTCTGTGGCTGGTTGGCATTGTTGGGGAATATTCGCTATTGTAGCGTTGCGCAGTTGGGGGTGAGCCGCCAGCAGTGGTGGATGAGGGGAGAGAGATGGCGGAGTTTTGAGAGCGGATGATCTGGACGTGTGTCCATCAGAGACAGTAAATTTGTAAGACTGGATGTCATGAACTGCGTTGCGCTAAAAATATTGTGTCAGTTTAGTGTTGACCAGGATAAGTAAAGAGCGAAATGTCTGAGTACGTTCAGTTCTGCTCAGCTGTTTGAAAGTCAAATAACGTAAGGGGTATCCAAGCACAGTAGTTCATAAATTTTTCTAATGGGATGTTTCATATAACTGAACATACTCGGACATTCCGCTCTTCACTTATCCTGATCAACACTAAACTGATACACAATATTTTACAACGCAATCTGTCTTTCAATAATCCCTACAAAAGAATGGCCCTGACTAACAGTAACCTATACCTTTTATGAATCAGTTACCTCACATAAATCTTCGTTACTCGAACTACTGCAATACAGCTAAATAAAAGATTCTAACTACTGAAGGCACTAACTGCTGATAGGCATAGTTAGCAAATGAAAGATTTTGACAGAGAACAAACAATGTATTTACCTTAATAGTGTTCAAAAGTCATCATATACATATATAAATCAGCTCATGACATCCAGTCTTACAAATGTACTGTCTCTGATGGACACACGTCCAGATCATCCGCTCCCAAAACTCCGCCATCTCTCCCCCCACATCCACCACTGCTGGCGGCTCACCTCCAACTGCGCAACGCTACAATGGCGAATATTCCAACAATGCCAACCAGCCACAGACTGCACACAGCACAGCCAGTGATTTTCATACAGAGCGCTACGTGGCGTTACCAACATATAAAACTAAACAGCCTACTTACAATGTTACTACATTTTTTTCGGAAAACAAATATTCAGCAACGGTCGACAGTAAGAAATATTTTCCCTCGTTATGTGACAGGTGCCTGAGTTACCATTTTCTCTGGGCTATTACTGACAATGTTTTTTTTTTCATATATATTCCCCCTAAGAGACGTCATTCAAATTTTCTCTGGTGTTTCGGCAGATATCTGGAATTTTCATTTTGCACTTTATGACTGGCGTTAGCCCAAACTAATACTACTTATCACGCCTTTTTGCGATGCTCTCTATCTTCTTTCATGTAACGCCCATTCTCGACGGAAGGACATAGTTTGTTCCCGATTTAAAAAAATAAATAAAATTAAAAAATGGAGAGGAAATTTACGCGCCGTTTCGATAGAGCGATCCCAGATTTAAGTCTTGTGCGATATTCGTTTAGTCAATATGTATTAACAGGGACAGTAAAAAAAGAAGACTAACCAGTACTCCTGGCCCGCACAGGCTACTAACGTCATGCAGTAGTGCTGCTCGGTTGCTGTTGGAGTACTGGTTATTCTTCCTGTTTCACTGTCCCTATTAATACGAGGGTTATTCGGAAAGTAAGGAACGATCGGTCGAGAAATGGAAACTACAGTGAAAATCCGACGAGGTTTTGCACAGGTGTGTTGGGCAGTGCCTCTAGTATGCCCGTCGACTGTGTGACGTCGTTCTTCTTACTTCTGAGCACCCAGGGAGCACGTGAAGATACCTAGAACAATAGTGTCTCTCGCCAAGTACGTGGGCCCGGTTAGAAATTTCGCCTGAAACTATGCAGCCAACATTACATAACTGTCATGCATTTTCTTTTCAAGACAATTCTCAGCTGCATTCTGCATCGTTTTCAATTGAAAATGTTTGATTACCCACAATACAGCCCATAATTGTCTCCATCTGAGTTTCATCTCTGCTCACATGGAACACTGGCTATGAAGACAACATTTTGGCACAGACAACGAGCTGTAGGCCAGCGTAGGGAATTGGCAGAAAGCACTGGCGGCTGTCTGCTATAACGACGGTATTGGAAAGTTGGTACAACGCTACGACAAACCTCTTAAGTCGTATCGGCGGCTATGGAGATACGTAGCTGGAGGTTGTAGCTAACTGTTGCAAATAAAACAGTTTTGATTTTCATTGTGGTTTCCATTTCGCGACCTCGTACATATAAATAGAACGAATATCGCTTGAGATTAATTGCGGACCGCTCTACAGAGTGAGCTTAGAAAGTTCCGCTTTAAAAGTCATTTTGTTCGTAACGGGACACAAACCGACGCCTGAGTCACTACTTTCTCTGTGCTGTTACTAACAATATGTTGCGACAATGAGCGTCGCATGACAGACGTGATGAACAGTATTTCTCTGGGTTGTCTTCAGCTGCACATTGCGAAAACGAAATTGCAAATATCTATCGAAACACCAGAGGAAATTCGCCCGACGAGTCTTAGGAGTGACTCCCGTATACGGGGGGTGATGCAAAAGTCATGTCTCATAAGGCAAAGACTACTTTGGTAATTCAATAGTCTTGGCCTATAGAACAAAACTGCATTCAGGAGTACGAGGGGAACGATCATTTTAAGCAAGACAGTCTAGCAAACATGCGCTCTAAAATGCATACCTTAAGAGCTGTGATCAGTTCTTCATCTTCGAAATAGTAAAACAAATCTCTTCTACTGCAACTTCTTTGCTTTCCATACTGTAAGAAGTGGTAGAATGGAACAAATCAAGAAAAAAATATTTAGTAGATATGGGCCCTAAGATACATATCTTAAAAGCAATGAGCACTTGTTCATCCTCGCTAATTTGAAACACATCTCTTCTACTGAACGACTGCTCACAGGTCTTAAGGTATGCATTTTGGAGCCGATGTTTACTAGACTTTTTCGGATGACCGTTCCTGTCGTATCCCTGAATACGACTTTATCTTACGGGCCAGTACTACTGAATCATTAACGTAGACTTTGACCTATGGGACATGACATTTGAATCACACCTCTGTGAAGGCTGTATTTTTTAAACACCTACTGTGTCACTGTTTATTATTCACCTGCTCTGCCACGAATGTGTGGAAACAACAAAGAAATGGCAAACTGGAGCAAAACATGTTCTGTTGCCTATGACAAAGTCACATAACATTGTATTGAACTGGGGACCTAGAAACGACGGGGAGGCCTCGTCCCAGCCGCAGCCCTCAGTGGTTCACAACATCACAATAGGCTACCAGGGTTATTGTGCGGTTAGGCCTCCAGTGGATCCCCCCCCCCCCCCCCCCAGGAACGCCTCACACCAGACGAGTGTAAGTGTAACCCAAAATGTTTGCGTGGTAGAGTCATTATTGTGTACGCGTACGTGGAAACAGTGTTTGTGCAGCAATCGCCGACATAGTGCAACTGAGGCGGAATATGGGGAACCAGCCCGCATTCGCCGAGGCAGGTGGAAAACCGCCGTAAAAACCATCCACAGACTGGCCAGCACACCGGACGTCGACACCATATCCCGGCCGGAAAGCAGTGCGTTAGACAGCACGGCTAACAGGATAGGCCACATAAACATCAGTATGCGATATCGAGAAAATAGATTAAGTGTTAAATAATGAGAATTTGTATTTTCTCAAAGCAGAATCATATAAGTATCCACAAAGAAAAGCACGGCGTTGACGACGTTTATCAATTGATACGGACTGTAGTCCATGGAACCAGTCGGACGTAACAAAATTCTTTGTAGCAGGAGTTGTTTTGTGTTTGTTCAACAACACCTGTATCATTTGCCAATAAAACTAATTCTGCCTCTTGGTTCATGTGAAACAAGCATATCATAAAAAGTATGTAACAAAGGTCTCAGAATCGAGCCCTGTGGGACGCTCAATTTTATTTTATTTTTTTTCTGGAAAGTACCAATTATGGCAGAAGAGGATCTCTGTTAGGAATAGCTGACATGGGATTCCCAGTGATATTATGTGCTTTACTAGCAAGGGAAACCTTCCAAACCCCGCCAAGTGAAACTGTTTTTATTTTTATTCTGGGTTGACACGACCAGTCAAAAATATGAGGTCCTTGTGTGTGTGTGTGTGTGTGTGTGTGGGCGCACGCGTTTGTAGCAGACGAAAATTGATAATTAGCTAGGTACGTGGAGTGTGGAGTGTACCTACTTATCTCGCGGTCGCCCATTTGCACCATGGAAGAATGCTAGGAAAATAAAATCAACAACATCACCATTAGTTACCGTCTCTAATCCGTAAACTAGAAGCTCTATGAAGACGTCACAGAAGTGATTGGCTCTGAAGTCCGACGACAACAAAGGAGCCGACCCGCGCCAATGCGAGCGCCTCCCTCGGCGTTTCGGGCAGTTCGGCGGGTGTGCCTGGTTTCCAGGGAATGCCCCATTATTTACGCCCCGCCCTGCGTTTGACGGCGCCTCGCCTCCATTGTCCATTGTCTGCGTCGGCGTGGCGCCGGCTTTTGCAGTGGACGCGCCGGCACGTGTTGTTTGTTAGCGGCGGCCTTCGCGCCCAGTGACGGCTAACAAGTGCCGTCAAGTTCGCGCGTTTTAAAGGGACCCAGCGACTCGAGCGCAAACGCTCTCATTCATCAACGCCTCCACCTAAGCAGGAGATAACCTGCATCTCAACTGGACTGGATTTAGCAGGAACAGCGCGAGCGCAAAAGTTTCAGAAGACTAACTGATATTCCTGTGGAAGAGCGTGTTTTTGTTATATGCCCGCACATGCTTTTCTTTGTTGTTTTCGTATACAGCTTAGGTTCTACAGCTGAACAGATACTGAACGATGGGGAATCAGACGACGTACAGATGACACCGAAAGCAATCAAAACGTGAAGTACCAGTTTTCCCTTTCCTTACTTCAGCTTACTTTACGTGGGGACCGTGCGACTCACAGAGGTACAGTGTGGGCTGTAGATATGGCATGGCAGGGAAACTTGGTAGATATTGTAATGCGTTAACGCGGAACCGATTTACGCCGAAAAACGTTCCGATTTTTGTCACTTTCTGCAAATCTGGCGCTGTTAATACAAGATGGACGTATAGAAATGTAGTCCGTATGTAATGGATTAGGATCGGGACGTGAGAAGAAAAGGTCAAACAAGTGAGAAATTTTACTAGTAACCGCCACTTACAAAGTTCGTTCAATATGTGCACCGAAAACGTCGTAGAGGTACTGCATAGCGCGACATTTGCACCTGGTGGCCAAAATTCGAACTAAGTTTATTCCAGCGTAAATGGATTTTGCATTAACGCATTTGCATGTCTACGAAGTTTCGCTGCGACGCAGTAATTACAGCCAACAATGGACCTCTGCGAAGAGCTGCACTTTAATTATAACCACTTGGTACAAGCCTCATCTTCCACCGGATTTTGCCGCTGGTCACTTTCTGCAGCAAAACTTCATGGATTCCATCTCTCCACCATTTCTTCAGTGTACCTCAGAAGTAATCTTCATCTACTTCTGAAACTACATTGTCTTTTCATCTTTTCTCCAATAGTTGTCTTCCTTCACTATCACACAAAAACTGCTGCACAAATAATGTAATTAGTTCATAGAAGGAAGATTACTCGACTCAAAATACTCCTAACGCAATAGCTCTAAACACCACAAACAAAAACACACATACAAATTCTACCCAAGATTTGTGAACCTTACAAACACGCAAGTGAACAATAAAGAAAGAGCTTGATTAAAGTGAGTATTTCATAAATCAGTTCATCATGGATTTGACTATGTGTTTTCTCGTTTGTAACTATAATGTTTACTGATTCTGGTACTGATGTGTTGGAATAAACGCTTTCTACATCAAATGGTTTGTGGTGTTAACTATAATGTCTATTGTCTCTGGTACTGATGTGTTGGAATACATGCTTCCTATATCAAATGAGAGGATTCAAATACAATGTAAATTCAGTAACAGATGTATATTACATATAAAATCTAATTACAGAAGTAGAAAGCGTATTGAAAAGGGAATACAGAAGGGAAAACAGCAGTGTCAGAAGACTAATAGTGCTTCACAGCAATTAGGGCGAAATTGTGAAGAAAAAGTTCGTAACATGGGCTTATGTTTCCCAAGTGTAGTTATAGTGCGACCTCCAATGTGGGACCAGACGAGAGGAAACGTAGATGCCAACCAAAATCGCGAACAACTTTAAGTAATCATTTGACGTGAACTGTTTTATAATCTACATATACCGCTTACTAAAGCAAAACTGTATCATTCTTGATTCCACTGATGATGCCTTAAAGTAAAAGACGAAAAGCATCTGGAAGTAATAAAATACATTGCAGTTGTCCAACAGTCAGTAATCAACAAAAGAACGTTCTACACGTGGATTACTTGAATTCAGCGGTACGGGATTCTTTTGCATTGAAAAGTTATGTTCCTTAAATGAGACCTTTTGTGAAAATAGAAAATGAAATTATTTCAGTGTTTCATTATTGTGCAGAAACATTTCAGCAGATGCTTGCACTCAGAATATCTTCGAATTTCTTGAGGGTGATATAAAAACCACTTGGGTCGAACTAGTGCTCACTTTATTATGCAGGAATATACCGTTCAGGAATCAAAGTAAACAAAACTCTTTTGGGTGCATTCTAGCTGTTATATGAGGCAAAATACACTATTCACACACTATTAATTTTTTTAATTAAACCTATTGAAAATATGGATTAAAAACACGAAACATCTCGTTGTAAATACTGGGTGATTATAATTAAAATGAAGGTGTTCCGACTGGTGTAGTGCGGGCCGTATACATCACGGGACGTTTAAACATCGTTGGCAGTCGTATATTATTAATCCGTGCACCGAAGACTATGCTGACAAAAAAATTGTTCTACTTCCTGCCACCAAGTAAAAATATGGCGCTGTAAGCAGACAGAATGTGAAATGTTTCCCGTTTTCACGTCAATGTGCTGTTTGTCACTTGGCGATTTCTCTTGTGGAGTGAATGTCAGTGTCAAGGGTATAGAAGGTCGAAGTTGTCCGTACGAAAGGCAGTGGCTATTGAGAAGAGAGTCCGTGAAGTGCTTGTAAAGTTGTTTTATCGGTTTGGCACCAATAGCAGCGCTGTACTGCATGAATATTGCCGACAGAAACAGCTGCGAAGAGGTCCTATGTCAATAAATGCGCTAAAAAAAAATGATGAAGAAATTTGAAGAAACGGATGATATAGGTGGTCCAGCAGGGAGAGAGAGGCAACCCATTCCCATGGCGATTGTTGATGAAGTTGCTGTAGCTATAGCCGACCGAGCAACACATGCCCCAGCCTGATGTATGTAATGGGAATTGTCTCTACCCTAGTCGACAGTTCAAAGGGATTTTTCGGTGCATGTTACACTGGTATCGCTACAAGATTCAGAATGTCCTCTAAATGAAGCCCACAGATAAGCTACAACGCCGTGGCTGCCCTGCGTTTTTTGGCACGCCTGGAAATGATTGATATGTGGTCGGCAAATATCCTTTGGACGGACGATGCACCTTTTACTCTGCAGTGTGCCGTGAATGCTCGTAACTGTAGTATATGGAGATCTGCTCCGGCACATGTGCAGGAATAGCCGGTGCACTCAGCTTATGTGACTATGTGGTGTGACTTCATTCCTTTATTCTTCGTCTGTTTTTTTCGAGATGACACCTCGCAGGCCTGTTAAGTGCACAGTGACATATGCACGTTGTGAGGACCGCCTTGCGCAACACGCGATTCCAGCTTTGCAAGAACACGGCTCTGTCCGTACCACTATTGTCATGAGGATGGGGCGACACAGCAAGTCGTTCACCATTACCTTCGGTAATGACAGCATCATTCCTAGGCCGTTTCAAGATACGTGGTCTTCCAGATCCCCTGACCTAAATCCATGTGACCCTTGATTGCGAGGACATCTGAAAGATCGTGTTTATCGGGAATGTATTTGGACACTTCCTGAGCTGAAGGATAGCATACGACGATACATCGGTATGATTACATTGGCTACATTTGTGAGCCGGCCGCTGTGGCCCAGCAGTTCTAGGCGCTTCAGACCGGAACCGCGCTGCTGCTAAGGTCGCAGGTTCGAATCCTGCCTCGTGCATGGATGTGTGTGATGTCCTTAGATTAGTTAGATTTAAGTAGTTCTAAGTCTAGGTCACTGATGACGTCAAATGTTAAGTCCCATAGTGCTTAGAGCCATTTGAACCAGCTACTTTGTGAACAATTGTCGACCATACCGTGTAACAGATGCGGCATGTTACTGAGTCTGGAGTCCATACTGCAAATATTTTGTAATTGTGACCACGTCCTAATAAACATGCCAGAACCACCGTTATCATATGCTTGATCGTTCCTCCCCTTTTCCTGCACCCACACCATATTCTGATTGCTTACAGCGCCCATGGCGGAAACTGGTTTTTTTCAGCATGCTCCGCAACCCCACCGATTAATGAACATTGAACATATCTACGATGTTTCAGCATCCTGTGACGTATACAGTCCGCACTGCAGCACTGGGAACATTTTCAGGTGATATTTCTCTTTCTAGGGTTTTATTTTCGCTTTCTTTCTGAATAACAGATCTACAGTCTACGAAAGTGGTTTCATTAGTAACACAGCTACCACAGTCTTGATGTGAGGGGTAAACCAAACGTAACTCACGTCACGGTGGCTCACTTTCTCTATCCTGCTGGAGAGCCGTTATGCCTTATCTGTAAGATCACAACTGGCTCGACAGCAGTACTGCAAAGTGGCTGGCCTGCTTACTAGTCTGATACAACCGTCCTGCTGACGACTATTATCTCGTTATATCTTGGCAACGGGGGAAGAGCAAGTTTTTGGAGAAATTACTTCTACCAATTGAAAACACAAATTGCTGCAAACTATCACATTTAGTATATTAGAGATTCACTGGCGTTTCGGAGGGTCATATCTCCATCCTCAGTGTGTTTTTATGTAGCTTAATATGGCACATATATATTGCATGTATGACTTTTGGGTAATATGATACGTGTCTTTCAGTGGTCACAGGCACCTTTTCAAGTCGTTTTTGTATCATGTACTATACACTGGAGAAAGCAAAGGTGGGAAATTAGGAGCGAACATCGTTTCCGCAACGAATAATTTATAGATTGTAGATTTTCACTCTTTCTACAGGGTCAATACTAGAAACGTTACGTCCTGAGTGTATTTCCTGTACGATACATCACTGACGTTGCATTTCTCACTTAACTGGTCACATATCTGTTTCATTGCCATTACTGGATTGCGATTGTATCTGTATTCAGACGGTAAAACTGCCCCGACGTCAGTAGAGCAATTTTTTGCGACGATAATGATAAAAGTTCCCTCCGCCACACACCATTAGGTGGCTTGCGGAGTATGATGTAGATGTCAACTATTTAATTACTACTGTTTGCACGGCAGACGAACAAACGAAGTAATATGAATTAAGAGCACAGCGTATCACCTGCTAAGCTACGTAAGATGTAAGGCAAATTGTTCACAGAAAGTAAATATTCAGCTTAACAAGTTACAAAGCGTAAACCCATCGATTTGACGGTGCTGATTTTAACAGCTTTTTGTATACACTCTTTCTCTGTCGTGCCTCCTTCTGAATTTCTATGCCGCATATATATCCGAGGATTCATTTTGTTTTGTCCATTCTGAACGTTGCTGAAGAATGAGAGTGGGAAGAAAATATAAAGTGATTTAGACAAAATCCACAAACAATTTTATTTTCTTTAGTAGTAAAAATTTGTTTCCCCCGTGTGCTAAGTTTCAAGAAACATCAGGCTCGTTAATAAATAATAGTATTTTCAAAAAGAATATTTCGTGAGTCGCTTGAAAATCTTTGTCATAGGAAAAAGTTAAATACAAAATTAACAACAACATTTGTCTTAGAAGTAAGTTCTGTTCCTATTCTGGTGCATTGTCTCTAAATTGAACTCTTCTCAACAGCACCTAGTTTAAAGGACGAACTGGACGTTGTAGAAGTTTTTTTAATAAATGCCACCGTTTGATGATCAACTTGCTGTGCGTTGAAAGCTATCTCATACGAGAATAAATGTTGCAAATAAATTAGCTCCACTTTGTCGCTTATTCTGAATGAACCATTCTTTTTTTTTCTTTCAAATACGTACATCGTCCTAGGAAATTCCTTCATATTCACGGACTAATCGTATACGAATATACTGCAAAAACTGCTTTCTTAATCTAGGAAAGATATTTTGTAAAATAATTTACGTACGAATATGTTTTTCAGCAACACCGTTAAACCATAACCATTAGAGGAAGTGGAAAGAGCAATATACGATTGCCACCACTAGAACGTGTCTCCAGCGTACTTAGGTAATAATACCGAAGTCAAATAAATACTGCGAATATGACAGACGTATCCACGACAGGGATCATTAACTAGGAAGCGATTTAAATATTACTGTCATCAAAATATGTAGGAATTTCTGGAATCTATGAACAGAACTTTTAGTTTCTTAGGCCACTGGAAAATCAGTGAGATCGGAAAACGTGTAAAGTAAAAGGACGAATTTACTGAAGTTACGAAGGACAAATAGACACGTTGGTGTTCGAATGTCTTTTCTATGACACTGCGGAAACCACATGGCCTCATTTTATCTTTCTCATATTTGTCTCTCCTTTTAGAAATTAATCGGCGAATAAACTTGTAACCAAATACAAATGCCAACCGTCCGAGTATTTCTTAATTTCTCAATAGAAGTGATTTCTAACGTAGCAGTTAAAGATGCAAGTAGTGTACATAATCTTCTTCAGCACTGTAGTTGGAAATAAGATTTTCGCCAACTGACGCTAATAAAATATGACAATGTTGTTCTGCATGATTAATGCTAATCACGTTCTTATCTGTCTACATTCTTAACGAACGATGGATTATTTTATTTATTTTAATAATCTACTGGATGCCTGAACAAACATGTTTGGTTTCAGAAAGATAAAAGAAGAGGAGAAGCAAATCTGGTACAAGCGGTTAGTAATTGAAGAGAGACTGAAGAAAACTGAGAGCAGCTTTGTAGCATTAGCGTACCTAGGGAAAGCCTCTGACAAGGTGAGTTGACCATCCTTAGGATATTGGTGCTAACGTGTAGAAAAGCATAATTTAAAACTACAAAGCACAAGGGAGAGAAATTAAGAATGCAAGACCAAGAAGGGGAGTTAGTGTCAAGAACAAGGTTGCAGTTTATCACCACTGATGTACAACCTCTGTATAGAAAAAAGAAGAGAGAGCGGTCAAAGAAAAATACCAATCCTGAGATTCACAAACGACGTAAGCCATCTAGTCGGATCTAAGGAAGACTTAGGAGGCTATAGAAGATGCTGAGTATTTGGCGCTTATGTGGATGTTCGCTCAAACTTTCCGCAAAGTGAGAAAAAGAGGGAGCTACATGGAGAGACGAAGACAGCAAGTATACGACTGTTTCAGCTGCTTTGTCACGTAAACATAAGGCAACGGAGCGGAACGTGCACTCAAGCGCTAGTTTCGGCCTTCAAGCGGAGCACATTTTCCTCATCTTCTTGCGAAATGTTTCTCTATAAACCACATGTGACATATCCAAAACTCAATTTCTTTTCGTGGAGTCTCAAGTACCGCTAAAAATCCTTTACATCAAAAATATTTAAGCCAATATAAAAGTTACGAACAGCAATTAATATAAGAATACGTGTCCCTATACGTTTTATCCTTGTCAAAAATTTTGTTTCAATATCTGCTTAATTTTCAGCATAATTCTGTAGTTTCACAGATCTTGCGCCCTCTGGTTTTCACATTTCCCCATCGCTATCGAACAGCCTTCAAGGAACTTCCTTTCTGGATAAAAGTGCGCCCCCGGACATCGCTCGCCAGCTCTTCGTCTAAAAACCACGTGATTTCTACAGTCGGGTAATCGAAATGTTATCCCAGCGTTGGTATTGTAAATATTGAAGGAGTATATATTAATCCTGAAAAAAGTCTCTGTTACGTGTTTCTGTTGTGTTTACTGAACTTACAGAAAAATGGTTCAAATGGCTCTGAGCGCTATGGGACTTAACTTCTGAGGTCATCAGTCCCCTAGAACTTAGAACTACTTAAACCTAACTAACCTAAGGACACCACACACATCCATGCCTGAGGCGGTATTCGAACCTGCGACCGTAGCGGTCAAGCGGTTCCAGACTGTAGCGACTAGAACCGCTCAGCCACTACGGCCGCCTTACAGAAAAAACTCTACGAACTTATCCACCAACTCAATACTTTTTTAACACTGATATACAATATAATGATCCTTATCGTTCAGTACGGAAGACTTGGTCACAAATAGAAGAACGTACGCACCTGGTTCTAACGATATGACTCCGTGACATCAGCCTATAAATTCACTGACTGGAGAAATATGTTTGCATTTTGTTTTTGTTTTTTATACGACTTTGCCTTTGGAATTAAATATCACTTCCTTTCAGACATCTTTCTGTGCAGATAAACGCAGCACAAGATTCTTTCATTTCAATAAAGAGACAGTGAATGAAAATACTACAGTTAAGGAAAACTGCACAGTAGACCAGAATTCGCCAGCAAGTGGCTGCCGCCGCAAGTCATCTTATCGAGATGTACGTAATGACGTCATCCGCGTCAATGTGGCCCACCGTCTAAGCCCACACGGGTGTGTGTTTTTTGTGTGGCGTCTGCACAGTGGCGGGATGGCAATCATGTTTATTAGTGGCGCGGCGAGTCCGGTTCAGGGCCAGCGCAGGTAGGGGCGTTATGCTAATGAGCGCATGCGTTCCTGGGAGCAGCCCCTGCCGAGGACGCATTCCAGGGACGGTCGCAGCTTCCCGGGCCGGACCCACCCCATCCCCTCCCTACTCTCTGGAGCCTGTCTGACTCATTCCAGGCTCCCCGCTGTGCTACAGTCACTACCGCAGGTACAAAGCGCTCGTCTCCTGTACTAATACATCATCCACCATCCATAAATATTTTCGTTTTTTTCTATTTTTGTTAACTACCCGTATAGACCCACAATTAACAGTCTGTGCGTCTTATAATTCACCCGCTCCATCCTGTACCTTGATTTCACACATTTTATGCTTCGATCACAGTATTCGGGTTGAGAGTCAACAAAAGGAAGGCAAGAATTATAACAAGTCGGAGTGGGAAGGTAAACCAATTTAGCTGTGTAACCTCCCCACTACATTTGTTGCTGTCTGAAATTAAGCCCAACTTGACCTCCCACTCCATAAAAGTCTACACATAACCAAAACTATGTACCCACAAAATGTTATTTCACGTAAACTCTTATGCTATACTTTGACTAACAGAACCTAATGTGACCCGAGCTGTAACTGTCCTGAATGCAATTTGTCTTCATGTTTAACGCGGAACTGAAGTAAAACAATTATCTGGCCCTAATGACAATTCCCACTTACCTCTTGTCTTGACAACATTGTTGCAGATTTGTCGAAAGCACGGTGGCAAACAGCAAGCACACAACGGCTAAGCTATATTTATATTTCCAAATACATATTCAAAGTCTTGCATGTGGTAATGCGTAACTATAAACAGTGGGCTGGGGATACAAACTACTCCTATGAAATGATATTCCAAGACAACGATTTTTGTATGAAATATATATTCAAAAAGACAGAGTAAAATATCGCTTGATCTTCACACGTAACATTGGTCTGAACAATACTATGCTTAACGAAGTGAACAATGATTTAAAATGGGTACAATGTTCAAAGAGGGTTTCTATAAAAATCAGACAGCTTGATCAGTTATGTTAATCCATGACTCAGGGAAGTGGGGTGGTCTTTCTCTCAGCTCTGAGCAAGTTAATTAGCTGTCAATAATCATTCCGACCAACTAGCTGCGCAGTGCTGCAGTCTTACCTCAAACTTCTTCTATTCAAAAACAATAACATTATTCAAAGTACATATTCCTTTCACCTTTCACTGTATACATCATTTTCATCCCTGCTTTCCTTTCTTCAACTGACAGAAACACAAGTCAACACAGTACTACTAAATACGTCCATCACCTGCCGCACTTCAACTAAGAATATATCAGACTGCACAGAGACAAAGACTGTCCCACAACAAGACCAAAGATTGTTTAACAGTAACATAACCTGCTCTCTCTCTCTCTCTGTCACGCGCACATCCATGACACACAAAAACCAAATTGACATGACCACCTTACAACTGGTGATGGTAGAGGCCGTAAAGAGCTAATCTTTCCGGGATACTAGGATGTATCTGTAGATCTGAAACATAACAACTTGCACGAAAGTGGAACGTGAACTGACAGTTTGAAAAGAAGACGAATATGGTACGACAGAAACATAATAATACTAACGAACTGGTAGGCTAAGCTTTGAGGAGGTTCAGCATAGAACATGTGAAGAAATATGTCTGGATAGAGAATTTACCATGACAGGGGAATAACTGGGGAGCAACGAGTTAAGAGTACATAATATGGATGGGAAACGCCGACCGGTTAAAACCGATACCGGTATTTATTTCTGAATAACCGATATTTTTCGCTATTTGTTTGGGCTCAGTTACAACAAGTGGTTTTATTTTTGAGTAAACATCCGAGATACCAATTACCCATAGTAACAGTGATAAAATTTTTCTTTGTTAAATAACTTCTTTTCAAAAAAGCACTAATTTTTTATTCGTAAAATTTGCATTCGTTACCAATTTTTCCAGAACGAGCAACAAATACGTGACATAAGAAATGGTACAGCATTTCCCAGACAATAATGTACGAAATATTCCTTTATCTGATTCTAGCCCTTGCAAACGCACAAATTAACACGAAAAACAGGGTTCTTCAGCCACAAAAATGGTTCAAATGGCTCTCAGCACTATGGGACTTAACATCTGAGGTCATCAGTCACTTACAACTACTTAAACGTAACTAACCAAAGGACATGACACACATCCATGCCCGAGGCAGGATTCGAACCTGCGACCGTAGCAGCAGCGCGGTTTCAGACTGAAGCGGCTAGAACCGCTCGGCCACAGCAGCCGGCTATTCGGCCTCAGGTTTCACTCTTTAGCACTGACCATTCGTAATGCCCAAATAGTGGTATGATGCCCGAAAATAGTATGATTTTTGAGCAGTTTCAAAAAATTAGAATTAATAGGAGAATAGTGGTGACTCTTTGCAGTATTCAATCACTTAGCACGTTTCGACAAAATCAGCGAGCGGTGAACAGGTTTTCTTTTATTTCCCTAATTAACTTAATATTTTGGTTCTATGTGCCTTGAAACTTTTCACTCTTTGTTTGAATCAACGTTTATTACAGGAAACAACAGGAATTAAAAACAGGTTACTTTGAACGGTTTCAACAGATTAAACTGGCTTGGGAGAAACCAGAATGACCAAAAAACGGTTGTTTTCAACGGCAATCGCTATCCTTATTACATAGGCAGGCTTGATGACCTAGGAATGGCACAGATGAAAATCTTTAAGTGGCAATAAACAGTGGCCGGCACCTGTGGCCGAGCGGTTCTAGGCGCTTCAGTACGGAACCGCGCTGCTGCTACAGTCGCAGGTTCGAATCCTGCCTCGGGCATGGATGTGTGTCATGTCCTTAGGTTAGTTAGGTTTAAGTACTTCTAAGCCTAGGGGGCTGAAGACCTCAGATGTTAAGTGCTTAGAGCCATTTGCACAATTTGAAGCAAGAAACAGTAAAATATATGTCACCAACTCCCAGCGACACCGCTAGGACGTCAAGGACAACCCAACCGCAGTCACTTCAAATATGTCACTACTCAATTTTGGGAAAAAATTCGTTAAAGGCTCAAGCACTAGGCATACAGTGTGTTCCTTCGAGGAGTCGTCAGCCGCATTTTCTGTGATATTTGGACAGATATTTACAATTGTGTTTTTGCAGCGTGTAGCTGGAGACAGCCCAAACAAGTAGACTACTGACCATCACATCTTTCACGCGACGTCCACTGTCGACGATACGCTCCGGTTTGATTGTAATTACTTAAAAACAAAAAAAGTGGAATTTCATATCCTCGTTCGATAGAGAGGCCCCTACTGAGTCTTTATAGGATAGAGCGCTCCCAAATTAGTTCAGTGTGACATTTGTTCTACCGGTACGTATTAGGGAGGACGGTAAAACACGAAAAATAACCGGTACTCCAGCACCGACTGTCAGCAGGGGTTGTCAGTGCTGGAGTCCTGGTTACTCTTCGTGTTTTAATTTGGGAGCGCTCTGTCGCGAGGGCACGTAAAATACAGCTTAATTTTTTTCTTCTTGTTTTATCGATGAACAAACCGACGCTTACCGTTGACACGAGGCATCACAAGTATATGTCTGGACCGATTCCAGCTAGACTCTGCAGAAACAAAATTGCAAATTTCTGGCGAAGCATTAGAGAAAATGCGCTTGACGACTGTTAGGAGGGATTCCCGGTATGTAAGAAAAGTCATCAACGAGCACTGTGCAAACGGACGATGTTTGGGATATGAGAAATAGTTATACGAACACATATGGTTGGAAAATCAGAAATAATTACACACAAAACACGCAGAACAATTTCTGAGGAAATGTCAAAAAATGGTTCAAATGGCTCTGAACACTATGGGACATAACATCTGAGGTCATCAGTCCCCTAGAACTTAGAACTACTTAAACCCAACCAACCTAAGGACATCACACACACCCATGCCCGAGGCAGGATTCGAACCTGCGACTGTAGCGGTCGCGTGGTTCCAGACTGTAGCGTCTAGAACCGCTCGGCCACCACTGCCGGCGAGGAAATGTCAAACGGAAGTCTGCGTTTATTGGAAATGTTTTGGAGAACAGGTCAACAAAAGCCAAGGCCGTTTAACGTTATGAATTTTAATACATGCCAATGATAACATAGCTGACCACACTGTATTATTAATAACAGTGGTAGGTAATTTTTGGTAGCTGCCGATATGTAGATTTCGGATTTAATTTGTAACATCTTGTGGTACTCTTTGGTGAGTCTCGTTAACTTCACAATTCAGATGCTAATATTAAATATATCTTTCGCAATGCAGCCTCTAAAAATATGAAGCTATATTCGCAAATTCCTTTCATTCAGGTGACTGTGCACATCTGCACTTGAAACTAAGTACATGTTTTAGAACTGGGTGCTCTTCTCCTGCAGAAAATGGCGTTACTCCTGCACACTTCCTGTTAAATTTGGAAATATTACTGCATTGTGTAAAGATTCAATACTCCATTCAAAACCAACCATAGTTTCTTCAAGCTATTTGGCTGCAAGCAATATTTAAGGAACATACGTAATCTATTGGAGGCTTTACGTATAACAATATGTAAAAGCGTGACACGAGGAGAAAGCAAAGAATAAAGTATAAATAACATAGAAAGAAGAATAATTAAAGCTGAATATGATGCTAACTGATCACTTCAAAAATATTAATTAAAATGTGATATACTATCGTTTAATATCGACTCCATTCCATAAACTTACGACCCTTTCAGAAGAAGGATATAGATTTCTTGAGAGTGAGACTTTTTTCATGTGTAGTATCTACACAACCCTTATATGAAGTTATTTTCACCCTACACGACGACGTCAATGCCTATAAATGCACCGGCAGTTCTGCGAAAAGAGGACAGTCACAAAAAATAAAAAAGAACTAGTAGCCCATTACCGAACGTTTCGGTAACGTACTGTTTTTCCAAGAATTCTTGTCAGGCGCGTCGGACCGAACGAAACCATCAACAATGTTGCCGCCACGCACGTCGGTGGAGATTCTGAGATATAGGGTCGGAACCGGTCAAGGCCGACTTCTTCCACTGGTCGTTCGGAGCGAACAGGAAGAAACAAAAGCGTCGCCGCCACCACCGCCTCTGGCACCTACAACAAGTGCACAGCGGCGAACACGATTTAACGCACAAAAATAACGTTTATAACAGCACAATACCTCATTGCAGCCGTTTATGAACGTAATTTTTACGTTGTTGTTAATTACAAACGGGAATTCAGTTCTAAACTACTCAGAGCTGCCATATACAGAATAATACGGTGATCATGTTCCTGATTCTACATAGACGTAATTGATTCCAGCTAAAAACTCTCTGTATACTTTCCCAATTATTACTTATGTCTTCGATAAAGAGTTCGTCACTGAAACAAACTCGTTGTTAAGAGTGACAAAGGTCACAACAGAATACTCATTAAAAAAAAGAAAAATTCCATACTCTGAAACAGGCACATATACTAACACTCTCTCTCTCTCTCTCTCTCTCTCTCACACACACACACACACACACACACACATACACACAGACAAAAACACACACACACACACACACACACACACACACACACACACAGACAAAAACACACACACACACACACACACACACACAGACAAAAACACACACACACACACACACACACACACACACACACACACACACGCGCGCGCGCGCGCGAGTTTGTGTATGGATGTTTTTAGAGTGTATTTCCACGAAATTTTGTACGTCTCAAGTAGAAATAAATTGTACCGCAAATTAAAAGAGGATCCGCTACCTTCCACATTTTCCAGCCGAAGTGCGACCCATATGACGCAAATGCAGATGATGCTTTTGTCCATAAGAAAATAGCAAAGCCCGAGGATAGTTTCGATTTGGACAATGACTTACAGATGGCTGGTGCTGGCTCCGGCAATTGTCCCTGAATGTTGATAAATGTAACATGATGCGCATGAAAAAAGAAATCCACTACTATACAACTACAATATTGATGACAAATTGCTGAAAACAGCCGCCCCCGGTGGCCGAGCGGTTCTGGGCGCTTCAGTCCAGAACCACGCAGCTGCTACAGTCGCAGGTTCGAATCCTGCCTCGGGCATGGATGTGTGTGATGTCCTTAGGTTTAAGTAGTTCTAAGTTTAGGAGACTGATGACCTCAGATGTTAAGTCCCACAGTGCTTAGAGCCATTTGAACCTTTTTTTTTTTTTTTTTTGCTGAAAACAGTATCTACCGTAAAACATCTAGGAGTAACCATCCTGGGCGACTGTAAGTGGAATTAATACTTAAATAAATAGTTGGAAATCAGATGCCAGGTTGAGATTCATTACAAGAATCCTAAGCAAATGTAACTCATCCACGGAAGAAGTGGCTTACAAAGCGCTTGTTCGACCGATTCTTGACTATCGTTCATCAGTCTGGGACTCTTACCAGGAAGAGTGATAGAAGAGAGAGAGAAAATCCAACGAAGAGCGGCGCGTTTCGTCACGGGTTCATTTAGTCGGTGCGAGAGCACTGCAGAAATGCTCAACAAACTGCATTGGCAGGCGCTAGAAGAGAAGCGTTGTGCATCAGGGAGAGGTTTACAACTGAAATTTCGGGAGAACAGGCTACTTTCCAGGATGAGTCGGACAACACATTATTTACTCCAACATGCATATCGCGAAATGACCACGACGAAATAATTCGAGAAATTAGAGCTAATACAGAGGCTTACCGACAATCATACTTCCCACGCACCATTCGCGAGTGGTACAGTTAGGGGCATCAGTTAACGGTACCTGAAGTACCCTCTGCCACAGACTGTCAGGTAGCTTGAGGAGTATTGGTGTGGATGCAGATAAGTTTCCGCTACGTAACGTAACTGTCCCACGGTTGGTAATGGAACTTTTTTCTTTTCTTGGGCGCGTTTCAACAACCTACGATCCTGCTGCTGTATAACAGTTTCGACACAAGTTGCCACTGTCTGTTGGATCAATGAGACTAAATTTAACAGTCACAACCATTATACCCTTGAATTTATCTCTGCTCTTATCTGACTGCACTCAGTTAAAGTCAACGACCCGACCGGAAATTACACGCCGCCGTCTTTATCTTTCAGCTGGATCTGTCCAATGTCCTTTGACTTTTTTAGGGAACGAATACTCTTGAGTCAAAAATGTCAAATGATAAGGATATATGAAAACAAACTGTTGCATCCTTGAGCCCCCGGTTCTAGATGTACTCTTTGAAATAACGTAAAACTACAGATAAGTTTCAACAAAAAATTTATTTATGAAAATACAAAGTACAGTCACCAACAAACTTTACATATTCACATACACCTTTACCTTTAACCCAAATGAATACAGATTCATTTACAGATATTTTTCTCTAACTACGGGTATACAAAGAGAGTGCAGATGGAGAGGTATAAGCAGATTTACCAAAGTCTTTATTCGCAAGTTCAGCTACATGATAGGTGCGATAGGCACCAGACAGCTCCACTAAAGCAGGCACTTTAACCTTCCTGCAACAACACAGTTAATTTCTCCTTTAACCAACCAGCAACTATTAATTTCTTCTGTTAAGGCGTTCTCCATTTTCTACAACTTGACACAAGGCTGCCGCCAAAAACCCGCTTTCGCTTACGCTAATATGCAATCTCACTGGTGGTTTCATTCTGTATTTGTTACCCACAACCCAAATGCAATTTTGCGCTGACTACGATCTCTGAAGGTAATTCTGCACAATCTGCTCGACCGAAATCACGCCTCAGTAAAACCACTACTTCGGAAGAAGCTGTCACGCTATTTTTGCATCTAACTGGGCCATAAACTACGTCAGGGTCTGCGACGGACTCCTCAAATTCTCAGTTTTGAAGCAGCTACATGAAGCCGTCTAAGATTTGTCCCTACAGGCAATAATCACTTCTGTGGTTGAAGGCAGAATTACTTTTGTGTCAGCCGCTTCCTTTGGTTCTATCGCGTCTTCCGCTAGTTGTATTTTTCTGTTTGGTATTGACACTTGATGCAAGCGCTCTTTAATGGAATTTACGTCCTAATATTCGGAAAACGTTGCTCTGATGTCATGTGAAACTCTTTAACGCTTAAACCAGACCATAAACTTCTGTAACGCAACCATCTGTGTGTGGCGTGCTTATAACTATATATTATTTATATTTTAGGACAACTAATCTGTAAAAAACGCACCACATATTATAAGGAAAGCGTGTAAACCGCCTGAAGATGAATTATAACGATTCGAAACCGGTAACGGTACCCTTTGAATAAAGGAACTGAAAGTAATTTTGTGGCTGGTTGCTGTCCCAACACCAACATTTGTCTTCAAACAACAGCCACGGTCGCCAACCATGTCATAATATGACAAAATTGCAATAAACTTTTGTGTTTGGGATCACTCTAAACCTCTCCTATCACTACACTAGGAGCGGCTTAGAGAAATCCAACCTCCACTAACAAAGTCAGCCCCTTGCCCCCGATGGGTAATGCCCACCGCTCTTTTCAATGACAAGAATCATTTAGCTTATTCTGACACATTTTCTTACCTTAGACTTAGGGCCTAATTAAAATTCTGATCCAGTACCTTAATAGTTCATTCCACAGAGGCTTGGAAACGGTGTGCTATAACTGTCCATTTTCATTAGTCCGAAGATGTGAAATGTAACTAAAACCTTTCTTTAAATGCTTTTTGGTTATTTTGCTGCATCGTTTACTGACTTCATCTGCTAAGAGTGGTCGAACTCATTTTCTCTAGATGTTTCGACAGAAATCTGCAGTTTAGTTTTTGCAGTATGGAGATGGAGTCAGCCAAACAAATACTGTCAATCACTCCAGTCTGTCTAGCGTTACAAACAAAAGCCTCTTCAAAAGTGGAATTTTATGTGCGTATTCGACTGAGAGGCGCCAAGTAAACCAGTGCGACATTTTAACCACCGTACCTGTATTCTAACACTCATCGTATGTATAAACATGTCATCCTAGCCCAATCTGTCCCGTCATATGCTGAAATCTCCCGGTATGTACCAGTATGCCTCTGCGCTGATGATGGAGTACTGGATATTCTTCAGACGTAGACTGAAGAAAGGGTCACATTTGTCTAATTTTGGTTCCTTTATATCGAATGAGCGCATAAATTCCCAAATCGAAAGAAAAATCATTTTATTTATAACGATAAACTAACTACAGTCCGCCTCAGTAGGGCAGCGGTAGCGTTACCGCCTAACACGCAGGGGGCCCGGGTTCGATTCCCGGCAGGGGACTGAGTGATGTGTGTCCATCATCATTTTCTTCATCATCATGACTCGCAAGTTGCCGATGTGGCCACACCTAAAAAGGACTTGCAATACGGTTGCCAAACTCCCCCGAATGGTCCCTCCCGGCCAACAATGCCATGCGATCACTTCAACTACAGATAAACTAAATAAAGTGTTCCATTTGACGCTGAGCGTTGCATGAAATACGTGACGAACACCGTTTTCGCATCACTTCATCTACACATTCCGAAAACTAAATTGTATATTTTTAAGACAGTGACATACCTTACGAATGGGACTACGCCTATTAAAGAATTGCGGTTTTCAACCACAGAGTCGCCAGCCAGTACGACGCTCAGACGATTTTAACGAAACGAATGGGGAACCCAGCGTAGTTGGACCTAGAAAGCACTTATCAGCATATATTCGCGAAGAAAATCGGCACATGAATATAATTTTCAATAAAATGACGTAAGTGTGGATAAAAGATGTATAAACATGATTTTCTGAATCCAGTTTATGCGTCAACTACTTCGGTATAAATCTTTATACAGAGTGGTGAGTATAGTTTGAGACGAATATTGCATCATTTACAAAGAATGAGGAGTCTAAAAACGCAAAAGCACTGACACTATCATTTACACTGCTGGCCACCGTAAATGCAACACCCTGAAGGAAGCATCCGAATCGAGTGAAATTTACACCATGATTTTGCAGCGATGAGATATGCAACTGATTAGAATTTCAGCGCAGACGCACATCACGCGCGCCTGTGGCGCCACCTCATAGCGCCATTTAAGGCTTGGCGATTTCGACGAGTGTACGTTCGGCACGTGTGTTTACCTTGTGGTTGTTTCACAAGACGATCAGTTATGCCTCGTAGACAACAGCGAACATCTTTCGATCAAGTATTCGAGTTCGACAGAGGAAGGATAGTGGCTTACCGAGATTGTGGATTATCATACAGAGAAATCGCTAGTCGTGTTGGACGAAACCAAACAACTGTAATGCGGATATGTGACCGTTGGATGCAGGAGGGTACGACGGACCGACGTGGTCGATCGCATTCACCTCGGTGCACCACTGCACATGCTGATAGGCAAATTGTGCGCATGGCAGTGACGGATCGCTCAGTGACATCCCGAACCATAGCACAGCACATTGCGTCTGTAACGCATCATCTAGTGTCTGCGCGTACCATTCGACGCCGTTTACAGCAGAGTGGTCTGTCCGCAAGACGTCCATTGCTTCGTCTACCATTGACGCAGAACCACAGACGTCTCCGTCGCCAATGGTGTGATGACAGACGGATGTGGACGGCAGAATGGAATGACGTTGTCTTTACTGACGAGGCACGCTTCTGTCTGCAGCACCACGATGGTCGGATTCGAGTGTGGAGACACCGTGGAGAGAGGATGCTGGACAGCTGCATTATGCACCGCCACACTGGTCCTGCACCAGGTATTATGGTATGGGGCGGTATTGGATATTACTCTCGCACGCCTCTAGTACGCATTGCCGGTACTTTAAATAGCCGGCGCCACATATCCGAGGTGCTGGAGCCAGTTGTCCTTCCTTACCTTCAGGGCTCGGCCACAGCCATTTTTCAACAGGATAATGCGCGACCACTCTCCGGATCTTTCGCCGATAGAAAACATGTGGTCCATGGTTGCTCAACGAGTGACCCAAATTACATCCCCAGCTGCCACACCAGATGATCTTTGGCAACGTGTGGAAGCTGCTTGGGCTGCTGTACCCCAGGAACACATCCAACGTCTCCACTTAAAACTTCCGGGCTGATAGGCCGTGGTCGAAGTATAAAACTCTCTCCTGACGTTTCGTCTCCGACTGCGGGAGACATCCTCGGAGGTAAAGCGGCCACACGTCTCTTTGACTCAATGCCGAGACGTGTGGCAGCGGTGATCTCCAACAATGGCGGCTACTCTGGCTACTGATTCTGGCAGGAACCACATGTCACAGACGTCTGTAAACGTAATCATTTGATACTTGGTCAACATGTTATCTACAAAATAAATTTTGTTGTACTACCTCTTGTCTTTCTTGGTGTTGCATTTACGGTGGCCAGCAGTGTAGAAATTATCAATTAGAGGATGAGAATATGTTTTCCGTTCTCTTTTCTGACAGAACTCATTTCTGGAAAATGAAACTAATATTCGGTTACGGCCCGCATCTCGTGGTCGTGCGGTAGCGTTCTCGCTTCCCACGCCCGGGTTCCCGGGTTCGATTCCCGGCGGGGTCAGGGATTTTCTCTGCCTCGTGATGGCTGGGTGTTGTGTGCTGTCCTTAGGTTAGTTAGGTTTAAGTAGTTCTAAGTTCTAGGGGACTTATGACCACAGCAGTTGAGTCCCATAGTGCTCAGAGCCATTTGAACCATTCGGTTACGTACAGCACACTAATCTTTTTGTCCTCTGTTTACGCCAAAATTATCGAGAATTGGTCGTACTGAATCAAGAATGCGAAGACATTGTACAGTAACCAAATCCACGCTCTCCGAACAGCAAAGTTATGAAACAATGCATATTTTTACAAATACGTGTGGGCGATAATACTGAACGTCACAGCGAAAGATATTTGTTTCATAATGTCGAGAGCGCAGTTGCCTGGCAAAAAGGTCGCCACGAAATTAGGAGCGCCTGGTAACGGCCGCAGAAGCTGGCCGTATTGAGGCAATTACAGTTAACTGCCACCGCAATAACGCGTTCTTTATTCGGCAGGTTTTAATGAAACTAGCGAACGCGCAGCCTGCCGCGCCGACTCCCCGATCTGAATTTTAATGCGCCGATGCATTGTTATGAGACAGCGATACGCCGCCTATTTCCATATTCACGATTACGTCCAACAGACTGGCCAAAATGAAATAAAAAGCAAGACGCGTGTTATTGTTGGCGTGCCCAAAATTTTTCGTGAAAATGTCATCTCGAAAGAGAATATATATACTATCATCCGACAGCACGTGTCGATACGACTTGAAAGAAATTGCAACCAGAGAGAAACTATGGTGAAAAGCTGCTCAAACAGACGTCGAATTTCGTTAAATACTTGCCTTCTACCCGTGGCTGCGTACGGTTATGTCACATATATTGCATACGTCTCCTCCTACCCTCCTCCTACCTTTCTGCCCACTCCTTCTCCCCCAACCCTGTCTGCCTCCACCCCCACTCTCACTTCATCTCCATTTTATTCCTCTCTCTCTGTTTATTTTCTCTCCCCACTCTCTCTGTTCACCTCCTCCTTCCACTCTCGCTGTCCATAAAACATATCGTCCTCTTCCATCTGTGTGTCCACACGCCAACACCCACAACAATAGGAGGTGGTTCTAATCGCCACGGTAGTTTTCAAAACAATATGTATACCGTCACATAGGTTAGGAGGATCAAAAGGATCAACAGCATCGTTTTCTCGTTTGTGCAATAGCAAATATATTTGTTAGAATGAGTTCTTCTATCATAAGCTTGGGAGCCATCTTAACTTCTGAAGACTGGCTGAAGAATGGTAACAGACACTCGATTGATGGTTAAAATGGCTCTAAGCACAATGGGACTTAACACCTAAGTTCATCAGTCCCCTAGACTTAGAACTACTTAAACCTAAGTAACCCAAGGACATCACACACATCCATGCCCGAGGCAGGATTCGAAGCTGCGACTGTAGAAGCTGCGCAGTTCCGGACTGAAGCGCCTAGAACCTCTCGCCCACAGCGCCCGGCACACTCGATTGATATCCTATCGATTACTTCCGGTTAAAACCTTTTTATTCTATATTTTCCCATATTAAATTAATGTTTTCGTACAATGTAACGTACATTTTCCATCACAACACAAAAATGTTTGATATATCCTGTATGTTTCCATGTCAGTCTTTTTATAAAGGTTTCACGTTTTTTTTTCCTTTTCGAAACTATGCCTAGCGTTTCTTATAGTTATTCATAGACGCATGATCATTATTCGCAGTGAGTTGATTTGGGAGGTAGCTTTCGTGAGCTAATTCCACCATGACCTTAAGTGAAGGTATTGTACTTCTTGGTTTTGGGAACTTTTCTGGAACAGCACATAGAAGTAGACGAAACTCTCAATCGAAGCAGAAAGACAAAACACTTAGAATTCAGTAGCAAGTTTCTCACACAATATTTTAATTAATATGAATTAGTTAGAAAATCATCTACAGCTCTCTAAAATAGTTGGAAAGAACACAGAAACATATGGGTTCAAATGGAAGCTGTAAGCTTAGTGAATGAAAAGAAGAAGAAGTTACAAAAACAATATGAAAACATCGATCACTTTCAAACAGGTGGTGTAGAATTAATCTGGTTCAGGATGCAGATTCCTCAGATCAAATGCTGTCGTCCCGCATGTATGAGAGTACAATTCCAGCCAGCTTTTGTTTTCATAATACTGAGGTAGTTTTCTTCCTTTTTCTTTCATATCCTCATCGGCAGAATCCGAGCAGAGATGGTGAACTACTGCTGCTAAATTAATCAGTAAACTGCGCATCCAAGGTCCGGGATGAATTCGTAACGTCCTGAAGCTCTTTTATAGAAAGGACTATCGGTTGGTATCATGACCTTCCAATACGCAATCGGCTGTCGAATTGAATGGTTTTCGAGAGAGGTTCATCGTATATTGCCAGCAGAATCTGTCCCGCGCTTCTTATACTTCCCGTTAAATCTATACAATACAAAACCACAATTGCACTGCGCAAGCATCTGTGACAGTCTGCCAGTCGACGCAGGTACACATCTAGTGCTAGAGCCATAGCAAGTCATTAGCAACGATCTCCTGTAACTCTATAATAAGAAAGCGCTGCAGGAGTCCCGCCTTGTGCTAAAGCCGTCAGTGAATGCGGCTGTTTCGCCGAGGCCGTAACTCACAGAAAGCAACATCTGATGTAGAATTAATTCGCCTTCTATAACAGCTTGTCCTTTATTGTTTGAAATAGTTATCAATGTGTCAAAAAATTCGTCTCCCACAGTTTGTCCATTATTCGACACAAATTTACTAATTCCATAATACTTAATGTCTATGTCCTCTTCTTTTTTAATTTTTTTATTTTTTTAATTTCAAATGCCTCGTCGTGTCTTAAGCTACCTTCGACCAATTCTATTCAAAGCCACTGTTGAACCGTGCTGCCCATTCAGTTGAATTTGTCCGTGATTGTTGCACCTTCTGAATGGTAACAGCGCATGCTGCGCTTCTGGAAGAACGCGCACAAACACTCGATGTAGCCGGTCGTAGCGGTCATTGCCTTTGTCAGGGGCGGAATGTGGGCGAACCGGTGCACTGGTTGCTTGTCGACTTAATCCCACCCAGAGGAGAACAAGCGGAGCGGCGACCACCAGTTTTTTGGTCTTCTCCGTGAGGGAGAAAGGAGTCCGGTGGTCGACGGTGTTGATCTTCGATAGTTTCGGGTGTGATGAGAGGAGGCGACGTCCCTATGACGAAGAAATGCGTGCGTGGAAAAAGCGTTAACTGCGATAATTCATATTTTCAGGGGGTACGCAAGACTCGGTCTGTATTTCTGACATGTTCTGTAGATTATCTTTCACATTGCTCGCATCCACATTTAGAAAACTAAAAAAAAAAAAAAAGTGTTATGCCGGGTTCACACACTGGTGCAGCGTTGGCGCCAATGGTGTTGTTGTTGTGGTCTTCAGTCCAGAGAGTGGTTTGATGCAGCTCTCCATGCTACTCTATCCTGTGCAAGCTTCTTCATCTCCTAGTACCTAGTGCAACCTACATCCTTCGGAATCTGCTTGGTGTATTCATCTCTTGGTCTCCCTCTACGATTTTTACCCTCCACGCTGCCCTCAAGTGCTATATTTGTGATCCCTTGATGCCTGAGAACATGTCCTACCAATCGGACCCTTCTTCTTGTCAAGTTGTGCCACAAACTCCTCCCCAATTCTATTCCATACCCCTTTATTAGTTATGTGATCTACCCATCTAATCTTCAGCATTCTACTGTAGCACCACATTTCGAAAGCTTCTATTCTCTTCTTGTCTAAACTATTTATCGTCCATGTTTCACTTCCATACATGGCTACACTCCATACAAATACTTTCAGAAACGACTTCCTAACACTTAAATTTATACTCGATGTTAACAAATTTCTCTGCTTCAGAAACGCTTTCTTTCCCATTGCCAGTCTACATTTTATATCCTCTCTACTTCGACCATCATCAGTTATTTTGCTCCCCAAATAGCAAAACTCCTTTACTACTTTAAGTGTGTCATTTCCTAATCTAATACCCTCAGCATCACCCGACTTAATTCGACTACATTCCATTACCCTCGTTTTGCTTTTGTTGATGTTCATCTTATATCCTCCTTTCAAGACACTGTCCATTCCGTTCAACTGCTCTTCCAAGTCCTTTGTTGTCTCTGACACAATTACAATGTCATCGGCGAACCTCAAAGTTTTTATTTCTTCTCCATGGATTTTAATACTTACTCCGAATTTTTCTTTTGTTTCCTTTACTGCTTGCTCAATATACAGATTGAATAGCATCGGGGAGAGGCTATGGCGCCAATAGTGTTGGTCAAATGTGTGGATCGATGGAATGGCATTGGAACTAATGTTCGTCCCAGTCTTGGTACAGCTACAATAGCTTGGTCGGTGTTTCGACCAAATATCAAAGGATATTGGAGCTAATTCCAACTTTAACTCCATACAGAACTGTTGCGCACAGAGACTGTTATTATAAAGACAGGAATACAGCAGTCAGTCTACATCTCATTGGTTTTTTTATTATTCTTGCGTACCCAGAGTGAGTTACAAAACAACAAACTGCCAGCAGTACAAGTCACCATACGACTTTATTGTTGTAAACCAATGGGATTGTGACTGATTGCTGTTCTCCTGTCCCTCCTTACAAAACCGATACGCCGATGACACATTGGCACTCACGTCGTTTGTTTTGGTTCTCGTTTCAAAAACCGAGTTTTTTTTATCGCCTGAATTTTCAGGTTGCTTCTTTAAAAACACAGTGTCTCAGGAATAGTGGAATAACGTGCAATTTCTTGAGTTTTTCGAACGTTATCAGTAAGAAGTACATTTGTCTAATCCTATGATGAGTAGCCACAAAAATCGCAACGTCACCTCAGGTCTATGGCAACCCAACAGATACCCTACTGCTGAATCTCGAACGTGCTCAGAGTATAAATATACGCATTTATCTGAAAAAAGATTGATTACTGGTATATACGTTTTATATATATTCTTTAACTGTGATGTGTTTTGTGTGCATTGACATAATGATTCTTTACTTTGCAATAAAGCTTGTTTGATCCAAGTTCTTGCCATATACCTTAAGCCATATGACATTACGAGAATTTTGTGACAATGGAGAATCCTGATGATGATTTGGATTATGCTTTAACATTTCCGAAACGTCAGGAGCATAAGGTCGTAAGTTTTGTCGCGACTACAAAGTTAGTTGCTGGATGGAAGCTTTGGTGAATTGCGTCCGTTTTCTAGGAGTATCGTCCGCCTGTTTAGCTGAGTGGTAATAGGTCTGCCTATCATGCAGCGGGTTCTAGTTCGATTCCCGGCCGGGTTGGAGATTTTCTCCGCTCGTGGAGTCGGTGTTTGGACTGTGACTGAGTCAAAAGGATCTACCAATTTCCTGAGCACAAAAAATGTAGCTGCCCTTGAAATCATCCAGTACACACTACCAACTTCTGCCAGTGCTGCAGATCAAGGTTTTAAACTGGCTACAGCTGGATTGTCCACGGTTATTAATACCAGATTATCAGTACTGTTTCAGGTCCCACATTAACTGACAACACCCTTAGGTGATAATCATAAACTGACGCCATATCAACAACAGGCAACACGAACTAACCGGAAGAAACATTACATTCCACTTAAGTATCGCACCTAAATACAAACGTCCAACATTTCTATGCAAAGTCATGAGACTAACGTGGTATTCACATCTAGGAATATGTTGTGCGTGTCAGAAACGGCAAGTGGGACAACGACATCACGTAAAATTTTGGCCAACTTGTACCACAGGTTGTAGAAAGCACCATACCTAGCGAAGCAAACCAGTTGTCCAACTGATGACTGCGTTACTGTATGGACGCAGTGTGAAAAACTCTCATAATATGACGGATTTTCAAAATAACTACAAGTCCCATCCGCATTCTAATTGCACGATTAAACACGTACCATCAGACCAAATGGATTACTATCCATAATAAATATTTTCATATTTCTAGTTGGAAGAATAACATAAGGCTAAGCTTAACCCGAAAGGACAGGAAAATAGATACCAAAAGAAAACTAGTTGATCCACTTACGTAGTGTGTGACTGCCATAACAATAGCTCCACTCACCTGTAAGAGAAAAGAGATCTATTAGTAAAATGTTTGCACACCAACTAGTGACAAAATACTTAAAAATAAATTAATGATATTTAAATCGTTTTATGCATCGCTTGCAGGCGACCGTAGAGGAGGGACAAATGCCTTGAACTGATTGAAATGAAAGTTAAAACGCACTAGAAAATGACGCAGCTACGACAATTGGGTAAACTGTATATTTGATATCATTATTCAACAAAAATTAATACAACTTTTTTCTATCTACATCGGAGTCCTATTTCGATATCCGCGGCTCTTTACGACAGTAAATAAAATTAAATCAATTCAGTTGTTCTATAACTTCAGCATTCAACACAGACGTTATTATGTTCTGTTATTTTTTTGTCATGAACAGTCGTGGATTTCGAAATAACGGTGCAGCGTGAATAGCAGAGAAACAAGCTACGGAAAGAAGCAGTGAAAATGCCTTAAATTCTGTTCTTAGTACTACCGTAGTAGATGTATAGGTATCTACACGTACGTGGAAACCACTGCAAAGTGCATGGTAGAGAGCACTTCCAATGCACCACTTGTTAGGGATGTTTCGTTTTCCATTTCTGAGTGACGCGGAGTAACAGTGAATGCTGAAACGCCTCGGTACGTGCTGTAATTAGCCTAGTCCAGTCTTCGCGCCCCCTACGGTAGAGATACGTAAGGGGTTGCGGCTGTTTCTAGATTATTGTTCGTAAGCACAAAATGTAACATGTCGAAGATGAGATATTAGTCACTAAGTACATCTTTATGTCCTCAAAAGGTAACGAATTAAAGGATTGTTTTGCTAAGAGCAGATTCTTTTAAACAGCAAATATATATCATCAATTGTCTGGCTCACAAAGTTTCCAACATTATCAGCGTCCACTTCAGGTCTGTATACTATACTACTGGCCATTACAAAAATGGCTCTGAGCACTATGCGACTTAACTTCTGAGGTCATCAGTCGCCTAGAACTCAGAACTAATTAAACCTAACTAACCTAAGGACATCACACACATCCATGTCCGAGGCAGGATTCGAACCTGCGACCGTAGCGGTCGCTCGGCTCCAGACTGTAGCGCCTAGAACCGCACGGCCATTCCGGCCGGCCTGGCCATTACAATTGCTACACCAAGAAGAAATGCAGAAGATAAACGGCTATTCATTGGACAAATATATTATACTAGAAATGACATGTGATTACATTTTCTCGCAGTTTGGGTGCATAGGTCCTGAGAAATCAGTACCCAGAACAACCACCTCTGGCCCTAATAACGGCCTCGATACGCCTGGGCATTGAGTCAAACAGAGTTTGGATGGCATGTACAGGTACAGCTGCCCATGCAGCTTCAACACGATACCACAGTTCATCAAGAGCAGTGACTGGCATATTGTGACGAGCCAGTTGCTCGGCCACTATTGACCAGACGTTTTCAGTTGGTGAGAGATCTGGAGAATGTGCTGGCCAGGGCAGCAGTCGAACATTTTCTGTATCCAGAAAGGTCCGTACAGGACCTTCAACATGCGCTCGTCCATTATCCTGCTGAAATGTAGGGTTTCGCAGGGATCGAATGAGGGGTAGAGCCACGGGTCGTAACACATCTGAAATGTAACGTCCACTGTTCAATGTCCCGTCAATGCGAACAAGAGGTGACCGAGACGTGTAACCAATGGCACCCCATACCATCACGCCGGGTGATACGCCAGTATGGCGATGACGAATACACGCTTCCAATGTCCGTTCACCGCGATGTCGCCAAACACGAATGCTACCATTCTGATGCTGTAAACAGAACCTGGATTCATCCGAAAGAATGGCGTTTCGCCATTCGTGCACCCACGTTCGTCGTCGAGTACACCATCGCAGGCGCTCCTGTCTGTGGTGCAGCGTAAAGGGTAACTGCAGGCATGGTCTCCGAGCTGATAGTCCATGCTGCTGCAAACGTCGGCGAACTGTTCGTGCAGATGGTTGTTGTCTTGCAAACGTCTCCATCTGTTGACTCAGGGATCGAGACGTGGCTGCATGATCCGTTACAGCCATGCGGATAAGATGCCTGTCATCTCGACTGCTAGTGATACGAGGCCGTTGGGATCCAGCACGGCGTTCCGTATTACCCTCCTGAACCCACAGATTCCATATTCTGCTAACAGTCATTGGATCTCGACCAACGCGAGCAGCAGTGTCGCGATACGATAAACCGCAATTTCGATATTCTACAAGCCGACCTTTATCAAAGTCGGAAACGTGATGGTAGGCATTTCTTCTCCTTACACGAGCCATCACAACAACGTTTCACCAGGCAACGCCGGTCAACTGCTATTTGTGTATGAGAAATCGGTTGGAAACTTTCCTTTTGTCAGCACGTTGTAGGTGTCTTCACTGGCGCCAACCTTGTGTGAATGCTCTGAAAAGCTAATCATTTGCATATCACAGCATCTTCTTCCTGTCGGTTAAATTTCGCATCTGTAGCATGTCATCTTCGTGGTGTAGCAATTTTAATGGCCAGTAGTGTAGGAGTTTACAGGACATACGTTATTATTTACTGTGGATGCAGTCACACGCTTCCATTCCATTTCGTATCGCTAACAACTGGTATCCATCCCATATTATACAGAATGCAGGATTGATATAACACCTTGACAACAGTGACAAGTTTACCTACAACATATTGCAGCAAGTAACACAGCATACAAAGTTAACACCCGCTTGATTTTGTCGGTATAAAATGTTACGTGCTCACTTGCAATCCTCCCAGAGAACTACACAGGTCTTTAATTTGCGGAAAACGAGCGTCAATTTCCTGTTGTTCAGAATGTGACTTCATTGAAATAATAACAGCTCAGCGCAGCTCCCGACAATTCCTTCCGCGCTCGTGTCAGACGTGTCTGGTAGTCCGGCAGCGCGTGGTTGACATCAAGGACGGACAGTGCTCCAGAGTGTGGCCGGTTGCCAGGATTTACGGACCGGGCTGTGCGCCTCCCGGAGGCGGGCAGTGGCGAGGTCCGTGCCCTCGACATTTGACGCAACAACCAGCCTGTCCGCCTTCTGCAGCTCTCACCGACCGCTGGAGCCTCCGCCCGCTTACGCGGCAGCCGCGGGATTATATACGCCCGTGACAAATTCCCCGTGACAGGCGACGTACCTTCGCAACGCACGGAACTAAACATCTTATGCAAAATGACCGTGGAAAGTTCTGCAGGACTGCGCAACCGGTGGGCAGAAAGTGTGTGAAGCTCACACGTGTTGCCACAGAATGTTCCATCCGCTGTAATCGCCTGCAGGGTTGCTGAATGTCAGGTGATTCACGGCAGTCCTTGTTGGAGTACCTGCCACTACATTTTATACAATACTTAAAATGCGAAATATACTGCGTTGGTGTGATTTATCAGCGTGGATGCAACCGTAGGGTTGTTCAGCTGTGGCGGCGCACTTCGCAACGGAGAACCTTCGTATTTCAAGTTACGGTGGTTAACGAAACTTTGTATGCCTCAACTGGGGGCCGAGTGAATCACCTCAGGCATTTGGTATTTTGCTACCAAGTAGCAATGTAGATTTCAGGTGTGCCGGAGGGGAGTGTCGTAGGACCGTTGCTATTCACAATACACATAAATGACCTTGTGGATGACATTGGAAGTTCACTGAGGCTTTTTGCGGACGATGCTGTGGTACATCGAGAGGTTGTAACAACGGAAAATTGTACTGAAATGCAGGAGGATCTGCAGCGAATTGACGCATGGTGCAGGGAATGGCAATTGAATCTCAGTGTAGACAAGTGTAATGTGCTGTGAATACATAGAAAGAAAGATCCCATATGATTTAGCTACAATATAGCAGGTCAGCAACTGGAAGCAGTTAATTCCATAAATTATCTGGGAGTACGCATTTGGGGTGATTTAAAATGGAATGATCATATAAAGTTGATCGTCGGTAAAGCAGATGCGAGACTCAGATTCATTGGAAGAATCATAAGAAAATGCAATCCGAAAACAAAGGAAGTAGGTTACAGTACGCTTGTTCGCTCACTGCTTGAATACTGCTCAGCAGTGTGGGATCCGTACCAGATAGGGTTGATATAAGAGATAGAGAAGAGCCAACGGAGAGCAGCGCGCTTCGTTACAGGATCATTTAGTAATCGCGAAAGCGTTACGGAGATGATACATAAACTCCAGTGGAAGACTCTGCAGGAGAGACGCTCATTAGCTCGGTACGGGCTTTTGTTGAAGTTTCGAGAACATACCTTCACCGAGGAGTCAAGCAGTATACTGCTCCCTCCTAACCCGCGAAGAGACCATGAGGATAAAATCAGAGAGATTAGAGCCCACACAGAGGCATATCGACAATCCTTCTTTCCACGAACAATACGACACTGGAATAGAAGGGGGAACCTACAGAGGTGCTCAAGGTGCCCTCCGCCACACACCGTCAGGTGGCTTGCGGAGTATGGATGCAGAAGGAGATGTAGAACGCTGTCCATGTGCATCACTAAATATCGTCCCACTACTGGGAAAGCTGGCTCACATACAATGAGTAGCCGAAATCAGTTCTGTTGTTATTCAAGGCGGTTCGATGGATGAAATTTTCCTGGTAGCATTTGCCCGACGAGAGGAGCTGAGTTAAGAGTCTTGAATTAAATTCCAAACCTCTCTGCAAAGTCACATGAAGTGAGGTCTGTGATACTACTAATGGTGATTCGTCTATGAGATGGGGACCTGAAGCTCTTTGACCCACTTGGTAATATTCGAGAGGAATAGGCTGCGTGACGGACACGGCTTTCACCCTCTCACTCCCTTCTCCCATCCTAGTCATCATCATAATCATCATCATCATCATAAAACAGGAACATAGCACTATATTACACTCGAATCCATTATTTTCAGGTACACTCTACAAATACACAATTCATATCTGCAAGGAAACGGGCAGTGTGCTTTCGAAATATGTAAGTTCTAATTCGACCGTGAAAATTAAATACCACCAATACAACAACAGAATGAATTATCAAGTAACAATATGTTGTTGTTGTTGTTGTGGTCTTCCGTCCTGAGACTGGTTTGATGCAGCTCTCCATGCAACTCTATCATGTGCAAGCTTCTTCATCTCCCAGTACTTACTGCAACCTACATCCTTCTTAATCTGTTTACTGTATTCATCTCTTGGTCTCCCTCTACGATTTTTACCCTCCACGCTGCCCTCCAATGCTAAATTTGTGATCCCTTGATGCCTCAGAACATGTCCTACCGACCGGTCTCTTCTTCTTGTCAAGTTGTGCCACAAACTCCTCTTCTCCCCAATTATATTCAATACCTCCTCATTAGTTATGTGATCTACCCATCTAGTAACTATATTAACCAAAGTTTCGGCCGTGTTACAGTGCCCTCCCTTAAGATCAAGACAAATTTCATATCCGCCTGCTGCACCAGGGCCGAAAATGTGGACATTTTAACATTTCAGCGTTTTAAGTATTCAATTAGATAGCGCGGTAGTATACATAGACGGACTTGAATGAGAGCGACGCTGGCAGTGGCAGCTTACGTATTTATATACAATCAGAGACGTTGTATTTGCCAGTACCGAAAATTCGGCGTATTAACAGCCCTCAGAAAAAATACGTGGCTATAGGAACACGACGGTAGCACGTTAATGAACTGACAGTTCGCAACAAGTGCAAACGGATTAGAGAATTCAAACGTTTGAGTCTCATACTCGCTGAAAATACAACTGATGAAGTAAATGCAAGAACTCATGCTGGGAACAGGAGTTACCATCCTCTAAATAGTATATTAAAATCTAGAGCTGTAACACGTGAGATGAAACATAGTCCACAAAAACGCTGCTACTGGTAGCATTACTCTATAATTGTCAAACTGGGAGCTCCATCACACCTCCTGCTCGCTGTTCCGTCCCCCTGCAGGCCATTACGTCTTTCGTGACTCGGAAGGTCATGCGTTGGTGGGAGGCTCAGTGGCTGGACGTGAGGGATAATAAGTTGCGAGCGGTGAAGGTTTCTGTCCGACCGTGGCTCACCTCCTTCCGACAACGCCGCGCTGAGGAAGTAGCCCTTACACGGCTTAGAATAGGACATTGTCCTTTGACACATGGTTTTCTGTTACGTCGTGAGGAGCCACCAACGTGTCAGACATGTGGGAGACAGTTGTCGATACGGCATATTTTAACTGAGTGTGTTTTATATGCGGGTTTGAGGGAAGATTTCCGTTTCCCACCAGACCTACCCTCTCTTTTAACTAATAATGAGGCGAGTGTCGCTAGAGTTTTACGTTTTTGTGTGATGTCTGGCCTTCTTCCCAAAATATTGGGATTGAAGTCTTAATGTGCTGTCCAGTGGTTTGGTCACCCATTATTTTTAAGTGGTCACTCAGCCACCGTTGCTTCCTTTTCCCTGTTTGTACTGCTCTTTTATTTTTAGTTTTATCTCCCTGTTTTGATGTGCTGTGTCCAATCTTGCAATTTGAACAATACCACTTCTCTCACGATTCGGCTCTGAATTGAACTTTTGGGAACGGGCGCTGATAACCTCGCTGTTGTGCGCCCTAAAACACTAATCATCATCATCATCATCATCATCAAACTGGGAGTGCCCGTTAGAAGGCCCTCAACATCTCTTAGCTTTTGGAAGGACGCTCCTAAGGGTGAGTCCAAGAGCGCAGCGAGTAGTTCATACAGAAGTAAACCAATACAGAGCTGCTGCAGCTATACAAGAAAACGCTTCCTAGCTATGAAAGAAGAGTAAGAGGTAAACTATAAGCGAAAATAGTATTCCATTAGGGAACAGAGAAGTAGCCGGGTATGAGAAGAGATAGCCGGGTAGGGTCAATAACGCGAAACAGCTTGAGAAATACGAACACTGTAATAAACCTGCGAAAAATAAAGATCGATAGGTACCCTTTCGTCATGGCATCTCGCGATACAACGGGCCTCATAACGTAAAGTAAGTCATATCGATTTCTGTATACGAGATGTTTTCTTGGACGCCATTGAAATGTAGATCAAGAGCTCTGAACATTGTAACACATTTTAGCAAGTAACAATACCACGACAAAGCAGTTTCCCTGAATTCGCACCAGAGCAATCAGCGACACTAAGCGACAGAGCACTGAATAGGTCCGTTACTGATCAGCGTTTGAACTAAGTTATTTCTCTGCTGTAGCTTAATTATTCCAGCGTCATCACATCATACAGCTAGCGCGGTTAAATACCTTCAACTGAGTTCATCTTGGAAGAAGCCCCTCCTTCAAAACAATTAGTCCAATCGTCCAGATAGGAAAACTTCGCAGTTGTCAAGTACATCAGAACCAACGAACATATAGCAGCACACCCACGACGGAGTAGTTGAGCCGGTCCACCGTCGATCCGAAAGATTTGATTCCACCTCGTGGATACTCGGAGACAGGCTGGCGGCGCGCTATGCCTTTCGCTTTGGCTCAAGTGTTAGCCAATTTTTGAACGCTTTCGGTTTGAGTTTTCGTACCACTCCAGTTGTCGTGTGGTACCTGTACTCGAGAATGGTGTGCTATGTGTCCATTGCCATACTGAACTTTCGATGGGGCCGGTGTGCGGCGGCATTCGCGGTCCACAGCAAAAGGAGTTCGTTGGAGTGAATTTGGATAAATGTTTTCACAGTTGTCCAGCGATCACAGTGGATGGATAAGCGGTACATTGAGACTATTTGTTAAGGGTCTACAGTGCTGTCTCTGAAAACGTTTAGCATAGATCATTTCGTCATGAGGTTGAAACGTCCCCTTTGAGTGTATAGAAAGACTGTGCTGGTAAACTTCTACGTTATTTGATACCGAAACAGCTGAGTAAAACTGAACGGACTTCGACATTTTCTCTTTACTTATTCTGATCATTTCTAAACTGACACACAATATTTTAGCGCAACGCAATCTGACTTTTAATAATCCCTACAAAAGGATAGCCTTGACTAACAATAACTCATACCCTTCATAAATCACTTAACTCACAAAAATCTTCGTTACTCGAACTACTGCAATACAGCGAGCGCCAATACTGCCAGCTAAATAAAAGATTCTAACTACTGAAGGCACTAATTACTGCTAGGCATATAGTTAGCAAATCAAAAGTTTTCGATAGAGAACAAATAACGTATTTACCTTAATAGTGTTCAAAAGTCATAACATGTATGTTGTGTGATGTCCTTAGGTTAGTTAGGTTTAAGTAGTTCTAAGTTCTAGGGGACTGATGACCATAGATGTTAAGTCCCATAGTGCTCAGAGCCATTTTCATAACATGTATAAAAATTCTTGACATCTGACGGACACACGTCCAGATCGTCCGCTCATATTAACATCTCAAAACTGTAGCATCTCTCTCCCCATACCCATCACAGCTGGCGTCTCACCAACTGCACTACGCTACGCGCTGTTAACATCCAGCTGCCCAACACTACACAAGCGAATATTCCAACAATGAGTCCAACCAGCCACAGACTGCACACAGCGCAGTCAGCGATTTTAATACAGAGCGCTATGTGGCGTTACCAACATAAAAGCCTGAACAGCCTACTTACAAGGTAACTGGCTGAAAGAGGTGCTTTTCCTTAAAGTTGTCAGTCTTACGCTTCGATTTTAATGAGCCGTTAGGAACATTTTTAAAAATAGTTTACTGGCATTACGGGAGTGCACATCAGGCATCTCAGTAGCGAATGTCAAATATGACGGTACTAATGTATGGACAACACAACACTTCAGTCCCCGAGAGGAGCAAATATCCGACCCTGCCGGAATTCGAACCCGAGCCTCTTCACGGTGACCACGCAGTTGCCGAGACGCTCGTTGTTAGGTCTAAAGTTATGGTACCTTGTTGTGCTGCTTGTGCAGCGTTACTGGTTTTGAAAAGTTTTATTGATGCTTTTGGATTCGTAAAGTAGCAGTCATAAGCCGCGTGCAGCTTTATTTGTCTCTTATTAACGTAAGACGTATTCTCGGACACTTAATTCACAACTGTGCCTACTCGTAATTTATATGAGAACAGGGCGGCTAATAGTGAACTAATTTAAAATTTTAGATATGAGCCACAAATTTTAATTTCTGTACTCGCCGGCCTGGTTTTACATTTCATTTGTTTTGTACATTTTTTTTCAGCCCGTGCTAATCTCTGCACGTTTGGGCAATCTGTGTGTTTTATAACGTTTTAAGTGACATTAATCATTTATTCATTTGTTGGTTAAAAGTCATGTGTAGTCCCGAGATCTGGCTGGTTCAAATGGCTCTGAGCACTATGCGACTTAACTTCTGAGGTTATCAGTCGCCTAGAACTTAGAACTAATTAAACCTAACTAACCTAAGGACATCACACACATCCATGCAGGACGCAGGATTCGAACCTGCGACCGTAGCGGTCACGCGGTTCCAGACTGAAGCGCCTAGAACCACACGGCCACACCGGCCGGCGCCCGAGATCTGGTGGGTTTTCTTTTAAAGCGCACTTTTTATATTTTCTCATCTGTTTTTTTTAAATATTTCATGCGTAGTAATTGTTTTACTTTATCTGTGTTTTAGGAATTCCTGTCCATACTGTTGTAAACTGTTGTGCAACGCCGATCTCAGGCGGCCAATGTTGGCGCTCCGAGAGGGACTGTAACTTGCTAAACAGAACCATTTGTTGAATGCCATGTTGTAACGATTCAGTTTCATAAGTTTCCATTTTTAATTAATTTTGTAAATGTTTTATGTAAGAAATTTTTGAATTCAATGTCCGCTTCCTGTGGATGCTCTGTTTCAGCACGTTACTCCACCGAGCCTGAGCTTTTTCTTTTGTGATCCTTTTCCAATTAAGTTTGCTTTTCTGTTTATGTGTTTACTCTTTGCCTTAAGTAATTTTGTTGTGCTTGTGATAACTGAAGTAAGTGAGTAAGTAAGTAAGTAATTTGAGTAATGTAATCAAAGCACAATGAAAGCGATTCTTGAAGTGAATCGACAAGTGAATCGACCACAGCTATCACTATGTCTAAGGCCTCCCAACGGATGAAGAAATCTTCATTTACAATTAAGAAATGTTCTCAGACGCCCGTGAAGAAAGTGTGAGCGTGAAACAAACTTATAAAGAAAACTGATCTTTATCGGTTCCAGTGAGATCGAAACAAAGAAGACAGTCTCTCTTAAGTGGGACGCCAAAGGAGGTTTCAAAAGTCGTCTGTCTTTCACTCAGGGTTCAAATGGTTCAAATGGCACTGAGCACTATGGGACTTAACATCTGAGGTCATCAGTCCCCTAGACTTAGAACTACTGAAACCTAACTAACCTAAAGACATCACACACATCCAAGCCCGAGGCAGGATTCGAACCTGCGACCATAGCAGTAGCGCGGTTCCGGACCGAAGCGCCTAGAACCGCTCGGCCACAGCGGCCGGCTCATTCAGGGTTCCCCTGCCACAACATTTTTCTGGCTGCCATTATTTGATACTATGTTTCAGTGGGACATTGAACCTATGAAATCATAGCGGAAAGACAGGTGGATTTCTGAGTTTTGCTGAAACTAGTTACGCTGTAAATAGGTACGACATTACATCTGAAAATATTTTGAGGAGGACAAAGAATGTTATGCGTTGAAATGCGGATGAGGGGCTTAAGACGTGCAGACTACAAGAAAGACGTGGAAGCTACAGAAAGAATGGTGACACCGAAGACGTGGGCAACAAACAAGGTTCATATACATCTTAAATGTCGTTAAGACACGTGAGTCGCTGTCGTGGAAATTTTGCATGTAGTTGGCTTGAAATAATGGAAGGACTATGGTGACGTATAGCAATAGTGACATCCACGAGAAGGCAGTAAGGCATACGATAGGCGAATCTAGCTTGCGATGTTCCAGTTTATAGGTATAATTACCTGAGACACCTCGGAAGCAAATCTCAACTCCAAATTGCATTGAACAGTCTTCTGTCGTTTCCCTGTATGTTCTGTCGAAATTATTTTGGAGAATTTTCAATACATTTTGTTATTAAGAGAAGTCTAAACAATATAAACACAATACTAAAATACATGTTATCAGGATTGATGTGAAAATATCTTTATTGCAAGCATCTGGAAAAGGTAAGTGAAGCACTGGTAACTCCAACTTCGTAGCATGCGTAGTTAAAAAAAAAAAAAAAAAAAAAAAAAAACCCGCTGTGTCGACGGTTTTCATCCTATCTATACATAACTCGGAGAGAAGGATTGGTTTTTAAATGAAAAGTGAACGTCGCACTTTACCGGTGATCCATTCCAATTACTCCGATCGAAATGAAATTGGATGGAAAGACGATTCAAATGCAGCTGACACGCGAGGCCGTTCTAACGAAAAATTACGAGGCATAAAAAAAATGGAGAACATTTTGCACTTCCATCATTAAAAGAGAAGCTGCTGCCAATTTCACAAAACAGACGTGAATTATCGCCTGTTCTAACCAGCATTAACGTTTATCGTTACGTAATCTCGCGTTTGCTTTCAGTGGCATGAGGGTTTCGCGAACAGACATGAAATTCTTGACACGCCATCCTCAACCCATGCAAAGGGAAAGGTAGTGAAGTGTACTAAGTTCATAATTTTGCATACCTTAATAATTTCTAAGATTTACTCACAACTTCCAAAAACTAAGCCATACCTCATATCAGTTAAACTAAGCCTTATCTCATATCAGTTAATCATTAACTTCATCAGATGCTTCCCGTAGATTTCTTTCCTCACATATTGCCATCAGTATCAGTCCGTGCTTTAGCTTCTTCCTCTTTAACATTATATTTCAGATGTTTCGTTCCTTTTTTTCTTTCTTTTTGTAGTTTTCGCACAGCATGGGATTCGTATCAGTAGAACGCTGTGCAACAGAGTTACTGTTCCAGAAATATTACGTTAATTTCGTGTATATGATATCAGTAGAGTTCAGCGGTTAAAAAAACTACTGCATGTGAAAGTTCCCTGTAAATGATTCTTCTTTGCGAAACAGCTAGAAAAGTGACTACTGACCTCTCCAGAAACTCAGACCTCAGTTCGTCGTTCCGTAACATATTGTTGGTGAAATATTGTTACGAAATACACGAGAACCCAACAACTAGGTTCTGATGGAAAGAGCAAAAGTTCATGCTTAACGTAATTTTAATGCGCTGCGCATAATAGACGAAAAGACCCATAAAGTTGATATGAATCATCTATCCAACACTTATCATGGAAAACTATTTACCAATGTGATTCTCGAAATCAAAACTTATTAGGAAACATCGCAGATCACTCGTTGTGAAGACACTACTGGTTTTAGCACAATAAATTATAAGGACATTGCTGCACAATGACGCTGCCACACAGCCGAGCGAAATCACATCCCCTTTTAACACGTTTGTATTCAAGCCCGTTACATTTAACAATTAGGTTAAAGAAAATCCAGGTCTATTATGCCGTGGTCGAATGGAATTTTTCGTTTCGGTCTCTGTATGCGGGTAACATCAACAAGGATAACAGTACCTTTGACAGGGATGATAATAACTTCGATTGACACAGAGTGGCTTGATGCTTGTCGCTGTAAATACATTCCAGCACGGTTTAATAGCACGAAAAATTTCCAATAATTGTCACATCCTAATACATATGCAGTACTGCACTCGCAACTCAGTGACTAGCTTGTCGATAGGTTAACTGTCATATACAACATTTGTCTGTACCTGCCCAGAGGAATTTTAGATGGAAAGACGATATAAATCTGTCTATAGACCCTAATTTTTTCAGAAACATAAGTTTTCGGACAAATCCTAATTCGCCCACGAAGGACGTTCTCGATCTAGAACCGTTATCAAGTTGGACTAACGGTAGAGATATAAAAGATTCTAAGAAGAGCTGTATGATACGTTACAGAGTTGTTTGCTTGGAGCGAAAGCTCAATGAAATGCTCCGCATTCAAGTGGAAGACGTTATAAGAAAAGCCTCATTCACAAAAATTTCCAGAAACACTACTTTCTCCAACACAAAACACATTTAAAGACGACGAGAGCGGGTAAAGATAAACAGAGGGCAACTAAAATATTTTCTTCCTTTGTACAGTCGGCGAGGGTGGAAACGGAGAAAATAATTCCGATACATTATATATCTTCCACCACCACACCGTCCCCAAATAAAACTAAACAATATTACAGGAAGATTAAGAAAATATAAAAGAATGAAAAACACCTAAAAAGTTAAAGTCATAAATACAGATACAAAAACAGTTCTAGTACATTGTGCCAAAAAAATTAAAGTTAAAACGACCTATACAATCCTCCTTTAGAATAACTCTTGCCGTGTTTCACTAAAGTTAAGTGGATACGGTATCCTTCGTGCGACGACGTTTATTTATTTATTTATTTATTTATTGTTCTGTGGGACCACATTTAGGAGAAGTCTCCATGGTCATGGAACGAGTCAATACATGAAATTATAACACGATTGTAGAAACAGATAAAATGAAATATAAGAAACATATTCAGGCGACAAGTCGTAAGTTTAAATAAAGAAAATCAATAATGTAACACTGGAATTTGCGTAATTTTCACCTCTTCTAGGAGCCCCTCGACAGAATAGAAGGAGTGAGCCAGGAGGAAACTCTTCAGTTTAGAATTAAAAGTGTTTGGGCTACTGCTAAGATTTTTGAGTTCCTGTGGTAGCTTATTGAAAATGGATGCAGCAGAATACTGCACTCCTTTCTGCACAAGAGTCAAGGGAAGTGCATTCCACATGCAGATTTGATTTCTGCCTAGTATTAACTCTTGGGAATAAGCTAATATTGCTAACAACAAACGACATGAAAGAAAATACATACTGTGAGGGCAATGTCAAAATTCCCAGACTATTGAATAGGGGTCGACAAGAGGTTTGCGAACTTACACCATACATAGCTCGAACAGCCCGTTTTTGAGCCAAAAATACCCTTTTTGAATCAGAAGAATTACCCCAAAAAATAATACCATATGACATAAGCGTGTGAAAATATGCGAAGTATATTACTTTTCGTGTTGAAATGTCACTTATTTCAGATACTGTTCTAATGGTAAATAAAGCGGCATTTAGTTTCTGAACAAGATCCTGAACATGGGCTTTCCACAACAGCTTACTATCTATCCGTACGCCTAGGAACCTTAACTGTTCCGTCTCGCTTATAACATGCCCATTCTGTCTGATTAAAATGTCAGTTCTTGTTGAATTGTGGGTTAGAAACTGTAAAAACTGAGTCTTACTGTGATTTAGCATCAAATTATTTTCCACAAGCCACGAACTTATATCATGAACTACATTATTTGATAATGTTTCAATATTTATTATTTATTAAAGTGATAGGACATGGTGTAAAAAAGATCTGAGTATGGTCATTACGGACTGAAACCGGTCATCGGCTAAAGAACTGATATTATGATCAGAGACTGGAATAAAAAACATTTGACAGTATTGGATCACTGTTTGTGTACGCGATTATGTCGCAGTTGGTGAAACATTCAGAAGTGTTTTATTGATAATACACACTACTTTTTAACATTTTATTGTTTTAATTATATTTGTATTCCCCGCGCATTTTCCGCTGTCTTTTACATCTACCCTTACACCCATACTTTGGAAACGACTGTGAAGTATATGGCATACGGTACGTCACACTGTATCATTTTCTTACTAAGAATCCTTCTCGTTCCATTCACGTAGCGACGCAGCAGGAATAATGATTGTTTAAATGCCTCATTGCATGCTATAATTCATCTAATCTTGTCTTCAAAAATCCTATGTGAGCGGTACGCAGGGGTTTCTAATATATTCTAGCAGTAATCATTTAAAACCGGATTTTTAGACTTTGTGACCACTCTTTCTCGGGATAGATTTCGTCTACCTCCTAGTCTACCAGTTCAGTTTCTTCAACATCTCTGTGACACTCTCCTGCCGGTCAAGCTGTAAGTAGGCTATTTAGGTTTTTATGTTGGTATCGCCACGTAGTGCTCTGTATGAAAATCGCTGACTGCACTGTCGGCAATCTGTGGCTGGTTGGGATTGTTGAAATATTCGCTATTGTAGTGTTGGGCAGTTGGATGCGAACAGCGCGTACCGTTGCGCAGTTGGAGGTGAGCCGCCAGCGGTGGTGGATGTGGGAAGAGAGATGGCAGAGTTTTGAGAGCGGACGATCTGGACGTGTGTCCGTCATGAAAAGGAAATTTGTAAGACTGGATGTTATGAACTGATATATTTATTATGACTTTTGAACACTGTTGAGGTAAATACATTGTTTGTTCTCTATCAAAATCTTTCATTTACTAACTATGCCTATCAGTAGTTAGTGCCTTCAGTAGTTAGAATCTTTCATTTACCTGGCAGTATTGGCGCTCGCTGTATTGCAGTAGTTCGAGTAACGAAGATTTTTGGGGATAAGTGATTCATGAAAGGTATAGGTTATTGTTAGTCAGGGCCATTTTTTTGCAGGGATTATTGAAAGTCAGATTGCGTTGCGCTAAAATATTGTGTGTCAGTTTAGTGTTGATCAGAGTAAGTAAAGAGAGAAATGTCTGAGTACGTTCAGTTTTGCTCAGCTGTTTGAAAGTCAAATAACGTAGAGGTTTTCGAGCACTGTGATTTATAAATTTTTCTAAGGGGACGTTTCGAAACAAACCAGTCTCCATTCGTGCTGCCCTTGTCTCAATACGCTCAATATCCTCCGTTAGTCCCATTTGGTAATGGTCCCACACACTTGAGCAGTGTTCTAGACTGGGTCGCACGAATGATCTGGAAGCAATCTCCCTCGTATATTGATTGCAGTTCTCCAGTATTCTACAAATAAGTCTGCTACCTGCTTTATTCACGACGATCCAATGTGATCACTCCATTTCATGTCCCTACAAAGTGTTACAGCTAGATGTTTATATGAGCTGACCGATTCCAGCTGTGACTCACTGAAATGATACTACAATCATACTATACTATTTCTTTTTCAGGTTTGGTAAGTGCACAGTTTAAAATTTCTGAACATTTAAAGCAAGTTGCCAGTCTTTGCTCCACTCTGAAATCTTAGCAAGATCTGACCGAATATTTCTGCAGCTTCTTTCAGATGGCACCTCTCTGTAGACAATTGCATCACCTCCAAAAAACCTGAGGGTACTATTAACATTGTCCGCAAGGTCATTAATATACAAGACGAACAGCAAGGGTCCTTCCAACACACATCCCTTGAGCACATGCCAATTTCTATATCTGAAGATGACTCTCCGTCCAGGAACACATGCAGATCCTCCCTACATCAAAAAAATCCTCAGTCTAGTTACAAATTTCGCTTGATACCCCACATGATGGTACTTTTGACAACAAGCATAGATGTGGTACTGATTCAGATGCTTTCCAGAAATCAAGAAATACCGCATCTAGAATAAGATTTTCACTCTGCAGCGGAGTGTGCGCTGATATGAAACTTCCTGGAAGATTAAAACTGAGCCGGACCGAGAATCGAACTCGGGACCTTTGCCTGTCGCGGGCAAGTGCTCTGCCATCTGAGCTACCCAAGCACGACTGAGGATCCGTCCTCACAGCTTCAATTCTCCTTTGCCCCCGAAAGGCAAAGGTTCTGAGTTCGAGTCTTGGTCCGGCACACAGTTTTAATCTGCCAGGAAGTTTCAATGCTGACTGCCTTGATCCAAAGCTTTCAGTATGTACTGTGAGAGAAGTGTCCGATTAATTGGGAGCGCCTGAGAGGAGAAACGATGTCGATGGTCTTCCACGGTCGCGACTGAGTTACATCTCTATCAAAATTCGTGGCAGTTCGCAAAAGTCCGGCCAACAGGCAGAGCAAGTTGCTGCGGCCGTTTACGGTAGGCTCGCCGGTGCCTAAGAGCACAGCATTAAGTATGTCTTATTTCTTGTGGGTCACGGTCTAGTAGAATTTTGTAAATGACTTCATATTCGCCATTGACTATACTGTTTATACGGTATTCACCACTTCAGTTTCGAACTTACATTATTTTCAAGTGGTTACAAGTTCTGAAAACACAGTAGTAGTTAACATTAGTAAAAGGAATAAAAAAAGACGTGAGGCTGTCGCTGACACGGTCCGTAGAAGCTCATTGGTTTTACTGCGGCTGCGTTATCAGCACCAATAACCACCAGAAGATGACACGAGGTCGAAATTGCAGTAGAGGATAGTGTAATGAACAGTGTAGTCAATAGCAAATGTGAAGCCATTTAACTAAGTCCATATTGCTATTCCGAGCAAAGTAATACAAAGATGGTTATCTGATATACTGAAGGGATGCGAAGATAACTTTCAAAAGTAGACAAAAGCGCACATTAAAGAACTGTGACTTGTAGTATTTTGAAAGCACATAACCGCGGGGAATCAATAGACATTTGCTTTCGCAATATTCGCAGCCACAGACCGGGAAATAGGCTATCTGTGAGCTGTGATATACACCTCCGTCAAACACAGAGCACATGTTCAGTGATGACGGTGCACATGTCAAACACATAGGTCACCATGCTACATGGCAGTGCGGTGAGAGCAGGCAATGCTGCATCAAAGTTGATGATGTAACCGCAAACAGGTAATAACAGCGATACACTTGCGAGCTGCAGTGTTAACACTTGTCGCAAGCCGCAAAGTTATGTCTCGTTCACCACGAAAGGGCAGGATTACTGCCAAATATTCCCGGATACTCTTCGTTCTTATAGGAAAACAACTTGATATTGTGGCACACGTATCTGAATTATATCAACCTAAAAATAAAGACAATGTGGTGCAGAATAGCGAGTCCGTAGTCGTAACAGAATATGTGTGTCTTACACGTTTCGTACTATCAGAAGCAGACAACGAAAGAATCGGTAAATATGGGTACCACCTTGCAATGGCTCATGTTGTAGATGATTCCAATTAGCTGTAATTTTAACGTTACTTAGGAACTAAAGTGCTGCAAACTGATATTCATAAATCTCGTAGTACGTCGCAAAAACAGATACGTGTTATCCTTGCCATTTTATACGCCGGTTGACAACTCGAAACAGCCAACCTTAGACAACATTTCATCCACGTAATAGTAACAGAATATGTACGGAAGTCAGAAATAGTAACCAGTGTGGTGCGAATGTATTACTCTTTCCATAAATTTATACCGAACGATGCGTTACATTGTGCTTAGCCTCGTTTTCATGACGAAAAGAAATGGCACTGCTGTCCAAGCTTCTCGATTTAATTTTAATGTGGTTTCTTTGTATCATTTCAGTTGCATGCCCTGACCAAACTGACTGCCTGTTCCTTTCTCCGCCTTATTACTTAATGTACTGATTCTCTGTGTGTCACTTTTGTAATGATAACAGTAAGTATAGGTAAACTTCCAAAGAACAGGTGTTGTACGGTCGAACAGCATATCACGAATCTCCCTAATGAAGTGCAGAGGTCATTATTTTATTATTATAATTATTATTATTATAATTATTTTTGATGATATTCTTTCATGTCCGAATTTTCTTGCCGATTATTTCATATTCCTTAAAGCAGATGAGAAGGCTGAACCATGGACAAGATCCATTTCTTCCAATCATTTCGCCTCTGCTCATGAGAATGTCTTAGTGAATGGGCTGGCAAACAATTAGGCGGTGTCTCGTAAGACCATTACTTAGTACAAGTGATGTGAGAGGAATTTCTCGTTCACCAGTGGATCAGTCAACGTGCTCTCGAGTTTTCGTTGAATTTTCATCATTTTCAGTGCGTGAAATTGTTGTGACCTACTTGTTTAACATGAATCGCCAGAGGTTTTTCTGGTCTGGCAAGTACCGATTTACGGGCCAATTAAAATTTGCTCGCTGCCCATTACGTACAAGCTAAATTTCTCCCTCCTTACTGTGCCGTATGCTTGCCTGAGCTTTTGCGAAAGATTCATAATTTTAAGGTTAAAAAATCAATCATTTTTCCGGTGCAAAAACACTAAAATTAATATGTTGCTGTCAAGACTTCATCATCAGGATTATTGTACAAGAATCTCTGAAAGCAATCAAGATAAGAATATAAATAAAAGTACTGAAATTCCTTGGTCACGTTCCTTGTTACTGTGGGTTCTTACGAAGTTATTCATTTTAGTTTATTTTATCGGCAGGACGAATGATGCGGAAGCACACAGCAAGAAGACGCAGTTGCATGGACTAAACATGGAATTTTAGTACTTTTATTTATATTTTTATCTTGGCCGCTTTTACAGATTCTTGTACAATAATTCTGATGGAAGCTTAACCTCCTATACGTTTCAATTTTAGTGTTTTTGCACCGTAAAAAGGTGGCTAATACGGCTTTTTAATTGATTCTAACAACCACGATTTCTTACCCATTGCCTACAAAATCAAAGTTGACAGATTTTCCAAAACTCGACAGATTCATCACTGGCAGTTATCCACGAAATTCTCTTTTATACAAAACAGGTGTATTTTCTGCCTGATGATCAATGTTTTTTTCTATTTGCAGTGGTAGGGAAGCAGTTAGTGAGCTCTTGAATAAAGCTTTATATAGTAAGATGAAGACAGCTTATAGGTTCCAACAGGCTTAAAATATTAAGTATTGTCTGTTTTGCGAACTAACTGAAAGCTATAGAAGTTCCAGAGAACGCCGTCTTGGCCTTGTTAGACACTGTGACCCTTTACAGCACTATTAGTATCTCAGAAAGGATAGAATTATTAAGACCTATCTGATAAGAAACATGTCAATGAGTAGGGTGCAATTTCTGAACTTTTGGATTTTAATTGTTCTGTCTTTAACTAAAGGTTTATATGCAAGACAGAGTTTTATCAGTAGGCAACTGCTTGTCACCCATTTCTGGCAAAATTTTTGTGAACAACCCAGAGAACACATCATTTAGCTCTTTTCCAGTAACTAACGAGAGGATGATTTACTACGAGTGATACGTTGACGACTCCATATTGTTGTTTTAAGGGAAGAAAACTTAAGAAGCCTAACATTTAGAGTGCATTACCAAGAGAATTCGGAGTTATTAAACAAATAGGAACAGGAAATGGGTGTAGCACAATTAAACAAGTAGGAACAGGAAATGGGTGTAGCACACAATGTGTCACGCTTATGTCTAAAATAATCATAAATAAAATTACCACCACAAATAATGAAAGTAAGAAAGTCAAACTTCAGAAATTTCTCAATTTGATATACAATGTGTCAGTGTCAGAAAGAATTGGCACATTTTCACAAGATTGCTATAGTGCAGTGTAATTAATGGCAAATTACACACACATTAGGCATAAACCCAGCATGACAAAAAAAAGAACACATATACTAAGATTAATTGCGCTTAAACGATCCAAACTGCAGAATGTAATAAATATTATATCGGCCAAACTGAAGATAATATGAGATCCAGTATAAAGAACGCTGTTGGCACAATAACAGGGCAGCGTTTGTGAAGTATATAAAAAATAACAAAGATGAACTTCGCACAATAAGACAACAAGAGGATACACTATACAGATTTCTAAGAAGTTTTTGTTTGAATGTGCTTGAGAAAGTTCAGATCTACGCCCACCGGATAAAAACCCTGCAAAAACTACTGAATTACCAATATGATATTGCAAATGGTAATTACTATGACAATGTTAAAGATATATTTTAGCATTTATCGGCGCATCGTGTTTGGATGGAACGGTGCACCGCCAGCGGCCAACTTGACACGACGGAGAAAACAACGTGGCTACTAGCTGCCTGGCAGTTGCGCAACTCACTGCGATCGTCCAGTAGAAAGAACAGGCAACACGATAGTTCCCTGTAACTAAGAGATATGATACGTTACACAACTTGTGTATTGTAACTAGAAAGAAAAGTTTTAGCTTTTGTAATACTGTAGCTGCGCGGAGTGGCCGCGCGGTTTGAGGCGTCATGTCACGGACTGCGCAGCCACTCCCGCCTGAGGTTTGAGTCCTCCCTCGGGCATGGCTCTGCGTGTTGTTCTTAGCATAAGTTAATTTTAAGTAGTGTATAAGTCTAGGGACTGATGACCTAAGCAGTTTGGCCCCTTACGAATTCACACTCATTTGAACATTTTGTAATATTGTAAACTACGGACTGGTGCCAGATTGCAATTTGTTTTTGTTGTTCTGCAGATCTGAAGATAGGTGACGTTAGCCGAAACCGGTCATTCTGAAACAAAAACATTGACCGAAAGGCGGAAAATAAGCCTACTTTCATAATACTGCGTCAGGTGTCCTGTTCACTGCATATATCTTTCAAACGAGTGGAAAGTGATAAACGAAATGCTACAGTTGATCAGAAAGACAGAAAGATGGTGCAAAGAACAGTAACAGATGGCTACATCTACAGTCCGAAGCAGGTTGTGTAGTAAAAACATTGTCCTATTTAGGGGTGTTCGCAAACTACTGCCGGCCGGGGTGACCGAGCGGTTCTAGGCGCTACAGTCTGGAACCGCGCGACCGCTACGGTCGCAGGTTCGAATCCTGCCTCGGGCATGGATGTGTGTGATGTCCTTAGGTTAGTTAGGTTTAAGTAGTTCTAAGTTCTAGGGGACTGATGACCTCAGAAGCCATTTGAACCAACTCAAACTACTCGTATTTAATATTGACAGTATCACAGACGACAGTCACTATAATATATTTCTGTCACTGATCTCTTCAAAACCCTACACAGAAGCATTTATATTGACATCTACATCAACTGTAAATCACTGTGAAATGAGGGGCTAAGGGTATTTTCGTAGCATCAAGTGCTAACGTTACCTACAGTTCTCGTCACGGATAGGGCGTGCGTAAGATGAATGATCTGTTATTAGTCAATTTTATGTTCATGGTCGTTAAGGTTCTATATGTAGGAGATTTTTAAGAACAACTCTCGGCCCGGGAAACTGATCACTGAATATATCTAAGTTGGCTTTTGTGAGCGTTCGGGGTAGAGCAATGGTTAGCACACTGGGCTCGCAGTCGGAAGGACGACGGGTTCATAACCACGTCCGGCCATCCTGACTTAGTTTTCCGTCACTTCCCTAAATGGCTTAAGGCAAATGACGGGATGGTTCCTTGTAAAGGGCACGGCCACGTTCCTTCTCCATCCTTCTCTAATCCCAGCTCGTGTTTCGTCTCTAATGACCTCGTTGTCGACTGGTCGTTAAACGCGAATCTCCTCGCCCCTGGTTTCTGTGAGACATTACGACTTTCTCCATTGATTGCCGTCTATGATTTTATTACGTTTCTCATGTGTTCGCCGTCACTGATACAAGCTTGGACTTCCGGCCGTTCTTTGTATAGGCACGCTTTCAGTGTCACGACACCTTTATAATGACTCCACACTCTTGAAAAACATTACGGTGTACACTGCACGTCTGATTTGTATACTGTCTCTTTCGTTGAGGAACTACAATTTTTAAAAAATTACCCTATTATGTTAGGCAACGCATTTTTTGGTGAAGTTTATGTGCACTAGAGACAAGCAACTGAGTCTCATCAGTTAACATGTATTTCTCTCCAATTTGGCCATCTCAGAACTTCCTGACAGCATACACGTGTTTCGCCGGCCGCTGTGACCGAGCGGTTCTAGGCGCTTCAGTCCGGAACCGCGCTGTTGCTACGGTCGCAGGTTCGAATCCTGCCTCGGGCATGGATGTGTGTGATGTCCTTAGGTTAGTTAGGTTTAAGTAGTTCTAAGTCTAGGGGACTGATGACCTTAGATATTAAGTCGCATAGTGCTTAGAGCCACGCACGTTTTTGGTATGTACTGGGTTTACTAGATGTTGGTAGAGAGCAACGAATAATCAATTAAGTATGTACTGCGCTAAGTAGAATATTATGTATGTATGGTGCATAATAGGTGGTTATATGTGACATGGCGAATGGGGGTTCCCGCCTCATCTGGCACGGTACTCGGGGCACCATTAAACGGAAGTATGTGCACCGGCAGGCAGTTGAGTTTATACGCACCCACATAAGCGAGCAGTGTCAGCGTTCATTTGCAGGTGAATGCGGAGTTGCACAAAAGCGGCGGTGATTTCGCCGAGCCGCCTCTGCCTCGACGCCTTGGCCACGTGAAAAGGGCGCCGCGAGGGGAGAAGTGGTGGGGGAAGGGTGGCAGTGCCGTAACAGGAGGGGAGGAGGGGAGCGAGGGGCCTTTGTCAGCGCCGCTTGCCGACATTTGTTCAATTTCGCACAAAACGCGTCCGTTACTGCTCCGCGGTTGCGAACAAAATATCTCTCGGCCTCATTGTGCGAGCAAAGCTGAATGTACGCCGCCCACAAAGGGCGACCGGCTCCTCTCCTCTCGGCTCATCCTCCCCTCCCCTCCCCCCCCCCCCCCCCTAGCGAGGGCATTCCGCAGCTGACTGCGCCGCTGAGGCAGCTGCTGAAGCGTGCAGTGCGCGGCTCTGTACGCACACGCTGGGGCCTGACAGCTAGCCTCGTCCAGCGCAGGGGGGCGACCTTCACCTTGTATTCCTTCTGCCTGCCTGCCGCGACAATTCACACCTCCGCAAGCACACACGCACACGCTACGTGTAAATCACTCGGGCGCACACGCGGTGGAGGCCGAGTCTCTGCTTTGCGAGATTCGGAGTTGCCTTTGTGGCGATGGTAATGCTTGTTTTACCGTCAAACACAACAACCTTATGCCCTTTTCCAGTACAGTTCTTCTGTGTGCGTGATCGCGTAATGGAGTAAAAGGTTTCACCGCTTTGTCCACAATGGTAGCTCTCTGTCAGCGGTACCGTTGCACATACAATCGCACCAAAAAGGATTGGCACACGTGCGTATTTATCGTTGCTGGTTACAAACGCCGCATCTTTCGGTACACAGCACATGTACTTGCTACTTCACATATCAGACATTACAATTCTGCCCACAGTGCCCATCATTAACAAAGAAATGCAGTGTTAAGGGCAAATATGTTTCTCCTCTGCACACAAAAAGTATTGGCACAGAGCGTGTCTTCTCGCTATATCGCTGGGTTTCCAGGTACCGGAACGCCATCTGCTAACGCAATAGACACTGCGTGCTGTTGAAGGCCCAGCCGCAAGTATGTTGCTGTATCGCGCGATAGTGGTCAGCATGGGGCCGAGAAGAAGGAACATTCAGTGGCGTTGCGTGAGAGAGTGGTATTGCTCCATTCACAAGGGAGAAGCTATCGACAAATCGGAGCAGAGGTGTCTGTTAGCTACACCTCGGTACGAGACATCATTCACAAATATAAAGAGACTGTAACAACAGTGAATAAGTGTCGTCCTGGACGTCCAAAAGTGCTTACAACCCGAGAGCGTCGCCGTATCATCGCACTTGCTCGGAAGGAACCTGCAAAAAGTGCAACAACTATTGCTGAGTTTGTTCAGACAACGTCCGACAAGACGGTTAGTGTCCAAACTATACGAAATGTGTTGAATGAGGCTGACATGCGTGGACGTTCTCCCAGGAAAAAGCCATACATATCGGAAATTAACCGACAGAAACGCCTGCAGTTTGCCAGGGACTACATCAGCAAGCCGATGAAGTTTTGGAACACTCTGATATTTAGCGACGAATCGAAGTTCAATGTGTTCGGATTTGATGCAAGAAAGAAAGTTTGGCGCAAGCACCTCGACATCAAACAAATGCATTCCACAGTTAAACACGGTGGGGGCGGCATCAGAGTCTGGGGCTGTATGGCGGCGTCCGGCGTTGGGAATCTAGCTGTAATCTACGGTACAATGGATCATATGAGATACATCGACGTGTTGCGAGGTAATTTACACGCTAGTGCTCAGACATTGGGCCTTACTGGGGTGTTTCTTTTCCAGCAAGACAACGACCCAAAACATACCGCCATTAAATTCCAGGAGTGGTTACTGTACAATGCCCCCAGAAGGGTTCTAACACCACCTCAGAGCCCTGATTTGAACTCCACTAAGAACCTGTGGGCTCATCTTGACGCACAAATCAGATAAAGGCGTCCGTCCGGTAACAACGACTTGGTGAAAGTCCTCCTGGAGGAATGGTCGAAAATTACCCCTGATATCACCCGGAATTTAATACAAAGCATTCCTAGGCGTTTACGTGCTGTTATAGATGTTAAAGGGATGTACACTAGCTATTAGAAGGTGAACATCAATGAAGAAAACGGACACACTGTCCGATTCATACGCGTGTGCCAATACTTTTTTCGATGGAGAAGAGCGGTGTTTATTTTCATAACACTGTACGTTACTTTACTGACAGGTGATTTGGACATATTTGTAACCAATGTAATGTAAGGTGGCACGTGGCTGGGTTCTGTTCTGAAATATATGTTTCGTTTAACCTACAACCACTAAAATGTAACTCTGCCAATACCTTTTGGTGCGATTGTACGGCCATTCCGTAGGCAGTGCGGTCGAAGTACAGTTTCCGACTACAAAAATATAGCCAGAAATGTTCATTAACGCCAAAAGCAATATTGTATCGACGGCATTTTGTTTACTAAAAGTATTTGCTTAGTTTCTATCACCATGCGAGTGATTTCGAATTCAGCACAGTGTAAGAACTTCATCACTTTATGCAAGTATCCGAATCCACCGTAACAATCTGAGGAGCTGTTGTAAAAACCACTTTTCTCAACCACGTAACTTACATTAGATTTTACAGGATCAGCAAAGTAGGACAATGCGAACGAATGAATAACCCTAGCATTTCCAAGATACTTTCTGTTACATGTAATACCAATTGGAGGAGGGGGGTGGGGCTCAGAGGCCCAGAAAGAAAGTTGCAATTTAATTTGTGATAATGCACGTTTCTACCACTGATACCAGTGAGAACACTTAGAACTGCTTAGACATTATTTTTGACACTGGATAATAAAAATTTAAATTATTATCGGAACAAAGTCAACAATTCATAAAATTTACGTTGTATAATTTTTGTTGTCCAGTAACGCACCTGATTGTAGAGTCTTATAAAAAACAACAATTTAATTTCAGTCCACTTGATGAAACAAACAGAATTTACTACCTCATTCTGAAACACATTTTTCACACAACACTGTCTTCTTGCTGAGTTTCCCACAGACGTGTTTGAGGCAATGACAGCAGGTAGCAGATGATTTTCCCAACTTGTTGTACGTTATCTTTTTAGATGATGCTTCTTGGCAGCATAGGTGGCACCGTCCACGTGTTCCCCACTCTGCTATTGAGACGAAGGTTCCATAGTGCAGCTAAACTTCCGTTATGTGGTGCTTTCCGTTGCTGTTATCACTGGCTTCTGAAGCCCGCGCCAATTTCGGGCGCGTCCATCTAAATGAAACGTTATTCGTTCAGGACCTAAGTTAGCGAGAAAAACTCTTCTGCGATTTAGCAAATTCTTTTTCCAATTTGGAAAGTTGAGAAGGAAGATTGAACAAGGGTTTCAAATGGCTCTAAGCACTATGGGACTTAACATCGGAGGTCATCAGTCCCCTAGACTTAGAACTACTTAAACCTAACTAACCTAAGGACGTCACACACATCCATGGCCGAGACAGGATTCGATCCTGCGACCATAGCAGAAGCGCAGTTCCGGACTGAGGCGCCTAGAACCGCTCGACCACAGAGGCCGGCGAATATGCCTTTACTGCTGCTATATGAATGAGTGTATAGAAGAGGGACATTACCAGCTTCTCGTCCGTCTCTTCGTGCTGTACTGTCTCCTCATCTGGTCTATGACGCCCATGCCTCCCTTTCTAGAGTTACGGAAAATATTTATGTTGATCTTATTTGAGTCTTCACTGATCACCCCTTCTGAGTGATAAGTCGAAAGCATCCACAGCAGTCGCTTCAGTTTCTCACGGACTAGAGTGCTGCGAGAGTAACTGGTGGCCACTGTGTCTGAGGATCGGTGTATGAAAACATGCATTACCGTACACTGCGGCCAGTTGCAGTCTTCAGATCTTCAGGTTTGGGTAGGGTGCCAACAAGTTTGAGGGGAAAATCATTCCATAGAAGTCTCAGCAAGAGCAATTGAAGCATAGTACCGATCCGTGGTAACACTGTGGCCTGATATGTCAGTGGGTTTTAGTAGTCTGTTTATAATATCCACTGGTGCATTTAGATGCTGTGTATTTCAAAACTTTCCTATGTAGATGTCCATGCTGATCACATATCTAGTCTCAGAATCAGACAGCATTCTAATTAGAATCCAGTATTTTCCAGGTTTTTCTTTTGGAAACACCTTTAATGGGCAGCGACCACCGAACAAAGACAACGCGTCATCCACTGTGGTGTGTGGACCGCGAATGAAATACAATGGAAATTTCCCTCGTTGGAGCAAACTTGTCAGTCAGGCAAACAATTTGTTCTGAATTCTTATCATCAAACTTTAATATGCTAGTCAATTCGAAAAATCGCCTTCGAGTCATTATTGATCCACAGTACACTTGTCGACCATGAAGCATAGCCCATAAATCTTGGACAGTTATCTTACTGCCATGATGTGAACCCATAACTAGTAAGAGACCTACATAACAAAATAACCCATCTCCGTCGGTGTGCTGAAGACCTAGCAGAGGAGCGTCTTCGTTTGAGTGTAGTTTTATTACATTCATAACATGACGTGTAAAAAAGAGCTCTCTAGCATCTTCCGGAGACTCAGTACTTCCTTGTTGTCTTAGCCCCCTCCATATTTTGGACAGAACGCCGATATTCTCGAGATGACTCCGTGACATACTCGCGTCCGCTTTTGGCAATGAATTTATAACAGTATCATTAGCACCTGGTGGGTTGCGCTGAAGCTCATCTTCATTCTCAGATGGTGAATGAGTTAAAATTTCTTCCACATCATCATCAATCACCTCACTTTCTTCTAACTCTCGTTCAAGGCTTTTTCAAGCACTCTTTCAATAGAACTATCACGTAAAAGTTGTTTATTAATGTTAGTTTATTCAACAGCAACAATGAAACTAGAAATAGTCGACTTCATAAAAATATGTCTGAAGAAAAAATCAAAAATTCATTTCGTTCCAAACATTTGAAACTAAAGTCTAAACCACCTTAAATCTGTCCTTGGTAGTATCGACGGGGGGCTTCTAAGGCCCATGGAGAACAAAAACAAAAAAATGATTTTTCGTTAATTTTAACAAACTCTACAATCAATCAATTGTAAAGGCAGAATGAACAATTAGCTTTGATTTCAAGTTCATATGTCAAGGGACAGAGATACAACATATACATATTACGTCAGTGGACCTACGGAGCACCCTCATAATGCTAGGGTTAATAAACAAATGAAGTATATTTACTAATAAAACAAACATGTACAAATGTCCATATTAAGTACAGATACTAAAATAAGGTGTCTTTCCTGATAATCACGGGTTTACTCTAACGAAGGGAAATTGAACTGCTGAACTTTCCGCATAACCACTGTGTCACCCATATATGCAGTTTATTGTTCCATTTTATGGGTAATAGGAGTTTATTTATTCAAAAGTATCTCATTAATCGTATCATAACGGAAGAGGGAGGAGGGCAGTCTGACGATTTTTAAGTATTTTTTACGATGATTCAATTTTAAATAAATGCATCAGGTGGGTACCGAAATGTGACACTGTTCCCTAGGTAATGTTGACTCTGCTGCAGACGTGAATTTCCTTTTCATATGACTGTGACAGTAGATACATAATACTTGGATATAAGATGCACCGGCGTAGGAAATCATCCCCGAGACGGAGGACACCTGCTATAAGGAATAAAACGAGTGGATTTTTTTAAAGGGTATTGATATCAGGAGGAGAAAATTACAAACCATATCGTACACCAGCTTCGAAAGAACATTATTTCTCCATCATGTGCAACTCCATTGCCTTTTGACAGATTCCCTCCACGCCCTTCGCGGCCTTCCTTCCCAACACGACGCTGCTTTCCTTTTTGTGGGATGAAGACAGAGATACAGTTGCCACTGCTGTGTGAAGAGTGCAGCACTAATTTTTTTCATTATGAAGTAATTTCTTTGCATGAATGTGTGAATAAAACAGTGTCGTACACTAGCGATGAATCGTACGATGATGTTTTTTAAAACGACTGGCCTTGTTTTCGGGAAGAAGTAGGTTTTAATCCTAATCTAGCTTTCCTCATTTAGGTGTGATGTCGTTTCCCTAAATTACTTCAGGCGAGTGCTAGGATGGTTCTGTAAGCCCGCGACTGATTGCCTCTCTCACGCTTGTCAAGCTGAGTCCGTGACAGTTGTGAGAAGATGGATGTTTTGACATTTCTGCGGAGCTTCAGACAGACCTCTTTCTTTCACATTCGTCGGCTTCGCCAAATCACAAACAAACTGCCTCATTCCAATCTAACCTAGATACACTGAAGATAAACAAATCAACATGAAACAGGTCAAGGCAACATAAATTATCAAAAAAAGGGCAGGTGACAGTTTTTCAGTCTTTCAACATTAAATCTAGTTCCTAATCGCAATTCTACACTGTCGGCTAGGGAACAAATTCTTGGTGTGCATGTATGCTAGCTCCGAAGAGCCGTTTATCCTATGGTATGATGCTATAATTAGCAAAAAAGCAGAACTCACTAAACTTATGCATAATACACTCAGAGAAAGAAACCTGCTAATACCGCACGTGACGCGCAGTAAGCAAGCAAGGAAACTAAAGTAACTGGATGTATTTCGCTAACAAGACACCCAATATCAATAACACTTTTTATTATCTTACAAACCTCCCTTACTGCTTTAATAAACGGAATAATAATATGAAGTTGTTGACTAACATACATTCTACTTTTTACATTTCTTGGTGGTATATTAGTTTTATTTATTTATTTCGCGCGCTTTTTCCTCACATCATTCGTAAAATGATACTTATGTTACCATACTTCAGGGCACTTGGTGGAAAATTTGCATACTTGCTCCGACGATAGATAGAATAGCGAATGGCAGAAAAAAAAACTGTCTAAAACATCATCAAAACAATAATACTAAAGTCGATTAATATCAATCAAAGCGTAATAGATGTATTCAGAGACGGGGATTCGGTAGCGAAGTTCCACCAACTCTGGTCATTCCCTTTTGATTTAATCAGTTACAATGAAAATTGTGTGCAAGTTGGTAGAACACCTTTAGGTTGACACTCAAGAGCCTTCGGGAGGCCCATAAGAGCTGTACTCCGAGGAAGCCACGCCCCTAAACCGCTGCTACATAGAGCAAAGCGGCATGTCAAGATGCAGCCTTAAGAGTAGCTACTACCTGTTCGATAAACATCACTTGGTGTCACATATCAAAGTTCCAAAAACATTGAGCCGTGTTATTTAAATCCGTGTGGGAAATGTGCGATGTGCGCTCTGTAAGATAAATTCTGTAATACGATATTGAGAGATTTATTTTAATATACAGGGTGGTCCATTGATAGTGACCGGGTCAAATATCTCACGAAATAAGCATCAAACGAAAAAACTACAAAGAACGAAACTCGTCTAGCTTGAAGGAGGAAACCAGATGGCGCTATGGTTGGCCCGCTAGATGGCGCTGCCATAGGTCAAACGGATATCAACTGCGTTTTTTTTAAATAGGAACCCCATTTTTTATTACATATTCGTGTAGTACGTAAAGAAATATGAATGTTTTAGTCGGACCACTTTTTTCGCTTTGTAATAGATGGCGCTGTAATAGTCACAAACGTATAAGTACGTGGCATCACGTAACATTCCGCCAGTGCGGACGGTATTTGAACCATTTGATTCATTACCCGTGTTAAAGTGGACCGTTTACCAATTGCGGAAAAGGTCGATATCGTGTTGATGTGAGGCTATTGTGATCGAAATGCCCAACGGGCGTGTGCTATGTATGCTGCTCGGTATCCTGGAGGACATCATCCAAGTGCCCGGACCGTTCGCCGGATAGTTACATTATTTAAGGAAACAGGAAGTGTTCAGCCACATGTGAAACGTCAACCGCAACCTGCAACTAATGATGATGCAAAAGTAGGTGTTTTAGCTGCTGTCGTGGCTAATCCGCACATCAGTAGCAGACAATTGCGCGAAAATCGGGAATCCCAAAGACGTCGGTGTTGAGAATGCTACATCAACATCGATTGCACCCGTACCATATTTCTATGTACCAGGAATTGCATGGCGACGACTTTGAACGTCGTGTACAGTTCTGCCACTGGGCACAAGAGAAATTACGGGACGATGACAGATTTTTTGGACACGTTCTATTTAGCGACGAAGCGTCGTTCACCAACATCGGTAACGTAAACTGGCATAATATGCACTATTGGGCAACGGAAAATCCACGATGGCTGCGACAAGTGGAACATCAGCGACCTTGGCGGTGTAATGTATGGTGAGGCATTATGGGAGGAAGAATAATTGGCTCCCATTTTATCGATGGCAATCTAAATGGTGCAATGTATGCTGATTTCCTACGTAATGTTCTATTGACTACAAGATGTTTGACTGCATGACAGAATGGCGATGTACTTCCAACATGATGGATGTCCGGCACATAGCTCGCGTGCGGTTGAAGCGGTATTGAATAGCATATTTCAAGACAGGTGGATTGGTCCTCGAAGCGCCATACCATGGCTCGCACGTTCACCGGATCTGACGTCCCCGGATTTCTTTCTTAGGGGAAAGTTGAAGGATATTTGCTATCTTGATCCATCGACGACGCCAACATGCGTCAGCGCATTGTCAATGCATGCGCGAACGTTACGGAAGGCGAACTACTCGCTGTTGACAGGAATGTCGTTACACGTATTGTCCAATGCACTGAGGTTGACGGACATCATTTTGAGCATTTATTGCATTAATGTGATCTTTACAGGCAATCACGCTGTAACAGCATGTGTTCTCAGAAATGATAAGTTCACAAAGGTACATGCATCACGTTGGAACAACCGAAATAAATTGTTCAGACGTACCTACGTTCTGTATTGTAATTTAAAAAACCTACCAATTACCAACTGTTCGTCTGAAATTGTGAGCCATACGTTTGTGACTATTACAGCGCCATCTATCACAAAGCGAAAAAAGTGGTCCAACTAAAACATTCATATTTCTTTACGTACTACACGAATGTGTAATAGAAAATGGGGGTTCATATTAAAAAAAAACGCAGTTGATATCCGTTTGACCTATGGCAGCGCCATCTAGCGGGCCAACCATAGCGTCATCTGGTTTCCCCCTTCAAGCTAGACAAGTTTCGTTCTTTGTAGTTTTTCCGTTTGACGGTTATTTCGTGAGACATTTGGCCCGGTCACGATCAATGGTCCACCCTGTATATTTCGGGGCGGCTCCGCCTCTGAGCTTTTAATTACCAGCCGCGCCTGCTCTATTCGCAAATGGGACAGGAAAGATACGTATAGACTGATATTACGTCCAAAAAAGATGTGCGCCGAACCCACGTTGCAGTAGCGCTACCGTGCACACACAGACGTTGATAACGAATGACTGTAGTAGGACAGTGCCCTGATCAGCCTGCTTATCCCTACGCATGAAACACTGGTCAGGTAGGGGGGCTGTCTGTCAACGTGAGCGATTCGCTGTGACAGCGGCTGTCAGCCATGGCGGCCTTATCCGCGTCGCGTTTCATTTCATTCGGCTACTCCCTCCCCCTCCCCTTCCTGCCGCAGCCGCTGATTAGGCCGTTGGCAGTCCTTGTCGCTGCTGCTACCCCTGGGGTCGGGCCCGAACCGCCCCGCCAGCCATGCGGATATTGCGATCGTCGACCGTGTCTTTCCGGCCGGCGCTATCGGTTTCCGATAGGCCGATACTAGCTTTTCCCACAGGAACACGGCATCATTTCAGCCTTGTTGGCTAAGCCGCTGCCAAATCCTCTCGCGCGCCCGCTAACATGCTATAAGAATATCCCAACCCTGGTGAACAGGGCTGCCCTGCCTGCTCCACTACACAACAGCGGTCGTCAGCCGCCCCCACCTGTCGACCAATCGTACTTGACCACACATTTCAACTGTCTCTAAAAAGTATGGTGACCGACTTTCGCGTATGAATAAGACCGTTTACTTTATATTCTGCAATTTATGTTCTGTCTCATACGGTGAGATACATCTATCTGTGTTAAACTTATCCAGCGACTAGACAACGAAATTCTTTTGGGGCTGTGACCGCACTGTCAATGGGTTTCTGCACTATTGCAAGTGGCCTTCCCCTAGGTAGTTTTTTTTTGTTTTTTTTTTCGCTAACCCTGAAGAAGGCCACTTGCAACAGTGGCCGAAACGTCGAATTTTTACACACTGACCATTCGGCCACAGACCCAACAGAATTTTACACCACTGGCCATTAAAATTGCTACACCCAGAAGAAATGCAATTGATAATCGGGTATTCATTGGACAAATATATTATACTAGAAGTGACGTGTGATTACACATTCGCGCAATTTGGGTGCATAGATCCTGAGAAATCAGTACCCAGAACAACCACCTCTGGCCGTAATAACGGCCTTGATACGCCTGGGCATTGAGTCAAACAGAGCTTGGATGGCGTGTACAGGTACAGCTGCCCATGCAGCTTCAACATGATACCACAGTTCATCAAGAGTAGTGACTGGCGTATTGTGACGAGCCAGTTTCTCGGCCACCATTGACCAGACGTTTTGAATGGGTGGGAGATCAGGAGAATGTTCTGCCAAGGAAGTAGTCGAACATTTTTTGTATCCAGAAAGGCCCGTACAGGACCTGCAACATGCGGTCGTGCATTATCCTGATGAAATGTAGAGTTTCGTAGCGATCGAATGAATGGTAGAGCCACGGGTCGTAACACATCTTAAATGTAACGTCCACTGTTCAAAGTGCCGTCAATGCGAACAAGAGGTGACCGAGACGTGTAACCAATGGCACCCCATACCTTCACGCTGGGTGATACGCCAGTATGGCGATGACGAATACACGCTTCCAATGTGCGTCCACCGCGATGTCGCCAAACACGGATGCGACCATCATGATGCTGTAAACAATTCCGGGATTCATCTGAAAAATGACGTTTTGCCATTGCTGCACCCAGGTTCGTCGTTGAGTACACCATCGCAGGCGCTCCTGTCTGTGATGTAGCGTCAACGGTAACCGCAGCCATGGTCTCCGAGTTGATAATCCATGCTGCTGCAAACGTCGTCAAACTGTTCGTGCAGATGGTTGTTGTGTTGTAAACGCCCCCATCTGTGGACACAGGGATCGAGACGTGGCTGCACGATCCGTTACAGCCATGCGTATAAGATGCCTCTCATCTCGACTGCTAGTGATACGAAGCCGTTGGGATCCAGCACGACGTTCCGTATTACCCTCCGGAACCCACCGATTCCATATTCTGCTTGACAGTCATTGGATCTCGACCAACGCGAGCAGCAGTGTCGCGATGCGATAAACCGCAATCGCGATACGCTACAATCCAACCTTTATCAAAGTCGGAAACGTGATGGTACGCATTTCTCCTTCTTACACGAGGTATCACAACAATCACCAGGCAACGCCGGTCAACTGCTGTTTGTGTATGAGAAATCGGTTGGAAACTTTCCTCATGTAGGCACGTTGTAGGTGTCGCCAACGCCGCCAACCTTGTGTGAATGCTCTGAAAAGCTAATCATTTGCATATCACAGCGTCTTCTTCCTGTCGGTTAAACTTCGCTTCTGTAGCACGTCATCTTTGTGGTGTAGCTATTTTAATGGCCAGCAGTGTACTAATTGTGGCTATGGCCACGGAAGTCTACGCTTACAATTAAATAAACAGAAATTCAGATTTATCTGCACCAAAGAAACTAATGGTAGTTTACTTTTGGGCTAGCCAACGTGTGCAGCAACGCTAGTATTCTATTATCTGCCTTTCCGCGATTGCCACCCCAGAAATTTTCCCACCACAAACTTTTCGCGTCAGTAATAAACTGATTCTGTGAACGAATTGATGTGACCGCCGCTTATCACAACGCGGAAGATTGCTGATTGGGCTGCGCTTACGGGTGGGTGCGAACTTTAAAGTGACGTCCGTGGGGCCAGTCGTAAATTGTCTCAGCGCACCGGCTCAGGTTGCGTCCACTGACGAGAACACAGCACTCAGCTACATAGGACGGCCGGTTACAATAAAGCTAGAATAAAATGAAACTTGAAATAATGTACAATCAATTCTTCGAAAATAAAACTTCTTATACTAATAATGAAGTCACAGAAACATGTGACCGAGGACATTTGAAGATAACGACTTTGTAGAGAGAAAATGAAACACATATAAGATTATAAGATTAAAAGTGGTCACGAAAAGAAAAGTATTTTATATCTCCTCGTGTTCCATATCATTGGAGACGGATGACAACCTCGGATTGGGGACTGATAGGGTGGAAAACGTTCTGTGTCTTCTTCAGAGGGACGTATGGTATTGAGACTTGGACACTGATGCAAGATAGAGAGAAAAACGAACACATGAATCAGCAAACAGACGACTGAAATGAAAATTATTTGGGAGTGGATAGTATGTGTAGGAAGGCGGATGCAGTATGGAAGGACTGAGGCTTTGCTAGCCGGCCGCTGTGGCCGAGCGGCTCTAGGCGCTTCAGTCCGGAACCGCGCTACTGCTACGGCCGCAGGTTCTAATCCTGCCTCGGGCATGGATGTGTGTGATGTCCTTAGGTTTGTTAGGTTTAAGTAGTTCTAAAAAAAATGGTTCAAATGGCTCTGAGCACCATGGGACTCAACTGCTGAGGTCATTAGTCCCCTAGAACTTAGAACTAGTTAAACCTAACTAACCTAAGGACATCACAAACATCCATGCCCGAGGCAGGATTCGAACCTGCGACCGTAGCGGTCTTGCGGTTTGAGACTGCAGCGCCTTTAACCGCACGGCCACTGCGGCCGGCCTAAGTAGTTTAAAGTCTAGGCGACTGATGACCTCAGATTTTACGTCCCATAGTGCTTAGAGCGATTTGAGCCATTTCTTTGTTCTTTGCTAGAGCCAAGGGGATAAGCAAAGGCCGAGAGGGCGATGCAAGAGGAGTGGGTCAAATGCACAGAGCGCAAATTAACGCTTAACGGCAACAAAATCCAAGGTCGTTAAAGACTCATTGAAGTTGACCATTTGTACAAAAGGTAGAAAAAATGTTCAAATGTGTGTGAAATCTTATGGGACTTAACTGCTAAGGTCATCAGTCCCTAAGCTTACACACTACTTAACCTAATTATCTCAAGGACAGCACACACACCCATGCTTGAGGGAGGACTTGAACCTCTGCCGGGATACAGAAGGTAGATGAATGGCTTTATTCGCGTCAAGATCTTGTGCAGAAAATGAAGTCTGTTATCAGTATTACTGAACGGGTTACCCTGGGTACAATAATCAATTGCCGTTACGTATGTAACGGCTTTCAGAGGCAGCTAAAATTAGGTTTTCAATATTTCATACAGCTACTTACCGGATTTAAAAATTTAAAATGCTACCATAATATACTCGCCAAAAGGTGTAATCTTAGGGTGAAGGTATGACCCAATAAATTAAGAATTACAGTTAGAAATAGTGTATGTATTTTGAGAAAATGTAACACACGGCACACAAATTGCGCAGTCTATATTCATCTGGTATTTGAGAAAGGTTTACTGACTCTTTAGTTTCTTTTATTAACAGATTTTCCAATCAGCATGATTGTAATGAAACATAAATAATGCCGGCCGCTGTGGCCGAGCGGTTCTAGGCGCTTCAGTCCAGAGCCGCGCGACTGCTGCTGTCGCAGGTTCGAATCCTGCCTCGGGCAAGGATGTGTGTGCTGTCCTTGGGTTGGTTAGGTTTAAGTAGTTCTAAGTTCTAGGGGACTGATGACCTCAGATGTTAAGTCCCATAGTGCTCAGAGCCATTTGAAACATAAATATTTCTATAACAAGAACGAGTTACAAATTCTGATGCACTCTCTGGTTGTTGCGGCTTTAGAGAAAGAGAGTAAGTAGGCTGTGGGACTATAAAAAACTGTCTGGTGTGGGACACAAATCCACAGAGAAAAGAGAAAACGGAGGACCACTCAGCCGCTCACGTGCGAAAGTGTAAACGGAGCGGGGGGCGTGGAAACGGGGCTCGGTGGGTCGGAAGTAAATCGACCCGGCAGCAGAAGCCACAGGCGGCGCTTTCTAAGAGCTGGAGTCTTCCGAGGCCTTCTCGGGTCTCCCGTCTCCAGGATACCGCGTCCTAGCAGCGGCCGAGCAGCGCACGCGGGCACCGTTATACGTCGTACCTTCCGCCTCGGCTCTGTTCCTGGGCTGTTGGCTGGCTCTCTATTGCACCTGTCGCGCGCTGTGACTGCCGCGGCTAGCCTAACGTCGTGCACGCCATTGTTCTGCTCGCAGAACGTTGTCTTTCCCACCGGAGGACTCTTTAGCAGGCCTGTTCTTTTACATAACAAAAACCAGTAACAAAGAAAGAAGGAACGACAGAGAGCGAGAGAGAGACAGACAGGCAGAGAGAGAGCGTGTTGTTCACTACTGTATTCTGTACTTGAAGCATTTCTGGACATCAGGCCTTCTAGTGCGTCTTTGGCGATTTGTGAGAATTATTGTCAATTCACCCTGGGTGTCAACGGAGAGTAACACCACGGTCAAATGATGGCGTGTTTACACTAGACGAAACGACACTGTAACGTTATTTCGCTTAGTTAAGTACCGTACGTTCAACGTTCAGTTATGAGATACTACCTCTAATTAAAAAAAAGTCAGATTAATCAGAAATAAAAAACTAGAAATGATACAGTTTATTGGTGGAAGCAAGCAAGCTCCATAACATATATTTCTTTTATCCCACACCGTACTTAAGGCATATGCAAAGGAGGTTCCTTTGAAAAGGACGAGGTCGATTTCTTTCACGGTGTTTCTATGAGAACGAGACAGATGGGAAAAAGTAAGCAAACTGTTTATTATTTCAAAAGTAATCGTCATAGTTGTAAATACGTTTATTTTGAGACAAGATAATCAGTGCCTTGGTCGAACCATGATTGTACCAACGTGTGCACCCCTTCGTCCAAAGCAAATGGGCCACGAATGTCTTTCTTCAGAGCTTCAAAAAGATGGAAATCGCGTAGGGTGAGACCGGGACAGTAAGCGGGATGTGTAAGGGCTTCCCAGCGAAACTTTTGCAGTGTACTCAGAACAACATTGGCAACATGTTGACGGGCGCCTGTGTACAGTAAATGTTCCGTAGGCAACCGAAAACATTGTTCCACCAAGGCATTGGCCATCTTGTCTCACAAATAAATGCATTAATAGTTAAAGCGATTACTTTTGAAATAATAAACAGTTTACTTACTTTTTGCCATTTGTCTCGTTTTCATCTGACCCCCGACAGCCCTGGTAACAACACATACGCTGGGAAAGCTTGATCATCAGTGTTCCGAAGATTTAGGGACTTTCAGCAGTGCCTAGTGAAGCACTCGCACCTGAGCTGGGATATGTTGTTGTATAAACGGAAAAAACACATGACTGCCAGTAAAAAAAGTATAGCGCTATAAAGTACTTGCGCGTTGCGAGAACACCCCTGCTGGCGACCCATGGCAAGACACATATAGTACCAAACAAATTAGTCAAAAGAATGAGTAAGCTTCACAGAAAAGATACTTCCTTTATCGAAAAACTGTGAAGCAAAAAAAAAAAAAAAAAAGTTCAAATGTGTGTGAAATCTTATGGGACTTAACTGCTAAGGTCATCAGTCCCTAAGCTTCCACACTATTTAACGTAAATTATCCTAAGGACAAACACACACACCCATGCCCGGGGGGGACTCGAACCTCCGCCGGTATCAGCCGCACAGTCCATGACTGCAGTGCCTTTGACCGCTCTGCTAATCCCGCGCGGTAAAAAAAACACGATCTACGACTTTTTACGTCACTATCAAATGACACGGTAGTCTGGAATTTGTTGGCAAGCTCTAATATAAAATAGCTAACATTTTCAAGTGACGCAGTATCTACCGGTGATGCAATTATCAACCAAAAATAATCTCTCCTTATATTAAATAAACCAAGTAACATAGAAACTGACAAATTCTAGAGCATGCAAGACCAGCTAACAAATCTGTCACCATTTCTACACAGGTCAAAGTGGCAGAAATTTCAGTGATGTTGTTCAATGAACTTGTTACGCATTTCACCTTAATACCAGAAGAAATCACAGTAGGTGCCTATTTTCTTGAAACTGCACACATTGCTGACAATATTGACAACGGCCTAAGGATCTTAACAAATACATAACTAAGAATGGGAACTGGACATCCTAGAATTGGATGCCAAATTTATGCAGCTATTCACATAACGAAACGAAAAAGACTAATTGTAGTGGAGTCCTCAACAAAAATGGCTCTGAGCACTATGGGACTTAACATCTGAGGTCATCAGTCCCCTAGAACTTAGAACTACTTAAACCTAACTAACCTAAGGACATCACACACATCCATGCTCAAGGCAGGATTCGAACCTGCGACCGTAGCGGTCGCGCGGTTCCAGACTGAAGCGCCTAGAGCCGCTCGGCCACTCCGGCCGGCAGTCCTCAACAGTTTCAAACAAATTTTACTCAAAGTATCCCATCCATTGTAGTCTCCCATTTCATCTTACTGGCTTACTTTGTTCATTCAAAATAACCTACATTTTATTAATCGAAACACTCTGTACCCCTTTTCATTGTAACTTATATAATTTCGCGTAGTAGTAAGGCAATTATAACGTCTTTGGCAGCAATTTATTCCTCCACTGTATGTCACTATAGAACACCACTACCTTCATCGAATATCTTTGGTCACATACAATGTTTACATACTTCATTCTGCCGATGATGCATGTACAATGAAACCCAAGCAACTTCGTGGGACTTCCGTCATGGACCGCCAGTGGAAAAGCGAAGCGGATTCTAGCGCTACAAATAGCTCTCTTTTTTTTCCAGCACCCGTATGTTTCCGTTTCTTTCACATCACTATCTCCCTCAAGTGCAACTACTCCACTAGGTAAAGACGGTTAGCGTTAACTGAGTCTTCGGAACCTTGCAGATGGAGCTTTAGCTCCTCGATATGTATCGGAATTACAAATCTAAAGCACCGAAATACGGCCGGAAAAACACAGAACTTTTACTCCATCTCCAACAACATCGTTCACGAGTTGGTTGACATTAATCTGCCTTCAATCAGTTTAGCGTACTAATGTATACAGGGTGTTACAAAAAGGTACGGCCAAAGTTGCAGGAGACATTCCTCACACACAAATAAAGAAAAGATGTTATGTGGACATGTGTCCGGAAACGCTAAATTTCCATGTTAGAGCTCATTTTAGTTTCGCCAGTATGTACTGTACCTCCTCGATTCACCGCCAGTTGGCCCAATTGAAGGAAGGTAATGTTGACTTCGGTGCTTGTGTTGACATGCGACTCATTGCTGTACAGTACTAGCATCAAGTACATCAGTACGTAGCATCAACAGGTTAGTGTTCATCACGAGCGTGGTTTTGCAGTCAGTGCAATGTTTACAAATGCGGAATTGGCAGATGCCCATTTGATGTATGCATTAGCACGGGGCAATAGCCGTGGCGCGGTACGTTTGTATCGACACAGATTTCCAGAATAAAGGTGTCCCGACAGGAAGACGTTCGAAGCAATTGATCGGCGTCTTAGGGAGCACAGAACATTCCAGCCTATGACTCGCGACTGGGGAAGACCTAGAACGACGAGGACACCTGCAATGGACGAGGCAATTCTTCGTGCAGTTGACGATAACCCTAATGTCAGCGTCAGACAAGTTGCTGCTGTACAAGGTAACGTTGATCACGTCACTGTATGGAGAGTGCAACTGGTTCTCACCAGTTGTTTCCGTACCATGTACATCATTCAACAATGCGTCAATCCTCATTTCAGTGCAAATGTTCTCTTTACGGATGAGGCTTCATTCCAACGTGATCAAATTGTAAATTTTCACAATCAACATGTGTGGGCTGACGAGAATCCGCACGCAATTGTGCAATCACGTCATCAACACAGATTTTCTGTGAACGTTTGGGCAGGCATTGTTGGTGAGGTCTCGATTGGGCCCCATGTTCTTCCACCTACGCTCAATGGAGCACATTATCATGATGTCATACGGGATAATCTACCTGTGCTGCTAGAACATGTGCCTTTACAAGTACGACACAACACGTGGTTCATGCACGATGGAGCTCCTGCACATTTCAGTCGAAGCGTTCGTACGCTTCTCAACAACAGATTCGGTGACCGATGGATTGGTAGAGGCGGACCAATTCCATGGCCTCCACGCTCTCCTGACCTCAACCGTCTTGACTTTCATTTATGAGGGCATTTGAAAGCTCTTGTCTACGCAACCCCGGTACCAAATGTAGAGACCCTTCGAGCTCGTATTGTGGACGGCTGTGATACAATACTCCATTCTCCAGGGCTGCATCAGCGCATCAGGGATTCCATGCGACGGAGGGTGGATGCATGTATCCTCGCCAACGGAGGACATTTTGAACATTTACTGTAACAAAGTGTTTGAAGTCACGCTGGTACGTTCTGCTGCTGTGTGTTCCCATTCCATGATTAATGTGATTTGAAGAGAAGTAAAAAAAATGAGCTCTAACATGGACAGTAAGTGTCTCGGGACACATGTCCACATAACATATTTTCTTTTTTTGTGTGTGAGGAATGTTTCCTGAAAGTTTGGCCGTACCTTTTTGTAACACCCTGTATAACTTGTGATCGGCAGGTATGAACAGTTTGTGTTTGCTGAGTGCGCCGCTTGCACTCATTCGAGGGAGGTGTGTGTGTTGTCTCGGTCGAGCAGGTAGCCGCTCCTCTCAGGAGATTCTCCACCTGGAGGACGGGTCAGCGTCGCCGCCGGCTCGCCGGTTTGTTTACGCCTGTTCCCACGCGGGGCGACCCCTGCGGCGCGTGGCAACACCGCAGCCGTCCAGACTCGCGTCACACCCATTCACACCCGATGAGGGGGTCGGCGTGGCTGCGGAAAAACGCGACACGTCATCCCCTTCCTGCCTCCCTCCGGGAACCTGATCAAAGGCGCAGGAGACCGCCCGACTGACAGGCTTTTATTTTTTGAGCCTCCCACGTTAAGTCACAGTGGCACCGTACTGGCACTGACACACGAACCTGCGAAGAGAATCTGACCACCAAGCGGTGCAGTGCTGGTGATACAAGTATAGCTATCACACCCAACAGAGCCGGCCGGAGTGGCCGTGCGGTTCTAGGCGCTACAGTCTGGAACCGAGAGACCGCTACGGTCGCAGGTTCGAGTCCTGCCTCGGGCATGGATGTGTGTGACGTCCTTAGGTTAGTTAGGTTTAATTAGTTCTAAGTTCTAGGCGACTGATGACCTCAGAAGTTAAGTCCCATAGTGCTCAGAGCCATTTGAACCATTTGAACACCCAACAGACAAGAATTAACTTGTGAAATTGTAAATGATGTTTTTCAGAAAATCATTAAGTGGTTCTCTGAAATGGGATCTCATTAAACTTTGACAAAACACAGTATATACAGTTCCACACAGTAAATGGAATAACACCATTAATAAATATAGACTTCGATCAGAAATCGGTAGCTAAGGTAGAATATTCAAAATTTCAAGGTGTATTCATTGATGAGGGGTTGAACTGGAAAACACACACTGAGGATCTGCTGAAACGTTTGAGTTCAGCTACTTATGCTATTACGGTCATTGCAAATTTTGGCGATGTACATCTTAGTAAATTAGATTACCACGCCTATTTTCATTCTCTGCTTTCGTATGGCATCGTATTCTGGGGTAACTCATCATTGAGTAAAAGAGTCTTCATTGCACTTACACTCCTGGAAATTGAAATAAGAACACCGTGAATTCATTGTCCCAGGAAGGGGAAACTTTATTGACACATTCCTGGGGTCAGATACATCACATGATCACACTGACAGAACCACAGGCACATAGACACAGGCAACAGAGCATGCACAATGTCGGCACTAGTACAGTGTATATCCACCTTTCGCAGCAATGCAGGCTGCTATTCTCCCATGGAGACGATCGTAGAGATGCTGGATGTAGTCCTGTGGAACGGCTTGCCATGCCATTTCCACCTGGCGCCTCAGTTGGACCAGCGTTCGTGCTGGACGTGCAGACCGCGTGAGGCGACGCTTCATCCAGTCCCAAACATGCTCAATGGGGGACAGATCCGGAGATCTTGCTGGCCAGGGTAGTTGACTTACACCTTCTAGAGCACGTTGGGTGGCACGGGATACATGCGGACGTGCATTGTCCTGTTGGAACAGCAAGTTCCCTTGCCGGTCTAGGAATGGTAGAACGATGGGTTCGATGACGGTTTGGATGTACCGTGCACTATTCAGTGTCCCCTCGACCATCACCAGTGGTGTACGGCCAGTGTAGGAGATCGCTCCCCACACCATGATGCCGGGTGTTGGCCCTGTGTGCCTCGGTCGTGTGCAGTCCTGATTGTGGCTCTCACCTGCACGGCGCCAAACACGCATACGACCATCATTGGCACCAAGGCAGAAGCGACTCTCATCGCTGAAGACGACACGTCTCCATTCGTCCCTCCATTCACGCCTATCGCGACACCACTGGAGGCGGGCTGCACGATGTTGGGGCGTGAGCGGAAGACGGCCTAACGGTGTGCGGGACCGTAGCCCAGCTTCATGGAGACGGTTGCGAATGGTCCTCGCCGATACCCCAGGAGCAACAGTGTTCCTAATTTGCTGGGAAGTGGCGGTGCGGTCCCCTACGGCACTGCGTAGGATCCTACGGTCTTGGCGTGCATCCGTGCGTCGCTGCGGTCCGGTCCCAGGTCGACGGGCACGTGCACCTTCCGCCGACCACTGGCGACAACATCGATGTACTGTGGAGACCTCACGCCCCACGTGTTGAGCAATTCGGCGGTACGTCCACCCGGCCTCCCGCATGCCCACTATACGCCCTCGCTCACAGTCCGTCAACTGCACATACGGTTCACGTCCACGCTGTCGCGGCATGCTACCAGTGTTAAAGACTGCGATGGAGCTCCGTATGCCACGGCAAACTGGCTGACACTGACGGCGGCGGTGCACAAATGCTGCGCAGCTAGCGCCATTCGACGGCCAACACCGCGGTTCCTGGTGTGTCGGCAGTGCCGTGCGTGTGATCATTGCTTGTACAGCCCTCTCGCAGTGTCCGGAGCAAGTATGGTGGGTCTGACACACCGGTGTCAATGTGTTCTTTTTTCCATTTCCAGGAGTGTATTTAAAGAGCTAGAGATCTTCACTGTAGCCTCACAATATATACTTACTTACTTATCGCGAATGGACCCAGAAGGATCACGCAAAGCTTTCTGACGTCGTTTCTTCCATACTTCTTTCATTCATTCTCCATGTTTTCTTTTTCTTTCTTCTGTTCATTTTGTTCCTGGTCTCTTTAGTGCTTCCTTCTCCGACAATACAATCCACTTTTCCACCTTATTTCTAAAAGTTTTTCTATCTTTGACATCTTTAAGTTCAATATTTGCTTTTTGTAAATCTAATTTTACTTGGCTAAGCAAGGTGTTGTTGATTTGACTTTTTCTATGTAAGTGAGAATTCTGTTGGTGAGTCGTGTGGGGGGAAGTCTAGTGACATGTCCATAAAATTTTAATCTTCGCCTTCTTATGTCTGCTGCCAGGTTTGATATAGTTTCTGTGGTTCTTCTTGATTGTATCCGGTATCCTTCTTCTGTTAATTTTGGACCTAAAATCTTTCTCATAATTTTGCGTTCTTCTTTTAGTATTTTTTCTAAATCACATTTTGTGTGGAGTGTGAGCGTTTCGCTAGCATATAGTGCTGCTGGCTTAATTACTGCGCAGTAGTGTCTGATTTTTGTGTTCGAGGAGATGCATTTTTTATTGTATATTTCATGTGTCATACCATATGCTCTCTTCATTTTCTGTTGTCTGATCTTCTGTGCAACTTTCTCTCTTCCGGTTGGCTCCAAAATTTCACCTAGGTATTTAAAATGTTTTACTCTATTTATTTTTCCATATTTTGTGTTCAAACTGTGTATATGGAATTTCGTACAGAAAAATTCTGTCTTTTGAAACGAAATTTGTAAGCCTACTTTATCCGCGCATTCCTTAAGGATCTCTATTTGTTTGGTGGCGATTTCTTCATCATCTGCAAGTATGGCCAAGTCGTCCGCGAATGCTAAACAAGATATCTCCACGTTGTCTTTGGTTCTACCAAGATGGATTGGTTTCCAGTAGGATTGATTTTTTAATTCTTTTTCCCATTCCTTAATGACTTTATCCAGGACTATATTAAACAGAAGTGGAGATAGCCCGTCACCTTGACGTACTCCAGTTTTTATGAGAAAAGGTTCAGAGATTTCTCCCCTGAATTTAACTTTAGATACAGTGTCTGTCAGTGATTCTTTGATAAGCCTTAGTGTTTTGGAGTCAAGTCCAAGTTCCTCTAAAATGTTAAACAAAGATTGCCGGTCAATTGAGTCATAGGCTTTCTTAAAATCTACAAATGTACAAATTATGGGGGCATTTCTAATTGCTTTGTGTTTTAATATTGTCTTTAAATTAAATATTTGTTCTATGCATGAGCGACCGGGGCGGAAGCCTGCTTGATAATCACCAATTTGGCGTTCCAGCTGCTCTTGTGTTCTTTTCAGCAGGCATGTTGAGAGAATTTTGTAGGTGACTTGTAAAAGTGAGATTCCCCTGTAGTTATTGACATTTGTTCTGTCTCCTTTTTTATGTAACGGGTGAATAAGGGCACATTTCCAATCCTCTGGTAATTTTTCTGTTTCCCATATTTTTGTTATTATTTTTGTGAGCTCTTGCAACGTCTTTGGTCCTAGGTTTTTTAATAGCTCTGCAAAAATGCCATCTTCGCCAGATGTTCTATTATTTTTTAAGTTTTTTATGTGACATTTGATTTCTTCCTGTGTTGGTGGTAATGAATCCGGTTGAGCGTTGGCACTGATTTCTTTGGGAAACCTTAAACTAGGTTCTGGGCAATTTAGTAGGTTAGAAAAATATTGAGCCAATACTTGACAGTTTTCCTGGTTTGTTAGGGCTAATTTACCATCTGGTTTTCTGAAACATAAATTTTGAGGGATATATGCTCGTATTTTATCTGCGAAAGTTCTATAGAAGTCTCTTGTATTATAGTTTTGGAAATTTTCTTCTATGGGATCCAGTTGTGCCTTTGTGTACTTCCTTTTTGCTTGCCTAATAGATTTTGAAACCTGTTTTCTAACCTCGTTAAATAAATGTAGACTTCCTTGTGATTTTTTACTGTTATATTCTTGAAATGCCTTTTTTCTCCTTTCCAATGCATTTTCACAGTCTGAATCCCACCAAGGGTGTTTGAATATCTTTTTCAAGGGAATAGTTTCCTTAGCTATTCGCGTGATTTTAGAATGAAATTCTTCCCATGTGTTTGCCTTTTCCTTCTCCCATTCTTCTTTTACTTTAGATTCTTTAATCTTCTTGGTGTCATATTTCTGTATTTCTGTTTTCTTCTGATGACTTCTTCGTGCTGTAAACTTGATTTTAATTCTAGTTAGGTAATGGTCGGAATCAATGTTTGCTCCTCTGCGTACTTGGACGTCGTAAATTTCTTTTTGTACTGGGTATGAAATCGCCACATGATCTATTTGAAATTCGCCAATTTGTTGTATAGGAGATCTCCATGTCTTTTGTTTTCTTGGACATTTTCTTAGAGATGTTGACATTATCTTCAGGTTATTCTGCTTACATAGTTCGACGAGCCTTGTACCATTTTTATTGGTAAATTTATGTGCAGGATATTTGCCTACGGTTTTTTGGTGGATTTTCTCTCTACCAATTTGGGCATTAAAATCGCCGAGTAGAACTTTTGTATCATCTTTTGGAATCTTGGCCATTATATTCTCCAAAATTTCCTCACAATATATATACACACACACACACATATATATATATATATATATATATCCACTTATGAAATTTGTTATTAACAATCCGAACGAATTCAAAAGTAATAGCAGTGTACATGGCTACAACACTAGGAGAAAGGATGATCTTCACTACTCAAGGTTAAATCTAACTTCGGCTCAGAAGGGGGTAAATTATGCTGCCACAAAAGTCTTTGGTCACTTACCTAATAGCATCAAAAGTCTGACAGATAGCCATATAGCATTTTAAAGGAAATTAAAAGAATTTCTTAATGGCAACTCCTTCTACTCATTAGATGAATTTTTGCATATACACTCCTGGAAATTGAAATATAAACACCGTGAATTCATTGTCCCAGGAAGGGGAAACTTTATTGACACATTCCTGGGGTCAGATACATCACATGATCACACTGACAGAACCACAGGCACATAGACACAGGCAACAGAGCATGCACAATGTCGGCCCTAGTACAGTGTATATCCACCTTTCGCAGCAATGCAGGCTGCTATTCTCCCATGGAGACGATCGTAGAGATGCTGGATGTAGTCCTGTGGAACGGCTTGCCATGCCATTTCCACCTGGCGCCTCAGTTGGACCAGCGTTCGTGCTGGACGTGCAGACCGCGTGAGGCGACGCTTCATCCAGTCCCAAACATGCTCAATGGGGGACAGATCCGGAGATCTTGCTGGCCAGGGTAGTTGACTTACACCTTCTAGAGCACGTTGGGTGGCACGGGATACATGCGGACGTGCATTGTCCTGTTGGAACAGCAAGTTCCCTTGCCGGTCTAGGAATGGTAGAACGATGGGTTCGATGACGGTTTGGATGTACCGTGCACTATTCAGTGTCCCCTCGACGATCACCAGTGGTGTACGGCCAGTGTAGGAGATCGCTCCCCACACCATGATGCCGGGTGTTGGCCCTGTGTGCCTCGGTCGTGTGCAGTCCTGATTGTGGCTCTCACCTGCACGGCGCCAAACACGCATACGACCATCATTGGCACCAAGGCAGAAGCGACTCTCATCGCTGAAGACGACACGTCTCCATTCGTCCCTCCATTCACGCCTATCGCGACACCACTGGAGGCGGGCTGCACGATGTTGGGGCGTGAGCGGAAGACGGCCTAACGGTGTGCGGGACCGTAGCCCAGCTTCATGGAGACGGTTGCGAATGGTCCTCGCCGATACCCCAAGAGCAACAGTGTTCCTAATTTGCTGGGAAGTGGCGGTGCGGTCCCCTACGGCACTGCGTAGGATCCTACGGTCTTGGCGTGCATCCGTGCGTCGCTGCGGTCCGGTCCCAGGTCGACGGGCACGTGCACCTTCCGCCGACCACTGGCGACAACATCGATGTACTGTGGAGACCTCACGCCCCACGTGTTGAGCAATTCGGCGGTACGTCCACCCGGCCTCCCGCATGCCCACTATACGCCCTCGCTCACAGTCCGTCAACTGCACATACGGTTCACGTCCACGCTGTCGCGGCATGCTACCAGTGTTAAAGACTGCGATGGAGCTCCGTATGCCACGGCAAACTGGCTGACACTGACGGCGGCGGTGCACAAATGCTGCGCAGCTAGCGCCATTCGACGGCCAACACCGCGGTTCCTGGTGTGTCCGCTGTGCCATGCGTGTGATCATTGCTTGTACAGCCCTCTCGCAGTGTCCGGAGCAAGTATGGTGGGTCTGACACACCGGTGTCAATGTGTTCTTTTTTCCATTTCCAGGGGTGTAATAAGTGGGTAATTTCCCCAACACCCAAAATAAAAAAAATTGAGTCTCATGTAATATTTTGTGTAATGTAATATCTTGTATGGACACCTTTTATTAACCTGACACGTTCCACATCATTACGAAGTTTCGTATTCATGATCTATGGAACAAGTACTAATCTAATCTAATCATTGTCGAGCACTTACTGTTAGCTTTCTCAACCTTAGTAACTCACATTTCAGAATTCTCCTTTTCTTCTCATTCAAAGACCTGGGAATAATTCCATACCACCACCTATGCTGTCAGAAGGTGTCACCATCACTTCGTTCATTACAGAAATATAAAAAAGTATTTTCTCTCCAGCTTAAAAAGGAACTAGTAGCTACTATTACACCCATTTCGTCCATACCACCCCAGCCTCTGGAGAACTGTCATGGCTAAAGGCCGACAAGAATAGAGATTATCGTACCCTGTGGAAGTAGGCTGTTTAGGTTTCTATGTTGGTAACGCCACGTAGCGCTCTGTATGAAAATCGCTGACTGCGCTGTGTGCTGCAGTCTGTGGCTGGTTGGACTCATTATTGGAATATTCGCTAGTGTAGTGTTGGGCAGTTGGATGGGAACAGCGCGTAGCGTTGGGCTGTTGGAAGTGAGCCGCCAGCAGTGGTGGATGTGGGGAGAGAGAAGAAGGAAGTAGGTTACAGTACGCTTGTTCGCCCACTGCTTGAATACTGCTCAGCAGTGTGGGATCCGTACCAGATAGGATTGATAGAAGAGAGAGAGAAGATCCAACGGAGAGCAGCGCGCTTCGTTACAGGATCATTTAGTAATCGCGAAAGCGTTACAGAGATGATAGATAAACCCCAGTGGAAGACTCTGCAGGAGAGACGCTCAGTAGCTCGGTACGGACTTTTGTTAAAGCTTCGGGAACATACCTTCACCGAGGAGTCAAACAGTATATTGCTCCCTCCTATGTATATCTCGCGAAGAGACCACGAGGATAAAACCAGAGAGATTAGAGCCCACACAGAGGCATACCGACAATCCTTCTTTCCACGAACAATACAAGACTGGAACAGAAGGGAGAACCGATAGAGGTACTCAAGGTACCCGCCGCCACACACCGTCAGGTGGCTTGCGGAGTATGGATGTAGATGTAAGGATGTAGATGCCAGAGTTTTGTGTCCGCCAGACAAAGGAAATTTGTAAAGATGGATGTCAAGAATTGATAGATGCATATATGATGACTTTTGAACATTATTAAGGTAAATACATTGTTTGTTTTCTGTCAAAATCTTTCATTTGCTAACTATGCCTATCAGTAGTTAGTGCCTTCAGTAGTTATTTTATTTATCTGGCAGTACTGGCGCTCACTGTATTGCAGTAGTTCGAGTAACGAAGATTTTTGTGAGGTAAGTGATTCATGAAAGGTAAAGGTTATTGTTAGTCAGGGCCATTCTTTTGTAGGGATTATTGAAAGTCAGATTGCGCTGCGCTAAAAAATATTGTGTGTCAGTTTAGTGATGATCAGAATAAGTAAAGAGAGATCTGTCTGAGTAGGTTCAGATTTGCTCAGCTGTTTTTCCAGCACTGTCATTCTTTACATTCAAAGGCGACGTTACACCTGTATTCGCAGTATCAGTCAGTCACTGCTGTACTTCCTATTTATCTTCAGCCTTTACACAACTAAATAAACAACACAGCGGAAATAATCGTTCTCAACAAAGTAAAATCCTCTCTAACTACTACAGAACACTGCTATGTTCTCTAAATCATGTTCTGTAACACGAACCTGACTTTGGATCAGTTGTCCTCAAAATATCAGAGAAATTAAAATACCTTCAAACTTCAAAACCCCTTTATCACAATAGCTATGTCTTCCTGCAGCCCAGCTCCCTCCCCTTGTCTGGAGAGTTCTCTACTGAAATTCTCTTCTTTCCTGGCAGTCACTGTCACTTTCTTTTCAATCCTTTCCCGTTTCATTATACTTTCCACTTCCTCTAACACTGAACAAGGCTTTTAGAAGTGTTACACTAATTAGTATCATAATTAAAGCCTCCATTATTATTATTACTGTCATTATTATTGCAAGTTATTTCTTTTTGTTAATAATGCAAAATATTATTACTGAGTTCATTATTGAACAGTTAATTAATATCATTCTTAATTCGTCCACTATTTTCTCACTATTAATTTTGTTATTATTATTTTTATTATTGCTAGTTATTATTATTTATTAATACTGCAAAATACTGCAAATAATAACTATTATTATTATTATTATTGTTATTATTATATTTTTGTATGTGATGTCCCTGGCCAGACATAAGACAGGGCTTTAAAGCTCTAATTTGGGTCTGCCTAAATAAGCAGTAAATAAGTAAATAAATGGACATTCCTCTGACACTTATGACAAACTGACAATAAACAAAACATTGTCTTCCATCTCAGTTACTATAAACTTAAATAAGTAGTACTATCAATGTAAGTAGTACAGATGTACATACAGTAAACTGAAGTGTGAGGATATGGATTAATGGGAAGTTATGGAGATATAAAATTAAAATAATTATTTAAATCAAAACACATTTTTAGTGTAACACGTTTCTGTATCGGACTAAAAGTGTAAAATAATTTCTCCTAGCCCCATAGATATTCCTAATATACAGATATAATGAAACTGTGGAATGTATGGAATACATTGTCCTAACAAATAAAGAAGGAAGAAAAGTTTATTTTGTTTTATTTTATTTTATTTAGTACTAGCTTTGTACCTACAATTTCGCCCCAGTATGATTATATCACGTAAATTATTTATTTGTGGCACACATCTTCTCCTCCTGCTCACCTCTCTTTCCATCTCCTCTTATACCCCCTCTCTCAGTCTATGTCCTCCTTCCCCTTTCTCAGTCCATCCCCTCCTCCTTTTCTTTCTGTCCTCCTTGTCTTCTCTCTGTCCATCTTCTGCTCCCCCCCCCCCCTCTCTCTGTCTAACTCCTCATTCCCTTTTTCTACCCATTTCCTCCTTACCATTCTTTCTGTCCATTTCCTCCTTATCTCTCTGTCCATCTCCTCCTACCCCCTCCCTGTGTCTATCTCTTCCTAGCCCTCTCTGTCTGTCTTCCCTGCCATCTATCTGTTTTCTCCTCTGTCTGTCCATGTCCTCCTCCCCCCTTTCTTCTGACCCCTGTCTCTGCCAAAGTCATCCTCCCCCTCTCACTATCCATCTCCTCTCTCTGACTAGCCCTGCCAGTTCACTTACATGTATACCCCTTGAAACGCATACCAATGCTATCTGCACAACAAGCGTGCCCCACAGGGCAGCCTAGATATCAGGCATTATCAATTTTTTCACCTCCATCTCTGCCCCTACTGAACAGACTGACAAGAAAGCAAATTAACACTTCACTGTAATCCAGTTCTAAGCTATGTTTAAAACTCAAGTCTTTGGTCCACTGGGGAATTATGTAAATTCAGCTACAAAGTTTGTATTATGCAGACAGGCAGACAATAAATCAGCTGAAAAGGAAAAGACATGGATGCTTATTATCACCCTACTTGTTTACCACTTTATTGAAAAGGCTATGAAGATCTTCAGGTCAATAACACGTGGAATTAAAAGTGAACTGATATCCCATTCATTGCATTAAAGATGACAGTGGCATAACAGCTAATAGTAAATGGTGAATCATAGAAAAACTTTCTGATTTTGCAACATTTATGATAAAGTTTGAACTTAAAATTAATGATGTTGTACAATTTACATCTCTTACTGGCTCATAACAGTCTTTTTCTCAGTAGTTATTGGTTACTGTTAGTGTTAATTATATAATGTGTGGGCCAAAAATGGAAATACTTGTCTCCCTCCAATATGACGAAGGTAAGCCAAGAGGACACCCCTGATGAGACATTTCATAAGAAAGCTGATATTCCCAGATGCTTTACTTTAGGTTTTCATTGGCATCTCCATATTACGAACCCCAAAAGTGCAATTTTGCACGTGTGATAATGTTTTGTAATCTGGACACGCAAGGAGCACAAAAATCATTGCTGAAGATTCAACTACGATTATTTATAAATACAAATGCGCATTAATATTGAGTCTATGAAGCGCTGTATTGACCACATCTTTCCTATGTTCGAATACACTGAATATAGTAGAGGTACTGCTCATACTGTACAGTGCACACGTCAGTTTTTTTACACGGAACTTTCATTCATGAAAATTAATTGAAAGATGTTTCATCTGCATTCAGATATATATTTTCCGTGATTTTTGATACTTCGGCTCCATCTTCAAAAATGGAGTTGTCTTCTGGTGTACGCTATCCTATCACTAGTTGTTGCTAAATCACAGTTCGTGACAAGGAACGAATTATTCCTTCCCAACAATGTTTATGAATGTTTCGTAACAGAATTTCCATTATTTGATACACATTTTCCACTGATGGAGACGAATTGCAGAATAAAACACAAGAGGAAAAAGAAGACTGAAAGTAAGCAGGCCAGTTTTCCACAGTTTCGGTGGACCAGACAGTGATGTGTAAATGTTTGTGCTGGTAATTTTTTAAACACCGTAGTTGAAAGCTGTTGTTTGCTTTTAATATTTAACTGGCGTTTTCGTAAAAAAGTCCGGTGCGACGGAATTATTTAAATTAATAATTGATTTGCAGCTAAACTCTCTAACTTCTAAATTCAAACACATAAAGCAGCACAGTTAGTACAGCTAACTTTTTCCAACGCTTTGTTTTACTTTTAGCCCTTAACTGCTTCGTAGGAACATGCAACCTGACGTTGTAAAGTTTCATGCTTTCTTTGTTCATGCAAGGACGAAGCAGTATAAAAAAACTGGCCCAGACTGAGAATGATGGAAGCTTTAACCAATTATCTTGTTGTAGGTGAAAGTTCCTATTGACTACCTCACACACACACACACACACACACACACACACACACACACACACACACACACACACACGAGCACACACACACACACACACACACACACACACACACAAAACGATGAACAAGTGAGCAGCGAAAATAGCCGAGACTCTCGACTAGTGTGGAGACATGAGAGTTCTCTAAACCTCATGCTGTGTGTGATACCAGGTAAGAGGAAATGGAAAAACGTGTGAAAAACGGGCTACAGAGCTACATTCAAGGGAAATACGCTATCGAAATTCAATACAGTGTAAAGCCCAAATGTAAACGTACACCACTGTTACTCTCGGAGAAATTATTCGACAATAATAACTCTGAAGTCAGTTCTTCCGGTCACTTTACAGGTGACCTGCTGTCGAGTAGGAATAACGCATAAAAGCAAGTGTGTCAACATAATTCCACTTGGCAATAAATGCAGTTTAAGATGAGCTACCAGAAGAGGATAAAAATGCTTGTTACCGTTTTTAAGCTAAAACAGAAACATCCACGAACTCTGATTAACATTTTTACAGGAATAAAAAGAGACCTACAGAAGACGACACACAGGTGTCGCAAAATGTTTGGGTGACGAGCAGAAAAAAGGAACACATTGTCTCATGATAAACGCCAAAGCTTCTTATGGTGTAGCACCTCAACACCCAACATTAACATGTGTTATATGACAGTACTCGCCTACAGAGTTTCCGAATGCCTTAAAAAGTATATTGTTTGGCTACAAAAACACATATAGTACTTGCCGCAATATCTCGGTAGATGCAAAGGTTAAGAGCATTTAGCTACGTATATAAGATAATTTTGTCGCTGTGTCAACTACCTTTTGTTGAAAACATCATTTCGGTACCTTGAACCGCCACGAAATAAAAGGATGCAATCTTCAGGTGATGCACCAAGTATATAATTTTTACCCTCCTTTTATTAGTCCACTGACAACTTAAATCGTCCTGGGCAGCTTACCCAAGTAATTCGTCTTCTCTTCTGATCATTGTCTTTCTACCATTATTTCAGTTCGTACTTTATCTCTCCTTCTTTTGTGGCTGTCAAAAGATGAAACCTGGACTTAAAGCTCAGTACAAATACTATGACGAGTATCATACGTTATTGTATTTGACTAACAAGGGAACCTCCCCATCGCACCCCCCTCAGATTTAGTTACAAGTTAGCACAATGGATAGGCCTTGAAAAACTGAACACAGATCGATCGAGAAAACAGGAAGAAGTTGTGTGGAACTATGAAAAAATAAGCAAAATATACAAAATATACAAAATGAGTAGTCCATGTGCAAGATAGGCAATATCAAGGAGAGTGTGAATTCAGGGGCGCCGTGGTCCCGTGGTTAGCGTGACCAGCTGCGGAACCACAAGTCCCTGGTTCAAGTCTTCCCTCGAGTGAAAAGTTTAACTTTTTATTTTCAGTTTATGTGACAAACTCTTATGTTTTCATCACTTTTTTGGGAGTGATTATCACATCCTCAAGAAAACCTAAATCGGGCAAGGCAGAAGAATCTTTTTACCCATTCGCTAAGTGTACTAGTTAGGTAGGTCGACAACATATTCCTGCCATGGTTCAATTGGCTCTGAGCACTATGCGACTTAACTTCTGAGGTCATCAGTCGCCTAGAACTTAGAACTAATTAAACCTAACTAACCTAAGGACATCACACACATCCATGCCCGAGGCAGGATTCGAACCTGCGACCGTAGCGTCACGCGGTTCCAGACTGAAGCGCCTTTAACCGCACGGCCACACCGGCCAGCATTCCTGCCATGTGACGCACATGCCGTCACCAGCATCGTATAGAATATATCAGACGTTTTTTCCTGTGGAGGAATCTATTGACCTATGACCTTGCGATCAAATGTTTTCGGCCCCCATCGGAGAGGCACGTCCTTTCGTCTACTAACCGCACGGTTTTGTGGTGCGGTCGCAAAACACAGACACTAAACTTATTACAGTGAACAGAGACGTCACTCTCGTTCTGCAGCTGCTCACGCTAACCACGGGACCACGGCGCTCCTGACCCCACACTCTCCTTAATATTGCCCATCTTGCGCATGGACTACTCAGTTTGTATATTTTGTTTATTTTTTCATAGTTCCACACAACTTCTTCCTGTTCTCTCGATTGATCTGTGTTCAGTTTTTCAAGACCTATCCACTGTGCCAACTTATAACTAAATCTGAGGGGGGTGCGATGGGGATGTTCCCTTGTAAGTATGAAAGAATGATCTCGTTTATTGCAAACACTGCGTCTTGTATTCTCTGACATAATGTTTCCACACACGTACCACAGCCGTATGCTGCTAGAACAAATATTTGCTCTTCGCTTTGCACCCGACTTCCTCTCGAAGGGCAACGAAACCTACCATCCATGCATCAGACATGGACAAACTGTCGACAGACGTACAGCTGCACCACCTGTTTCTCTCTCTCTCTCTCTCTCTCTTTCACACACACACACACACAAACGTGACGCGCCGACCGCCCGTGTTGAATGTTGTCTTAACTGATTGTCACGGCGGCCTAAAACATTTGGCAGTGTATTAGCGGGCGCGGCTGGGTAAACCCTTGCCTCCCGTGAAACACCTGCCCGCTGCCTCAGGAAGGAAAACACGCCGCGCTGCGCTGCTGAGTGTTCCGGCCCCGGCCACTGAATGGAAGTAATGTGCGCTGTTGCCAGATGGCCGCTGCGGGCAGATGTAAACACTGGACTCTTGTCAGACCAGATGGGCTCGGCCCACAACAGTTAGGCCGTGCCATACGTAGATACAATACGCGGACCGCTGGTTCGAAGCTGCTCCCACTGCAACGGGGCTCCTATTACGATTGACACTAGCGGAACGGCGAGCCGACAGTTACATGCGTATGTAGGAAAGGGCAGGCAGAGAACAGATAGAGCGGAAAAAACGTGTTACGGCTCTGAATCTGTCCCTGACTCGGTTTATCTTTATAGCATATGTAACACATGCCACAGGCCTTGTCCGCCGTCTCACGGCCCGGTATTTCAAGGGAAATTAACAGTTTTAAATTGAAAACAATAATACTGTTTAGAATTGTGTGCGAATCCTTGGTGACCACTGAGGATGCGAACACCGGCTGTGGAAGACCGCATTATGTGCATATCTCATGTTTGCAACAAAAGTGACACAACTCAAAAACCATTTTTCATTTGTTACTATGACAGAGATGGAGAACCTATTCTTGACCCGTCATCAAAAGTGTGTGCCTACAATTTCATAATTTGGCCGTTATAGTGCAAATGTGTCACTTTAGTTGCTCTTGACGACAAAGTATGGCAATGTCAGTTGAGCAGTGGATTCCACAGCAAACGGATCGTTGTTCAAAACTGCGTTATTTTGCGTTTGTTGTTGTTGTGGTCTTCAGTCCTGAGACTGGTTTGATGCAGCTGTCCATGCTACTCTATACTGTGCAAGCTTCTTCATCTCCCAGTACCTACTGCAGCCTACAACCTTCTGAATCTGCATAGTTTATTCATCTCTTGGTCTCCCTCTACGTGTTTTACCCTCCACGTTGCCCTGCAATGCTAAATTTGTTATTCCTTGATGTCTCAGAACATGTCCCACCAACCGGTCCCTTCTTCTCGTCACGTTGTGCCACAAACTCCTCTTCTCCCCAATTCTATTCAATACCTCCTCATTTATGTGATCTACCCATCTAATCTTCAGCATTCTTCTGTAGCACCACATTTCGAAAGCCTCTATTCCCTTCTTCTCTAAATTATTTATCGTCCACGTTTCACTTCCATACATGGCTACACTCCATACAATTACTTTCAGAAACGACTTCCTGACGCTTAAATCTATACTCGATGTTAACAAATTTCTCTTCTTCAGGAACGTTTTCCTTGCCATTGCCAGTCTACATTTTATATCCTCTCTACTTCGACCATCATCAGTTATTTTGCTCCCCAAGTAGCAAAACTCCTTTACTACTTTAAGTATCTCATTTTCTAATCCGATTCCCTCAGCATCACCCGATTTAATTCGACTACATTCCATTATCCTCATTTTGCGTTATGTCGTTCTTTTGGACTTAAGTCAAAAAACAAGTCCAACGTGATATTTCTATAGGTTACATTTTAGTCAATCATAGTAAGCGTAGGACAGTTAAATAATTTGTATTATGACAGTTCTGAGGAAACATTTTAGCGAATTTTGCGTTACATCAATGAATGAATCGGAATACTCCATTTCTGTTCCTTAGTCATAAAAGTTCGTTATTTTCCCATTCAGCTATTGCTAGCTCTTCCAATTAAACAGGATAACCTAGATCACAGGGCGAATAATGATATTTGCTATGATATATTGTGGTTATTATGAGTTGCTTCACTATAGAAGGACTATTTCCTGACGTTCTCAGTTGTGCAGTTTTTGAAGAAGTAGATTAGGATTTTTTGAGTTGTGCCATTTTTCAAGAATATATTCATCCTTTCCCGTTCCCTTTTCATGTAGAAAACTAATGTTGCAGTAATGGCGTTCACCAGCGGTACTACAGGATAGTACAGAGATTTGACATAGTGGTAATCTGATAAGAAGCGCATGAAAAAAATCCAAAGGATGTAGGAAAGGAAGAAACAATAAAAGTTCATGAACGACATTGTCAGAGAAATGCATATCATCCCTAATGAATTCCAATAAATAAATAGGAAGAATTATTGCTGCTACTAGTTCTGATGTGGATACAAGTGACATTTATATTGTTGTACGTAGTTCAGAAAATAGATCGTTTACAGCTTACTCCAACCAGTTTCCTCTCCCTGAAAACAGGAAGAAGCGTTTCCAACATATTGGTTAAAGTACTACGCCGAAGAATTATTACTGTTCTTATTATAAAGACATTCTCACTATTAGTGTCTGATAACTGTTACACTTGTATAATGCGAAATGATTGTGTCAGTTGACTTACACTTCTGGGTCTGTGAAGGGTTTTGCCAAATATTAGCTTGCAGCAATAGACAGCACAAACGTATCAGTCAAAATCTATCGTACACTATGTGCAACTTAATAAGAATAAAACATTATTAACGAGCACGAATGGAACATCAAAGACTGACATATGTATACCTTTTATTCTACAATATGTGTAATAAAGACAGTGAAAGCGACATAACTAAAATAATAATATTTATCTTAACAATATTTTGTTATTGCCCAAACCGTTTTCTTGATTTATGGAAAAACCGAAATTTTGGATTTCCAAAATGTCAGTTATTGTTAGGTCATGTTTACAGTGTTGAACACAACACTGTCGTTGCGAAGCATAACTAAGATTATGCTTAGTAAACAGTCAGTACCTATGTACAAAGTTTGACGCACCATGGTGTGTGTTGGTACAGCTATAGACTGAAAAATGCTCACCTACTACAACATTTCAAACAGTTCCGTAATAACGTGTCCAGTCTTACAGCTGTCTCAAGTCTCAAGCTAGTACATCAGTGATCTGCTCTAAATATAACACACGTGTGGATTGAACTATTCGAAGATCATGAAACCATCGTTACTAAACGTGTACAGCAACGTAAATGATTTACAAAAATGAGCTGTGGGGAATAACACCACTTTGCACTGCAATTGGGGTTTGATTGGCATGGGGACCTTTCTTCATACCTGTAAGACTTAACGTTTAGTGCTCGGACATCAATTTTCTACAGCAGTGCGATGAAGTATCGTTAAGTACAGAACAATCCGACCTTATTATTTTGCTTGCGAAAATAAATAAAATAACATTTCCATTCATTAATGAATAGGGAAATTACATCAAAGTAAAAACAAAAGAGTTATTTAGTAGCCATATTCAAACCAGCGACGTCGCGATTACTGTGGTATCGATGGCTACGATGCCACGGCGTAGGTACAAGTTCTTAGGTTGGCTCCAAGACTCCGCCACCGACGACAGCGTCCCCTAGCCGGCGCTGTGCAGCTCTACGAACGCCGCTCCATATCAGCTCAGGAGACGACCAAGCAGCATTGTTTCTATTTCATGGTGTGCGAGCCACTACCGATTTGCCTTCGTTAACTTCTAGTAGCTGTTAGCTTTGATACATGAACGGCTACGCACCTACGTGCTCATCTGTACGCAAAGTTGAGTAATATTATCAGTTGTATATGTTCATACACCAGTAAAAGAGCTATAACTTATACGCAGTACCGAGAGATTTTCACCGTTTCCTGCTCCTACCCACTTCTTACATTCGGTCTACCCTTCCGTTTACAGGAGCAAACCCACGCGCCGCCTTCCAGGCGGGATACAAAAATTACAGTACCTACATGACTAAATAAATTCTGACATGTTGTCATTTAAAATTTATTCTCGATATGGCTGTAGGCGGACCTAAGCTCTTTGGTGTCCTTGTGTTAAATAATACCTTGTCAGAGTATTTTTAAAGATTTTTCTTAGTTCTGTTGATAAATAATCCCAGGGTTTTCTGTTGGATATCCACCAGACCTATGCCGCCTTCTCCACACCTTATCGGTGTTGTACCAGCAGATACCTTAAATATACGTCCCTTCAAAATGTTCAAATGTGTGTCAAATCTTATGGGACTTAACTGCTAAGGTCATCAGTCCCTAAGCTTACACACTATTTAACCTAAATTATTCTAAGGACAAACACACACACCCATGCCCGAGGGAGGACTCGAACCTCCGCCGGGACCAGCCGCACAGTCGAGTGCAGCGCCTGAGACCGCTCGGCTAATCCCGCGCGGCGCCCTTAAGTTGGCAAACTGTTCTGGTAATGTTCTTAGAAACTTCCAAAGGTGTTGGCATGCGCCGACATAGATAAAATGCTTTAGAAAGCATAGCACAGTCGATCAGCTGTAATCTCTGCGTTTCATTTAAATCTATTTGTGTGTTCTTGCACTACCCCTCGAAATTTTGCCAAGTGTCCCTTTCCGGTTCGTTGCAGCCATTCTGAAAAGACGCCTGTAAATAAGTTATGCCGAGTCTCCTGTAGATTGAATGGTTCAAATTACTCTGAGCACTATAGGACTAATCATCTGAGATCATCAGTCCCCTAGAACTTAGAACTACTTTAAACCTAACTAACCTAAGGATATCACACACGTCCATGCCCGAGGCAGGATTCGAACCTGTGACCGTAGCGGTCGCACGGTTCCAGACTGAAGCGCCTAGAACCGCTCAGCCGCATCGGCCGGTCCTGTAGATTGACCCAATTCTAATTTTGCGTTGTCAAAACCATTCACACTGAGCTACCAGCGACTGTGTTAATAAGTTGGAATTGCACTTAACAGCTTGGCGCCACAGGTATATTCATCTACTCTTGAGGGGGATGTACCTACGTGATCAAAAATATCCGGACACCTATCAGTGGACATTAACATGGAGAGTGATCACCCTTCACCTATATGATGGCCTTAACTCCGCTTTATACGCTTACAGTTATCGGCCTGAATGTTTCTACAGGAATGGCAGCCCATTCTTCCTGAAGAGCCAACACCAGAAAAGATTTAGGAGGCTGGGTTCTGGAGCTAAGTCGACGTCCTAACTCATCCCAAAAGTGTTCCACTGAGTGCACGTTGATACTCTGGCCAGGTCAGCCCATTTCAAGAATGTCATCGTCCACAAACCATTGCCTCACGGATGTTGCCACCGTACAATGTCATGCTGATGCAGTCATCGCCGTCAAACTATTCTTCTACTCAGTAATGTAAAAGGGTTCATAAGCTTCCGCTTTTAGCTTTACCTTAAAAGATAAAGGGACACCACACCCCAACCACAAAAGACACCTCCACCTCGTAACACCACATTCTACGTACATCACTGTTGATGCTACGCAAGTTCTCCAGCCATTCACCAAACACAAACCCTTCCATCGGATTGCCATAGGGTTTTGCCTGACTTATCACTCCAAATTTCTGTTTCCAGTCATCCACTGTCCAGTGGTGTTCCTCTTTACATCACCCCAAGCAACATTTAGCCCTGTCTACAGAAAGTGTGGCTTATAAGCTGCTCGGCCATTTTACCCCATTCTTACCATTATGTTAGCTGGACTGCTTGTGCCACTTTGGAACTCACGGATGATCCCTTAGACCGATTTCATGCGATGTTTTTACAGCCAACCTCCGCAATGCCCGATGGTTCCTCTCCGTCAGTACATCAGGTCCCTTTCGTCTTGGCTTACATGTGGTTGTTCCTTCGCGATTCCTCTTCACAGTCACATCACCAACAACAGACTTGGGCAGCTTCAGAACGGTTCAAACATCCCTGACGGAACTGTTACGCAGTTGACGACAGTGACTACTCCACGTTGAAGGTCACTCCGCTCTCGCTTTTACGACCTACCCATTCTGCTGTTGACTGCTTCTCTGCTGACAATAACCTCAGCCTCCTTTTATACTGGCGGATCTGCTTCTCGTAAGATCCAGTGGTCAATTTTGCATTTCATACGGGTTCCGGATAATTTTGATGATATACATCTACATCTCCAAATACGTGATTACTCTGCTAATCGCAATAAAGTGCCTGGCAGAGGGTTCAATTAACCACCTGCAAGCTGTCTCTCTACCGTTCCACTCTCAAGCGGCACACGGGAATAACAAGCACTTAAATTTTTCTGTGCGAGCTCTGATTTCTCCCTATGTAGGGCGGTGCCAACAGAATGTTTTCGCAATCGGAGGAGAAAACTGCTGATTGAAATTTCATGAGAAGGTCCCGTCGCAACGAAAAACGCCTTTGTTTTAATGATTGCCATTCCAATTCACGTATCATGTCTGTGACACTGTCTCCCCTGTTTCGCGATAATACAAAACGAGCTGCCCTTCTTTGTACATTTTCGATGTCATCCGTCAGTCTCATCTGCTACGGATCCCACACCGCATAGCGATACTCCAGAATGGGGTGTAAGCAGTCTCTTTAGTGGACCTGTTGCACCTTCTAAGTGTTCTGCCAATGAATCGCAGTCTTTGGTTTGTTCCACCCACAATATTATCTATGTGATCGTTCCAGTTTAGGTTATTTGTAATTGTAATTCCTAAGTATTTAGCTGAATTTACAGGCTTCAGATTTGTGTGACTTATCGCGTAATCGAAATTTAGCGGATTTCTTTTAATACTCATGTGAATAACTTCACACTTTTCTTTATGAAGGGTCAATTGCCACTTTTCACACCATACAGATATCTTGTCTAAATCATTTTGCAAGTCGTTTTGATCATCTGATGACTTTACAAGACGGTAAATGACAGCATCATCTGAAAACGATCTAAGATGGCTACTCAGATTGTCTCCTATGTCGTCAATATACACTCCTGGAAATTGAAATAAGAACACCGTGAATTCATTGTCCCAGGAAGGGGAAACTTTATTGACACATTCCTGGGGTCAGATACATCACATGATCACACTGACAGAACCACAGGCACATAGACACAGGCAACAGAGCATGCACAATGTCGGCACTAGTACAGTGTATATCCACCTTTCGCAGCAATGCAGGCTGCTATTCTCCCATGGAGACGATCGTAGAGATGCTGGATGTAGTCCAGTGGAACGGCTTGCCATGCCATTTCCACCTGGCGCCTCAGTTGGACCAGCGTTCGTGCTGGACGTGCAGACCGCGTGAGACGACGCTTCATCCAGTCCCTAACATGCTCAATGGGGGACAGATCCGGAGATCTTGCTGGCCAGGGTAGTTGACTTACACCTTCTAGAGCACGTTGGGTGGCACGGGATACATGCGGACGTGCATTGTCCTGTTGGAACAGCAAGTTCCCTTGCCGGTCTAGGAATGGTAGAACGATGGGTTCGATGACGGTTTGGATGTACCGTGCACTATTCTGTGTCCCCTCGACGATCACCAGTGGTGTACGGCCAGTGTAGGAGATCGCTCCCCACACCATGATGCCGGATGTTGGCCCTGTGTGCCTCGGTCGTATGCAGTCCTGATTGTGGCGCTCACCTGCACGGCGCCAAACACGCATACGACCATCATTGGCACCAAGGCAGAAGCGACTCTCATCGCTGAAGACGACACGTCTCCATTCGTCCCTCCATTCACGCCTGTCGCGACACCACTGGAGGCGGGCTGCACGATGTTGGGGCGTGAGCGGAAGACGGCCTAACGGTGTGCGGGACCGTAGCCCAGCTTCATGGAGACGGTTGCGAATGGTCCTCGCCGATACCCCAGGAGCAACAGTGTCCCTAATTTGCTGGGAAGTGGCGGTGCGGTCCCCTACGGCACTGCGTAGGATCCTACAGTCTTGGCGTGCATCCGTGCGTCGCTGCGGTCCGGTCCCAGGTCGACGGGCACGTGCACCTTCCGCCGACCACTGGCGACGACATCGATGTACTGTGGAGACCTCACGCCCCACGTGTTGAGCAATTCGGCGGTACGTCCACCCGGCCTCCCGCATGCCCACTATACGCCCTCGCTCAAAGTCCGTCAACTGCACATACGGTTCACGTCCACGCTGTCGCGGCATGCTACCAGTGTTAAAGACTGCGATGGAGCTCCGTATGCCACGGCAAACTGGCTGACACTGACGGCGGCGGTGCACAAATGCTGCGCAGCTAGCGCCATTCGACGGCCAACACCGCGGTTCCTGGTGTGTCCGCTGTGCCGTGCGTGTGATCATTGCTTGTACAGCCCTCTCGCAGTGTCCGGAGCAAGTATGGTGGGTCTGACACACCGGTGTCAATGTGTTCTTTTTTCCATTTCCAGGAGTGTAGATCAGGAACAATAGAGGGTCTATAACACTTCCATGGGGAAAGCCGGATATTACTTCTGTTTTACTCTATGACTTTCCGCCTATTACTACGAACTGTGACCTTTCTGACAGGAAAGCTAGTGTAATGCACACAGTTACTGTGTTACGAGCTGATGGGGATGGAAAGTTTCAAGTTACATACGAGCTGATGCAATTTAAGACGCGCACTAAGTAGCAGAATCTCTTAGTCGCTCTCCCTATAAAATAACAAATAAAAGAACACATACTATTTGATACTCTTAAATTGGCGAGAGTGCTTTAACAGTTATTTTTTGAAAGTAATGGAGGGTATTCTCTTTGATTAAGCGGGACTGAGACAGAGCGTTCGCTGTTTGCGGGTTGGGAGAGGCGGGTGTTCCTCGTCCTTTGATTAGTTCTGTACCAGTTGAAGGAGAAAGCCGGTCCTTAATATGTTGAACCAATTAAAAGTTCGCCGGACAGACTGCGCCGGATGTGCTTCCGGATACTGACCCGGAAATCGAACTCTTTCGGCGTCTTTCATTGTCTCTGGAAGGCTTTTGTTGACTGAAGAGTTTGCCTGCCGGGCGTTTATCGGATTCTCGGGTGTGGTTCCGGAAATTATTCGCGGGAAAAATAAGTCCGATAAACCTTCAGCAAACAAGCAAATTACTCCAGAGTTGAGGACTAAATGTTTCCAGTCAATTATAGGAGTGGAATGGTGTAAAGAATATCCATACACACATCTGTGAAAGGTCTTATTCTTCAATACGGTGACATAAATAACATTTTTTACTGGCGGTGTCTGTTTCTTTCTTCCGAGCTGATCCGCTCAGATCAATGTTGTTGTTTCGTGTCGAGCTTGAGTCATCATGAGCAGCATCACTCCCGTTATCATCACAGTCATTAATCGCTGACACCCACTGTTGGAGAAAGGCCTCCTCTAAATATTTCCACGCGTTACCCTTGACTGCACGCGTACTTTTGTTACTCCTGCATGTTTTCTAATCACGTCTACCCTCATATCATTACGTCGCGCTCCGGATATTATCTTTCCTCTAAAGATCGACCAAAATCATTAGTTGGTTCTCGTACAGCTATTTTTTCGCTACATGATACCCATCCTACTCATCGCCTTTTTATTTTCGTTTCGTCATGTACTCCACAATGTTCCTTGATAGATTTGTTTGTTTTTCTAACTCTCCTAGCTATTCCTAACATGCATCTGGCCATTGCTCTCCAAGGACCCCTGAGTTACTCATAGTTTTGACATTAAATTTTCGTGTTAATGGCTGTAAGTCAAAAATGGTAGTATACACTGTATTCTTTTTTCAGACATTTCGGTAACTGGGTTTTGAAAATCCCGAAGCTCTTCAGGCGATTTTTACTCTTCTGATAATTTTCTGCTGTCCATCCAGTCTTTATTTTCATCTCTTTCAAAAATATGGTCATCCTCTGATTATTTGAGTTTGTTGTTGTTGTGACTTGGCAAGACAGCCAAGCCACTAGGAGGTAGCCGAAAGGCACGCGTTTAAGCTCACGCAGGCTGGCGTGAGGTCTGGAACAGGTCAAGTAATTATACTAGCAAAAAAGGTAGGTAGCTTCTGGAATACTTAACTTTAATCAATAATTGGTGAACATCGGTCTGACGGTACATGCATCACAAGATAAATAGCAATTGATAATGGCGCCTTGCTAGGTCGTAGCAAATGACGTAGCTGAAGGCTATGCTATCGTCTCGGTAAATGAGAGCGTAATTTGTCAGTGAACCATCGCTAGCAAAGTCGGCTGTACAACTGGGGCGAGTGCTAGGAAATCTCTCTAGACCTGCCGTGTGGCGGCGCTCGGTCTGCAATCACTGATAGTGGCGACACGCGGGTCCGACGTATACTAGCGGACTGCGGCCGATTTAAAGGCTACCACCTAGCAAGTGTGGTGTCTGGCGGTGACACCACAGTTGTCAATGCGTACTGTTATAACTTTTGTGTGATGCTTATTCATAACTTTCGTCTTTTCAGACTTATTTTCAAATTTACACTACGTTTTCCCATCTCGTTTTAAAGTTTTTCTGTACTAGAGGGAAACAGTTCATTATCATCAGCAAACGAATGGTTCTTCAGATACGTTCCCCTAACTCTTCTTATTTCTCCTCCGTTATCTCAGCGCTAGCCAAAGTGATCTGCAAACATATCGATCTTCACTAGCAACTGTCGACATCATTTGGAGCGCCAACAAGACAGATTTTTCCTTCCAAAAATGGTTACTCGTGAACTGGTTGGTTAACTGTATTACCGATTGTACGAAATGGGCGAACAATATACCAGAGATAATTGTAGATACGTGCATGGTATCAAGGGAGTACAGGATGCTGAAAAGAGAGCTTCAAAAATACTGTACTCGTCACAGACTAAATCTCAATGACAATCGCATTGAAAGAGCCAAAGATAAAGTCTAACTTTTATGTATTTAAAATTGCAGGACCTGTCAGGGGTGAAAAACGTGTCCCGGATATCGAATGCAACACAAACACTTGCACATTCGCTTGTCATTCATGTTTCATCAGTGATTTCAAAATTTATGTAATTCACTTGAGTATACTCAGTAGAGACACATACAGACATTTGCTGGGTAAAATTTCTCAATATTTTTAAAAATGATTACATTTACGTGCCAACGGCGTTGCCGCTGTGGTAACATCGGTTCAGGTCAGATGACAAAGTTAAGCGCTGCCAGGCTGGCCTAGCACTTGGATGGGTGACCTTCCGGTCTGCCGAGCGCTGTAGGCAAGCGGGATGCACTCAGCCCTCGTGAGGCAAACTGAGGAGCTGCTTGATTGAGAAGTAGCGGCTCTGCTCTCGTAAACCGACATACGGCCGGGAGAGCGGCGTGCTGACCACATGCCCCTCCATATCGGCATCCAGTGACGGCTGTGGGCTGAGGATGACACGGCGGCCGGTCGGTACCGTTGGGCCTTCCGAGGCCTTTTCGGTCGGAGTTTAGTTCTATGACATTTAAAAGCTTTGTAACATCTTTAGCCACCAACACAGCGTTTCACAACATTTTACTTTAATGAACTGTACCATATGCTGATGCCTAGAAGCGAGCTGCTGTGGCCGAGCGGTTCTAGGCGCTTCAGTCCGGAACCGCGCGACTGCTACGGTCGCAGGTTGGAATCCTGCCTCGGGCATGGATGTGTGTGATGTCCTTAGGTCAGTTAGGTTTAAGTAGTTCTAAGTTCTACGGGACTGATGTGCTCAGATGTTAAGTCCCAAAGTGCTCAAAGCCATTTGACGTCTAGAAATAATAGGGTTCTCAAGACCGAACTAAATACGGCAAATTTGCATCAGAAAGCTGCAATCTTGTAATATCGTCTAGCAATGCGAATCGATACGACAGATTTTAGCGAGGGCTCGCTACAAACCGCAACAACCAACGGGAGGAGCTCCGGAAGATCACACCTGTCTCTGAGCATGATAGCCGCCCTCATGCTGAGGTGAATCGAGCATGCAAGAGCTCGCCCCAGTCCGAGACATCGGCTACAGTAGGCAGCATCATCGTGGTGGACACTGACATTTAAAGCTTCTGATGAACACTGTAGCTCAAGAGAACAGTTTGTTACGTACTGCGACAAGTGATGCTTTCATAGTCAGTGATAGCCGTATATTACACTGCTGGCCACCGTAAATGCAACACCAAGATAGACAAGAGGTAGCACAACAAAATTTATTTGGTAGATAACATGTTGACCAAGTATCAAATGATTACGTTTACAGACGTCTGTGACATGTGATTCCTGCCAGAATCAGTAGCCAGAGTAGCCGCCATTGTTGGAGATCACCGCTGCCACACGTCTCGGCATTGAGTCAAAGAGACGTTGGATGTGTTCCTGGGGTACAGCAGCCCATGCAGCTTCCACACGTTGCCAAGGATCATCTGGTGTGGCAGCTGGGGACGTAATCTGGGTCACTCGTTGAGCAACCATGGACCACATGTTTTCTATCGGCGAAAGATCCGGAGAGCGAGCCGGCCAGGGAAGCAATTCAATCTGGTTATTGACGAAGAACCTTTGGACAATGCGTGCCACGTGTGGTCGCGCATTATCCTGTTGAAATATGGCTGTGGCCGAGCCTTGAAGGTAAGGAAGGACAACTGGCTCCAGCACCTCGGATATGTAGCGCCGGCTATTTAAAGTACCGGCAATGCGTACTAGAGGCGTGCGAGAGTAATATCCAATACCGCCCCATACCATAATACCCAGTGCAAGACCAGTGTGGCGGTGCATAATGCAGCTATCCAGCATCCTCTCTCCACGGTGTCTCCACACTCGAATCCGACCATCGCGGTGCTGCAGACAGAAGCGTGCCTCGTCAGTAAAGACAACGTCATTCCATTCTGCTGTCCACATCCGTCTGTCATCACACCATTGGCGACGGAGACGTCTGTGGTTCTGCGTCAATGGTAGACGAAGCAATGGACGCCTTGCGGACAGACCACTCTGCTGTAAACGGCGTCGAATGGTACGCGCAGACACTGGATGATGCGTTACAGACGCAATGTGCTGTGCTATGGTTCGGGATGTCACTGAGCGATCCGTCACTGCCATGCGCACAATTTGCCTATCAGCACGTGCAGTGGTGCACCGAGGTGAATGCGATCGACCACGTCGGTCCGTCGTACCCTCCTGCATCCAACGGTCACATATCCGCATTACAGTTGTTTGGTTTCGTCCAACACGACTAGCGATTTCTCTGTATGATAATCCACAATCTCGGTAAGCCACTATCCTTCTTCTGTCGAACTCGGATACTTGATCAAAAGATGTTCGCTGTTGTCTACGAGGCATAACTGATCGTCTTGTGAAACAACCACAAGGTAAACACACGTGCCGAACGTGCACTCGTCGAAATCGCCAAGCCTTAAATGGCGCTATGAGGTGGCGCCACAGGCGCGCGTGATGTGCGTCTGCGCTGAAATTCTAATCAGTTGCATATCTCATCGCTGCAAACTCATGGTGTAAATTTCACTCGATTCGGATGCTTCCTTCAGGGAGTTGCATTTACGGTGGCCAGCAGTGTATTAAGGAATCCTGTGGCAAGGAGATGTGTCAAAGTTAGGTAAATCTCTTATTCACTTATGTAATAAAGTGAACTAGTATTTCATACTTTCTAGTTTCATGAGTCTTCTCGCACAGCAATCAAAGAACCCACAGTCATTACTGGAGGAATGTAGTTTCGTCTGCTCGCAACAATTCTAGTATGGCGTCTGATCAGTTCAGACTGTGACGTACGTCTTCAGACCGAAGAGCGAGCTGGCGTGTAGAGGCTGTTTCCTTATGTTATAATGACCCCTCCACAGCCCGCCCTTTACTTCAGCGTTGACGGAATAAATCCAGACGCCTCAGAATGCTCATTGTTCTCTCTCTGCCGGCCTGGGTGGCAGAGCGGTTCTAGGCGCTCCAGTCTGGAACCCTGCGACCGCTACGGTCGCAGGTTCGAATCCTGCCTCAGGCAAAGATGTGTGTGATGTCCATAGGTTAATTACGTTTAAGTAGTTCTAACTTCTAGGGGACTGCTGACCTGAGACTTTAAGTCCCATAGTGCTCAGAGCCATTTGAACCACTTTTTTCTCTCCCTCTCTGCGTTACAGTTACACAGAAAACAGAATTAGTGACGAACATAACAAACTGGAAAAATGCAAAGGAGCAGAATCTCAGAAAGTCACCGCACTGTGCTGCTAGACACGAAACTGGTTCCTAGTCATCATGCACGACATTTGCAACGTTCTTCTGGGAGAGCCACTTTGCCCTCCACAAGCACTGCTCTCTCTTCAGCTGACGGCCTACACAAAGCAGTCTTGCATCGCACCACGCTCCGACATTATGCGTTTTACGCGCAAGTGCATGCTTTGCCACATAAAATTTCCCCAAAACTCGCCGTTGTCTGAATCACTGTCACCATTCACTTTCAATGTACGGACAAATTAAGAAGCAGGACAAGACGTACTGAACTCTCCGGCGGTGTGCGGACATTTGCCACGATTTTACCTGCTCCGAAGGGTTGGGTCTCTTGTCTCCCCCTCCTCTTCCTCAACGCTTTCTGACCCTTTCCGCTGGTTTACTTAACATAGAACCAGAATCTCTTTGGATTTTCCGCCACATTTCTAGAGACAGTTTCGTTGTGGAAACTATTAAATGCATCCCGCATTGAGATCCGCACCAAATTCCGAGCCTCAGTAAAACTTCGCCAATCTTGATTTTGCGTTCGTCTAAATTATACTTGCCTTTTCCGGTGCTCCTGCAGCAGCTTTCTGTCATGTTTTGTGTACCATGGGGGATCAGTTCCGTCTCTTATTAATTTATTTGGTATGAATCTGTCGAGTGCTGTCGATACTATTTCTTTGAACTTGAGCCACATATCGTCTTCACTTACATAGTTTGGAAGGATTGGATACTGTCTCTTAGAAAGACGTCAACCGAATTTAAAAAAAAAAAAATGGCTCTGAGCACTATGGGACTTAACTTCTAAGGTCATCAGTGCCCTAGAAGTTAGAACTACTTAAACCTAACTAACCTAAGGACATCACACACATCCATGTCCGAGGCAGGATTCGAACCTGCGACCGTAGCGGTCACGCGGTTCCAGACTGTAGCGCCTTTAACCGCTTGGCCACACCGGCCGGCCAACCGAATTTTTGGTTGCTTTTATAAATAGATATATTTCGCGTTTAGTTTTGGTGGATTTCTTTGTTACGGAATTGAGACTCGCTACGACTGTGTGTTCACTAATCCCTGTATTCGTCGTGACCCTCAGGATTATTTGTGGCTAAGAGATCAAGTGTGTTTTCGTAACCATTTACAATTTGAATGGCCTCGTGAACTAACTGTTCAAAATGATTTTAAGAAAAGCAGTTAGAACAATTACGGAAGTTGTTTTCTGTCTACAGTAGGATCAGAAGACGTATTTTTGTTAACATACAGAAGATAGATTGAAGTCACTGCCAACTATAATTGTATAAGTAGGCTACATATTTGTGATGAGACTCAAGTTTTCTTTGAACTGTTCAGCAATTGTTTCATCTGAGAGTGGGGGTCGGTAAAAGGAGCCAGTTATTAATTTATTCCGGTTGTCGAATATAACCTCTGCCCATACTAAGTCACAGGAACTATCTGCTTCAATGTCGCGTGTGAGCTGGAACACACATTACATTATTTTTCATTAAGTTGTGCTTCTTGTTTCTGTTGTAGTGCAGATAATTACAATTACGGCTTCTCCCTCCAAAACCTAGGATGCTTTCTCTGTGACCCTGTAAATACCTGAGCTAAACAATGTAGAACAACAACGTATGTTACAAGCATAGCATTAGTACTTTATTTCCTTATTTCTAAGATTTTAAAATTGTACATCGACTTCAGATGACATGTCAGACATAGATGTTCTTATATTTAATGAACGTATTTTCAGTCATGTTTTGATGATTGTCCGGCTACACTTTATTAACTAATGTTTCGCCGCAAGGGATATCGCATTTTAGAGAGTAAATTAATATGGAGTATGTCGCTCTTCTTTTCAAACATTCACATACCTATTTCTGGTTCCTTATTTGTCTTTTGGGCATGGAGTTGTAGTAATTAAAGTAGGCACAAATGCAGTGATCAAAAAGAAATTAGGGTACATTCGCATTCTGTTTACATCGTTCCTTTCTTGTTGCTCCCATGGCGATGGACTGTTTCTATCGCAATCAGTAAGCGAGAAAGGAAGGTACCGTACAGACAGAGGAATCTATGTTTATATTTGGCAGAACTAATTACATACTGACATAATCGTCGGTATTGCTTTCGTTTCCCAAAAGTCGTAAATATTTCGATATCGGAAAAGAAGCTCTGTATTTGGCCAAGATGTCGAAGAAGAAGGTCCCTTACGTACTGGTTGCATCGAGTAAGATGTGGAGACAGAAGAGGTACGAGGAAGGGCGTCCCTTACGTGAGGGATCGCTACCTGGCGCAGGGACAAGTGTGGCAAATGTCCGGCATTCCTCTCCGGCACCTTGCAGGTATCCAGGCAGCAGGTATCAGGCAGCAGGTACCGACCGGTAGCGCGCCAGCGTGTGGGCGGTGACGCGTCGTGACGCAACCCACACCCCGCCAGACGGCTGGCCTCGCCCTATGACTCCAGCCGACGCCTTCGCCACCTCACGTCCGGCTCGCAGAACGCCGATGGCAAACTCCGCGCTCGCAGTCTGAAGGTGAACGCCGCGAGGTGTTGCGGCTTGCAGCTTTCGGGATCCGGTTGTTCTGTGTCGTGATGGTGACAAGCGGACCCGCTAACCCACTCCCGTCAATTTACTGCGCACTTACAGGACCCGAATACCAGTGTCTTGCCATCACTTTTCTGGGGCAGTACGAAAAAAATTGCCTTTGAAGACTATAAGGTTTCCGAGCGCCGTTAAGTGTAAGACAACTGAAGCGGTCGGCAGAAGAAAGTACTAACCCACAAGGGCGGATTTGGAGGTATTGCATGTTATATATTCGATTAAATTGAAAGAGAGGGACATAATTACGTAAGACTAAGCAGTTTATATAGTTGAGACCATTTAGTGGCAGTATGTATGGAGCTGCTTGTTACCAGCTTGTGGTGCATTCGAAAGGGGCCAGGGGAGCACCATAAACTCATCCTGGTGCTCTTCGAACTACGCACGCACGCTTACAGCCGTGTGATACGATGCATTGTCCTGCTGGTAGATGTCATCATTCGCAGTAAAATGGAATTGCGTATAGGTGTCGACATGGTCGCTAAGGATATGTGCACACTTGTGTTACTCCATCGTTCCTTCCAGAATGACGAGATCATCCAGGGAACGCCCTCCGGCCGTACGCGCCAATGGCCATCTGTTCCATGGAGCACGAAACGTGATTCATCGTAAAACGCCCTCTGTCGCCACTCACTGGACTCCAATTCCGTTAGCGTACAAATTCCACCCACCGTCGCCGACGAACGGGAGTCAGCACGGGCGCAGCAACCAGGTACCTGTTGCAGAAGCCCGCACCCAGTAACGCTCGCTGAGGAGACACTTGATAGCCCATTGGTTCTTCTGAGCAGTCAGAACGTCAACAGTTTTACGTCTGTTTGGCAGTAAACTCTCCCCAGCCGTCTCCCACCCCTGTCATCTACGGCCTGTGGTGCAGCACAGTTGTGTCGGCGCCAGTTTTGGGTAGCGGCATTTCGCCATCCACGGCACACTTTAACTACGGTAGCGTGTAAACAGTTCACAAACTACGCCGTTTCGAAAATGCCTCCAACCTCGGACCGAAAGGCAATGATCGTGCGCTTTTGGATGTCAGATAAATCGCTCCGTTTCCGCAGTACGACAAAGACTTCACCGTTTTCCGTTCCTCACCCCCCCCCCCTCCCACCCCCCTCAGTTTAAAAAGAAAAAGAGAGCTTTATATACCTTGCACTGCTAGTGAGCGGTTTCGCCGAACATATGCTGTGGTGACATAGAGCCGTGTGTCGGCTCTCAACTTATATCGCGCTGTAAAGATTGTTCTGAGTCCTTCCATTCCATCGTTAATTGATTCTTTCGTATTTATCGTTATGCTGCGTACGATTCTGTTGAGATTCCCCTTCTGGCGGCGTGTCTGGTCGTATCGATCTTCGAGTCGTTCCTTCCTGTTAGCCTTGTGTAAGGGAATGAGATCTCTGGGGGGATGGCCGGTTGGTTGCCTAGTGGTGACGAGTCGGTCGGTCGGTTTTTAAAATCGGGAATTAGAGAATGTCGTACGATGAGACCGCGGCGTGGCGTGGCGGTGGTGAGTTGGCTGTTGTTCCGAGAAGCCGCGTGGTCTATCCTGGCGGTGCGAGACTTGTGGGACGAGTTGACGGGAGAAGGCTGTAAGCTCTTGCTGTGAGCACCCGGGGGCCACGGCTGTGGTTCCGAGTGACTACTTGGTGGGAGAGGCAACGGATGTCTTTAAATTTTCCGTCTGGAGGCGGGAATGGGGGACTGGTAACTAGCCTAACCTGAGGAGTGGTATTTCGCCGCCGTGGGTGCAAAGAAGACGAGGGCTCCGGTGACAGAGCGCGTGGCTGCGTGACTGTGCCCAGTTGGGTACGCTGGCGACGTGTACACGGTCGGGTTTGAGGAACCTTTGCATCGGAGTTCACCTGCTGTTTCTCCGATAAACTGCAAGTTAAGCTGGTTAAAGGTTTAGATAGAATTTTGGTTTGTGCAACCAGCGTCTTTTCTGCGTTGTGGCCTCCTGCGTTCGGGTTTCCTGTCCCTGTCGCCGGTGTATTTATGGACAGTGTTCTTTTCCGCTTCTTATTAGTACTGCCCGGTAGGAAGTGTATTTTTGGGCAGTGATTATTGTTTTAGATTACTTTTTTTCTGCCTTATGGCCTCCTGCGTTCGGATTTTCTGTCCCTGTCGCCGGTGTAATTATAGACAGTGATCTTTTGGCTTCTTATTAGTACTGCCCGGGAGGAAGTGTATTTTTGGGCAGGGATTATGGTTCCTGATTTGATTCCTCCTCCTCCCCTGGCCTCGCGTGAGGTCGATGTGATTGCTGAATGTGAGGCGTTGTGGGTCTGCTAGTCCGCTTCTAGCCTGTGCATCCTTACACCCGGTCAGTTAATTATTTCTATCCCAGGACATTTTGGTCGCAGGACATGGTATTAAAGTTTTTAGTTATTGCAAAATGTTAAATGGTTATATTTTACTGTGATAGTTTTTTGGGGACTTTTTCAAAAGGTTAAGTTTGCCTTTCATTGGTGGGTTTTTAAAATTACGTGGCTTTAAAATTATTGGTTATTGTAAAAGGTGAATGACTGTATCTTTACTTTGATTGTTTTAATCTACTTGCCATCCTTTGAAAATGCTAGTTCTGCCTCCCTGTTAGCGACCCCTTGTAATTTAATATATTGTTGTGCCAGAGTTTAAAAGAAGTTGGCTCCCTACATGTTCGGTAGCGAAATTGTATGCAAATTGGTGTTTTTTTTGTTTCATTACTTCGAAAGTTTTAATTTTGTTATTAAATGCTTTATTAAAGTCTGTTTTAAGTAAAATGGCTTGGCTATTAACGGTAAACTAAAGATTTTAATTTCATTACTTGGAAAATTTTGATTTGTTATCAAATGTTTTATCAAAGTTGGTTTTAAGTAAAATGGCTTGGCCGTTAACTGTAAAGTAAATTGTTTTAAAAAGGCACTCATGCCTACTAGCGTTTTGTATCTGTTCCTGGTCAAGTGGTAAAGGAATGACTTAATGGTTGAAGTAATCAATAAAGAAATAGTAAATTCCAACTCGGCAGTAACCAACTAATTTTGGCCCCGTTTCCCAACTGGGGGTTTCCCTTGATTAATCGTAACACCCGTGTGACTGTGTACATGTACTGTTTACAAGGAACTCTCTAAGAGCGCAGTCCATTCACGGCATGAAGGCTAGCCGAGCCATTAACAAGGAGGCATAAAGCCAGTTCACAATCAGAGTCCTCACGCAATATACGAGGCATGATCTCGATGTCGTCTAGCAGAATAATACTTCTGAAATTTTAGTCCCTAATGAGGAGTAGTCGGATGTTAACCTCCACGCGCTCGCGCGGGCGGTAAAGTGACCGCCTTTTTGCAATTTCGCGCCATACTTACTCCACAAAGGTAACGAGGCGGCGGGAGGGAGATGTATTCTCTAGTTGCACCTTTTTCCGACAGATGCTGCCCAAAGTTCGTCCAAGTCGCACCTCTCTGCCTCTCAGGACAAGTTCAAATGGGTCCGAACATGCTCGGCGGCCAGTTTACCGCCTTGCGAGCGCTTACGAGACTTTGTTCTACTCGTCTACTTCGGAATGTATGTATTTCTTTTTGTAATTCCCCTATAATTCATCAATTTTATAGACTCTTCCAACTCTCTAGTGAATGTGCATGTGCTCCAGAATTTGAACATCAAGAAGAACACAAAGGTGGCCTGCATGAAAATTTTGCGATTACTTGACTTGGCAGGAATAAATTCGTTACGCATTTTTCATTTCAACACAGGTAATATGTGAGAAAAAACGAGAAGACTATTCTTACATGCGTTATCTTTGGAATTGATGAGCGAAAACCTGAAAGAAAGAGCTAAATTGAAGCATTTACCCAAAGATTAGTTAGTATTTTTGGAAAATTACAGAGAAATGGTTGGTTTTTGAGGGAAGAGACCAAACAGCGAGGTCATCGGTCTCACCGGATTAGGGAATGAAGTCGGCCGTGCCCTTTCAGAGGAACCATCCCGGCATTTGCCTGGAGCGATTAAGGGAAATCACGGAAAACCTAAATCAGGATGGCCGGACGCGGGATGGAACCGTCGACCTCCCGAATGCGAGTCCGGTGTATACAGAGTGACGTAGTTTATCCAACTGTATCAACCCGTACAAGGAGAGGAATATGTTATTTATGTGGCTGAGAAAAGAATATAACAAGAAAGCGATATTTTTTTTTATTTGGTCATCAGTCTACTGACTGGTTTGATGCGGCCCGCCACGAATTCCTTTCCTGTGCTCACCTCTTCATCTCAGAGTAGCACTTGCAACCTACGTCCTCAATTATTTGCTTGACGTATTCCAATCTCTGTCTTCCTCTACAGTTTTTGCCCTCTACAGCTCCCTCTAGTACCATGAAAGGCATTCCCTGATGTCTTAGCAGATGTCCTATCATCCGGTCCCTTCTCCTTAGCAGTGTTTTCCACATATTCCTTTCCTCTCCGATTCTGCGTAGAACGTCCTCATTCCTTACCTTATCAGTCCACCTAATTTTCAACATTCGTCTATAGCACCACACCTCAAATGCTTCGATTCTCTTCTGTTCCGGTTTTCCCACAGTCCATGTTTCACTACCATACAATGCTGTACTCCAGACGAACATCCTCAGAAATTTCTTCCTCAAATCAAGGCCGGTATTTGATATTAGTAGACTTCTATTGGCCAGAAATGCCTTTTTTGCCATAGCGAGTCTGCTTAAGCGATATTTGTGTGGCTCAAAAAAGAATATAAAAACAAAGGGAGAATGCGGTGAATGTGGAAGAAACGTCTGTCTACGGCATTCAACCACGAGAGTTACGTGCAATAATTGTTGTCAGCCTCAAAACGAAAATGAAATGCATACAGACTGATCAGCATTTTTCATCTGACAGAAATGTTTGTGACGTTTTCGATCAAAAATTCTTTTTTCGAAGCAAAATTAGCTTTTCTTGTGACGAGTTACGACAGTGAATAATTCTAGTCTTAAGTATTACATTATATACTCCCAAAACATTGCAATTAAAAAAATGTTCTTATATTTCATTTGGGTATTTGGCTTCCTTTTTGTATTCCATTGTATATTTTATTGTTAAATAAATAATTTTGATTACAAATGTGTTTGAAATATTGTGTGAGATATCCTATGTTGATATTTTATGGAAATATGACCTTTAAAAACGGAAAACCTCAAGAGATGATCAAAACTCTCGCGCGGTCGGCCTCGCGTGACTATATCTAGCGCGAGCGCATGAAGGTTAAGTGCATAGCGGGTAATGACTGAGATGCAGACAAGTTTCGGTAACATCTGGTGATGGCAACAGCCGTGCGTAAGTAGACACACACACACGCACAGCACCGTTGATTGTCGTTTACTGGCGTCAGCTAGGACCATAGCTTCCACCAGGTTCCGATGTGTACTGGTGCCCTCCTATGAACCATGCTAATCGATAATGCAGTTAGGTTAGTTATTTCTGGATCCCCGCAAGTAGTATCAATAAAGTAAAAATGATGATATGACGTTTCCTGGAAGAATTTGAGACTCTACAGTTGCTTCCTTTTATGTGACACACACACACACACACACACACACACACACACAAAAATGTTATTTACCACAGTACTATGCTGCTGAACTCTATTCCGTGAATCCATCTCTACTTGTTTGCCACATTCTGGGAATGGAAAGTACTTTCACTATTCGCGTATCGCACCAGCAGCTTCCGCGGAAAGTGCCATCTACGATTCAGGGACACCGGCCACAGAGGCGGGTCAGCGCTGCGCGCCGCGATAAATAATTCGGGCGGCGGCTGGACGCGCACGCGGAAGCGGCGAACATTTCATCAGGCGCGAAAAACAAGCGACGTGCGGAGGCGGAGGCGGGCGACCTCCGCGGGACCGCGGCCGCACTGCGGTGCCGCGATAAATTGCGCGCTGCAGTGCGCAAATTACTGGCGCGCCACCGCCGCGCGCCCTTTGTGTTTTAATTCGGCCGCCGGCTGAGTTGTGACACCGCCGGCTCTTATTACGCGTACGTCGCGCTACAAAAGACGGAGCGGGCGTCTAATTTCTGAGGGAGGCCTCGCGGAGCAGGTCCGACGCCCCGGCTGTCCAGGGCAAGCCCGAGGCCGGCCAAAGCAGTGATTACCGCCGCTCGGCCATTCCGTATGCGGCGCGCGAGCTGCAGCAACCAGACAATGGGGACGCCGTAGCTCTCGTTAAAAGGCTGGCGCGCATTAAGGCCGCTCGCTCTGCCGTCGTTACTGCGGCAATAGAACGCAGCTGCGGGCTCGAGACAAGTAGGTCCGTGAGGGATTAGTGCGCCGGCAGCGCAGAGAACTCTACTGCAGCGGCTGCAGGCAGAGTAGTGCCGTGGGAGTCAGATCCAGGACATACAGGGATTGGACAAAAATATGAAATCACCGCGAGAAATACATGTTGTTGTTGTTGTTGTTGTTGTTGTTGTGGTCTTCAGTCCTGAGACTGGTTTGATGCAGCTCTCCATGCTACTCTCTCCTGTGCAAGCTTCTTCAACTCCGAGTAACTACTGCAACCTATATCCTTCTGAATCTGCTTATTTATATTCATCTCTTTGTCTCCCTCTACGATTTTTACCCCCCACGCTGCCGTCCAATACTAAATTGGTGATCCCTTGATGCCTCAGAATATGCCCTACCAACCGGTCACTTCTTCCAGTCAAGTAGTGCCAAAAACTCTTCGCCAATTCTAATCAATACCTCCCGATTAGTTATGTGATCTACCCATCTAATCTTCAGCATTCTTCTGTAGCGCCACATTTTGGAGGCTTCTATTCTCTTCTTGACCAAACTATTTATCGCCCACGTTTCACTTCCATACATGGCTACACTCCATACAAATACTTTCAGGAACGACTTCCTGACACTTAAATCTATACTCGATGTTAACAAATTTCTCTTATTCAGAAACGCTTTCCTTGCCATAGCCAGTCTACATTTTATATCCTCTCTACTTCGACCATCATCAGTTATTTTGCTCCCCAAATAGCAAAACTCCTTTACTACTTTAAGTGTCTCATTTGCTAATCTAATACCCTCAACACCACCCGACTTAATTCAACTATATTCCATTATCCTCGTTTTGCTTTAGTTGATGTTCATCTTATATCCTCCTTTCAAGACACTGTCCATTCCGTTCAACTGCTCTTCCAAGTCCTTTGCTGTCTCTGACAGAATTACAATGTCATCGGCGAACCTCAAAGCTTTTATTTCTTCTCCATGGATTTTAATACCTACTCCGAAATACATACTTGAACGTATTTGCAGATGCTAGTCAAGCCTGCGTTGTACTGTTGTGTTTGAGCACGAACGGCACCCGTCCAATGTCGTCAAAATACTTTGCAAGTGTCGGCAGCGTTCAGAGGACACTGGGGCGATAAAAGGCGTGCGATATATGCAGATGGTTGTAGTATGGTGCACACAACGTATAAAAGGGCAACCCATTGGCGGAGCAGTCATTTGTACTCATGTGTCAATATTTCAAAAACAGTCTTAATCGCAATTATTATTATTATTATTATACCGCCAACCGGTTTCAACCCGACGTTGGGGTCATCTTCTGAGCGTTTACACCACTGGTCGACTGCTGGTGGTGTCACTCCTGTCTACAAAACGGCAGGTAACTATCTGTTTCAGTTTCCTGCCGTTTTGTAGACAGGAGTGACACCACCAGTAGTCGACCAATGGTGTAAACGCCCAGAAGATGACCCCTACGTCAGGTTGAAACCGGTTGGCGGTATGAAAATAATAATGCGATTAAGACTGTTTTTGAATTATTGATTAATCATACTAATTGCTGCTTCATCTCCACAACCATGTTGTCCAAAAACCTGTGTACTTAGGTGATTCACGTGAAAAGGTTTCCTCACTGATTATGGCAGCTCGACGGTAATTAACACACTTTGAAAGCGGAGGGTCGTTCAGCTTCTGAAATCGTTAGGGAATTCAGTATTCCGAGTGTCATAGCGCAAAGATAGCGCCGAGAATACATAATTTCAGGAATTATCTCTCAACACGGACAATGCAGTGGCCGCCAGCATTCACTTAACGACCGAGAGCAGTCTCGTTTGCTTGGAGTTGTCAGTGCTAAGAGACAAGAAACACTGCGTGAAATAACCTCAGCGATCAATGTGCGATGTACACGAATGTATCGGCTACGACAGTGCGGTGAAATTTGGCGTTAACGGACGACTGACGCGAGTGCCTTTGCTAACAGCACGAAATCGCCTGCAATGCATCTCCTAAGCTCGTGACCATGTCGATTGGACCCTGTTGCAGTCCTGAGACTGGTTTGATGCAGCTCTCCATGCTACTCTATCCTGTGCAAGTTTCTTCATCTCCCAGTGCCTACTGCAACCTACATCCTTCTGAATCTGCTTAGTGTATTCATCTCTTGGTCTCCCTCTACGTGTTTTACCCTCCACGCTGCCCTCCAATGCTAAATTTGTGATCGCTTGATGCCTCAGAACATGTCCCACTAACCAGTCCCTTCTTTTTGTCAAGTTGTGCCACGAACTCCTCTTCTCCCCAATTCTATTCAATACCTCCTCATTAGTTATGTGACCTACCCATCTAATCTTCAGCATTCTTCTGTAGCACCACATTTCGAAAGCTTCTATTCTCTTCTTGTCCAAACTAGTTATCGTCCACGTTTCACTTCCATACATGCCTACACTCCATACAAATACTTTCAGAAACTACTTCCCGACACTTAAATCTATAATCGATGTTAAGAAATTTCTCTTCTTCAGAAACGCTTTCCTTGCCATTGCCAGTCTACATTTTATATCCTCTCTACTTCGACCATCATCAGTTATTTTGCTTCCCAAATAGCAAAACTTCTTGACTACCTTAAGCGTCTCATTTCCTAATCGAATTCTCTCAGCATCATCCGACTTAATTCGGCTACATTCAATTATCTTCGTTTTGCTTTTGTTGATGTTCATCTTATACCCTCCTTTCAAGACACTGTCCATTCCGTACAACTGCTCTTCCAAGTCCTTTTCTGTCTCTGACAGAATTACAATGTCATCGGCGAACCTCAAAGTTTTTATTTCTTCTCCATGGATTTTAATACCTACTCCGAAATACATACTTGAACATATTTGCAGATGCTAGTCAAGCCAGCGTTGTACTGTTGTCTGTGACCACGAACGGCACCCGTCCAATGTCGTCAATAATTTGCGAGTGTAGGCCGCGGTCCAGAATACACCGGGGTGATGAAAGTCGTGGCATAGAGATACGCATGGCTGTAGTATGGCGCACACAAGGTATAAAAGGGCAGCGCACTGGCGTAGCAGTCATTTGTATTCGGATGATTCACGTGAAAAGATTTCCCAAATGATTATTGGAGTACGACGGTAATTAACGCACTTTGAACGCAGAGGGAGATTCAGTTTGGGAAATAGTTAGGGAATTCAATATTCCGAGAGTTATAGTGTAAAGATCGTGCCGAGAATACAATATTTCAGGCATTACCTCTCACCACGGACAACGCAGTGGCCGGCAGCATTCACGTAACGAGCGAGAGTAGCCTCGTTTGCTTGGAGTTGTCAGTGCTAAGAGACAAGCAACACTGCGTGAAATAACCTCAGAGATCAATGTGCGATGTACACGACTGTTACCACAGTGCGGTCACATGCGAAGACCTCATAAATCTACGTATTGCACGATTAGACATGCCGGCCAAATTGAGACCGACAATGAGGACCGTTCAAACTCCCTGCAAAGTGCTGATGGCGCTGTCTCACAGGGTACCTGGCATCTCCGCATCCTTCATAGCGATCATTCAACATCTGACCCTGTTCACACCCTTCATATACCGCACCAGCGCTGTAACAACACTAAAGACGTACAGCTCTAATGTACTCCCATGTCTGTTCTACCTGTCACGTAGAATTGAAACTCCAAATCATCTACATACTAACCAATAGTGTGTACGTGTAAGAAGCTACTTTGACATTCGACCTTGTCTTCTGGGTGCTTCTCCTTTTTACATCAGGCACGTTAGTATGCTTCTGCACTTTCTGTTTACAGATTAAAATAGTTTTTCTTTGAAAATTTGGCGTATAAGTAACTTACGAGTTTATTCCTTCTTCTTAACTTTATATTACCGAAATAAGGACATAGACCAAAAGTAAAGTTCAAAAAACGCAAATAAAGTAAGAGGATAGTGGGTTCATAAAAGCCAAAAAATTGTGAAAGGTGACTCTGTAATAAAGGTTAACTACTAACAACGAGGGGAAAAGTAGTGGACTTTAGTATGTATAAAAAGGAGGAGTAAACATCGTAAATAAATTAAGTAAATTGTAGGCAAAATTTGTAAAAAAAAAATTTAAAACATAAACAGAAAAACATATAAACGTATCGTACGTACCATATTTACAGAATGGCCACTGCAGGTTCTTTGAAAATAAAAGCGATGAGGAAAAACAACAATAACTGATAAAACACTTGTTGATTTAACATGATAAGCTTTCTGTTATGCATTTCCCTCCTAAGACACCGTTGTAGAAGAATGCTACTTCTTCTTCCAAGGTTCTCTTTATGAGTCGAGAGTTATGACAAGGTTTGTTTGGATGAAGTATGGATCGTACCTAGAGACTGTTCGTTCTCACGGAACGGCCTGTGTGTATAGGCGGAAATCGCCTGTCCCCGGGGCGAATACTGATCGGATACTTGTTGTGGCCTCAATTAAGTCACCATTGTCTTGGAGCACCAAGCGGAGCATGGCGGCGACGACGAGAACAATAAGGAGTCTGCCCAAAGCCGAAGCGGCGTCAGCTATTACAACGTGTACGCCTCATTGAACACAGGTCATTTCCTTTCTTGCAGGAAACAGCTGGAGGGAAAACCTTGGAATTTGTTGGAAGAACAGCTGATAACTATCTTGTGAGAAATAATCTGTCATTGTTCGTTTTTTTTGGGCCCCTTTGCAGTAACGAATTGTCATTCTTCGTTTTTTTTGGGCCCCTTTGCAGCAACGAATCCTAATCTTGACCGGCAACATGTGTTTTCACGCCATTCTGCTGGTTAACAAGAGCAGACGACTCAGCGTTTCGAGAAAGGACTGTGTGAGATTTGTATTTAGGGTCCCATCAACGACGTGGTCATTACTGACACAGCAAAAGCATCGAAAGGAAAAATGGCAAAGGATGTCGGCCAAGCTGTTTCAAAAGTATCATTTTTCGGGGAACTATGGAAAACGTACATCTACATCGCTGGAATGCGGCTACTAGTCCACCTCGCTCAGTTCAACAGGGTACGTTTTTAACAATTCCCAAACGTACGTAAGTGCCTCTTTCCCCTGCCCCCTCCCCCCCACAACACACACACACACACACACACACACACACACGCTGGCGACCAGTACTGCACAAATGAGACCGGTCGCCGATAGCATACAGAAAAAGATTGGCTCTGAGCACTATGGGACTTAACATCTTTGGTCATCAGTCCCCTAGAACTTAGAACTACTTAAACCTAACTAACCTAAAGACATCACACAACACCCAGCCATCACGAGGCAGAGAAAATCCCTGACCCCGCCGGGAATCGAACCCGGGAACCCGGGCGTGGGAAGCGAGAACGCTACCGCACGACCACGAGATGCGGGCAGAGTAAAAGATTGGTTTCTGATACGTAACAGCAGCCTTGTGTGTAGACTACGGTATGGGAATTGGGTTTCTCTTGATTGCATCAACCACAAAATCTTCTCCATTGCCCAAATATACTTCGGCACATTCGTGCCATAACCAGCATGTCATGTTTTATGAACCTTATTGACTTAGTCCTACAAGTTGTTATATATCAACTCATTAACCTTGTCATCATATGCATCTTCCACTTTTCCCTACAGAGGCACAAATACACAGTACACTTCATTTCAGTGACGAGCATTCACTGGCCTTCGAAATCATGCTAGTTCGTTTATCCGGGACGTTATTCCAGCAGCATTAGCGTCGGTTACTCTAAGGTAGCAATGACATGTGCCTCATCTGTTTCTGCATCGGGTGAACTTTGATTTTTGTGATTTTGTGATTTTTACTGGTTTGTGTCTTGCGATGCATCTGTCAACTCCAGCCATCAGAAGCCCGCGCAATGGATTCTTTATGGATTTGCCGTACGTTCGTCTCGCAAACTCGCGCGCTGCTCCTTCGGATCAGAAACTAAGTTTTCTTACAGGCGTTGAAACTACAGAATCCACACAAACAAAGTGAAAAATACGATTTCCGATTAATCTTTCTATCATACACGTAAGATTCTCACAGAAATAAAAATTAGTATTTTTATCGCGTATCGTTTCTTCACATACAAGAATGAAATTGGAGTCTCGTTTGAGCACTTTGCCAGACGTGGTCGTTTTGAAGGTTGTATACCTGTTACTTGGACGCTGCCTGTTAACTGATATAATTCATGGCAGTTACAAAGGATCGTTAAATAAACGTAGCTGAAAAAATACGGTTGCACTTGGCATTTTTCGAGTACTATTTGCGGACGAAAACGTTGCGAAACTGACTGACTTTAACTTGCACATCTATATATCGTGTTATAAGTGCAAAAAAATGTTCAAATGTGTGTGAAATCTTATGGGACTTAACTGCTAAGGTCATCAGTCCTCAAGCTTACACACTACTTAACCTAAATTATCCTAAGGACAAACACACAAACCTATGCCTGAGGGAGGACTCGAACCTCCGCCGGGATCAGCCGCACAGTCCATGACTGCAGCGCCTTATACGTGCAGTTCATAACATGTGTCGATTCTAATATCATCAAGGGTGACACAGTGTAGCATTTCTGTCTTTTGGAACCACAGCTTTATTCCTACGTCACTGAGCCCTCCTGCCACATCCAATATGTTTTTACTGTCCCTGTACTGATAACTCACAAGGGAACCTCCACATCGCACCCCCCTCAGATTTAGTTATAAGTTGGCACAGTGGATAGGTCTTGAAAACTGAACACAGATCAATCGAGAAAACAGGAAGAAGTTGTGTGGAACTATGAAAAAATAAACAAAATATACAAACTTAGTAGTCCATGTGCAAGATAGGGAACATCAAGGGAGTGGGCGGTCCGGAGCGCCATGGTCCGGTGGTTAGCGTGAGCAGCTGCGGAACGAGAGGTTCTCGGTTCAAGACTTGTGAAAACTGTAATTTTTTATTTTCAGTCTGTGACAAACTCTTACGTTTTCATCGCTTTTTGGGAGTGATTACCACATCCACAAGAAAACCCAAATCGGGCAAGTTAGAAGAATCTTTTTACCCATTCGCCAAGTGTACAAGTTAGGTGGGTCGAGAACATATTCCTGTCATGTGACGTACGTGCTGTCACCAGTGTCGTATAGAATATATCAGACGTGTTTTCCTGTGGAGGAATCGGTTGACTTATGACCTAGCGATCAAATGTTTCCGGTTCCCATTGGAGAGGCACATCCTTTCGTCTACTAATCGCACGGTTTTGCGGTGCGGTCGCAAAACACAGACACTAACCTTATTGCAATGAACAGAGACGTCAATCAACGAACGGACAGATCATAACTTTACGAAAATAAAGAAATTAAAATTTTCGCACGAGGGAGGACTTGAACCAAAGACCTCTTGTTCCACAGCTGCTCACGCTAACCACGGGACCACGGCGCTGCTAAGCTTGCTTTATCCTTTATGTTGTATATCTTGCACATGGACTACTCAGTTCGTATATTTCGCTTATTTTTTTCATAGTTCCAAACAACTTCTTCCAGTTTTCTCGATTGATCTGTGTTCAGTTTTTCGAGGCCTATCCACTGTGCCAACTTATAACTAAATCTGAGGGGGTTGCGATGGGGAGGTTCCCTTGTCAGTACTCCCTGCCTCCATTTGTATGGTGCGTCCGCCTCTAGTCACAACTAGCGGTCAATTTCGCATCAGACGCGGATGTCTGGATATTTGTGAGCAGACAGTATATTACGAAATAGATTCTACGACTATGCACTGACGTCAGATGTTTGCGACACATGAAGATTTGCACCCGACAGGGATTCGAATCCGGATTTCGTGCTTACCGCAAGCGATCGCTTTAACAATTCCGCGCTAGCCGAGCACGCCTCCAGGACCGATCTAAATTCTGTACGTCACGCAGTCAGGACACCTGGGCTCACACAGTTCATGATTCCCGTACAGGGAGACAAATATAACATCATTTTGGCGAGTCGAGGCATCGATATTTTACTGATGGTTATAACGTCCGTGTTAATACAGTGCCCGCATCTTCACAATGAAATGTCCTTTATTACTTCAAGAACGGCTCCGGGCCAGACGTCCGTTTGCGTGCATTCCACTGAACACAAATCGCCGCTATTTGCGACTTTAGTGTTGTCAAGCGAGAGCTCATTGGAGGGCAAGGTGCAGGCCTGTTGTGTCTTGTGATGAAAAGTGATTCTGCCATGGTGACAGCAATGGCCGTTTGTTGGTTAGGAGGAGACCAGTTGAGTTCTGTAACCAACCTGTCTGCATGCTAGACACACTGGTCGTACACCTGGAGTTATGGCCTGGGGTGAGATTTCGTATGACAGCACGAGCAACGTCTTGGTTATCCCACGCGTCCTGACGGCAGATTTGTCCTTTCAGTTTGGTGACTCAACCTGCTCTGATGCCATTTATGAACAGCATTCCAGCCGGCCGCGGTGGCCGAGCGGTTCTAGGCGTTTCAGTCCGGAACCGCGTGACTGCTACGGTCGCAGGTTGGAATCCTGCCTCGGGCATGGATGTGTGTGATGTCCTTAGGTTAGTTAGGTTTAAGTAGTTCTAAGTTCTAGGGGACTGATGGCCTCCGATGTTGAGTCCCATAGTGCTCAGAGCCATCTGAACCATTTTTGAACAGCATAGCATAAGGTTTTCCAACACGACAACGCTCGATCGCCAGACCTGTCTCTGCTCAAGCACATATGGGACACCATCGGACAACAACTGCGGTGTCACCCAAAACCACCACTAAAAATCACTGTGTTGACCGACCAACTGGAAAAGGCGTGAGAGTCCATCCCACAAACTGACATGCCACACCTGGGCAACACGATACATGCACGTTTGCATGCTGGCATTCTACACTCTGGCGTTTACACCTGTCATTAATGTACCAGCATTTCACATTTACCATGACTTATCTCGCGCTCTCATTAACCTGAGAACTTGCATTGTGATTCACTTAAATATGTTACCTAGACTAACGTGTTCCCGAAATTTCGTAACTCTCATTAATTAACTTTTTGTCTTGATATTTTTATTTCTACATCTGCATACACACTGTGGCGGAGGGTACCTCGTACCATAACTAACATCTTCTCTCCCTGTTCCACTCCCAAAACAGAACGAGGGAAAAATGACCGCCTATATGCCTCTTAACGAGCCCTTATTTCTCTTATCTTATATTTGTGGTGTTTCTGCGAAATGTAAGTTGGCGGCAGTAACATTGTACTGCAGTCAGCCTCAAATGCTGATTCTCTAAATTTCCTCAGTAGCGATTCACGAAAAGAACGCCTCCTTTCCTCTAGAGACTCCCACCCGAGTTCCTGAAGCATTTCTGTAACACTCGCGTGATCATCAAACCTACCAGTAAGAAATCTAGCAGCACGCCTCTGAATTGCTTCTATGTCCTCCCTCAATCCGACCTGATAGGGATCCCAAACGCTCGAGCAGTACCCAAGAATAGGTCGTATTAGTGTTTTATAAGCGGTCTCCTTTACAGATGAACCACATCTTCCCAAAATTCTAGCAATGAAGCGAAGACGACTATCCACGTTCCCCACAACTGCCATTACATGCTTGTCCCACTTCATATCGCTCTGCAATGTTTCTCCCAAATATTTAATCGACGTGACTGTGTCAAGCGCTACACTACTAATGGAGTATTCAAACATTACGGGATTCTTTTTCCTATTCATCTGCATTAATTTACATTTATCTATATTTAGAGTTAGCTCCCATTATTTAGACCAATCACAGATCCTGTCCAAGTCATCTTTTATCCTCCAACATTCACTCAACGACGACACCTTCCCGTACACCACAGCATCATCAGCAAACAGCCGCACATTGCTATCCACCCTATCCAAAAGGTCATTTATGTAGAGAGAAAACAACAGCGGACCTACCACACTTCCCTGGGGCACTCCAGATCATACCCTCATCTCCGATGAACACTCACCATCGAGGACAACGTACTGGGTTCTATTACTTTATTTGTGTTATTGTATATCGTGGAAATCTGCTTTTAGTCGGTACGGTCGCAAGTTCGAATCCTATGGGGTGTCCTTAGGTTAGTTAAGTTTAAGTAGTTCTAAGTTCTAGGGGACTGATGGCCTCAGATGTTGAGTCCCATAGTGCTCAGAGCCATCTTTGCTTTTAGTGTTGAGGTCGTTCTGTAATGTGAACAAAACGCTGACTAACGAATTGTCTCTAATTTGAGGGGAAAAGGGTTTTCACTCGGCGCTGCACGGAAAGTGAGAAACGGACGTAACGGCTGGCAACCCCAAAGACGCGTCCGCTAATTACGGCTGTGTGGGCTGGCAGGCCAGGTCAGTGGTGGGAACGCACGCAACCGGTGGCGGTGGGCGGCGCGAGTTATGGGGAGCGCTAATGGGCTGTTTTCTTTGCTGCCGCGGTGCAAACGAGAGCCGGGAAAAGTGAGCGGCAGCCGGGAATGCGGTTGGCTGCCACGCCCCGGCCTTGTTTGACGTTCCCAGAGAGATCTGTTTGCAAGGCGCCTCTTCCCTGACCCGCTGTTAACACTGTTGACCCCGAAGGCAGCGCATTTGTACAGGGACTGTCACTTCCGACTGACAGCGCCAGTCGAGAAAGCGGCGGCGCAGCTTCCAGATGGCAGGTTAGTGTACAGACGGGTCACTGGCTTGTGAAGTGAGGCCGCAGTGTGGCGTGCCGTCGACATCCAGGTCACTGACGACAATGCACTAGCTCACAAGGGGAGGCGACGACGTTTGGAACGCGGATTTACCGCAAACTTCGTACACTCGTAGTACTCCATGAGGACAACAAAATGTGTAAGCAGTAGCGCGTACGTCTCAAGCGTTATTGAGAAAATCTCAAGATTCCTCACACACAAAGAAAGAAAATATGTTATGTGGACATGTGTCCGGAAACGCTTACTTTTCATGTTAGAGCTCATTTTATTACTTCTCTTCAAATCACGTTAATCATGGAATGGAAACACACAGCAACAGAACGTACCAGCGTGACTTCAAACACTTTGTTACAGGAAATGTTCAAAATGTCGTCCGTTAGCGAGGATACATGCATCCACCCTCCGTCGCATGGAATCCCTGATGCGCTGATGCAGCCCTGGAGAACGGCGTATTGTATCACAGCCGTCCACAATACGAGCACGAAGAGTGTTTACATTTGGTACCGGGGTTGCGTAGACAAGAGCTTTCAAATGCCCCCATAAATGAAAGTCAAGAGGGTTGAGGTCAGGAGAGCGTGGAGGCCATGGAATTGGTCCGCCTCTACCGATCCATCGGTCACCGAATCTGTTGTTGAGAAGCGTACGAACACTTCGACTGAAATGTGCCGGAGCTCCATCGTGCATGAACCACATGTTGTGTCGTACTTGTAAAGGCACATGTTCTAGCAGCACAGGTAGAGTATCCCGTATGAAATCATGATAACGTGCTCCATTGAGCGTAGGTGGAAGAACATGGGATCAAATCAAGACATCACCTACAATGCCTGCCCAAACGTTCACAGAAAATCTGTGTTGATGACGTCATTACACAATTGTGTTCGGGTTCTCGTCAGCCCACACATGTTGATCGTGAAAATTTACAATTTGATCACGTTGGAGTACATACTGACGAAACTAAAATGAGCTCTAACATGGAAATTAAGCGTTTCCGGACACATGTCCACACAACATCTTTTCTTTATTTGTGTGTGAGGAATGTTTCCTGAAAGTTTGGCCGTACCTTTTTGTTTTAATATATATATATATATATATATATATATATATATATATATATATGTTGTTGTTGTGGTCTTCAGTCCTGAGACTGGTTTGATGCAGCTCTCCATGCTACTCTATCCTGTGCAAGCTTCTTCATCTCCCAGTACCTACTGCAACCTACATCCTTCTGAATCTGCTTAGTGTATTGATCTCTTGGTCTCCCTCTACGATTTTTACCCTCCACGCTGCCCTCCAATGCTAAATTTGTGATCCCTTGATGCCTCAAAACATGTCCTACCAACCGATCCCTTCTTCTAGTCAAGTTGTGCCACAAACTTCTCTTCTCCCCAATCCTATTCAATACCTCCACATTAGTTACGTGATCTACCCACCTTATCTTCAGCATTCTTCTGTAGCACCACATTTCGGAAGCTTCTATTCTCTTCTTGTCCAAACTGGTTATCGTCCATGTTTCACTTCCATACATGGCTACACTCCATACAAATACTTTCAGAATCGACTTCCTGACAATTAAATCTATACTCGGTGTTAGCCAATTTCTCTTCTTCAGAAACGATTTCCTTGCCATTGCCAGTCTACATTTTATATCCTCTCTACATCGACCATCATCTGTTATTGTACTCCCTAAATAGCAAAACTCCTTTACTACTTTAAGTGTCTCATTACCTAATCTAATCCCCTCAGCATCACCCGATTTAATTTGACTACATTCCATTATCCTCGTTTTGCTTTTGTTGATGTTTATTAGAACAAAATATATATATATATATATATATGAACACGCTGAGCAACCGTGCTGGCATCGCTGGGCTGCAGCCGCTTCATGGTTAAAATGGCCACGCGCAGATATATATATATGTTCGGTCAGAGGGTTAACAAAATGGCTCTGAGCACTATGGGACTTAAAACATCTATGGTCATCAGTCCCCTAGAACTTAGAACTACTTAAACCTAACTAACCTAAGGACATCACACAACACCCAGTCATCACGAGGCAGAGAAAATTCCTGACCCCGCCGGGAATCGAACCCAGGAACCCGGGCGTGGGAAGCGAGAACGCTGCCGCACCACCACGAGATGCGGACAGAGGGTTAACAGCCCTCTGTGATAAAAAAAAGAAAACTGAGTTCATGGATCAATGACGAACTTAAACGGATGTCTTACGACGTCCGCTACGAGCATATGCAACGAACGTAAACGAATAAAATGAGAATAAAAAAAAGGTCAAAGCGTTAGCTACCCTTTATAATAAAAAAGCTGACCGAACGGATCATCGACAAACTGAACGGGTGTCATCGGACGTCCGCGCTGAACAAATTGAACGAACAATAGAGAACAATTTTTTTTTTTTTAAGTTCAAAAATGGTTCAAATGGTTCTGAGCACTATGGGACTTAACTTATGAGGTCATCAGTCACCTAGAACTTAGAACAACTTAAGCTAACTAACCTAAGGACATCACACACAGCCATGCCCGAGGCAGGATTCGAACCTGCGACCGTAGCGGTCGCTCAGTTCCAGACTGTAGCGCCTAGAACCGCTCGGCCACCTTTTTTAAGTGTTTGGCGTTCAAGCAGCTGGATCGAGTTGCGTTCATCAGTTTTTTTTTTTATTTTCAACACGGTCATTTTCTTTATTATTTATATTACCACTGATATAATGGGGAAAGTACGCGTAATCGGATAAAATTTTATTAAATTTACGCTGTTATTTGTCAGTCTACTAACTTTTATTATCACAAATAATGTAATATTCATAACTATCGACTAGTAAACGACCAAATGCATAAAGGTATACTGAAAATGTATGCTTCTCCGTGATTTGAGAAATCCCTTATACCTGGAAGGAGCCCGAAACGACTTGTCACCTCCAAGTTTTGACCGGCACAGACGGCTTTCGAAAGATGTACAATTAATCTTCGCTTTCGACATTACAAGTTGCAGGATGGTATTTTTCGTAAAAACATGGAAAACATAAAGTTAAACGGCACCAGCTCCATTGAATAAATGCTATGTTTCCGCATACGCAAGTTCTTTTGACGTTTTCTGTGGAAAAACAAACCTCGTTAACGTTTTCAAAAACCTCTCTTTCAGACGATAGTTTGCAAGCAAACCATGCATAACGCAGTATCTCCTTAAAAATCGGCGCTGATAATTGGTTATGCAGTATCGAGTGTATTTTAATAGCATATTAAAAAAAAAGTTTTGATCTATATTGTTCGCTGAATTTGTTCAAGCCGGACATCCGATGGGACCCGCTCAGTTTGTTCGTTCATCTGTTCGCTCAGTTTTTTATTAGAAAGGGAACGCACTGACCGAACACGCTGAGCTACCGTGCCGTCACCACTCGGCCGCAGTCGCTTCACGGTTAAAAATGGCCACGCACAGATATACCGGGTGATCAAAAAGTCAGTATAAATTGGAAAACTGAATAAATCACGGAATAAGGCAGATAGAGACGTACAAATTGACACACATGCTTGGAATGACATGGGGTTTTATTAGAACCAAAAAAATACAAACGTTCAAAAAATGTCCGCCACATGGCGCTTCATCTGATCAGAATAGCAATAATTAGAATAACAAAGTAAGACAAAGCAACGATGATGTTCTTTACAGGAAATGCTCAATATGTCCACCATCATTCCTCAACAATAGCTGTAGGCGAGGAATAATGTTGTGAACAGCACTGTAAAGCATGTCCGGAGTTATGGTGAGGCATTGGCGTCGGATGTTGTCTTTCAGCATCCCTAGAGAAGTCGGTCGATCACGATACACTTCAGGTAACCCCAAAGCCAATAATCGCACGGACTGAGGTCTGGGGACCTGGGAGGCCAAGCATGACGAAAGTGGCGGCTGAGCACACGATCATCACCAAACAACGCGCGTAAGAGATCTTTCACGCGTCTAGCAATATTTTTTTTTTTTTGTTCTAATAAAACCCTATGTCATTCCAAGCATGTGTGTCAATTTTTACCTCTCTATCTACATTATTCCATGGTTTATTAAGTTTTCAAATTTATACTGGCTTTGTGATCACCTGGTATATTCGACGACCGAAATTATCTTGCGACTGTCTTAGTAACGCTTGAAAAGTACGCGCTACTGCTAAGACATTTTGTTGTCCTCATGGAATACTACGACTGTACGAAGTTTATAGTAAATCCGCGTTCCAAACGTTGTGGCCTGCCCTTGTCAGTCGCTCACGGATAGAAAAGGAAATTTGAAACTTCCCCTTTTTGTATGTAAAGAATGGCAGTGTTCGGAAAACTCTTACGTTATTTGATTTTCAAACAGCTGATCAAAACTGAACGTAATCAGACAGATCTCTCTTTACTTATTCTGATCATCACTAAACTGACACACAATACTTTTTAGCGCAACGCAATCTGACTTTCAATAATCCCTACAAAAGAATGGCCCCGACTAACAATAACCTATACCTTTCACGAATCACTTACCTCACAAAAACCTTCGTTAGTCGAACAACTGCAATACAGCTAGCGCCAATATTGCCAGCTAAATAAAAGATTCTCACTACTGAAGGCACTAACTACTGATAGGTATAGTTAGCAAGTGAAAGATTTTGACAGAGAACAAACGATGTATTTACCTTAATAGTCGTCAAAAGTCACTATATATATATCAGTTGATGACATTCAGTCTTACAAATTTACTGTCTCTGATGGACACACGTCCAGATCGTCCGCTCTCAAAACTCTTGTCATCTGTCTCCCCACATCCACCACTGCTGGCGGCTCACCTCGAACTGCGCAATGCTACGCGCTGTTCCCATCCAACTGCCCAACACTACACTAGCGAATATTCCAACAATGCCAACTAGCCACCGACTGCACACAGCGCAGTCAGCGATTTTCATACAGAACGCTACGTGGCGTTACCAACATAAAAACCTAAATAGCCTACTTACAAATTGATCGCTGAGTTATTTAACGTCTTCAGGCGTTGTGTAACATGTACAATGAGGTGACAAAAGTCATTGGCTGCCGCTACGCACTTATGCAGATGGGGGTAGTATTCCATATACAGTGCATAGGTGCAGGTCTCATTTGTACTGATGTGATTCATGTGAAAAGTTTTCCATCACGATTACGGCCGCACGACGGGAATTAGCAAAATTTGAATGGTAGTTGGATCATGGGACACTTCTTTTCCGAAATCGTTAGAGAACTCAGTACACCGAGATCCTCAGTGTCAACAGTGTGCTGAGAATACAAAATTTGAGGCATTATCTGCCACCACGTACAACGTAGTAGCCGACGGCCTTCACTTAACGACCGAGATCAGCGGCGTTCACGTATAATTGTCGATGCTAGCATACAAGCGTGAAATAAACGCAGAAATCAATGTGGGACGTATGACGAACGCATCAGTGCTGCGAAATGTGGCGTTAAAGGGCTATGGCAGCAGACGACCCAAGGCAGTGCCTTTGCTAACAGCACTTGTCCTGGGCTCGTGACCATATCGGTTGTACCCTATACGACTGGAAACCCGTGACCTGGTTGGATGAGTTCCGATTTCAGGCCCGATGAAGCCATGGGTCCAAATTGTAAACAAGGCTCTGTGCAAGCTGCTGGTGTTTCCCTAAAGTTGTTGGTTGTGTTTACATTGACTGGTTGGTTGAAATGGCTCTGAGCACTATGGGACTTAACTTCTGAGGTCATCAGTCCCCTAGAACTACTTAAACCTAACTAACCTAAGGACATCACACACATCCACGACCGAGGTAGGATTAGAACTTGCGATCGTAGCGGTCGCGCGGTTCCAGACCGTAGCGCCTAGAACCGCTCGGCCACACCGGCCGGCTGCCGATACACGAAATGAGATCCAATAGATACATCATATAGAGGATAACGTAGTTTGGCTGCTTGAGGTGGGGGGTAGAATACCGTTAACACGAAACGCTCTGGAACGCTGTTGGAGGCATTATGTCTTTGTACGATAAGGCTCACCCATCGGATTCTGTAGAAGCGACTTAATACACTTGTGAGATTTAAGTGGGAAACAATATCCGCCCCGCAGCCTATTCCTTTGTAGAACAGCATTAACGTTTTTGTTGTTGCGGAAAAGAGGGGGACTCTGGACCTCTGTAGTAACATGTTAGTACTGTTGTATGACTGTTTTTCCTCCGTGTATACGACTGCGGTTTCGTCAGTGTCTTAAGGGTACTGGTCCTCGCATCATTAAATGGGATAAAAGTCTTCACGGCTGAGGATATTACCACACATATACGCCGTCTATAACACGCCTGTGGTTTCGACAGCGGCTTGGCAATCTCTGCGTTTAACGGAACGAGTGCCTTAACGTCTAGGGATATAACCATTCATACGCCTTGTCTATAATACTTTTCGACGACTGTCTCGTTTTTAAACGACTGCTCTACTAGTTAAAAGAATGCCAAATTACTAAAGAAACTACTGGTGATCTAGCAGAATCCACTGTGCAGGTACGAGTTATCAGTATTCGCGGAAGCTGCCCACTGTATTAGCTGCAAATAGTTTCAGTTGATTTACCAGCTTGTGAACTATTATGTGCTGTTATCTACTGATACCTTATATAAGAATCAGAAAGAGCTTACGTTATTTCCTTTCCGGACCTACTGACCATAAGAGCAGAATTCCTCGAAAGTAAGTGATATGTGGACATTTGCCATTCAAAAACAAAATAAAAGACGTTTTTCCGGCCCATAATAGATGCACCTGCTAACGTCCACATGGCAGAAGTCTACGAAGTTACATGCGGCTGTAACAAAGTGTATACGTGTTAAACTAGAAAGACAGTATAAGAACTTAAAGTGCTCGAAAGCCGTACGCAAATAAAACGAAGTGTCAAATCCGTACGAGTGGTAGCCAAAGACTACAACATTTACAAAACAAACGTCGGAGAAGCGATTGAGAAGTCGAAGAACTAAAGTAATTTAATTACACATGACGGGTACAGGCTTCCAATTTCGTGGCTTGCACCCATCAAAAAGGGAAATACCCAGCCACCGTGTACGAGGAACACAAACAACTACCAGAAAGCCTCATATGCGGCACTGCAAGAATATTTTGCAAAGATTCCCCCCTCTCTTCCTCTACCTGTTTCCCTACCTAACCAATAAGATGGCCCGCCAGTAGCAGCAAGAACAATTTCATCCAGTAACATCCTCTTCTTCAGAATAAGCGAGGTGAGATTGGTTTTTGACAGCTAACCAGGGGCATAAAAATAAAATTACAGCAGTAAGTTGAAACATCGATTATGTAACAGGAAATTGAAGAGGAATATGACGCGATCTAACACCCAAGACGATTTTAGATTCAACGGGAAACTATCCCAGTAGTGGTTTTGGAAAAGGAACGACTGTTATTCAACGTCCTGTAGACGTCTATGTTATTACTGAACGTAGTGGTAACGGATAAAGGTGGAAAAGAACTCGGCACACCATAATGACATGTGTATAAAGATTAAAAACCTTGGAAAGCAGTGTTCAAAACTGTATTGTTTCTGAATACAAGGCAAGGATATCAACGACTTCGTCTTGAAACTCAAAGCAGAAAGAATTCATGAATATCGAGGCCAACAACCGGTTTTCCAAAATCTGATTTTTTAAAAACTTTTCTTCATTGTGTTTCATCCCACACAAGGGTGGTACTTGGCTGTCACTAGTACAAGTGCTTTTTCGGAAAGATTTAGTTTTATAATCAGGACATGAGTTACGTAATAGTCTTTGTTTTTCACGTGAAACGTAGATAGTGTAGTTTGAGTTTTAACAAAATGACGAACCCGATTTTTGATGATGTAAAAATATTGGTACTTTGTGTTGATTTTCTGATTTTATGACGATGATGATTTTGTGTGTGAAGGGACTCGAGAGGCGAGAAATTAAACAGTGTCGGTGACTGGTGAAAGGTAGTATCGGATTTAATGCTGGCACTTCCTGAGAAAGTCACAAGAGAATCATGAACTAAACTGTAAGAAGAAGAGATGTGGCAAGAGGTTGACGAGTGCCTTCTGAGGTGGAAGGATTGGTGTGTCTCTACACAGACTCCCTGGGCAGACACAGACAGTTCTAAATCAAAAGCTCGATAAAATTTCTTAGAACACTGTTCCAGGGAAAACATCGATCTTTATAATGTTACCAGCTTAGCGCCCGCTGCTTCGCTCGCGTAGACTGTATGGTCTGCAATGGCTTCTTTGTTTTTCTTCAATGGAACACCTGTTAAAGTTTTCACGCTAATTAACGCCATAGAAGCATGGTCTTTTCCGAATGTACTTCTGACCAAAAAGCAATTGTGGTAGCTGGAGTCGAAGGTTTTTGTTAATATGCCTTTTGCGTTCTTGTAGAGATTTCCAAAGAAACTTTCATCCGCTGTCACACACACACACACACACACACACACACACACATATATATATATATATATATATATATATATATATATATATATCTGTGTGTGTGTGATAGCGGATGAAAGCTATCATATGTGTGTGTGTGTGTGTGTGTGTGTGTGTGTGTGTGTGTGTGTGTGTGTGTGTGATAGCGGATGAAAGCTTCTTTGGAAATCTCTACAAGAACGCAAAAGGCATGCATATATATAACCTAGAAGTGAAATACCAATTTTCATAGATTTCTTTTTTTTAATCCAACATCTAACTAGATATTATCTTAAAAAATTTTATCCCCTATTTCACGCCCCTAGTGGTTGAATTTCCAAAAATTTTGAAACTTTTGTTATTTCTATTATTATTATTATTTGTACTCGAGAAGTCAAATACCAATTTTCAGGGACGTAGCTTTGAAAATGCTTCAGTAGTTCTTTCGTAAAGGTTTATTTAAAAATATACCTACTATTCCACCCCTACAGTTATTAAATTTCCAAAAATTCTGAAACATGTATTTATTTATTTCTGACTGAGAAACTAATAACAATTTTTGTAGGTCTAGCTTCAAAACTGCCTTAATAGCGATATTTTTCAATAAAAAAACTGTCATCTCCCATTTCATCCCCTTAGCGATGCAATATCGAAAAATCCCTTCTTAAATGACGCCTACAGTATTTCAAACTCCTATCCTTAGTGATTTGGGCTGTGCGATGATGGTCAGTGAGCGAGACAGTCAGTCGGGACATTGCCTTTTATATATGGAGATAACTTATTCAGTATACAGAGTCGTGATCGCATTTTTAATTTTGATTTTGATTTTTAGATAAGTGGTTTCGATCTTCTAAGGGATCATCTTCAGATCTTACGTTCCTTGATGGCCATAGGAACCGTTGGCGTGGAGCAGGTCCATTTCATTTTTAAATAAATGACTTCGATCTTCTAAGAGATCATCTTCAGATCTTACGTTCCTTGATGACTATAGGAACCGTTGGCGTGGAGTGGGTCTACGCCTGCACAGAAGGACCTGCTCCACACCAACGGGTCCTACAGTCATCAAGGAATGTAAGATCTGAAGATGATCTCTTAGAAGATCGAAACCGGTCACCCTAAAAATAAAAATAAACAATTTAAAGCGGTCACGACTGTGCGTACTGAAACAAGTTACAAAAGCTCAGTCTCTGTTGCCTCGGCCACAAACACAAGACGAGACTGAACCCCTAGCAGCCTCGCCAGTACAACACGGACTCACGGCGGCCGGCGGCATTACTAACACGTTTGCCGTCCAGCGAACGGTGTCGTTCTGGCGGGATACGGGTTTGTCTCTCGCCGGGGGGCACCGGATGCTGCACCCACTAATCCCACGCATCAGCGCTGAATGAGGAGCGGAGAAATCGGAACGGCCACCCGCCAGGCTGGTTTCCACCGGGCGCCCAGGGAAGCTGCCGCTGGTGACGTCACGCGAGTGAAACCGCGGCAGGCGCCTCCTGTGACTGCGCCAACCGCCCCGCGGCACTTCTAATGGACACACTGACTCTTCGGTTATGATGATATCTACCACTCGACATGCATCGTCCACGATATGACGTACGCCTTGTCTTCATTTATTTATTAGTCCACCGTCTTTTTTCTGAACATGGCCGCACGGTCTCGGGCGTCTTGTCCCGGTCCGCGCCGCTCCCCCCCCCCCCCCCCCCCCCCCCTGTCGTGGGTTCGAGTCCTCCCTCGAGCATGGGTCTGTGTGTTGTCCATAGTGTAAGTTAGTTTAAGTTAGATTCAGTAGTTTGTAAGCTTAAGGACCGATCACCTAACCTTACCACAAAAATAGTTCAAATGGCTCTGAGCACTGTGGAACGTAACATCTGAGTTCATCAGTCCTCTAGAACTCAGAACTACTTAAACCTAACTAACATAAGGACATCACACACATCCATGCCCGAGGCAGGATTCGTACCTGCGACCGTAGCGGCCGCGCGGTTCCAGACTGAAGCGCCTAGAACCGCACGGCCACACCGGCCCTTACCACAAATTTTACAAATTTTTCTGAATATGAAAACCTGTAATTTCTTAATTTACAGTTGGTTCAGGCAAAGAAAGTGATCGACAGTTAAGCCGTCCTCGCAAGGGACTAGTTAGCTAACGTTGACGTGGAACCTTACGAGTTTGGTGACGTCACTGCCTGTCATTTCCCGTTGGCGAACCATTGCCTCGCCTGAAGCACGAAATAAGTTCTGCGATATTTCGGCAATGTGCTACGAAAGTTTAAACCAACAAGAAGCGAGAGTGGTTTTACGTCACAAGCAGATCTTGCGAAACGCCATATTGCATTTGTCGTTATCTGTAGAAGTTCATAATTGCTGAGTTTTGTATTATAACTTACACCCTATGAAGATATATTGTTTCTAAGCACCAGCACACTACGCACCTCTCGAAAATGCGTCGTTATTGATACGATTTATTGTCAGTAGTTAAAGGATTTCGTATTTAGTTATTTTCATGTTATAAGTCGAGTGTTGTTGAAGTGCACCTTTTTAAGGCATCGGCACAATCAAGATTTGTTATAATTAAGTCTCAGTTAATAACATACACTATGTGATCAAAAGTATCCGGACACCTGGCTGATAATGACTTACAAGATCTTGGCTCCCTCCGTCGGTAATACTGCAATTCAGCGTCCGCCCCAGTAGCTGAGTGGTCAGCGTGACGGATTGCCGTCCTCTGGGCCCGGGTTCGATTCCCGGCTGGGTCGGTGTTTTCTCCGCTCAGGGACTGGGTGTTGTGTTGTGTTCATCATCATTTCATCCCCATCCGGCGTGCAGGTCGCCCAATGTGCCGCCGAATGTAATAAGACCTGCGATATGGCGGCCGGACCTGCCCCGCGGGGGGCCTCCCGGCCAATGACGCCAAACGCTCATTTCCATTTTCCACTGCAATTCAGCATGGTGCTGGTCCATCCTTAGCCTTGGCGACAGCTTTCACTCTCGCAGGCACACGTTCAGTCAGGTGCTGGAAGGTTTCTTGAGAAATGGAAGCCCATTCTTCACGGAGTGCTGCATTGAGGCCTGGCACGAAGTCGGCTTTCCAAAACATCCCAAAGGGGTTCTATACGATTCAGGTCAGGCCACTACAGGGATGTTATTGTCGTGGAACCACTCCGCCACAGGCCGTGCATTATGAACAGGTGCTCGGTCGTGTTGAAAGATACAATCGCCATTCCCAAATTGCTCAACAGTGGAAAGCAACAAGGTGCTTAAAACATCAATGTAGGCCTGTGCTGTGGTAGTGACACGTAAAACAACAAGGGGTGCAGGCCCCCTCCATGAAAAACATGATCACACCGTAACACCAACACCTCCGAATTTTACTGTTGACCCTACACACGCTGGCAGATGACGTTCAGCGGGCATACGTTATACACACACCCTGCCATCCGATCGCCACATTGTGTACCGTGATTCGTCACTCCACACAACGTTTTTCCACTGTTCAATCGTCCAGTGTTTACGCTCCTTACACCAAGCGAGGCATCGTTTGGCATTTACCGGCGTCATGTGTGGCTTATGAGCAGCCGCTCGACCATGAAATCCAAGTTTTCTCCCCTCCCGTCTAACTGTCGTAGTACTTGCAGTGGATCCTGATGCAGTTTGGCATTCCTGTTTGATGGTCTGGATAGATGTCTGCCTATTACACTTTACGACCCTCTTCAAATGTCGTCGATCTCTGTCAGCAGACGAGGTCGGCCTGTACGCTTTTGTGCTGTACGTGTCCCTTCACGTTTCCACTTCACTATCACATCGGAAACAGTGGACCGAGGGTTGTCTAGAAATGTGGATATCTCGCTTACCGACATATGACACAAGTGACATCCAATCAACTGACCACGTTGAAAGTCCGTGAGTTCCGCGGAGCGCCCCATTCTGCTTTCTCTACTGACTACTGAGGTCGCTGATATGGCGTACCTGGCAGTAGGTGGCACCACGATGCACGTAATATGAAAAACGTGTGTTTTTGGGGGTCTCCGGGTACTTTTGTTCACATAGTGTATCGGTGATCAAAGCCTTTAGAAGACCTTACCGGGATAATTATTGATTTGTAATTTCTGTTACCAGTCACTTTATTATTTTATGTTTAATCTAACACAACACAACGCGTTTCGAACATGTTCTGTTCATCTTCAGGCGTTTATACATACATACAGAGAAATGTTATTTAAAAAGAAACAGTCTTAAACTAGATTAATCTAGAACTCTTTGTCCATTTTCATGCATAATACAAAGCATGGAGATAACATTCTTAATGAAATAACCGAATTCAAAAACTCAAAATTCTTCAACAGTCTTAAGCCAGTTCTAACTCAATAGATTCGAGATATGTCAGTGTAAATAACTGACTACAAATCTGTCAATACCAAGAATATCGATACAAAACCGCCATCTTGTGTTGTGTGCACAACGTCGAAGCAATTTGTGCAGTGAATTAGGTTGGCAATCAGTGACGAAATACAATGTGCAATAGTGTAATGTCAATCAACAGCTCCGCCATTACACCAGTGATGCAAGTGAAGCACCAAGATGATGAAATTGTAAGCGATCAACTTTCAGTATCATACACAATCAACCACAAGGAAGACACTGCCCCCCTCCCCCCCCCCCCCAAATGCCACACCAGCCGCTACAGTAACAAACAATGGACAAAGAGCTCTAGATTAATCTAGTTTAAGACTGTCTCTTTTTAAGTAACATTTCTCTATATGTATGTATGTATGTATAAACGCCTGAAGATGAACAGAACATGTTCGAAACGCGTTTTGTTATGTTAGATTAAACATAAAATAAAAAAGTGACTGTTAGCAGAAATTAGAAATCAATAATTAAGTTTCTAACATTAGTCAAAAGCATAGCATACACATAAGGATAGTTGCGAACGTTAGCACGTCGCTTCCGAAATTCGGGGAGCAGCACCAACTCGAGATTGAATCCGCTCGGCGGACTGACGACGAGGCCTGAGTGTTGACCGAACTGGACGTGGTTTCTAGGCGGTTTTACACATCCGACTAGGTGGATACCGGGCTTGTACCGACATACCACCTCAGTAACACTATTAGCAAACATTTCGGAAGCGTTCTCACACTTTCACAAGGGGTGGTATCTCAGCCGTGTACAGATGACAAAAAAAGAAAACATGCATGTCGTTGACAATAGGCAAAGAAAGCAACAGCCTTTCATGGAGAATACAGCGGAACATGTGCAGAGATATTCGAAAATGATTAACTTTTCTCTCAAGTGAGCGGTGCAGTGCAACATTGCAGGAATAGTAATTCTGTTCAGCAGTATGTGCGTAACAGGTATACAGAGATGAAAGGCTTTATAAAGATCGAAATAAAAAGCCTCTTTTCTGGTTCAATTTGCCCTGTCGTCCGCATTTGCTTCATTCCTACTGAAGGTAGAGCACAAGATATTGGAGAGTGTAAGGGGATGTGTTCTTCGTTTCGATATCACGGCAGATATTCGTGAAACTTATTTCTACAAATACGCACCATGACGTACAGTAATGGACAGACTGATGATTTCTGCATTTGAAATACTCAGCTGTACCTTTCATTCGGTAGAAGTAGAACAAGAAATCACTATAAAAACGCGAAGTGGAGCTTTCCAAGGAGTGAAATAGGTGTAACTGAAACGCAGCGGCAAGTAGCTGCTGCGGTTTGCATTACAACCGCAAAAAAATATCGGAAAAGAAATACCGGCTCGGTTCCGCGATTCCCTGCGGTGAAACTCGGCCATGGTGGCAGTGTCACCGTGGCAGTTCGCATTGAAACAAGCGACCTTGTTTTCTACACGTCTAGCACGAGTACAGCAACTACAGAAACATCTGCTACGTGAAGTGTGCGTTCGTGAGGAGTGCGGATGAAATCCCCGTCTGACCATTTAGGGTTAGGTTTTCCGCTTCTTCCGTTAACTGACTATGTCGAATGCCTAGATGGATCCTCTGCAAAGGAGAAGTCCGATTTCCTTTGCCATCCTTGGTCTACCAAACTTCTAATGACCTCAGACGATCATTTTACGAGTGTAAGTCAATTATTATCCCAATTTTTGTTTATTTTGGTTGTATTGTCGTTTTACGTTGATGACGCATGCTTTATTTATTTGTTGTTATATCTTTGCCATTTTTAAGCTGCTAAGTCAGTATCGTAATCGCTGCGGTGCTGTTTATCATGGCTTCTCTGCTGTCTATTTGCACCAAAGAAGAGAAACGTTCAGTGATCCGTTTTTTGTGGCCGGAAGGCGTAACAGGGACCGAAATTCATCGAAGACCTTTCGGTACAGTACGGGAACAGTGTTTTGCCACAACGGAGTGTCTACGAATGGATTGAAAAATTCCGAAATGTTCGCACAAGTGTTACGCACGATGAAGGAGTCGGACGAGCGTTCACATGAAATGATTCTCTTAGACAGACGATTAACTACTGAGGAAGTGCCACATCGTCCACAATTTAGTCACGGTTCTGCCCACTAAATCATCCACAACAAACTTGGGTTTCATAAACTGTGTGCAAGATGGGTGCATGGGGGCTTAATTGAATATTATGCAAATATTTTTAATTTTAGTCGCTGTCTGTCCGGTTACGAGGTCTCGTAACCGGTTGGCCCTGACTAGTATTTGTACGCAATCTGACTGCATAGAATAACAACAAAGGATGAAAGGAAATTTCCGTTACCACACTTAATTAATTAAGTCCCCAGCAACTATAAAAGCTACGAAACAAAAACTACGAATAACAAAGCACAAGTGTAAGTGTTCTGTGTGTGGAAGTGTGATTCAACGTACACATCTGGCACGGTTCTTCCTCAATAAGACAAGATATTTTAAATACCATTTACACTGAATTAATTAAATAAAACTGAAATACTATAACTGCACATAGAAACCCGAATTACAGTCTAATACATGAACACAAGCCAGATGCTTTGTTGACTGAACCTGTGACCAAGAGGCATTGTTAGTTAGGAAATTTTTAAAAAAAAAATAGAAAAATGTTTTTTACCTTCATATATATTGGCCAAAAATACACTCTGATCATTATAACATCTCCATTCGAACAACATCTGGTGTCTAGCCCATCAAAACAACTGCACACGACATGGCCTCAAATAGTACAGCTATCAACACCCTCTCAGCAAAACACTAACCATCACAACATCTGAACAAGCACTGCCAGTGGAGGCGGCGGAATAAAACTCTTTGGCGCGATCTCTGGCGCTGTGACTCAGAGTAGCCACCTTTCATGGGTTCCAAAACAACTGACACAGTTGCATAAACAAACGCCGTTGGACATCTGCAAAAAACATTTGGATCGCTATGGTAACGAAGGGGACAACTTCTTAGACTGGATCATTACTGGTGACGAAACATGGATCCAGCATTACGAGCCGGAGAGTAAACGGCAGAGTATGGAATGGAAACATCCAAATTCGCCGTGCAAGAGAAAGTTGTAGACCCAGCCGTCTGCAGCAAAACTGATGCTTATGGTTTTTTGGGACGCACAAGGTCCAGTACTGGAACATTATGGGGAAAGGGGCACAACAATAAACAGCGTACGTTACAGTGAGATGCTTACTGCCAGGCTAGAGCCTGCAATTCGAAGCAAACGCCGAGGATTGCTGTCAAAAGGTGACGTGTTGTTGCTCGACAATGTCCATCCGCATACTGCTGCCCACGCTGCTGAAACGCTCCAGAAACTCAGTGAAGTAGTGGATCACTGGGGGGGGGGGGGGCGTCTGGTACAGGTCATCTCATGCCAGACAAGTAGACATTGCTCTCAACGAAACCTGCAGGTTGATCACAGGTTGCTTAAGACCTACCCCAACTGATAAGCTCTACTGCCTGGCTGGAATAGCGCCACCATGGGTACGCAGAACAGTGGCTGCCAACAAGGAGAGACTAAAAGTGGAACAGGACAGTGCCCATCCACTGCACGGACATAGTCCACAACAGCAACGGCTGAGATCGCGAAAGAGCTTCCTGAGAACATCCGAGAAGCTCACCATTTCACCAGAGAAGGCGAGGATGAAGTTATGGAAGAAGTCGACGTCTCACCTGCAGACGCCAGAAGCTGCAGAACTACCACCTGGACACAACGAGAGCTGGCTGGTGTGGAAATCTGTAAACAGATTACGATCAGGAGTTGGACGATCCAGAGACAACCTGAAGAGATAACAGAAGATACGTCCTGTGACTGTCGACAAGAACAAACCACAAGCCACATGCTCCAGTGGCTTTTGTGCCCTACATCCTGCACGTAGACTGATCTCCTGCAAGCCACTCCACGCGCCTTGGAGGTTGCAAAGTACTGGGCACATGTAATATAAATGCAATTTGTGTGTATATATTTACTGATGTGTATGGCCACTGTAAATTTGTATGTTTCTGATTCGAGAATAAATAAACTGAAGGGGGGGGGGCGGGGGGGCGGGGAGGCGTCAAGGCATCAGTCCACCTTGTGCCACTAACATCGCCAGGTCCATAGTAACAAGACAGATCACGCGTTGAAGTGGGACAAAGGCCATAAGAATATGATGATTCAGAAGTAAAATAACGGTATTGATTTTAACTGATCGGTGTTTCACATCTTTATATTGTCTTCTTATTTCTGGTTATTCTCGTCTTCTGCCACCCACCAGCGAGGCTGGATTTAATGTGGCAGCAGAGTGGCGCGGTGTTGGCCGCCTCGTGCTGCCCGCTGCAGACTGCAGCTTCCTCGGCTGCCCCAGGGGCCGGACTGCGGCGGCGTTGCCAGTGGAGCGCGTCCCGCTGACCCCGATCTGCCCGAAGATGGTGCGTCTACCAACGCCGTCTAGAAGGCACCAAACGACGGCTCTCGTAAGCCGGTTGCAATGGGTCGACTTTTGACCACCCGGGGTAAGCGCGAACTAAGTACGTAGAAAATGCGAAATCGGCGAGACCCAGCATTTCAGCACATTTGAATGGCATTCCCAGCTGCGCTCTTACAGCCCATCACCCGGCCACGATAGGAATGCCGAACGCACGTGCACGCAAACAGGACCCACGCCGACATTTCACTGTGAGCGGGTCCGCAGCTCGTGGTCTAGTGGCTAGCGTTGCTGTCTCTGGATCACGGTTCGATTCCCGGCCGGGTTGGGAATTTTCTCCGCTGGGGGACTGCCTGTGTGTATTGTCCTCAACATTTCATCACCATTCATGAAAGTGGCGAGGTTGGACTGAGTGAAGATTGGGCATCTGTACGGGCGCTAATAACCGCGCACTTGAGCGCCCCACATACCAGACATCATCATCATCATCAACCGCGAGCGGCCGGTATAATTAAACTCTGATGACGAACAACAATATGGGACTTGTGAGTCCGCCTTGATGCAAAAGACTGGAGACAAATATCGCCATTATCGGTGGGTTCCTTTAAATCGAAAACATGCAGGAAGTAGCATAGTTACACAAACACTGCAGGTAGAGTAGATTAATAATAGAACTAACACTGCTGGAACTTAGAATGCCCATAGTGGAAGTAAAACAGTTAACATACCAAGTAACTAACTAACAAATGCTGCAGTAACTGTAATCATTAGTATAAATTAGGACCCACTAATATATTAGGTGGTGGGTTGTTCATGTATCACGTTGTTTGAAATAAAAAAATTTAAAAAAAACACACTGTAACATATTATTACGTTTTTACTCTTCGTTTTTTGAAATTTAACATATTATTACGTTTTTACTCTTCGTTTTTTGAAATTTAATTTTCTGTGGATAATTTTAAACTAGCTTATTTATTGTACGTTATGGCACGTTTTTAAGAATCTTTGTCGATGTCTGCGGCATATTTTCTGTGCTGTTTCGTTGCTGTTTTTCTCAGCGTACATCATGTCACCTGCAACTGTGAGAGCGGCTGATAGTAAACAGCTCTGATGACGAATTTGGCTTGTTACAGGTGCGAGGACGCTCCATAGGGATGGGAAGGACCGATCGATTAAAATCGATAACGGTATTGTAGTTGAGAATAACCGGTATTTCTCGGTACTTGTTTGGTATCGGTTGTAACAGGTTCTTATTTATTTCTTACTAATAATAGGGTAAAAACTGAAATAGTTAGCCATATCAGCACTGCTAAAATTTTTGTTTTTTAAATAAACCTTTCCTCAAAAACACAAGTAATTTTTATTCGTAACATTTCCACTGCCTTGAAACATTGTGCTATTACAGAAAACGGGAAAAGGGATCAGTGTTGTTTTCATAACAATACCGACAGAAACGACCAAAAACACATAAGAACTGTTGCAGCATGAGACGGTAATGTATCTGTTACCACGTGGTGTAGCCTATTAGATGGTAAGCGCATGGATTCCGTGTGCGAGATTTGCCCCATATACTCTATATGGTACTTTCTCGCTGTCGTCGTCGGAGAGTTGCATTACAGAATGGCACTATCGTTACTCTGGAAATATTTTACGAAGTGCGGTATCCGTGAAGTAAAATGTCACATTTGCCTTCAGAGACTAAGAACGGGATAAGGCACAAAAAACTTGACACATCATATAAGAATAACACTTAAAACTTAACAATTCATTCATAGTTTACATTAAAAACAGAAAGTGTCTAATCAGATGCCTGTATGTACAAAATATACCTTTATCTTTTTGTAGCTTTTGCAAACGGACAAATTAACATGAAAAATATAGTTCTTCAACCTAAGTTTTCACTCTTTAGGACTAACAAGTCGTAATGCCCAAATAATGGTATGATCATCAATTGCAACACAATCTTTGAGCAGAGTTTCAAAAAATTAAAATCAGTAGGAGAGTATTGGTGACGTTTTGTAGTATTCCGTGAAAAGCAGCGAACAGTGGACGGATTAAGGTTCCTTTTATTTGCCTATTTTAAATAATACTTTGATTCTATGTATCTTGAAACAGAGGCAGTAAAAAATTTTCTGTCTTCGTTAAATTTCTACGTTTATAAGGGAAATAATGCGAATAAAAAATCCGACAATCAGTTATTTCAGAAACCGGTTATTTTGAGCGCTTTCAACACGCAGTTTAAACTGGCGTCGAAAAATAACTGTGAAACGGAAAACCGGTTGTTTCGGCGATAACCGGTTATCCTTACGCTGCAGTTCGTCCTGGAAACATTGTCGGTGCCCAGCAACAATGCCAGTAGCCATATTGTCCGTCCAATCTGTCACAGCGAGGCCTTCTTCCACAACGCGTTCTGCGGCACTTTTATCCTCTCTGCTAAGACCGTTACCCTCCAAAATCTTGAAGCCTTCTGTCTCCTGGATGGGACCTTGTAATGAGTGTAGGCATCCACACGTACGGAAAGTATTACAGACCCACAACCTTTGAACATCCACATAAAAGTAATCCCTTTGGAAAGGCAACAGTAAGGCTTTTTGCGATGGTCGCCATGAAAGTCTTAGTAGGTCCGAAGTAACCCTACACCACTAATTCCCACACACATACTGCTAAGCTCTCACATAAAGTAAGCAAAACGATTAAGACTGCCACAATGGCATACAGAGCTGACATTAGCTACAGCTGTTTCTCATTTTCTTTGCCATGTGTAGGGAGTCTACCGCAGGAAGTTGCTTCTGTTTTTAAGAAAAGTAAAATCAGAATTTCGTTCACAACCAACGGCAATCAATAAGGCAAAATAATTCACCAAGCACACAAGCCTGAAGGCAAACGCCGTAATCCTGGAGCGTATGAAATAAAATTCAAATCCTGCCATAAAGTCTGAGTAGGTCAAACAGACACATCATTTTAAACACGTGCGAAAGAACACATGAACAGTTTCACGATTAATAAACCACAGAAATCGGCAGTAGCAACACATAAACATGAAACATTCTGCTCACTCAACACGATAGAATACTTAGAAATTGTGACTGTAATGAGCAAAGGAAAGAATATATGTAAATGAAGACCTTGAGTTTTATGTTCAGACAGTCGGATACTTTGCGCTGAAATTCACTGATCCAACCGAATGTAACAATATGTATAAGTATTTTAAAAATTTCAGGACCTTATTTATGTAAAATGTGTTCCTATGCAAAGCAGATTAGCACTTTCATTGTTATACAGCTACCAATTCAGTGTTACAATACGGTACGACGTCTTTCACAAATTATAAAGCAACTCCAATGTTTAATGTGGAAACTGTGGGCGCAACGTTTGTTGTTGTTTCAGTGGAATGTGAAAGTCACTCTGTAGTGGTTTTGGGAAATTTTACGCAAATCTACTAAGTTCTGTGATGTGAATCACAAGATAATGTGCGCACCTGAGTACAGATCACAAAAAAACACCTTCAGAACCTTAACACTACCATGTAACAACAACAGCAGTGGATGAGTGTGAAGAAGTTAAAACCTAGCACTAGAATCGCAATCACTGCATAGATATTTTACAAACTTCAACACGCAGCTGACAACTTTTTTTCGTTCTTAATTCATTAGACGGCAATGAAGTCAAAAAAACCAATAATGTTCAACAAGAAGTTCCATCAATAAGACCGTAAAATTTAGGGTAATTTTGATTCAATAAAGAAATTTATCTTAGGTTTAGCTCATAAATTCAACATTTATTCTCAGTAGTCGAAACGCATAGCGACATATATTGACGTTAGTGTTTTCTTTTGAGATATATTGATCAATTTACGTCGCTACGCGTTTCAATTATTTTTCGGAAACTTTAGTGACAGATATTATAGTGTGTCACATTTAACAAATTATTATCGCGAAAAATGATAACAGAGTTCAGAAACCCAATCGCACAACTGGAACAACAATGCATCCTGGAATCCATGGTGTAAGGAAATCTGGTAGTGTGCAGTGTTTCTTGATTTGCGAAAAGCGTTTGACTGAGCATCACACCGAAGCTTTTTATAGAAACTACGATTGTGGGAGATATCAAGCGAAATTTGTGAATAGATGAGTTGTGTGTTATCTTCGGATGAGAGGAATCGACGGATGTAGAAGTCACTTCAGATGTGCCACACTGAAGTATGTTGGAACCCTAGCTGTTCATGTGAACAATAGGGAACTGGCAACATTAATTGTAACCTCAGACATTTTGTGTCTGATTTAGTGGTTCCGTCACGTCACAGACTTTCAGGGGTGCTGCAGAAATGTATCAATTTGTGTGGTAAGGGACCGTAGCCCGGAAACGAGTGAGTCGAAAGTTATAAGCGAAACCTTTCTGATACCTCTAACAGTAGACCTCTTCTATATCAAGCTTTTTTGCTTTCCAAATTTTCCGGAGAGGTAGCATGGACCAGGACAAGAAAAAAATGTCCAGTAAACATGGTCTCTAAAAAAGTATAGCTTAAGGTCTCATCTTCGCTATGTGAAACAGCTCTTTTACTGAAGAGTTGCTCATAGGTATTAAGGTATGCATTTTGCAGCCCATGTTCACTAGACAATTTTTTCTTGTTTTGGTCCATAAGGCCTACTACCTCCTCCCAAAATATGGAAACAAAGAATTTGCAGTAGAAGAGGTCCACTGGCAGAGGTATCAGAAGGATTTTCGCTTGTTACTTTCCACTCGGTGGTTTCCGGACCAGGGTCACTTACCTCAAATTGATATAATTGCCCTTCTCTATCAACCCTGAAAGTTTGAACATCACGAAATCAGCTTTATAATAAAATACTAGTGGAAGAAGCTGCACAAGTATCCAGTCAGACCCTGATAAGATTCCAAAGTGATGCAAAGATTAATAGTTTGCTTTAAATGGACAGAAATTTAAAATTGTGTAGTTCACAAAAGTAAAAACGCCGTGTTCTATGAGTACAATATCAATGAGTCACAAATGACTGCAAATACCTAGGAGTAACAAATTTCGGGGATACGAGATAGAAAGAGCATATAGATTCAATGGTGGCAAACTTCGGTTCATTGGCAGAATATAGCGAAAATGGAAAAATTCTACAAAGGCAGCTGCTTGCAAAGCACTCGTGTTACGCGTCCTAAAATACTGCTCCAATGTGTGGGAACTGTACCCGATGGGACTATAGGGGATGTCGAACTTATGATCACAATTTGTTTGATTCACGTACAGCGTCTAGGGAATACTGAAAAAGTAGAACCGGCAACGCGTGAAGGAAGATGACAACTATGTCGAAGAAGGCTACTAACTTATTGTCAACTACCAGTTCTGAACGAGGAACCTATGAATATACGACAGCTTGCTATGTGTCACTCTCGTAGGAATCACACGGACACAGTGGGAACAATTATAACGTGCATAAGGGCTTTTAAGCAGTAATTCTTTCCACGCCCCATATGCGAATGGAACTGGGAGAAACGCTAGTATGTCGTACAATTGGCAAGTTCTTTTTGCTATGTACTTCACAGGGCTTACCAAAGTATGAATGTACAGGGTGGTTATAATAAAACTTTCGCTACTTCTGTCAGTGTAAAAGGAAAACCATTTACCGCACGGGTACCCAACTGTACAATAATTACGCTCAGGCTGTGCGCTGTGGGATTTGCCTTGTTAGTAGTGATAGTGTCATGATTTACCGTTAGGCGCCGCTACTGATATGGTGACGTAGTGTTGAAACATAAGCATCAGTGTGTATTACAGTTGCAGATAGTCAACATGGGTCTGGACAAGGTGATAAGGGCTTTCTTTATTCGTAGTTGATCAAAACAACAGCAATGGCACCACTGCCTTCCACGAGTCTCAATACATTATATGAATACCGACAAGATCCTCTTAACGCACTTGGGTTGAAGAACGTGATTGGGAATTTCAAATTAACTGGCAATTTGGGAACTGTTGCTGGGCAAGGCTGACGGCCAACTGCGCCACATATTGTTGAAGAAGTTACTGTTGCAGTTGCCTAGAATGCTGGACCCAATGTGCGGTCTTCAAGCAATGCACGAGCTGTGTCACGACAGCTGAACATTCCATGGTCCATCTGTAGTTTTTCGGGCAGCAGTAGAGCAATCTCTAGTACGGCTCCAGGCTATCGCGGATACAGATGATGGTCACATTGAGCGACATCTGTAATCTAGAACGTAAACAACATACGCGGGGTTGTTCAAATGGGTCTGAGCACTATGGAACTTAACATATATGGTCATCAGTCCCCTAGAACTACTTAAACCTAAGGACATCACACAACACCCAGTCATCACGAGGCAGAGAAAATCCGAGACCCCGCCGGGAATCGAACCCGGGAACCCGGGCGCGGGAAGCGAGAACGCTACCGCACGACCACGAGCTGCGGACACATACGCGGTTAACAAATATTACCCTCTCATGTGGAAATTAAAATATGTTTCTTTAATTGGTTTATTCGTCATTTCTCTTCCGCAAGTCCTTAGGAATGTTTCTACAAACTGTCGTTGTCCTGCGATCATTCGTTTTTCATGGGGTCATCTCAAGCAGCTAAAGCTCAATTACAACCACGCTGCAGGTGCATATGATCCACCCGGAATGAAACAGCCCCAACTTTTCAAACAGCATGCATCCAGAATACATCGATCAAATGATAACCAAAACGGGATCTTCACACGTGGTGTCCTACACTCGCATACGGAGACGTCTGTTCATTTTCTGATGCCACGACATGCAGTCAATCGTCGTTGTTCATCAGGCAACTCATTAGTTCATTCCATACATATCTAGCGAAATCATCCACTTCTTCTTCTTCTTTTTCTTCTTCTTTAGTCAATGCACATCCACTGTTGAACGACGGCCTCTTTCCCTTCATTCAGTGAAATGTGGGTAAGACAAGTATTTATTTGGGTCACTGCTTATTTTTTACTTCCGCACAGTTAAAACTAGTCCTCAGACAGTAGCGTACAGTATATTCTAATTCACAACTTGTCTGCATTAACAAAAATATGTTTAATGTTAATCTTAAATGCAATAACTTTCTATTTAGAATAAAATCAGGGTTACGTTTCCCTAGCGCACTCGGTTCTTCTATAATTGTACCTATTTTTATTTATTTTACTTAGCTACACAGCATTGCCACATTCCGCGAATACGAACCTTCGTTGCATTACGTGGAAAATGCACCTAAATGCGAATTGACACGCTCCCATTTAGCACACGGGAACACATTATGATGGTCTACTAATTCGGCTAGTTGGATCGAAATTTAACTGAATTTAATCGCATGAACAACACAAATATTACTAATTGACTTAACTGAGTCATTAGTTATATCGAATTAAATCCGGGACGTTTTGCCACCATAAATTTCCAGTAGTGAAAGTAATAAGTCATTCATTTTTGATCGTACAAGTTTATTAACGCTGACGTGATGTGTTTCGTATGGCGGGGAACCTGATTATTTATGACGTCCATGAAATCAGCAGAGAAGAGAGTAGTTGCTTTCTAAAGCAAAATAAATAGTTTTTTGAGTGTACCCTGAAAATGTGGTTAGCCTAAGAGAATGTAAGCAATATTAAAACTATCCGTGAGCTACAATTAGGTAAATCTGATGGTTACTGAGAGTTATAATCAGGTAAGATCGAGCACCACTGAGATGCTTCAGTTTTTGTATAACAATGAATGAATGTCGACAACTAGAACTTAACAGTAATTTCACTTCGGTATAACTTGTGGGACCGCATGTGTATTTAGTTACGTGTACTGATACATAAAAGATGCGAACGACGTCCCAGGTTACTTCAGTGAATATGAATATTGTGAGCAGATGCGCTTTCACTTCGCCATGGAGAAAATATTCTTTCAGCTCACAAAGTGATCTAGTCTGCTTTACAACAATGTTACCGTAATCTATTAACGAAATATTGTCTTAACGGCGTTGTAGGACTGTCTCATTATGACAACATTATCCGCCGTATTCGCTTTTATAGCGACAGCACAATGGTGTACTGCAGAAGCCTGCGTCGTTAAATGTAGCCTAGAAATATGTGATGGCTTTTATCTTCGTATACAACGCAGTAGGTGGTGCTGCTATTATATCCTGCATCCGAGGTATCGGTCGCAGTAGCATGCTAGTGTTTAAAGAATATGCTCGGACTCTATTTATTTTGTAAGTACGCTGTTTAGGTTCTTATATTGGTAACGCCACGTAGCGCTCTATATGAAAATAACTGGCTGTGCTGTGTGCAGTCTGTGGCTAGTTTGCATTGTTGTGTGTTGTCTGCCATTGTAGTGTTGGGCAGCTGGATGGTAACAGCGCGTAGCGTTGCGCAGTTGGAGGTGAGCCGCCAGCCGTGGTGGATGTGGGGAGAGAAATGGCGGAATTTTGAAATTTGTAAGACTGGATGTCATGAACTGCTATATATATTATGACTTTTGATGACTATTAAGGTAAATACATTGTTTGTTCTCTATTAAAATCTTTCATTTGCTAACTATGCCTATCAGTATTTAGTGCCTTCCGTAGTTTGAATCTTTTATGTAGCTGGCAGTAGTGGCGCTTTCTGTATTGCAGTAGTTCGAGTAACCAAGATTTTTGTGAGGTAAGTGATTTGTGAAAGGTATAGGTTAATGTTAGTCAGGGCCATTCTTTTGTAGGGATTTTTGAAAGTTAGATTGCGTTGCGCTAAAAAATATTGTGTGTCAGTTTAAGCACAGTCATGTATAAATTGATCCAAGGGGACGTTTCAATTTGGAAAGCCGTGCCGAAGCAAAAAAAAAAAAGCTTCTCTTTAGGTGGCTGGCAAGCCAGTTACATTAAGAGACTCAGCATCGTATGAAGAGAGTAGTGAAGTCTGCAATTAATGGAACATGAATTGCTGGACCGATCTCTCTCCACCAAACCATTACTTCTGATATTTATCTCAACCATATATACTGCAACATTTTTTCCAAGAACTAACACCTAACGGAAAGACCAACGGTAGTTTCGCGGTGAACGTTGGAAACACACACCCGGCAGTGCCTCTGCGATAGTATTAAGATGTACTTATTATGAAAAGAGGTATCCAGATTGCACACTACACCCCGTCTTTCACGTCAAGGTGAGGCTTCCTTTGTAACCGAATAGAATTTTCAGACCTCCTTCTATTTCACTATACATGCAGCCATGCTTCATGAGAGGAACACAGCCTTTTAATATCATGGTCTCCATTATTGCGTAGTATGTAATAGCCAGTTGTAGTACTGGCCATAGCAAGGGTATGTGAATCGGTCTATATGTGCAATTCCGTACTTTAATCTTAACGTATCAGCTGGTTACACATTTGTGCACATTCGAGTCTGAGTGCTATACCGCAAAGATTTTCTCGTCCTTTCCAAGACCGCTCTTAACTCGACTCGTCTGGCTAATATCGATACCCCCAATTTTGAAATTCGAGCATGACTTAAGAGTTCATGCCTCCCCTACAACAGTTCCCGTACAACGACGGAGCGCTTCCGTCCTACGTAAAATCCCATCGCCCAGTTTTTAACAGAGGATCTGCAGAGACTATATAAATGATGCCAATGACACAGAATATGGCGGGAAGCTACACAAGAAACATAGTTTTGTGAGACTACAACTCTTGAAAACATACACTCTCACACACTTTCCCTACACAGTCGTCACCCACGTAGTTCCCATGCACTTGAGCGCAGTGTGTGATAAGTAATCAGCACAGACTGTGCATACAAAATTCCCTACGAAAGTGGTCCCACGGCACAATGAAGAAAAAATAGTCGCTGTCGAATATTGGGAAGCAAATGGAAAGGGTCTGCTGTTGCGAAACGCCAGTTCAAAGGCATGAGTGACCACTTTTGTGATCGCTACTTCTCCGATTGTATAGCAAGAAAAGTTCCTGTATTTTAAGTAAGTATTCTGCTTTCGGAGTCACCGATTTTGCGATTGGGGGCAATACGTCTAAGAGAACAAGACAAAAAAGCTGCCAGTCTGAAGAATCTAGCAGAAAAAAGCAAATGAGTTTGGATGTCATTTCTTTTGTGTACAGCGACTCAAGCCGTCGAAGCTGGCACAGATTCAGGAAGGAGGAGGGGGCAAGGGGAAAAGAGAGAAGGAAAGGGAAAAGAAATTGTGTGTCTGCAGAACTTTTAGCCGAAGTTAAAGTCCCAGGCAATATAGCCCCGAGGAAATGGCTTGCCCTAAGCAAATCTGAAGCAAGTTCCCCGAAAGTCGCTGCAGAGTTCTGGCAGTGGGGAAGAGACGTGTTTCGCTCGCGCATGTGTGTGTGTGTGTGAGGGAAGCTGGAAGGTTATGTCCAATTCGCCAAGCCCATCAGTAATTGCTTCTAGAACTGGGAAAACTCGGAAATTATTTGCGATCAGTAATGGGAGTAATGTGTTTGTAGCGTGCAGGCACGTTAGGCTGCGGTTGTTATTATGAGTCACAATACCTTTGCCATCATCAAGCATTCCTCGTCTTTCATGAGTTAAACAATGAAGCCCTACACTAGTTACGTATTTTTCAACGCTTTTCGAGAATTTATTCTCATTGTCAGGCGCAAATATCTACATGAGTATTATGTGAGATGTTTGCTTTTCTGCTATGCCCATCACTGTTAGACTAAGGATTCTTCCAGCTGAATAGGAAAGACCACTTTAGGCATCGTATTATGTCTCGTCTGCTCCCTGATATCTTCTACCCACCGCTCATTTGGTGGCTATTTGCATCGACTCATATACGGCATACGGAAACGAGGAAAAATTTCCTTAATCGATCAATTGCTTATTGCCGGCCGCTGTGGTCGAGTGGTTCTAGACGCTTCAGTCGGGAACCGCGGGGCTGCTACAGTCGCAGGTTCGAATCCTGCCTCGGGCATGGATGTGTGTGCTGACCTCAGGTTAGTTAGGTTTACGTAGTTCTAAGTCTAGGGGACTGATGACATCAGATGTTAAGTCCCATAGTGCTCAGAGCCATTTGATTTGAATTGCCTATTGTTTGCCTACCCATTGACTGTAGGGTGGAGACGACTCAAAGGCAGTTAAGGTGAACGAAATCAAAGGTATTCAACGAAATTATGTTACAGACCCTACAAAAATGGCACGGAAAACCAAGTGTGCCAGAAAAATGGTGGCGATGACCCGAGCTCATTGAACTTCAAGAATGCTTCTAAAATAAATATTAAGAAAAAATTGCTTTAATCACGATGGATTATAAAATTAAGAACAGCTGAATCGCGGAGTGATCTGATCGTATGCAGCGTCGGATGAAAGCTGTCCATAAGCATTTGTAATTTACATAATTCCTAGTCACAATGTAAAATAATATACACGCATGCTGAGCGTATTTCGTGATAACTTGTTTAGCTCAAATGGTTCAAATGGCTCTGAGCACTATGGGACTTAACTGCTGAGGTCATCAGTCCCCTAGAACTTAGAACTACTTAAACCTAACTAACCTAAGTACATCACACACATCCATGCCCGAGGCAGGATTCGAATCTGCGACCGTAGCGGTCGCGCGGTTCCAGACTGCAGCGCCTAGAACCGCTCGGCCACTCCGGCCGGCACTTGTTTAGTACTGTGTTGTTATTTTAATAGGAGGTTACAAAATGACGGCAATAATTTTAATAGTATTCCAGTATCTCATATGTCTGAACAGTTAGCTTTACAAATGAAATGCGGTCATTATTTAAGCGTCTCAGATTGAATCAGTAGTGCGCGATGTCGCCGAAATATTTAAGGGCCAGCTGTAGGGAGCGCAGGCTTTTCCGTTCCTCAGTGGTCAGCGCGCTTTGGTGGGTCGCCGTTGGTGAGTCTGTCGAGAGGACTGTGCACTGTGCATCCCACTGAGTTACGTGCCTCAGAGTTTCTTTGGAATAAATTTATGGGTGCAAATTACATTAACTTCTCATTGTACTTGTAATACTTTTGTGTACACGAGTTGCGTGCTTTATTTCACTGAGATTATTTGAATGTGTTTTCTTTGATTCTGAACTACTTTACGAGCTTTGTTTACGGGTTTGAAGCAGCTGTGAATTGTAATTGTTTGCTGCAGTTGATACTTATATTCGCGTGTATGTTACATGTTTTCGCAGGATAACATACCTTACTTCTCGTCCCACTTCACAGCGGGAAACTGTACTTTATGACTTTGAACATCTCGTGCTGATGTCGTGAATTAATATGCAGTTAAATGAAACGAGTTCACACGTGTTTCTGTATTCGATGCTGTACTCGCCTGCACGGAAATTATTGTTTAATGTGAAAGGGGTCTTGTGGCAATCGTATACTGTAATGATACTACCGTAAACTAAAATGAAACTATTATATTATAAACGACGTATGTCTCTGAGGGGCTCTATAAAGCGGATCGCTGACAGTGCACGACCACAGAGCCAAAGATACTGCTTCTGGTCTGAGATTGTAGTGTTGGAATGAGAGAGCGCTTGGCGCACAGTAGTCGGTAGGTGTCTGTGAGCGAAACAGGATGCAGTAGACAGTTTTTGTGGTGTGCTCTGTAAAGCCACCAAGTGTTAGATTATAATGGAGGAATTACGAGTACATGTATTATAGGAAGTATAAATGTGGAAGGAGATGTTTTCTCGCAAGCAAGTTAAAGATGTTAAATATTTATGACTTTCGTATCGCCAGGTGGCTGATAACTGGCAATTGTTGAGTAATCCCAGAACGTACGTAAACAAATTTGATGTAAAGGCTAGTTAGATATTTCTCTTTTGTAGTGTTTCTAAGATTTGTTAACACAGATATACATAATTTGATGATTTGTCTTTATGCTTTTTTAGTGAGGTTAGGTAATACTTGCTGTATAAATGTCATTGATCCTAGAAAACAAAACGCAGCATGTCATTCTCAATGGAGAGAAGCCTTCCGAAGTAAGAGTGATTTCAGGTGTGCCGCAGGGGAGTGTCGTAGGACCATTGCTATTCACAATATACATAAATGCCTTGTGGATAACATCGGAAGTTCAATGAGGCTTTTTGCGGATGATGCTGTAGTATATCGAGAGGTTGTAACAATGGAAAATTGTACTGAACTGCAGGAGGGTCTGCAACGAATTGACGCATGGTGCAGGGTATGGCAATTGAATCTCAATGTAGGCAAGAGTAATGAGCTGCGAATACATGGAAAGAAAGATCCTTTATCATTTAGCTACAATATAGCAGGTCAGCAACTGGAAGCAGTTAATTCCATAAATTATCTGGGAGTAGGCATTAGGAGTGATTTAAAATTGAATAATCATATAAAGTTGATCGTTGGTAAAGCAGATGCCAGACTGAGATTCATTGGAAGAATCCTAAGGAAATGCAATCCGAAAACAAAGGAAGTAGGTTACAGTACGCTTGTTCGCCCACTCCTTGAATACTGCTCAGCGGTGTGGGATCCGTACCAGATAGGTTTGATAGAAGAGATAGAGAAGATCCAACGGAGAGCAGCGCGCTTCGTTACACGATCATTTAGTAATCGCGAAAGAGTTGCGGAGATGATAGATAAACTCCAGAGGAAGATTTTGCAGGAGAGGTGCTCAGTAGCTAGGTACGGGCTTTTGTTGAAGTTTCGAGAATATACCTTCACCGAGGAGTCAAGCAGTATATTGCTCCCTCCTACGTATATCTCGCGAAGAGACCATGAGGATCATATCAGAGAGATTAGAGCCCACACAGAGACATACCGACAATCCTTCTTTCCACGAACAATACGAGGCTGGAATAGAAGGGAGAACCGATAGAGGTACTCAAAGTACCCTCCGCCACACACCGTCAGGTGGCTTGCGGAGTATGGATGTAGATTGATTGTGACTCAAGTAGTAAAAATGGATTTACTTTTTCTGAGTAATATAATTTCAACTGGCAGATGTGTTGGAATGCCAAACTTCAGTTCTAACACAATTTCACAATTGAAAAGGTCAGTGTTAGTAATTCACCGAAATCAATGCTGCCTCCCTGTCCATGTCATATTTTTTTCAAAGACACTGAATTTTTCTCAGAAGTTTTCATTTATCAGCCAAAAAAATTTCACGTAAATTTCAAAGTAATACGGCGAGCATTGCAAGCCGGTGAGCCTGTAGCTAGTATATTTTATTCTTCGTCATGAGAGACCAGAACATATCGCGATCCACCGTTGCTGCTTTAGAGGTAAGACAATTTTATTTCTGTGTTATGTGGACAGGGACCAAAAGTTACAGAGTCAGAGGATTCAGTGCCTAAGGGGCTGAATGTTTGCAGTGACTGTATTTCTTTATTGGTACTGGGAGGTGCATTGCTGAATCAGTCCGTACAAAATTTTTGCTGACAAATGGTTCAAATGGCTCTAAGCACTATGGGACTTAACATCTGAGGTCATCAGTCCCCTAGACTTAGAAGTACTTAAACCTAACTAACCTAAGGACATCACACACATCCATGCCCTAGGCAGGATTCGAACCTGCGACCGTAGCAGCCGAGAGGTTCCGGACTGAAGCGCCTAGAACCGCTCGACCACAGTGGCCGGCTTTTGCTGACAATAACACAGAGTAAGAAGTTACGACTGAGACTCGAACTCGGGACCTTTGCCTTTCGCGGGCAAGTGCTCTACCATCTGAGCTACCGAAGCACGACTCACGCCCCGTCCTCACAGCTTTACTTCTGCCAGTACCTCGTTTCCCACCTTCCAAACCTTACAGAAGATCTGCCAGTACCTAGTCTCCCACCTTCCAAACCCTACAGAAGCTCTCCTGGTTCGGAAGGTGGGAAACTAGGTACTGGCAGATCTTCTGTAAGGTTTGGAAGGTGGGAGACGAGGTAGTGGCAGAAGTAAAGCTGTGAGGACAGGACGTGAGTCGTGCTTGGGTAGCTCAGTTGGTAGAATACTTGCCCGCGAAAGACAAAGGTCCCGAGTTCGAGTCTCAGTCCGGCACACAGTTTTAATCTGCCAGGAAGTTTCAAAGTGCATGTGTTTTCTGTGCAACCAACGGTAACTGATTAGGCCCCGTGCACACCTTTTCCTGCTTTCCTTTGTTACCACGTTTCACCTACGTACCACTACGCGAATGCCGGGCTGCAGATCTTAATAATGACTGTGAAGACGCCCTACAATAGCTTTTAAGCTACAGGACACGTGTAAAAACAGCACGTGTTAAATACATAATCATATTGTTATTGACTGGTGTAATACAAAGAAACAACGATAAACGTTATCCACTCCTGATATTCCTAATCAGTATTCTAATGTATGCAACGTCTTGCACACACCGTAAAACTCTGCCACTTGCGTCACGTGTCCTTTACTTCTACACCCATGATGAGGCACTTCAGAGGTCCTTGGGATGATCTTTGCAGAACAGTTTTGCAGACTGCACCACGACTTTAGATTCCGCGTTACGTTGCTATTCGAAGGATTGAAATGACAGAGACGAGCGGGAAACGGTCCCCGCAGAGGCTTCGGTGTTGGCGCGCGTGTAGCGGCGGCAAGGACATCCAGCCTAGAGCCGGCCCACTTGACTCCGCTTTAGAGGCGTCGGGCGGTCATTCCGGGGAGATTCACTGCCGCTGAGCCTCTCGCTGCGGTCGCAGTGACCCCCAAGCGGACGGCACGGCACGTCCCAGGGCAGCAACGAACACGTTCCGACCAATATCAAGGCCAAGGACGACGGGATACGCAGCTGGGTCGCTGCCATGCGTAATGCGCCTTCCCTGTCCCACGACTGCTGCAGCGCGTAGCGACAGAAACCAGTGAGGCGTGCAGAACCACTTTTTGTCGTCCTTGTCACCTAACGTCTCGGTGTCACTGTAGTTTGTCGCTGTAGAAATATGATCTCCAAACCCGTTTAGCGACGTTGTTGATTTGTTCCGACTTGCTCCGTGAAACACAGATTTTGTAAGTAACTTAGAACAAGGAAGGAAACCAAAGTTTGGCTGTAAGATCCCCATTTCTCAAGATCAGATTGAGCAAGTGGTCAGCTGCACTACAATGAACGAGCGAAACGAATAAAATGAGCGTAAAATCGTAAGCTCTACATGGGGACGGATGTACCGAATATGGAAGTAAGGCTGAACGTGCAGGTGACAGCATGATCTTTAGAGGTGGAACACAAACTCATATTGGGTAAGAAAGGAGCAACAAACCGATGGTGACCTATCAAGATTGACTTCTCGCAGTGGCCTCTGAAATTATAAAATGGTTCAAATGGCTCTGAGCACTATGCGACTTAACTTCTGACGTCATCAGTCGCCTAGAAATTGGAACTAATTAAACCTAACTAACCTAAGGACATCACACGCATCCATGCCCGAGGCAGGATTCGAACCTGCGACCGTAGCGGTCGCTCGGCTCCAGACTGTAGCGCCTAGAACCACATGGCCACTCCGGCCGGCTCTGAAATTATAGGCCCATATCGTTAACGTCGATATGTAGCAGGATCTTACAACATATATTGTGTTCGAACATTACGAATTAACTCGAAGAAAACGGTCTATTGACACACAGTCAACATGAGTTTAGATAACATCGTTCCTGTGAACCACAACTAGCTCTTTATTGTGTTGAGTGCTATTGACAAGGGATTTCAGATCGATTCCGTATGCCTGGATTTCCGGAAGGCTTTTGACACTGAACCACACAAGCGGCTAGTAGTGAAAGTGCGTGATTATGGAATATCGTCTCAGTTACGTGACTGCATTTGTGATTTCCTGTCAGAGAGGTCACAGTTCGTAGTAACTGCCGGAATGTCATCGAGTACGACAGAACTGATTTCTGGCGTTCCCCGAGGTAGTGTTATAGGCCCTCTGCTGTTCCTTATCTACGTAAACGATTTTGGAGACAACCTGAGCAGCTGTTTTCGGTTGTTTGCACATGACGCTGTCGTTAATCGACTAATAAAGTCATCAGAAGATCATAACAAACTGCAAAACGATTTAGAAAAGATACCTGAATGGTGCGAAAAGTGGCAGTTGACACTAAATAACGAAAAGTTTGAGGTCATCCACATGAGTGCTAAAAGGAACTCCTTAAACTTCTGTTACACGATAAAACAGTCTAATTTAAAAGCCCTAAATTCAACTAAATACCTAGGTATTGCAGTTACGAACAACTTAAATTGGAAAGAACACATAGAAAATGTTGTGGGGAAGGCTAACCAAAGCCTGCGTTGTATTGGCATTTAGAAAATGTAACAAACCTACGAAGGAGACTGCCTACTCTACGCTTGTCCGTCCTCTTTTAGAATACTGCAGCGCGGTGTGGGATCCTTACCAGACAGGACTGACGGAGTACATCGAAAAAGTTCAAAGAAAGGCAGCACGTTTTGTATTATCGCGAAATATGGGAGAGAGTGTCACAGAAATGATGCAGGATTTAGGCTGGAAATCATTAAAAGAAAGGCGTTTTTCTTTGCGTCGGAATCTTCTCACGAAATTCCAGTCACCAACTTTCTCCTCAGAATGCGAAAATATTTTGTTGACACCGACCTACATAGGGGGAACGATCACCAAGACAAAATAAGGGAAATCAGAGCTTGTACCGAAAGACATAGGTGTTCGTTCTTTCCGCGCGCTATACGAGATTGGAGTTATGGAGAATTGTGAAGGTGGTTCGATGACCTCTGACAGGCACTTAAATGTGATGTGCAGAGTATCCATGTAAATGTAGATGTAGAATTAGGTAACAACAGAGAACGTGTCTGCATGCGGATCCAGTTATTGGGTCATTAAGACGCAGAAATCTGTGAATTCATTACTGTTATCACTCAGTGCACAGAAAACTATCGTTACATACAGTAAATGTGTAAAACTGTCAATTGGCTCCAGAATGAATCTTTCACTCTGCAACAGAGTGTGCGCTGTTTTGAAATTTCCTGGCCAACTAAAACTCTGTTCCGGACTGGGATTCGAACCAACGTGAAGTTATGAAAGAGAACGTCTCTGAAGCTAGGAGAATAGGAGAGAGATAGTGGGCGAAATTAGGCTGTGATCATTCGTCGTGAGTCGTACCCAGATAGCTCAGTCAGTAAGAGCATTTCCCACGAAAAGCAAGCATCTTGGTTCGAGTCCCACTCTAGCACATAATTTCAGTCTGCCAAGAAGTTGCTTTAGTGGCTACTTTTTCGAACTTGGTTAGCAGTGACTGGCCTCTTTAGCGGAATTTATCCGAAGAATGCTAAGCTTTTCTGCCTCATAATCACACAGACGTTTCGTAATATAATTGGTCTAGGGACTCTAAATACTTCAGTGACCCCATAGCCACTTGGTCCATCGTTTGATAATTTGCAAAATGAGGCGTGCACTGCCAAAGCTTTCAAGAAATTTTAGTTGCGAGAGAGTTGCTACTGTGTCTCTCAAGGATGTCGTCAACAGATAATTTTGCCAAATTGGTGTATTTGTAGCATGAAAAACAATGCCCTTCCTGCGGGAATGGTATTTTGTAGCTAATTTCAAAAATAATCTGTTTGTAGCTGAAAGTCGCGCTCGAGACAGTGTGTTTCTCCTAAAGCATTTGCATTGGCTAACTTATATGGATACGCAGCATACGTGTAGGAATGAATGCGTTCTAAGATTCCACTCAATGGACGCAGCCTCGCTCGTACCGAGCATGCTGGTGAGTCAGAGACGACGAAGATGTGGGCAGCTCGGCCGTTGACCTCTCTGGAACTGGTTGCCTTATTCATTCCACACTTGCTTGTGTCTGACTTCCGCTCTCTCCATGTCAACAAGTGCCAGCAGTACAGGGCGCCAGCTTTCGTCAGCTACAGCCACACCAGTGTAAAAATCGCTGTGACTGAAGTGTGAAGCGATGCTTTTGTTTTTGTTTACGATGTGCGAGAAACAGATTCTGTACTCTCACTACACTGAAGTGGCAGTGGCTTTTGTACGTCAAAAAACTTGCATGTTCCTGGATTTACTAATTGAGCTGGCAATGAATTTTTCATGAGAGAGACAAAAATATTTAATCAGATAACATAATTCCACAAAGTAGGATGAAGCAAACAGCTTGGTGGAATGATACAGTCAAGGCAGCCTGTAAAAGGAAAAAGAAGGCGTATCAAAAATGGCTACAAACCAGAACCCAGGTAGACAGAGAAAGTTATGTTGAAGAAAGAAACAAAGCCAAACAGATAATTGCAGCATCCAAGAAGAAATCGTGGGAAAACTTTGGAAACAGGTTGGAGACTATGGGTCAAGCTGCTGGGAAACCATTCTGGAGTGTAATTAGCAGTCTTCAAAAGGGAGGTAAGAAGGAAATGACAAGTATTTTGGACAGGTCAGGAAAACTGCTGGTGAATCCTGTGGATGCCTTGGGCAGATGGAGGGAATATTTTGAAGAGTTGCTCAATGTAGGTGAAAATGTGATCATTAATGTTTCAGATTTCGAGGTAGAATGGGATAGGGATGATGATGGAAATAGGATCACATTTGAGGAAGTGGAAAAAATGGTCAATAGATTGCAGTGCAATAAAGCGGCTGGGGTGGATGAAATTAAGTCGGAACTCATCAAATACAGTGGAATGTCAGGTCTTAAATGGCTACACAGGATAATTGAAATGGCCTGGGAGTCGGGACAGGTTCCATCAGACTGGACAAAAGCAGTAATCACACCAATGTTTAAACATGGAAACAGAAAAGATTGTAACAACTATACAGGTATGTCTTTAATCAGCGTTGTGGGTAAAATCTTCTCAGGTATTGTTGAAAGGAAAGTGCGAGTATTAGTTGAGGACCAATTGGATGAAAATCAGTGTGGGTTTAGGCCTCTTAGAGGTTGTCAGGACCAGATCTTTAGCTTACGGCAAATAATGGAGAAGTGTTATGAGTGGAACAGGGAATTGTATCTATGCTTTATAGATCTAGAAAAGGCATATGACCGGGTTCCTAGGAGGAAGTTATTGTCTGTTCTACAAGATTATGGAATAGGAGGCAAACTTTTGCAAGCAATTAAAGGTCTTTACATGGATAGTCAGGCAGCAGTTAGAGTTGACGGTAAATTGAGTTCATGGTTCAGAGTAGTTTCAGGGGTAAGACAAGGCTGCAACCTGTCTCCACTGTTGTTCATATTATTTATGGATCATATGTTGAAAACAGTAGACTGGCTGGGTGAGATTAAGATATGTGAACACAAAATAAGCAGTCTTGCATATGCGGATGACTTAGTTGTGATGGCAGATTCGATTGAAAGTTTGCAAAGTAGTATTTCAGAGCTAGATCAGAAATGTAAGGACTATGGTATGAAGATTAGCATCTCCAAAACGAAAGTAATGTCAGTGGGAAAGAAATATAAACGGATTGAGTGCCAAATAGGAGGAACAAAGTTAGAACAGGTGGACGGTTTCAGGTACTTAGGATGCATATTCTCACGGGATGGCAACATAGTGAAAGAACTGGAAGCGAGGTGTAGCAAAGCTAATGCAGTGAGCGCTCAGCTACGGTCTACTCTCTTCTACAAGAAGCAAGTCAATACCAATACTAAGTTATCTGTGCACCGTTCAATCTTTCGACCAACTTTGTTGTACGGGAGCGAAAGCTGGGTGGATTCAGGTTACCTTATCAACAAGGTTGAGGTTACGGATATGAAAGTAGCTAGTATGATTGCAGGTACTAGTAGATGGGAACAATGGCAGGAAGGTGTCCACTATGAGGAAATCAAAGAAAAACTGGGAATGAACTGTATAGATGTAGCAGTCAGGGCGAACAGGTTTAGATGGTGGGGTCATGTTACACGCATGGGAGAAGCAAGGTTACCCAAGAGACTCATGGATTCAGCAGTAGAGGGTAGGAGGAGTCGGGGCAGACCGAGGAGAAGGTACCGGGATTCGGTTAAGAATGATTTTGAAGTAATAGGTTTAACATCAGAAGAGGCACCAATGTTAGCACTGAATAGGGGATCATGGAGGAACTGTATAAGGGGGGCTATGCTCCAGACTGAACGCTGAAAGGCATAATCAGTCTTAAATGATGATGATGATGATGACATAATTCCACATTTCTCCCTGCAACCTGTCTCTGCTAAGAATTAGCTGATCTTGGATTGCACTACAATATTTTCGTAGGCTACATAATTTACACTGGAAAAGAATTAAATATGGATGTTTCCAAGTGTATCGTTCATAACACTGTTTTATTATGTATTCTGAATGACAAAGTCAGACACATTTATTATCCTCTCGATCAGTTCGGCGTAAACTAGAGGCTATCGTTGATTTGATACACGCGAAATTGCTAGCCTGTGGACACCAGGCAGATAGGGATCCTGACTTAAGTCTGACTGCATGTTGCATGGCGTACAGTAGGTTTCTATACTGGGACCACTGATGTACATTACGGTATTTGCTATTTCTGTGTTTGACTGCAGAGACACATTCTCAAATTGAGTTTCGTCCTTGTTTCCCTGCCACTGGTATCGTTTGCTTGTGGCGGGCAGCCGTTGCAAAAATTGTGCGCTTTGAAAATCTGGAGCGATGTAGATTTTTTGAGTAGTAATCATAGGTGCAGGCAAGGAATGTTGTTGTCCCCCTGTGACGGGCGCACATGTTGGCTTTCGAGTTAGTGCAGCGCGTCCCTGAAGTCAGTGTTATTGAACGTAGCTAGTTCTCGAAATCTTCATCTTCTATGACATTCAGGACAGGATCTATCCGTGGACTCCTTTACATATTTCCTAATAAACCTTTTAACACTTGTGGCAGGAATACAGATTGCCGGCCGCGGTGGCCGAGCGGTTAAAGGCGCTACAGTCTGGAACCGCACGACCACTACGGTCGCAGGTTCGAATCCTGCCTCGGGCATGGATGTGTGTGATGTCCTTAGGTTAGTTAGGTTTAAGTAGTTCTAAGTTCTAGGGGACTTATGACCACAGCAGTTGGGTCCCATAGTGCTCAGAGCCATTTGAACCATTTGATTACAGATTGCATGATTTCCAAAATTTCCCCTTCTTAAAGTTGTGTGTCAGCTTTTCTTAATACTCCCAGTTTGTGGACAGTGAAAGTAGGAATGTAAGCTCCTATATCTATAGATTTTAATGCCTCGCTGTTTACTAGGAAACTGATTTTTTCTCGAATGTTAAATTCTACCTCTTCTTTGGTATTTCCGATAGCATATATATTAATTACAACTTTTGGATTCCGGCGAGAATAATTTCACTATTTTCCCTAGAACCATAGGTTGCCGACAGCCTATATTTTTATAAAAACATTCCATTTAAACGACGTACGTATCTGTACGTGTGTAGAAGTTAGGACGGCTCGCAGTGCTTACGATTTCAACGGAAGGGATGTGTGAAACAATTTTAATGGTAGGTGTTACTTTCACAATGGTATAAGTTGCATTTGAAACATTACTAGCAGATGGTACTTCGTTAGCTTCTACAATGAAGATTTTTTAATTCTTAATTCCAGAGGAACCCCACTTCACCATTTGTTTCTCGTGATCGGAACGCTTTCTGCCCTGACATTTATATCTTCTCCTTTTCAGGATGTATTCCTGATTCACTTCTTTCGACCGCTAACAAGTGGCTGAAGCATACCTCGTGCTGTCCCGTGCAGTTCCTGAAGATGCTTGAAAGAGATCTGTACCTCGGTACTGTTGCTGGGCAGCCGGTTGTTGGTTGTTGTTGTTGACAGGCAGTGGCGTCGAACATTGCTGACTTGCAATAAACTTTACACATAATTTCAAATCCTCACAAAACTTTTTCCCGGTGGAAAACCTCTTAAAATGATCGAGAGAAACAAGTTTATCGGTTACTACATTTTCGCTTTTCATGCAGTCAAACAACCGCATGACACACGACGTTTAAATTAATTACTTCTTTATTACCAACTGCATTCGTGACACATTTTTGCAGTATTCACGTATACCACTGAATGTACCCGCAAAATTATATCATTGTACAAGACATAGTTTTAGGAGATATAACGTCATAAACAGTGAGCTGCGTGCAGAGGGAAATTCGGTAAAGATACAGGTGAAATACGTGCGCAGATGCGTGTGAAATACACTCCTGGAAATTGAAATAAGAACACCGTGAATTCATTGTCCCAGGAAGGGGAAACTTTATTGACACATTCCTGGGGTCAGATACATCACATGACCACACTGATAGAACCACAGGCACATAGACACAGGCAACAGAGCATGCACAATGTCGGCGCTAGTACAGTGTATATCCACCTTTTGCAGCAATGCAGGCTGCTATTCTCCCATGGAGACGATCGTAGAGATGCTGGATGTAGTCCTGTGGAACGGCTTGCCATGCCATTTCCACCTGGCGCCTCAGTTGGACCAGCGTTCGTGCTGGACGTGCAGACCGCGTGAGACGACGCTTCATCCAGTCCCAAACATGCTCAATGGGGGACAGATCCGGAGATCTTGCTGGCCAGGGTAGTTGACTTACACCTTCTAGAGCACGTTGGGTGGCACGGGATACATGCGGACGTGCATTGTCCTGTTGGAACAGCAAGTTCCCTTGCCGGTCTAGGAATGGTAGAACGATGGGTTCGATGACGGTTTGGATGTACCGTGCACTATTCAGTGTCCCCTCGACGATCACCAGTGGTGTACGGCCAGTGTAGGAGATCGCTCCCCATACCATGATGCCGGGTGTTGGCCCTGTGTGCCTCGGTCGTATGCAGTCCTGATTGTGGCGCTCACCTGCACGGCGCCAAACACGCATACGACCATCATTGGCACCAAGGCAGAAGCGACTCTCATCGCTGAAGACGACACGTCTCCATTCGTCCCTCCATTCACGCCTGTCGCGACACCACTGGAGGCGGGCTGCACGATGTTGGGGCGTGAGCGGAAGACGGCCTAACGGTGTGCGGGACCGTAGCCCAGCTTCATGGAGACGGTTGCGAATGGTCCTCGCCGATACCCCAGGAGCAACAGTGTCCCTAATTTGCTGGGAAGTGGCGGTGCGGTCCCCTACGGCACTGCGTAGGATCCTACGGTCTTGGCGTGCATCCGTGCGTCGCTGCGGTCCGGTCTCAGGTCGACGGGCACGTGCACCTTCCGCCGACCACTGGCGACAACATCGATGTACTGTGGAGACCTCACGCCCCACGTGTTGAGCAATTCGGCGGTACGTCCACCCGGCCTCCCGCATGCCCACTATACGCCCTCGCTCAATGTCCGTCAACTGCACATACGGTTCACGTCCACGCTGTCGCGGCATGCTACCAGTGTTAAAGACTGCGATGGATCTCCGTATGCCACGGCAAACTGGCTGACACTGACGGCGGCGGTGCACAAATGCTGCGCAGCTAGCGCCATTCGACGGCCAACACCGCGGTTCCTGGTGTATCCGCTGTGCCGTGCGTGTGATCATTGCTTGTACAGCCCTCTCGCAGTGTCCGGAGCAAGTATGGTGGGTCTGACACACCGGTGTCAATGTGTTCTTTTTTCCATTTCCAGAAGTGTATGTTAACATATATGAAATACATCTGACATGTCCGTATTCGCCCCAAGTAACGGTTAAAATGCTTATCCTAATCTCCTGGAACGATTTCAACCAAATTTGGTACACATATTACGAGGGTCGGTCAAAAAGTAATGCCTCCCATTTTTTTTCTACTTAAAGAAATTAAGTTAAGTGAAAAATTTGAATTTGGCGCCATTCCTCAAACCTTCTTCTGCAATCCACTGCAGTAGTAACTTTCTGTGTCAACAGGTGGCAGCACAGCAGAAGTTTGTAAGATGGCCGACATCGATGTTCGTTTGAGACAGCGTTGTGTGATTGAATTCTTGAATGCAGAAGGTGAAACGCCCATACGCATTCATGAAAGACTGCAGAAGGTGTATGGTGTTGTGACAGTGGATGTCAGCACTGTTAGACGATGGGTTCGTCGTTGTACGGAAGCTGAAGGGCAAACACCGTTGACTGACGAAAAGCGGAGCGGCAGGCCGGTGAGTGCAGTGACTCCACACAACATTCAGCAAGTTGATGACATCATTCGTGGTGACCGTCGGGTGACTGCAGATGAAGTGTGTCGCATTATTTCTCTTAGTAAAGGCAGTGTGATCACGATTATTAAACAATTGGGGTACTCAAAAGTTTGTGCACGGTGGGTTCCAAGAATGTTAACCGATCAGAATAAAGAGGCAAGGAAAACAATAGCCTCCCAACACTTGCAGCGCTTCCGTTTGGAGGGAGATGAGTTTCTGAAAAAAATTGTGACCGGGGACGAAACATGGGTGCATTTTTTTGAACCCGAATCAAAGAGGCAGTCAATGGAGAGGCGTCACACAAGCTCGCCGAGGAAGAAAAAATTCAAAACTGTGCGATCGGCAGGGAAAGTTACGGCAACAGTTTTCTGCGATACAGAGGGTGTGATTCTGGTTGATTTTTTGGAGCAGGGATGCACAATAAATTCTGTTCAATACGTCACAACCCTCAACAAACTTAAAGCACGTCTTCAGCGAGTTCGCCCAACAAAATCAATGGCAGATGTTCTTCTTTTGCATGACAATGCAAGACCACACACCAGTCGTCACACCTCTGACGAGATTGTCAAAATTGGATGGGAAGTTTTGCCTCATCCCCCATACAGCCCTGACCTGGCACCATCAGACTTCCATCTGTTCGGGCCACTAAAAGAAGCTCATCGTGGGATTCATTTTGAAGATGAGGAGGCCGTCAAAACATCCGTGCGTCAATGGCTTAGGAAGCAGAGCTGTGATTTTTACCGTGCTGGGATACATGCCCTTGCTCAAAGATGGACCAAAACTGTAGAGATGGGCGGAGATTACATTGAAAAATGGCAAAATGATCCTCAATGTTGTGGTTTTCAACCTATGTAATTGCATTTAAATTTCCTGACAATTAAACGTAGGAAAAAAAAATAGGAGGCATTACTTTTTGACTGACCCTCGTAGTTTCGATCTGGAAAGAAATACTTTGTGGTTAAGACCACTAGCCTCTTATTGGGACAGAGATGATACCTTGGGGAGAGATGCCAGGGTGGAAAAAGGGGGTGGAAGTGATAGAAAGTGGGGAAGGAGGAGATAGACTAATAGAAAACTGGAATAAATAGAGACCAGGGAATTTTTTTAACGGTAACACCGCGGGGCGCAACTGGTACGTAATAAACTTGAATGACTACGGCATTTCGTATTTTAAATTGAAACTGAGTTAAAGTTTCTATCACACAGAAAGTAACCAAGTTATCTTCGCGGGAATAAAAGAATCTGCCAACTCCATGGCATCGGATGTTAGCAGATGAACTCCATTGGAAGCTGTGTCCATGGTCTGGTTATTGAGGGCAATAGCTGTAATTACAAGTCAAGGACTTAAGATACGACAATAGTGGTTGTATTTTGCTTCGATTTTTCATCGCTAGTGATGTGAACCAGTTACTCTTGTATCACGTAAGAGGAAATCTAAATGCACTGGAGGTTACGGTGAAAGTAGCGCACAAAAATGATCTGTACTGGGTTAGTAAATTAATTCTGTGAAGTATCGTGTCGAAAGATAAACAGAAGTGGTTGGTTAGAGTTGTTCGTGTATTTAAGTTGAAATCTATTGTAATGGTTTTACCCATCCACCTTGTCTGGTGTAATCAATGGCAACGGTATTTATCCCCCTTTGTCACTACATAATAAAACTACAATCTACTGCTATCGGTAATCACTTATTTCTGATCACTGCTTACGTTGGCTTGCAAACCCACTACATACGATAGAAATGTACAAACTATTGTGTGTTTACTTTGTACTGGGCAGTATCGCGTTTTCGTGATTTAAGTGTTATCACATTTCAGAATGGGTGAGGAGACCGTCGCTAATCTATTGAAGGATTTATCTAGTTAGATACTTACTCCGGAACGTAAATGGAGGACTCCCGTATTAGCAGAAAACAACAAAGTAATGTCAAAGCTGCCCGGCGGCGGTTAACTGTAACTTGCGGAACACTTACATGATGCAACACGTGTACTTAAGAGGCTGCCTGTCCTACGCTGTCGGCCGATGTGGCAGAGCGGTTCTGGGCGTTACGGTCTGGAACCTCGCGACCACTACGGTCGCAGGTTCGAATCCTGCCTCGAGCATGGATGTGTGTGATGTCCTTAGGTTAGTTAGGTTTAAGTAGTTCTAAGTTCTAGAGGACTGATGACCTTAGAAGTTAAGTCCCATAGTGCTCGGAGCCATTTTTTTGTCCTACGCTCGTTCGCCTTCTGCTAGAGTATTGCTGTGTTGTATAGTGTAAGTAGGCTGTTTAGGTTTTTATGTTGGTAACGCCACGTAGTGCCCTGTGTGAAAATCTCTGACTGCGCTGTGTGCTCCAGTCTGTGGGTGGTTGGACTTATTGTTGGAATATTCGCTAGTGTAGTGTTGGGCAGTTGGATGTGAACAGCCCGTAGCGTTGGCAGGCAGTTGGAGGTAAGCCGCCAGCAGTGGTGGATGTGGGTAGAGAGATGCCAGAGTTTTGAGAGCGAATGATTTGGACGTGTGTCTGTCAGAAAAAGGAAATTTGTAAGACTCGATGTCATGAACTGATATATATATTATGGCTTTTGAACTCTATTAAGGTAAATACATTGTTTGTTCTCTATGAAAATCTTTCATTTGCTAACTATTAGCGCCTTCAGTAGTTAGAATCTTTTATTTAGCTGGCAGTAATGGCGCTCGCTGTATTGCAGTAGTTCGAGTAACGAACATTTTTATGAGGTAAGTGATTCATAAAAGGTCTAAGTTATTGTTATTCAGGCCCATTCTTTTGTAGGGATTATTGAAAGTCAGATTGCGTTGCGCCAAAAATAGAGTGTGCCAGTTTAGTGATGATCAGAATAAGTAAAGAGAGAACTGTCGAGTACGTTGAGTTTTGCTCAGCTGTTTGAAAATCAAATAACGTAAGAGTTTTTACAACACTGTCATTCTTTCCATACAAAGGGGAAGTTTCAATGGGACCCTTACCAGATAGGGCTGACGGAGGACATCGAAGAAGTTCAAAGAAGGGCAGCACGTTTTGTATGATCGCGATATCGGGTAAGAGCGCGTCACGGATATGATAAGCAAAAAAAAATGGTTCAAATGGCTCTGAGCACTATGGGACTTAACATCTTAGGTCATCAGTCCCCTAGAACTTAGAACTACTTAAACCTAACTAACTTAAGGACATCACACACATTCATGCCCGAGGCAGGATTCGAACCTGCGACCGTAGCAGTCTCGCCAGCGCCTAGAATCGCACGGCCACCGCGGCCGGCTATGATAAGCGATTTGGAATGGGAATCATTAAAATACGGGCGTTTTTTGTTGCGAGATTTTTTCACAAAATTTACTCCTCTGAACGTGAAAATATTTCGTTGTCGTCGACCTACATAGGAAGAAATGATCATAAAAATAGTAAACGAAATCAGAGCTCGTATTGAAAGATTTAAATGTTCATTTTTCTCACGCGAGAGTGAAACGACGAATATCCTGAAGGTGGTTCGAAGAATCTTCTGCCAGGCACTTGCAGCGTAGTCAAGTAGATGTAGACGTTGTGCAAGGCTCGCCGGCCGAAGTGGCCGTGCGGTTCTAGGCGCTGCAGTCTGGAACCGCGAGACCGCTACGGTCACAGGTTCGAATCCTGCCTCGGGCATGGATGTGTGTGATGTCCTTAGGTTAGTTAGGTTTAATTAGTTCTAAGGGGACTGATGACCTCAGAAGTTAAGTCCCATAGTGCTTAGAGCCATTTGAACCATTTTCGTGCAAGGCTCTCTTCTTTGCGGTCCCGGCAGCGCGAAAGGTCTCGCTGTCGTAGATAGACCGTACCCGAGCAGCTGATTAACCTGTGTTTCAGGTGAGAAATTCTGGCCACTTCTGCGAAAGCTGACAGGGCCTGCCAGCGCGGTTCAAGAGCGGTGCAGCAGACGTGGTGGCGGGCCCACTCGGCTGGAGAGCTGGCTGGTTGGGCACCCCTGGGCCTCTCCCGCCTGTCTCTCTGCTCTCCTCTCCTCTCTTCGCCCGCACGCACGTGGCTGCCCTTCGCTTTGTGCCGGCGCGTCCGCTGCGCCACTCACTCCCACGCCGCTGACCTTTCGATGGCCACCGCGGCGCAATGGAGCCTCCGCCGCGTCTGCTGGCAGCGCACGCCACTCCCCTCCACTACTGTACTGTGCTGTGCTGTACTGTGTGTGGCGCCCTCGGCGGCGCGCGCTCTGATTTATGCAGATTAATGCCCGTGCAGATCACTGGAGCAGCGTCTCTAATGCCGCGAGCAGGCTGCGACAACCGCAGAACCTCGTCACGTGTCGAGAGCGCTCGCACTCGGTTATGTAGGCATCAGCGACCTGCACGGTGGCGAAATGGCCAGCGCCTCGTGTAGGCCTACGACCTGCAACGTTCGCGACGTACGCGTCTTAACCATCGCACCGCAGGTAGCCAGCTACGCATCAGCGAATAGTAACTGCTGCGCGAGAGCATTGGGTAAATTAGACACTTCTGCGCTTATCCGGATGGCATTATACGTCCTCATAAGGGACGTGAAAGCGAACGTGGACAAAGATGTGGTTTAGTTTTGTGGCGTCAGAACATGGGATTCGGCTTCGATTTTATCCATACTGGATGAGAGGTCGTGGTTGTGAATGTCAATGTTAAAAAAGTGGTTGAGCCGATATATTTTTTAACATGGGATTCGGCGTTCCGGAGAATTTTGAAGCGTGAGAAGCAGCTATGGATATACGAATGCACAGTTTTGCGGCGATATGTCTACTAATAGCCCGCATCTCGTGGTCGTGCGGTAGCGTTCTCGCCTCCCACGCCCGGGTTCCCGGGTTCGATTCCCGGCGGGGTCAGGGATTTTCTCTGCCTCGTGATGGCTGGGTGTTGTGTGATGTCCTTAGGTTAGTTAGGTTTAAGTAGTTCTAAGTTCTAGGGGACTGATGACCACAGCAGTTGAGTCCCATAGTGCTCAGAGCCATTTTTTTGTCTACTAATAAAATTTTCACCTGCCTCCAGCCAGATCCAGTGGTTTAAAAATCCACAAGCTTTCTGCCGAGTTCTCCTAGCCCATTATCAAGCGGTGAGTTGAAAATGGGCGACCAGAACTCGGCAGAAAGCTCCGGCTGGAAGCCTGAGAAAATTTTATCAGCTGTGGATATATGCGCTCTAAAAGCACCAGCACAATAATGATCTCTCGAAAAGGCTTCGATTTTTGGTACGACGTAGCGTAATAAAAGAAAGGGAAACGGCGTATCAGTCAGTGAACAACTTTCGTACTTGGTGATATTCGTATTATCACTTTCGTGCCGTGAAAGTACGTCGTTTCAAGGTTGCGGCGCACTGAAGACTTTCCAAAACGCACAGTTTTTGAAACAGTTTGTTGTAATTAAATGTCTATTAATGACATATTGTTGATTAAAACCTTAAATCCAAAAGATTGGAAAACGGCACAGGTCAAGAAGTGACGTCGAGCAGATGTGCAGAACTATAGACCTATATCTCTAACGTCGATCAGTTGTAGAATTTTGGAACACGTATTATGTTCGAGTATAATGATTTTTCTGGAGACTAGAAATGTACTATGTAGGAATCAGCATGGGTTTCGAAAAAGACGATCGTGTGAAACCAAGCTCGCGCTATTCGTCCACGAGACTCAGAGGGCCATACACACGGGTTGCCAGGTAGATGCCGTGTTTCTTCCGCAAGGCGTTCGATACAGTTCCCCACAGTCGTTTAATGAACAAAGTGAGAGCATATGGACTATCAGACCAATTGTGTGATTGGATTGAAGAGTTCCTAGAAAACAGAACGCAGCATGTCATTCTCAATGGAGAGAAGTCTTCCGAAGTAAGAGTGATTTCAGGTGTGCCTCAGGGGAGTGTCATGGGACCGTTGCTATTCACAATATACATAAATGACCATGTGGATGACATCGGAAGTTATCTGAGGCTTTTTGCGGATGATGCTGTGGTGTATCGAGAGGTTGTAACAATGGAAAATTGTACTGAAATGCAGGAGGATCTGCAACGAATTGACGCATGGTGCAGGGAATGGCAATTGAATCTCAATGTAGACAAGTGTAATGTGCTGCGAATACACAGAAAGAAAGATTCTTTATCGTTTAGCTGCAATATGACATGTCAGCAACTGGAAGCAGTTAATTCCATAAATTATCTGGGATAAGGCACTAGGAGTGATTTAAAATGGAATGACCATATAAAATTAATCGTCGGTAAAGCAGATGCCAGACTGAGATTCATTGGAAGAATCCTAAGGAAATGCAGTCCGAAAACAAAGGAAGTAGATTACAGTACACTTGTTAGCCCACTGCTTGAATACTGCTCACACCGGTGTGGGATCCGTACCAGATAGGGTTGATAGAAGAGATAGATCCAACCGAGAGCAACGCGCTTCGTTACAGAATAATTTAGTAATCACGAAAGCGTTACGGAGATGATAGATAAACTCCAGTGGAATACTCTGCAAAAGAGACGCTCAGTAGCTCGGTACGGGCTTCTTTTGAAGTTTCGAGAACATACCTTCACGGAGGAGTCAAGCAGTATATCGCTCCCTCCTACGTATATCTCACGAAGAGACCATGAGGATAAAATCAGAGAGATTACAGCCTGCACAGAGGCATACCGACAATCTTTTTTTCCACGGACAATACGAGACTGGAATAGGCTCAAATGGCTCTGAGCACTATGGGACTTAACATCTATGGTCATCAGTCCGCTAGAACTTAGAACTACTTAAACCTAACTAACCTAAGGGCAGCACACAGCACCCAGCCATCACGAGGCAGAGAAAATCCCTGACCCCGCCGGGAATCGAACCCGGGAACCCGGGCGTGGGAAGCGAGAACGCTACCGCACGACCACGAGATGCGGGCGACTGGAATAGAAGGGAGAACCGATAGAGGTACTCAAGGTGCCCTCCGCCACACACCGTCAGGTGGCTTGCGGAGTATGGATGTAGATGTAGATGTAGAACACCTCAGGATTACAAAGACCCATACTGCCGTCTCATTATGGGTAATGCTTCTATTTATTTATTTTTTCCAGTGAAGAAGAAGGGAATTACATGATTATGTAACAAAAAATTGATAAATAACTTTCATCTACGAAAAATTTGATCAAATAATTGGTATCATTAAATGTCACATAGGCTACCAACTTTCTTGTAATTCATGTGAAATTCTTATTTGAGAAGGGAAAAAATTGTTCTGTGGCAGTTACAACAATTCTGCTATTTACTTTCTCTAATTTGTATCTAAATCGGGCAGAACCATAGAAAGTTGAATAAGAGAAGCCGAAAAGAGAAATGCCTTCCACTAATAAAAAAACAACAGGAAGTCTGATTTTCTCCAAAAGGAAGCAGAAAGAAAGTACGTACAACCATATACAACCGCTCGGTCGACGAAAGATACGTACCCAAAGTTGCACAGATTACACCAATATTCAAGAAGGGCTGTAAGAGTAATCCACTAAATTACAGGCCCATATTATTAACGTCGATATGCAGCAGCGTTTTGGAACATATACTGTGTCCGAACATTATCAATTACCTCGAAGGGAACAGCCTATTGACACACAGTCAACACGGATTTAGAAAACATCGTTCAAGTGAAACACAACTAGCTTTTTACTCACGCGAAGTGTTGAGATCTACTGACAAGTGATTTCAAACTGATTCCGTTTTTCTAGGTTCCCAGAAGGCTTTTGACACCGTACCTCACAAGCGCCTTGTAATCAAATTGCGTGCTTATGGAATATCGTCTGAGTTATGCGATTGGATTCGTGATTTTCTGTCAGAGAGGTCAGAGTTCGTAGTAATAGACGGAAAGCCATCGAGTAAAACACAAGTGATTTCTGGCGTTACCCAGGGTAGCGTTATAGGCTCTCTGCTATTCCTTATCTATATAAACGATTTGGGAGATCATCTGAGGAGCGGTCTTAGGTTTTTTGCAGATGATACTGTCGTTTACCGTCTAGTAAAAGCAAATTGCAAAAGATTTAGAAAAGATGTTTTTATGGTGCGAAAATTGACAACTGATCCTAAATAATGAAAAGTGCAGGGTAATTGCTCAATTCCCTCGTGAGCAGATTGTATACAGGGTGTTTAGTTTAATTGCAGACAGTTAAATATCTCGAAAACGAAGCATCGTAAGGAAAAATTATTCTAGATCAAAAGTTAATACGTATTACTACAGGGAACATCCGTATGCGCTACAACTGGTCACCTCATAACCATCTTCCTATGTGGGCGGCGTCAACTTCGTATTTGAAACGGGAAACCACATGTTTGTTGCACATTCGGAATCTACCCCAAGAAATACGCACGATTTATTCAAAGCATTGTTTCCCACGCGTGGTAGATGGCGCTGAAGCCGACAAATATCAAGTGTGCCTGTTTTTGCAATTAACAACCGACGCATCTGATTCTACATTTCGTTCACATTGTACAGGGCTATTACAAATGATTGAAGCGATTTCATAAATTCACTGTAGCTCCATTCATTGACATATGGTCACGACACACTACAGATACGTAGAAAAACTCATAAAGTTTTGTTCGGCTGAAGCCGTACTTCAGGTTTCTGGCGCCAGAGCGCTCGAGAGCGCAGTGAGACAAAATGGCGACAGGAGCCGAGAAAGCGTATGTCGTGCTTGAAATGCACTCACATCAGTCAGTCATAACAGTGCAACGACACTTCAGGACGAAGTTCAACAAAGATCCACCAACTACTAACTCCATTCGGCGATGGTATGCGCAGTTTAAAGCTTCTGGATGCCTCTGGAAGGGGAAATCAACGGGTCGGCCTGCAGTGGGCGAAGAAACGGTTGAACGCGTGCGGGCAAGTTTCACGCGTAGCCCACGGAAGTCGACGAATAAAGCAAGCAGGGAGCTAAACGTACCACAGCCGACGGTTTGGAAAATTTTACGGAAAAGGCTAAAGCATAAGCCTTACCGTTTACAATTGCTACAAGCCCTGACACCCGATGGCAACGTCAAACGCTTTGAATTTTCGGCGCGGTTGCAACAGCTCATGGAAGAGGATGTGTTCAGTGCGGAACTTGTTTTCAGTGATGAAGCAACATTTTTTCTTAATGGTGAAGTGAACAGACACAATGTGCGAATCTGGGCGGTAGAGAATCCTCACGCATTCGTGCAGCAAATTCGCAATTCACCAAAAGTTAACGTGTTTTGTGCAATCTCACGGTTTAAAGTTTACGGTCCCTTTTTCTTCTGCGAAAAAAACGTTACAGAACACGTGTATCTGGACATGCTGGAAAATTGGCTCATGCCACAACTGGAGACCGACAGCGCCGACTTCATCTTTCAACAGGATGGTGCTCCACCGCACTTCCGTCATGATGTTCGGCATTTCTTAAACAGGAGATTGGAAAACCGATGGATCGGTCGTGGTGGAGATCATGATCAGCAATTCATGTCATGGCCTCCACGCTCTCCCGACTTAACCCCATGCGATTTCTTTCTGTGGGGTTATGTGAAAGATTCAGTGTTTAAACCTCCTCTACCAAGAAACGTGCCAGAACTGCGAGCTCGCATCAACGATGCTTTCGAACTCATTGATGGGGACATGCTGCGCCGAGTGTGGGAGGAACTTGATTATCGGCTTCATTATCGGCTTGATGTCAGCCGAATCACTAAAGGGGCACATATCGAACATTTGTGAATGCCTAAAAAAACTTTTTGAGTTTTTGTATGTGTGTGCAAAGCATTGTGAAAATATCTCAAATAATAAAGTTATTGTAGAGCTGTGAAATCGCTTCAATCATTTGTAATAACCCTGTAATTGCAAGCCTTTGTGTTCCATCGATTGCTATTAATGTTCAGAAGTTACTTGATTGTTGTAAATATGATTGTACAGTACAAATAATTTGGCCAAACATTGAAATTTCTGGTCACGCAGTTTTCTGTTCCCTACGGGGTTAATTGTGCGGGTCGACAAGCCATCGGAATGCTCGATTTCGATGGCCATCCACGTCGTTGTTCGTGGATCACGCTAAAAGTAGTTTCTAATCAAACATTGAAGCGGCTAATCCTATTGTACTGTCAATTTGTTGCACTAAAGTAAACTCCTAAAACAGATATTAACCGTTAGAACACAAAGATTTACAGTTACACCGTAAATGAAATTTAGAATCAAATGCGTCGGGCAAAAGCAGGCACATTTAATACTTGTCTATTACAGCGCCATCTACCACGAATGGAAGACAATGGTTTGAGCGAATCGTAGGTTTTTTTTTGGCACAGAATCCGTATGCGCGATAAAAATGAAGGTAGGGGGAAGGTCTCATTTGAAAATACGAAGCTGACCCCCATCAGCGCAGGCGCAGTGGTTTGGAGGTTGCAGTACAGATTGATATCCCCTTTACTAATATTAACTTTCCACCTAGAACATTTTCTTTCGTACGATGCGTAGTTTTCGAAGTATTTAGTTGTCTAAAGTTAAAACGAATACTCTACATATTACACCGATTAAATATACCGGCAAGAAGTATGACGATGCAGTCTGACTATTAAATTGGATCCATGGTATTTTCAGATGTTTCATCACTTGCTACATCAGCGTTTCTGAACGTTATTATTAATAATAGTGAATTCCTAGTGGCTTTTAAGCAATCAAGACGTAAATACGATCATAAAGTCTCTGGATGTTTCCGGTGTGAATTTAAAGCATAGAAAAGACCCAAGATTCACACACTGGCAGCGCAAAGAGCCGCCTGCTTTTGTTTAGTTCTCTACGTATAACTGCTATATGAACGGTGAAAGCCGTAAACTGTACCACCCACTATTGATTCAAGTCTGCTTATAAAAGCAGCACACGGTTTTAACTTTACATGAGTATTCGACTACGCATCCACCGTCCAACGAGTATGTTTGTATTCAGCCATTGCTGCCGGAATAAATACATCCTTTTAGCGGGAGATTTATTTGAACATCTTTGTTTATATTTTTCGTAAGAAGTCAAATACCACCATTTACTGATAATAAAGCAGCTCAGGCCTGGAGCAACAGTCAACATTCTCGGTGTGGGAGCGTAGAGTTTCCTGGATTAATACGTGAGTGACACGAAGAGAGTGGACAGGACTGTTGTGTTTAAACAGGTGACGTGCGATGTAATCACAACGGAGAACTCTACAGATATACCCATCTTTATAAACAGTTACTTGCTTCAATCGTACAGTAATCGCCGTTCTCCGCATACATATCGTAAATAACTGCCCGACACCCGTAGGCAGTCTGTTGCCTGGTTGCACACTTAGCTCTGTACTCGTCTTTCTTTTGTCAACAAGCGAATTTCACCTGCAGATGCTTTAACATTGCCTTTACTGTACCATTCTCTAATGGCACGAATGACTAATCTTCTATTAATTCTTCTTTGTCTTTTTGTTTTCTCTCCCCACATATGTTGTCTCATATATTCTTAAACTAACACATGCTGTCAGCACTTGTCCCAGCAGATCATTCTTGTAAAATTTGAAGGCGATTCTTTGTCATAATATAAAGTGATTAATTTTTTTACAGCAGATATACTACTCGGGAAATACAGAACACATTTGGACTCGTTTTTTAACATTCAGTTCGTGTAATTAATATAGGTAAGTGTTGACTAGCACAGATGCGACGTGTCACTTTTCCAGAACTTGCTCCGCTTCCGAAAGGCAATAGAGCGACTGCAGTCGCAAGAGTTACGCTTTTTAACGGCCATTCATAATTTTCCGAGGGTAACAAATATCCATTTTACAGACACGAGCATTCTCGACAAAGATGCAGAAACCAGTAAGCATAAAAGTTAATAATAGCTGAACTGAATTGAGGTATGTATCTTATCAGTATGAAAGCAATGTAGTTACTGATCTATTTGTTCCTTATCAACATTAAAGTTGTACCGCAACCAATTCTTTGTTTTGAAATGATTAAATGATATACCGTGTACTTCTCAGTAACAGAGACTGTATAAGAAACACGAATGTGTTAACAAGCCGTGGTGCCACCCGGGTATCGGCGTTCCCGAAACATTATCGAAGCATTCCTCGCCTTCGCTGGTCGACATCTTCATTAAAGGGCGAAGCAGAGGTGATTACCTGCGTAACTGGAATTTCAGCGCCACACGAGGAACGTGTGGCGCAGCGACGATGGAATTTTCGCCTCCTAGAGAAACTATGAGAAAATCGTATTCGAGAGACCAGTCAAATAGAGTCTCCCTTGCGGTAACTATCCATCAGTAGTAAAAATAAGAGTGCATTAAACTACCATCTCCGTGGGTTAGGGAAAATATACACCAGACCAAAATAATTCTCAGGAAACAGAAGACAAATAATTCAGAGCTAATAACGAGCATCAAAATGGATACAGTTGTTAGTGAGCACAGGGTTGTTGTAGCGGGAATGAATACCGTAACTCCCAAATCCACCAAAAGTAAACGAAAAATATATCTATTCAAACAAGCAGATGAAAATTCGTTTGACGCCTTTCTCAGAGACAATCTCTACTCCTTCCAAATTATCATTGGAACTGTAGTGCAGATGTGGCTTGAATTCAAAGGAATGGTATCGCCAGAAATTGAGAAATATACTATAAATATGTTAACAAAAGACGGAGCTGATCTCCCGCGGTACATAAAAGAAGTCAGAACATTGCAGAACCAACGAAAAAAAGCACACCAACGTTAACGATCGCAAGATCCCCAGGATGGACGATCTTCTACAGAAGATCGAAATTTTTAACGCGGACTTAAGTGCGAGATGCTTATAATAGTTTCCACAACGAACCTTTGTCTCGAAACCTGGCAGAAGATCCAAAGAGATTCTGGTCTTATTTAAAGAATGCTAGTGGCAAGAACAGAAGCAATGCCTTCTCTGTGCGGCAGCGATGGAAATACTATAGATGACAGTGCCGCTAAACCAGAGTTATTATACACAGACTACCGAAATTCCTTCACCAAAGAGCACGAAGTAATATTCCAGAATTCGAATCACGAACAGGCGCCAGAGTGAGTAACTTAGAAGCAGATATCCTCGAGTACTGAAGCAGCTTAATTCACTTCATAGAAACATGTCTTCCGATTCAGACTGTATACCAGTTAGGTTTCTTTCAGAGTATGCTGATCCAATAGCTCCACACTTAACAGTCACATACAAACGCTCGTTCGACGCAAGATCCTTACACCAAGACTGGAAAGATGCACAAGTCACTCCAATATTCATTTCACGCCGCAGTTTGTAACTGGTTTTTACGTTTTTTCAGTATAGTTCAATAATTGTCGCCTTGTGCTTAGTACGTCTGTTGCCGCTACCTACAACAGTGACACAGAGTACAACGGATGACACCGTAGTAAAGTAAACAAAGGCATTTCGTGCCAGAATCAAACGGGCAATGTAGAGAGGTGTGAAAAGCAACATCAGTCGATATGTAGGCGAAAACGAGACGCCAAAAGCAAAAGCCTGTGCTCGTCTATGATGTAATCCCTAGCACAAATGACATTACACATCATAACTCGGAAATAAATCAATTTCAGAGAAAACTTTATTAAACTTTGCCCCAACGAAGTGTGCACAGTTACTTTTGAATCACCCTGTATATTAACAACAGCTGCTGTTAACATATTTGTACGTTATCGTGTACGACTTGTTTATAGTTTCAAGATAACAGGTCTAAAATTTTTGTCAATACATTGAATTGAAAACTGATTTGTGATGATAATACGGTACTAATGAGTGGGAGCTGGTACATTTTAAATCCAGTACGGTCCTATAGGCGCAGACAATTCGTTGTACTTAACGTCGTATTGCATGGAAATGACTTCAGCAGACGTTACTTAATCCATGTATTGAAACCATAGTCTAACGCTTACTTACTCTAAAGAATAATCTCAACAGGAGGTTTTAGCAGTGTATAAGTTAACGGACATCTCAGTTTTTCGTTGATTTATGACTTACGCAATAATCACCCTCGTTGAAGTTATGTTGGGACGCTCACCTGGAAAAAAAGAAGACAAAGCGTTAATTAGCAGATTGAGATGAGGTAGCGGTAGATCTAACTACTGAAAAACAAGACTTCTTGAGCTGAATATTTATTTACAAAAAAATGTGTTTCAGTGTTTCAGATCAATAGAAGATACCGAGGTTTAGAAGGAACTCGGTGGACACAGTACAAGAATTCGCTGCGAATAATGACTTAATGTAGCAGTCAAGAAGGTGATGATTCATAAACAACATACCGAAAAACAGTAAAATGTTACGAGCGGTAAAAGCGGCTACAACGCCAAGTGCGTATATGATGGACCTGTGTAACTGTTGGAAAACTTGAGTGAAAATCACTTTTCTTTTAGCCATCCGCTAACATACTCAGATATTTCACGAGCTGCCCTTCCAATAAGGAAACTAGAGCTACATTTTCCTCCCACGCTCGTATTACCTGCAAAGAGTTAAAAGTCAGCATGTTGTAAGATTAAGGATAATAGTATCACGTTAGAAACGATAAAAGATTCGACATAGGACCCTGTGGTACATTATGTCCACCTGCTCGATATCAAAATAACTGTCAGCATGTGATGGACATGGAACTCATATATACACTGCCTTATGACATATAAATAGGATCAAATCAACTGATCTGCAACACCCACTACAGGTTATTCGTCTGAGAAAATGGTTACCCTACAATCTGAGAAGGTTGAATTTCACTCAGAGGAAGAAAAGTCATCCACGTGAGACTTACAACGTATTTTCAGTTTTAATCTGATCCGGAGAAGGAGAATCCTTTCCCGTCAGTTGAATCAGCCCATCGCATCGTTGGAACAGATGATTCAGCCATATGTACACGACAAAAGAAATGTGCCGCAGCACTCACCAGGTGTAGTCGTCACTGACGAACATCTTTAATCAGTAACAAAGATGTGACATCAGCAGACACTGATCTACGAGCTTTCGTCTCCAGTCAAAGTCCAGTGTCAGACAATGGGTGAGTCACTCACACACATCCTTTCTTGTACTGCGTCTTTGCAGCTGAAGTCCCGCACATGCGACACCACTGCTATCGAAACTTTAACGAAGGAAAACTAGCACAAGGAGATTACACATCAACGCGTGACGCATCATGAAGTCACTTGTAACCCGTATTCTGCAGCGAAGCGAGACAAATGTGTAGCTCACAATCTGTCTCGCATTCGAGAGGACGACGGTTCAATCCCGCGTCCGGCCATCCTGATTTAGGTTTTCCGTGATTTCCCTAGATCACTTCGGGCAAATGCCGGGATGGTTCCTTCGAAAGGGCACGGCCGATTTCCTTCCCCATCCTTCCCTAATCCGAGCTTGTGCTCCGTCTCTAATGACCTCGTTGTCGACGGGACGTTAAACACTAATCTCCTCCTCCTCCACAATCTGTCTGCGCGGAATTTCATTCACAGACTGAATGCCATTTTATTATTTTGCCCACATCAGTCCCTGACGCCAGTAGAGAGCTCTGTATACAGTGATTACATTCCTTGTCGTCTTATTCTTAATGTAGCAACGCAGATTCAGAAAATGTTACGTACAAGCATTTCTATCAATGGTTCTAAATGTAGCTGAAGGATACTGAAATCTACCATGTGGGAAGTCTCCATGAGAGATTAGCTCAGCGACAGTAGAGTTGCAATTTAAAACAGACGAGTTCATGCGCTGTATGGTACCAGATATCCACACACTGTCACCAACCAAAGTCTTTGACATTTTGTTCCATCACAAAGATTCGAAAAGACTATCTCTAGTTGAGATTTATATCACTTTGCCGACTACTGTCACAAACTATGCCAAAAATTGTGAAAAAATTAGTAATTAAACTCTAAGATTTACATCGGCCGTTGACACAGCAGATATCTGAGCGGTAAAAAAAGGCCCATGTTACTCTTAAGCAGATTGTAGCCAGGAAATTACAAACCAAGGAAGGTGTAAGCTATAGCAGATCTGTGATCAGAAGGAAAATAGTACAGTGGTCCTTGACGTAACTGGTGACAGGACACTAGATAAACGACGATGGAAATGGTAGTCTATCGAAGCAGGTCTCGGTGGTCACCTGGGATGACGACTAAATTTTTGTGCAAAATACTTCTACGTCAGACCCAAAGGTCTTCGACAAGCACTGTGGGCGATGATGAAGTCTGCATTCGCTTTCTGTGCTCCAAGAAGACAGCCGATGATTGTGCGTAAAAATTGATTTGAAGCTCGTTACTTTCGAAAACGAGTCCAGATTTTTAACGACAGCACATCCCTATTCGATCCCACAGGAAATAGAAAAATGAAAAAGAAATAGATGGAGCAGAGGATAAAGACGAGTAGCGCAACTCAAGTGGTAGCGTTAAAATGTTGCTGACATACATTCAGGAGCTCTACTCACATTTTGACGAACTGAAAACGGTCACTATGTAGCATGGCTTCTCAGTTCTTTTCGTTATCGTAAGTTAGGTACATCAGTTTCCTTCTAGATCTGCGTTGTTTTAGTGTAACCTACATATAAAGACATGTAATATGCGACAACCGAAACGATCAATATTTTGCAGCTCTTCCCACTCCTGAGTATTTATAAAAGTACATATTGTTCCCCCTTATGCTAAAACCAAGAATGTGTAAAAATGTCGATTTTGATTCATATGCATCAGTGAGTTTCATTTTTCGTCTTTTTTGTTATGGCAAAACCTTGCGTGAGTTGTGAGTTTTATTAAGAGCATTCTTTGTAACGACACGACAGCCAATGTACCACACACCTGATTTAGGCATTCTGTGAAGAAGCCTTATTGACTTGTGCAAACATGTAAGTGCAATATACATTGATTAGATATTCTTAAAAATTTTCTTAGAATTACGTACTTCGCCTGTAACAGTGTTAACTTCAGCTATTCATTTAAAAGCTCAGTCCATTATACACTTCATTATTGGCGGACTTCTTCTTCTTCTGTGGTGGTCAATCCAAGGATTGGTTTGCAACAGCTACAATGGCAGCTTGTCTCCATTCTGTGCGTCTTTCAGCTTTTCTCTTCATTTCTTTAGAGGTGTTACATCCCACATCTTTCACGATTTGATCCATGTACCTCAGTCGTGGTCTTCCTCTTGGTCTTTTTCCCTCGACATATCCCTCTATGATTGTGTTCAGGAGTCCTTTACGTCTTAATAGATGGCCTGTAAATTGCACTCTTCTTTTAACAATGAAACTCCAGAAGCTTCTCTTCTCACCTGCTCTTTCCAGAACCATTTCGTTTGTGACCTTGTCGATCCATTTTATTTTGAGCATGCGTCTATAGCACTACATTTCAAAATAATTTAGCTTCTGGTCTTCCTCTGTCCCGAGAGTCCATGTTTCACACCCATAGCATGCCACATTCCACACATATGATTTCAAAAATCTTTTCCTGATTTCAAGGCTGATGCTCTTAGATGTTAAGATGTTTTTGTTCTTGTTAAAAGCTGTCTTTGCTTGAGCAATTCTACTTCTCACTTCTGCCTTGCTCCTTCCATCCCTGGTAATATTACTGCCAGGATAAGTAAATTTATCAACTTGTTCAAGCAGTTCATTGCCTACATGAACTTGGACTTTCACTTGATCTTCTTTGTCGCATGTCATTACTTTTGTTTTTGCTTTATTAATTCTCATATTATATTCTTCACCCATAACTTTATCCATTCTATTCAGTAGGACTACAAGATCTTCTTCACTTTCAGCCAAGGCACCTATATCATCGGCATATCTTATCATATCTATTCGTTGGCCATGAATTATTGGCGGACATAAATACATTTTACCATTGTAACTAGGAATAAGACTACCAATTATTTGCTACTCTTTCGCGGTCAACAGTTATACTGAACATCATGAATGAAACAATGAGAAGATGCTTGGATGGCTCAGACGTTGTGTAACGAAAAGGAAATGTTTCTAAGATCTTTCTAAAGAGGAGCTTCGGACACAAAAACTGCAGTATCAGCACAAGTATAGTAAGTTTTAATCATTTTCACGTTCCATCAAGTGTAAGAAAACATTTAGATGGTTAGAGAGAGTGCATGTATGTTCAGCAGAAATATTGTTTCGTCTTCAAATGTGAAACATCTTGAGTTATGCTTATAGTTTGACACAAGTCTTCAAGACGGTATCTTCATTGAAGCCTGAATATCATATTAATGTATAAAGACTATAAAACCAAAGGTGATAAAGGCGGTTGCGAACCAGTGTATTTCCCAAAATACCAGCAGGTAATAACACGAGTAAAATTGAAGATTCTGTAGATCGAAGAAATGTCAGTGTTGTAAATGTACCGCATTTAATTCGATGATCAGTAACTAGGAATTTTTGAAACCAGATCAGGACAAACATTGACAGAGAAGAGGTCTGTCTAGAAAGAGGGGGAATTAAGAAAAAAACGTAACACAAAGCAACCAAAATATTGTAACTAGTGATTTTGATCTACGAGCCGTACTGAATACTCCAAACGGAGCCTGTGACCAGATATTCCACCTGTGAAAACTGAAGGCGTATAACTTATAACAAGCAATCTGGGAAATCGAGACAAGACTTGTTACTCGTGGAAAGAGAGTCTGTAATGAAATCACGACTTGCGTCTATAATTATATCATGGCACTAACGAAAATAACACAAGTGAGGATGACGTTATATGGATATGGCGCGTATCGAATTTTTTGAAACGCGTCGCAGAGAAATGGGGTGTGACTATGTTGATTCCAAGATAGAGAAGAAAAGCTAGTTGCGCCACTGTACCACACCGAAGGACTGCCACGAATCATTTGAAGTTTCAGGAGCAATTCTCGTTATTTCGTCGTCCACACTTTGCTGTACGATGGTTTTATAAACTTTAAAACTGACCAATAGACAGTACCAAAATTCCAATACACAATGCACACTACTTCTTTATGAATGAAACAAGCCACTTTCATAGTTTCTATGATGCAGTATTTAAAGGGATCATTAGTGAAGTAACCTTAAAAATAAACTGATGACCTCCGGTAAATATGTTTGTTTCCGGGGCATACACGAAAAACCTTTTGATAGCAGCAGCAGGGTTAAGGAAGTGCTCACAGTGTGCGTGAAACAGATGAATACGCGGGAATATAATGTGTGTTACCGCAATTTGTTGAGTGATGGAAAGGAACATGACGCATTGCTTGAACCAAATACTCTGATAGACATTAAAGTTTCTGTTGATTGCATTGTTTATTTACAATTTTGTTGTTGATTCAATCTTTGTTTTGTAGCTTCTCTTCGTTATTTCGAGGTAATAAAATTGGAATTGACAGCCAATATGATTGAATTACATTCAGAGGATCTTGGTAAGGCCGGCCGTGTTGGCCGAGCGGTTCTAGTCGCTACAGTCTGGAACCGCGCGACCGCTACGGTCGCAGGTTCGAATCCTGCCTCGGGAATGGATGTGTGTGATGTCCTTAGGGTAGTTAGGTTTAAGTAGTTCTAAGTTCTAGGGGACTGATGACCTCAGAAGTTAAGTCACATAGTTCAAAATGGCTCTGAGCACTATGGGACTTAACTACTGAGGTCATCAGTCCCCTAGAACTTAGAACTACTTAAACCTAACTAACCTAAGGACATCACACACACATCCATGCCCGAGGCAGGATTCGAACCTGCGACCGTAGCGGTCACGCGGTTCCAAACTGACGCGCTTAGAACCGCACGGCCACGCCGGCCGGCAAGTCACATAGTGTTCAGAGCCATTTGAACCATTTGAACCATATCTTGGTAATTCCAAAACAATGTTTCTACTACTAAATATTCCCCTCTCCCTCCCAAGAGGAGGGAGATATGACTGGGAATCTCACATCCTAACATTTGTAAATGTGGTAACAAAAGCAATTCGATTTCCGAAATTACTGTATGTCCGTAGTTGATATATATATATATATGGTTCTTTGAAACGTTTAGTCATTTTTATCTCAAAATTAAAATTACGCACATTCGTTATTTTCGGGTGAAGGGGATGCTGTATTAAGTTTCCTGATTTAGCTTTCCCTAAATCAATGTGCTGGGGCCGATTACGTTCGCCATCCCTGTTGGTCTGAGTCCCTCTAATAAGTTGATTGACGACGCACATTAAAGCCTATCGCACCTTTCGCACTTAGACCGTAATGTTGTGTCCGTTGTTCTTGACGACTAAGAGGGAAGATAAAAATCGAAACTAGCGCACAGTTAACTATCCTCCAACAGCATCGCTACGGCAGCCGAACTTTATCCCTCTCTGGACACATCATCGCTGACAGTGTAACAGACATTTACACTATGAAACGCTTTAAGGTTTGTTACTTAGGAGACATTCACTAGGTTATGTGATGAGTAGTACCCGTAATACAGGCTGAGGGAGGTGCTGGGAATAGTGGCAGAAACGTCGGTAAATGTCGCAATGCGACAGGATCTGCAAGGAAGAAGAATATAGAAATAGACTCCGAGCACGAAAGCACGAGTTGTGAAAAAGTGTCTCCGAGGGGAGCGGGGAAAAAAATAGTCGACATTACGGAAATTATGAACATGCTCGAACTTGAGAGCGGACCAACCTGTTACAAAGCGGAAGAAACGCGTATCGAGCGAGTCGGGCAGTGGCTGACAGAAGCTGCCAAAGTGCTTCACTAGATCACCATAGCCACGAAGAAGAAAGAGAAAGACCTTTTGGATCTGGAAGAATTGATGTATGGTCCAGGGAGAGCTGGCTAGCGGTATGTTTAACTACAAAAAATATAATCCGAAATTTAAAACACATTTTACTTGAAATCGCATTTTTCAGATTGGCGTGAAACGTAACTTGAGAACCATTTTGATCGAAATTTAATGCTGACATTCTAAATCGAATTCTCTATGAGCATACGTGGCCGTTTTGCAACAGCTTCAGAAGTCTGTTTTCGGTGCACGCTTTTGTCTCGAGTTTATGGGCGAAGAAAATGACATTTGTTTCAACACGTCATCATTTTGTTGGAACCTAGTATTTTTCAGTTATCCTATGCGGTATTTTTCAGTTATCCTATGTGCGCTGATAGAATATTGGAAAGGACTTACACATAATTATTTTTACAAAGATGGTTCAAATGGCTCTGAGCACTATGGGACTTAACATCTATGGTCATCAGTCCCCTAGAACTTAGAAATACTTAAACCTAACTAACCTAAGGACATCACCCAACACCCAGTCATCACGAGGCAAAGAAAATCTCGGACCCCGCCGGGAATCGAACCCGGGCGCGGGAAGCGAGAACGTTATTTTTACACAGGTACAATACGAGGGCTTCTGTAATCCTGCTGATGACCAATGATCCGACTGCAAGATTGGGACGGGAAAACCCACAGGTTAAAACCGATGCCGGTATCTCAGTTTTCAATAAACAGTATTTGTTTGAGCTCGGTTATAACAAGTAAATAAACCGGTTTCTGAATTTGCTATAGCAACAGTGCTAAAACTTTTGATTTTTAAATAAAATTAAAAAGTAGTAATGTTTATTCTTAACATTTCCATCGCTTTCAAATATTAAGGTATTATTGCAAATGGGAAAAGCGATCAATGCTATTCTAATAAGAATGTCGATAGGCATGTACGAGCGACAACCGCCGGCTGCTCTGACCGTGCGGTTCTAGGCGCTTCAGTCCTGAGCCGCGCTGCTGCTACGGTCGCAGGTTCGAATCCTGCCTCGGGCATGGATATGTGTGATGTCCTTAGGTTACTCAGGTTTACGTAGTTATAAGTTTAGGGGACTGATGACCTCAGATGTTAAGTCCCATAGTGCTCAGAGCCATTTGAGCAACAACCGCACGACATAAGAATCAGTACAGCGGCGAGGCCTGTTAGACCGTATTCATATACGTGCTGTGTGCAAAACTTGCCCCAGAGTACAAAACGGGGTTTTCAGTCGAAAAAATTTAAGAAAAAGAATAGCAATGAATTGGAAACTTTAGGTTGACTCATAGTGTACAGTCGAAAGGGAAAGTAGCTGATCAATTGCTTGTGTCCATTATCTGCTTGAAGCTCTTTTAAACGGAAAATACGAAAAATACTCACCATCTTCAGTTTTCATCCTTTAGCACTGATTATTCGTAATATCCGAATAGTGGTATGATTTTACAGTACGACATGATATTTTAACAGAGAATCAAAATGAGGACACTAGTTATTTTTGGTAGTATTCAGCCCCTCATTACTTTCCAAGAAAAGCAACAAACACTGTACAGATTGGTTTCTTTTATTTGCCTATTTAATTTGATATTTTTATTCCGTGTGTCACGAAATGTATGATGTAAAACCCTAAGGGAGTCTTAGAATTTTCGCTGGCCGCGGTGGCCGAGCGGTTCTAGGCGCTTCAGTCCGGAACCGCGCGACCGCTACGGTCTCAGGTTCGAATCCTGCCTCGGGCATGGATGTGTGTGATGTCCTTAGGTTAGTTAGGTTTAAGTAGTTCTACGTTCTAGGCGACTGATGACCTCAGATGTTAAGTCCAATTGTGCTGAGAGCCATTTGAACCATCTTAGAATTTTCAAATTTTTGTTCGATGTCTACTTTTCTCTCTGGAAATAGGAGTAGTAAAAAAAACGAGAATCGGCTACTTCAGAAATCGTTTACTTTGTAGGTTTTAAGAATCGTGTTCAACAGGAGGCGAAAAAAATCGGTACAACCAAGAACCTGTTGTTTCAGCGATAACCACCGTCCCTTCTGCAAGGGCTCCTTCCATCTTGTGCAGTGGTTACAGGGAGCGTCCGATGTGGACACAAAAATGATTTCTTGAAGCGAAAACTGTAAAGAAAAACTAATATTTCTTGAGCCCGCCCGGTTGGCCGTGCGGTCTAGCGCACGGTTTTCCGGGCGGGAAGGAGCGCCTGGTCCCCGGCACGAATACGCCCGGCGGATTTGTGTCGCGGTCCGGTGAACCGGCCAGTCTGTGGATGGTTTTTAGACGGTTTTCCATCTGCCTCGGCGAATGCGGGCTGGTTCCCCTTATTCCGCCTCAGTTACACTATGTCGGCGATTACCGCGTAAACAAGTTCTCCACGCACGCGTGCACCACCATTACTCTACCACGCAAAGATAGGGGTTACACTCGTCTGGTGTGAGACGTTCCCTGGGGGGGTCCACCGGGGGCCGACCCGCACAATAACCCTGGGTTCGGCGAGGGGCGGCGGAGGGGTGAAGTGGACTGCGGTAGTCGTCGTGGGGTTGTGGACCACTGCGGCTGCGGCGGGGACGGAGCCTCTCCGTCGTTTCTAGGTCCCCGGTTAACATACAATACAATACAATATTTCTTGAAAAGAAAACTGTAAAGAAATTACTTTTTATTTTGCTTACATCGTTTATGTTTCATGCGTTCAAAGAGGGCTCTACACCTTTAAACTGATGGGTGCAATCTCATTAAAGTACACTTGGCTTGAATGGTGTAGGTTACGATATTTGGTTGATCGAATTCCTTTCGCGCAACCTAAGCAACATTTTCTGTCTGCGTACCTTCGTCAAGCCCCTTCCACGTAGATGCGTAGCGAATAAGCAGCGGATGTAGGAGGGAGGCTTTTTCCCTCCGGTGCGGTACGCGGCATCTCTTTAGACGACTGTATTCGTTGCCGCTGCGCCGACGAGAGTGGCAGAGAGAGGAGGCAGGCACGCTACAACACAAAGTGTGCCGCACACCCGCGGCGGCTCCGAAAAACGAGCAGAAAACAAAGGGCTGTTGGCGAACGCGAGGAGCCGGGGCGCGTACCTGCGCGGATGTGGCGCAGCGCAGCGGCATTTTGCCGCATTAATCCCGGCTCTGCAGGCGTGCCGCGGCTGCTTGCAGATGCTAATGGCGCCGGCCCGCTCCTAATTAATTAAATGAACATTCGGGCCAGCGCCTGCGCCCGACCCTGGGCAAGGAAGAGCTCGCCCAGGAAAAAAAAGAAAACACGGGCTGGCGCGCAGAGCCGCGTACAGATCCCGGCCTGGCGCGTCCGTAGCATTGTCATGCTGGAACACCGGCGCTGGCCCGTGCGGTTACGCAATTACAATAGAGCTTTGTCCGGACTGACGCCGCTAATTAATGATCCAGGCGCTAGCCAGATAAGCGCGCTCTTACTCTGCTTGCAACGACACTGCTCGACAATACGCACAGTTCTATATTCTTGCTTTCACTGTGGAAACTGTTATACGTCCGTTTTCTCCGCTGTTGCAGCAACCGTTTCGCCGATCGTGCACGTGTGCTATAGTTCGATTCTTTTATCTTGGCGTGCATGCCCGCCCAGACGCGGGAGATTGCTGCGTTGCCAGTTGTACGCACCAAGAGAAGCAGCGCCATAGTATAGTTCGCAAACTTACGTTTAGGGGGGGAGCGCGCAGTTTATGAAGTAAAGGCACTTCGGCCGCATTAACCCTTTCGCTGCTACACAGACGTGCTCCCCGCATTCCGCGCTATGCGCGATTTTGTCATCATTGCACTGCTCGCCTGTGCAGACACATGGTGTTTCGACTGCTTTGACACACTTTTATCATTCGATTTCACAAATAGCTATTTGGCCCAAAAACTTGATTTTTACACATCTTCTTGACTGATGCCTTCCCCCCATAAATGACTTAATTTTGTTTCGATGTTCAACGCAGTTATTGTGCAGCATTAGATGTAGTAAACCATTGCACGAAATTTTGAAGAGTTTGCAGAGGTAAAACTCCATAGCGTGTACTTTCCTTATGGTCGATTTTAGTTGCCAGTAGAAATTTCAAAAAATTACATTCAAACGAATAAAATTCATGAAGTAAGACACTTCGATATTGTTTTTAAATAAAGAAAATATTAAGCACCGAACAAGGTCTGAACTCGGAACCTTTCGCTTAGCAGCCAAACACTTTTTTTTTTTAATCTCATTTTTGTTCTTTTTCGTTCTCTGTATCTGCTCGGGGCGGACGTCGCAAGACACCCGTTTCAGTTCGTCGTTGAGCCATTAACTCAGTTTCTTTATTACAGAGGGCAGCTAACCCTCTGACCGAACGACACTTTTAACTATTACGCTAACGCAACTCGTCGTTGAATACATCTCACGGAGGACTTTAAAATATCACGCAAAATACTGACAGGCACTATTGGTATGACTATGAATAATCACGTTTCGTCGAAGTACAATAGGAAATAAAAGAATTACCGCTGTTCTTTATTGCGAAAAAGCGGTTAGTGAGAATGATACCAACACCTTTCGTTGCTATCGCCTGAATTAGGAGGCTTATAGCTTGTTCGGTTTAATTAATTCATAGAATATAAAGCAATTGGTATAAAGACTGCTTTTTCCAAACTTTCTATAAAAGAAAGTCTGCTATCAGGACATTGCTTTTGTTCAATTACTTTATTTATTACTGAACGTTTCTAAAACTGAAGACACTCGTCCGTGCTCTGCACTGCAGTCGAGCTCAGGCAACGTCGTTCTCTGTTCATTGGCTGACTGTGTTTTGTGACGTCAGATGCGCATAACGAACCTAAACTCGGCCGCCGTCATAAATGACGCGCGCTTTAGGTGCAGTACAGTGGTCAATCGTAAGCTGATCCGTTTATCGTGAACTAACAAGAAAAGAATATTTCTGATACAGTTCCGAATCTGTGGACCAATGTCGCTGGTTCATTGTGCGGTATCATGTATCAGTACCAACCCACAGGCGTCAAAGCTGGCAACGGAATTGCAAGTATCCACCAGGTGCCGATAGAGGTCGCCCGGGACCTGTCGGACCCAATGGTGCGCACCCGCAGAGCCACGCCTCCGTGGCCCTGGACTACGAAAGCCCTCTGCCGCCACAATATAAGATGGCCGGCAGCAGCCAGCCCCTACCCCTCTTATGGGTCCTCGTCCTCCATTGGCTACTTTCCCCCCTCCCCCCACTTCGTTTTTTCCTCTCCTTTCCCGTCATCGCTGTGGTATATCACATTTGTGGAAATTTTTTAGTGCAGTGCTCAAGTGAATGTTCAGTGTTGTTCGTCTTTCCAAAGTGTTGCGAACAGACACCATGCTGTCGCTGGGTGTAAATTTTATATCTCTTGCGAACAGAAACCAGACTGTCGCCGTGTTATTTTAACGGCCTGTCTACTCATTTACCTGCCTGCTTCATATGTATTTTATTAGCATCGTCAACCCTTTGTTTTATGTTTTAAGTTAAACGGTTTTCCGCCATTTCACCATTTAAGTCACCGATTTTATCGCCTGTTTTTATTATTTATTATCTTCATCTTTTTAAAACAAATTCTGTAGGCTGAAGAGCGGCATACTGCGCTGCTGCCAGCCCACCCCTTCGGGGGAGAAAAAAAAAAAAAAAAAAAAAAGACAGACAGACAGACGCCCCACTCGCACTTGGAACCTCTTCGCTATAAAGAACCTTCCGAGTCACGTGTCCGGCTCCATCTCTGTACCTTAGTTCAGGCGGCCCCATCCTTATTTTCTATTGACATGGCTGGACTATTTCTTGCTGCATTATTTGTAACGAGTCCTCGTATGCTAGGAGATATACAAGTTAAGTAAACTTTCTGTTTAATATGTTAACTTTTCGCTAACCATTTCTGCTTCTGTCCAGCTTTCCTATGACGACCGTTTTTGTGCCACTTTGTATCTCACCTCTCCTTACTGTTATGTGTGAAGTAGTACACAACACATTGTTTCAATCACAAGTAGGGAAAATCTCTAGAATTAGATTTTCACTTTGCAGCGGAGCGTGCGCTGATATGAAACTTCCTGGCAGATTAAAACTGTGTGCCGGACCGAGACTCGAACTCGGGACCTTTGCCTTTCGCGGGCAAGTGCTCTACCATCTGAGCTACCCAAGCACGACTCACGTCTCAGTCCTCACAGCTTTACTTCTGCCAGAACATCTCCTACCTTCCACACTTTACAGAAGCTCTCCTGCGAACCATGCAGAACTAGCGCTTCTGAAAGAAAGGATATTGCGGAGACATGGCTTAGCCACAGCCTGGGGGATGTTTCCAAATGAGATGTTCACTCTGCAGCGGAGTGTGCGCTGATATGAAACTTGCTTCGCAGGAGAGCTTCTGTGAAGTTTGGAAGGTAGGAGACGAGGTACTGGCAGAAGTGAAGCTGTGAGGACGGGGCGTGAGTCGTGCTTGGGTAGCTCAGATGGTGGCAGCACGGTAGCTCAGCGTGTTCGTTCAGAGGGTTACGCGCCCTCTGTAATAAAAAAAACTGAGTTAATCGATTAACAACGAACTAAAACGCTTGTCTTACGACGTCCACCCCGAGCAGATGCAACGAATAAAAGTGAGCAAAATGAGATAAAAAAAAGGATGGTAGAGCACTTGCCCGCGAAAGGCAAAGGTCCCGAGTTCGAGTCTCGGTGCGGCACACAGTTTTAATCCGCCAGGAAGTTTCAGGCAAAATCTCTATCGAAAATCTTAGGTATAAATAAATTATAACATCAAAAAATAATTTGATCAAGCGAGAAGGGTGCCATATCTTATGCTTATAGTAACTGTAATGGACAGTTTCTAGGTTTGTGTTAGCTTAGCATTAGCTGTCTACATAGTACTATTATTATTGTTTACTGTCGTTTTTATGCCAGTAGCGTGGTGATGCTGTTTTGTGAAGTGGCTTTCAATGTCTTGCGCTAAACCTTATGGTTGTGTTTCACACGTATACCGCACTTAAGTCATTGAAGGCTAACGGACGTATGTCTGCACAATTTTAAATACATGCAGCGAAACAAAGTGTTCGTAAACTTGCTTTTCAGTGCCACCACGAATCGTTTCGAGTATGCAACAGAACGTTTCTCCCTTCAACTCACGTATTCGTAAAACCTGTCTTGTTATTCCGATAGCTGACGATAGACTCTACAGTTATTTTCGGCCGCGGTCCATTTAGTACATGTCGGACCCACGTGTCGCCACTGTTAGTGATCGCAGACCGAGCGCCACCACACGGCAGGTCTCGAGATACTGACTAGCACTCGCCCCAGTTGTACGGACGACTTTACTAGCGACTACACTGACGAAGCCTCGCTCCTTTGCCGAGCAGATAGTTAGAATAGCCTTCAGCTAAGTCCATGGCTACGACCTAGCAAGGCGCCATTAGCCTTACATAGCAATTGATACTTATTGTATAAAGCATGTCTCATCAAGAACGATGTATACATCACGGATGGATTAAAGTTAAGTATTCCAAAAGCTACGTACTTTTCTTTATATTATTCATTACGTATCCTGTTTCAGACCTCACGCCATCCTTCGTGTGTTTATAGCGTGCATTGCGGCCCCCTCAAATCACACTGTGTCGGCACTTCTGTCGACACATCATTTACGTTTTAGTATTAGCATTTGTGTAACTGAAGCTTGAGAGGTAATTACGCCAGTCTCTTTCCGTTCACCAGGTGCAGATTTCAGTAACTGCACTGACATTTAACTTGCCCTTGCAACGGAGTTCACCGCTAATGGAGTGCGGCATCGGTATATTTACACTAGGATGCCCTTTTTCAGTGACTGCCGTACGAAATTCGTCATCTGTTATCCAAACACGAAGAGGTGCAGAGCGTGGATCAGTCGTCCGTACGGCCTCGAGATCTGGACTCGTACGACAGACAAACGGCTCCCTCTTTCCACAATACAGAGAGCTGCGTCGCTGCGCTGGAGCGAGCCTCGCTCCAGGCTGGATAAGACGTTCGCCCTCGAACCGGTTCCGGAACGCGCCCGCTGGACGGCTAGAGAGCGCGCAACCGTAAAACCACCGTTAGACGCAATAGCGCCCGCTGCGCCGTCGCGCACGGGACAAATTGCCGCGTTAAAAATACCTCGCTCGTCGACGTATAAATTTGCATATAATAGCTTCCTCCTCGATTAGGCACGGAAGCCGCCGCCTAAGGTTGCGTACAACTTTCGACGGCGCGCGCTCACCTAATTTCTGCCGCGGGAGGAAGCACATAATTAGAGGAAGGCTTACTGCCTCGTCCCGAAACCGCGACCGGAGCCCGGGGCCTAGCTGCTCCCCACATCTAACGAGCCACCTCTCAAGTTTGTCTTCAAACTACCGCCAGGTGCTGCGCTGTTCATATTCGGTACGTGAGTGAACGCCTCGCCAAAACTTCTGCAGACTGCAACTTTTCACAAATTTTCTGGTGCATCCGAAAGTGATGGATGATCTCATTCGTATCTGTAGCGATGTAAGTTTCGCGTTATTTATGCTGGAAACTTCACAGCGGCGTTCTCATCGCTTACTAGAGTATATACACTACAGGCCATTAAAATTGCTGCACCACGAAGATGACGCGCTACAGACGCGAAATTCAACCAACAGCAAGAAGATGCTGTGATATGCAAATAATTAGCTTTTCAGAGCATTCACACAAGGTTGGCGCCGGTGGCGACACCTACAACGTGCCGACATGAGGAAAGTTTCCAACCCATTTCTCATGCACAAACAGCTGGTGAAATGTTGTTGTGATGCCTCGTGTAAGGAGGAGAAACGCGGAACATCATGTTTCCGACTTTGATAAAGGTCGGAATGTAGCCTATCGCGATTGTGGTTTATCGTATCGCGACATTGCCGCTCGCGCTGGTCGAGATCCAATGACTGTTAGCAGAATTTGGAATCGGTGGGTTCAGGAGGGCAATACGGAACGCCGTGCTGGATCCCAACGGCCTCGTATCACTAGCAGTCGAGATGACAGGCATCTTATCCGCGTGGCTGTAACGGATCGTGCATCCACATATCGATCCCTGAGTCAACAGATGGGGACGTTTGCAAGACGACAACCATCTGCACGAACAGTTAGACGACGTTTGCAACAGCATGGACTGTCAGCTCGGAGACCATGGCTGCGGTTACTCTTGACGCTGCATCACAGACAGGAGCGCCTGCGATGGTGTACTCAACGACGAACCTGGGTACACGAATGGCAAAACGTCATTTTTTCGGATGAATCCATGTTCTGTTTACAGCATTACGATGGTCGCATCCGTGTTTGGCGACATCGCGGTGAACGCTCATTGGAAGCGTGTATTCGTCATCGCCATACTGGCGTATCGCACGGCGTGATGGTATGGGGTGCCATTGGTTACACGTCTCGGTCACCTCTTGTTCGCATTGACGGCACTTTGAACAGTGGACGTTACATTTCAGATGTGTTACGACCCGTGGCTCTACCCTTCATTCGATCCCTGCGAAACCCTACATTTCAGCAGGATAATGCACGACCGCATGTTGCAGGTCCTGTACGGGCCTTTCTGGATACAGAAAATGTTCGACTGCTGCCCTGGCCAGCACATTCTGCAGATCTCTCGCCAATTGAAAACGTCTGGTCAATGGTGGCCGAGCACCTGGCTCGTCACAATACGCCAGTCACTACTGTTGATGAACTGTGGTATCGTGTTGAAGCTGCATGGGCAGCTGTATCTATACACGCCATCCAAGCTCTGGTTGACTGAATGCCCAGGCGTATCAAGGCCGTTATTACGGCCAGAGGTGGTTGTTGTTCTGCGTACTGATTTCTCAGGATCTATGCACCCAAATTGCGTGAAAATGTAATCACATGTCAGTTCTAGAATAATATATTTGTCCAATGAATACCTGTTTATCATCTGCATTTCTTCTTGGTGTAGCAATATTAATGGCCAGTAGTGTATGTACCAACTGCGTCTTAGAAACCACAGTGGGTACAACACTCTGTGTAACGCAATACTTAGCGTCTGACGCATTGCAGGTCATGCATTCAGGGGCACATTTTGTCTTCTTTTGATCTTAGAATTCATACCTCGACATTTCTTGCAGTTACTTTATGAACAACGGAGATGCTTCGTAGCTTCTGTAGAGACGTTCCCAGGGGTGAAACCCATCGTATATGTGAGAAAAATTCCTGTACCGGCCGTGGAAATATCTCAGACCATCTGGTACACAGCGACAGTCAGCCAACAAGCCATCAAGACACGCATCAATACGTTTACAACCAATAACCAAAAGATATTGTTAAATACAATCGAAAACTGTTATTAATGTCGTCAGTCGCCTGTGATAGTATTTCATCGCCATAGTGATCATCACCATTGATTTGATGTCCTGCTGGATACAGGCTCCGCTACACTTTTCATAAATTACCACCTTCAGCCACACGCATCAACATTGCTCCTATGTGCCTTCTAAAGTCATCTACTCACTTTCGTCTCGCTCTTTTTAATCTTTCGCACAGAAAAGAACTTCCTTCGCCCACCAGTCGTCCATTCGCCTGGCTACATCTCCTGCTCACCCCCGCCCCATTTTCATTACAGTCATAATCATGTATTCGACTTCAGCTTGCTCCTTGAAGCATTTGATCGTTTACCTCCCTCTTCTAATAAATTCCAAACACACACATCTCCATTGTTTCATGAACTAGTTCTTGTCTCACGTACATAAACCAGTAATACACACCGACTGTAAACTTCCCCTATAAGACACATTAGAACGTAAGTTTTTTAAAAACATGTTTATTTTACTAAATACCTCTCGCATCACGTTTACTTCTCCCTTTATGCCTTTCACTTGCCGTCTTGTCTTTGCTTTCAACTGTCCAAACTATAAGAAATCATCAACTGGTTCTGTGATTTCATTGTTAATATTAATAGGTTTCTTCGGATATGATAGTTTTCTTTATTTATATGGAAGAAACGAAACATTTATATAAACTAAATGAAATATTTATTCAAAATAAAAGAATGGAAGCACATAACTAGCAGGTAAGTTTATATATTACTTTGGTATTACTATAATTAATTTTAAGCGTACTTTAAAGCTTGTTGTATTAGGTTCACTTCCTTGTCGAAGTTTATCTGCGCAAAAGGCAAATGGCGACGCGTCGTCAAGAAAAGAAAGCTCAACTAGCTGGCCTTACCACGCAGTCCATTCGTATTTCGTTTTATCAGGCTAAGGCTCTACAAACTTACTGTCAAACTGCTGAAAATAGTTTTGCTTGTATGATACTTTTTTCGCTGACTCCCATTCCAATTTCAAATCACTCCCTCCCTTGGAGAAGACTAACGGAAACTATGACACTGATGTTTCTACTGATCAGGATGGTAATATAGACTGCATCATTGATAGTTACGAGTTTACATTGTTGAATATGACTTTTATCCGATATAATCCTCTATCTGGGAATGAACGTTGAACAACTGGGTAAAAGACACAATATGTGTAGAAGCATTTCTAATGCGCCAACCGAAAAATCACTAAAACAAAATGGAACTGAAGAGATCGCAGATAAGTAGTTTAGAAGAGGTGGTCGTCGTAAAGAAATGCCAACACTTAGCTACGACGTACTGACAAGCACAACACATGTATCTCACAAACAATTTTTAAGTAAAGTTATAACGACACGAGAAGCAGTGAGGAGCAGGACTTTTAAGGAGTGGTAAGTGAAGTGGATATCCGGAAACAATGATACAACTTTGAGGCCGAGTCTTCAAAAAATCGCTAAAATGAATGTCTACTGAAGTAATTTACCACACTTCACTTACTGCTGATGATGTTACGTAAATCTTGAAAGTTCGTCCATGTTGAATGTGACACATATAGGTAATTTGGTGGTAGCGCTCTGGTTTTCATACATCTCGTTAGTGGAGCCACGTGGCATAGAGTTCTCTCAGTTCCGGTCCGGACAGCTATATTTTACAACTATTCCGCCAACTGCCTGCCGCCTATGCTCTAAAGATAGCAGGTAGAGGAGGGGCATTACAGTAATTATAATTAGGACAGACGGGCATTAATTTCTACGAAAGAACTACCAAGTTTGGCAATTAGGCTAAGTAGCCGCGCCACAGAGTTAAAGCATGATGGATGTCAGGAAGGCGAGTTACGGGCACAAATCAGACGAGACTCCGTTCTCATTAAGGGAAGTCCTTTCCAGAGAGTCTGCCGAAATAACTCCTACCAACTGCCGCTAGTATTTACATTCATATTCCACATTTTTTTTTTTTTGTATTATCCCAGATCTCCTTAAAGCTGTATTGAATGTTGATTCTTGGAGAGAATCGGCCATGTAAACTTCGTGCATTTCTTAGTTAAAGCTTAATCGCTGTCGTTGCACTTTCTTGAAACGTTTGAACAAGGGCTGCAAATGAATACGCTAATGACTTAAGTGAATTCTGGGGTAAATTAGGAATTAAATGTTCATGTATATCATCTCAAATTGTGATAGTAGTTCAATGTAGTTCTTATGGAAAATTAGAGCAGATAGGAGAACTTTATACCCTAATTCCGATTTAGGTGTGATGTTATGAGTTTAATAGCGGTTGTTTTTGAGCTCTTAGATATTAGTGCAATTTTATTTCAAGCCTCTGATCAGGAATAAGTGCTTTTATTCCAAGATATGCCATCCTATTTTATAGTAAGCCCTAAAGTGAGATATGGTAACCTGTCAGTTTCAGACAGAGAAACATCTGTGTATATACGGTATTGCGTTATTCGGCGAGAATACAAGACTCCATTATATGTTGATGTATTTAACAATGAAGTGTGGTTCCTGAACTGCCGACAAATAGAAGCAAACAATATAAGTACTGACTGATTTTGCTTGGTAATGCCCAGGTAGGCGAAATTAGGTAATGGCCAATGAAATAAAATGATTGTTTCGATTAAAAAAATAAACAACAGCCTGATGAAAAAAGCCTTTCCTAAGAAATTTGACAACTGTCAATTTTCATGTCACCCACACATGTTTCATCACAGTATGTGCTGTCATGAGTAGGTTTATTATGCTTTCCTACCTGAAAATATGGTCTGTCCTTTGAAGATTTTTTTTCTATTACAAATTGTAGTTAAAGGCTGTGGTAAACGATATGAATCCAACCTGTACAGTATCATCGTTTGTGTCTAAAGCTGGTCACGAAAATAAAGCCTAGGAAAACGCTGTTTTAAAAAATATCGTAAATCTTTCATCGAATGAAAAGCTTGTGTGAACACCACAGTGCTTCCCTTGGCATGGTCCTACTGGTTGTGGTATGCACTTCCCTTTCTGCGTCTTTTGGTCTGACCTATAAGTTTTGTGCGGACTCTGCAACTTGGGCGGTGCAACTCGGCATTTTTCACTTTAACAAACATTGAGGTGAAAGAACTGATAAACGACAGATAAAAATTCCAGGATTGACCAAGAATGGAAACCCACACGTTTCAATTGCAGTTTGGAACTTAAACAAAGAGCCGGGAATAAAATATTTAAAGTTAGCTTACACAGAACTGTTTTCTGTTGACAGCCTCATACTGTAATCGCAGTTTATAATTTCTTATCTGCTACAACAAAATGATTTTCATTTTGTCTTTTTTTACATCTGTTCCAAAGGATCACTTTCTTCAAGTTAAATAATTTATTTTCGTACACAAGACATGATTTTTTGTGCTTTCTGCGGATGTGTATACGCGATCAGTGTATTTGGGGATGTATTCGGCTCTGTTTTTTCCCCAGCAGTAAGCCGACCGCTGTGGGCGAGCGGTTCTACGCGGTTCAGTCCAGAACCGCGCTGCTGCTACGGTCGCATGTTAGAATCCTGCCTCGGGCATGGATGTGTGTGATGCCCTTAGGTTAGTTAGGTTTAAGTAGTTCTAAGTTGCAGGGGACTGATGACCTCAGATGTTAACTCCCATAGTGCTTACAGCCATTTGAACCATCCCAACAGCACATAAACGTAATAATTTTTCTGTAAGAAAAATTTCAGCAGCTTGTTCTACCGTATCATTTGATATTACTAGGGATAACATTCAAGATATCTGGTATTCTTTAATGTCAGAAAGTGTTTGTGTGGTGACTGGGATACACAGAAGACGTATCATTCTGCAATGTTTGATTAGTGGAACAGTATTTTAGAAGTAGGGCCAGGAAGAAGTGACGAGAGTTAATGGTTCATTCATGACTGTGGCAATTTTCCTGTGCACTTGATCGAATATGGCGTTTCTATCGGTGTGCGAGATGTATTAATTTAATGTGTTTATTCTGAGATATTGTTGTCCATGTGGTAACTTTCATCTATCATTATTTTCTGGCACGATCTATTGTTAGTTTTAAGAACTAGAGATACAGTACCCAAAAGGAGAAAGAAAATATAGACACTGACAACTAAACACATGCCCTTATAGTGACAGCTTATAGACACAGCGTGGAGTTAATCGTATACGTATCTCATCAGGTCCACTTGCCTTTTTTCCTTGAACAATTTCAGTTGATATTATATCTTCAAGTTGGTTCTTTCTCAACTATCTGGTGTCTATAATGATACTTTATAAATGTTGTGTGATGGGGATTATTACTTCTCAACGAAACAACGAACACTTTTATAACTACAATACGTTTTTTCCCTTCGAAGGTTCCAGAAACTGTACAAAGTTAGATTAATGTCGCTGAAGAAAATGATATAGATTCATTCATTTTTTGTCGACATGCCATCTTGCCTTTCGTTTGAGAGAGTTCGTGCAGACAACATTAACGTTAGCATCCATTGTAATTTGATGGCTTAGTAATTACCCATTTCACTAATTTTCCGAGCTCACTATTTAAAGAAAACAATGGTCCTCTCTCCTTATAATATACATGATCTGAATAGCACTTTTTAATGTTTTTCAGTGGCCAAATAGGTCAGGTTGGACGAGGACTGTTCGGGGTACAACGACCGAACAGTATTCGTATTCCTTCGTTAACCGATTCACTGCCAGAAGCTAGAACCCCTGAGATACTTTATCCCATCATCTCACTAGTTATAAGAAACATTTTATCGAGAGAATTGTGTAGGGTTTCATCAGCCTCCGCCTTCGAGCAACGGCGCCTGTCAGCCTACTCAAGGACCTGATGCAGATCCTCTTGTGAGGGAAATAATATGATGAGGACCCATGAAGGTAATGTTTGACCCAGTGTCACAGAAATTACTGTGAACTGCACCATACAGTGCTATTAGAGACTTCATTGTCCGCCATCATATGTACGTCCTTCCCTGTCACGTATACTCAGGTATAGATCACTTATCTTATGAATTTCTAAGTTATGTCGTCCCTTTTAGAAATTTCCTTTGAAAAATCTCATTGAGAGACAGGGATAAAACGACGCAATACGGCGATCGCTTATCTGAATATCTCTCATTTCGGTGTTCGTGCGGTGATCGAAAGCAAGAACTGCGTTATGATCTTCAAAGAAAATTATACCTGGACTCTCTCTTCGTGAAGTGGTTGAAAGTCGACATGCAAACTAGCGTTGTCATTCTCTCAACTACCGGTAGCGACTGTTGACAGACGGGTGTGTCAACGTACCGGCGGCAGCTGGCGGGCGCGCATCGCGCGGCTGTGGTGGTAGCCCTGGGCCACAGTGCTTTCTCCGGCACCCATCCGGCGACCCGGATCTGTGCGCTGGACCCGCAGCCCACTTGCCGTCCTAGCGGCAGCTAGTTTCGAGGCCAAGGTCGGCGTACCAACTTCCCAGGGTGTCAGCTGGCGTGGGCTCGCCTTACCGCTCTCGACCAGGAAGCTTGCGGAGTCTCTCTGAATACAGCGTGTTTCACAACCTCGAGCTTAAGAGACCAAATACTATCACGCGACCACTTTTGTCAAGCAAAATATACATTTTTAAAACCGTCTTTTATGAGTTACACTCAAGAGAGAGATAGTTGTATTCAAGGCTTCTGTAAGAACTTTCAATTACAAAGTAGAGTCGCATTCTGCGGCTACGCATTGACATCACTTGTTTTACACATATAAATTTATGCCAGACCGAAGCTCGAACCAGATTTTCTTGCTTATTGCGAGCGGTCGCCTTAACAACTTATTCAAACATGCTTCCAGGACTGATCCAAACTCCCATATGCCACGTTGTAACAACACTCATGGTCGCACAGTCGGTCATCCCCTCACAAGGAGACAAATATTATATCGCTATTTTAATCTGTCGAGGCATGAATGTATCACTGATGTTTTGCAGTGCCTGTATTTATACAATGTCCGTGGCTTCACAATACACGTCAACGTATAGTCGCAGAATGTAATTCTATTTCGTAATGTCTGCCACAGCTGTAATATTCAGTGATAGCGTCTATCCTTTCACACATAAATGCATGTCTGGAGGACACTGTATTGTGAAGGTAGAGACACTGTATAAAGGATGAACTCATATTTGTTTTGCTTCTGAGTCTTGGTGCACTTTGCCAACCGCTGTTTACCCTTGAAGTTCTGGGTCCAGCATGGACAAAGAATTTTTTGAGCTCACTGACACAATTATCTGTTGGGACGAGGCAATTTCCTAATAGGAGACATCGAAACCATAGTTTGTTTGCTGCACTTTTTCTACATCTTCGAGAAACGCGAGGATATTCGTCCTGAGTATGATGGTAACGAAATGTGCGGTGTGAGGTGTGAAAACAACGTGTTTCGAGAATGCTGTGGACGAGAGATTTAGTAATGTATCTTCATCGAGTACACATGCGATGCCACGAGCTATGGCCATATTTAGAGCAATCGTTTGGATTATACTGCACGAGTCTAACACACACGAATACCGCCTTCGAAAGATCCAGGCACTAGGAATATCCGATATCGGACCTCTTTGGGAAGTCATGAACGGTTTCTTCAGCGAAATCCTAACGATGTTGTGTTACACATAAAGTGGTACTGAGTGGTGAGGCATGTTTTATGCCTTCCGGTTATTGTGAATCAAAATGGTCACATTTGAATGCATGCGAACCTATTTACCACTGTTTCTTATAACGAAGGAAGGTTTTCCGTGACGATATGGGAGAGATGCGTTGATGACCGTCAACTTGAACGGGTATTTCTTCAAGCACGTTAAAGGCAGCAGCTTATTGTAAGTTTATGCAGCTCACAAGGTAACTGACACAATATCGCTAGTTTTAAACTGTAATTTTGAGCCTAACTTGATGCAGCCCCCAGCAGAATGCAGCGCGCGAGGGCACCTAAAGAATTTGGGGAACATTCAATAAGTCGAGCAGTATCTAGAATCTGCCCTGTTACGTTACCCATAATTTGTTGTTTGTTTGGAAGAATGGCAAGAGCAATCTGTACGGCATTCCAATTGCAACAAAGTACGAACTAATTAGAGCGAATCACTTACGAATTTCACACGTATCTTGACATTTTGGCCGGCCGAGGTGGCCGAGCGGTTCTGGGCGCTACAGTCTGGAGCCGCGCGACTGCTGCGGTCGCAGGTTCGAATCATGCCTCGGGCATGGCTGTGTGTGATGTCCGTAGGTTAGTTAGGTTTAAGTAGTTCTAAGTCTATGGGACTGATGACGTCAGATATTAAGTCCCATAGTACTCAGAACCAATTGACATTTTGGGCGGCAATTGGTGCCAAAGTATCAAGCATGTGATTAGTCTCTGGGCAGACAGTTTCAACAACTGCAGTAAATGTATTTAAATGTGCTTTTAATGATTTGCTATTTGAGTGTAACGTTTTATCTTGGTACCCTATGATAACGTGAATCTAGAAAGACATAATATACCTATTCACAATCATGACACCGTATTTGCTGAACTCGTTAATCCACGCCACACAGAATCGGACGTTATTACATCACCGTAGAGATTTTACACGCTGTTACGAGGAAGTGACTAATTTTTGAAGTATTAGTTAACGTATCCCATCGTGGCTGGTTCCACAGCCTGTGATGAGGAATGTAAGATAAGAGATAGCAGTAGATGAGAGATGGCAGTAAAACGTCAATGACATTATTTCTCTTCAGCACTTCGAGCAAATTGTCCACCTTTACATCAAGAGATTGAAGCCTACGTTGATTGAAATCCGGAAACAGCATTTGGGACATGCTAGGGTTTCTGTTCATTGTGAACCACATGTTACTCAAGTACTTCTGTTCAACCAAGCGTTCAGCGATCTCTCCGTCCTGTACCAACGAAACAACGCAGTTCACACCAAATTACCGATGCTCAGTATATACTCACTAGGTAATTCCGTGTGTATAATCTTCCTCTACGCTGACATTGATGGTGTAAGCTTGGTGTATCAGTGAAACAACGGTTTGGCGAGCACGAGTTGTTGAAGATTTATGAGTACCGGAGTGCTTTTACATTGTCTTTACTGTGCCTATCCTTTGTTGGCTAAGATGCCAACAGGTCCTTCTGTCTAGTTTTTCGTCGATTTACAAGCGCATCCTGTTTACATCGTACCAGCACCTAGAGGACACTGATAACCTCACACTTGAGCGTCCGTAAACTCATATCACACGCAGGAGCTAGTCTAGGTCATTCCCGTTTCCTTTACAGTAACAGAGGTCACCTGGGGAATCACACAAAATTGCGACAAAGCTACCCGAAGGCTCTTCAAGATACTTCATCGACTGAATTCTTCGCTGCATGTGCTAAGTTCTGTGTGGGCGTTACATACGACACAAATAATGTTCGGTATGAAATCAGTGAATCCGTGAGCAGTTCTCTTAATTCTAAACAAAAAAAAGAACTTCCTGGCAGATTAAAACGGTGTGCCGGACCGAGACTCGAACCTTTGCCTTTCGCGGGCAAGTGCTCTACCAACCTTTTTTTTTTAATGTCATTTTGTTCGCTTTTGTCCGTTGCATCTGCTCGGGGCGGACGTCGTAAGACATCCGTTTAAGTTCGTTGCTGATCGATTTGCTCAGATTTTTTTATTACCGAGGGCTGCTAACCCTCTGACCGAAACCAACTTTTTTTTTCATTTTGTTCGTTATTGATCGTTGTGTCTGGTCGTTGCGGACGTCGCAAGACATCCTGTTCAAGTTCGGTGGTTGATCCTGCCACTCAGTTTTTTATTACAGAGGCCAACCGGTTCTCTGACCGATCACGCTGAGCTACCGTGCCGGCTCCCTTTACAGTAACACTGAGCTACCCGAGCACGACTCACGCCCCGTCCTCACAGCTTTACTTCTGCCAGTACCTCGTCTCCTACCTTCCAAACTTTACAGAAGCTCTCCTGCGAAACTTGCAGAACTAGCACTCCTGAAAGAAAGGTAGGAGACGAGGTACTGGCAGAAGTAAAGCTGTGAGGACGGGGCGTGAGTCGTGCTCGGGTAGCTCACTTGGGAGAGCACTTGCCCGCGAAAGGCAAAGGTCCCGAGTTCGAGTCTCGGTCCGGCACACAGTTTTAATCTGCCAGCAAGTTTCGTATCAGCGCACACTCCGCTGCAGAGTGAAAATCTCATTCTGAAAAGAAAAAAAAAACACCGTTCACCACGGAGGATTTACGCAAATGGGTCAGAAACTGATGGGCGACGCGCTCCGCCCGGTGAATATGCGGCAGCGAGCAGCTGCAGTGAAAGGCATGCACCCGATAGCTGCGAGCAGGCAGTGGCTGCCGGAAGCGACTGGGCCAAGGACGATGGGGGGGGGGGGGGGGGGGCACAGAGCCGCGAGAGACCGAACGTGACGTGGCGGCGGCTTCCCCGACCCGCCGTGCTTTCACGGCAGCGCGCCTGCTCATATGACACTTTCCACGACGCCTACAGGGACACACCGCCAACCTGACCTCGTATTTTATAAGGAGAAAAAAAGCACGCTTGCGAGATATCAACCCCAGCAATCTACCCTGCCTGAAAATCTGAGCCATAATCCTGACCTTACGACTTATCGTAGAAGAAAAATTAAGGAAAGGCAAACCTACGTTTCTAGCATTTGTAGACTTAGAGAAAGCTTTTGATAATGTTGACTGGAATACTCTCTTTCAAATTCTGAAGGGAGCGAAAGACTAATTTACAATTTCTACAGAAACCAGATGGCATTTATAAGAGTCGAGGGGCATGAAAGGAAAGCAGTGGTTCGGAAGGGAGTGAGACATGGTTGTAGCGTCTCCCCGATGTTATTCAATCTGCATATTGAGCAAGCAGTGAACGAAACAAAAGAAAAATTCGGAGTAGGTATTATTAAAATCCATGGAGAAGAAATAAAAACTTTGAGGTTAGCCGATGGCATTGTAATTCTGTCAGAGACAGCAAAAGACTTGGAAGAGCAGTTGAACGGAATGGACAGTGTCTTGAACGGAGGATATAAGATGAACATCAACAAAAGCAAAACGAGGATAATGGAATGTGGTCGAATTAAGTCGGGTGATGCTGAGGGAATTAGATTAGGAAAGGAGTGTTGCTATTTGGGGATAAAAATAACTGACGATGGTCGAAGTAGAGAGGATATAAAATGTAGACTGGCAATGGCAAGGACAGCGTTTCTGAAGAAGAGAAATTTGTTAACATCGAGTATAGATTTAAGTGTCAGGAAGTCGTTTCTGAAAGTATTTTTATGGAGTGTAGCCATGTATGGAAGTGAAATATGGACGATAAATAGTTTGGACAAGAAGAGAACCGAGCGAGGTGGCGCAGTGGTTAGACACTGGACTCGCATTCGGGAGGACGACGGTTCAATCCCGCGTCCGGCCATCCTGATTTAGGTTTTCCGTGATTTCCCTAAATCACTCCAGGCAAATGCCGGGATGGTTTCCCTGAAAGGGCACGGCCGACTTCCCTCCCCATCCTTCCCTGATCCGATGAGACCGATGACCACGCTGTCTGGTCTCCTTCCCCAAAACAACCAACCAAGAAGAGAATAGAAGCTTTCGAAATGTGGTGCTACAGAATAATGCTGAAGATTAGATGGGTAGATCACATAACTAATGAGGAGGTATTCAATAGAATTGGGGAGAAGAGGAGTTTGTGGCACAACTTGACAAGAAGAAGGGACCGGTTGGTAGGACATGTTCTGAGGCATCAAGGGATCACAAATTTAGCGTTCGAGGGCAGCGTGGATGGTAAAAATCGTAGAAGGAGACCAAGTGATGAATACACTAAGCAGATTCTGAAGGATGTAGGTTGCAGAAAGTACTGGGAGATGAAGAAGCTTGCACAGTATAGAGTAGCATCGAGAGCTGCATCAAGCCAGTCTCAGGACTGAACACCACAACAACAACAACAAATGCTGACCAGAACGAAAAATGCTCCTAAGCATAGCACAAAAAAGGCGAATATGTCCTGGGCAGAGTTAAGGACGTAAAAGACGGGGGAACTAGCTTTTCGACTTATCTGGCCGCTTCTAAGAATTTAAAAACAAAAATCTTGAAATATTGGTGCCTTTAATTCCCCCCCCCCCCCCAGAAATTTTATCTCCACACTCTCCCTCAAAACAACTTTTTTGGCTATTACATGTATACTGTTCAGTCTATGATATTATATACTGTTTACTATCCCTGCCGTATCTTCTGGATTTTGCGCACAAAATCAGAGATTTTAGCCTATAAACTGCAATATGCAGGTATGCTAACACCTTACAGCGAAGAGACCTCACTGCGCTGGGGAAGTAGGGTTAACTCGTAAAACTGCACAAATATGCCAAGAAGTTTTGATTCAAATGTCTTTAAGGCTGTCACATAATCCAAAATGGTAGTTCCCTTCTTTTACATCCCTAACTTTGTTTAGGATATATTCACCTTTTTTATGCTTTGATAGGAGTATTTTTCATTCTAGTTTCCAGCTTTTGCTTCACCATAATTTTAACGTTATACCGCCATGGTTTCGCAACTGATGCAGATTCCTTTTCACTCGGGCGACGACTGGTGCGTTAGAGGTTTCGCTATTGTCTTTCCAACCATGTTGCTTATATCGTGGTAACGGATAAAGCTTTCAGAAGACACAAGGGGACCGTTGGTTTAAATGTGTTTGTCTACTTCTTATAAAACTTGAATCAATTCGCACAAGTCTGAATCACAGAAGCGATGCACGTAAAAAACTCACAAAAACTTTTTTTCACGTTAACTCCTCATTAAGCTAGGTTTTCGAAAGCGAGTGTTTAATTTTCTCGTAAGAGTGCATTTTTTATTTATTTGATTTACTTTGAACAGTTTCCACGCATTCAGTTCACGCAAGAACGATTTCACATTCTTCATTTAGCTCGAATTTAAACCATCGTATCTCGACCTTGGATAAGGATTACTGGATGAAAAAATTTGATTTTGACTTTATCCTCTTATACACCTTCGTGAAAAGTTTGAACCGATTCGTAAAATTTTGAAGTATAGAAGTGGTGCGGTTCAAAAACCTCCCAGAAAATGTACTTTTCGCACGTAAAATCCAAACGAAGCTAATCTTTCTCAAACGGTGAAGACTTTCCTTAGACCATGCTCCAATACACGAGTATGCGTAAGTTCAACCATCAGTCTCGCTCCAGTCCAGAGCTATTTATGGGCGACTGTTTTTGCACGTAAAATCCGAACACAACACATACAAATAGTGCAATTAGCTGAGTATTAATTGAAGCCCAATTAAAATATTTTGCAAAAGGAATTAATCGATTCACACAAATTGCCGGTGGGCCGTCTCCAGTTCGTCGTTCGAACCATGCTAATATATTGTAACGGAGCTACAGTAAAACAAATGTTCGAATGATTATACAAATGGTCACTGCTCTGGGCTAAGACAAAAACATTTTTACTTTATCTTCCTAGTTCAAATAGGAAACGACCACCAAGACCCCCTTCCTCCCAGACCCACAAATCTCGATTCCTTTACATACATATCTGTTCCAGCCCTTGCGCGGTGTCACGACATTACGTAGTTGTGACCCTCCGAAAGTACACCTCCTAAACTTTCGCGTGTCGTATGTTTGTCACTCGCTCCGTCCCACTGCATGTGCTTGATGCCCGAGCAGAAAGTACTGTACAGTGCAAGGAGTAAGACGTTTCTGAAACAATATTTTCACACAGGAAATCGGTTTGTTCATTGTATCAAAGTGTGCGGCTTCTAACCTGTAGATGGTACTAGAGATCTCTTTGTTTTGAAAATTCTTATGCTGCGATTCACAAATGCGGTGAAAATGAACTGGCAAGTTAAATTGTAATCGAAAATCATTACTTTCATATCATAATAATTCTTCCGTCGCTTAGGTTTATTGATTTTCATTCTGAGGCACAATACACAGCGGCAGAGTATCAATACGGAAATAGTATTAAAATAGTATTGAATGTACAACCTAAAAAAAGAACAAGAATTATCCGAATGGGACCGAAATCGTTAGACGTGATGTACATGCACAGACAAATAAATGATTACAATTTCATAAAAATTAGATAATTCGTTCAAGAAAAAGAGCTTCACAAATTGAGCATGTCAACGACGCCATTGTTCAGGGATAAAGCTGACGATGTTCTCTCATTCTGAAGTGACCGAGCGAGGTGGTGTAATGGCGAGACAGTAGATGGGAGTACAGCGGTTTGAATTCCCGTCGGGCCATCCAGATTTAGGTTGCTGGCGATTTATTAAACCGTTTACGATGAATACTGGGATAGTTCGTTTGATAGAGCACGTGTGATTTACATCTAACACGAGCTTTTACTCCGTCTGTAACTACGAGACGATAAGCTTCCTTGTGATGGAACGGGCATTGAGTGCTGCAGCACCGCTGGCGCTGTACAGGAATACGACACCGTGTTTCACCCTCTTCTTTCACTCACCAGCACAAACGCTGACTCATTGTGTCCATCTACAATAAACTGATCCACGTAAGACGTAACGCCCACAATCAAGGACCTCATCAATCTGATACACATTTAGTTTTGTCATACCCTTCCTCTCCCCTTTCCAGTTATCTGCATTGCCAGATCAGTTAGATCTTGATGCTTTAGCATATTAATAAAATTATAAAATGAATTTCTTTTATTTCCATCTATGACCACGAAACACTTAGTCCTTAGACTACCAGTGTCGGAGAGCAACGACAATCTTCATATTTGCAGCAGAACATCGCTAGATCAAATACAACTTATTGGTAGTCTATATCGTAAAAATAAAATATGCCACAATGAAATGTATTATTCTCATACATGTGGAAAACATGTGCTTAAAATATGACTAGCGGTACCTGTTTTAAAACTTGTCCTAATATAATGGAGCCGTAGTGGCATCGTCAATAAATACATACACAATCAGCTTAGCAACGACGCACAAATTTAAAATATGGTGTAAACTACGCACAGTGCCCGCAGAGTCATCTTGTTGATAGCACTACTGTTCACGACGAACTGACTACGGTTGCTGTCGCAGCTTGCGAGATAAAAACTTTCGTGGCTGTACTTGTGTACTTTGAATGTGCGCAATTAATTTAAGCAAAGAGCATTATTAATTCATTAATCTGGAACGTACTGTTTTGTTTTCAAATAAAACAATCGTTTCGCATTATTTTCACTCCCTAACAAGTACATACTTAATTTCATGAATACTATTAATTAAACAACTAGGGTTTAATACGACGTCCTACGCTATAAGGTCAGTAAGAGCGGTATTAAATGCGCAATTTCGGCATATTTATGTTACAATGTTTTCCTGTGTAGCTCATTCTTCCACTTCTCCTACGTGTCATATAAACGTCCTCGTTTATTTTCTGGATTTATTTCAATCTCTGTCTTCCCCTTCAGGTTTTGCCCTCTACTGCTCCCTCTACCATCATGGCCGCTACGCCTTGGTGTCTTAACACGTCCCATCGTTACGTTCCTCCTTGCAGGTGTGTTCCATATATTCCTCTCCCCCCTGGTACTGCTCAGAACCTTCCTGTTGTTTTAACTGACGTACACAATAATAACAAAAAAAACTTAATTTTCAACGTCCTTCTATAACACGATGTCTCAAACGTACCGATTCTATGTTTTCCGGTTTTCCTCTAGTCCATGATTTCTCAAGCCCTATGCTTTATACTGTTATGCTTCTTTTAGAGAACAGTGCTCTTTCTGTCTGTGCTAGTCAGCTTCTTGTATGGTCCTAGCTTCGTCTGTACTGCGTTATTAGCAAATCCCTTCACTTCGTCTACTATCTGGTCCCCACTTTTTAAGCTCGTTACTGATCTCAGTTCTGCTACTCCACATCACTCTCTTTACTCTTTGGTTTTCCATCAGCCATACATTTGGTCATATCTTTCGTATCACAGAACCAAATGTATTTCATAATGAAGAGTTGTAACATGAAATGTGATTAATAACTGGTTTATGAAAGAAATACCTAGGGTATATAAATGTTACTACTCAGCTAAAACTTTCGTAGACGTTTTGCCCCCCCCCCCCTCTTTTTTTTGCATTTCTTGGACTTCTTATAATTTCTTTTTCACATTTTTATAACACTATACCCAATTAACTTCTTCCTCAGAGTTCATCTTTCACTTCGATGCTGTCTTGACGATACAGCTTATTGCCCAGAAATGCATATGGCTTCAGTTGTAACAACCATCTTCACGGCATAGAAACCGTACACATCACTGGATCAAAAATACATTTTCGTCAAATACGATACAATCAAATGTAGAACATAGCTACATGACTGTCATAAGAGTTGGTCTGAAGATAATCCGTATAAACGTGCTGTGCACAAGCACGAGTGCAGTTTTTGCCTCATTATTAGACTATTATTTGTAAGAGTAATATTTTGCTGCTGAAAGCTTCATTCGCATGTCAGAATTTAATGTGCCCAATACTTTCAGCGTTTCGTATGAACTTATTTCTTAGATGTGAGAATTAATATAATTCTCGCATTGCATGTTTACCAGTACAGCTCGCCATCCTCAAAATTTATCACTTTCTTTCTTTATTCGTATTCCGCGTCCTCTGATGTATGACCAGTGTTACCCCTAAGAAGAATTTTAATGTTCTCAGACACTCCAGTTTCGAGAATTATTAGAAGATTATTCAATTTAATGTAATCACTTCATAATGATAAGACAAAGGTAAATTTTTATCATTACTGCGGTGTGATTCGTTCCCCAACTGACTAAAGTTGTCTCCGATGGTCCCACGGAACGTGACAACGACCATAAAAGTAAAGACGTATATTTCTGTAGCTCGTCAGTATCGCTGAACACTTCATCGCCGAGTGAAAGTCCCAGTATGAAAAAGAATGTTGTTTCAAACTTTTGGCAGCTACAGCTACGCTCCCCAAGTCGTGACAGGGCTTATCTGAAATCTATTGCTGCAGTGTTCTACTTTCAGTGTATACACTAAATGTCACTGCCTATTCATGAATTCTTCAGACTCTAGACACGCCAAGAACTTAGGTGCAGGAGAGGTACTCTACCAAAAACGTACATACCCTGTTCAGTACATTAGTACAGCAGCTTACGATATTGTCAGGTCCTTTTTTCCTAGTTCTCGCTATGGTTGTATACTGTCACAACTTGTGAGCGGATATTAACAGAGGAATAATAAATATCCAAGTGTTTGGCTTCAAACTTCAAAACGTTGACTAGCACATGGTACGAAATACAAAGAGACTCTTACAATAGTCACTGCATTCCGAGGCAACGACTACCACGCCGCTGAGTCCCTATCACAGCGTAAGACGATTTGAGCACTTCACTCCTGTCGAACGCTTCTCTCAAAAAGAAAGAGCTAATTCTTCCCCTGTCTTTTCGGCAAATGTTCCATCACTAGTCGCCAGGGATGTACTGTTGAAGGATCAACTGCCGCACATTTGTTTCCATTGGTGAAAGTGTATTATCAAGTCGTTTGAAATGCCGTAAACCACAATTTAATTCAAAATTATTTTTCATTTGAAAGCGTTTCTATCATTCTTACACCCAGAAGAACGAGAAGCAATACAACCATGAGTACAATCACCGCTTTCATAGTTTCTTCACTCAATTCCATGGTTCTTCCGAGCGACCTACATTAACATATCTGCTACTTATTTTTATTTTCTTGACGGAAGTTCGGAAGGGCGAAGTAACTGCAAAAGCAAGTGTATTCGCAGAGCTTTCTAAAAGTGCACGTGATCACGTTTCAGAATGTTTAGTCAGTTGGCACGTATACAAGTACAAGCATGCAGACTACTACGCTAAAGTCGGAACCAGAAACAGTGTACTCGAGGACGACTACGCGATAATTCTGCCGCCATCACTGCATATCCCACTCAGGGATCATGAGAATAAAGCAAACACGAGAGTGTACTGGGACAGAAAATCGATCATACTGATACGAGTTACCCTTTTGCCGTGCTTGTGGATACGTTACTTGATCAAACGCATCTGGGCAAATGTATTCTTCCCCCAAGATCCGGAACCATAGAAGGTACTCGTGTTTGACGCTGGGGTCTAGAGCAAAGTCGACGTTCTGACTCGTCCCAAAGGTAGTCTGTCTGGTTCACGTCGAGACCACAAACCTGCTTAATGACAGCCGCATTGCCATGTGACACAAACAATCATGATCTCTCAATTGTTCTTCTACTGTGCACATTGCGGAAAAGTTTGTACAAACCATTTCGTATTTAGGCTCTTCTTAAGCGTAATTAGGGAGCATACTTAATCCACCAAAATCATTCCCATACCGTAATTTCACCTCCTCCGCACTTCACCATTGGCACTACACATGACAGGTAACGGTCTCCACGCTTTCGCTGAACCCAGTCCCTCCCATTGCTCCAAATTACTCGTAACCAGCCATTCGCTGTCCACTTATGTCGCTCTTTAAACCACCTCAAGCGTCGCTTAGCACTGTCTACAGAAATTACGATGAGATGCTCGACCACAGTACCCCATTCTCTTTAACTTCCTACGCGGAGTCATTATGCTAGGTGGACCTCTGGTAGCACTTTAAATCTGGCAAGTGATTCCTTCCGCTAATTTCTTGCCATTTAATATGACCACCGCCCGCAATGATGGCAGATTCTCTCCGTCAGTAGCGTCTGATTTTCGTGGTCTTGGTCAGGTTTGATAGTTCATTTGCGTTTCCACGCCGGCCGGAGTGGCCGAGCGGTTCTAGGAGCTACAGTCTGGAACCACGCGACCGCTACGGTCACAGGTTCGAATCCTGCCTCGGGCATGGATGTGTGTGAAGTCCTTAGGTTAGTTAGGTTTAAGTAGTTCTAAGTTGTAGGGGACTGATGACCTCAGAAGTTAAGTCCCATAGTGCTCAGAGCCATTTGAACCTTTTTTTTTTTTTTTTTTTTTTTTCGTTCCCACTTTACAATCAAATCACCGAAGGTCGACTTGGGCAACGACAGTAGGCTTGAAATATCCCTGACGAATTTGTTACTGAGGCGGCAAGGCCAATACTGATCTCTCCCAAACGACCCATTCTGTTTTAACAGCTTCTCCGCTGGCAGCTCGTGGTCGTGCGGTAGCGTTCTCGCTTCCCACGCCCGGGTTCCCAGGTTCGATTCCCGGTGGGGTCAGGGATTTTTCTCTGCCTCGTGATGACTGGGTATGTCTGATTTCCTTAGGTTAGTTAGGTTTAAGTAGTTCTAACAAGGGAACGTCCCCATCACACCCCCTTCAGATTTAGTTAAAAGTTGGAACAGTGTATAGGCCTTGAAAAGCTGAACACAGATCAATCGAGAAAACAGGAAGAAGTTGTGTGGAACTACGAAAAAAATAAGCAAAATGTACAAACTGAGTAGTCCTTGCGCAACATAGGCAACAACATGGACGACGGAAGTTCAGGAGCGCCGTGGTCCCGTGGTTAGCGTGAGCAGCTGCGTAACCAGAGGTCCTTGGTTCAAGTCCTCCCTCGAGTGAAAAATTAACTTTTTTTATTTTCGCAAAGTTATGATCTGTCCGTTCGTTCATTGACGTCTCTGTTCACTGTAATAAGTTTAGTGTCTGTGTTTTGCGACCGCATCGCAAAACAGTGCGATTAGTAGACGAAAGGACGTGCCTCTCCTATGGGAACCGAAAACATTTGATCGCAAGGTCATAGGTCAGCCGATTCCTCCACAGGAAAACACGTCTGATATATTCTATACGATGCTGGTGACGGCATGTGCGTCATATGACAGTAATATGTTGTCGACCCACCTAACTTGTACACTTGGCGAATGGGTAAAAAGATTCTTCTACCTTGCCCGATTTAGGTTCTCTTCCGGATGTGATTATCACTCCCAAAAAAGTGATCGCATCGGACGGACAGACGGACAGATATAATTGTCTGAAAACAAAAAATTAAAATTTTCACTCTAGGGAAGACTTGAACCAAGGACCTCTCGTTTCACAGCAGCTCACGCTAACCACGGGACCACGGCGCTCCTACGCTTAGACTCTCCTTGACATTGCTTATCTCACATGGACTACTCAGTTTGTGTATTTTGCTTATTTTTTTCATAGTTCCACATAACTTCTCCCTGTTTTCTCGATTGATCTGTGTTCAGTTTTTCAAGGCCTATCCACTCTGCCAACTTATAACTAAATCTGAGGGGGGTGCGATGGGGAGGTTCCCTTGTAAGTTATAGGGGACTGATAACCATAGATGTTAAGTCCCATAGTGCTCAGAGCCATTTGAAGCATTTTTTCTCCGCTGGCAATACATTACTCCCTGCCTCCTTCTGTACTGGTGACTCCGCCTCCCACGATATCTAGTGGCGAACTCCGTATCGCATAGGGATGCCTGGTAATTCTTGATCAGTGTATGTAGATGACGAAATGGACCATGGCCTCGCTGAAGCGACGCTCCCAGCATTCGGAGGAGCTACCTGAGGAGACAATGTTACAGTTGGGATACAGAAGAATTCGAGCTAAATATCCCGCAACCGGATGACTGCAAGAGGGTCTGGTAGAGCGCGCTTGACCTGCGAGATGCGGCTGTCCTGCGCGGGTCGGTGTCCTGGGCAGGGAGCCGGCAGCATCCTGGCCTGGCCATATCCATTCGCGGCGCACGCCCGCGCCAGGTAGCGCATAGTAACCCCACATCCGCGAGCCGACGCCCGCCGAATCCAAATCAGCGCCGCGCGAACCGCTCTCTGCGGCGGACACCTCACGGCGTCCGCAGGGATTATTCCTTCCAGAGGCTTGCGGTCTCCGCGCGCGTGTGTTTGTGTGTGTGTGTGTGTGTGTGTGTGTGTGTTTGCCAGCACTGGCTCATCGTGCCGGCCAAACCCCGGCCTGCATTCAGAAGCAGCAGCCATGCATAGTGCATAAGTGAGTCGTGTGACGGCGCGCAAGCAGTGTCGGTTGTACAGCGGTAGCGTGGGTGCCGCATTTGCCCGAACACAGACCCCACTCCCGGTCAAGTAATGGCACTGAAAAAAGTGCCTCTACAAAAAGAAACAGTTTCGGACTACCCGACGAAGACAAAAAATAACTTCATTATGAAACTCACGACTTCATTAAGGGGGGGGGGGGGGGTAGGACGTCAAACGGGCCGTCTTGGAGCATTTTTTCACTTCTATTGGCTGCGTTTGTTGCTACCGGTACACGTTTCTTCATAAGTAAGAGATTCTTCGTTGAATTTTGCACAGCATTCAAACCATACTTACAGGTGTATGAAACTCTAGAAATTATTTAATTTATGAAAAATGAATGTGCTGTTACATTTTAAATTTCATGTTTAGAAAAAACTCTAATTTTATAGTTAATTATCTCAATTTTTACCACAGTTTTTAATAGATTTGGAAAAATTGTAGAGTTTCATGAATGGTTTGAATGCTGTGCAAAATTCATCGAAGAATCTCCCTTACTTACGAAGAAAAGTGTACCTGTAGCAACAAATGCAGCCAATGGTAAGTGAAAAAAAGGTGAAATACGAATGTAAAAAAATAAATTATTTTCTTATATTTTTGAACTTCCACCACTACAAGTGTAAATCCTGAATCCTTTCTGGTCATTCTGACAAAGTTTTATGAATTTATTTTTAAAAGTATTGACAGTGGAAATTAAAATGTCCTGTGGTGTCTCTCCTGCTCTAAGTCGTCCCGTTTGACGTCCTACCCCCCTTAAATTGTAATTTTCCTAATATCTGATGAGAGTAGAAGTTGAAACGTTACAAAGTCTATATGGCCAATGTCATTAGTTTGCCATCGCTTCTCTCATGCCAGTCTGAGCCTCAAACGACTAGTCTTAAGGAAACGTAAATCATTCACGAAAGAAGCGGCTTACAAAGCACTTCGTGCGACCGATTCTGGAATATTTCTCATCACTGTGGGGCCCTTTCCAGGTAGGATTAATAGAAGAGATAGAGAAGATTCAGCGAAAAACGGCGCGCTTCATCACTGGTTCATTTACTTGGTGAGACTAAAAGCTAGTGGCTCAACAAAATCCAGTTGCAGACGCTACAGCTCAAAATTTGAGAGTGTACTTTCTAGGAACAGTAGGATAGCAAATTACTTCTTATTCAAATAACTCGCGAGGAATGTGGTCAGGTGACGTCGTCTATAGCCGCAGACATTTCGACGGGTGCACACACTGTCATGTTCCAAGACCTGCAGCAGGTAAGTGCTGTGCAAGGGACTTTAAAACCTCGGTTCGCAGAGAAATTCACACCACACATACATACTGTAAACACTAGCACCATCACGAACATAAGATGACCGACGTCGAACTTATCGATAGTGAAAATTATAACGAAAGGGTGAGACTGCATTAACTCTGTGCCTCTGACATTTGAGAAGGGGAGGGGGGGGGGGGGGTGCAGGATTCCACGCAGAATTTAAGAAAAAAGCATTTATAGGTTACTTGGTATTTAATTCCAACTGCTTTCTTAGGAACTCTATCCCAATAGCTGGAAGTGTATGTCAGAATCTCTTTGTTGGTATAGTCCTAGGACGACCAGTGCTGATCTTCTGCAATAGCCGATTTGCTCGGCTGCGCAAATCTTAAGAATGGTCGAAAAACAGTGCACATCACATTTCCGCGAAACACAACCAGTCCTGCTGGAAACGCTCCCTGCGAAAGGCAACGATGCCGTCACGGTATTATTGTCAATCACCCGGTGCACGCCTGACATGATTTCTACGACAACCATTCTGACGAAAGGCGACGTCAAGACGTTCTAACACAGCTGACAAATTCTCAGGGTCAAAGGTGACGTGGGCCCTGCGAATCAAGTCATTGTCCGTAGGCTTCCTATAAACGGCGTCTCAAGAATATTGCAACCAGGCACTTCGGTAATATGCAGGCGTTGAACAAAAATATGGGAACAGGGCAAGAAATGCATGCTTGAAAATAAATGAAAATGCTGGCCAAGCCCGCAAGTTGCGCTGTTGTACTTGACAACCAACAGCACCTGTACAACGAGCTCAATTTGTTGAAACCGTCAATCGTGGTCGGAACAGTTTCCGTGTTGTCGTGAGTGCATTATGTTCAAGCCAAGTGGACTGGAACGTGCTCCAGCTGACGGCACTCGTGTGGTGGGAGCTTCCGTACCCAATGGAGCGGAAGTGCTTGGTGTTTCCAGTAGCACCGTATCGAAGATTTACACCGCATACATGGAAAGCAGAAAAATATCATCCGCTAAGTCACAACGCGGAAGAAAGCGTGTGTTGAGTGATCGTCAGGTACGGTCATTGAAGAGGAATGTGATAAAAAATAAGAGGACGACGGGTGCAAAACTCACTGCAGAACTGAATGTCGCTCTCGAGAACACTGTCAGCACCAAAACAACACGAAAGGAGCTCCAATAGCATGGAATTTCAGGACGATATGGAATTCCAGAACCATTCACCTGTGATGCAAATGCACGTAACAGTAAAAAACGAGGTGCCAAACCCATAAAACCGGAACTTTGGGCTAATGGAAGAAACCCATTTTGTCGGACGAGTCTTGTTCATACTGTTTTCAACTACTGGCCCAGTTTACGTCCCATTTTTGAAACACGGCGGGGCTTCCGTGATAGCTTGGACAGCCATATCGTAGTATTCCGTGAGCCCCGTTATTTCTCTGCGTTACTGCCGAGGATCAGGCGACCATTTCGGTTGATCAGGTCCATCCTATGTTACAATGTTCGTTCCCCGTGGTGATGGAGCTGCCCAAGACAACAGGACATCTGTTCACACAGATCGCGTCTTCCAGCACTGGTTTTGTGAGTGCAAAGAGGTAAACTGTCGCGTCTCTCCTGGCCACACCGGTCACCAGACCTCAGTATTATTGGGCCTCTGAGGTCTGCATTAGAGAGGAGGATTCGTGATAGCTGTCCTCCTCCATAACCGTTACCTGACTTTGCCACTATTTTACGGGAAGAAGTATATATGATTGCCTTGAAATTCCATTCAGAGACGACTGGAAGCCGGATTGAAAGCCAACAATTTCCCTACGCCGCATTATGCACGGTAACGTGCTCTATTTTTGGTATTCCCATATTTCTACATCTATACTCCGCAAGCCACCAAACGGTGTGTGGTGGAGGACACTTTACGTGTGACTGTCATTACCTCCCTTTTCTGTTCAGGTCGCGTATGGTTCGCGGGAAGAACGACTGCCGGAAAGCCTCCGTGCGTGCTTGAATCTCTAATTTTACATTCGTGATCTCCTCGGGAGGTATAAGTACGGGGAAGCAATATATTCGATACCTCATCCAGAAACGCACCCTCTCGAAACCTGGACAGCAAGCTACACCGCGATGCAGAGCGCCTCTCTTGCACAGTCTGCCACTTGAGTTTGCTAAACATCTCCGTAACGCCATCACGCTTACCAAGCAACCCTCTGACGAAACGCGCCGCTCTTCTTTGGATCTTCTCTATCTCCTCCGTCAACCCGATCTGGTACGGATCCCACACTGACGAGCAATACTCAAGTATAGGTCGAACGAGTGTTTTGTAAGCCACCTCCTTTGTTGATGGACCACATTTTCTAAGGACTCTCCCAATGAATCTCAACCTGGTACCAGCCTTACCAACAATTAATTTTATATGATAATTCCACTTCAAATCGTTCCGCACGCATAGCCCCAGATATTTTACAGAAGTAACTGCTACCAGTGTTTGTTCCGCTATCATATAATCATACAATAAAGGATCCTTCTTTCTATGTATTCGCAATACATTACATTTGTCTATGTTAAGGGTCAGTTGCCACTACCTGCACCAAGTGCCTATCCGCTGCAGATCTTCCTGCATTTCGCTACAATTTTCTAATGCTGCAACTTCCCTATATACTACAGCATCATCCGCGAAAAGCCGCATGGAACTTCCGACAATACCTACTAGGTCATTTATATATATTGTGAAAATCAATGGTCCCATAACACTCCCCTGTGGCACGCCAGAGGTTACTTTAACGTCTGTAGACGTCTCTCCACTGAGAACAACATGCTGTATTCTGTTTGCTAAAAACTCTTCAATCCAGCCACACAGCTGGTCTGATATTCCGTACGCCCTTACTTTGTTTGTCAGGCGACAGTGCGGAGCTGTATCGAACGCCTTCCGGAAGTCGAGGAAAATAGCATCTACCTGGGAGCCTGTATCTAATATTTTCTGGGTCTCATGAACAAATAAAGCGAGTTGGGTCTCACACGATCGCTGTTTCCGGAATCCATGTTGATTCCTACAGAGTAGATTCTGGGTTTCCAGAAACGACATGATACGCCAGCAAAAAACATGTTCTAAAATTCTACAACAGATCGACGTCAGAGATATAGGTCTATAGTTTTGCGAATCTGCTCGACGACCCTTCTTGAAGACTGGGACTACCTGTGCTCTTTTCCAATCATTTGGAATGTTCCGTTCCTCTAGAGACTTGCGGTACACGGCTGTTAGAAGGGGGGCGAGTTCTTTCGCGTACTCTGTGTAGAATGGAATTGGTATCCCGTCAGGTCCAGTGGACTTTCCTCTGTTGAGTGATTCCAGTTGCTTTTTGTCCAGCTGCTCTAAAAATTGACGAAGAAGCTAAGATTGAATTGAATAAACCAGAAACTTGATTTCTATCGTGTTATAGAAGTATCGTACAAGTCAGTATGTTGCTGCTAGTTGTCATCTTACTGAAATATTTTACAGCTTTCGATAAATTAGTTGTTCCAGGACAACTTCAATGTAATCTACGTCAGTGAAATGTAGTTCTGCTATTTGCATTACCATATTTTCTTTTTGAGAAGAAAGAGTAGACGTTTTCCCTCGTTTGTAATTATACATTCTACTTCATTCTACTGCCTGTCTTTATTGCTGTTGTTATATAAAAAGAACATATAAGAATTAACTCTCATAAAATTGAGAGTCATGTACAAAAGTTCACGTGATGGCCATGTATTCGGGAGCAGTGAAATTTAAATACCAGTCCGGCCACCGAGATGCACTATCCGCGATGTTTGCCAAATCATTTCAGGACAATGCTTGAACCTATCAATTCAAAAGGCTTTGACTTGTTTCCATCCCGATCCTTGAGACACCGGAGTAGTTCTCCGCCCTTAATTACTCCTACCTCAACAGGTATCTAAACTATGATCTACCTTCTTTTTGACGGCCGCACAAAATTGCGAAGCCCGTTACACAACTATGTTGAGAACCAAGACACACTGGCTAGAAAGGAGTCCCGTGGAGAATAATTGGCAAACTAGTAGACGAGCTCGCCTTTGTTCGTGGAAGCCGTCGTGCGAGCTTATTATGCAGCGTTTGTGCTCTAAATGCAAAAAGCGCACGCCGAGCTGTTTCGCGATGTTCCCACATCCGTGGCTCCCAGCGCGCCCGGTGGGACGGACTTTTAACTTTCCCTAGTGGCTAACTTTCCCCGCCTCTTCCCCGATTCCGACAATATGTCAGTCTCCGTCCCCGCTTTGGTTTGCAAACAAGCAGTAACGGGATTCACTAGACCGCCGCCTGAGCCGGCGAAAGCGGGAATCATGCGACAGGCGAAGACACTGCGCTGTAGGAGCCTAACGCCTCCGATATCTACATCAATGTAGAGTCACACGTAAAAGATTATCGACTTTGGCATTTTAGGTGACAGAAGCAGAAAGTAAGCGAATGGTTCAAAATCAGTAAAAGCTCAGCATATGAACGTAATAATCCAGTTATTCTTCGACATTTGATTAAGGGAGAGAGATTGTGAACGCCCAAAGGAGAGCAGCGAGGTCCGTCACGTGATCGCTTGGCAAACGCGAAAGCATTGCAGATGTACTCAACGAGCTCTCATGGCAGAAACTAAAAGAGAGGTGTCACACATCACGGAAAAGATTATTGTTTAAATTCTGAAAACGTGCCTTCGAAGAAGAGTCGGGCAACAAATTACTTCTTCCCACTGAAACGCCCCATTTGAAAAATTATAAATGACTGTGCTGGTAAACTTCTACCGTATTTGATTTTCAAACAGCTGAGCAAAACTCAACGTACTCAGACAGTTTTCTCTTTACTTATTCTGATTATCACTAAACTGATACACAATATTTTTAGCGCAACCCAATTTGACTTTCAATAATCCCTACAAAAGAATGGGCCTGACAAACAATAACCTATACCTTTCACGGATCACTTACCACACAACAATCTTGGTTACTCGAACTACTGCAATACAGCGAGCGCCAATACTGCCAGCTAAATAAGAGATCCTAACTACTGAAGGCTCTAACTACTGATACGCATAGTTAGCGAATGAAAGATTTTGGTAGAGAACAAACAATGTATTTACCTTAATAGCGTTCAAAAGTCATTATATATATATATATATATATATATATATATATATATATATATATATATATATATATATACAGTGTGTTACAAAAAGGTACGGCCAAACTTTCAGGAAACATTCCTCACACACAAAGAAAGAAAATATGTTATGTGGACATGTGTCCGGAAACGCTTGCTTTCCATGTTAGAGCTCATTTTATTACTTCTCTTCAAATCACATTAATAATGGAATGGAAACACACAGCAACAGAACGTACCAGCGTGACTTCAAACACTTTGTTACAGGAAATGTTCAAAATGTCCTCCGTTAGCGAGGATACATGCATCCACCCTCCGTCGCATGGAATCCCTAATGCGCTGATGCAGCCGTGGAGAATGGCGTATTGTATCACAGCCGTCCACAATACGAGCACGAACAGTCTCTACATTTGGTACCGGGGTTGCGTAGACAAGAGCTTTCAAATGCCCCCATAAATGAAAGTCATGAGGGTTGAGGTCAGGAGAGCGTGGAGGCCATGGAATTGGTCCGCCTCTACCAATCCATCGCACCGAATCTGTTGTTGAGAAGCGTACGAACACTTCGACTGAAATGTGCAGGAGTTCCATCGTGCATGAACCACATGTTGTGTCGTACTTGTAAAGGCAAATGTTCTAGCAGCACAGGTATAGTATCCCGTATGAAATCATGATAACGTGCTCCATTGAGCGTAGGTGGAAGAACATGGGGCCCAATCAAGACATCACCAACAATGCCTGCCCAAACGTTCACAGAAAATCTGTGTTGATGACGTGATTGCACAATTTAGTGCGGATTCTCGTCAGCCCACACATGTTGATTGTGAAAATTTACAATTTGATCACGTTGGAAGGAAGCCTCATCCGTAAAGAGAACATTTGCACTGAAATGAGGATTGACACGTTGTTGGATGAACCATTCGCAGAAGTGTACCCGTGGAGGCCAATCAGCTGCTGATAGTGCCTGCACACTCTGTACATGGTACGGAAACAACTGGTTCTGCCGTAGCACTCTCCATACAGTGACGTGGTCAACGCTACCTTGTACAGCAGCAACTTCTCTGACGCTGACGTTAGGGTTATCTTCAACTGCACGAAGAATTGCCTCGTCCATTGCAGGTGTCCTCGTCGTTCTAGGTCTTCGCCAGCCGCGAGTCATAGGCTATTGTCCCCGTGCTAATCCATACATCAAATGGGCATCTGCCAACTCCGCATTTGTAAACATTGCACTGACTACAAAACCACGTTCGTGATGAACACTAACCAGTTGATGCTACGTACTGATGTGCTTGATGCTAGTACTGTAGAGCAATGAGTCGCATGTCAACACAAGCATCGAAGTCAACATTACCTTCCTTCAATTGGGCCAACTGGCGGTGAATCGAGGAAGTACAGTACATACTGTCGAAACTAAAATGAGCTCTAACATGGAAATTAAGCGTTTCCGGACACATGTCCACATAACATCTTTTCTTTATTTGTGTGTGAGGAATGTTTGGCCGTACCTTTTTGTAACAAAAAATATATATAATTTTGTGACATCCAATTAAACAAATTTCCTTTTTCTGACGGACACCCGTCCAGATCGTCCACTCAAAACTCTGGCATCTCTCTCCCCACCCCCGCCACTGCTGGCGGCTCACCTCGAACTGCCCAACACTACACAAGGGAATATTCCAACAATGAGTCCAACCAGCCACAGACTGCAGACAGCGCAGTCAGCGATTTTCTTACAGAGCACTACGTGGCGTCACCAACACAAAACCCTAAACAGCCTACTTACACCACGCACGACTCGCAAAATTTCCACGACGAGAAAATCAAAGAACCACGCTCTCACACGAAGGCCCGCCGACAGTCTGTTCTCCCACCATCAGCGATAGCAACAGGGAAGGGGAAGTAGCGGTGGTACCTGAAGTACCCTTCAGCACACTCCCTTGAGTGACTTGCGTGATACAGCTATACGAGGGCGTGTTGAAATGACTTCGAATTTTTACGTGAAAACTATTAAAACTTTTTTTAAATAGAACGAACGTTATTAAGATTGACATTTTTATTTTTACGTCTACATATTTATTTCTCAACTTAGTCACCTTGTCGCTCAACGTCTTTCTCGCAGAGAGAGGCCGTTTTGCGAACTTCATCTACAATCTAAATCTATATGGTTACTCTGTAATTCACACTTAAGTGCCTGGCAAAGGGTTCATCGAACATTTTTCGTACTACTTTACCACTCCACTCTCGAGTGGCGCGTGGGAAAAAGGAACACCTAAATCGTTCCGTTCGAGCTCTGATTTCTCTTATTTTATTATGATGATCATTTCTCCCTACGTAGGTGGGTGTCAACAAAATATTTTCGCATTCGGAAGAGAAAGTTGGTGATATCGTAAATAGATCTCGCCTCAAAGAAAACCGCCTTTGTTTCAGTGACTGCCACCCCAACTCGGATATCATATCAGTGACACTCTCACCCCTATTGCGCGATAACACGAAACGAGCTGCCCTTCTTTGCACTTTTTCGATGTCCTCCGTCAATCCTACCTGGTAAGGGTCCCATACCGCGCAGCAATATTCCAGCAGAGGACGGAGAAGTGTAATGTAGGCTGTTCCTTTAGTGGGTTTCTCGCATTTTCTAAGTGTTCTGCCAACAAAGCGCAGTCTTTGTTTCGCTTTCCCCACAACATTATCTATGTGGTCTTTCCAGTTTAAGTTGCTCGTAATTGTATTTAGTCGAATTGGCAGCCCTTAGATTTGTGCGATTAATCGTATACGCAAAATTTATCGGATTTGTTTTAGTACCCATGTGTATGACCTCGCACTTTTCTTTGTTTAGTGCTAATTGCCATTCTCGCTAGATCATTTTGTAATTGGAATTGATCGTCTGATGATTTTACTAGACAGTAAATTACAGCGTCATCTGCAAATAATCTAAGTGGGATGCTCAGATTAGTTCATTTATATAAATCAGGAACAGCAGAGGGCCTATGACACTACCTTGCGGAACGCCAGATATCACTTCTCTTCTACTCGATGATTTACCGTCTATCACTGGGAACTGCGACCGCTCTGGGAGGTGCTGGAGTAACTTGGGTCAGCAACTTCTGTTACTCAATAGAACGAAAAACAATTCCAAGTTGCAAATATTTTATTTTTCATTCGATGACTAATTTTGGCCAAGACCCATTTTCAGATCAACATAACAAAGTTGAAAATGGGATTTCCGAAGATATCAACAAAATGTGTGATGTAAATTCACAGTGCGTACAGTTATCTGTATGCAATGTGAATGTGCATTACACATTTTGTTGACACTTTCGAAATGCCATTTCCGACTTTGTTATGTTGAAGGTACCAAGTCGGTAATGTAAGCAGGATGATCGACGACAGTTACCCGAAATGTCGGATTGTTGTTGAAGTCGTAGTGCTCAAGAGTGGCCTGGTACTGTCATACTGAAGGAGAATGTGCTCCATGTGTGGACGAACTCTATGAATTCGAGACTCGATTACAGGACGACACAGTTCGTAGCCCACTAGCGGCGGAGGGCCGAAAATATGTACACATGAACAGTAAAGATGCAGAATGTTAATAACGTTAATTTTTTAAAGCTTTAAGAGTTTTCAAAAAAGAAAATTATGAGGCTTTACTTTTCAGCACGCCCTCGTGATTTAGGTGAGTGTTGGCACTAGCTGCTTACCGCTGGCAGTTTTCTTCAGAGTGAGCCACCCGAACATATTTTGCGACACCGCTTTCTCATTCCTTCTACATAATGCAGAGGATGTACCACGTTTTTATAGGTTCATTTTCCTCGTAACAAATAGCAGTGCTTGATGAAAGCATTTGACGGTGCTGAAGTTCTCAACGGTTCGTTTCAATTGGTCACAAATTATTCAAGAAGCGAATATCACACTAGACAGGAAGATTAAATTGTCTACCCGTAGTCTGAATTTATAAGAGATTAAATGCATGGCTGTACGAGACCTAAAGTGGGGAATTTTATAAAACAACAGGACATGATTGTTGTAGCACCTTCGCGTGATCGGTATTAAGCGACTGGTTTTGTTGCCTTTTGTTGTCTCTTATCACTTTAGCTCCAAAGGGATGGAAGAGTTGGTGGCGTCGGCTGCAACTGTACTCCAATTTTATTTATAAACGGAAACAGCGGTATTTCTTGTTTTACAAATTAATTTAAATAGATTTCCAATCCAAAAAGCTTCAGCTTCAGACGCAAAATGCAATTTAATTGGGCCAGTTACTTGATTTTTTGCATCTCCGTCTCCGTGACAGGCGGTCTGGGGGACTAAGACCGTTCTCTGTTGTAAGAAAATGAAACACTGACAGCCATCCTTATGATGTCCTTTATTGTATGGCTACCAGTTTCGGCGCTTCACTGCACCATCTTGAGGCTTTAGCTGTTGCTGATTGTTGGCCACTGATGCATCGTGTATACGGATAGTATTAATCCCTTCAGCATCATCTAACACCTGAAGATGTTGCACTGAAGCGCCGAAACTGGTAGCCACTTAATAAATCACATCATAAGGACGGCTTTAAGAGTTTCATTCTTTTACAGTTATTTGATTTGTTTCCACCCTGTTGATGGGTGAACGAATTGTTTTCTCATGTTCCACTGACACTGTTGTAGGTTACTATACACTGATTCCCGCATTTTATGCCCGAAGTTGGAGCCTTGTGTGTTGAAACAAATTCTCTACGCTGGCAGGACAAATAAATGCAGGCGATGTAAACTTTTTCACGACCAGGGTCCGAACCGGCCAAGTTCTAGGCTGCGTTAGTGGCCTAGGGTGCTAGTCGGTAGACTAGTCCGTGAAACTGTGGGACAGATCAACTGTTAAAATAAAATCGATGTCAAATCAAAAATTCAGTACTCCACGTACGCAAGACCATCTAACCTCGGGTGGTTATTAGTTCGAACGCGTGGAATGTTACTGCGGACAGTGTATTGAGGTTTGTGGTCGTGGGTGAAAGCTGAAAGACAGAGAAACTCGACGGTCGCCCGCAAACGTCACCGGAAACAGGAATGGAGCCTCTACGCCGCATCTTGTGACGTGTGTGTGTGTGTGTGTGTGTGTGTGTGTGTGTGTGTGTGTGCGCGCGTGCATGGGGGGGGGGGGGGAGGGGTGACAGGAGAGGGTGGGGTTGGAGGCCCTCCTACAAACAAGGACTGAGTGGGAGGTCCACGAGTACATTTTCGAAAGAGAGGCTTCAGATCTCTTAGAAACCTTTAAATTGACCTGGTCACTAACACGAAGGCAAAAACAATTAGGTGCAAGAGCTCAGGGGGAAGGACGACAACAGGAAAACGTCTTTTACGTTAAAGCGTACAGAAACAGTGGTAATTTATGAAGAAAATACATTCTGAAGATACAAGCACTTCTTCAGTAACTTGCATCAGATGCCGGACCCGTCTTATGAGAATTATGGGGTGATACTCATAGAGCACAGTTTTCACTCACTTAACAACTGTTGAGAGTAGTTAATCTATGTTAAACATAGCAAATCAAAGTTTAAAACACGTGTTGTGGAAATGACGTTCTGGGATTATAGTACGTAGCTGCATGCCATAATGTAACAAAAAAAATTTAACGAGATTGTTTAACCTCCTGGCTGAGATGATATGAATCAGTAGAACAGAAACTGATAAAATATAAAGAAGAGTGAATTGTTGAGAAATATATTCATTGGCGCATCTTATACAACGGACATATTTTAACATTTATGGTAAGATGCATTTTCACGTATGTCATACATTGTTACGCTCTGGAACGAAAACATTTTGCAGTTTATTTTCTTTTGTTTGAAGACGACTGATTGATAAGCGAAACTGGTTATCAATTAAAAAAAAGGCAGTGAGCAAGGTGAATTATTATATTTAGTAACTATAATACGGTCTTTCCAGTACAATCGCGACACATTAAATATAACGTGTTTAACAAATGAGTACTTTAGGTCCACTGAAGCCTGAGGTTTGCCGGACTTAAAATCATTTTGATTTGAGTACCGTGCAATGTATTGTTTCTGCTCATTCCATTAAATGATCGCATGTTTGCCTGTGTGAGAAAGATGGGCACTGCACTGCATTTAACAGAAGAATATTAGTAGATGTCGCATGGAAAAATAGTTTCTCAGAACCCTCTGAGTAGGTTCCTCCAAGGTAACAGAAACCGTTAGGTATCTGCCACTTCACAATTTTCAGCTTTCTCTTAATTTCGTTCCTGAAACTTTACGAGGTATACAGACTTTTCAACATGATTGTAATCCTCTTTGAACTCCACTTTTTGTATGAATGTACTAGTAAATCGCATTGTGTCAGGTGAAATTTTTCATAAGTAGTAAAAATCTTAACTTTTTTTCCGCTGCCGCTATGAATTTATCATATATGAAAACCATCTTCCGCCAATGCTGTAAACTTCTCTCAGAAATTAACATCTTTTTATACATAACGACTGGCCGGATTCGGGGTTATGGGCTATCGTCAAGTAATGCCAGGAAGAAATTAAATACACTGTCACAGGTTTAGCGCAGCTGATGTGTGTGCTCTCTAGTATCAGTTGACAATAGCTATTACGCCGAAACTGGCTAGTCATTGTTAACATATACGTTTTAATTCTTCTCAGAAGCCTACTGCTCCTTCGGATTATGGATACAGCCTCTAGCAAATTTAAACTACTTATTCAAATGCACTGTATTATTAATTGACATTGTAATGGTTCTGCCTACAGGAAACATTCTCAGATGCTAACAATAATAGCAACAACAATGACAAGCTAATAACAGCAGTGTCCCAATGGCTTTCGTGACACGCAGCTAAGAATAAATATGTTTCTGTGGATGACTCAGTTGAAGGATAGCGAATGAGTTGTTCCTTTACGGCTTAAGACTGCTTTTCTAGGTGGTAATTTCACTGGATGCCCTTTGGTCATTAGGCTGAGCCATTCTGGGTACTACAGTGCATTAGAAAAAAATCTAATGTTTCGAACAAGTCGCAGCGGTTCTCTTCAAGGAAATTTCGTCGCCAGTTTGATGTGGTCCAAGGGTCAGGAGGATTGTTTGTATTGATATTGACAATTGGCTCGCAAGTCAACACACTTTCTTGTATATCACACAACAGGTTTTATATGTAGAGTTCGTGGACTAGTGCAGAGCGAAGAAAATTGGCATAGTGGGAGTCGGAACCAAGAAGAAGGGCTGCGGTGCTCAAATGAACTTTTACTTTCTCAGCTATAATGCTTATTCAGAGCGGCAGCATTGCGGAAGTGATGAGTTTTATTGTGTGGGAGTCTGGGCTGAAAATTCTGAGAACCAGCCTTTAAGGACGCTTCCGGGAACATACTTAACCGCCTACACAACTTTCGTGGAAGAATCGTAAGAAAAGCATTAAAGCGGCCGTGATGCTTGCTTAGACACGCTCGCAAGCTTTTCTGAAGACTCTGGAGGCTTCACACGTGAATGGAACCAGAGCCGAAAGAGAAATTCTCGCACTACGAAAACTGACATATCCATTAAAAAACAAAATAATAAAATAAAATAAAAGAGGTACGCAGGTACTTTCGTTATAAATGAATTAAGGAGTTTCTCTTCGTCAGGTGTTTTGTTTACCTTCTGAATGCCTCCTTATTCTTCTTCTGTCTTCTCAGCGCTGTGAAGGAATGCTCTGAGATCTCCCGCCTTCTTTCTTCTTGTTTCATCTCTTTTAACTGGCGTTTTAGGTTGCGTACCCAGCAAATTTGTTGACATCAACAGTTTTTCTTTATCATGTTGCTCATTTAGTTCGCACTTCCACTCATTGCCGACGATAGTTTACATGATCTAAATACTCTTAAATTCACTCGATGTCCCGTAATTTTTGTCCCCCTACGTTACAGCTACGATGCGTTTGATAAAGTACAATCAGTGTTAAGTAGAGTTCAAGTAACTCTAAGTTCGTCCATAGTGTTTTACATTATCTAGTGTTTCCCATATTCTTCTTTACATTTTACATTGGTTGCTTTGCATTGTACCGGGGAAAAAAACTCTACACAAGTCTCGCAATTTCACAATTACTCAACATTTCTAACCTTTACAGGTGAGAATTCCTTCCTATTTAATGCCTTTCACAGCATAAGTATTTGGAAGTTACTTGACGGTTTCAGTATATACATTGATATAAAATGTTTCTTGCGCATAGACTTACTTTCACATTGCAGTCGCTCATGCGGACAAGTACTGAAGCCATCTCATGAGAAAATATTTGCGTTCTTACGAACTGAGATTACTGAATGGTAAACCTAGTATCTTCTGTTCTTTTATTGTTGGGGATGCTATGAATACCTTTTGGTACGTACAACAATTCTCAGGTGAGCGATTGTCACGTTTGTAATTAATCACTGATTATACATCATGCTCTTGACAGCAGTCTGTAGTATGCGATACCAAAGTAAGCATATTACGCGTAACTGACGTTCTTTAGTTCGGGTATAGAAAGCGTACAGAGTAATTCAGAGGTGAAAAGTTTGACATACGGTAGGAAGATGTGGAGAATAGCATTAAATAATAAGAAAACGAAAAAGAAGAAATAAAAGGTATAAAAGTAAAAATTCCGCAATCTTTCGTTTTTAAGAAAAATCAGCGTATTTTTTTTCATTCATAACTTCCTAGTGTCTTTGAAAAAGGTGATAAGTTTAATACCAACGAGACTAAAAGGATACTGGAATATAGTCGAATTAAGTCAAACGATGCCGAGGGAATTACACTGAGGAAAGAGACGCCGAAAATAGTAAGTGACTTTTGCTATTTGAGCTGCAAAGTCATTGAAAATGGCAGAAGCTGAAAGGACGAAAAATTCAAACTGATAATAACAAGAAAAAAGTTTGTGAAAGAGAGAAATTTGTTAACACAGGATATAAATTAAAATATTTCTGAACGTAGCTGTCGAGAGAGTAACAATGAATAGTATTGAAACGAGCTCGACAAACAGCTCTGACAAGAATAGAATACCCCGTTTCGGGACTGGATTAATAAAAAATAGAGATGTTAAGATGGTGGTTTTAATGCTCTAGCTGTTCTACATAGTCTTCCCCCACCAGGAAAGTCGTTCTTTGGGATGATGTCAACTCGCGCGTCACGTGGGCTTGAATGTCAGTTATTAGCCAAAGCGTTCATTCTTCGTGTGAATTTCGTCACCCGTGACGATATTTTCCAGGAAAGAACTGTCTGCGTTTTTGATTTCAATCAAGTCGAGGCAGTCGCTGAGCGTTTTTTCTGTTCGGGGTCAATGTGTGCGGCACAAACCTTGAACACACTTTCTCCATCTTCGAAATATTTTGTAGAATGTCGCGAATACTTCACTCAGAGACTTAACGCCTCTGCGTTTTGTGACACAACAACGTTGACACTCTGTGGTCGCTCACCCTCTACTTAACACTGCCTGCTCACAGCTGAAGGGCTGCTGCACGTCTGTTGTTTACAGTTGATAGTTCAAGCTGACACCATAGTTACTCAGCTGACATCGCTTACATGCCGGAATAAAATCAGTCTTGCAACTTTTTGGACGGACTTGCAGAAACTGTCATGCTGGTGAAGAGTGTCGTGGATTAGATCTTTAGATAGGATAACTAATGAGGAGATACAAGAGAAATTTATGGTACAAAAGATAAAAAAAACGAAAAGAATAGAAAGGAACACATCAAATGGCTCTGAGCACTATGGGACTTAACTTCTGACGTCGTCAGTCCCCTAGACTTAGAACTGCTTAAACCTAAGGACATCACACACATCCATGCCCGAGGCAAGGAACACATCCTCAGGTATCAAGAAACCTTTAGTTTAGTAATGGAGGGAAGTGTTGGGATAAAAAGATGGGGAGCCTAGTCTTTGTACGCAGATACAAAATGATGCAGGTGGCAAAAGTTATGCAAAGGTAAGGAGGCTTGGACAGGGTATAATGGCATCAAAACAGTCTTTGAATTGGAAACAGCAGCTGCAGCAGTAAGGGTACACCAGACTACGGTCTGGTGGTGGCTGCCGTCGAGACAGCAGTAAATTAGCAGGTAAGGCTAAATGTACCTGTTAACTGACGGTCAGAGGTTATGCAGTTTCTCATGAAATTTATAATCAGCCACATTCTTTTAACAGAACATAACAGCAGCATCAACACCGCATATAAAACGTCATATCTCTCGAATTGTGTGTCGTACAATGATATAATTTTTGCATGTGCTTTTAGTGGTATACGTGGATACTATCTGCAAATTATGTTGCCAATGGGTTTAGTAGTAAAGAAGTAATAATATAGAACGCCATCGCAATTGATGGACAGTAAAAATGTAGTAAGAGATAAACTCTTTTTCATGAGGGTATTTTTGATCTGTCGTTGCAACTAAAAGAATGCGTCATTTTTTTCACCAGACGCGTTTCGCTTTATTATCAGTGGTCTGTAATTACGTTTATTTACGTTTTGATTGGCTTTTTAGATAGAAAAACAGTTCGATAAGAATAGGTTGGTTTGTACTTACGGTGATTTTCGGCTGTTTTGTCCGTTACATTGGGAAATGTGGTCTGCTAGCACATCGTTGTTTTTCTGTGTTAGACAATGACAAGTTTTGTCTACTTTTTAGATGTTCTGCAGCACTGTGCATTTCTCACAACATACTTTTATGCACACCACTGTACCCTGTTTGTTTTCGTACTTCAAGTATGTGTTGATGTTGCCAACATAACCTTTCCACTACTTCGTCTTTGACCTAAAAATATTCTTTTTTAAATTAGATTGTTGTATGTGTGTAATCCTGTTTAAGTATGTTTGTGTGTATTTATATATTGCGTGAGAGTAGAGGAGGAATATCGAAGGGATATTGTTTTTTGTTTCGGGGGGGGGGGGGGGGGGGGAGGGAGGAGAGACCTTGGTGAGTGGACATAAGTACATAAGTATATAGCAGTGTGATGGAGTGTGGGTTAGAGGAGAAAGTGAGGAGCGAGAGGTAAAATAAACTGTAAGTGGGGGAGGGGGGGAGGGGGGTTGTGGGAGGTGATGAAGGATGGAACAGGCTCTTTTCTTTTTCATGTGATTTCATCAATTATTCTATATAGAGTCTGCTTTAGAATATTTGTCTGGTGATTGAGCAACTGTTTATTTTGTGTTAATGCTTTTTGTATGTGGAAATTTTCTTGGAAAGGAAGGAGGTGTCTGTCTTTACTGATTTTTATGATATTCATATCGTTTTCAGTACTGCTGGGTCTATGGTGTTCTTCTTTTAGATGATCCGCAAATGTTGAATGACTTGTACCGTATTTGAATGCTTTGATGTGTTCTTTATATCTATTCGTAGTGTCAAATGAGAAGATGTAAGCCGGCCGCGGTGGCCGTGCGGTTCTAGGCGCTGCAGTCCGGAACCGCGGGACTGCTACGGTCGCAGGTTCGAATCCTGCCTCGGGCATGAATGTGTGTGATGTCCTTAGGTTAGTTAGATTTAAGTAGTTCTAAGTTGTAGGGGACTGATGACCTAAGATGTTAAGACCCATAGTGCTCCGAGCCATTTGAACTATTTTTGAGAAAATGTACGTTGGAATGACTGACAGGACACGACCACGGTGAGTTACATTGCCTCAAGACATATACACAGTTTCTAAGTGTAGTACACTCTAAGAAGAAACATAAAAAACTGACGCACCTCGAAAGAATTATCCAAATGGGACGGAAATTGGTAGGTGTGATGTATATGTACAAACAAACAAACGATTACAATTGCAAAAAATAACGGATGTTTTGATCTAGAGGAAGCACATACAAATTGAGGAAGTCACTTACGCACTGGTCCACCTCCGGCCCTCATACAAGCAGTTATTCGGCTTGGCACCTACTGACAGGGTTGCTGGATGTCCTCCTGAGGGATATAGTGCCAAATTATGTCCATTTAGTGGGCTATATCGTCAGATCCCGAGCTCGTTGGTCGGCCCTACCCATAGTGCTCAGAACGTTCTCAATTTGCAAGAGATCCGCGACCTTGCTGGCCAAAGCAGGATTTGGCAAGTACGGAGACAAGCAGTAGAAACGCTGGCCGTGTGCGGGCGGACACTATTCAGCTGAAATGTACATCCGGGATGGCCTGCCATGAATACGGGGCGTAGAATACCGTCGGCGTACCACTGTGCTCTAAGAGTGCTGGGGATGACAACCAAAGTGGTTCTGCTCTGAAATGAAATTGAACCCCAGACCATCACTCCTGGTTGTGGGGCCATATGGCGGACGACACAGTGAGTCTGGAATCCCACCCCTGTCTGGGGCACCTAAATACACGTATTCACTGGGCTGGTCATCCGGGTTCATTTCGAAGCGGGAATCACGACTGAGGACAATTCTGCTCCAAGCAGTGAGATGCCAGCCGAACAACTCTGTCAATCAACACCAAGCTGAATAACTGTTTACTTGAGGGTTAGAAGTAAACCAACGCGATATTGACTTGCTCAGTTTGCGACGCTCTTTGGACTGAATAAATCATCCAATTTTTCTGAAATTTTTAATATTTGTTTGTATCTACATGTAGGTCACATCTACTGATTTCCGTCCCATTCGTGGGGCGTCGTTTTTCGTCTTAGTGAGTAGTTAATTTACTGAGTTAAACCTTTAATACAAGAGTATAGATCCTAAAGAGCGGATTATGACAGTGTTTTAAATTCTATTGAGTAACTGTAAGATATTGTTACGGTGCTCGCTTATTTCCGCATCGATCTTAATGCTGAACCGAGCGAGGTGGCGCAGTGGTTAGCACACTGGACTCGCATTCGGGAGGACGACGGTTCAATCCCGCGTCCGGCCATCCTGATTTAGGTTTTCCGTGATTTCCCTAGATCACACCAGGCAAATGCCGGGATGGTTCCTTTGAAAGGGCACGGCCGACTTCCTTTCCCATCCTTCCCTAATCTGAGCTTGTGCTTCGTCTCTAATTACCTCGTTATCGACGGGACGTTAAACACCAATCTCCTCCTCCTTAATGCTGAGTTTTCAGTCACGCGGCGCTTTGGCGTGAGGCGGTTGTTTCCGTGTGTGATCGCTGGCCGCAGCTTAGCTGGAGGCGTGTGAGGAGGTGAGAGGTGGCTGCCTTGGCGTGGAGACAGTTCGGCTCGCCTGGGGTTGATTGCGTCTGGACGCCGAGTGGGGCCCGATGGGAAGACCGGACCGTTATTTTACGGTGAATCGTGTGGACAGCGGCGTGGTGTGCCGTTTAACTTGATTCGCAAGGGGAGCAAAATCTCGCCTGTTGTAGTTTGTCGAGCCTGAGTTTGAAATACCTTCTATGTGCGGCGGGATGTCATTTCGTCCTCCTGTCTCTCCGTCGCTGGGATTGCTATCCTCCTTCACCGTCCCACGGATGTGTATCGATGGGGTACGCTGCTTTCCGTACTCTACTAGACGCTGGTGATGGAAGTGCGTCGTTCAGCGGCACGTTAGTCTGGGCGCTTTATGTTTGATCTTCAAGTGCATAGTCTTCGAGTGGCACTCCTTAGAATTTGCCTTGCGCAGTTAGATTGGAGTTTATTTTGTCTTGTCGTGCTTCCGCTTTCCGTTAACGAAGGTTATGCTCGATTCGGCACTCCGTACGACGCTTGGCACCTCAGCAGGCGGGTCGGAGCCACCTTCGCGACTAAACGGAAGCCTTTGGACTGAGAGGTCTTGTGTTTTGCATATTGTTCACAAATTGTTGTTTTGGTATTAAGCTGGCTGAGGTTTCTTATCGATTTCCCGGGATTTGGTCTGTTGTCCGGCCCGGGCTAGGTCTCGTTATTTTAAAAGTCGGTCCTTGTTTTGGCTTAGTACGATTCTGGTTCACTGCCTGGTGGTTCTGGTAGTACGCCGGGTCGCTGTGGTTGTGCTGCATTTTGTATGGGGCTCTGTGCTCGGAGCCGTGGAGTACCTTTTGTGTGAGCTGCTTCACTGGGGAGTACTGATCGGGCCATTCTTGGTCCTCTGCAGTATGAAATGATTTTATTATTATTTAAAGTAATTGCAACTTGGGTACTGAGAAATTTAGTAGTGTAATTACGGAAGATTTAATAGTGGAGCATACCCCTTTACCTGTTTCGTAATCTGTTAATTACCGACAGACCTTAAGCTCATAGTCATATGATGTGATTTTCTTAAATTATTGTATTTTTATGTCACGTTATTGCTTTTTTTTAAACTTTGCTGATCACTGGTGTACTGTTCCAAGAATTAAAATGTTTCAGGTAGCTATTACTTGGATACTACGAGCGGAACCGCAACGGGGACAGTAGTTGCGTGCCTTACGTGTCCGTTGTTGGCGCGGCCTGGTGTCCGTTGTTTGTTTTGGTGCACCTGAGTTAAGTACTGTGTTGCCTCCTCCCTTGCGGCCCCGTCGTGTTCTTCTCATAAACATTTCCTTCAAGGCATTTTAGATAATTTTATGCTAGTATTATTTTAATTTCTAACGTTGGTAAAATTGTGCGGTCTTCATTATGCACACTGTTTGTCACAGCGGAGTTGATGTGCCATTGTAATTTCTTAAACTCCATTGTGTGTGCCCTTGGTGACACATAATGTTTATCATAATAGATTTGAGTATGGCAATTATAATGTCTCATATATCATGATGTGCGTGTGTAATGGTGCAATAAATGGATGATTGTTATTTCTGTTTTTGGCGCCCTTGATGCCTCTTTTCTTGTCCCTATTGGTACGCTATCCTTGTACTTGTGTTGGTAGGCCACATCAGATATATTGGAAATGAAATTTTTGTTGTCCCTGGAAACAGTTATAGGGGACCTGCAACATAAATTGTGCTGAGGGTTAGCTGTTTCGTAACATAGCAAAAACCCAAAGGTCTGGGGTTCAATCACTGTTCTTATGTTTCACCTTTGACAATGATTTGTTAGTGCCTAAAATTCCGAGTTGCACAATCGTTCGAATGTCACGTTAAACTGTACTCGTAGTCCACCTATAATTGGCCGTGTTACTGAACTCAGTTGGTTTGTTTTGGTAGTTACGCACATTATGTACACCTACAGTTTTTTTTCTTTATTGTATTTCAATTCCCCATTAGGGTGGGCTGGCAGCAGCATATGCGCTGCTCTTCAGCCGAAAGACATAGAACAAAACAATAGAAGACATTTAAAAACAGCAAAGGAGAGAATAAGGTGAACATAGATATAAAAAAGGGGGAACATCATGGAAGGCAAGAGACAAAAAGCGGAGTGACTGTAAAATGGAGATAAAAAACTGTTTAAAAGTGGCACACACAAAAAGCCACACACTGCGACGATTAGAGTTAAGTACTGTGTTGCCTCCTCCCTTGCGGCCCCGTCGTGTTCTTCTCGTAAACATTTCCTTTAAGGCATTTTAGTTAAGTGCTTGTTAAGGCACAGCATGACTGGAGCATAAAGGTATCGACGGATGGCGTAGCACATAACGTAACACTGACGGCGAACCTCAAGGCAGTACACAATTAAAAGCACACCTCTTGACGCACAGGAGAAACAGCACTAAACACAACACTGACGTGGCACACTGACGATGATCAAAACGGAGGATCTGCCAGGCGCAAGGAGATGAGGGAGACCGGAAGAAGGGAGGGAGGGGAAGAGATGGGGGAGGGGAGAGGGGGGCGCGCTGAAGAGGGCCAGATAGGGAAGGACGTGGGAAGGAAAGAGGCAAGTATGAGGTGCAGGATCTAAGGGGGGGGGGGGGAAGGAGGAAAATCCGCTCTGGGAGAAGGAGGGAAGAGGAAAAAGGGGGGCCCTGAGGAGGGGGGGGGGGGGAACAAGGCCACGTTACAGTTGGAAGGAAGGGTAGATGTCACGGCAAAGTTCGGCAAAGTTCGTCATCCGGGAGGGGGAGGTGTTGGAAATTGCCCTGATGAAGGAGGGTGTGGAGGTGGAGAGAGGGAGGGATACAGCGATAGAGGCGCGGCAACGGGCAGGGAGTGGAGAGGAAGGAGGAAACCAGAGGGTGGGGGGCATCAAGCCTGCGAACAATGTAAAGGATGTGGAGATGTTGAAGGAACAGGAGGAGGTGGGAGAAGGGGATCAGTTCATACAGGAGCCGTGTGGGGGAAGGAAGGCGGATACGGAAGGCAAGGCGGAGCGCATGGCGTTCAAGGATTTGGAGAGCCTTGTAAAAGCGGGTGGGGGCGGAGATCCATGCAACGCTGGCATAACAGAGGATAGGACGCATGAGGGATTTGTAGGTGTGGAGGATGGTAGAAGGATGCAATCCCCATGTCCGGCCAGACAGGAGTACACGTACAGTGGGATCACCCAGTGTTTACCCATAAACACTTGCGCCCCTGACAGAGTGCAGTGGTTGCGCCGCCAGGTGACGGCAAAGAGTGACATATCTTTGTCTGGTTCGAAAGTCACGTTAAACTGTACTCTTAGTCCACCTATAATTGTCCGTGTTACTGAACTCAGTTGGTTTGTTTTGGTAATTACGCACATTATGTACACGTACAGTGGGATCACCCAGTGTTTACCCATAAACACTTGCGCCCCTGACAGAGTGCAGTGGTTGCGCCGCCAGGTGACGGCAAAGAGTGACATATCTTTGTCTGGTTCGAAAGTCACGTTAAACTGTACTCTTAGTCCACCTATAATTGGCCGTGTTACTGATCTCAGTTGGTTTGTTTTGGTAATTACGCACATTATGTACACGTACAGTGGGATCACCCAGTGTTTACCCATAAACACTTGCGCCCTTGACAGAGTGCAGTGGTTGCGCCGCCAGGTGACGGCAAAGAGTGACATATCTTTGTCTGGTTCGAAAGTCACGTTAAACTGTACTCTTAGTCCACCTATAATTGTCCGTGTTACTGAACTCAGTTGGTTTGTTTTGGTAATTACGCACATTATGTACACGTACAGTGGGATCACCCAGTGTTTACCCATAAACACTTGCGCCCCTGACAGAGTGCAGTGGTTGCGCCGCCAGGTGACGGCAAAGAGTGACATATCTTTGTCTGGTTCGAAAGTCACGTTAAACTGTACTCTTAGTCCACCTATAATTGTCCGTGTTACTGAACTCAGTTGGTTTGTTTTGGTAATTACGCACATTATGTACACGTACAGTGGGATCACCCAGTGTTTACCCATAAACACTTGCGCCCCTGACAGAGTGCAGTGGTTGCGCCGCCAGGTGACGGCAAAGAGTGACATATCTTTGTCTGGTTCGAAAGTCACGTTAAACTGTACTCTTAGTCCACCTATAATTGGCCGTGTTACTGATCTCAGTTGGTTTGTTTTGGTAATTACGCACATTATGTACACGTACAGTGGGATCACCCAGTGTTTACCCATAAACACTTGCGCCCTTGACAGAGTGCAGTGGTTGCGCCGCCAGGTGACGGCAAAGAGTGACATATCTTTGTCTGGTTCGAAAGTCACGTTAAACTGTACTCTTAGTCCACCTATAATTGTCCGTGTTACTGAACTCAGTTGGTTTGTTTTGGTAATTACGCACATTATGTACACGTACAGTGGGATCACCCAGTGTTTACCCATAAACACTTGCGCCCCTGACAGAGTGCAGTGGTTGCGCCGCCAGGTGACGGCAAAGAGTGACATATCTTTGTCTGGTTCGAAAGTCACGTTAAACTGTACTCTTAGTCCACCTATAATTGTCCGTGTTACTGAACTCAGTTGGTTTGTTTTGGTAATTACGCACATTATGTACACGTACAGTGGGATCACCCAGTGTTTACCCATAAACACTTGCGCCCCTGACAGAGTGCAGTGGTTGCGCCGCCAGGTGACGGCAAAGAGTGACATATCTTTGTCTGGTTCGAAAGTCACGTTAAACTGTACTCTTAGTCCACCTATAATTGGCCGTGTTACTGAACTCAGTTGGTTTGTTTTGGAAATTACGCACATTATGTACACGTACAGTGGGATCACCCAGTGTTTACCCATAAACACTTGCGCCCCTGACAGAGTGCAGTGGTTGCGCCGCCAGGTGACGGCAAAGAGTGACATATCTTTGTCTGGTTCGAAAGTCACGTTAAACTGTACTCTTAGTCCACCTATAATTGTCCGTGTTACTGAACTCAGTTGGTTTGTTTTGGTAATTACGCACATTAGGTACACATACAGTGGGATCACCCAGTGTTTACCCATAAACACTTGTGCCCCTGACAGAGTGCAGTGGTTGCGCCGCCAGGTAACGGCAAAGAGTGACATATCTTTGTCTGGTTCGAAAGTCACGTTAAACTGTACTCTTAGTCCACCTATAATTGGCCGTGTTACTGAACTCAGTTGGTTTGTTTTGGTAATTACGCACATTATGTACACGTACAGTGGGATCACCCAGCGTTTACCCATAAACACTTGCGCCCCTGACAGAGGGCAGTGGTTGCGCCGCTAGGTGACGGCACACACAGAGTAACGTATCTTTGCCTGTGGTGACGGTCCCCGCGGGCTCAGCCCGCCGCGTGGCGGGAAGCCCCAGCGGCGCCCGCCGTGTATCGGGTGTCGCGCGTCGGCCGGCTCGTGGTCGCCGCACGCATACCGGAAGTGCGTGGCGCGGCGCTGGCCGCCTGCCACGGGGCTTCTCCACGCACCTGCCAGGTGCGGCTCCACACGTGCGCACTACTTAAAGCCCGCTTTAAACGAGCCGCTCTCTGGGCAAAAACGACTACCAGTAGTCGAGGCACACGTAAAGGCCGGCCACGGTAGCCGAGCGGTTCTAGGCGCTTCAGTCCGGAACCACGTGGCTGCTACAGTCGCAGGTTCGAATCCTGCACCGGGCATGGATGTGTTGAAACACGTATGTAACGCAGCAGCGATGGCGAGGCATTGTAGCATCTGTGACCAGAGAGTTTGCGCTTGACCGCGCGAGTGTTGCGAGTCAGTCGAGTCTGTCGCTGCGAGTCTGTCAGTAGTCAGTCGTTGCGAGTCTGTCAGTTCAGTCGTTGCGAGTCTGTAGCTCGGTTTAGTCGTCATGCAGAGCGGTCGGTCAGTAGTAGCAGCCCAGTGCGGTTGTGTGATGTAGGCGGTCGGCAACACTGGTCAAGATGGTGAATAAGGTATACCATTAATTAATATAATCATTAGATAATGTAAAAATTTATTTATTGTAATTATTCTCCAACAAGTTCCCCAATAATAATTTTTATTTCAAAAGCATTTTTTCAAAAATTTAATTTTTTATTGAACTAAAGATCTCGTTGCACTTCCCATTTCATTCCACTTCTTTTGAAGAAAAATTTCACTAGAATCAAAAAAAAAAAAAAAAAAAAAAAAACAGAATATTATTATTTGCAATGCAGTTCCTCCAAGCGGTGCGCAACAACAAGAGCAGATATGTGACATCCATTTATTCCGAGGTAAGACTTTAATTCTGATTGTTTTACATAGGGCCAAAGACCGATATTTCGGTTTAATTAAATTTTCTTATCACTGAATGGACTTTAATTTTTCATGAGGAATTTATATTTGAGTCAGATTGCGAATTTCACATTTTTGTTGCCATTTTCAATACCTCTCATTGTGGGCGAGGTTACAATTAGCGCAATGTCCATTAGCATTCGTAATTAAATATTGTCATTTCTTTTCCTTTTAAAATTTCGGTGGGGAGGTTACACTTGGCGACCCTGCCAGGATCGTATTTCGTTGAGAGTCTTTTGAACAACAGTCAGATATCTGCTCTTGTTTGCTTAGATATAATTAGGATTTAGCGCAACGCTTTTAATAATATTGTGACTTTCTCTCTACAGGTCAACGGCAATTTGTTGCTTTGTTGTATTTGTGTGTTGCTTTTGCATTGTGCTTATTTATTTTTCTGAAAAATTGTGACTATTGTAAAAATGCCGCGAAAGACTGTGAATAGTGTATCGCGAGGTATTTTGAATGAAATTACCGACTCAAACAGCGTGACCGATAGTAATTATGACACGCAGTGTGATGATGACAATCCTGCGTTCACCAACAATCAATGCATTCCAACCATTAATGATGACTTTTACCTTAATGATGAACAAACGAACCCAATTGCCTCGTCTGTTAATTTGACGACAATTGATGACGCGGGACGCTCTATTGCAATGAGCGCTGCCGAGCTTAACACACCCGATTTGGAAAATTCAAGTAACATACAAACAAATTTTTCGAATGAAAATGGTCAGTATAGTGAAAGTACGACGGATTTATTTAATTCCGAAATAGGGACTGACAGTGTATGTTTAACTGGCAAACCTTTTTGTAAATTACAGAATGACCAAATGGTCACGCAAAAAGAGACAATTCCAGATCGACCATTGAACAGCACAGAGAATAGAGATGCTAATTTTGAATCGGATCCAATTATGGCATTTTTGCGGCAAAATTTCAAACAGTTTAATGAAAAATTTGAGAAAATAGACAATAATAATGCGGATCTCAAACAACAACTTAATGAACAGGTCAAACAACTTAGGGAAGATAACAAACACTTAAATGAAAAACTTGACAATAATGACAAAAATTTCAAACAACTTAGTGAACAAATTACAGCCGTTGCCGCGCAGTGCCATGACACTAAGGAACAGTTGCGCGTGGAAATTGAGGCTTGTTCACAAAAAAATAGCGAAGAAATAAAGTCGGTTGCGCAAGAATTAAGGGAAATGCAAACAGCCGCGACAGATACACTCAGAGACGAAATTAGCGGAGTCGCCAAACAGTGCTCTGAAAAAGCTACACAATTACGGGACGAGTTTAGAGCAATGACGGTAGAACTTTCGCGCTCAGTGGACGCAAAGATAGACGCGAAATTCAAACAGCAGAACACTCAGATTAACGAGCGCTTTAATCAGCACATACAGAACAGTGATACGCGTTTCCGCAGATTTATTCAGGATCAAAACAAAGTAAAACGACAAGTCATGGAAACAATCACTGCACAAAGACAAGAGGACAAACGTAAAATATTCGCGAAAGCGAAGACGTATGTAGACAATAATATTACTACAGTGTCCGACAAAATTAATACCATAGAACAATTGAACGCGGAATTACGGGATGAAATTTCTGACCTTAAATCAAAAACAGATACACACACAGTAAATATTCAAACAGTGACAGATAGATTCGAACAATTAGATCTAACACAGGATTGTGATGTTATCAAAGCTGATGTTAAAAAACTGAGCGAAACTACGCGCAAGTTGCAAAAACAGATTAATGCGTCTGATTCTAAAACCGATGATCAGGTTAAGATATTGACTGAAAAATGTGATGAATTGGCCAGTCGTATTGATGTTATCGAAAATGCTAATGCCAATAAATCAGACGATACTGCACCGGTTTCATTTATCCAAACGCCTGAATTTCAAAATTTACAGCAGACAATTAATGAGATCGATTCATCTAACAACACGTTACGTAGGAAGTTATCAAATTTACAACAAGAAGTAACAGAAATGAAAAACATTTCAGTTAATAACATGCCACAACAGACGCCACTTTATGAACATGTGTCAGACTCACGCAGCGTGTATAATGTGAGCAATTTACAGCAACTACGCGACTTAAAATCTGAAAAGCTACGTAACTTGAAGTACGAAACGACACGGACGAACAGATTCACACACAAACCCGAACGTGTTATTAAACCGAGTGACGAGAACGTAGATTTCGAGCAATTTGCATTTGTAAGAAAATGTAAGGAACTTAATAATGACAGCGTACAGGTACACGATTTGCACTATATACGACAATTTGTTTTTATGCTTTCACCGCTATTACCTGTAAGGCAGAAACTAGCTTTGAACCTGATGCGACAATTTGTTATTGCACTTTCAACAGCATTGCCTGTAATGAAGAAACAACAATTAGCATGCAGACAGCAACTTATTTCTGAATTTGTACCGCCATTGCCTATAACACAAAAGCTGAAATTTATTTGCAGTGCGTAATTGACCTCAGGGGATTCATTACGCTTTAATGAATATGTGCCGTAGCGAGCATAGGGCCCCGAGCTGTAGTAGTGCTGTTTCATCTTTAGTTTTCTGCACTGCTGCCTTTTCTTCTACTATCCTTTATATCTATCCAAACTGCTCTTTAACTATTGCTCTACCTAGTATTAAGAAACGAGTAATGAAAACCGGATATGACAAACTTTTACCGAATGTGACAATTTTCAGTAGGCACTCCCGTAATGACAACTACCGCCGTAATTTTAATTACAGATAAAATCGTAATCATCAGTATGTGTAAAATTATCAGCAATAGCAACCACATTTTTGTAACAATAGATGTTTTTCACCACAGCAGCATGAAAGTAAGCCGCTTAGCATACCTAACCAACAATGCAGTCTGCAAGGTCAACTAAACTTTAATGTTCCGCCGCGTGCACGTATAGTCCCAGCTCCAACAAATAGTAACGCATGGCAGCAAAGAAATAACTACGTACAGACAACACACCATTTCAACTCACATCGCAATGCGCCGTATAGAAATTACTGTCATGACAGACGTAAAAATGATGAGCACAATTTTCAGCGTACATTTTAATAACAGTCGATCTTATGAGCAGCAACAACATCAGCAACAACAAATAATCATGAATGAAACAGACAATAGGTGTCATCCATAGCGTAACACGTCAGTAAGAAATAACAAAGCAGTTCATATAGTGGTTATGCCACAATATTCTCCCGTAAATAACAGCACGTACGATAGAATTTAACCAGACACAGTACAGATTGCATATTCCAATAACGTAAGCAATAATTTAGACACGCAGAATTTTGTTCACGAAAATGTTATTAATTTTGACGCCATCCGACACACGTTTGCATTAAGGACAGAATTACGACGTATGTAGACGATATTCTTATTGCAGAAGCTAACTGGTCCGAACACAATCTGATTCTTGAACAACTGTTACAAACTTTTCATGCACAAGGACTTACAGTTAATCTTAGTAAATCGCACTTTGGCAAAACTTCCATAAAATTTCTTGGACACGTAATTTCAGCAGAAGGCATTGCACCTGATCCGGAAAAACTTCAAGCTCTACGTGACATTACCGTTCCTACGACGAAGAAGCAATTACGCAGTTTTTTGGGCTTAATTAACTTTTTTCGTAAATTTATTCACCATTCCGCTTTAGACACGCCTAGACTATGCCAATTAACAGGTAAAAACACTATTTGGTCTTGGGATAAGCAAGCACACTCTGAATTCATGAACCTGAAACATGCTCTGTTGAATGCTCCACTTTTATCGCACCCAGATCTTACTAGAAATTTTTCCATTGCTACCGACAGTTCCAACACCGCTTTAGGCGTACACATTTTCCAGGAAATAGAAGAAGATGGCTCTATAATAATTAAAAACATCGCATTTGCAAGCCGCATTCTGTCACCTGCTGAGCGAAATTACTCCGTTACAGAACTTGAAACATTATGTGTTGTATGGGCTTTTATGAGATTTAGGCACTTTCTTTATGGCAGACATACCACCGTCTACACAGACCACAGAGCAATACAATTTTTGCTTTCAGCTAAATTTACTCACGACAGATTGAGCAGATGGAAACTATATTTGCAGGAATTTAATTTTACAATAGTTCACATTCCCGGTACACAAAATGTTATAGCAGACGCACTATCGCGTTCTCTCGGCAACAATCAGCAAGACGTAGCAACCAACTTCTGCAAAACAAATTTCAGTGTCATGTACATTCAGCATGTTGCATTTGAAAATTTTATTTCATCGTCATTACAGGACATAGCACAAGAACAAAATAAAGACAACGTGTGGAAAGAAATTAAACACCTTTGGCAAGATAAGAAAAATGTTACGATTAGAAACCACTACACTGTCCGCAATGACATTCTGTTTCGCCGCTCTCATCCTGACAGCAACAATTGGTTATTATGCATTCCTGACGAACTGGTCAACAAATTAATTTGGTACACTCATTTAAGCTACGCACATTACGGAGCACGAAAATGTTTTCTTATACTGAGACAGAACTGTTACTTTACCAACATGGAGAAACGTATACGACGAGTTTTAGCGTCTTGTAAAATTTGCCAGAAAGCTAAATCAGACACCACTTCACATATTCCTCCTTTATATCCCATTATACCTGTTAAATTAAGACACATGGCTGCAGTAGACATTTTTGGTCCGATTCCCAGAACTAACAGAGGTTTTTGCTACATATTTGTCGCTGTTGAGCTCACTTCAAAATTTGTTACTTTCACTCCATTACGCAAAGCTACTGCTAAAACTGTTTCGAAAGCATTTGTAAAACATTTTCTATCTCATGTAGGGCATGTAATGAAAGTAATTTCCGACAATGGATCACAATTTCGTAGTAGTGTATGGACACGCATGTTACGAGCTAGAAACATTTCTCCGATTTATATATCCAAGTACCACGCTTCTTCGAACCCCTGTGAAAGATTAATGAAAGAAATTGGTAAACTGTGCCGAATATACTGCCACAAAAGACATATTGATTGGGATACACACATACTCTCATTCCAAGATGTAATTAATTCCATTCCAAATGAATCCACTATGCTATCTCCGACTGTTATACTGAAAAACATTGAACCACCGAACAAAATTAAAGAATTAATAGAATTTCCCAAAAGTCGTCGCCTACGACACCACGAAATAATTGACATTGCGCTGAACAACATCAAACGTGCCGCAGAGCGCCGGAGAAGACAGCAAAAACAGGTTTGTACACGCCGCGTCTTTCACGTTGGACAGAAGATACTAGTACGTACACACTATTTATCCAGCAAATTAAAAGGTAAGTGCAGTAAATTTGAACTTCTATACGCAGGTCCGTATCGGATTCGCAGCATCCCTCACCCCAATGTTGTACACGTCGAAACTTTGAGAACCAGAAAATCGAAAGGCAATCACCATATCTCAAACATTAAACCGTTTATTGAATGAAGACACTTTATGATTCAACACACTATGATGTCATTTACTAATGCAATTAATTCACCTGACTAATTACTGATGATTATCGTATTTTTTCTTGGCAAGTGCCCGGCAAGGTAAGGTTAGCAGGTCGCTTTTCTTGTCGTTACACATCAGACCGTGCACATTTTCCATTTTTTTTGTGTATATGATTGTACTCCAGTTTTGTTTGTATGTACTGTGAAATAGTTAAGATATAACACACACCAGTTGACTTTGACATTTTTTGTTGCCATATGACACCTCAAGATCGTGACTGTTTAACATTTTTTTTTTTTGCTGCTGCATAGTATTATTCTGTGTATATTTTTGTTTTTGAACACTGTCAATGTTTTTGACATATTACGTTTTCTGTCATGTTATGCTGTATGGCTAATTATGTCACCATAAACCAGTCATTATTTAGTGGGTATATGATTTAAATGCAAGACATTAATCTCTGTCATCAATTTCAGAAAGAAATGGTGCGTGTAAGAAATAAATTCAACAGAAATGGGAATTTCACCTACGGAATAAACGAAAGGAGATGCAATAACTTTATGAGGAAGAGTAAATGGATCAGGATTAACAAACATTAACAAGAATATACTATACTCATCACAGAATAGCAGTCTTAACTAATTTTTTCTTTCAGAATACAAGGTGATTGATGCAGGCTGTCAGAGAGAACTACACATCTTAGTTTTAGTGATGAAATATGCTAGAGATAAGGAATAGTTGTATAATGAGTAATGAAGTGATTTTTTGCAGATGATAATGAATACTGATGAATAATGATGAAGGATATGATGTTATGAATAATGAAGTTTTTCTTTACAGGTGACAGATGAGGATAATGTTGAAGTTATGTATTTATGCTACGTAGTTATTTAAGTATTTGTTGCAGTTTGCTTTGACAGCAGGTGTTACATTGCATAGTAGGATGACGGAAAGTTTTGGAAAGGACAGCTATGGAACACATTTTATACACATTTCACTACTTGTTAATTCGAAGTTCACTACTTTTCAGCATAGTGTGCGTTTCTTCTTTCAGGTCAATAATCCGTTTTTGTATTTTTTCCAGGAGAAGTTTTTCATGACACTTACTAAACCTGTTACTTATTATACCTGTTCTAGTACTTGCATTTTTATATTTTTTACCCATTTGTGTTTATCATTTATAAATGTGATCACATGTACTGCCTTGTTACATAATCTTGCTACAGCTGACTCATGACGAATGACGTTACCTATCCTCATTTGCAGCAATAGGTCAAAAGCGAAAAGTATTATGCCTCAGCAATTAATTATCGATCCCAACGCAATGCATTGCTAACAAAAAACATGTATTACCAGTCCCACATAATGTCACTAGTTTATGATAATTCTGAATAATACTGATCAACTCTGAATAGCATGTCACTTGATTAATGACCTCTTAATGAGACTATATTCAAAATGATGCTTTGTCACTAGCTAATAACTGCCACTGTTTATTGTAATGATACCACTTATAATGCCTGTGATTATTAATGATTTGACTGTAATTAACTGATTTTTAATAATGACTTCGTAATAACCTGAATAATACTGAATGATGATTCTATTCAATACTTGCTGGCCACTGAGTGCCAATAATTGTCACTTGAAGAATTGTGATTAATTATGCCATTGATTAGCTCTTGTTTCCAATGTTGATACTTTGTAACCAGAAAAGAATGTGACTGTTTAATAATGCTTTGTAATTAATTAAGGCTAATAATTCTTACTATATTGAAATGACAAATGATTAATTAATTAACTGTAATTAGACAAATGATTAATTAACGACAAATGATTAATTAACTGTAATTAGACAAACGATTAATTAACGACAAATGATTAATTAACTGTAATTAGACAAATGATTAATTAACTGTAATTAGACAAATGATTAATTAACGACAAATGATTAATTAACTGTAATTAGGCAAAGGCTAATGATTATTGGAATGACAAATGATTAATTAACTGTAATTAAGAGAAGGTTAATGATTCTTAATTATACTCTGTAACTGAAAGGAATGCGATTATTTCATAATGCTTTGTAACCAGGAAAAGAAGGCTACTGATTCTATGTACAACAATTAATGAACATTTTTCTGTAATACTACATACTTGGTACAGAAATGTTCAATAACTGGGCTATGAATGCCACAAACTACTAATTAAGTCTGTAATTGTCAATATTATGTGACTTGATGTCCTTCACCTCATAAGCTGACTACCCTGAATTATTGCAATGTCCATTTGTCCTGTCTATCCCAGTGATCATGGAGCACTATATTTGGTTTTGCACTAATTCTACGTTGGTGTGCCTTGTAAGAGTGTGGTGTTGACACGACATGCTGTCCACCACCATGAGCGATGAAGACATTATTATGGTCCCACGGTTTGGTGTACCTAATGTACTGCCAGAATGAAAACATGGAACATTACTACGACAGTTCAGTGTCTTGGCTACACTGATAAATTCTGATGGGAAAAGAACTTCAAGTTGTGTTACTTGGTGTTGTACTTCTGTGAAAGATATGGACTTTCAGAGCAGCTGTGAGCAATCTAAAGTGCTACAACCATGATGCAATCCTTCCCTTTCCTATCCTGATTCTTGTCACATAAAGAAAAAATTTTTTGGTAACATCATTTATGTTCATAGGTTATACATTTTTCGATTCGCTGAACTCCAATGCGAGTACACTTATGTCACTTGTCAACATAATATTTTTTGCCAGTCTGTTCATTTGTTCTGAATATGCTAAAGAATTTTCAGTGCCTGTGCACTTTGTTATCTGTCAAATAATTTGTATATACTTTTCTGATTTGCTACTATGTTTTGTACTCACATTTTGTCTTTGTCTGATATATTTTGTACTTAGTGCGTGTGCACAACATTTACTTTATGTACTACATCTAATTATTCTTGCCAGTCTGTTTATTTGTTCTGCATATGCTAAAGAATTTTTTTTTCAGTGCCTGTGCACTTTATTATCTGTCAAATAATTTGTATATACATTTTTCTGATTTGCTACTATGTTTTGTACTCACATTTTGTCTTTGTCTGATATATTTTGTACTTAGTGCGTGTGCACAACATTTAAATATTCTGTAAGTTGTAGGATTTTGTTAATTAAAGAAAAATTTTGCCGCGATTGGCAAGTCCAAATGACTCACCATCGCTGCCAAATTTTTGCCCCCCCAGTGGAGGGTTATGAAACACGTATGTAACGCAGCAGCGATGGCGAGGCATTGTAGCATCTGTGACCAGAGAGTTTGCGCTTGACCGCGCGAGTGTTGCGAGTCAGTCGAGTCTGTCGCTGCGAGTCTGTCAGTAGTCAGTCGTTGCGAGTCTGTCAGTTCAGTCGTTGCGAGTCTGTAGCTCGGTTTAGTCGTCATGCAGAGCGGTCGGTCAGTAGTAGCAGCCCAGTGCGGTTGTGTGATGTAGGCGGTCGGCAACACTGGTCAAGATGGTGAATAAGGTATACCATTAATTAATATAATCATTAGATAATGTAAAAATTTATTTATTGTAATTATTCTCCAACAAGTTCCCCAATAATAATTTTTATTTCAAAAGCATTTTTTCAAAAATTTAATTTTTTATTGAACTAAAGATCTCGTTGCACTTCCCATTTCATTCCACTTCTTTTGAAGAAAAATTTCACTAGAATCAAAAAAAAAAAAAAAAAAAAAAAAACAGAATATTATTATTTGCAATGCAGTTCCTCCAAGCGGTGCGCAACAACAAGAGCAGATATGTGACATCCATTTATTCCGAGGTAAGACTTTAATTCTGATTGTTTTACACAGGGCCAAAGACCGATATTTCGGTTTAATTAAATTTTCTTATCACTGAATGGACTTTAATTTTTCATGAGGAATTTATATTTGAGTCAGATTGCGAATTTCACATTTTTGTTGCCATTTTCAATACCTCTCATTGTGGGCGAGGTTACAATTAGCGCAATGTCCATTAGCATTCGTAATTAAATATTGTCATTTCTTTTCCTTTTAAAATTTCGGTGGGGAGGTTACAGTGTGTGAAGTCCTTAGGTTAGTAAGGTTTAAGTAGTTCTACGTTCTAGGGGACTGATGACCTCAGATGTTAAGTCCCATAGTGCTCAGAGCCACGTAAAGACAGGCCGAGTCGCTTACGTCACAGCACCCGATACTGCACGTCTTACGAGGGGGGAGCGACTTAACTAATTCAGAAGAGATTAATAGTTCTTAACTTTGCGTTTAAATACATGGTTCTGAGAGCACACGACAAGATTAAGATCTTTAGTGCGTACCTTTTCATTAGCATTTTGATTTCCCCTGGGCCCCGCATGAGCCGAGGATTCGCGATGTACGACCGACAAGGGGACCAGTGTGACGTCACAAGTCCATTGCGCGTTGTATACTTATCGTGGGCGCCACTCGTGATGCGAGCGTATCACTGTTGTTGTTGTTGTTGTTGTTGTTGTGGTCTTCAGTGCTGAGACTGGTTTGATGCAGCTCTCCATATTACTCTATCCTGTGCAAGCTGCTTCGTCTCCCAGTACCTACCGCAACCTACATCCTTCTAAATCTGCTTAGTCTATTCATCTCTTGGTCTCCCTCTACGATTTTTACCCGCCACGCTGCCCTCCAGTACTAAATTGGTGATCCCTTGATCCCTCAGAACATGTCCTACCAACCGATCCCTTCTTCTAGTCAAGTTATGCCACAAACTCCTCTTCTCCCCAATTTTATTCAGTACCTCCTCATTAGTTACGTGATCTACCCATCTAATCTTCAGCGTTCTTCTGTAGCACCACATGTCGAAAGCTTCTATTCTCTTCTTGCCCAAACTATTTATCGTCCATGTTTCACTTCCATATATGGCCACACTCCATACAAATACTTTCAGAAACGACTTCCTGACACTTAAGTCTATAGTCGATGTTAACAAATCTCTCTTCTTCAGAAACGCTTTCCTTACCATTACCAGTCTACATTTTATATCCTCTCTACTTCAACCATCATCAGTTATTTTGCTCCCCAAATAGCAAAACTCCTTTACTACTTTAAGTATCTCATTTTCTAATCTAATTCCCTCAGCATCACACGACTTAGTTTGACTACATTCCATTATCCTCGTTTTGCTTTTGTTGATGTTCATCTTATATCCTCCTTTCAAGACACTGTCCATTCCGTTCAACTCCTCTTGCAAGTCCTTTGCTGTCTCTGACAGAATTACATTGTCATCGGCGAACCTCAACGTTTTTATTTCTTCTCCATGGATTTTAATACCTACTCCGAATTTTTCTTTTGTTTCCTTTACTGCCTGCTCAATACACATATTGAACAACATCGGGGAGAGGCTACAACCCTATCTCACTCCCTTCCCAACCAATGCTTCCCTTTCATGTCCCTCCACCCTTATAACTACCATCTGGTTTCTGTACAAGTTACGCTATCTGCGCGTAAATCAGGCGCCAACCACGTTCGTTGGTTGGTTGGTTGGTTGGCTGTGGCAAGTATTTGGTTCTAAATTCCTGGGTACGCAGGGGACAGCACACGCGCAGGAACAGGGGACTGGCGTCATCTAGTGACATCGCGAGTTAAAATTCCCGCGCCGCGCTCAATTATGATGTAGCAATGGATTTTGTGCATTTGTCTCTCCTGACTCTTCATTTTATTTGGTTTGTTTTAGTGACACGTTGCGAAAAGTTACATGAAGCCTTGATATTTTTCGTAACCGAATTTTTCTGCAAACTAGAACAAATGTCCGAAAGCGGAAAAGTACTTAGGTGTTACATAACCCAAAGTAAGAAGGACCCTATACTGTGCATGAAAAGAATTTAAACAGATAAATTTTTCTAATGAAATCTGTTTGAACAGTGAAAAAGTTAAATATTGAATAAGAGAAATAATTTTCAATATTATTCAGCAATTAGAAGAAGAAAATGACTTACTGATTTATAAATATTGATCGATGTTGAATATAAATACATATATCTGCGACCGGGCACTTATGAAAGATTTTTTATTTCCGTAAACAAATTATCGAAATTTCTCATCATCATCTTCACGTGGGGCACACATTTTTTACGCATTCGTGTTTGTAGGTGCGGCAGTATAGGCGTAGTATTGTTAATATCCGCCCGGCAACTTCTATTTTCATTGAAATGAAATGAAATGATCGTATGGCATTGTTGGCCGGGAGGCCCCATGTGGGGAAGTTCGGCCGCCGTATTGCAAGTCCTTTTGAGCTGACGCCACTTCGGCGACTTGCGAGTCAATGATGATGATAAACACACAACACCCAGTCATCACGAGGTAGAGAAAATCCCTGAACCCGCCGGGAATCGAACCCGGGACCCCGTGCGCAAGAAGCGAGAACGCTACCGCAAGACCACGAGCTGCGGACTTCTATTTTCATTGGTTATCGACCACTGAATTAATAGCTTATCACTACAAATCCTGACATGCTGAATGCTCGCGAATTTATGGCGACACTCGTAGTTTGTAGTGAATAGGAGTTAATTTTGGGCCCGATAACCAGTAACAAGCGAAGTTGATAGGCGAATATTAACAATAATACGCCCGTAGTGACACCAAAAACATTTGTATGTAACAAATGCGTGTCGCTTTTGAAGGTGGGGCTGAAAAGCTTTGAAAATTAATTTTTCTTACATACAGACACTGCATACAAGACTCCTTACTTAGGGTACTTATTTAGTCGTAAACTATCGTACCGTTCTGTTTATTTATTTATTTTCACTTTTCAGATGCGTCAAATGGCTCTAAGCACTATGGGACTTAACTTCTGAGGTCATCAGTCCCCTAGACTTAGAACTACTTAAACCTAACTGACCTAAGGGCATCACACACATCCATGTCCGAGGCAGGACTCGAACCTGTGACCGTAGCATCAGCGCGGTTCCTGACTGAAGGGCCTAGAACCGCTCGGCCACAGCGGCCGGCCTTCACTTTTCAGTCTCTGCTCAGAGGGGTAAAGCAGAATATTTTAGATCCGGTCCATTGTAGCGTCCCGGTTCTTTTCATCCGATCACCAGGCGATCTCGTAGTGTGGCAGAGGGAGTTCCCAATTGTGAATAAATCGGAGAACCGTAGCAGTTCCGGTGTTTACCTGCCAACTACTAAAAACCTTTCGAAAACGTTGGTTAGAGCTGGGGCGTTGGAATTGTTTTAATTCTTGCAGTTCTGCTAGTATTGGTCTCTTTCGTGCCGCAAGACCAGCCCATGTGACGCGCCGTTCGGTGGTGTCATCGAAATCAAATTTCTCCGTAATACTGATAAGGTTTCTGTTTCAGTGTTTAAGTCTGGGTGCACGCCTCCTGCAGAATATCCTACGAACATGCGACACTTTGCGATCGTCATGCGGGCCGCTGCTATGTTGGGGGATGTAACACCTCCGTTCAGTTTACAGTGACTAAATCTATAGAAAGAATAATTTAAAATTAAGAATAGAATTTTTAGAGGGGAAAATAGTGTACAATCAGACTTCGGTAATTGCAGATCAGAATTATAGTATATTAGCAAGTAGTTCAACGTCTAAGTACAGCAAAGCCACGGAAGCTCCTTCATGGAGAAGGCAGTGGCGTTAAACTCTTGTGATGAAAAACCTATAAAAAGGCCTGATCGTCATTATTGCTGCCTTTTTTCCTTGATTGTTTCGTTAAAGGGCGGGGAACCCGCGTCAGTCAGCGAGACAATAATTAGATTGGACTTTATCGTGTTAAGATTCACGATAAACGGTTAGAATATTACGGAGATTAAAAGTGATGTAGTGTACGATCTCTGACTGTTGGTAGCAACGGAGTATTAAGGGGATTTTAGGACTTTGGTGCTAGATTGGAACTTTACGGACATATAGACGACAGAAACTCAAATAATGTGCTGATACGAGTGAATTCAGAGGTACCGGTATTCAGATATTAACGTGTGGAGTTTTGAACGTGTCGTGTGCCGTTTGTTGCGAATCTGGCCGTAGAGCGCGTGCATATCGGCATTTGCGAACTATTTAGATTCCTCCAGGCTAGGAACATTTTAAATAGACCATAATCCATCACCATCTTAATCCTTGAATACAGAGTGGAAGTGAAATACAAGAGTGTTGTACTTATTTCATTTACCCAGTACTAATCGGTGAAGGTTTTACGGAACCAAAGCTGTTCAGCAGTAAGTCAGCACCATCTAGCGGAAAGCGTAGGCATTAACTAACACGCTAACTGAAGTGAACGTTTACGTGTTTTACGGACTGCTTAATACGAACTTTTGTGACTCTTTGACGTCCGCACTCGCTCCGAAAGGTGGCGCAGGCTGTCTTAATCATAAAAGGGGAGAGTTTTAGCCGGGCAAATTACTAAATAAAAGCGATATTTACAAGACTCGCAGTAATAGCAAAACACAAGGCCCGCACCTCATCGTCGCTGTCACGTCGGGAAGTAAAGCCGGAAAACCTACCGACGATACGTATCTACGAGCAGACGTCGACGTGGAGTATCTAAAAAGGAAACCACAAGAGAGTTGGGGATGCTTCAAGGATACAGGAGAAAGATTGGCAAATAAAAGCAAGTGTCCCTCGAAGCCGGCCCCAGGTGATCGTCTGTTTTGTAGCAATCTCGACAGACGGCGTTGGCTTGATACAAACGAAGAAAATCTCTCTACTACGACTCTTTCGTAATCACTGTGAATACTACGGAACAGACCCGTACGAACCGCAGTATGTCAACCCGGCGGCACGAGAATTGCCTGTTGCGCGGCTTGCCACGGCACAGAGGGAGACAAGCGAGGCTAATGAAAATCTCCGCCAGACTACAAATAATAATAAGCATGACGAGTAGGGTATAGCGCGTCAGGCGGCGACGCTAAGTAGGAGAGGCGACAGCAGTGGGAGCCGCCGCGCTGTCGCACAGTGCGGGCGAATCAGCGCGTGAAGGGGCGGCGGGGGCGGCGTGCCCCGGCGTCGCCGGATGGGGGCCTCGGCCCGCCGGCGCGACGCCGCCGCCCACACAAAGAAACTGCCGCGAGAAAGCCGAGCTGAGCCGAGCCGAGCCGCAGAGAAAGCTCCGCGAGCTGGGAGCGCCAGACCCGGGATCACACTCCGGCCGCGGGGACAGTGGAAACTACCTGCTGCCACTACGTTTCCGTCTTACTTCCCACGCCCACTGCGTACCGAGTAGTAACGAACTGAAACGCAACCGACTCGGATTGGCAGCCTCATCAAGTCCTCGAAAAGAGGAAGGGAGGTTGTATGAGGTCCATGATTAGGGAATTTGTTGCTATAGTTCAATTCTTTTATCTTGGCGGCTCGCGCATGCCCGCCCAGACGCGGGAGATTGCTGCGTTGCCAGTTGCACACGACGCAATCGCCAATAGAAGCAGCGCCATAGTACAGCATAGTTCGCAAGCTTACGTTTAGGGGGGAGCGCGCAGTTCATGAAGTAAAGCCACCAAGGCCGCATTAACCGTTCGTTCTGCGCATCTGGCGTCACAAAACACAGTCGCTGCTACAGAGACGTGCTCCCTGCATTCCGCGCTATGCGCGATTTTGTCATCATTGCACTGCTCGCCTGTGCAGACACATGGTGTTTCGACTGCTTTGACACACTTTTATCATTCGATTCCACAAAAACTATTTGGCCCAAAAATTAGATTTTTACATGTCTTCTTGACTGATACCTTCCCCCCATAAATGACTTAATTTTGTTTCGATGTTCAACGCAGTTATTATGCAGCATTAAATATAGTAAATCATTGCACGAAATTTTGAAGAGTTTGCAGAGGTAAAAGTCCATTCAGTATACTTTCCGTATGGTCGATTTTAGTTGCCACAATGTTGAGAATGAAATGTGGACAAGATACCTAAATTTCATATAAAATTACTACATGTAATGCTGCATAATAACTGCGTTGAACATCGAAACAAAATTAAGTCATTTATGGGGGGAAGGTATCAGTTAAGAAGACGTGTAAAAATCAAATTTTTGGGCCAAATAGGTTTTGTGAAATCGAATGATAAGTGTGTCAAAGCAGTGGGAACACCATGTGTCTGCACAGGCGAGCAGCGCAGTGATGACAAATTCGCGCACAGCGCGGAATGCGAGGAGCACGTGTCTGCAGCAGCGAAAGGGTTAATGAAGAGACAAAGCACTAGAAATTTCAAAAAATTGCATTCAAACGAATATAATTCGTGAAGTAAGGCACTTCGATATTGTTTTTAAATAATGAAAACATTAAGCAGCGCATAAGGTTTGAACTCTTAACCTTTCGCCTAGAAGCCCAACACCTTAACCGTTACGCTAACGCAGCTCGTCTGAGTACAGCCATGACGACTATAACACATCACGCAAAATACCGACAAACACTGTTGGTATGACTATGAATTACTCACGCTTCGTCGAAGTACAATAGGAAATAAACAATTACTGCTGTTCTTTATTGCGAAAAAGCGGTTCGTGAGATTGATACAAACACCTTTCCTTGCTATCGCCTGAATTAGGAGTCTTATTGCTTGTTTGGTTTAATTAATTCATAGAATATGAAGCAACTGGTATAAAGAATGCTTTTTCCAAACTTTCTATAAAAGAAAGTCTGCTATCAAGACATTGCTTCTGTTCAATTACTTTATTTATGACTGAACATTTCTAAAACTGAAGACACTCGTCCATGCTCTGCACTGCAATCGAGATGTGGCAACGTCGTTCTCTGTTCATTGGCTGACTGTGTTTTGTGACGTCAGATGCGCAGAACGAACCTAAACTCGGCCGCCAACATAAATGGCGTGCACTTTAGCGCACTCGAGCTGATGTAATTTCAATGGATTGCTCATGCGCTGCCTGCGATGTGTAAGCTATAAGAGAATCTTAGACCAGAGAGCAGTGTTAACTGCAGTAAGAGCGGTGTGGCAGTAGGAGTAAGGAGTAGCTGCTACCTGTCTGGTGTATCTTGTTGGCTGGGCCGGTCGTGTGGAGCGATGGCGGTGCCTGAGCGTTGTAGTATAAGGTAAAAGCAGCCTCGCGCATATATGTTATATCAAGTCCCTTGTAAATGCTATTAAAAAGACATCTCTTTATAATAATCTTTCTTACAAAAATTAACTTTTGACAAAAAAAAGTGTATCCTCCCCACAGAAAAGATCCGAAACCTCCCACCAGAAAAATTTCGAAACCTACCAACAGTAAAAAATATAATTATTTATAATTCACATACAGCGTAACCTCCCAATAAATGAATTCCGTAACCTACCAATAATACAGTGTGACTAATCTCTCAATAAAATTGTGGCTCACTTATAACCTTTCAATAACTGACTGTGAATGTAAACTGGTAAATTTTGGACGTCAGCAGCGCTGCGTCATGGCCCTGAAAGATCATTCTGAATAAATTGAAATTCTTACCTCAATAAGGTCGCCGGATAACGCGTATATATCTGCTCCTATAAGGAATTTTTCTGGCACAGTCCTGTGCAATGCTCGCCGATGGATTTGTCATGTATAAAAAGAAACAACTGATTTTTCTCTACAATAATCGGGATGACCATGGATTGGAGAAATTAGTAAAATCTTTCAACTGAGTTGAATGATTGTCAAAAGTTAATTTTTATAAGAAAGATTATTATTAAGAGATTTCTTTTTAAAAGTATTTTCATGAGACTTGACATAACAATACTACATATGCGCGAGGCTGCTTTTACCTTATACTACAACGGTCAGGCACCGCCATCGCTCCACACGAGCGGCCCAGCCAACACGATACACCAGACAGCTAGATACTCCTTACTCCTACTGACACAGCTCTTACTGCAGTCAACACTGCTCTCTGGTCTAAGATTCTCTTATAGCTTACATGTCGCAGGCAGCGCGTGAGCAATCCATCGAAATTACATCTGCTCGAGTGCGCTAGCAATAAATTCCTTAGTCATGGACCTCTTACAAGGTCAGGTTTGAATACTCCATTAGTAGTGCAGCGCTTGACACAGTCACGCCGATTAAATATTTGGGCGTAACATTGCAGAGCGATATGAAGTGGGACAAGCATGTAATGGCAGTTGTGGGGAAGGCGGATAGTCGTCTTCGGTTCGTTGGTAGAATTTTGGGAAGATGTAAAGGAGACCGCTTATAAAACACTAATACGACCTATTCTTGAGTACTGCTCGAGCGTTTGGGATCCCCATCAGGTCGGATTGTGGGAGGACATAGAAGCAATTCAGAGGCGGGTTGCTAGTTTGTTACTGGTAGGTTTGATCATCACGCGAGTGTTACGGAAATGCTTCGGGAACTCGGGTGGGAGTCTCTAGAGGAAAGAAGGCGTTCTTTTCGTGAATCGCTACTGAAGAAATTTAGAGAACCAGCATTTGAGGCTGACTGCAGTACAATTTTACTGCCACGAACTTACATTTCGCGGAAAGACCACAAAGATATGATAGATTAGGGCTCGTACAGTGGCATATAGGCAGTTATTTTTCCCTCGTTCTGTTTGGGAGTGGAACAAGGAGAGAAGATGCTAGTTGTGGTACGAGGTACCCTCCGCCACGCATCGTATGGTGAATTGCGGAGTATGTACGTAGATGTAGACGTAGATATTGATATCACGTACTGTCGACTTAAGGGCTGATTCACACTGTACACAGTACTTGGGCTGAGTGCATTCTGCCTCTAAGGACCCATTGTTTATCTAATGTAAATAATGACGTCACTTGCCCCTTATGTAATCAGATAATGCACGTGTGCTTTTATGTTACACTTATGCAAGTATGTAGGTTGAAACGAGGAATGAAAATTGGCGCAAGGTAAATTTTTCATTCGTCACCTCAAAAAAATGGTTCAAATGGCTCTGAGCACTATGGGACTCAACTGCTGAGGTCATAAGTCCCCTAGAACTTAGAACTACTTAAACCTAACTAACCTAAGGACAACACACACATCCATGCCCGAGGCAGGATTCGAACCTGCGACCGTAGCGGTCGCGCGGTTTCAGACTGTAGCGCCAGAACCGCTCGGCCACCATCGGCCGGCTTCGTCACTTCAATCTGCACATATACGTAATAGAAGTATGAGACTTGAAAAAGTCTCTGGAACCATATAGCATCATCTAAAGTCCGCCCCCGGTAGCTGAGTGGTCAGCGCGACAGAATGTCAATCCTAAGGGCACGGGTTTGATTCCCAGCTGGGTCGGAGATTTTCTCCGCTCAGGGACTGGGTGTTGTGTCGGCCTCATCACCATCATTTCATCGACGCGCAAGTCGCCGAAGTGGCGTCAAATCGTAAGACTTGCATCCGGTGACCGGTCTACCCGACGTGAGGCCCTAGCCTCACGACGTTTATTTATTTGTCTGATTAAAGCAACTATGCCTGGAAGTCAGGCAGGATCGCCCATTTCGGTTGTTGCTCTGGTGAGGCCTCTGCAGAGCTGTTAAGACTTTAGGAGGAGTACCAAATAATCTGTGGTGTGAAGGGGAATTTGAATTGAGAAGCCAGGTGAGTCAGGGTAGTTGTGCAAAGCCACTGGATGAGATGGTACAGTAGGTAGCACGTCTGCCTCGTGAGCAGGAGACTCGGCTTCAATCCCAGCCTGGGTACAAATTTTCATTCATTGGTTCCGTCTGCATATATACATCATATTTATTCAAGACTTGAAAAAATCTCTGGAACCATACAGTTTCATCTCATTTATGCAAGTGCAGTTTATCATCCTAATCTGGCCACTTACTTTCTTTGAAGTTGTCCCCTCCCCTCCCCCCTTTTGCATTAGCACTGTATTGGCGATGCCGATTGTAATTCAGCCAACCATGCGTCAGTCAATAGGATAACGCCCATTTGAAGTTTCCTCCTTTTTTGTCAACAAATAGGAAAAGAGAAGTGGAGGGAGGGGGAAGGGGTGGAGGGGGGAGGGCAGGGGGAGATAGCTACTTAAAGGGGTTATAAATTATACCCAGATAAATGTCCAGCCGCCATGTTTGACTTAAACAAGATTTGGGGAGGGTAGAGGGAGGCGAATGGGGAGGCAACAACTTCAAAGAAAATCAGTGCACAGTTTGTTTACATTAGGGTCATAAATTACACTTACCTAAATATGCCTTAAGTGCACACAGTGCTATTTGTTTACACAAGGAGCAAGGCCATGCGACGTCATTGTTTGCGTTAGAAGAACAATGGGCCCTTTGAGCCATACCGCACTGAGCACTGCTACCGACGTTACGGAATGGAACGTCCAAACATTACACAATTCACTTTTCTCTTTTTTTTATCCAAATGAACACTTTTGGTGGATTATGACACTTAACCAGTTTCGACTCTAGTGAGAGCTCATTAAAATCACTATCTTGTTACGAAAATAACATGTCAAATCGTCGTCTAGCGTTCATCGTAATAACTAAAAACAAATTAGCACGATCGTTACATAACGACTTGATGGTTTATTTTCGTAACAAGGCATTCGTTCTGAGCAGTACTCTAAACTGGTTGACAGTCACAACCCCACCAAATACGACCAAGACATAAGTGAATAACAGGATGTGTTTCAAACATACCTCATGCTCCTGTTTCTAAACATCAAATTTCATTGTATGGTATATGTCAAACGGAATTCACGCAGACCTTCTACGGAATGAAGCGTGCTAGCATCGGAAGTTAACATGTTGCTGCGCCCACTACGAATAGTATTGGATTTTGTGTCTACTTTCTATTTAATTTCTTTCTTTGTTTCTTCTACGAAGATCGTCCGTGGACTTGGATATTTTTCCTATGACCTGATATCTGAATGCGGAAAGTTATTTAAGTTTCACAACACCTGGACACAGACCTGTGCATAAATAAGAAAATAAATATATGAAACAATTCTCAATTCAAGAGCCTTTTTTCAACAGCAAAAATGTCAGCACCATTGAAACTGTATTATAAAAGTCACACTCACGTTAAGATCTTTAAGCCTTTTTTTTTTGCACCAGTGACATTCTTTCTAAATGGACTACTCGTCCTAGTGCACGCCACTTGGAAGCGTGTAAAGCAGCCGCCAGCCACGTTGCGAGTGCTTCAGTGATGCCGGTGATCACCGAGTGGGCAATCCTGAGTACGATGAAGACCACGAGCAGAAACGGCAGAGGTCTGTTGTAGAAACGGTTACAATCGATTCATCTGCTGGCATCAGAAGTTAAACAATTTCAGCTGCGATCACTCACTTCATAGTACTGGATTTCGTTGTTTTGTGTCTTCTTAATGTGCACTTCATTGTTTGCTTCTATTCACGATACTTTGCAATGTTTCTATAGAATTACATAAGTTAAATCTGTGATCAAGAAACATGTTTATTATCAGAGCAGAATGGGGTGAGAATTGGGTAGCTATTAAGAGCGCTTCTGCTGTGTACCGTTGTTTTGTTGACGGGAGAAAATAAAAAACAAGTAAAGATTACGGTTTAAAGTCTTGTTGACAACTAGGTCATTAGAGACGGAGCAAAAGCTCTGATTTTCTTGTTAAGGAAGTAGAGGGAAATCGGCGCTTCCAAAGGAACCATCCCCGCATTTGAATGGGAATCACGGAAAGTCTGAATCTGGGTGGCCAGGCGCGGATTTAAACCGTCATCCTCCCGAATGCGAGTCAAGTACGCTAATTACCCCACCGCTCCGCCCTGCTGCCTCTCCGTTGTCGACAGAAGGATCACTATCGAAAATGTTGGTTCCCATGTTTTACGGTAGTTTCCGTGGACGTTTAGAATAGAAACCAAAGAATATCTGCGCAACAAAACCTCCAAAATATCCGCCTTCACTTATCCTCCCATTTCTGGCCACATACTGGTCATGAAATTTTTTTCCATCATCAGAATCCGAATCAGCCACTATGAGATCGGGTGGTAATGCAGTGGCGTTTCTGACAGAGTAATTTACGTATGGGCGCTCAAACATAAAAGACAACCTAGGTATCGTGGGTTCACCACAAATGCTTTCCTGACTGTAATAGAACTTCAAAGTAAATATCATGGTGACCAAATAGCCTGCACTGGACACAACTTTGTTATTGTTTTGTTTTGCTCTAAAGAAAGAGAAGAATATCTCAGAATAAACAACGTCTTCTGACGGCAGCGTATAACTCGAGGAAAGACATGCATCTGACTGTGTTAGAGAGGAAGGCCCGTAAAAACAATTCTCAGCACGTACGTATCCTGTAGCACTAATCCTTTCCTAACGAAGTAAAGAAGGTTTTTCTGTTTACTTCTACTAACTTCCCCGGAAATTGCTTAAAACTATTCACTAGCATTTCGTCTCTGTCTTTGGCGGACATCTTCAGAGATCAAACACTGACAAACTCAAGAGATCCTCAGTTTGCAGCGGCGTTGTGAGCTATATAGAGAACACTACAATTGGTCGCGTGACATTGAATTCATGTAATGATTCTGGTAGATAACACCACATTTTATCACTCTCGATTACAAGTAACCAATTGTAAAGACTACTGTCTACGACAAAACCAGCATCAATAATTTAATTCCCTCAGCCTTTGTATTAAAATTACTATTGTTTATAAATTTATATTGCCCCTCTCTTGGTAATGCACTGTCTTAGTTAAAATGCTGCCCTCGTGAAATTTTATCTTATAATCTTAAGACTGTAAGGCATGTACCACTGCGGGCAACTTCTCAGTTTGACCAAAGTGGCAATTTCTGTTTTGTTCTGTTAAACAGGTGTTAACACTTCCTTTCGTAGTTTGAGTACATACGCAGCCACAACTTCACGGCGTTTTATAGACACTAGCAATCGTCTATGAACGACGTGCATGTGTTACAGACACTAATTAATCCATGTGTTTCCCTGGTGGGCTTAACTGATTCATTTCGTGATCGAGGTCATAATCTCTCTTTCGAAGTCAACGTTGGTTTGTTAAATATTAACTGTACGAGCGCAGTGGAGACAAATTTCACTGACATCTTCACCCACAGTAGTGTAAAAATCGACGTCCACAGCAAGCAGCTCAGCATATTCTGTTGTTTTCTTTCATTCTCGCTGAGCATACTTCACTGACAGCGTACGAAGTAACGACGATTTTTTCTGGGATTGTGTAGTGTATCACACAATTTCTGATAATACCATTTCTGAATACCGGAGCCGGTGTAATTTCAGTGCCGTGTTCTGGTACAGATGCAGGTCCTGCAGTCGACTGCCGATTTCGCCCTATCGACCCCGCGGTCGCCAATTTGGCGGCTCTGCTCCTCGGATGTTCGCACCGTGTCGCGGTGGATTAGGGAAGGCACAACTCGCGCCACCCACCCACCCACACACACACACACACACACACACACGTGCGCTGATTTACTCGCACCCCCAACCCACCCAGCCGCCAAACCGACCTACTGGGCCGGCAACAACTTTTTTGCTCCACCGAGGTAGACCAGCATTCTCAGCACGGCACAGCGCACTGCTGGAACTACCGACCGACGGGCGAAAGCAAACGTTTCCCGTCCCTTTCTAACGCCAATACTTCTCCTCTCTTTCCTAAATTTTTTTACGTTAAAGCCAAAGAGAAAGCCACGGCTTATGTCACTTCGGAAAGAAAATGCTGACATTCTGTTTTTCATTAGTGATGGAAGAACAATAACCAACAAGTTAAACTAGAACAGCATTAGAAGTCGTGCTCCCACTTACGGCGTAACTGTCTATACTCCCTTCATTTATTTATTTTATTTTATGTTTTTGTACGTGCAGAAAACATTAATAGACACAAGGCACAGTGGAATGGGAGGGTCGTTTGCTGATTTTTTAACTTGGTATCCCCGACAGCTGCAAGTCGCCTGTTGTAACAAGACCAAGGGACGAGGATAGGGGAATCAAATGGCTCTGAGCACTATGGGACTTAAGATCTGAGGTCATCAGTCCCCTAGAACTTAGAACTACTTAAACCTAACTAACCTAAGAACATCACACATATCCATACCCGAGGCAGGATTCGAACCTGCGACCGTAGCAGCAGCGCGGTTCCGGACTGAAACGCCTAGAACCGCTCGGCTACAACGGCCGGCGATAGGGGAATCAACACAGTTTCACGGCAAATGAAATAATTTTTTGATTTCGCGATACATGGCTGCGGGCACATTTACTACAAGTAAATCTTTATTTTATGTTCTGGTTTTCTTGAAACATACTTAATCGACGTAATGTCTGCTTCGCACCGCAGGTGTAATTCGCTGCGAAAACGAGTTGCTGAGATAAAAATTGTCTCACGTCAACGCGCACATTGTTTGCTGCAGTAACTTACTGGTACAGCGACAAGGTCCCGCAAAGTGATGTCAGTGAAAAAGACTTCTACTTTCCCACTGGAACTTAAATTCGCACACCATCCTGCAGGCGGAACTGTCCAACTGTCAATTCACATTGGATAAATGATTTCATAAATTTTGACCCCATTTAAAATTTTTGACTATAGAAAGTGATTATCCTTCTATATCTTTCTGTCACGACTTCCTTGTTAGTTCCAATAACTGAAATAAAATGAGCGATCAAAAGCATTTTGCATTTAGTACAGTGGTTAGATTTCGATGTGCTTTGGGCATTAGGCGACTCCGCGCCAGTAATCGCCAGTCTTTGCCACGCAGTGGCACTTAATGCAGCTGTCGAACTTCTCTAGTTCTGAATTTTTTCATAAATTTTGACCTTTTTTAAAACGTTTGACTGTAGACAGTGATTATGCTTCTACATCTTTCTGTCATGACTTCCTTGTTAATTCTAATAACTGAAATAAAATGAGTGATGAAAAGCAGTTCACATTCAGTAGAGTGGTTACATTTCGATACGCTTTGGGCATTAGGCGTCTCTGTACCAGTAACCGCCAGTCTTTGCCGCGCAGTGGTACATAATGCACTTGTCGAACTTCTCTAGTTCTGAATTTGTAGTTTTATATTAAAAAAAGACGCCTGACAATATATTTCAGGAATATACCACTACGGGAATCTGTGTATTTGTAGTGCTTTTTCAGCTTCCTTTAGATAAAATATTTCAGTATATATTCATGTTAACTTTGCAGATCGTCTACAAGACGCAAAAAATACGACACGAGCTTCAAGATCGAAAATCCTTAGAAAAGAACATATCTGACCGAATATGAAAGTGAAGCAATGTGTCCTCGAAGCATTCTGTCATGACAGAACACGTAACTTAAAGTATGACCTTCAGAATCACCAAGACGGTCGTATAGCACCACGCCTCCGATCTCCTCAAATCCGGCATAACGAGAATTCCAATCACTCGAGTAGTACTCGTGAAGAGAGAACGCAGAAATCTTTCTTTATGGATGGCGAATAACTCGAAGGTGAAATAGAAAAGGAGACAGCAAACAGTGGGATGAAGTACTATCCCTCATTTTTTTGAGTCATTAGTTTTCTGACTGGTTTTTGCCTCTCCTTCGCCAACCTTTCCATCTCAGAGCAGCACTTGCAACCAACGTTCTCAGTTACCTGCTGCATATATTCAAACCTCTTCTTCCAATACCGTTTTATCCTTTACAACTCCCTCTAGCACCATGGAAGTTACTTCTGATGTCTTACCGGTCCTATCGCCCTATCCCTTCTTCTCCTCACTGTTTTCCATGGATTCCTTTCCTCGACAATTCTGCGGTGAACCTCCTCATACCTTGCATTATCAGTCCTAATTTTCAACATTCTTCTGCAGCACCACATCTCAAACACTTCGATACTCTTCTACTCCGGTTTTCCTACAATCCATGTTTGATTACGATATAATGCTATGTTCCAGACGTACATTCTCAGAAATTTCTTCGTCAAATTATGGCCTATATTTGATACTAATAGACATCCTTTGGCCACAATGCCCTTTTGGCCAGTGCTAGTCTGCTTTTTGTGTCCTCCTGGCTCCGTCTGTCATAATTTATTTTGCTGCCTACGAAGCAGAATCCCATCTATTTCGTGATCACCAATTCTGATATTAAGTTTCTCTTTCTCGCTGTTCTCATTTCTGTTACTACTCATTAATTTTGTCCTTCTTCTATTTACTCTCAATACATATTCTGTTCTCATTAGATTGTTCAGCCCATTCAACAGATACTGTAATTCTTTTTTTTGCTGTCACGGAGGATATAAAGCCATCAGCGACTATTGTCACTGATAGCCTTTCACCGTGAATTTTAACCCCTCTTACATTTCATACGAATGTTCTACAAGTAAGGCAGGGTAGGATGTTCCTACGAGCCGGGTGTTTTTGTCCGCATTTTCAAACACGTAGAGTATGGGGCCCCTCATAAGAGTCGTCAGCATCCTTTCCCTGGTGTCTCTGAAGATATTTAAAGAATCTTTTTACATATGTTGCTGTACATCACTTGCGGCAACGACTGTTCATGGATTCTTCCATGCCGGCCAGAGTGGCCGAGCGGTTCTAGGCGCTACAGTCTGGAACCGCGCGACCACTACGGTCGCAGGTTCGATTCCTGCCTCGGGCATGGATGTGTGTGATGTTCTTAGGTTAGTTAGGTTTAAGTAGTTATAAGTTCTAGGGGACTGAGGACCTCAGAAGTTAAGTCCCATAGTGCTCAGAGCCATTTTTTTTTATTCTTCCATGCGACAGCCATTGCCAATGGACACGTTTCCTGAATTCTCGTTTTAGACAAAATGGTGTCTATATCATAATTTTACGTCTATGGTCCTTCAAGTAGAGTACAGCAGCTGTACAGACGTTTGAGGATCCTTAATGAGGGATAATAAATGTCTCACGGAAACAAGCTTCCGCCTTCTATCGCCTGAGAATTATCTCTTGCTGATATTACTCTCCATCATCGGTTTCTAGTATCGCAAATGCAGTGTTGCGCTGCATTAGGAGATATCATCATCATCATCATCATCATCATCATTTAAGACTGGTCATGCCTTTTAGCGTTCAGTCTGGAGCACAGTCCCCCTTATAAAATTCCTCCATGATCCCCTATTCAGTGCTAACATTGGTGCCTCTTCTGATGTTAAGCCTATGACTTCAAAATCATTCTTAACCGAATCCAGGTACCTTCTCCTTGGTCTACGCCGACTCCTCCTACCCTCTGCTGCTGAAGCCATGAGTCTCTTAGGTAACCTTGCTTGTCCCATGCGTGTAACATGACCCCACCGTCTAAGCCTGTTCGCCCTGACTGCTACATCTATAGAGTTCACTCCCAGTTTTTCTTTGATTTCCTCATTGTGGACACCCTCCTGCCATTGTTCCCATCTACTAGTACCTGCAATCATTCTAGCTACTTTCATATCCGTAACCTCAACCTTATTGATAAGGTAACCTGAATCCACCCAGCTCTCGTTCCCATACAACAAAGTTGGTCGAAAGATTGAACGGCGCACAGATAACTTAGTCTTGGTACTGACTTCCTTCTTGCAGAAGAGAATAGATCGTAGCTGTGTAAGTAGGCTGTTTAGGTTCTTTTATTGGTAACGCCACGTAGCGCTTTATATGAAAATCACTGGCTGTGCTGTGTACAGTCTGTGGCTGGTTTGCATTGTTGTTGGCTATTGTAGTGTTGGGCAGCTGGATGTTAACAGCGCGTAGCGTTGCGCAGTTGGAGGAGAGCCGCCAGCAGTGGTGGATGTGGGGAAGTGAGATGGCGGATTTTTGAGAGCGGGTGATCTGGACGTGTGTCAATCAGAAACAATACATTTGTAAGACTGGATATCATGACCTGCTATATATAATATGACTTTTGAACACTATTAAGGTAAATACATTGTTTGTTCTCCATCAAAATCTTTCATTTGCTAACTATGCCTATTTGTAGTTAGTGCCTTCCGTAGTTAGAATCTTTTATTTAGCTGGCAGTAGTGGCGCTCGCTGTATTGCAGTAGTTCGCGTAACGAAGATTTTTGTGAGGTAAGTGATTTGTGAAACGTATAGGTTAATGATAGTCAGGGCCATTCTTTTGTACGGATTTTTGAAAGTCAGATTGCGTTGCACTAAAAATATTGTGTGTCAGTTTAAGCACAGTCATGTATAATTAAAGGGGACGTTTCAGCTGACCGCTCACTGCATTAGCTTTGCTACACCTCGCTTCCAGTTCTTTCACTACGTTGCCATCCTGTGAGAATATGCATCCTAAGTACTTGAAACCGTCCACCTGTTCTAACTTTGTTCCTCCTATTTGGCACTCAGTCCGTTTATATCTCTTTCCCACTGACATTACTTTCGTTTTGGGGATGCTAATCTTCATACCATAGTCCTTACATTTGTGATCTAGCTCTGAAATATTACTTTGCAAACTTTCAATCGACTCTCCCATCACAACTAAGTCGTCCGCATATGCGAGACTGCTTATTTTGTGTTCACATATCGTAATCTCGCCCAGCCAGTCAAGGCAGCAGTTTTTGCAGCGACTGTAGTTTTGACAGTGGACCTCAGTGGTACGTGCTTTCGCAACGTAGCCATTCTGCACCTGCAGGCGTAGCGTTCTTTGTCTGTGGTGTTCTGGTGCGGCCCGCCTCTGCCAGCGAGGATGTTGTGTAGCCGTGGCGCCGGCCAACAACCCAGAACTAATGGCCACTTTCGCCCCGGGCACGGAGAACGCACCTGAAAACAGTTATCACGATAACTCACCGGGCGCGCTCTCGCGTCCGCCGGTGCGCTGCTGTGTTCCCTCTGGAACAACATCCGCGCTCAACGCAGCAACAGCAGTGCTGACCCGTGCAAGCGACACTTGCTGTAAAACTTGCACATCCACTCCACGGCATTTTCACGTACAGCATCTGCTGCCGTCCTTGTACGGACAACCCAGTGAGGGAAGACCTTTTTTGTCTCTTACAAAGTCCGGTGATTTCAGAATGAATTGCCGCGCGGGATTAGCCGAGCGGTCTCTGGCGCTGCAGTCATGGACTGTGCGGCTGGTCCAGGCGGAGGTTCGAGTCCTCCCTCGGGTATGGCTGTGTGTGTTTGTCCTTAGGATAATTTAGGTTAAGTAGTGTGTAACCTTAGGGACTGATGACCTTAGCAGTTAAGTCCCATAAGATTTCACACATAGTTGAACAGTCAGAATGATTTTTTCGCCTTGCAGTGGAGTGCGCGTTGCTTTGAAGCAAACTTACCGCAGGAGTGATACTCCGGCGAAGCAGGCAAAGAAGCTTCGCTGTACTTCGTATTTATTTTCCGTGCCACAAGCAAACAACATACATCTGGACACAATAACTAAGAAAAAAAAATGCATACAGTCTGTTAAGTAACAGCATGGTCGGCATTGTACAAGGATGGTCAAAGATACCGCCGTAGTTCTTCCACAATCCAACAGATTGCTGTTCCTGATCTATATAAATGACCTGGGTGACAATCTGAGCAGTTCTCCTAGGCTGTTCGCAGATGATGCTGTAATTTAGCGTCTAGTAAGGTCATCCGAAGACCAGTATCAGTTGCAAAGCGATTTAGAAATGATTGCTGTATGGTGTGGCAGGTGGCAGTTCACCCTAAATAACGAAAAGTGTGAGGTGATCCACATGAGTTCCAAAACAAATCCGTTGGAATTCGATTACTCGATAAATAGAACAATTCTCAAGGCTGTCAATTCAACTAAGTACCTGGGTGTTGAAATTACGAACAACTTCAGTTGGAAAGACCACATAGATAATATTGTGGGGAAGGCGAGCCAAAGGTTGCGTTTCATTGGCAGGACACTTAGAAGATGCAACAAGTCCACTAAAGAGACAGCTTACACTACACTCGTTCGTCCTCGGTTAGAATATTGCTGCGCGATGTGGGATCCTTCCAAGATGGGATTGACGGAGGACATCGAAAGGGTGCAAAAAAGGGCAGCTCGTTTTGTATTATCACGTAATAGGGGAGAGAGTGTGGCAGATACGATACGCGAGTTCGGATGGAAGTCATTAAAGCAAAGACGTTTTTCGTCGCGTCGAGATCTATTTACGAAATTTCAGTCACCAACATTCTCTTCCGAATGCGAAAATATTTTTGTTGAGCCCAACCTACATAGGTAGGAATGATCATCAAAATAAAATAAGAGAAATCAGACCTCGAACAGAAAGGTTTAGGTGTTCGTTTTTCCCGCGCGCTGTTCAGGAGTGGGATGGTAGACAGATAGTATGATTGTGGTTCGATGAACCCTCTGCCAAGCTCTTAAATGTGAATTGCAGAGTAATCATGTAGATATAGATGCTGACTGCCAAACGTTGGTTTATCAACAAAAATTGGATACTGCAGGATTTGCAGCGACTGGACTGGCCCACGCAGCCGCCTGACGCTAATCCTAGAGAGAATGTATGGTCTTACATCAAAAAGACCTTGCAAAGAAAAGAAATCTTCACTTTGAAATGAAATGACCGTGTGTCATTGATGGCCGGGAGGCGCCAGCCGGGGAAGTTTGGCCGCCGAATTCCAAGTCTTCTTTCAGGTGACGCCACATTGCGCGATTCGCGTGTCGGTGGTGGTAAAATGATGATGAGGACAACACATCACCCAGTCCACGAGCGGAAAAAATAGCCAACCCAGCTGAGAATCGAACCCGGGCCCGCTGTAGGGTAGGCAAATAGCTCGGTACGGGCTTTTGTTAAAGTTTCGAGAACATACCTTCACCGGGGGAGTCAAGCAGTATATTGCTCCCTCCTACGTATATCTCGTGAAGAGACCATGAGGATAAAATCAGAGAGTTAAGAGCCCACACAGAGGCATACCGACAATCCTTCTTTCCACGAACAATACGAGACTGGAATAGAAGGGAGAACCGATAGAGGTACTCAAGGCACCCTCCGCCACACACCATCAGGTGGCTTGCGGAATATGGATGTAGATGTAGATGTGGAAACACATTACCATTCAGCTAAGCAGCCGGACTCTTCACTTTGAAACAGATGTCAATGCAGATTCAAGGCATTTGGAGGTCTCTTCACGTGATACACGGAAAACCTGTTTTCAAGCATGCCTTGGAGATGCCAGGCAATTTTCCATGCTGTAGATGACTTGACGTATTATAAATTGTAATTGCATTTTTCTTTTGTTCATATGTAATGTATGTATATGTCTTCGTTTGTTGTCAAATACATTTTTCTACTGATTAACACGACCATGATCTTACTAAACAGACTGTACATTGCGAAATGAACATTTCTGGCAGATTTGAATTGTGAGCTGAGCAGAAACTTGCTTTTATTTGAAGTTGAAAGAAAATAAATGTAACGTATTGAGCATGATTAATCAAAGAGATCCATTATTGTTCGTTTATACTCTTGGTGATACATAACTAGAAACAGTACTACCGTAAAATACCTACGAGTAACAGTCCAGAGCGATCCGAATTAGAATGACCACTTTCGTTTCAGGAAAATCGGCTGCCAAGGTAGCATTTACTGGAATAATCTTAAGACATTCTGATACATCCACGAAAGAAGTGGCTTACAAAACACTTGTTTGACTGATTGTTGCCGGCCGGTGTGGCAGAGCGGTTCTAGGCGCTCCAGTCTGGAACTGCGCGACTGCTACGGCCGCAGGTTCGAATCCTGCCTCGGGCATGGATGTGTGTGATGTCCTTAGGTTAGTTAGGTTTAAGTAGTTCTAAGTTCTAGGGGACTGATGACCACAGATGTTAAGTCCCATAGTGCTCAGAGCCATTTGAACCATTTTGACTGATTCTTAGGCCAGCCGGAGTGGCCGTGCGGTTCTAGGCGCTACAGTCTGGAACCGAGCGACCGCTACTGTCGCAGGTTCGAATCCTGCCTCGGGCATGGATGTGTGTGATGTCCTTAGGTTAGTTAGGTTTAATTAGTTCTAAGTTCTAGGCGACTGATGTCGTCGGAAATTAAGTCGCATAGTGCTCAGAGCCATTTGAGCCAACTGATTCTTAATTACCTCTCTTCAGTCTGAGTCAGTTATCAAGTTTCACCAATAGAACGTAGCCAATTAAAGGAGGTAGTTTCGCCACAGGATCGTCTAGTAAACGAGAGAACGTTACGGATGTGTTCGAAATACCACAGTGGCAGACGCTGGAAGAGAGGTGTTATGCATCAGGAGACGATGACTGTTGATGTTACGAATGCGTTCGTCGCAAGAACAGTCTGGCAGTGTATTTCGTCCTGTATATGTCTTGCGAGAAAATCGGCGAGTTTCGAGCTCTTACGGAAATTTATCGCACCATCCGCGAATGCAACAGGCATCAGGAAAAACTGACAGTGGTGCCACAAGTACCTTCCACAAAACACTGTAAAGTTGCTTGTGAAGTACTGATGTAAAGTGCATACAGATTTCCCATTCGCAAGCATTAGTTTAGTTTCCATCTACCGGATATTTTCACTCCATTGTACACTTTCGTGAATAGTGAAGGATTTATGACTTCCTTTTTTTTAAATAAAAGCTGGCGCTTCTATGTGCACCCGCATCCGATCTTCGCAAGGCACATTCCATATTGTGATGTGTGGTGGAGGGTACTTCTTGTGCTTCATCTGCTTCCCCCCTCCCCCCCCCCACCCCCAAATTCCGTTCTCGTTAATGGTGCGCGGAAAGAACTCCCCCTTCCATATAAACTGAAGAAATTATTGCGTCAGTCGTATCGCGTACAGTCAACATCTGCAACTCTGTCGTAAGCAGGGAGGTTTCGTTTTCCATAATTCAGACCCAAATTTACTGAGGGCACAGCCACCGCGAGAAGAGCGGCCTGAATACAAAGAAAGAGCAAGGACGCGTCGCGCATACCGAGCGTCCGCTTTTCGGCTGCTTACGTCCTCCCCACTAGCGGCACCGGCGAGCCAGCTAGCTGCGCGATCGCACCAGTGCAGCCCCTCTCCACGACCGTCTCCCCCCCACCGACCCCCGCCTTCCCCCTCCCGCCGGCCACGACCAAGCACGTCCCTGTCTTTCCCCCTCGTCCCCTAGCGCTCGTAAAACGGCAGCCGCGTAGTACAAGTCTTGCCGTATTTTAAATATTGAGCATCTCGGGAGGTACGGAGCAGATATTGCCCGCGCCGGGAACGCGGTTTTCGGCTCCCTAGTGTTGCCACAACAGCGGCGTGGCCTGGCGTGGCGAGGCCTGTCAATACACCGGCCTGTAACTCATACCGGGCTGCCGATTCTGTCGATAACTCGTTCGTTCGCCGCTCACGCCCGCTCCAGCCTTTCTTTCGGCTCGTGATGTGTCGACAAGCCCCCCATGAGCGCAGTTCTTCTTTTTCTCACGTAATGTATTTCAAAATATTTTCTGTAAAAAGCACCGTACAGCTTCGGTGTATTTAAATAACGGCTTCGCTGACCCACCGAAACCTGTCGAAGTACAGGGTGTGTCAAGGAAAGAAAAATGTGGTTAAGACTGACAAGTAGAAGGGAGAAGAAGATAGGACACGTACAAAGACATCGTGGGATAGCTATAGTGGGACTACATCTACATCTACATCCATACACCGCAAGCCACCTGACGGTGTGTGGCGGAGGGTACCTTGAGTACCTCTATCGGTTCTCCCTTCTATTCCAGTCTCGTATTGTTCTTGGAAAGAAAGATTGTCGGTTTCCCTCTGTGTGGGCTTTACTCTCTGATTTTTTCCTCATGGTCTCTTCGCGAGATATACGTAGGAGGGAGCAATATACTGCTTGACTCCTCGGTGAAGGTATGTTCTCGAAACTTCAACAAAAGCCCGTACCCAGCTACTGAGTGTGTCTCTTGCAGAGCCTTCCACTGGAGTTTATCTATCACCTCCGTAACGCTTTCGCGATTACTAAATGATCCTGCAACGAAGCGCGCTGCTCTCCGTTGGGTCTTCTCTATCTCTTTTATCAACCCTATCTGGTACGGATCCCACACTGCTGAGCAGTATTCAAGCAGTGGGCGAACAAGCGTACTGTAACATACTTCCTTTGTTTTCGGATTGCATTTCCTTAGTCCGCAACTCGTGGTCGTGAGGTAGCGTTCTCGCTTCCCGTGCCCGGGTTCCCGGGTTCGATTCCCGGCGGGGTCAGGGATTTTCTCTGCCTCGTGATGACTGGGTGTTGTGTGATGTCCTTAGGTTAGTTAGATTTAAGTAGTTCTAAGGGGACTGATGACCATAGATGTTAAGTCCCATAGTGCTCAGAGCCATTTGAACCATTTTTTGCATTTCCTTAGGATTCTTCCAATGAATCTCAGTCTGGCATCTGCTTTACCGACGATCAACTTTATATGATCAATCCATTTTAAATCACTCCTAATGCGTACTCCCAGATAATTTATGGAATTAACTGCTTCCACTTGCTGACCTGCTATATTGTAGCTAAATGATAAGGGATCTTTCTTTCTATGTATTCGCAGCACATTACACTTGTCTACATTGAGATTCATTTGACATTTCCTGCACCATGCGTCAATTTGCTGCCGATCTTCCTGCATTTCAGTACAATTTTCCATTGTTACAACCTCTCGATATACCACAGCATCGTCCGCAAAAAGCCTCAGTGAACTTCAGATGTCATCCACACGGTCATTTATGTATATTGTGATTAGCAACGGTCCCACGACACTCCCCTGCGGCACACCTGAAATCACTCTTACTTCGTAAGACTTCTCTCCATTGAGAATGACATGCTGCATTCTGTTATCTAGGAACTCTTCAATCCAATCAGACAATTGGTCTGATAGTCCATATGCTCTTACTTTGTTCATTAAACGACTGTGGGGAACTGTATCGAACGCCTTCCGGAAGTCAAGAAACACGTCATCTACCTGTGAACCCGTGTCTATGGCCCTCTGAGTCTCGTGGACGAGTAGCGCGAGCTGGGTTTCACACGATCGTCTTTTTCGAAACCCATGCTGATTCCTACCGATGCGATTGTTGATAGTTCTTTTCCCCATCCTCGTCCAACGGAACTTTTGCTCTGTCTAAGGACCTTGAAACTGACGGAATGTTGATTTCAAACCTCTCGCTCATTGCTCTGTCTGCTTACCAGCTTCCCTCCACCAACGAGTCGTCTGCCTGCACCCCACAAGTCGTTACGAGCGTTCCAGTTGGAGGCCTTCGCAGCTGCATGTACGAGTCGTAAGTGTTGTGCGGCTGTAGCGTCAATAATCGGCCTCTAGAGAAGTACGTGCGCGCGATAATGTATCTTTGGTCTCTGGGCTACCTCTCACTTTTTATTCGGGCTTCCGCCAGGCAGTCGTTACACAAACCCCTCACATAAAGCACCGTCCGAGACGATGCTCGTAGTATTCGTTAGTGAGCCATTGTGCGCCGCCGCAGGGGCGACGGTTGGCTGGCGGTGGTTTTGTCCGGCCGCTCGCTGGCACAAAGCATCACTCCAGGGGTTCGGCGGCGCCGGAGCGTCTGGTTCGTCCCCTACTACTCGACGGCTCGCTCGCGTGCGGCACAATGCAATGCCATTCCCTGCCCTGGTATCTCGGCGATGACTGCATCCCACGGCGAATACCGCGCGAGGAGGAGACACCGGTCCCGGGGCACGCACTGAACGCAGAACTGCGTTGCGGGGGACACAGGAATCCCGACCGCTGCTCTCCATTTTCCCTGTGACAAATGACCCTCCCTCCCTAACGCCCATTCGAGCGCAGCTCTGAACTAACGGCACAAGATGAGATGGCGTTGTCTCCTCTTGTAACCTCACGTGTTAGTCGGCCAAACCACACTGATAGACACACGGCAGAGATTCATTCCAGAGGCTCTTGACGTCTTAATACCACAGGAAATTTCCTTTGCTGGAGACACTTGAAACACTTTAATAAAGCTAGAAACATTTGTACAAACAGAATGAGATTTTCACTCTGCAGCGGAGTGTGCGCTGATATGAAACTTCCTGGCAGATTAAAACTGTGTGCCGGACCGAGACTCGAACTCGGGACCTTTGCCTTTCGCGGGCAAGTGCTCTACCAACTGAGCTACCCAAGCACGACTCACGTCCCGTCCTCACAGCATTACTTCTGCCAGTATCTCGTCTCCTACCTTCCAAACTTTACAGAAGCTCTTCTGCGAACCCTGCAGAACTAGCACTCCTCTTTCAGGACTGCTAGTTCTGCAGCGTTCGCAGGAGAGCTTCTGCTGAAAAGTAATCGCTGCAGATTTTTTTGTTGTTCCAAATATCGATTGAGGTGTTGCATGTCGTGCATATTACTAGTTCGACTTTCCTGTTTCGCTGACTGAGTCAGTTGGCAGTTGATGGTTTGAGTGCTGACACCTAATTTTTCAGGTTATCTGCGTATCCAGTTATGCTGGCCACTGATGCGATGTATACTGTATAGGGATCGTATCAACCCGTTCCGCATCAACTACACCCTGAAGATGGCGCATTGACGCGCCGAAACTGGTTGGAAAAAAAAGATAAATAAAATCAAATCATAAGGACGGCTGTAGGTGTTTTATTTCCTCACAATAGTAAACCGCCGTCGTTCCAAAGAACTCCTGTCGAAAGAATGGACGTAAAAAACTTACGGGGATCGGCGAAATGTCGCGAGTAAGTGCAAAGGGGCACTTCATCAGAAGTTTGTGGATAACCTGACAGTTTGGGTCTGACGGCAGGTGCACCAGGGTAGTCCGTGCTGTTGCAATGACCACTGAGTTCAGATGGCGCAGTGGACAGTGCAGCTGCCTAAGAAGCAGGGAACATTGGTTCGAATCCCGGTCCGGCCCCAACTTTCAACTTTCCCCATGGATTTCAATCAACGCCGCTTCGCAGCCAGTGTCCCTAATTCATTTGTGAGTTTTAAGAGTGTTTACATAAAAAATTCGGGTCCATTTCTTTCAGTGCGCTCTCACATTTATTAACATGAATAACATTCTGCCGTATTTTACTTACGAAATGGCACACAGACCCAGAAAATATTAGATACAGGATCCCAGGTAGATGCCATTTTCCTTGACTTCTGGAAGGCGTTCGATACAGTTCCGCACTGTCGCCTGATAAACAAAGTAAGAACCTACGTAATATCAGACCAGCTGTGTGGCTGGATTGAAGAGTTTTTAACAAACAGAACACAGCATGTTGTTCTCAATGGAGGTTGGCTCTGAGCACTATGGGACTTAACATCTGTGGTCATCAGTCCCCTAGAACTTAGAACTACTTAAACCTAACTATCCTAAGGACATCACACACATCCATGCCCGAGGCAGGATTCGAACCTTCGACCGTAGCGGTCACGCGGTTCCAGCCTGAAGCGCCTAGAACCGCACGGCCACACAGGCCGGCTTCTCAATGGAGAGACGTCTACAGAAGTAACCTCTGGCGTCCCACGGGGGAGTGTTATGGGACCATTGCTTTTCACAATATATATAAATGACCTAGTAGATAGTGTCGGAAATTCCGTGCGGCTTTTCGCGGATGATGCTGTAGTATACAGAGAAGTTGCAGCATTAGAAGATTGCAGCGAAATGCAGGAAGATCTGCAGCGGATAAGCACTTGGTGCAGGGAGTGGCAACTGACCCTTAACATAGACAAATGTAATGTATTGCGAATACATAGAAAGAAGGATCCTTTATTGTATGATTATATGATAGCGGAACAAACACTGGTAGCAGTTACTTCTGTAAAATATCTGGGAGTATGCGTACGGAACGATTTGAAATGGAATGATCATATAGAATTAATTGTTGGTAAGGCTGGTACCAGGTTGAGATTCATTGGGAGAGTCCTTAGAAAATGTGGTCCATCAACAAAGGAGGTGGCTTACAAAACACTCGTTCGACCTATACTTGAGTATTGCTCATCAGTTTGGGATCCGTACCAGATCGGGTTGACGGAGGAGATAGATAAGATCCAAAGAAGAGCGGCGCGTTTCGTCACAGGGTTATTTGGTAACCGTGATAGCGTTACGGAGATGTTTAACAAACTGAAGTGGCAGACTCTGCAAGAGAGGCGCTCTGCATCGCGGTGTAGCTTGCTGTCCATGTTTCGAGAGGGTGCGTTTCTGGATGAGGTATCGAATATATTGCTTCCCCCTACTTATACCTCCCGAGGAGATCACGAATGTAAAATTAGAGAGATTCGAGCGCGCACGGAGGCTTTCCGGCAGTCGTTCTTCCCGCGAACCATACGCGACTGGAACAGGAACGGGAGGTAATGACAGTGGCACGTAAAGTGCCCTCCGCCACACACCGTTTGGTGGCTTGCGGTGTATAAATGTAGATGTAGATGTAGGCGCAAATGTACAGACGCCACGCCAATAATGCTTCCGTGTACGTCAAATTTCATTCGCACCGGGAGTTATTTCGCAGACGCGTGCTGGAATACCTCGGGAACATTTGCCCCCATTAGCGCCATCATTTGTAATCAGCGGCATTACGGCCGTAATGACGCTGTACCGGTGTGCGGCGGTGGAAACGCCGACCTGTGGGCCGGAATGTAGCTGGACCGCGCCACTGGCCACGAATTGGCCAGCCGTCGGCGGCGGCGGCGGCGCGCTGGAAATACCGGCGTTTATGAAAGCCGTTTGGAGCGGTGTGTAATTGCGGCTGTCGCCCGGGGGCCATGTTTCCGTCACCTTGCCTGACGGCGGCCGCTGCGTATGGAAATCGGCTTTCACCGCCGCATTCATCGGTCCAGTGTCACGGCAACCTGCCCGCAGCGTGTGAAATACCGCCCGGTTAACACCACGAGGTAGGACAGTGGGCTCTGGAAAATGAACGACTGCCGTCGATTTATGTATGACAAGTTATCTACTACTAAACAGTTGACTGTAGGATAGTTACACTTTGTTTCCAAGCACTGCACGACGCATCTGTCACACTGAACACCAACTGTCAAGGAACCAGACGCAGAGACTTTTAAGCCGTGATGTACGTTCCTCTATTAGAGCATCCCATAGGGATGACAGTTGCACAGCCGGCCGCAGTGGCCATGCGGTTCTAGGCGCTTCAGTCTGGAACCGCGCGACCGCTACGGTCGCAGGTTCGAATCCTGTCTCGGGCATGGATGTGTGTGATGTCCTTAGGTTAGTTAGGTTTAATTAGTTCTAAATTCTAGGGGACTGATGACCTCAGATGTTAAGTCCCATAGTGCTCAGAGCCATTTGAACCATTTGAACAAAAAGCTAGCTGACAAACCTGGCATTGTTAGGATACTCATTTTGCCAACTTTCTGTTATAAACGGAAACAACAAATTAACTGTTTGTATAGCAATATCGAAAAAAAATTCATTTCCATGTATTCTTGAAAGCACTTTTGAAATTATGAGACAGTCGCACAATGATGGTGGTGGTGGTTAGTGTTTAACGTCCCGTCGACAACGAGGTCATTAGAGACGGAGAGCAAGCTCGGGTTAGGGAGGGATTGGGAAGGAAATCGGCCGTGCCCTTTCAAAGGAACCATCCCGGCATTTGCCTGAAACGATTTAGGGAAATCACGGAAAACCTAAATCAGGATGGCTGGAGACGGGATTGAACCGTCGTCCTCCCGAATGCGAGTCCAGTGTGCTAACGACTGCGCCACCTCGCTCGGTAGTCGCACAATGAAATATGCACAATGTACAAGTACGTAAGTACAGCTGCTTGGCAGCAATTTTATTGACGTCTCCATGGCAACGAATCTCTATAGCTCTATAGATGGCTACTGCTTTTTCGTACAAGCCGTTCGCTCTTCGCAGCTAGAAGCTGTCAGAAGGGCTGCCAAGTTTCAGGGATTTCCTTAAGTTGTTTCGACTATAGGAGCGTCGTAGTAGCAAATAATATATGTATTAAACTTCATGCATAATGCAGCAATTCATCGCACATCTCAAAGTTTATGATGTCATGCCTCTTGAACTATGTGTCGCTCAATGAGTAGGTGCATTCAGAAACATATGTGGATACTGTCTTCAAAATATGTTGCGGATAGAGTTATTAGCAAAGAAGTAATAAAATCAAGGTCATGCATCATGCGGCAGTTTTTCATGCATCTCAGTGTTTATGATGCCACATTTTATGCTGTATGTGTCAGAAATGCCGTAATTTTGTAGGAACATTCAGCGGCATATTTGGGTACCGTCCACAAAACGTATAGCAAAGAGAGTTAGCAGCACAGAAGTAATAAATTTAACTGCCATGCATGATCCGACAGTTTTTCAAGCATCTCACTGTTTATGACGTCATATCTCCCGATGCGGGGTGCACGAGAAAGACAGACCGCGGCGCATACGTCACGAACGTAAGCCTGGCTCGCTCGCTCAACTCAGCAGAGAAACTGCGCTTCTGCACCTGTTAACTCGTAACTGGGTGTTTAAGTACAAATGGAAATTGCATCTTCTACTGCGATCCAGTATTATGGCGTCTTATTGTTTATTAGTCCTACAACAGACGGGTACAATACGATTAAAATCATGCTACAATAAATGAAAAGCATCAGTCTGCTTTTGTTCTACAATATTACTTTTATTGTTCACCGGTTTTCGGCTTACAACGCCATCTTCAGACATTTACTGTCTGAAGATGGCCTTGTAAGCCGAAAACCTGTTAACAATAAAAGTAGTATTGTAGAACAAAAGCAGACTCGTGCTTTTCATTTATTATAATGTTGTTCTACCAAGAACTGACGGAAGATTCTGTTAACATCATGCTACAATATTTATCGGTTTCATGAGGCACTACATCCTGTATGAGATGAGGACTGTTATGCAGTCGCACTAAATTCTACAAATCAGCTGTTATTCCATTTATGCAGAGCATAGACCTTCAATTACAGCATACTGCACAGTTCTGTATTTCGTTGTAATTCTAGTAATCAACAACACTCTATAAAAGCAGATTCCAGTAGAATATGCAATTTTCGTTAGTATGTAAACATCCAATTACGAGTTGCCAATATTGGAAAGACATTTAGTCTGCTCAGCTGAGCGGACGAGCTAGCTCAGACTGACACTTGACGTGTTTCTCGTAGGCCTCGTCCTGAAATATGATATGTTGGTGGTTCTTATCCCAGAAGCGATTGTTGCCTGACAGTAAGGGACACGTGTACCAAGTGTGGTCGAAGGACGGTCCAGTGGTTTAGGAAATATGTGGAACATACATACCACACACACATATACAGGGTGTTTCAGAAGTGGTGGTCACTATTCCAGGATATGACAGGAATAATCATTCGGAAAAAAAGGGCAAGTAATCATGGGGTCTAAAACGCATACCTTATGGCTATGAGCAATTCTTGATCTTCGATACTGTGAAACAAATCTCTTCTGCTCCAAGTTCTTTGCTTTCCATATTTTGGGAAGTGGTAGTATGGACTAAAACAAGAAAAAAAGTCCAGTAAACATGTGCCCTAAAACGCAAAACTTAAGAGCTATGTGCACTTGTTGATCTTCACTGTTTTGAAACACAACTCTTCTAATGAACAACCGCCGGCCGCGGTGGTCTCGCGGTTAAGGCGCTCAGTCCGGAACCGCGCGACTGCTACGGTCGCAGGTTCGAATCCTGCCTCGGGCATGGATGTGTGTGATGTCCTTAGGTTAGTTACGTTTAAGTAGGTCTAAGTTCTAGGGGACTGATGACCTCAGCTGTTAAGTCCCATAGTGTTCATAGCCAATCCTGGTACTCCGATGAAACACCTTGTTTATTTTCAATGTAAATTGAATTTAAAAAAAATTATAATTTTTTTTTCTGTGATTACTTCAATATCAAATCACAACTAATAAAGCATAAACCATAATAAAATAATTAGTATTGTGAAAATATCGAAATAGAAAAACGCCATGTTATTAATAGTTGTTGCAGAGCACTTATTCACTCCCCGCAGAACATCAATGTTCTGCGGAACACAGTTTGGAAACCCTGGTATAGACTGCGAAAAATCGAAAGTGCTACAATACCTATTTCAGCTGAAAATATCTTCTGATATCGGTCAAAAAATGGTTCAGATGGCTCTGAGCACTATGGGATTTAGCTTCTGAGGTCATCAGTCCCCTATAACTTAGAACTACTTAAACCTAACTAACCCAAGGACATCACACACATCCATGCCCGAGGCAGGATTCGAACCTGCGACCGTAGCCGTCGCGCGGTCCCAGACTGTAGCGCCTACAACCTCTCGGCCACTGATATCGGTCCATAGCTTCTATAAATTATTTGGATGGGTTAATTTCCGCTTATGACTACTGCAATTTCGGTATTATTCGATTATAAAACACATTCAGTTTATGTCTTTCCCACAGTGTAGATAACATCTATGCTGTGAAGGGGCACAAACTGATTGTGCTTGGGAGCAGTATAATGTCAAAATTGCAAAAGTAGGTAATAAATTATAGACAGCAAGAAGTGGAACTGACTTCGTTCAATCGAAAATAATAAGGAGAATATATCGCCTAGTTACATTTTATACTCCAGCTATTTTGAACACAATATGTCGTCCGAACCAGTGCTTGAAAATAAGTACTCACTGCCGATGTGTGGCAATGTACATTTCTGAGAGAAAAATTCGTCCGTCTCGTGCACTGCGCGCTATTATGTAGTCTGTGGTTTCGTATCGGTGCAGTGCACCGCTGCAGGGTAGTGAGGTCGGGCTTTAATTCGCACAGCCAATAATTGCACTGTCGCGGTGGCGGGTACGTGCCACAGGGCACACATCGTTAAAATTGAATTTCAGCTGCATTTCCAACATCTGGCAGAAAAAAACGGAAAAACGCTTCCCGTCTCAAAATTAAATACACTGGGTGAATAAAACAAAGTAATCGACATGTTTCCAGTGGATAACTGACTGTTGTCGATTGCAAGTTTGCAGTTGGTGAGGTCAGAGCGCTACCACAAGCTGCAACGGCTTACCACAAGAAATAATCTTGTGTGCTGTAACTGATTACGTATTTATCTTTAGCGCCAAGTTTTTCTCAAAAACTGTAATGAAACGATGTCTGTGCTAGCTGCAGCACTTTGGTCGACAGGAATGGTAGCCTAAGTTTAGTACACCTTTTGATGTCAAATGATGAGCATGAGCATCGCCAATACAGCAATGAAAATTATGAAATGTCGACTGCAAGACACACTTTCTAATTTCAACTGTAGTAGGAGGAAAGTACAAGGAATGAAAAGTTATCTGCAAGTTGTACGGAAACTACACTCCAGTTATGAGAGCGAAGGAAATGAAAGGAGAGCAGCAGTTGTTATTCATTCTCTACATTGAGCAAGCAGTAGAGGAAACAAAGGAGAAATTCAGGAAAGGTATTTAGTTTCAGGAAGACGAAACGAAACTTTTGCTGTTTGTTAATGGCACTGTACGAGGTGCATTCAAGTTCTAAGGCCTCCGATTTTTTTTCTCCGGACTGGAAAGAGATAGAAACATGCGCTTTATTTTAAAACGATGCCTCGTTCATTGTCAATACGTCCCAGAGATGGCAGCACCGTACGGCAGATGGAATTTTACCGCCAGCGGCGAGAATGAGAACTGTTTTAAATACTTAAAATGGCGACGTTTTCCTTACTTGAACAGCGTGCAATCATTCGTTTTCTGAATTTGCGTGGTGTGAAACCAATTGAAATTCATCGACAATTGAAGGAGACATATGGTGATGGAGTTATGGATGTGTCGAAAGTGCGATCGTGGGTGCGACAGTTTACTGAAGGCAGAACATCGTGTGACAACAAACCGAAACAACCTCGGGCTCGCACAAGCCGGCCTGACGACACGATCGAGAAAGTGGAGAGAATTGTTTTGGGGGATCGCCGAATGACTGTTGAACAGATCGCCTCCAGAGTTGGCATTTCTGTGGGTTCTGTGCACACAATCCTGCATGACGACCTGAAAATGCGAAAAGTGTCATCCAGGTGGGTGCCACGAATGCTGACGGACGACCACACGGCTGTCCGTGTGGCATGTTGCCAAGCAATGTTGACGCGCAACGACAGCATGAATGGGACTTTCTTTTCGTCAGTTTTGACAATGGATGAGACGTGGATGCCATTTTTCAATCCAGAAACAAAGCGCCAGTCAGCTCAGTGGAAGCACACAGATTCACCGCCACCAAAAACTTTCGGGTAACCGCCAGTGCTGAAAAAATGATGGTGTCCATGTTCTGGGACAGCGAGGGCGTAATCCTTACCCATTGCGTTCCAAAGGGCTCTACGGTAACAGGTGCATCCTACGAAAATGTTTTGAAGAACAAATTCCTTCCTGCACTGCAACAAAAACGTCCGGGAAGGGCTACGGGTGTGCTGTTTCACCAAGACAACGCACCCGCACATCGAGCTAACGTTACGCAACAGTTTCTTCGTGATAACAACTTTGAAGTGATTCCTCATGCTCCCTACTCACCTGACCTGGCTCCTAGTGACTTTTGGCTTTTTCCAACAATGAAAGACACTCTCCGTGGCCGCAAATTCATCAGCCGTGCTGCTATTGCCTCAGCGATTTTCCAGTGGTCAAAACAGGCTCCTAAAGAAGCCTTCGCCGCTGCCATGGAATCATGGCGTCAGCGTTGTGAAAAATGTGTACGTCTGCAGGGCGATAACGTCGAGAAGTAACGCCAGTTTCATCGATTTCGGGTGAGTAGTTAATTAGAAAAAAATCGGAGGCCTTAGAACTTGAATGCACCTCGTAATTCCGTCAGAGAAGGAAAAGGTCTTGGAACAACAGTTTAACGGAATGGATTGTGCCCTGAAAATATGTAGGTTATATCAACAAAGTAAAATGAGGCTAAAGGAATAAAGTCGAATTAAATAATAGCAAATCTTGTAATGTGTCCATCCACGGCTGTAGAACTGTGCTATGATGAGAATGACCGTTTTTCAGGAGCATGATAAATATTTATTTTTGATCCAACTAGATTCGCGGCGTTAGTGCCACATCTTCAGGAATGCATATTTATTACATAATTTATGTCAAACGATAATCGGTAAATAACCCAATATTCTTTGTCCGGTTGTGTTAAAGGTGTTCAGGCCAATTTAAAATACGGCAGAATGCATCCAACACCATCCCGATAGGGAAATCAAAGGTGTAAGATAGTCGTCACAATGCGAGGCACGCAGTGAACATCTAGACGAACAGACACGAATATAACTTTGTGTGTTAAGAAGTCTTGGTTTTTGAAAGTATCTGTTTGGTGTGTAACTTTGTTCGGAAGTGAAATTGGAACATTTTTTGTTTCATTGCGATCCAAAAATTCTATGTAGATTTATATGTTTGGATTATTATTTTCTTTTCATGTTCATTGGTTTTTTTAAAGATACTTGTGATTATCAGCATTGAACTGTATATTGATGAGACGAAGGTGGCGTAGAACAACGGAAGAGGAGAACAGAAATGCAAAGAAAGAGTTATTACTTTTAAAATTTTCGACCCATGATACGAATGGTTCAGGTTCGTCTTCGTTGCTACACGCGTATCTTAAATTCGTAGTTAATATGCTCCTGAACGAAAAGTTGCAGCCGGCCGAAGTGGCCGTGCGGTTAAAGGCGCTGCAGTCTGGAACCGCAAGCCCGCTACGGTCGCAGGTTCGAATCCTGCCTCGGGCATGGATGTTTGTGCTGTCCTTAGGTTAGTTAGGTTTAACTAGTTCTAAGTTCTAGGGGACTAATGACCTCAGCAATTGAGTCCCATAGTGCTCAGAGCCATTTTTGAAAAGTTGCAGCTCGAATTAAGAAAATTGATGTACAAGGTGTCAATGGCCAATGTCACCTTGTTTCAGAGAAGACCCTAAGACGGGTATGTATAGCAAAAATTCTTTTTTAAACTTCCAGTCGAATGTTTGCTTTTAAATTATATGCACTTCTTTACGGGGAGCCAGAAGACTGAGACGGCTCCTCGGTATCGTTCAAGGAATTCAAAAACATGACAGTCTTTTTCAATGCTCTTGTGAAACAACCAGTAGCTTGTGCAGCAAATGACATAACTCTGCGAAATCTGCTTCGACAATGTTGATTTTTGTACGTAAAATCATCCTTCTTCAATTTACTCCACCTCGCTACCAAAAACTTAAATGTTGGACTGGACAAAGTACAAAACGTCGCACAATTATCTGTAGGTAAGTCATTCCACGCTTAAGAACGCCGAAGTCGAGTGGTGTCTGAAAATTCCTCAAAAAAAAATGAAAGAAAAAAAAATCAACTGCACGTAATACAGGGTGATTTGAAATGAACAAGACAAAAAGAAAGTATTCCTGTGGCTACAGTAACGACTTCAGAAATACACATACAGACTGCAGGTTAATCTCTCAAAGTTACTATGGACATTCACAGACGTTCGATGTGTGATATGGCAGATGTCTATCCTCGACGCAGCACGAGTAGTACAGCGCTGTAGAAGATACGCCAATGTGGGGGGTTTGCTCCGCCCTGCCAAAAACTGAAGTCGGGAACCTCGTCTGTCAACTGACGGGTTATGCCTGTAGTTTCTGTGAAGGAAAAGGAGCTAAGACTCTGCGGTTGTTATGGCGCAGAAAACATTAAATTTCGGATAATCAAATTTATATTTCAAAAAGAATTGCGGATTTTGTGTACCCCATGTTCTCATATTATGCTTGTTCGCTTTGCCACTTAAAAGACATGCAACTTCAACAGAGAACGTAAGTCCATCTGCGAAACCATCGACCTCCACCCGTGCTTGAAAATCAGTGCAAAATTGTTTCCGTTGTGGTTTATCGATTGGTTTTGGCACCTGTGATGTATGAAGTCTGTAACCTCTGAACAGCAGCACGCTTCCGCAACACACGCCACACTGTTGACTGCGGTACATTCACTTCGCTGTTGGCACGATGCGTGGATTTTCTGGAGTTCTTTTGTCGATCATAAAGATATTTTCCTTTCCTTAAGGTAAGGAACGAGGAGGTTCTGCGGAGAATCGGCGAGGAAAGCATACAGAGAAAACACTGACAAGAAGAATGGCCAGAATGGCAGAACATAGGAAGACAGAGATTGGAATACATCTAACATGAGTGGGGACTGCAGCGGTTCTAAGTAATTCGGCCAGCCCAGTGCCAGGTCAGATCGGTGAGCAGGCCACAAAAGTAGGTTTGTAGATCATCTGGCACAACTGAAACGCTGCAGAGTAGATTAGCGTTAGAGTAGATTAATAGATCAGATTGACTTTGTCCGAAGCTTTGTACCAGTTAATTAAGTATAAGCTGCTTTCGATTCTGTATTATAAACAGACCGAGTAATTAGTTGTGGTGGTGGGTTATTTTGTATCATCATATTGAATTGTTTTGTATTTATTGTATCATCATTATTGAATTGTGTTTTGTATCATCATTATTGTATTGTATTAATACAGATTTTTTTTAAATAGCTGTTATAAAAAAATAATTGAGGACATAGGTTGCAAGTGCTGTTCTGAGATGAAGAGGTTGGAACAGGAGACGAACGCGTGGCGGGCCGCATCGAACCTGCCACTTCATTCTCGGCGGATGGGCATCCTATGGTTTTCTTCTTGTATTACATCTTGCCTCCTCTAATTCCTTTGCCCACCTGGCAGTGTTGTGACAGTGTGGCGCCACATTACCAAACTCGGTCCGAAAATTTCTTTGGACAAGCGTATTCTGCGACACAATATTCACTTTCTATGGTGGACGCCACTCTTTTGGAAACTAGCGCCAGTGGTGAACAACAAAGGCGACATTCCATTGCTTCACTGTCGCCAACCTGAACTGTAAGTGTTAATCTTTCAGTCTCTATAGGGTATTCGGAAATTCCCGTTACAAAAGTTCTATGAGTTGTGGAGGGGCCTGAGTGCTTAATACTTTGTGTAGGAAACCACGTCCGGAAACGTCACACAGCGACGGTACGGAGCATCAAAGTTAGAGACGCCGGCACCTGTAAATGTGTGTCTATATGGGGGGATTCCGTGAATATTTCACAAACTTTCGAGGACGATAGAAAAGGATAAATGTAACAGTTTGAGATAAGGGTCCCTCTATCGGAAACGAACGTGTCGAAAGTCACAAACGAAAACTGTTCTGTGGAATACATGTACTGGTACTAATGTTGCTGTCCACCCTGGTAGCTGAGTCGTCAGTGCGACGGAATGTCATACCTAACGGCCCGGGTTCGATTCCCTGCTGGGTCGGAGATTTTCTTCGCTCAGGGACTGGGTGTTATGTTGTCCTTGTTGTTGTTGTTGTTGTTGTTGTCTTCAGTCCCGGGACTGGTTTGCTGCAGCTCTCAATCCTACTTTATCCTGTGCAAGCTTCTTCATCTTCCAGTTCTCACTGCAACCTACATCCTTCTGAATCATTCATCTCTTGGTCTGCCTCTACGATTTCCACCCTCCACGCTGCCCTCCAAAGCTAAATTTCTGATCCCTTGATGCCTCAGAACATGTCCTACACAATCGGTCCCTTCTTCTTGTCAAGTTGTGCCACAAACTCCTCTTCTCCCCAATTCTATTCAATACCTCCTCATTAGTTATGTGATCTACCCATCTAATCTTCAGCACCACATTTCGAAAGCTTCTATTCTCTTCTTGTCCAAACTATTTATTGCCCATCTTTCACTTCCATACGTGGCTACACTCCATACAAATACTTTCAGAAACGACTTCCTGACACTTAAATCTATACTCGATGTTAACAAAATTCTCTTCTTCATAAACGCTTTCCTTCCCATTACCAGTCTACATTTTATATCCTCTCTACTTCGACCATCATCAGTTATTTTGCTCCCCAAATAGCAAAACTCCTTTACTACTTTAAGTGTCTCATTTCCTAATCTAATTCCCTCAGCATCACCCGACTTAATTCGACTACATTCCATTTTCCTCGATTTGCTTTAGTTGATGTTCATCTTACATCCTCCTTTCAAGACACTGTCCATTCCGTTCAACTGCTCTTCCAAGTCCTTTCCGGTCTCTGACAGAATTACAATGTCATCCGCGAACCTCAACGTTTTTATTTCTTCTCCATGGACTTTAATACTTACTCCGAATTTTTCTTTTGTTTCCTTTACTGCTTCCTCAATGTACAGACTGAATAACATCGGGGACAGGCTACAACCCTGTCTCACTCCCTTCCCAACCGCTGCTTCTCTTTCATGCCCCTCGACTCTTATAACTGCCATCTGGTTTCTGTACAAATTGTAAATAGCCTTTCGTTCCGCCGGCCAGAGTGGTCGTGCGGTTCTGGGCGCTACAGTCTGGAACCGAGCGTCCGCTACGGTCGCAGGTTCGAATCCTGCCTCGGGCATGGATGTGTGTGATGTTCTTAGGTTAGTTAGGTTTAATTAGTTCTAAGTTCTAGGCGACTGATGACCTCAGAAATTAAGTCGCATAGTGCTCAGAGCCATTTGAACCATTTGAACCTTTCGCTCCCTGTATTTTACCCCTGCCACCTTTAGAATTTGAAAGAGAGTATTCCAGTCAACATTATGTTGTCCTTATCATCATCATTTCATCCCCATAGACACACGAGTCGCCGAAGTGGCGTGAACTCGAAAGATTTGCACCAGGCGAACGGTCTACCCGACGGGAGGCCCTAGCCACACGGCATTCAATGATTCACTATTGTTGCTAAGACTATAGGTTAGGCAACTTTCAGAGGTGGTAGTATGGACCAAAAAAAAAAAAAAGTCAAGTAAACATGGGCTCCAAAAAGCACACCTTAACAGGTATGAGCACTTGTTCAGTAGAAAAGATGTGTTTCACAGTCCTGAAGATGAACAAGGGCTCATAACTCCTCAGGCATGAATTTTAGAGCTCATATATATTGGACATTTTTTGCTTGATTTGGTCTATGAAAGCCGCATGCTCTACAGTGTCAGTAACAATAGTATCAGTATATGTTTTCTATTATCAGAGGTATCAGAACGGTTTTCGTTTATAATTTTCGACTCGTTCGTTCCCGATATAGGGCCCCTTACCTCAAATTGAAAAAAACAAAAAAACAAAAAAAATCGGCTTTATGTTTGGGGTCAACCTTTTTTATTTTTCGACATAGTCTCCTTTTAGACCTACACACCTCGTCCAACGGTGTTCTAATTTGTTGATCCCTACCGAATAACAGGCATTGTCCAAGTCAGCAAAATAGCTATTAGTTGCCGCAATCACCTTCTCGTTTGATTAAAGTCTCTTTCTCGCCAGCCATTTCTCCAAATTGGGGAACCAAGGGACCCAAGTCTAGAGAATAGGGGGGGGGGGGGATGTGAAACGAGTTGGAATCCTATTTTCAATAATTTTGCGACCACAACTGCTGAGGTGTGTGCTGGTGCATTGTCGTGACGGGAAAGGACTTCTTTGCGGTCCAATCGCCGGCGTTATTCTTGCAGCTAGGATTTCAAACGGTCCAATAACGATGAATAATGTGCACCTGTAATAGTTTTACCCTTTTCCAGATAGTCGATGAGGTTTATCCCTTGCGAATCGCAAAAGATAATCGCCAAAAACTTTCCGGCCGAAGGATTGGTCTTCGCCTTTTTTGGTGCAGATTCTCCCTTGGTAACCCATTGTTTAGATTGTTGTTTGGTCTCAGGAGTATAGTAATGTATCCATGATTCATCCACAGTGACGAAACGACGCTTAAAGTCCTCCGGATTCTTCCTGAACAGCTAGAAACCATCCTAGCAACACTTCACACGATTCCTTTTTTGGATAAGAGTGAGCAATCGGGGAACCCATCTTGCGGGTAGCTTTCTCATGGCCAAATGTTTATGCAAAATATTATGCACCCGTTCATTCGAGATGTCCATAGCACTAGCCATCTCACTCACCGTAACTCTTCTGTGATCCACCACCATATCATGGATTTTATCAACGATTTCTGCAGTCGTAACCTCCACAGGGCGTCCAGAACGATCAGCATGACTTGTACCCATATGGCCATTCCGAAGATTTGTAAACCACTTATAAACTGTTCTAATCGAAGGTGCAGAGTCACCGTACTGTTTATCAAGCTTCTCTTTAGTCCCCTGAGGGGTTTAGCATTTCATAAAGTAATGTTTCATCACCACACAACATTCTTTCTCGGCCATTTTTTGACAATCACTCAACTTCCTTGATTCACACGAATGCCAAACACAAAGAAATAGACCAATATGGTTGAAACTTGGTGTGCGTTCTTTCCAAAGATGTTACATACCAATGATCTCGATACGCGCCGGTGGTGCCATCTCTCGAACTTTGTACGGACTTTTCAAACGCCTCTCGTACATGCGTTTACAGACATCGGAGCCCTGTAGCGTTTCCGGACGTGGGTTCCTATTCAAAATATTATGTACTCACTCCCTTCTACACGTCCTAGAAGTTTGTAACGGGAAATCCCGGGAACCTCTATGTGTATTTCTTAAGTTAAAAAATTACACTGGTCACAAGGATAGTTTCTTTTTGTCTCATCCACTTTCTTTTAGCCCTTACTACTAGTTTACTTCCCTAATTACTCGGGAAGGACTTTCGTTCTCCTGCCAACTCCATCCAGCGCGTCGGTATAGACACAGCCAGATTTCAGATTCAGATCCACGCCCCTGAATTGCCGACGTCTGGCTCTTATCCCTAATGGGCACGGTATGTGTCGGCCAAACAGCGGGGGGCATTAGGATTGAAATACGGTTCAGATATTCCAGAGGAAGTAGTTAGCCGGGGAGTGATTGCATACAGATGGGCGGCGGCGGGCGTGGTCGGTGATGGGTTCCCGGCGATAGGCCCTGGCGGCTGGGCGGCGCCCACGGGCAGCGGCGAATCCCCCGCCCACGCCGCTTGTCACGTGGTCTGGTGGGCACGCGACAGCGCCGGACCAAAGGAGCACTGCACAGGAACTACGAGGTTCACGGGGTGTAACGCAGAAGTACTGCCGAACTATCGCGACACGTTCCTTAAGCCGTCGGCACACGGACCGTGCTGTCGAACGTTAACGCAGAGCGTGCCAAGTTCAACGTGCTACTGAACGCTCAGGAACGATGTGACTTGTGCATACGGTACGTGGGCCCCAACGTGGTATACGCGATCGCAACGCGCTCCTGCGGCAGTTGAGGGATGTTTCTAGTTCGTGCATCACACTGTTTACACATCGGGCGCGCGTAAATTTCCCACGTTAGGTCTTTTAAAATGCACATTTCCTCCATCGTCCACGAAAAGAAAGTACCGTGTCTAATCAATAAGGACACAAGCTTATAAAAGTTCCATTACAATCAGTGCGCTACAAATTTGGAATACTTCTCCTCATAAGATAAACATTATTTCATCATTCCCATATTTTAGTAAAACCCCAAGGTCAGTCTTACTTGATCACTGTTCCAACCCAGTAGCAGAATCTTTGCAACATGTGGATTACGAAGCGTAAAAGAAAAAGGAGCAAAATATATTTATACAAGTAGCGCAAGCTGTCCTGTAGATTAAGCCAATCGAACAGTCACCCCTCAAAAATAGGTGAACTTATATTTCCATAACATCAAATATTATAGTATATACTTACATTAAACTAATAATAAAGTATCAGAAACTAATAAAAGCGAGAGTGTTAGGAAAAAAAATTGTAAGTGGCAAGACGCGAACCATCGCCCCAACAAACACCACCATACGGAAGAGTAATGCAATTTTTTTTTTTTTTATTTATTTATTTTTTTTTTTTTTTACTTAGTACGCTACACCAACTACACACCGTTTCTCCCTGAACATTGTATTTTACCTCTTGCTCAAAACCATAATCGTAAATATGTTACTAATTCAAATTTAATTATAATAAGTTGTACCAAGAACAATGCGTTTTGGGTGGATCTTCAGTGTGTCGCTGCCTTCAAATAACCTACTCTCATAAGTTACAGTAATTCTTTTGCCACGAATATGATGTTTCTCATTATTTTATTGGAACGAATCACACAGTTAACAACGGGTTTTCCAGTGATTCTCAATTTACTGGCTCTCAGAAGCGGCATATATACGTGTAGGCTTGAAATGAATATGGCGCCTCACAACTCTGTACTGAAGGGAGACTGCGTGCGTGTGACGTAGGTGGCGTTGTGCCATCTCATTGGTCAACGCTCAGACGCACGCTCAGAAAATCTGACATGCCAGATATTGCTCTGCACGTTCGGAAAGACTCCCGAACGTGCTATTCCACGCTATGACGTCAGAAACTCGTCACGCTCAACGTTCGGATGCACGGTCCGTGTGCCTACGGCTTTACGCACTGAAGCAGAAGACGTTACATAGACCTCGGTCCTGAACGACGTTAATCCTTGCCAGACCTCTTTCATATGGTTACTTACACTTAACAGTTATCGTTTAAGCGATCACTACCGACTTGTCGAGCAAACAATTCTTAAGATTTTTTTAAGGATATCATACTCGCCATTCACTGTAGAAATTATTTACTTGACACGCCATTCACTGTAGAAATTATTTACTTGACAGTTCCAACTTTGGGCGATTTTCAAGTGCTACTGCGAAATCTAAAGTAAAGCGTGTACTCGTTATTTTTTATTTACTCGTCAAGTTCCGTAGGACCAAATTGACGAGCAAATCTCCAAGGTCATGGAACGTGTCGGTACATGAAATACAATACAAACGTAATAACAGATAAAAATTAGTGTTCATGAACCTTAAAAAAGTCAGTCCATAAGTTTAAGTAAACGCTATCGGCAATACAATTAAAATCAGGTTAATTTTTCAAGGAACTCCTCGACAGAATAGAAGGAGTGAGCCATGAGGAAACTCTTCAGTTTCGATTTGAAAGCGCGTGGATTACTGCTAAGATTTTTGAATTCGAGTGGCAGCTTATTGAAAATGGATGCATCAGTATACTGCACACCTTTTTGCACAAGAGTTAAGGAAGTCCGATCCAAATGCAGGTTTGATTTCTGCCGAGTATTAACCGAGTGAAAGTTGATTATTCTTGGGAATAAACTAATATTGGTAACAAGAAACGACAATAAGGAATATACGTGTTGAGAAGCCATTGTCAAAATACCCAGACTCGTGAACAGAGGTCGACAAGAGGTTCGTGAACTAACACCACTTATTGCCCGAACCGCACGTTTCTGAGCCAAAAATACCCGTTTAGAATGGGAAGAGTTACCCAAAAATATAATACCATACGACAATAGCGAATGAAGATAAGCAAAGTAGGCTAATTTACACCAGTTCACGACGTACACAGAGCTACACTCTTCTGATGTTACTGTGTTTCTACAGTGAAAAGACCTATCTTTGACGATGACATGTCCTGAAGCAAAATATAAGCATTTCGTTTCGCTGTTCGAAGGCATGCGTTTAACAAAAATACTGTCGAGAATTGCTGTGTGTTTAGAAGGCCGGTAGAAGAAATCAGGAACATCCTGAAGCGTTAAGAAAAACATCCTTAATGCTATTATAAAAGAACAGCTCTGCTGCAAAACTAAATCAGTCGATGTGCAAAACAGTGAGTGAAAAGAGCTTGCGGGCGAATTTCACGGACTTAAATTTGCAGGCCATTTCATTCTCCATATTCACCGCAACGGGACCTCTAACGTAAGAGAAATTTAGGGGGGGCAGCATCACGGGTGCCACCCCCCCCCCCCCACCTGGGCCACCGAAGCGCACTTTTGTTCCTTGTAGCATATTTTTGTTGACATGGTATTGGGGATATCGAAGATACATAGGCTGAAAAATAGGGGGCTAATATGGATCCCTGTGGTAGACCATTACTGAATTTCATCTCCTTCCTCATGTTTTCTTCCAGTTTACCACGGCAACCGAGCGTTTACAGGCCTCTCGGAATGGCTCTAGCCTCCTTGCCTTAGGTTATCTTTAAGGAGCCGGCACACGTTCTGTATTTATTGACAATTGAAGTTTGTCAAACCTTCAATGTATTCATGCGACCTGACACTCTCAGTAACACTGACAAAAACTGTCAGCTGACAACGTGATTTTAAGAGGTTAACAAAAAGCTTGTGCTGCATTTATATTGGCTATAGCTTGCAAGCAACGAGGAACAACGAAAAAGACGAAATGGCTCCGAGAATGGTTGAAACAAAGGAACGGCTGATCACGTGTTAATTTGCTGAATGAAGTAAGAACCACCCACCCGAAAGATCTCTTAAATTATTTTCCGATTACTAGCGTTGATACGAGATAAAATAGAGAAGCAAAATAGTTTAGAGATTAGGAATACCTTAGAGATTTCTGGCGACAGGCAGGTCATTCTAATGCTCGAAGTTTAGATACGTAATACTGGCTAGCTCAGTTAGTAACATTCTGCCGAAACCTGTAAAGCAATTATATCTGCCTGCAAAGATCTGCTCAGGCAATTAACGTAAATCAGTATTTTTACGCTTTGTCATACTTTGCTGCAACTGACATGTATTTGACAGACCGCTTACTAGCCATTGCAGATATATATTTTTCGAAGCCGGCCAGTGTGGCCGAGCGGTTCTAGGCGCTCCAGTTCGGAACCGCGCGACTTCTACGGTCGCAGGTTCGAATCCTACCTCGGGCATGGATGTGTGTGATGTCCTTAGGTCAGTTAGGTTTAAGTTGTTCTAAGTTCTAGGGGACTGATGACCTCACATGTTAAGTCCAATAGTGCTCAGAGCCATTATTTTTCGAAACGTGAGCGTTTTTCCAAACTGCTACGTAACACTCCAATCTACACCATATTTTCAAATTAATGAAGGAAGCAGTGACATAGGGAATTCTCCGTTAACCATACGAAAGTGGTATATACAATGATTATCCTTGCATAGGCCTATTAAAATTCACCTTAAAAATTGAATCTTATGCGTGATATAGACGACGGCGTATTGTAAAATAAATGGTGCGCATTAACGCCGCTTGGCTTGTACCTGAAGCCCTGAGCAGAGAATATTGTCAAACCATCAATACATGATCTCAAACGTTCAGCATGTATTGATAATCCTGAGAATATTTTGAGGCCCATCAATACTGCTCGTAACTATTTCTAGTATTGACAATACGTCAATACACGATCCTTCGACGGACGATATATTGACAGTTTGACAATATTATTGAACGAGTGAGGGCCCTTTTAAACTTTCTCACTTTTACTTCCTCTCTAGTGCTGGCTTTTTAGAAGGAATCACACAAGCTAACATATTTCGCTCTCTTGATAAAAGTGCATAAAGACTTGCTGTTTTTATTTATTCGTATGGCTCACATGCAGTTTAAAAGCACAAGTATTTAACATTAGTGTGAAAATGCGAAACTACATATAAAACTAAGTAAATGTCGATCTCCAAGTTCCTAATCCATATCAGAGCAGTATCATCAGCTTTCACGGCATCGCTCCAGCCGCAACCGATAGGAACACAAGGGGCTTCGTCTCTAATGTGCTTGATTATCTGGTTCGGAGCTCCATAGTCACAAACCGGACTCTGCAGCACCCCCTTTGTTAAGAGAGTCAGCGCATCGTTCATGTTCAGTGCGAGCTCTGTTCAATTTGACCCATAGTTTCCTGTCGAGTCCTGTGCCAGCGGTATCACGATTATACAAGGAACCATTCCTCCATTTTCAATAAGTTGACACTTCTGATCCCGCAGGTCTCTCATCCCCATGTTACTTGCATCTAGCCGTTTCTCTTGCCGTAATGGTGGGTTCAAATGGTTCATATGGTTCTAAACAGTATGGGACTTGACATCTGAGGTCATCAGTCCCCTACTACTTAAACATAACTAACCTAAGGACATCACACAGATCCATGCCCGAGGCAGGATTCGAGCCTGCGACCGTACCAGCAGCGCGATTCCGGACTTCAGGACCCAGTACGTTGTCCTCGATGGTGAGTGTTCATCGGAGGTGAGGGTATCATCTGGAGTGCCCCAGAGAAGTGTGGCAGGTCCACTGTTGTTTTCTATCTACATAAATGATCTTTTGGATAGGGTGGATAGCAATGTGCGGCTGTTTGCTGATGATGCTGTGGTGTACGGGAAAGTGTCGTCGTTGAGTGACTGTAGGAGGATACAAGATGAGTTGGACAAGATTTGTGATTGGTGTAAAGAATGGCAGCTAACTCTAAATATAGGTGAATGTAAATTAATGCAAATGAGTAGGAAAAAGAATCCCGTAATGTTTGAATACTCCATTAGTAGTGTAGCGCTTGACACAGTCACGTCGATTAAATATTTGGGAGTAACATTGCAGAGTGATATGAAGTGGGACAAGCATGTAATGGCAGTTGTGGGGAAGGCGGATAGTCGTCTTCGGTTCATTGGTAGAATTTTGGGAAGATGTGGTTCATCTGTAAAGGAGACCAGTTATAAAACACTAATACGACCTATTCTTGAGTACTGCTCGAGCGTTTGGGATTCCTATCAGGTCGGATTGAGGGAGGACGTAGAAGCAATTCAGAGACAGGCTGCTAGATTTGTTACTGGTAGGTTTGATCATCACGCGAGTGTTACGGAAATGCTTCAGGAACTCGGGTGGGAGTCTCTGGAGGAAAGGGGGCGTTCTTTTCGTGAATCGCTACTGAGGAAATTTAGAGAACCAGCATTTGAGGCTGACTGCAGTACAATTTTACTGCCGCGAACTTATATTTCGCGGAAAGACTACAAAGATAAGATAAAAGAGATTAGGGCTCGTACAGAGGCATATAGGCAGTCATTTTTCCCTCGTTCTGTTTGGGAATGGAACAGTGAGAGAAGATGCTAGTTGTGGTACGAGGTACCCTCCGCCACGCACCGTATGGTGGATTGCGGAGTATGTATGTAGATGTAGATGTAGGCCGCTCGGCCACAGCAGCTGGTTCGTAATGGCGGGTTTCTTGAACGGAGGCTGGCTCGTAATGGTGGGTTTCTTGGACGGAGTCTACTTCGTCGTAGACTTGGTGTGTCTTCCTGTATGGGTAATTCCAGGTTCTCCTGTAGCTTGCGGTATTCCCTAAGCAAGACTTCGCTTCTATGGAATGCGTGGGGACAGGTATTGGCTCTCAGCACTATGGGACTTAACTGCTGAGGTGATCAGTCCCCCAGAACTTAGAACTACTTAAACCTAACTAAGCTAAGGATATCACATACATCCATGCCCGAGGTAGGATTCGAACCTGCGACTGTAGCGGCCGCGCAGTTCCAGACTGTAGCGCCTAGAACCGCTCGGCCACTCCGGCCGGCGACAGATATTGCTCTGCAGAGGAAGCGAATCAGTCAGTGTTGGACGGATTGTCCCAGTTATTAACTACATGTGTTGCTAAGAACTTTTATCTTGGCAGCAGTTTTTTCAAGATGTTTTCTATATAAAAGAGGGCAGTCAACGATGACACCAAGACACTTACGGTACTTGTTATGGAGAAGTGTTTCCGTTAAGTTTCACTCAGGGCTCCGCGTTAGCTTGTTTGTTGTTCAGATGGAATGTAAATACTTCAGTTTTACTTGTACTGGGTATAAGTCACAACTTTCTAAAATAGGACCACATAACGGCTAGATCTTCTATGAGAATTGTCTCCGCGTGTCAGAAGTCCTTGGTACTGCAGGCAGGAACGATATCGTCCATGTAGCAGGTTTTTGTTGACATGGTATTGGGGATATCGGAGATCCATAGGCTGAAAACCGAGCGAGGTGGCGCAGTGGCTAGCTCACTGGAGTCACATCCTGATTTAGGTTTTCCGTGTTATCCGTAAAATCGCTGCAGGCAAATGCCGGGATGATTCCTTCAGAGCCGGCCGCGGTGGTCGTGCGGTTCTAGGCGCTCCAGTCCGGAGCCGCGCTGCTGCTACGGTCGCAGGTTCGAATCCTGCCTCGGGCATGGATGTGTGTGATGTCCTTAGGTTAGTTAGGTTTAATTAGTTCTAAGTTCTAGGGGACTGATGACCACAGCAGTTGAGTCCCATAGTGCTCAGAGCCATTTGATTCCTTCAGAAGGACGCGGCCGACTTCCTTTCCTAATCCGATGAGACCGATGAACCCAACCCAACGCAGAGGCTGAAAAATAGAGGAGCTAAGACGGTTAATTTCCTCTTCTTCCTCATATTTTCTCCCAACTAAACACGGAAATATGTATTGTTCGTCAAGGTGTTACAGTTTTTCAGCATCGGATTGTTTTTAGTAGTAATTGGTACGGGATCACTTCTTTCCAGACTTCTGGTATAAACAGTTATTGCTGCTTCTGCTACTACCAGTAATACTACCACCGCTACCTCTACCACAGAAAACTGAGGATGCAGTGCGCCTTCTGCCTCCCCTGATGAGCCGCCACTGGAGGTGAAGGCCAGGCGTCCAGCAGGAGCGTCGTCTCCCAGAGGCGGGGCGGGGTTCCCTGGCCGCTCTCGCCCACTGCCCGCTGCCGCAGCCGCCAGCACGGCGCTCTGCGACTGGCGGCCTCGCATTCCTGCGGCCAGCCCGGCCGCATTCATCCGCGTGGGAGGCGGCCGGCGAGCGGCGAGAGGCCCACTAAATAACTCGCGCGCTCGTTGCAGGTGCGACAACACCGCGACACGGCTGTTCGCGCGGAAACGGGCGCGTTTTCCAAACACTTTACCGCCGACGCGCCTTCCTACATCCTGTACGACTATCTGTTGTCCATCTGCGCCCTTCTCCCACCACACGATTATCGTTCCGTTCGATCACGTATCATACACTGACGGGGAAAAAATCCCACCGCCAAGAAACAATTAATTTAGTGTAACAGTGTTTTTTTAAGGAGGGAGCTGTGTCGGCTGCCTTCTACACTGGAGAGCGAAGAAACTGGTACACCTGCCTAATATCGTTCAAAAATGGTTCAAATGGCTCTGAGCACTATGGGACTTAACATCTGAGGTCATCAGTCCTCTAGAACTTACAAGGGAACCTCCCCATCGCACCCCTCTCAGATTTTGTTATAAGTTGGCACAGTGGATAGGCCTTGAAAAACTGAACACAGGCCAATCGAGAAAACAGGAAGAAGTTGTGTGGAACTATGAAAAAAATAAGCAAAATATACAGACTGAGTAGTCCATGCACAAGATAAGCAATATAACAGGAGATCGTGAGCTCAGGAACGCCGTGGTCCCGTGGTTAGCGTGAGCAACTGCGGTATGAGAGGTCCTTGGTTCAAGTCTTTTCTCGAGTGAAAAGTTTACTTTTTTATTTTCGCAAAGTTATGATCTGTTTTTTCGTTCTTTGACACTGTACACTGTAATAAGTTTAGTGTGTGTTTTGCCACCGCACCGCAAACCGTGCGATTAGTAGACGAAAGGACGTGCCTCTCCAATGGGAACCGAAAACGTTTGATCGCAAGGTCATAGGTCAACTGATTCCTCCACAGGTAAACACGTCTGATATATTCCATACGACACTGGTGACGGCATGTGCGTAACATGACATGAATATGCTGTCGACACACCGAACTTGGCGAATGGGTAAAAAGATTCTTCTAGCTTGCCCGATTTAGGTTTTCTTGTGGATGTGATAATCACTCCCAAAAAAGTAATGAAAACATAAGAGTTTGTCACATAAACTGCAATAAATGAATGCAACAGTTTCACAGTCGCGCCGTTTTCCCTGTGCTCTGCCAAAACATGTGTTTTTCACGTTTTCAAATTTTTCCGTGTGTAGACCGTCAAATCCTGCATATGTCCTACCAAATCTGAACATGTCTTGGAATTTTGGAGAGCGAAATTGATTATGCAAAAAATTAAAATTTTTACTTGAGGGAAGACTTGAACCAAGGACCTCTGGTTTCCCAGCTGCACACGTTAACCGCAACACCACGGCGTTCCTGTGCTCCTATGCCCGTTGATGTTACATATGTTCTGCATGGACTACTCAGTTTGTATATTTTTCTTATTTTTTTCATAGTTTCACACAACTTCTTCCTGTTTTCTCGATTGATCTGTGTTCATTTTTGCAAGGCCTATCCACTGTGCCAACTTATAGCTACATCTAAGGGGGTGTGATGGGGAGGTTCCCTTGTTAGAACTGCTTAAACCGAACTAGCGTAAGGACGTCACACACACATCCATGCTCGAGGCAGGATTCGAACTTGCGACTGTGGCACTCGCTCGGTTCCGGACTGAAGCGCCTAGAACCGCTCGGCCGCCGCGGCCGGGTCCTAATATCGTGTAGAGCCCCCGCGAGCACGGAGAACTGCCGCAACACGACGTGGCGTGGACACGACAAATGTCGGAAGTAGAACTGGAAGGCACTGACACCACGAATCCTGCAAGGCTGTTCATAAATCCGTAAAAGTACGAGGGGGTGGAGATCTCTTCTGAACAGCACGTTGCAAGGCGTCCCAGATATGCTCAAAAATGTTCATGTGTCGAGATTTTGGCGGCCAGTGGAACTGTTTAGACTCAGAAGAGTGTTCCTGGAGCCACTTCGTAGCAATTTTGGACGTGTGGGGCGTCGCACTGTTCTACTGGAATTGCCCAAGTCTGTCGGAATGCACAGTGGACATGAATGGATGCAGGCGATCGGACAAGACGCTTACCTACGTGTGACATGTCAGAGTCGTATCTAATCAGGAGTCCCACATCACTCCAACTGCACACTTCCCACACCATTACAGAGTCTCCACCAGCTTGAACAGTTCCCTGCTGACATGCAGGGTCCATGGATTCATGAGGTTGTCTCCATACCCGTGCACGTCCATCCGCTCGATACAATTTGAAACGAGACTCGACCGAGCAGGCAACGTGTTTAGAGTCATCAAGACTCCAATGTCGATGTTGACGGGCCCAGGCGCGGCATTAAGGCTTTGTGTCGTGCAGTCAGTAAGGGTACATGAGTTGGCCATCGGCTCCGAAAGCCCATATCGATGATGTTTCGTTGAATGGTTCGCACTCTCACACTTGTTGGTGGCACAGCACTGGAAGCTGCAGCAATTTGCGGAAGGGTTGCACTTTTGTCACATTGAGCCGGCCGGTGTAGCCGAGCGGTTCTGGGCGCTACAGTCTGGAACCGCGCCGGCCGCGGTGGCCGAGCGGTTCTAGGCGCTTCAGTCCGGAACCGCGCTGCTGCTACGGTCGCAGGTTCGAATCCTGCCTCGGGCATGGCTGTGTGTGATGTCCTTAGGTCAGTTAGGTTTAAGTAGTTCTAAGTTCTAGGGGACTGATGACCACAGCTGTTAAGTCCCATAGTGCTCGGAGCCGTTTGAACCATTTGTTAGTTAGGTTTAAGTAGTTTCTAAGTCTAGGGGACTGATGACCTCAGATGTTAAGTCCCATAGTGCTTAGAGCCATTTGAACCATTTTGAATTTGGAACCGCGCGACCGCTACAGTCGCAGGTCATGGATGTGTGTGATGTCCTTAGGTTAGTTAGCTTTAAGTAGTTCTAAGTTCTAGGGGACTGATGACCTCAGATGTTAAGTCCCGTAGTGCTCAGAGCCATTTGAACCATTTTTTGTCACGTTGAACGATTCTCTTTAGTCGTCCTTCTTTTCGTTCTTGTAGAATTTTTTTCCAGCCGCACTGATGTCGGAGATGTGATGTTTTACCGGATTCCTGATATTTACGGGACACTTGTGAAATGGTCGTACAGGGAAATCCCCGTATCATCGCTACCCCGGAGATGCTGTGTCCCATTGCTCGTGCGCCGACTATAGCACCACGTTCAAACTCACTTAAATCTTGATAACCTGCCATTGTAGCAGCAGTAACCGATCTAACAACTGTCTGTTTAAATATCCCTTTATTGGAATACGCATGCCTATACCTGTTTCTTTGAGGATTCAGTGTATGTCATTTCGCATTATTCATGGAGTTCTGTTGGTGCTGCCTACCGTTTGAAAGTGTATCTCGGTTCATTGGTCTCTTGCGTAAGTCAGAGGGTGTTTTATGACAAGTCACCGTTTTATCTCGTCGCTTCTTTTCTGTTACGATTAGTGTTAAGTGTGTGCCGCCGCGTCCTTAGTTCTGTAATCGCGTGTTTAAATGCTTCAAAAACTATCATGCTTTATTGGGACGTAAACACTGAATATTCACTTTAACGAGTTTGCTGAAACATTCGTCTCAAAATTTTAGTATTGGTCATCACCATTCAGTTACCACCTTCGCTTTATCATTGTGCTTTGGTAATAAGTGCAAGCCCGAGCTTCTTATTTTTTGTTCTAGTATAATTGCGTGAGATATTACAGCCAGATTAAAGATTAGTTGAGTTACAGCTAAATACAATAAATTTACTTCGAGATATAACTGTTGTGAGCAGCCAGTCCGAATTCGCTCTAGCAGCGATGTGTTAAGTTCAATTTTGGTTTCTATTAATAAATAATGAAATCGAATTTGTCTAGTAAAACAACCAGCACCTTCCTCTCACCCACTCCTACGCTTCCTGCCGTTTCAGTGGTAGTAGGACTCCGTCACCAGCACTGTTTCTTGCAAGTTTCTACCTAGCTGCACCACGATTGTACTAGGTTTACCGGGACATTCAAGAGTTAACAGCTACTGGCGTTAGCTACAAGGCTAAAAGCACTATTGTTTTGACTTATTCTTATTTGAGGGGTTTAAATTCTTTATTAGTATCACCAAAGGTTAGTTTCAAAATATGTAAAGGTTTTTTTTAAATTACCACTACCAGTCACGAACTTGGTCAACTATTGTATTATTTATTTAGCAACATGTTTCGAGGGAATACCTCATCTTCAGGCTAAATGGCATTACAAAAACAACTTTACAATAAGGTCATGCTGATGTTACATAGTCTTTTCGTAAATGCTGCGGTCATCTTTGTTCTTCTGGCTTGTCCACTGCACTACAGAACTGTTTGTGATTGTGTTTCCAAGCTACTGCTATGTTAGTGACAATTTGTGAACAGTGACCAAGACTGCCACGGAAACGGAAACACCTCAGCGCATCACAACGAGACTGCCACGCCAGAAAAACAAAGATGACCACATCATTTACGAGAAGACTATGTAATATCAGTATGACCTTACTGTAAAGTTTTTTTTTTTTTTGTGATGCCATTTAGCCTGAAGATGAGGTATTCCCTCGAAACATGTAGCTAAATAAATAAGTAATACAATAGTTGACAGTGACAGTTTGCGGTAACTTAAAAAAAAAAAAAAAACCTTTACATATTTCTTGACACAGTCACGGTCGAAAAATGGTCAAAATGGATTCAAATTGTTATTTTCAAAATGTTTCTGAGCTAACTTGTGGAATTTTGAAGAGCTACCCGCTTCTTTGAGCTGGTTATTAGGTATTTGTTAAATGTACTCCATTTATATGTCTTCGAAGTACCAGTGACTGCGCTATTCGGCCAGCATCCCGTAGAACGGCCCGCCCAGTGCCCTGAACTGGCGAAGAGTTTGAGTCCTGCCCATATAGTGCTGGTTTATTTTAATAAAACTGTTAGTGTGCGAATGATGTTTAAAAAAATGAGGCCGTAGGTCTACTACTTCCCAAGCACGTAGCTCATTGTTTATTTCAACCACAGTACATTTCAGATACCTTGCTCCGTTGTGGAATTAACTTGTGATGCATTTGAAAGCTGTTGCGACAAACACTTGCGAAGCGCTATGGCAGCGTTAAACAAGTGTACTCATCCAGTTATGAAGAACGTCTTGCCTCGTAGCTGTCTGCCAAACAGAAGACGTATGTCCGTGTCACAAGTATGTTACCAGATGTAAAACATGTTAATCCACTTGATGATGATGGCCAAAAAAAAAAAAAAAAAAAAAGGTTCAAATGGCTCTGAGCACTATGGGACTTAAATTCTGAGGTCATCAGTCCCCTAGAACTTAGAACTACTTAAACCTAACTAACCTAAGAATATCACACACAACCATACCCGAGGTAGGATTCGAACCTGCGACGGTAGTGGTCGCGCGGTTCCAGACTGTAGTGCCTAGAACCGCACGGCCACCCCGGCCGGCGATGATGATGGCATAACAAGTAAACGCACAGTTGTGCTTAAAATAAAAATTAGCAGATCAGTTATCTACACAGACGCAGGCTTTTGTAAACTATCTATTATGGGCGAAGTATCGAAAAGAAATAGACAGTCATAGATAAAGGTACACGAGCATTTCTCCAGTCGTTACCAATTAAGCGGTGTTTCGACAAAAGCGAAACGCTGGATATTTACGGCTAACAAATATTAATGTGCGCACGTACGACTGTGCACATCGTTCATAATTAAAGGTGATCGCGCGTGATTAATGAGTATTGATGATCCCCACTGCCAGAGCAATTACGAGCAGCGATTTTGCCTGCGGCAGCAGAGCGATCCGGGTCAGGGTCAAAGATGTGACGCGATAAAATTATTGTGTAGCAGTTCCATAAGAAGACTCTGAAGCTAAAGCTTGCGAGAGAATATCTGGATGTGTACGGGTGTTCTAAAATTCCCCTTACAAACTTCTAGAACTTGTAGAGGGAATGAGTGTATAATATTCTGAATTGGAACCTACAACCATATGAAAACACGCTGATAAAGCGACCACTTTTACAAGTAATTTTTTTTTTTTTTGACCCGGTACATCACTTATTTGCAATTCACCTCATTATTAGAGAAAGAAACGAAATGGACAATCAGCTTTCACAGAAACTGTGCCTCTTCCAGTCCGGGTGTGAGCTGTCTCCTTGGAGCAATGGAGTCACCTCAGGTAACGGCGCAGGTACCCTTTCTCGATGCCGTTGCGTAATTGTAGCGAAAAGGGTATGCGATGGAATCGGACGTTGTGGATGATGTTCTTGGTAAAGGCAACCAGCAGCTCGTCCAGTACCGTGAACTTTGTCATACAAATGAATCATGTCGGTCTGTTCTGCAAAAGTGTACTCAGCCAGATTGCTCTAACACTCTCAGACACGTGAATGAGGTTCGAACAAGGTCAGACAGGTAGAACAAGCGTCAAATGACATCAACTAATCCGACGTAAGTGCCCACACCATGACTTCCCTATTGCACACCTACCTAGCAAACATGTTTTTAAACGACAACAGCACGGAAACGGCACGTTTCCAGACTCTGGTTCCGATACGATTTGTCGTCTACTCAGTCCTCTATACAAGTATGGGAAGTAAGTTAGGGGAAACGTAGAGCACCCTGTATACAGGCTGAGTCAGGAGGAAAGGTACACGCTTTGAGGGGTGATGGTGATTGTGAACAAAAAACTTCATATGGACGTATCGTCTATTCCGAATGGTTTCCGAGATAGAGCACATTTAATATCACTATTGTACGTATTTCTCGAATAACTCGATAACCGCACCCTCCAGCGAAAACGTGTCGCATTACACAATGGAACTATACTAAATTTCCTACAAAAAAGTCCTATTCATTTTTCTCTCTAGAACTAATGGTTTGTGCCAACAGAGCGCGAGAATGTTGAAAAACTCGCTCGACGCGCATGTGCTGTACCTTACGTAGTTTTTGTAGGCCAAATGGTTCAAATGGCTCTGAGCACTATGGGACTTAACTTCTGAGGTCATTAGTCCCCTAGAACTTAGAACTACTTAAACCTAACTAGCCTAAGGGCATCACACATATCCATGCCCGAGGCAGGATTCGAACCTGCGACCGTAGCGGTCGCGCAGTTCCAGCCTGTAGCGTTTGTAGCCAATTTGAGGTAGTTTCCCGACTTGATAGACCACAAGTGTCTCGTATCAAACTGTTCGTCTCAACTTGCAACCTCAATATGCTACCTCAAATTGGTGTACAAAAACTGCGTAAGCTACAGCGCATGCGCGTGGACTGAGTTTTTCAACATTCTCGCGCTCTCTTCGCCCAAACCATTAGTTTCGGAGAGAAAAATGAATAGGACCTTATTTGTAGGTCTGCCTGAGATCTTCGCTTTCAATGTATGCAACAACTGAAGTCATAAGCCATCTATCGGCTATGATACGCATCACAGTATCACATGATCCTTCAAACGGAAATGAGTACCGGCGTCCCAGTGTTGTCTGTTGAGGTACACAGAAGGCAGTGATTTTCGGACGTTGCATTCAACCAATTACAGGCAAAGCAACATCTTAATGCAGGGCAAGTTGCAAGGAGAGTCTGTTTGATCAAAGAAGGACGGACTTTCCGTCGTGTTGCTGCAATGTCTCTCCATCTGTCCTCCATATATAATGGAAACGCTGCAGGCAGACAGGTTACTACACAAGGCGAGATGGACAAGGTCGTTGACACATTACAACTATGGGAAGAAAGATATCTGACAATTTCTTCATCGAGTCGTCGTACAGCTGCCTTCAGAGCACTGCAAGATGATCCCAGATAGGGCAACGGGGCCGCTTTCACCGATCAGATCGACCCAAACGTCCTGTTCGAGACGACAACATCTGGCAGCTCACCCTTTAGTTCTTTCGTTGTCATGTCAACTGGCAACTGTGTCACTGGCGAAACGTGTTATTCACGGACTACCCCAGATTTCCACTGAGGCAAGGTTATGGGTTTTTTCGTGTGTGGAGACGCCGTGGTGAGCGGTACCTGCCAAATTTTGTCTAGGAAACCGATAAATTCGGCTAAGGTTCTGTGATGGTGTGGAGAGACGTCCATTTTGACAGCCCTACGGCTCTTCTCGTTGTCCATAGTCACCTCACCGTCGGGCAGTACATCGAACAGATCGTGATGGCCCAAGTGGTGGGCCGGCCGCTGTGGCCGAGCGGTTCTAGGCGCTTCAGTCCGGAACCGCGCGACTGCTAGGGTCGCAGGTTCCAATCGTGCCTCGGGCATGGATGTGTGTGATGTCCTTAGGTTAGTTAGGTTTAGGTAGTTCTAAGTTCTAGGGGACTTATGACCTCAGATGTTAAGTCCCATAGTGCTCAGAGCCATTTGAGCCAAGTGGTGGCTGCTGCATTCGGCGGTGGCTCTGTATTCCTTCTCATGCTCAGGCGAGGAAATGACTAGTAGTGGTACAAGGTACCCTCCACAATTCACTGCACAGTGATTTGCGGAGTATTTATGTGGCTGTAGATGTAGATAATGCAGGGGGCCATGTTTCGGGCGTCACTAAGGATGTTTATCGAAGCATGGAGTTTGAAGTAAAGGAATGACCAGCGGTGAGTCCCGATCTAACGGGTACCACAGATACCACGGGTGTTCTCCACAGATTGTACGGAGCATGGCATGTTCGCGGAGGGCATATGCATTATTGTTCTCAGAGTCCAATGAAAAGCACTCAGAATGACGAAATGAATGATTGTTTCCACTTTGTTTTCGACCCCTGTCGGACGTTTCAGTTGTTGCGATGTAAGTCAATGAAACTTCCTGGCAGATTAAAAGTGTGTGCCGGATCGAGACTCGAACTCGGGACCTTTGCCTTTCGCGGGCAAGTGCCTTACCAACTGAGCCACCCAAGCATGACTCACGCCCCGTCCTCACAGCATTAATTCCGCCAGTACCTCGTCTCCTACCTTCCATACTTCACAGAAGCTCTCCTGCGAAACTTGCAGAACTAGCACTCCTGGAAGAAAGGATATTGCGGAGACATGGCTTAGCCAGAAAAATGGTTCAAATGGCTCTGAACACTATGGGACTTAGCATTTGTGGTCATCAGTCGCCTAGAACTTAGAACTACTTAAACCTAACTAACCTAAGGACATCACACACATCCATGCCCGAGGCAGGATTCGAACCCGCGACCGTAGCGATCTCGCGGTTCCAGACTTGAAGCGCCGAGAACCCCACGGCCACATCGGCCGGCGCTTAGCCACAGCCTGGAGGATGTTTCTAGAATGAAATTTTCACTCTACAGCGGAGTGTGCGCTGCTATGAAACTGTGAGGACGGGGCGTGAGTCGTGCTTGGGTAGCTCAGTTGGTAGAGCACTTGCTCGCGAAAGGCAAAGGTCCCGACTTCGAGTCTCGGTCCGGCACACAGTTTTAATCTGCCAGGAAGTTTCATATCAGCGCACACTCCGCTGTACAGTGACAATTTCATTCTAAGTGAATGAAGACGTAATGCAGTTTTGTTGTGTACTCGATTTATGGAAAGATAAGGGTATAACTTGGTAACATAGTCAGTCCGCAATAATTGTCAATGGATTATAGCAGACGCTCGAAGTCGTGTTCCCGCAACTCTTTCGAGCAGAGTATAAATGGTTTGGAAAAATCGTGGAAACCAAAAATAAGAATGACTTGATGACAGGTATAATCCATATTTTTCGTTTATCTGATTTTATCAAAGACAATGAAACAGGTAACTGAATGTACTCTGTAGCATCAAAATGAAAATAATTTCGGTGAAGAACGAGGTTGATGGGGCAGTTTTTTAGAAACGCAACGAATTTTATCCACGGACACAGGCCATTACGTAAACGTGCAGTGGTGTAGGAGCAGCCAAGTGCTGCCCTTGGCAGTGCGTTGTGAAATCTATTCCGCGGTGGAACAGGACGCGAAGTGCGTCTGCCAAGGCAGCCAGCTCGGCCGCGCATACAGTTAACGCTACCGCGCTAAATACACGGCGAGTCGGCACCTGTTGCGGCACGCCGTCCACTCGATGCCCTGCAGACCACACCGAGCCGAGACGGCGGCGGCGGCGCTCGCGCCCCCGTTGCGTTGCGACAGATTCTGCGCCTCCGACTGCCGCTGCAGCCGTACGAGCGGCCGCGGCAACCCAGCCGAGACGCTGCGCGGGCCGGTGAAAAACGACCGCGGGAGAAAGCCGGCGAGTCACCGCCGAAAGTCACGAGCGTCCTCTGTCGTGAAGTCCGCCTCCGCAACGCCGTCCCAGATGGCACACCGCGGAGCTCTGTCAGCGCACTTCGCCAGTCATCCTGCGACTATCGCAGTTGTGTCGTCCATTCCCTGACGGCTCTCTTTTAAACGTCGTGTGCAGAACCGGTTACGGAACACTTACAGCAGTGTGATCGGGTCTTTCTCTCACCATTTTACGACGAAAACAGTGTTTTAATAAATTTCCTGCGTGAACAGTTTGACAGAGCACAGGTGGCAGGGGTAAAATACAGGTACCGAAAGGCTATTTACAATTTGTACAGAAACCAGATGGCAGTTATAAGAGTCGAGGGGCATGAAAGGAAAGCAGTGGTTGGGAAGGGAGTGAGACAGGGTTGTAGCCTCTCTCCGATGTTATTCAATTTGTATATTGAGCAAGCAGTAAAGGAAACAAAAGAAAAATTCAGAGTAGGTATTAAAATCCATGGAGAAGAAATAAAAACTTTGAAGTTCGCCGATGACATTGTAATTCTGTCCGAGACAGCAACGGACTTGGAAGAGCAGTTAAACGGAATGAACAGTGTCTTGAAAGGAGCATATAAGATGAACATCAACAAAAGCAAAACGAGTATAATGGAATGTAGTCGAATTAAGCCGGGTGATGCTAAGGGAATTAGATTAGGAAATGAGACACTTAAAGTAGTAAAGGAGTTTTGCTATTTGGGGAGCAAAATAACTGATATGGTCGAAGTAGAGAGGATGCAAAATTTAGACTGGCAATGGCAAGGAAAGCGTTTCTGAAGAAGAGAAATTTGTTAACATCGAGTGTAGATTTAAGTGTCAGGAAGTCGTTTCTGAAAGTATTTGTATCGAGTGTGGCCATGTATGGAAGTGAAACGTGGACGATAAATAGTTTAGACAAGCAGAGAATAGAAGCTTTCGAAATGTGGTGCTACAGAAGAATGCTGAAGATTAGATGCACAGATCACATAACTAATGAGGAGGTATTGAACAGAATTGGGGAGAAGAGAAGTTTGTGGCACAACTTGACTAGAAGAAGGGATCGGTTGGTAGGACATGTTCTGAGGCATCAAGGGATCACCAATTTAGTATTGGAGGGCAGCGTGGAGGGTAAAAATCGGAGACCAAGAGATGAATACACGAAGCAGATTCAGGAGGATGTAGGTTGCAGTAAGTACTGGGAGACGAAGAAACTAGAACAGGATAGAGTAGCATGGAGAGCTGCATCAAACCAGTCTCAGGATTGAAGACCACAACAACAACAACAACAATAAATTTCATTTACTTCACGCCTATGGCCACAAATTTTTTGTCATCAGACTACCAGTTTCTGTCTATAATGACCATCTTCAGATCTGTTTTATAAAAACATGTCCTAATATACCGGAGCCATAGTGATAAAAGAGATCTGAAGATGATCATTATAGACCGAAACCGGTAGTCTGATGACAAAAAAAAATTTGTGGCCATAGGTGTGAGTAAAGGAAATTTATTGTATATTCGGGTCACCGCTCAATTAGCGACAATGTCGCAGCTTGTGAAAATGTTTTAATACTTGCAGGCTCCTTTCACAAAGACAAGACAAATGACCATAGCTTCACACGTCACTTGTGCATGTTACAGTTCAAGTCTTGTAAGGAGAATTGCCAACGTCTTTATACCGAGGTGATTGAATGTTCAATACGTTTCAGTAGAAAATGCATTAGAAATGGAAATGAGCGTCTGATGTCAATGGCCGGGAGGCCCCTTACGGGGCAGGTCCGGCCGCCTTGGTGCAGGTCTTCTTACATTCGACGCCACATTGGGCGACCTGCGCGCCGGATGGGGATGAAATGATGATGAAGACAACACAACACACAGTCCCTGAGCGGAGAAAATCCCAGGCCCAGCGGGAATCGAACCCGGGCCCCTTAGGACGGCAGTCCGTCACGCTGATCACTCAGCTCTCGGGGCGGACATTGCATTAGAAATTAACAATAACTAAAATACCTTCAGGCTGCAAAAGATGGTTTTATAGCTTATTTATTCAATGACCGATTGCGAGACTTCACCTCCAATCTGCAGATGTACCTTTGTACAAATGTAATCTAAGTCAGTTATTAATTTCCTAGGTCACAGCATGCTGTCAACCAAATCAGAAGTGCCCGCGAACACGCCCACAACTCCAGGTAAAGCGACACCGCACCGGAGGACCTGTTAGTGTGTGACTAGCATTGGTGCGATAGTTACCGCCTTTTTCGCGATGTTTGTTTTGGTTTCCACCACCTTGGAACCAACCATGGACAGTTATCTCTGTTGGTCCATCGAGGATACGGGAGAGCTGACGGTTATATGTTTACGAAAGAAAGTTCACCAAACATACATATGTTTCCAGAAGTTATTTTATTCAGACCAATAGTTTCGGCACCTCAATAACGCCATCTTCAGGCCCCTATGCACTCCATGTATAGACAGTCAGATACATGGATGCACGCATAATTGAAGCCATCAATATTTGGATTCCATGAATTTTTTGTGGAATGTGTACTTCAAAGATCTGACAGCAGTCTAAGGTCTTTCTGTGTCTCTTCAAGTACATTTCCCTCAACCGACATCAAGTCTGGATTAGCCGAGCGGTCTACGGCGCTGCAGTCATGGACTGTGCGGCTGGTCCCGGCGGAGGTTCGAGTCCTCCCTCGGGCATGGGTGTGTGTGTTTGTCCTCAGGATAATTTAGGTTAAGTAATGTGTAAGCTTAGGGACTGATGACCTTAGCAGTTAAGTCCCGTATGCAGAATGAGACTTTCACTCTGCAGCGGAGTGTGCGCTGATATGAAACTTCCTGGCAGATTAAAACTGTGTGCCCGACCGAGACTCGAACTCGGGACCTTTGCCTTTCGCGGGCAAGTGCTCTACCAACTGAGCTACCGAAGCACGACTCACGCCCCGTCCTCACAGCTTTACTTCTGCCAGTATCTCGTCTCCTACCTTCCAAACTTTAGAGAAGCTCTCCTGCGAACCTTACAGAACTAGCACTCCTGAAAGAAAGGTAAAGGTACCGAGTTCGAGTCTCGATTGGGCACACAGTTTTAATCTGCCAGGAAGTTTCATATCAGCGCACACTCCGCTGCAGAGTGAAAATCTCATTCTGGAAACATCCCCCAGGCTGTGGCTAAGCCATGTCTCCGCAATAAGGAGAGCTTCTGTAAAGTTTGGAAGGTAGGAGACGAGGTACTGGCAGAAGTAAAGCTGTAAGTACCGGGCGTGAGTCGTGCTTCGGTAGCTCAGATGGTAGAGCACTTGCCCGCGAAAGGCAAACGTCCCGAGTTCGAGTCTCGGTCGGGCACACAGTTTTAATCTGCCACGAAGTTTCAAGTCCCGTATGATTTCACACACATTTGAACATTTTTTTGACATCACGTCTGCCGATCGCCGCATAGTCCATTGCTGTGGGCTGGCATATTTTCCCTTTATGTAACGAGACGGCCTTCTATTTCTTGGTTTCATTGTTAATGTGTTAGCCTAATTACAACTGTCTGTCCGTTAGTGGTCTGTAGTCTCCCCCTGTCCCCCTCACTAATCAGCAACCGAATCCCCCGCAGAGAGATAAGAGATCCGATGCCTCCACAGTTCTTGGAGCAGAAGATCATCGGATGAGTACATTTAACCAGATGGTAGGGAACATAGCGAGAGGCAGAGCTCATTTATTTCTTACAGTTCGATTGCGTTGAGTTCACACATTTACATTGTCAAGGATGTACTCATCCCAGAGAAGGACTAGGTAGTGGTACACACGGTAATGTACAATACAGAGACCGGGGTGGGGTGGGGTGGGGGGGTGGGGGGAGGAAGAGGGTTGGGGAATTTCAGGACCCGCAGTGTTTTCAGCTTTGTGACTAATGTATGTTAAAGATGTGCCGTTTGTCCTGGTGCCTATGGGACTTAACAGCTGAGGTCATCAGTCCCCAAGAACTTAGAACTACTGAAATCTAACTAACCTAAGGACATCACACACATCCATGCCCGAGGCAGGATTCGAACCTGCGACCGTAGCGGTCACGCGGTTCCAGACCGAAGCGCCTAGAACCGCACGGCCACACCGGCCGGCTATTGACGTTATCGATGTCCAAATGGGAGTCACAAAGACGCCGAGATCCTGTATGTGCACTTCGTCAACGACAAAAGTGTACCTTGTACCCCGCTTCAGAAATGTAAACTACGAATTAAGTTACATTCGCATTAGGAGCGCAAGTGGACAAAGGCGAAAGTATACAAATTATGGGAAGAGAGGTGTGCTTACAGGACTTGTTAGCCCGCGGGCCAGACTTGAAAGCGGGACGCCGGACACGCCGCCGTAATACAAGGGCTGGCTGGCTTCCGTCTCCCCGTAACCCAGATATACTCGGCGCCGAGATGATGGCGACGCGCTGGAGGGGGAGCAGCGAGTGAAAGTCATGGGACTGACCAAGAGGCGTGTGAATTTAAGGGCGACTCGCATATAATGGGCCCTTTCCGTATAAGGGACGGTACGAACGCGTCACAAGGAAATAACGATCTGGGACTGCCGCGAGAAAAATACCACATGAGGACACGTGAGTTCGTGACCAAGGTTCATATTTCGCGTGGTTTTCTTTTATAATTCTAAACGACTGCCGAGATGTTTCCTTAATTCTGACAGTATTCGCTGTTTTGTATGTGGGTCCGTCAGAAGCCAGCGTGGACACAATTATTTATACTACCCTGCATAACACCTAGCAAAAAGAAGGAATGGGTTGAATATAAAATGACCCTGCATAATACGTAGCAAAAAGAAGGAATGCCTTGAATGTAAAATGTTGCGATAGAAGAAAGAATGCTGCATTAGAGTAGCTTCTAAACGAAGATAAAAGAATCTACACAAGTAGAACCAAAAGACTATGCAACAACTAGGCCAAGTCTCCTACGGAGAACACGACCTCTCGGATGTTGACGGATTTTTTACAGGTCTGTAACTGCTTCAGGTATGACTTCAAATTTCCTCGCCGGGCTGAGATTATCTCGATCTAGTGATGAAAGTCTTTGGCGGTACTAGGACTGGAACGAAGGGCACATCTTACTCGTTGTTATGCTCCTGAGATATGTTCTAAAAGTTGCACTCATCAGAAATTTATATTTTATCTTCCTTCTCTCTTCTTTGTCCGTTACCAAAGAGTTAATCCGTTGGCAGTATTTTTCTTCTCAGGATTTTGTATGTCTTCATTCGAAACTTTCTAATATAAAGTGCTTCTCAGTGGCGTATAAAGTCGTTTGAAATATTGGAGGACTGGATTTGACAAGGAAGTAAGAACATATACCATATTATGTAAGATGCCAGAAGAAGGTATGTCACCAGTGGTTCGTGTGTTTCTTCTTTTCGGTGTTTCATAACAGGATTTACACTTTTACTTTTTAGACGGATCTTTTAAGTGCAACAGATTGCTTAGATTCCATGATTTGCTGACCAGGTACCTTCCATTCCAACAGATAAACAAACGACTGAAGATTCCTATAAAGTCAAATATTTTTATTCCAGTCTTTGACCACAATATCAATTCTTTTGACGATGACCGGTTTCAGTCCGTAATGACCATCCTCAGATCTTTTCTACACAATGTCCTAAAGTGATAAGACCACAAAGGCATCGTCAAAACATATAAGGATAATCAGCACACCATCGTCACATAGATCAAGAATAAGGTGTAGAATAGGCCACATCGTCCACACAGTCATTATCGCAACTGGCAACTGACGATGCCGTCTTACTATAAGGTATGTCCAACTGAAAAGGAGATCTTCGCTTGGGCGGCGTTGTATGTAACTCTAAAGGGCAAATGTGTTTCCCGAGAGGTGGGTGGTGCTATTCCAAGCTGCACAAGTGGAGTCAACGGCTTCGCAGTGTACTTATTCCAGGAGAGTTTGTAACCTCCCCCTCACTTATCGACCTTAATGACAGTGAAAAATTAAACCGCATGTACCTAATGGAAATTTGGGAAAAGCAATCGTCACCGAAGTCAATTTGTCGGTAAAGAGGGAGGAAAGGGTTACATCTAAATGAAAGGAAAAATGCAAATGAAACTGGTGGAAATTAATTTTGAAAAGGGGTAAAGTTAATAAAGAAAATAAATAAGCGGCCGTTACGTTAACAATTAACTAGCGGTAATTAGATATTTGAGATTTGGGGGAAAATCCGGCGGCAGTCCTAAGGACAATTACTATAGTAACTGAAAAAGAAAGGTTATTACACATATAATTAGCACTAGAAGCGTGGCAAGTGAAGGTTGACACGTGTAGTGTGAAAACTGAAAGTTTGTCAGAAGTAATACATTTCGCTACACTCTGACTTAATTTATCAAAAGAATTAATAAAACCGGAAAATCTAAAGTTAATTTAGTGACTGAAGTTAATAGTGAGCTTTCTTTCTGAAGCACATCGAAATTCAGTAAAATACGGTTAGTCTTGGACTACCTCAACAATCATTTCAAAAGCTACTTGAATCTACGCAATTTAGAAATAAGAGATTTAACTTTGAACTTGAATTCAATGATTCTGAACAATTACCAATAGTAAAATTTAGTACGTACCAAGCTGAGCTGCAGTCACAGGTAAGCTAAAATACGGTAACAAAACTCGCACTCTTAATTTGTGCTTGTGTAATCTAAATATTGTAGTCAGCTATGAATACCTTAACTGAACTTTGAAATTAAAGCAGTGAAATCGAATGATGCTGGCGTTTGAATTTCAACGACACTCGGGTTCATCCCGGAAAAGGAAGGGTAATGCAATTGGGACAATGAGCAACAAACGTTCATGCTAAGTTGCTGTAATTTTGTGATGCAACAATTTTAAAAGTTTGAAAAGCTGAGGTCTGCCATACAGTTCTAAAACTTTACGTGCTTCCAGTCTTCCTTGTTGGTTGATTGAAGGTTTGAAGCCGTCGATCGAGGAGATGGCGACAGTCACTCATTGTCGGCTGTCGCTGTTGCAGAAGCTGGATGTTGGCGCGCCTTCTTCTCGACACGGTCACCAGACGAAACGGGCTCTTGATGTGCGCCAGCTAATGCTTCCCGTCCGCGACACCATGTCAGAAACTATCATCGCAAGTCGAGCGCAATTACATGCTGCCAATCCCCGAAAGCGCGGCAACTCGCGGGAGCTTCACACAACACACCTGCTCCACTGCACCACCCCAGCCAGACTCTCTCTGCTCTGCACGCGCTCCACGCGACAGAGTTAACACCACCAAAGATCCTAAACACTTTGGTTCTCCACACGACCTATCGATGTATTCGTTCGATAGCATATTTTTCCCTAGGCCAGACCCAGCGTATAAATACAAGTAATATTCACAAAACAAACCAATTATACATCGACATAAATGCATATATATACAAATAGTAAAACAATTACAATATACAAAGACACTGAAATGTTATATCTTCAGGTAACAAAATAAGGAAAAAAATGTGCAGTGCAATAGATGGAAATAGGAGGATATGCATGTCCGGCGTTACAAGTTGTTTCGCAGTTTGTTGCATGATCAGTAGAAAGAGCGCTCATCCAATTTCTTCGCACATAAGTGGAGTGCACTTTGCAAATTTATCATACGAGGTTTATGGAGAACACGATCTCGTACGTTGCACAATATCTCCGTGGTGTCAACGTCACGAGGCCGGACGTGTAAACACTGACGTCATGCCACGGCCCGGTCAGGCGCAGGAGCTAAGACGGACGGACCGTCCGATCATCAGACGTGCCACTGCTGTTGAACTGTCGTTAGTCAAAGGAACTGTGCATCACATAATCCATGAGAATCTCCGATATGGCAAACTTTCTGCACAGTGGGTGGCCAAGTATCTTTCAGAGAACTACAAGTTAGTGTGAGTGTGTCTTTGCCTGCCCAATCTGTTGAGAGACGCGGAACAAATAAGGGATTCCATTTCTCAAATTTTGGCGTGTGATGAAAGGTGGTTTCACCACTTCAAGACTGCCTGCAAACGGATGGGTACGGAGTGGAGAAATCCCGGCTCCAATCGTCCAAAAATGGCCCACTCCAGCCCTGAGGTTCAGTTTCTTTCTTGACGACGACGGACCTCTACTCATCAAGAGGCTATCCCGGGGCGCAACAGTTACAGCTGAGCAGCACTACAACATGTTACTGAAGCTCAAACAGGTCATCAAGAACAAAGACAGGGGCAGTATCTCGAATAGTGCTTTTCCAGGACAGCACTACGCAACGTACGGCCGAGAAGACCGTCGAGCTCCTTCAGATATTTCGATGGGAGATCCTGGAACATTCTCCTTACAGCCCCGATATCTCCTCATTTGATTCGCATATCTTCGGACCCTTAAAACAATCTCTCGTAGGTCAGAGATTCACCTCTGACAAGAAAATGCAGTACACAGTGGAAAAGTGGATTGATCAGCAGCGCACGGATTTTTATACTGAAGCCATCCAATTCCTTCCTTCTCCCTCGATTCGGTATATCGATGACAATGACAGTTATGTATAGATGTCATGTCGCACATGAACTGTAATAATATTGTTATTAAAATGTCTTTACATATAACTGTGACCTCCTTTTCATTTGGGCACACTGCAAATTATGACAAAACATATATCAAAAATATGGCCCAACGAGGATAATGGAATGTAGTCGAATTAAGTCGGGTGATGCTGAGGGAATTAGATTAGGAAATGAGACACTGAAAGTAGTAAAGGAGTTTTGTTATTTGGGGAGCAAAATAACTGATGATGGTCGAAGTAGAGAGGATATAAAATGTAGACTGGCAATGGCAAGGAAAGCGCTTCTAAAGAAGAGAAATTTGTTAACATCGAGTATATATTTAAGTGTCAGGAAGTCGTTTCGGAAACTATTTGTATGGAGTGTAGCCATGTATGGAAGTGAAATATGGACGATAACTAGTTTGGACAAGAAGAGAATAGAAGCTTTCGAAATGTGGTGCTACAGTAGAATGCTGAAGATTAGATGGGTAGATCACATAACTAATGAAGGGGTATGGAATAGAATTGGGGAGGAGTTTGTGGCACAACTTGACAAGAAGAAGGGACCGATCGGTAGGACATGTTCTCAGGCATCAAGGCATCACAAATTTAGCATTTGAGGGCAGAGTGGAGGGTAAAAATCGTAGAGGGAGACCAAGAGATGAATACACTAAGCAGATTCAGAAGGATGTAGGTTGCAGTAGGTACTGGGAGATGAAGAAGCTTGCACAGGATAGAGTAGAATGGAGAGCTGTATCAAACCAGTCTCAGGACTGAAGACCACAACAACTATACTAAGCACACTAAGCAGATTCAGAAGGATGTAGGTTGCAGTAAGTACTGGGAGATGAAGAAGCTTGCACAGGATAGAGTAGAATGGAGAGCTGTATCAAACCAGTCTCAGGACTGAAGACCACAACAACAACAACATGAAATATATATATATATATATATATATATATATATATATATATATATATATATATAATTAAAATGTGGTCATGACCGGAATCTACATTCCTAGTAAGTGGAATGTAAATTGCGACCTCTGATAAGAGAACAGGCAATCCTACCGTTGGAACTCCAGCTACCTAAAGGTTTAAAGAGGTTTACAAAATATTTATATCCTCGGATGAACGACCTGTGGATGTGGACTTCGTTTCTCTAATACAAGCATAGCTCTAGCTGTTGTACTATATACACTTCTACACAACAGTGCATTTTCACCATGTGATGTTGTTCTTTTCGATTTGATGCCTTTTCCATCCTCCGACCTTATTACGGTATTTCAAAATTTTTGTTCTCTGTGATGCCTTCTGGGAAACAGTAAGTCAACCTTTCACGACTGCGACAGCACATTTGGATGCCTCCGCAGATTACGTACGAGGCCCACCAACCTGAGGCGGGAGGCTTGCCCGGACGCTACAGCCGGAGGACGTTGATCGGTCGGCGCTCGCGCCTTGGGTGAGTGACCTTGAGTGGCCGGTCCGAGCACCTTTTGTTTACAGACAGCGGACTCCACCACTGCTGTCCGCCACGGAAGTTTTTCCAGGTGGCAGTCGCTAGCGCCTGCCACGGAACGCAAGTACCAAATGGCCTGAAAGACGGCCACAGGACTACGACATTCGTTCTGCTCCGCGGGTTGCGAAACCATTCGGTGCAAGCCGTGAGTCAGATTCTCACCATTACAAGGGGAACGCGCTGTCGCCGCCAAATCGACTTGGCAAGTAATAAACGAGAATTTAAGCCGTCCTGTGAAATACGTCGGCACTGATTTCCCGGTTGGTACTGCGTTAGCTTTTCAAGTTAATCTACCTTGCATCCAAAGGTCCGTTGTGGATGCGGTGCTGAATTGTAAGTGAATTAGAATCATCTGGTTTCTTATTCACTTCTAGGAAAATCATTTACAATGCCATCAGAAGAAAAGAACGTAAGATCGCCAGACCGTATCTCTGTCAAATAACATTTCACGACGGAGAAAAGTGAAGTCTAGCCTTATGACTGACAAATTATTATGACTACTCGAGTACAGTAAGAATGACCGTCACCTTTAAGCCCTCCGGGTGTGAAACAGAGAAATGTTAACTACAAGTGTTGAGAATGGAGGGAGCAGAATTTTGAGAAGGGACTGACTGTGATAAAAAGTCAGTGTGTCAGACGACCAGATTTCATTCAAGAATCAATCTGCAAAACACGGAAGAAAGACCGTCGACGTCGTGATCCTCACAGGGAGAGCTCTGGGTGAAATGGACCGCGATGATCAAGGAAATCGGACGTAATTTTGTTGAACCAACAAGTTAAACAGCCTCATAGGGGGTTAAGGAAAAACATTTAATGCCTCTCACGATGTACTAGCCCGGGGAAGTTGTGACAGTAATTCAGAGAACCATGGGGAAAACTAAATTTGGGTGGCCGAAGGGACATTTGAAGTCCACCCTTTCCGAAAATTAGTCCAGAAGCTTGACCGCTGTGGTATCTCGCACAACGCGGAGGTTGGAGTAGAAAGACGAATTGTAGAGCGTGATGCATCAATAAACAGTGACATTCTGTGGTGCCAGTAACTTGGCTTTTACAGTAGTAGTAGTAGTGGTAGTATGGTATTCTGCAGCAGCTCTTGTCATGGATTAAGCCTCTTCCACTTTTGCCTGTCCATAGCCAATCTTTTCATTTCTGAATATTTGTCTCCTTTGATATTGTCCAGCATTTTCCTTTTCCCCTTTTCCCCTCTACAATTCCTTCTATTCCTTCCTTCAATAAACAGTCCCTCCTCAGACAATGCTCAGTCCAGTTCCGTTTTCTCTTTCTGATGACTTTCATCATGTTTCTTTCTTCTCCAACTCTTCTTAATGCTTCTTCATGTCATACTCGGTCTTCCCATTTCACTTTTTCCATTCTTCTCCATATCCACATCTCTAGTGCCTCCAATCTTGTTCCATCTTCCGTGCTCAATACCCAGGGCTCCATACAGTCCACGCTCCAGATGTAACAGTACGCTTTCAAAATTTATCTTTGGTGTATATGACACCACCGGTTACGTTGCCGTAGTTACCGCTACGGGCGCCTAAGTAAAAATTCAGCGAGTGTTGTACAAGTCGATAAGAGAGAAAAGTGTTCTGAGCGGGTTAAATGTCCAAAAGGTAATCAGAAGCAGAAGAGCTCTTCTCACTATGGTCAAACTCCAGCGCTGCGATTTACAGGGGTAAAGGAAACAAGTGAGTCATAGCAGTTGCGACAGAGAGATCAAACTTCAGTATGAAAGTTTCACTGTGAAGTGGAGTGTCTGCTGTTTTGACACATCGATGAACAACTCACGGCCCATCTTTACAGTTCCAGTTCTGCCAGTACTCTTTTCCTCTGCTTGCACCAGTTCATCAGCATCAAAGTGAAGTCGTCGAAGGTGTTCTTTAAGTTTTAAGAACAGATGAAAGTCGGATGGTGCCAAGTCGGAACTGTATTGAGAATGATCGATGCGAATTCAAAAGTCGGTTACAGCACTCCGTTTCTCACGCAGCGACACAGTTACGTTACACACAGCCGTGTTACATTCTACAATTGGCAGCCCTCCAGAGGTAATGGGGCTGCGAATATGTAGACATGACGAATCAAAATTTAGACTGTTTATAACAATTATTTTATTTAAAAAGCTTTCCGAGTTTTCACATAAAAATGTGGAGCCGGTACTTTTCAGCACGCCCTCGTAAGTTTATTACTACTTCACAATGCTCTTGCAGCTATATACACATCTCAAAAGCAAAATAAGTAAGGCATCTGAAGATTTTCAATTTGATAATGCTAATCATGTTGAAGAATAACGCATCCCCAGCAAGGGTACGTCACATTTAACATTGTCAGCTTTAAAATCCCAAGAAAACAACGCAAAGGAGCTGTGCTGAGAATCAGATACCGCTCTACTACTTCTTTAATGACACACTTATTCGTGCGATTCATTTTCACTGCATTTGTGAATCGCAACCTAAAAGTGTTCAAAGCAAAAGGCTGGCACAAGCTACGGGCTAGAAACTGCACGTCCTGACACAACGAACAAAGCATGTTACAAATGTCACAGTAGTATTTCACAAACCTCCTGCTCATTCCACTGTGCAGTACTTCGCTCTCGGGCATTAAGCAGCTGCAGTGGGACGCAGCCAGTGGCAAACACTCGGTGCGCGTGAAATTTCGAAGATGTACACTCATCAGGTCATAGCCGCACACTAGCACAATTATGTCCCAAATTTTCGAACAAGGTCGAATTTGGGGGCTGATATCTTGCAAATATGCTTTTTCCATTTACAATGTGACGCTAAGTTGGTGATGTTTCATTATATGTTTCATTGTTCGATCTCGTTCCTCTCACACTTCTCACCAAGCAACCAGCCTTCCTTGCCCGTTCATTATCTGTTGTTCATTTCTTCCATTTCCTCTGTAACACTCTCCAGGTACTTGAAACTGGCCATCGTTTTCAGCAGCTCCCTAGCCAGGGATATGTTTCCTGTATCCCACCCTTTGTCCTTGTTCTAACCACCAGCTCACACTTCGTTGCTTTAAATTCTAGTCCACATCCTCTCATAGGATTTATACGAGGGTTGGAACTTCAATAGTGGCAAATATTTATTCACAACTTACACGAAGCAGACACATGCTTGAAAGTTTTCCTGTCCTTGAGAGCATTTATCAGTATTTTGTGTAACCCCTTGCCAGCAATGTGGAAGTTGTAGGACACATTTAGCAGCGCCAGATGTGTTGATACATCGAGTGGAGCGGTCTACTGCCTGACGAATCTCTGTAACAGTTCTGAAACGAATGCCATAAAGTGGTTCCTTCATCTCAGGAATCAAGCCCCATCGATCGACCAAATCAGTCGCAAGTTGTGCCACACGAGACAGGGTATTGTCCTACAAAATGATAGGCGCATCTTACAGAAAGTGTCACCGCATCTTTCTCTAAGCTGCCGATTTTTGGAACACAGCTTGCAATCTGCCACAGTCCCAGGACTTAAGCCCTTCTGATTTCAACTTGATTCCTAAAATTAAGGAAGAATTTCTTGGCATCCGTTTCTGAACTCTTAGAGAGATTCGGGAAATACACCGCTCCTCTCGAACTATCAAGTGGCGCTGCTAAAGCTATCCTACGAGTTCCACATCACTGACAACTGGTTATACACAATTCTGGTGACTACTCTGAAGGACAGCAAAACTTTGAAACATTTATCTATTTTGTATAAGTCGTAAATTAACATTTGCCACTATTAAAGTACCAACCCTCGTTTAAATCGATTGTGTGAGCTGAAATACCGCAGCCTAACGTGTATTTTCAAAATAAATATGTTTACATGGGCAACCAGAACTGTTATTGGGAAATCAGTGGATTCGGGGAGTAAAAGGACGAGGGTCGTTCAATAAATAACGGCCAGTTCTGGCTGAAAAAATGCGGAAATGGTTGTGCGACGTAGTGGAATAGTCCCGCTTCAGTCCCTATAGTTTCATGAAGTTGTGATCGCTGGTGGCGCTATATACAGCCTTCAAAATTGTGTCTGCAACCGAGCTGCCGGCCGCGGTGGTCTAGCGGTTCTAGGCGCGCAGTCCGGAACCGCGCGACTGCTACGGTCGCAGGTTAGAATCCTGCCTCGGGCATAGATGTGTGTGATGTCCTTAGGTTAGTTAGGTTTAAGTAGTTCTAAGTTCTAGGGGACTGATGACCACAGTAGTTAAGTCCCATAGCGCTCAGAGCCATTTGCAACCGAGCTGGGTTCCGACCACAGAGCCGTCATTGAGTTGCTTCTGCACGAAAGCCAAAGCATCGCAAATATTCATAGGCGCTTGCAGAATGTCTACGGAGACTTGGCAGTGAACAAAAGCACGGTAAGTCATTGGGCAAAGTGTCTGTCATCATTGCGATTCATCATCATCATCATCTTCGTTTCCCCTCTATCCAACATCTGGTCGTGTTGGGGTATCAATGGTACTTCGTCACTTTACTTGGTCTTTCCACCATTCTTCTTCCACAATTTGGTTCCATATTAGTTTTCTCCTGCTTAATCTCATCTTTATTGTATCAATCCATCTTGTTCTCGGTCCTCCTCTTGGCCTCTTGCCCTCAATCTTGAACTCCATCATTCTTCTTGGTATTCTTCCCTCTCCCATCCTCTTCACATGCCCAAACCATTTTAATTTATTGTTTTCAGTTTTCTCAGTCAACTTCTCCACTCCAATTTCCTTCCCAACACCTTCACTTTTCACTCTGTCTCTCCTCGTCTTCCCCAGCACACTTCTCATCCCAACTGTCTCGCGCAAACCAGTCCGACATCCCGCATTCCGGCCGGCCGCACGAAACTATGACTCCTGCAATGTTTTTAAGTGCGGTCGCTTTCATTCGAGGTGATCGGTGGATCACACACAAACATTTCGCGGCTCAGCTGGACGGCTACTTTGGTAGTGCTGGCTCGCTCGTCCATCAGCTGGGGTACTCAAAGGTGTGTGCCGCTGGGTTCCTCGCCACCTAACGGAAGACCGTGGAGAGCGACGAAGGACCATCTGTGCGGACTTGCTTTGTTACGTAGCTGATCGTATTTTTTGTTTAACATCGCCGCTAGCTGTGAAATATGAGTTTAGCACTCCGAACTGGAAACAAAATGGCACTCCATCCTCCGAAGAAAACGTTCATAGCCACACTCTGAGACAACAAAGACACGGCAACAGTCTTCTAAGACTCTGAACGAGTTTTTCTGTCCGATGTCCTCCCTCGTGGTGCGACAATCAACCCGGCAGTGTATTGTTTTTCCTCATGAAATTGAAAATAAACTTCTGCTTCGCCATGACAACGCAATGCAAGTCTGTGCACAGGAGAAGAGGTCAATAAACTTCATTAGACTCCCTTCCTCATTCACCCCACAGTCCGGAGCTCACCTTCCGACTTCCATCTGTTTGGCCTCATGAAGGATGCGCTCAACGGGGAGCAGTATGTGGATGATGGGGAGGTTATTTATGAAGCAAGATGTTGGCTCTGATGAGCGGTACCATCCGGGCAAATGGTTCAAATGGCTCTGAGCGCTATGGGAGTTAACTTCTGAGGTCATCAGTCCCCTAGAACTTAGAAATACTTAAACCTAACTAACCTAAGGACATCACACACATCCATGCCCGAGGCAGGATTCGAACCTGCGACCGTAGCGATCGCGCGGTTCCAGACTGTAGCGCCTAGAACCGCTCGGCCACCCCGGCCGGCCACCATGCGGACGCACAGGTCCTTCCAGTAAGGTGGCGTAATGCCGCCGCATTGAAAGGAAATCGTCTTGAAAAATGGGCTTTTGTAGCCAAAAGAGTGGGGAATAATGTGATGTACTGGAGTCCAGAGTAATACCACTCTGCTTTCAGAAGAGAAAAATGTGTTTCATTACTTACGGTACGCCCCTCGTAGAATACGGGCCAAACGCTTCGCCTACTCGCCTTCATACAAGCACTGCCTCAACCAACTGCTCAGAAGCTGTGACATGGTCGCGAATGGAACAGTGATCCAGAAAGTGTAGAACCATTTTGTGTATTTCACGTCTATGATTCCATACTTGTAGGTCCTCAGACTGCCGGTTTCGGACAGCAATGAGCATCTTCAGATCTCCAGAATGAGATTTTCACTCTGCAGCGGAGTGTGCGCTGATGTGAAGCTTCCTGGTGGATTAAAACTGTGTGCCGGGCCGAGACTCGAACTCGGGACCATTGCCTTTCGGGGGCAAGTGCTCTACCATCTGAGCTACCCAAGCACGACTGTTTCTGGAGTGCTAGTTCTGCAAGGTTCGCAGGAGAGCTTCCGTAAAGTTTGGAAAGGAGGAGACGAGGTACTGGTAGAAGTACAGCTGTGAGGACGGGGCGTGAGTCGTGCTTGGGTAGCTCAGTTAGTAGAGCACTTGGCCACGAAAGGCAAAGGTCCCGATTTCGAGTCTCGGTCCGGCACACAGTTTCAATCTACCAGGAAGTTTCATCTTCAGATCTGTTTTAATACCATGTCTTAATACACTCCTGGAAATTGAAATAAGAACACCGTGAATTCATTGTGCCAGGAAGGGGAAACTTTATTGACACATTCCTGGGGTCAGATACATCACATGATCACACTGACAGAACCACAGGCACATAGACACAGGCAACAGAGCATGCACAATGTCGGCACTAGTACAGTGTATATCCACCTTTCGCAGCAATGCAGGCTGCTATCTCCCATGGAGACGATCGTAGAGATGCTGGATGTAGTCCTGTGGAACGGCTTGCCATGCCATTTCCACCTGGCGCCTCAGTTGGACCAGCGTTCGTGCTGGACGTGCAGACCGCGTGAGACGACGCTTCATCCAGTCCCAAACATGCTCAATAGGGGACAGATCCGGAGATCTTGCTGGCCAGGGTAGTTGACTTATACCTTCTAGAGCACGTTGGGCGGCACGGGATACATGCGGACGTGCATTGTCCTGTTGGAACAGCAAGTTCCCTTGCCGGTCTAGGAATGGTAGAACGATGGGTTCGATGACGGTTTGGATGTACCGTGCACAATTCAGTGTCCCCTCGACGATCACCAGTGGTGTACGGCCAGTGTAGGAGATCGCTCCCCACACCATGATGCCGGGTGTTGGCCCTGTGTGCCTCGGTCGTATGCAGTCCTGATTGTGGCGCTCACCTGCACGGCGCCAAACACGCATACGACCATCATTGGCACCAAGGCAGAAGCGACTCTCATCGCTGAAGACGACACGTCTCCATTCGTCCCTCCATTCACGCCTGTCGCGACACCACTGTAGGCGGGCTGCACGATGTTGGGGCGCGAGCGGAAGACGGCCTAACGGTGTGCGGGACCGTAGCCCAGCTTCATGGAGACGGTTGCGAATGGTCCTCGCCGATACCCCAGGAGCAACAGCGTCCCTAATTTGCTGGGAAGTGCCGGTGCGGTCCCCTACGGCACTGCGTAGGATCCTACGGTCTTGGCGTGCATCCGTGCGTCGCTGCGGTCCGGTCCCAGGTCGACGGGCACGTGCACCTTCCGCCGACCACTGGCGACAACATCGATGTACTGTGGAGACCTCACGCCCCACGTGTTGAGCAATTCGGCGGTACGTCCACCCGGCCTCGCGCATGCCCACTATACGCCCTCGCTCAAAGTCCGTCAATTGCACATACGGTTCACGTCCACGCTGTCGCGGCATGCTACCAGTGTTAAAGACTGCGATGGAGCTCCGTATGCCACGGCACTCTGGCTGACACTGACGGCGGCGGTGCACAAATGCTGCGCAGCTAGCGCCATTCGACGGCCAACACCGCGGTTCCTGGTGTGTCCGCTGTGCCGTGCGTGTGATCATTGCTTGTACAGCCCTCTCGCAGTGTACGGAGCAAGTATGGTGGGTCTGACACACCGGTGTCAATGTGTTCTTCTTTCCATTTCCAGGAGTGTATAATGGAGCCACAATGGCATCGTCAGATGATAAACAGATCTGAAGATGGTCACTGCTGACCGAAACCGTTAGTCTGAAGACCTACTAGCCTGTAATCGTAGACGTGAAATAAAGAAATTTATTCAACCGATCGCACTCTTATTGCCTATATCAGAGTCGCCTACGAGTAACCACAGCATGTCCGAAAAATTCTGAAGATGTAACCAGTCTGAACTGCGATACTGTTCAGTGGCATTTTGTGTCCCCAGCGCAGCCCACTGGCGTAACTCTGAGTGACAGGTAATGCAGCCGGTCGCCTTCCCCACCGCCGTGCCGAGAGCCCCGTCAAAGGGCTCCCCCCTCTCGGCCGCCGCCTGCCCCCTCGGGACCCCTATCCACCCCGCTCCCCTCGTCACAGCGCCCATCACGCCGCGCACACAGAGCAATTTCTTTGCCGATTGCAGCCGGCAGATTGTCCGCACCGGCTGCACCGCCAGCGTAGCAACAATAACAAGTTGGGCGCGCTGTCGGCGAGCCCAGGCCGTAGCTCGGCGCGCGCGGAATCGGCTGATTATTACGGGGGCCCGCAGGCCCGGGCGCCAACAAGAAGAGCAAAGAGGGGGCCGCTCAAGGTGAGGCCGTGCGGCCGCTGCCAGCCACAGCACGTGCCGCGCGCTCTCCACTGGCCTGCCGCGCCGCGGTCGCTGCCCACACGGGATGCCCGAGCCGCTGCATCCGCTCGCTCCCTGCGCGGAACCTCTCATCACCAAACTGGATGTAACGCACATGGAACAGCTGACGCTATCAACTTCGTAATATAAACGTTCGTAGTATACACTATGTGATCCAAAGTATCCGGATACCAGCATGTTACGTGCAGCTGACCAATAGGTGTCGCTAGAAGCGGACGCGCAAGTACAGAATGAGCCGAGGAGAACGGTACATTACTAGCCATTAAAATTGCTACACCACGAAGATAACGTGCTACAGACGCGAAATTTAACCGACAGGAAGAAGATGCTGTGATATGCAAATGATTAGCTTTTCAGAGCATGCACACAAGGCTGGCGCCGGTGGCGACTCCTACAACGTGCTGACATGACGAAAGTTTCCAACCGATTTTTCATACACAAACAACAGTTCACCGGCGTTGCCTGGTGAAACGTTGTTGTGATGCCTCGTGTAAGGAGGAGAAATGCGTACCGTCACGTCTCCGACTTTGATAAAGTTCGCACTGTAGCCCATCCCCATTGCGGTTTATCGTATCGCGACATTGCTGCTAGCGTTGGTCGAGATCCAATGACTGTTAGCAGAATATGGAATCGGTGGGTTCAGGAGGGTAATACGGAACGCCGTGCTGGATCCCAACGGCCTTGTATCACTAGCAGTCGAGATGACAGGCATCTTATCCGCACGGCTGTAACGGATCGTGCAGCCACATCTCGATCCCTGAGTCAACAGATGGGGACGTTTGCAAGACAACAACCATCTGCACGAACAGTTCGACGACGTTTGCAGCAGCGTGGACTATCAGCTCGGAGACCGTGGCTGCGGTTACCCTTGACGCTGCATCACAGACAGGAGCGCCTGCGATGGTGTACTCAACGACGAACCTGGGTACACGAACGGCAAAACGTCATTTTTTCGGTCGATTCCAGGTTCTGTTTACAGCATCATGATGGTCGCATCCGTGTTTGGCGACATCGCGGTGAACGCACATTCGAAGCGTGTAATCGTCCTCGCCATACTGGCGTATCACCCGGCGTGATGGTGTGGGGTGCCATTGGTTACACGTCTCGGTCACCTCTTGTTCGCATTGACGGCACTTTGAACAGTGGACGTTACATTTCAGACGTGTTACGAGCCGTGGTTCAAATGACTCTGAGCACTATGCGACTTAACTTCTGAGGTCATGAGTCGCCTATAACGTAGAACTAATTAAACCTAACTAACCTAAGGACATCAACACACACCCAGGCCCGAGGCAGGATTCGAACCTGCGACCGTAGCGGTCACGCGGTTCCAGACTGAAGCGCCTAGAACCGCACGGCCACAACGGTACGGCCCCTTGGCTGTAACCTTCATTCGATCCCTGCGAAACCCTACATTTCAGCAGCATAATGCGCGGCCGGATGTTGCAGGTCCTGTACGGGCCTTTTTTGGATACAGAAAATGTTCGACTGCTACCCTGGCCAGCACATTCTCCAGATCTCTCACCAACTGAAAAGTCTGATCAATGTTGGCCGAGCAACTGGCTCGTCACAATACGCCGGTCACTACTCTTGATGAACTGTGGTATCGTGTTGAAGCTGCATGGGCAGCTGTAATTGTACACGCCATCCAAGCTCTGTTTGACTCAATGCCCAGGCGTATCAAGGCCGTTATTACGGCCATAGGTGGTTGTTCTGGGTACTGATTTCTCAGGACCTATGCACCCAAATTGAGTGAAAATGAAATCACATGTCAGTTCTAGTATAATATATTTGTCCAATGAATACCCGTTTACCATCTGCATTTATTCTTCGTGTAGCAATTTTAATGGCCAGTAGTGTATTTTCAGTAGGAAAGCACAACGGGTCGTCCAAGAGGGCTCAGTGACCTTGACACTTCAGTAACAAATCCATCAGGTCAATCGTAAAATCAAATACAATTGTTGAAAAATATTTATTTCTAAAAAGGGAATTATTACCCCCGTTTTCAGGACATGTGTAGCATCTTCAAGTGTATCTGCAAAGTTTAGAAGTATAGTAATACCAATCCGCATGGTCCATTTCGTCAAGCTGAACAGAAACAGCAGAAATTTTTAGAAAAAAATCTCCTATACGTACATTAAAATGTGAGTATACATAACCAAGGTTAAAATTTATTAAAAGGTATTCGCAGTTCGAATACGGACTACCATCAACCGTACAGTGGAACGACGACAATGAAAATTTGTGCCAGAGTGGGACTCGAACCCGGATTCCGTGTTTATCGCGAGCGCTCACCTTACGATTTGGCTACCTGAGCACGAATCACGACCAGATCCAAGCTTCCGTATCTTGTCAACCTTGTGTCTCGCTGTGACATGCATACATGTCCGAAGGAATATTGCATCGTAATTCGAAATAACATAGACACTGCAATATAGAAAGTTAAGATATATTAAAATAGTGCACCCTGGTACATAACATGCAAGAGAGTATTCTCTTCATTAGTAAGTCTGATAGAAAGCCCCTCGCAGAGAAGGACCTACATAAAGGAACAAATATCCCCGATAACAAGAGCGGAACCCACCGTTAAATTGAATAAAACATCCAAATTCACCCATTACAAAACTCACAACGGTCCAGGCTTAGGGGCGCGCCACACGTGGATCTGCATGAAGACAGTTGGGCGGTCTTTCGTATAACAAGAGGGGTGGTTCTATAGACCGCATACCTGCAGGCTGGCAGGTATACAGGAGGGCAATGTAGCCCCCTGAGTAAAGTTTGTCAGTCACCAGCGCTTCACGGACCCCATCAGACCAGTACGAGACACAGTCCTAAGTTGAGAGGCCAGTTGGAGAGGCGGTGTACCCTTAACGTTAGCGAGTGGACTGCTAACGCCCTCTGACGGTCAGGTATTTTGTAAATCATGTATTGTTTGCCTTTGTCTGCAAAATCATTTATTTATAAAACACAGTATTGCAATCTAAGCCGTGTGGCCATTGTCCAGTGCAATAATTGTCTGACATGTCGAAGGAATAATTTTCTTTTCAATTAATTTCTTTTAGTTCCCTTTTATTGGAATTACACAACCAATCTTCACTTTAATGTATTACTCACTTTTACGATGGCAATTAACTAGACGCTAATTTGCTATTATTCACTTTAGGCCTGCAGGCCTACAATGACACTCATCGTTGGAAGAGAAGAATTTAATTTAAGACGATCGATGGCAGAAATAAATGTTAAAAGGGACATGAAATGTTTTGCGACTCTGAATTTCAGAAGCAGGAAGAGAGATCGCTTATGGTTAATAGCAGATAAGGTAGAGCAAAAGGAAAGGATTAAACTTAACCAAGTAACTAGACTACTTTTCTTTTGGGTGCTCCGGCAGGGAGATAGTTCTATTATACGGGAAGGAGGATTGTTCGATGGCGCACTTGTAAGAGCGGCAGATATTACGTTCATAAAGCTAAGGCCGTTAAAGATACGGTTCTGTGCTGACTCCACCTGCTGTTTGATAGGTGGTGGCAGATGTCAGATAAAGCTTAAAGGGTACGTACGGAAATAAATTTACTATTTCAGGGGAGATATGTCGCCCTCAGTTTAAGGAGACATAAACGTAAATCTCCATTACAGGACCTACAATTACATTTAGTGTGAATTCATTAACTCTGGTGGATATACCGATTACATCTGGCTTTTTTATTTTATGACAAAGCAGTATATCGTTAAATACGCCATACAAATTTAAATATATTTATAATATTTTGATTGTAATCTACAGCACTTTACATGATAAAAGGCCACAGATCTACGTGACAGAATATATTTGAAAAATTTCTTTTCTGGGTGAGTGACCGTGTCATGTTGTGACAAAACCAGAGACGTTTCGACTACTATGGCAGAAAAAGCCTGCTTCGACGTGACTACCAGTACTTAAACCCTTCGAAGAAAAATTGTGTGCTGTACAACTTAAATGCACACTTTCAACGTGGCGTCTCCACTTAGCTACACCGATTGTTCCTTCGGGTTTAACGCATCTTCACTGTCCTTCCATGTAAATCAGGAAGCTGCTGGTCTTCAAACAGAAACAAATATTTTAATCGCCATAATGATATATTTGAGGTATTAATGCAATATGAATTTTTACTTAATACGATGTTTGTACACCTTCAAGCAGACTGTCATGTTTTTCATAGTCTGTCAATAAAACTGTTCACGCTAATGTTCAGTATAACTTCAATCTTTGTTTAGGTGAACTTATCTATTACAGCACGTCCCCTTTCGTTAAAGCTATACTTACTTATAGTGTTTCCTTTGCAACGTCTAAACAAAGGTATAATTTGAGCCTCACTGAAGTAACATATTTCTTGTGCTACTGTAATGCACGAAGGGGAAAATGAAAATGTCATATTGACTGCTTGCTTTGATACGCTATAGGGTATTCATCTGCTTAAATCGGAAAAAAATTCCTCGTTCGCGCATCCAATTCAGCATCTTATTCTAAGGAACCTGTGTTACTGGGTAATCAATGAAATTCGACATTCTCAAATTGAAGCACTCGATCTATTTTGGAAAATATTCTTTTATTCACAACTGTCTTGGCGAACTCGGTGAACTTAGACTGCGGTTTCAACGCATGTGAGTCACCATTAGAACCCATTTCTTAGAAAAGTAATACTTCAACGCTTCTGAGTCATGTCTTGTTAGAAAAGCAATACGCCGAACAGTTGACTAACGCCCATCTTGGTCGCCTGACGTCTCGCATTAGGTGACTGTTTTCTAACAAGATATTAGTTCTGATAACGATTAATAAGCTGATTTAACTCCATCCATTTAGATCAACGCAGTTGGGAAAGAAAAAAATTCATTTCACTGAGTATGTATCTTGCTTTCACCGTTCAGGCAGCAAGTGGGGTTGGTAGTCTGATGTGTGGGATGTAGGTGAATGTGATGTATGGTGTTTAAATTCACAACAGCATGACCGTGAGGAAGGACAGAGAGAGGGAGGGAGAGAAGCGGAGAGAAGGAGGGATGGGGGAGGGAAGGAGAGAGATTTGGATCCTGAACTCATATTCTTCTCGAAGAAGACAGCAGAAATTAAGTACTCCGTTTGAGCTCGACAAATTTGGCACTCGATTTTCGAAGTCTTGCAACAACTGACCTTTCCACGTACCAACATGTCGAAGGTGTATCTTGATCTATGCGGGGAATCTGTTGTGCCAGTTAGTTGCTGGGACTAGTTATGTCGACAACTGTGTATTGTGATGCGATAGGCGGTTCATTAAGCGTCAAATATCCTGTCCGTGTAACCGCAACTGACAAGCAGCCACATCCCTTAGAAAAACACCTCCACGCCGTGGAACATAAAAGCAATCGCCTCAAACGGCTCGGCATACACATTAACACGGGCATGGGAAGCCCGCCACATGGAAGGATGTCGCCTGAACAAAATAAATATGCTGTGCGATTGGTACGTATTAAAGGGCACGAATATCTCGGAAACTAGTCGAGACGACAGATACAGATACCGTTCAAGCATCTGGTGGAGGTTTTCTACCGCGGGGCATTAAATGTAATCCCTGACAGTATGCCATCGTCTTTCACTGGCGAGTGAAACACAAAGTTACTGTCCACCCTTGTGTGTGACTCAGCAGTCACGTTGGTGGTTGTCGGGTCACTTAGGTTAAGTGACAGTCCTAATGAGCACATCCGCGCTGTCATCAGACAGATGTAGACGCCTTGAACCAGCTGCAATGGACAATCTTCAGTTCTAGTCGGGATGTCGTGGATCTGGATGAAGATAGAATATTTGTTGGAGTGCAAGTCTGCGCCTTTAGCCCTTCAAATGGTTCAAATGTCTCTGAGCACTATGGGACTTAACATCTGAGGTCATCAGTCCCCTAGAACGTAGACTTACTTAAACCTAACTGACCTAAGGACATCACACACATCCATTCCCGAGGCAGGATTCGAACTTGCGACCGTAGCCGTAGCCACAGCGGCCGGCTTTTAGCGCCCTTCCTAAAATCATAGAGTCCATTCTGTTCCTAGTGAGCTCACCACACAAAATATTGACCACGCCCTTACAAGAACACGGTGGTCATTAGGAACCCTTTAGATGTTGTAGAATTGGTACTATGCGGTCGTATGACTGTCCACTGCTGAGGACGTCATGGCAATGAAGTGGTGTGAGCGTGTGTGTGTGTGTGTGTGTGTGTGTGTGTGTGTCAGACGGATGTATGGAATGAGTGCAATGTTCGGGTGACAGAATGAGAGACACGAGTTACTATGTTTGGTCGTGACCATGCCCACACAGTGAATGTTGTTATCTGATTTGCTGATGTATCAACGTTCTTACAAAACATGTCTACAGAAATTGGTGAGGCAGTTGCGACCATGTAACATGGCGTGTGAACGGCGGTCGTAAAAGGATTGTAACCGACATGGGTCGGAGGCGAGCGTCACGGCTTGTCAACGAAAATATGTTTCGAAAACAAGAAGTGCAGCTGTTAGTAAATCAGGTTCCTCTCAACTAGCATCCGAGTGAACACTGCGAAGAGAACAGCACGCATTGGACATGTGTAGTCGGGGACTCGGACAAAACCATTCCTCACAGCGGCACATTAAATGCGCCTCTTCAATTAGCGAAGCAACAAAGAAACTGGACAGTTATTTCTTGTACATCTATGTCTACATCTACTTCTACATCTATATACTCTGCAAGGCATCGTACGGTGCATGCGGAGGGTACCCTGTACCACTCCTACTAATTTCCTTTCCTGTTCCAGTCGCAGACAGAGCTTGGGAAAAACGACTTTCTATATGCCTCCGTATGAAACTCAATTTCTTCGTAGGCCTGACACGAAATGTATCTTGGTGGCGGTAGACTCGTTCTGCAGTCAGTTTCAAATGCGGTTCTCCGAATTTTCTCAATAGCGTTCCTCGAAAAGAACGTCGCCTTCTCTACCGTGACTCACATTTGTTCCCGAAGCATCTCCGTAATACTTGCGTGTTGTTAGAACCTACCTGTAACAAGTGCAGCATCCCACCTCTGAATTGCTTAAATGTCTTCCTTTAATCTGAAGAAGGCCTGGTGCGGATCCCAAACACTCGAGCAGTACTCAACAATAGGTCGCACCAGCGCCCTGTATGCGGTCTCCTTTACCTATGAACCACTCTTTCCTAAAATTCTCCCAATAAGCCGAAGTTCACGATCCGCCTTTCCTACCACAACCCTCAGATGTTCTTTTCATGTCATATCGCTTTGCATCTTTACTCCCAGATACGTAAACAACGTGACTGTATCAAGCGGGACAGTGCTAACGCTGTATCCGAAGGTTACGAGTTTATTCTTTCTACTCATCCGCTTGCACTTTTCTACACATGGAGCTAGCTGTCATTCATCACACCAGATGACTCATGTATACAGAAAATAACAGCTGTCCTATCACCCTTCCCTGGAGCTCACCTGACGATATCCTTGTCTCCATCTACTACCGTAGGTGTGTGGTGTGCTATGACGAGTAGCGATTTTGCTTTTTAAAAGATGCAAGGCTTCGAGTCCAACGGCAGCCCAGTGAGACTTTTCATCCAGAGCGTGTTGAAGGTGGAGTTAAGGATCTTTCTGCGATTTTTAGGGGCTGTTTTTTGTGTTGATACTTGGGATGACTCATTCACGTTACAGCGAATATGAACCACGATCATTATTTCCACATTCTTGGTGATAAGTGTTGCTCTTTCGATAGATCTTCATGAAGAGTGTGCTGTGTACAATCTCGCCTTCCAAGGCAACAAGAAGGCTGCGCCCGGCCATGTCTTGACAAACAGTTAAGCTCTCTGTCGCATTTCGACCGCCCCACTAAATCACCCATACTGTTTGGGACGCGGGATGCAATGTAGCAATCAGCACCACGGTAATTTGTCACTGCACGGGATCTGATCATCCATAAATGCTCCATCCGGGCATGTCAAACCCGATGTAAACTGTTATAATCTTCCTCACCGAATTGAGGCAATTATCAGAGCTGGGTTGGTCTTGAACGGTATTGTCTCCTGGGGCTGAAAGGCATTTGATTGTTGTGCTTACTGAAAAGCAAAAAAGCGTCATCGGCAAGCAGCCACCAGTTACATTCCAAATGGATCGTCCATATTATGAAAGTAATATATCCCGTTGGAAACGACGACAGTTTCTACATGCGCGACAGAGGGGGTGACAAAAGGAACTACGTACTGCTGAACAGGGAAGGGGTGGGTAGAGAATTCGAAAGAGAGAGAGAGAGAGAGAGAGAGAGAGAGAGAGAGAGAGACAGTAAATCTCCTCCGTGCAGCGCAGATACCCTTGTCGCGATAAATCGAGAGGACCGCGAACCCAGGCCACCGCGTAATTTATCGCCACCAGTCGTAAATTAAAACCTACGCCCTGACGCCTGTCTGTGTTTTATCTCTGGCGCTGATTTATTTTTTTCGAGGGCGCTAAGTACACTGCGCACTCTCCGCGCCTCCCCATTAATTTACTTGCAGAAGAAACCGTCGCTGACGGGTGATCTGTGGCGAGTATTAGTGACTGAAGCGATGCGGGAAATGATCCGATGGCGTGACCGCATTCGTGTCGAAGGGCTGTCTATAGCCCACTGTGTACGCAGTAGACAGTTTTCCCCGAAATGTACTA